>NC_047085.1:447227326-448481255 GCF_902459505.1 Geotrypetes seraphini | reverse complement strand
CTAAAGACCGAAGCACTGGGAAAGGAAATGAAGACAAGAAAATACCAGGATCTAAATTGCATATATACTAATGCAAGGAGCCTAAGAAACAAAATGGGGGAATTAGAAGCCATGGCCAATACAGAGGACATAGACATCATTGGAGTCTCTGAAACGTGGTGGAATGAAGAAAACAAATGGGATACAGCACTGCCGGGGTACAAGCTCTATCGCCAGGACAGGTCAGAACAGAAAGGAGGTGGAATAGCCCTATACATAAAAGAAAGCATACCGGGATGGAAAGGGCCTGAAATAAAAATGGGCCTATATTATGGTCCACCCGGGCAAACCGGAGATATCAATGAAGAAATGGAAGCTGAGATGAAGCGAGAATGCAAAAGCGGTAACACGGTTATTATGGGAGACTTCAACTACCCTGGGATAGACTGGAGTCTTGGAAGCTCAAAATGTGCTAGGGAGACAGAATTCCTGGAGGCTATACAAGATTGTTTCATGGAGCAGCTTGTTAGAGAACCAACGAGAGGAAATGCCACTCTGGATCTAATCCTAAATGGGGGACCTGCAAAGGAAGTAGAGGTAGTGGGACCGTTGGGAAACAGCGATCATAACATGATCAAGTTCAAGGTTGAGGAAAGGAAAGGAAAGAGAACCATAGCGACAACTTTCAACTTCAGGAAAGGAAACTATGAAGTAATGAGGGAAATGGTAAGGAAGAAACTTAGGAACACTTTCAAGAAATGGCAAACGGTAGAACATGCCTAGTCTTTTCTCAAGAACATGGTGAGCAAGGTGCAAAATCTGTGTCGAACAAAAGACCCGGCGTGGATAACTAAAATAGTGAAGGAAGCGATAGGCAATAAGAAAAATTCATTCAGGAAATGGAAAAAGGACAAAACTGAGGGGAACTGGAAAGAGCACAGGAAGTATCAAAAAGAATGTCACCGAGTGGTTCGAAAAACCAAAAGAGAGTATGAAGAGAGGCTAGCCAGGGAAGCATGAAATTTCAAACCGTTCTTTAGATATGTTAAAGGGAAGCTACCAGCTAGGGAGGAGGTGGAACGGAGACAGGAAGGGACCCATTATCATTCAGACTACTAGTGCAATCACTAGTGCTTTCTACTCTGGACTATCGCAACATCGTTTATATGGGTATACCCAAAAAAACAGTATGGAAACTTAGAATTATTCAGAACACAGCGGTCCGCTTGATATTTGGATTAAAAAAGAGTGACCATGTCACCCCCTACTACAAACTACTACACTAGCTGTCAGTCGAGGCACGAATAATTTTCAAGTTCTCTTGCATACGTTTCAAACTAGTTTGGGGACTAGTTCCTACGTACTTACTATCTCATTTCGTATTCTACAGCCCTATAAGACAAACCAGAAACTGCTATCTTTTTGCATACCCAAGCATTACCAATTGTAAATACAAAACCTTTCTGGATAGAACTTTTGTGTACCAAGCAAACAAACAACAACACTGGCTAGACAACTACATTAATAAAGCTAGACTGACCTACAACGCTTTTAGAAAACTCATAAAAACTGCCTTATTCGGTAGAAATACCACCTAAAAAAAACCACCACTTTTCTTTTTTTATTTTCCCAATATGCCCCCTTTGAAATCCTAATCAAACTGTATTTTGTAATTCAGGACCTTTCATCTAATATGTCTCCTCTGAAAATTCATAACAAACTATATATTGTAATTTTCGCTGTATTTTTTGTAATTCACAATCTTTTCCAAACAGGTCCTCTCGGAAATTTCTTAGCAAACTGTATATTTAATTTTTTTGCTTTCTTAAAATTTCTGTACTCTGTATGTCCTCTGACTATGCATATTGTAACTCGCTGAATGTCCAGCTCTCTTGAATGTAAACCGCCTAGAAGTCGCAAGATTGTGGCGGTATAGAAGAATAAAGTTATTATTATTATTAAAGTTATTATTATTATTCTGATGGCTCTAGACTGGCCTCACACACCATGGTATGCAGCTCTGATGAAGCTGCGCAAAGGTCTCAACATTCACCCGAGTTCCTATCCGGACCTTCTCCCTCAGGGACGGTATCCATGGACGATTCAAGTCTCTTTGCTCTTACGACATGGCTCTTGAGCACGCAGCCTTAGAGCATAAGGGATATTCTGCCCTGGTTGTTCATACTCTTCTGAAGTCGTCTACGGTGTCGGCTTACACTAAGTCGTGGAAGGCCTTCCAACATTGGTGTGCCTAGGACCAGGTGGACCTTTATTCAGCACAGATCTCAATTCTCGCCTTTCTTCAGGCTGGTTTGGATAAAGGCCTCACTGGTTTCTCTTCGAGTCCAAGTGAGTCGGCTCTCATGTTTTAGATTCCAGGAATGTTGGTCTTCCTTGGCGTCTCATCCTGATGTCGATAGATTCTTGAAGGCTCTTCATGTCCGTCTGACGGTTAAGCACCCTTTCCCTTCCTGAGAACCTAACTTGGTATTGTCTAGCCTTACCAAAGGTCCTTTTGAGCTCCTTCAAGATGCTACCTTCTTGGACTTGATGCTCAAGACCGTTTTTTCTGGTAACCCTTACATCTGCATATCGTGTGTTGGAACTGCAGGCTTTGTCTTGCAGGGACTATTTCTTCTATATTACAGAGATGGGGGCTTTCCTTCAGATGGTTCTTCCCTCCTTGCTGAAGGTAGTTTCGGCTTTCCATGTCACTCAGGATGTGTTTGCCTCCCTTTCAACTGACAGCTTCCAAGTTACAGGACTGCCTGTTGAAGAAACTGGATGTGTGCAGAGTTTATTTGGAGGTTACCATCAAGTTTCATCTCTGACCATTTGTTTGTGCTAACTCATTCAGTTAAACAGGGTGCTCCCGCGATTTCTAGATGGATCCATATGGCCATTTTGTCAGCTTACATTTTTGCTGGGAAACAGTCTCCTGTTTCCATCAAGGCACTTTCTACCAGTAGAGCTATTTGATTGTGTAGAAAAACAACAAGGAAGGAAGGGCCTGACTTTATAATAATAAATTACTAGTCTAAAATAGTGAGAGGTTAATTTTTGATGTATTGGTCATAATCTATATGTGCTGTTTCTTTGAATACTATGTATGTTTTTATGGAAACTGCTTAGATGTAAGTGGTCTACAAATTTAAAAAATAAATCTGTCTCCCGAGATTTACAGAGTGGCAACATGGTCGTCTCTTCAACGTTTGCCAAATTCTACAGCATGGATATAGCGGAAAGACATAACTCTGCCTTTGGGTCGGTGCAAGCCTGCCCTAGCTTTTTGGGGGACTGCTTTTGTATGTCCCTATGTCTAGAATGTCTCACCTTTTGCACTGGAAAAGGAGATTATGCACTTACCCTGGTAAGCTTTAGAAATGAAAAGCGGTATAATCAAGCCATAATAAACTTTAAGCTCTTTTCCACTAGATAGTAAGACATTCTAGACTCCTGCCCTGTCCTTCCTTACAGTTTTCAGTCTGTTTATGCTTCTCCAAGCTGATTCTTGGATGCCTGTGAGCCCTTGAGGGCTGGGAAGAATTTGTATATAGGTTTCCATTTAATGGAGAGTAGTTTCTGAGCTTCTTTGAAGCCTGTGTTGGCATTTACCTTTAATGTTGAGTGAATTCTTGAGCAGAACATTTGGTTTGAACCTTTGCTACAGGTGCCTCTACTTCACGTGTATGGGGTGGCTCTCCGTGCTTGGGTACTAACTAGAGCAGGGATCTCAAAGTCCCTCCTTGAGGGCCGCAATCCAGTCGGGTTTTCAGGATTTTCCCAATGAATATGCATTGAAAGTAGTGCATGCACATAGATCTCATGCATATTCATTGGGGAAATCCTGAAAACCCGATTGGATTGCGGCCCTCAAGAAGGAACTTTGAGACCCCTGAACTAGAGGGAGCAAAACAGCCCAGTGAAGTGCTATAAAGGCAGAGTGAAAAATCCGGAGTGAATTCCTTCTGCAGCATGCAGTTAAAGGGAAATATTCCTACTGTCTCGCCTATCAGCTTACCAGGGTAAGTACATAATCTTTTATTAGAAAGCAAGAAATACACTGTATCATGTAGAAGGGATCTATGTGGACTAACAACTCATATACCTTATTACCTTTAGATCAGTGATTCTCAACCCTGTCCTGGAGGAACACCAGGCCAATCGGGTTTTCAGGCTAGCCCTAATGAATATGCATGAGAGAGATTTGCATATGATGGAAGTGATAGGCATGCAAATTTGCTTCATGCATATTCATTAGGGCTAGCCTGAAAACCCAATTGGCCTGGTGTTCCTCCAGGACAGGGTTGGGAATCACTGCTTTAGATAATCTTTAAATTGATCTAATAAAAGATGTCATCATTATCTGCTGCCCTAGATAGGTACTTAGGTTGTGAGTTATTTTCAGCAAGAAATGAAGGCATGTGGAAACACATACTGAAGGTTTAAACTCACAGGGATTTGATTTTATTATCCACTGGAATGCACTGAAATTAATAAAACCACACCAAAGCACAATTTGCATTATTGGGTAGAATTTCAAGGGTCAACATCAGTCCTCAACGAAAGTAAATTACCTAACATAAAAACATAAGAATTGCTGCTGCTGGGTCAGACCACTGGTCCATCATGCTCAGCAGTCCATTCAAGCGGCAGCCCTTAGATCAAAGACCAGTGCCCTAACAGACTAACCTTACCTGCGTACGTTCTGGTTCAGCAGGAACTTGTCTAACTTTGTCTTGAATCCCTGGAGGGTGTTTTCCCCTATGACAGCCTCCAGAAGAGCGTTCCAGTTTTCTACCACTCTCTGGGTGAAGAACTTCCTTTCATTTGTACGGAATCTATCCCCTTTTAACATTGAATGTGTCAGTGGGAAATGGCAAGATATGAACCTGGTCTCCTAGATCCTCTGTTACCCTTCTCTGCTAAGTCCCCTTTTGTGATCTGAATTATAATTCCTGCTGCATTTGTATCTTAAAACATGTGAGAGGCCTCACATGTTCCATTCTGAGGTGTATTTGCCAGGATAATTTATATTGTCCTGTACTAACCCATATGAGCATAATTCACATATTTGTTTCTTGTACCTGTGAAATAATTTTTTTTGTTCAGAATACTAGCTTTTCTAATTCAGAGCCGGTGTGCCTTTTACATCTAGATCTTCTAAACCAGGAATTTTCAAACATCTCAATTGTGAATATTCCAGGACTTGACTTCAAGTCTGAGCTGTCCCACCTCTGCCCCTTTACACTTCTGTGCATCCTGTGTTCACTGCTGGACAATCTTGTTTTGGTCTGTAAAACTATTGAGCTTTCTTTGAAAAGACTGAGCCACATCCTTTAACATCTGACCTTATCTAAGGAGCTGGTAAACCATTTTGTTGGGGGGGGAGCACTTACCAGCTGAATGCTACATCTCTTGATATGGCCCTTTATTATACAGGCCGTACAGTAACTGCCCCTTTTGCCCATAAGTAAACACAACCCTGGAAAGTTCTTTAATAAACTTAATTACATTTTTATTTACGTTTTGCAAGAAATCTCCTTCATTGTCTTGTTTTGTAGTCAGGTATGTTTTACATTGCAGTAGGTGAGACATTCTAAACGGGATTATTTCCCTATAGCCGCGTGTTGCTGCAGAAGGAATCCACTCTGGATTTTTCACTCTGCCTCTGTTATACTCCACTGGGCTCTTTAGCTCCACCTTCAGTTCTTTCCTTCTGCAAGCATGCCTACAAGAGTGTTTGTTCTGATCTCCCCATTTTATTATTTTAATTTGATGTAATTTTGTCCCCTTTTTGGATAATTTAGTGCTTGGAGCGTTTTTGAAGCTCTGCCTGCTTGAGAATTCACAGACTTTGGCTTATAGCTGACAGGCCGATCCCTCTGCGTACCTTTTAGCCAGCCTGCATAGTTTCTCTAGAGCTCAGGGCCGTCTCTGAGGTGGTCCCAACTCCTGTTAATCAGGGATCGAGCGCAAGCTGTTGGGCGCCCTTAGGAGGCTCGGTGGGGTCTCGCATGGTGCTAGCTGCATCATCGTGCCTCTGCCCATCCTGGTGCGGAAGCATTCCCGTGTGGCAGTGATATTTTTCATCCAGCTATTGTGAGAGAGCTATAAGCAGGCTGCAGCATTGATCCATTGGGGGTTTTAAAGGTTTCTAGGTGTTCCCCCTCCTGAAAAATCCTAAAATCACTATTTTTACTGTTTGGGAAGTGTGAAAAATGTAGTGATTTTGGCGCAAATTTTTTTTATGGCAGCTATCTTGGATTTTTAGTGATCTTTTTTTTTCTAAAGTTCCTTGCTTCTTCAAAACTACAAATTTTGCCTGGAATACTGCTGGGGTGGAGTCCTTAGGCTTGCTTGCTGTGGATTCTTACCAAGATTACGCATTTAGCACGTCCTTGCAGCACATGCCGCATGGCTCATCTTGCTGTGGCTTTTGTGCTATGTGATCCTGATCTGGTGGACCCAGAAGCTGATGTTTCTCTTAATGATCCCTTGTTTGCAGGTAGAGCACTTCCCGGAGTGGGAGATTAGGGGCTGTATGCTGGATCTGTGGAGCCCTCTCTGGTCTTAGATCCTGTGAATGATTCTACCGTAGCAGCCCTGCCAGACCTCATTTCTGAGTTGTTGCAGAGATTCAATTTAGTCACTCAGCCGGCTCAAGACACTTCTTCCTCCTTGCTATGTGGTGTGCACTCGCAGTCGGCTACCTTTCCCTGGCACTCAGATATGAACGTTCTGTTCTCGGTTCTCTAAAAATTGCTAGAACTATGTCCCACTTGTATCCTGTGGCACAGGAGTGTCAGCAGCTTTTGGGTCAGCCCAGGGTGGATTCTTTAGTGGCGCAGGTGACTAGATGCACCTTTCTGCCCATTGAGGGTGGTGTGTTAAAGGATATGCAGGACCACCGGGTGGATGTAGTCCTCAGGAAACTTTTTGATGCAAATACTGTAGGTATCAAGGCTGTTTCGGTGGTCAATCAATCGGTTGGAGCTCAGAGTTATTTGACTACCTCTGACACAGTTGCAGTAGACATTGAAGGACCCAGCGGTCAGGGTCTTCTCTGACAATATGACGGTAGTAGCCTATGTTAGTCACCAGGGAAGGACCAAGAGCACTTCTCTGGCTCAGGAAGCCTGCCTTCTTTTTCTTTGGGAGGAGTGTCATCTGGCACTGATGGCAGGAGTAGACAATGTTCAAGCAGACTTATTCAGCAGACTCTCGATCCAGGCGAGTGGTATTCCAACCAATAGTGGGGCACTAGGGGAAGCTTCGCTTTGACCTCATGACTACAGTAAGAAACAAGAAAGTGGATCACTTCTTCAGTTGAAGATCTGAGCCCGGAAGTGAAGGGCTCACTGGAGATTCTCCTATATGTTTTTCCTCTTTGGCCGATGTTCGGCCAGGTCATGTGAAGGATAGCAGCTCATCTGGGCCACGTCATTCTGGTGGCTCCATATTGGCCTTGCAGACCATGGTACGCAGATCTGATGAGGCTGAGCTCCTATCTGGACCTTCTCACACAGAGTCCGGGATCCATGGTGGATCCCAGGTCACTTTGCTCTTACAGGATGGCTCTTGAGCGAGACTATGAGCATAAGGGATATTCTGCCCTGGTTGTTGATACTCTTCTGAAGTCTAAGAAGTTGTCAACAGTGTTGGCTTACGCTAAGGCATGGAAGGCCTTCCAACAGTGGTGTGCCCAGGACTATGTGGACCCTTATTCAGCTCTGATCTCGCCAATTCTTGTTTTTCTTCAAGCTGGTTTGGATAAAGGCTTCACTGGCTTCACTTCAGGTCCAAGTGGGCTCTCCTGTTTTAGATCCTTGGAGCATTGGTCTTCCTTGGCGTCTCATTGAAGGGGGCTCATCATGTCCTACTGCCAGTTAAGCATTCCTTCTCTTCCTTGGACCCTTGATGTTGTCTAGCCTTACTAAGGCTCCTTTTGAGCCCCTTCGAGATGCTACCCTCTTGGACTTGACACTTAAGACCCTTTTTCTGGTCGCCATTACATTGGCGAATCGTGTGTTAGAACTGCAGGCTTTGTCTTGCAGGGTCCATTTCCTCCGTATTTCAGAGGTGGCGGTTTCTCTTCAGACAGTTTGTTCCTTCTTGCCAAAGCTAGTTTCGGCTTTCCATATCAAGCAGGAAGTATGTTTGCCTGTCTTTCAACTGACAGGTTCCAAGTCACAGGACTGCCTGTTGAAAAAAACTGGATGTGGGCAGATTTCAGCGTTATTTGGAGATCACCGAATTTCTTCTCTCTGATGATTTGTTTGTGCTGATTCATTCAGTTAAGCAGGGCACTCCCACTTCCAAGGCCATGATTTCCAGATGGATCCATAGGGCCATTTCATCAGCCTACATTCTTTCGGGAAAGTCTTCTGTTTCTGTTAAGGTGCATTCTATGAGGAGTGTGGCTTGTTTGTGGGCTGAAGTTAGGTCTGTCTGTCCTGAGATTTGCAGAGCAGTGACGTGTACTCTTTACACGTTTGCCAAATTCTACAGAGTGGACGTGGTGGCAAGACAGAACTCCACCTTTGGGTCCTTGGTCTTAAGAATCAGCATAGCAAGCCCGCCCTAGCTTTTTGGGGGACTGCTTTCGTATGTCCCACCTCACTTATTGCACTGGAAGAGCAGTTACTTACCATAACAGGTGTTATCCAGGGACAGCAGGCAGATATTCTTCCATGTGAGTGACGTCACCGACAGAGCCCCGATACAGACACTTTAAAAGTGCATCACCACTTTAAGAATTCAGAAAGTTTGCAATAGCCATCAACGCGCATGCACGAGTGCCTTCCCGCCCGATATAGGTGCGCAGTCACTCAGTTCAGTAAGCCAGCTAAGAAGCCAACCAGGGGATGCGGGTGGGTTGTGAGAATACCTTTCTGCTGTCCTGGATAACACCTGTTTAAGTAACTGTGCTTTATCCCAAGACAAGCAGGCAGCATATTCTTACTTGTGGGTGACTTCCAAGCTAACCAGAATGGGATAGTGGGAGTGTTGGCCTTTTAGGAAAATAGGTTTTGTAATACTGACTGGCCGAAGTGCCTTTCCTGTCTGGAAAAAGATTCCAGACAGTAATGTGAGGTGAATGTATGAACCGAGGACCATGTGGCAGCTTTATATATTTCCTCAATAGGGGTAAATCGAAGGAAAGCTACTGAAGCTGCCATAGCTCTAACTTTATCCCAGGACAAGCAGGCAGCTATTCTTGACTGATGGGTGACGGCACCGACGGAGCCCCGGTACGGACACTTTTAGAGTGATTGCACTCTAAGAACTTGGAAAGTTCTGGATACCGCACCGCGCATGCGCGAGTGCCTTCCCGCCCGACCCCGGCGCGCGGTCCCTCAGTTTTCTAGTTTCCGCGGAGCTAAGAAGACGCGTTCACTTCAACGGCCGTTGAAGAGATTTTTTCACGCCTTCCCGCTCGCGTAAACCCCCCTTTTACAATAAGTTTTCTTTATTTCTTTATTTCTTTTCTTATTCTAAAAAAAAAAAAAATAATAATAATAATTTTTTCTCCTCTTTTTCGATTCGGCCCGGCGGGGCCTGTTGCCACGATCGAAGCCTCGGCTTTCGATTTGGCAGAGGCTGTTTTCCCGTTCATGCCCCCTCAGCCCGGTTTTAAAAAGTGCCAGAGGTGCGCTAGACCAATTTCGCTGACAGACCCCCATAACTGGTGTCTGCAGTGTCTTGGTCCTGACCATCGAGCATCTTCTTGCTCCCGCTGTGCAACTTTAAAAAAGAGGACCCTCAAAAACCGCCAAATACAGCAGCGGATCCTTTTCGGTGCCGAGATGTCCGACTCCGCAACTCCGGCACCGACATCTGTTCCACAGTCGGCTCCGACTTCGTCGACACCGCGTGATTCGACGCCGGTATCGCATCCCACAGGTAAGCCGGCTAAGAAGCCTTCCCCGTTGGAGCGTCCTCCGGTCTCTACAGCAGTGAGCCCAATCCTGCCGACCTCGAGGCGCCCACGGAAGCGCTCCGCTCCGATCGAAGTTAGTCCCTCGACATAGGGCTCTTCTTCGGAGTGTCGAGCGGCACCCAAGGCACCGCAGAAGAAAAAAGCGGTGCCGGTGCCATCCTTGGACGAGCGCATCGCCGCCGTTCTGCAGGTGCAGCTTAAGGATCAACTTCAAAAGCTGTTTCCTGCTCTCTTGACCCCGAACCTTCCAGTTCCAGTTCGGTCGGAGCCTCCGGTACCGATAGAGGAACGCCCTCTCTTATCGGCATCCACTTTATCGGTACCGGCACTTACCACATCGTCATCGATGCCGGTTCTAGCTCCTGAACCTAGGTCTCAGCACCAGGCGGTACAGACCTCGGTACCGATACATCAGGTTGCATCGCCTGGTACCGTTTCTATGAGATCGGGCAAATCTACACATAAAACCCGACACGTAGAGCCCTCCACACCTGAGTCTCGACACCATGGCTCTCAGGTTAGAGACCCTGATTTGTGGGGAGATTCAGAAGAGCCCTTCCTATCTGAAGGAGAATGCTCTTCCGATGAGGAGGAACACCTGGTGACAGACCCTCCTTCTAAACAGGATTCCACCTCTTTTACCTCCTTTTTGAAGGAGATGTGTGAATCCCTGTCAATTCCCTTGGAGGCTGAATCCAAGAAGTCCAAGGGTCAAAGTCCAAAGCATTCCTTGATGCTCTGGACTTTGACCAGCCTCCAAGGGAATTCCTTAAACTTCCTCTCCATGATATTTTACGAGAGACGTTTTATAAAAACCTTGAAACTCCCCTGACTGTACCAGGAGCTCCTCGTAAGCTGGACTCTCTATACAGGGTAATCCCCATTCCTGGGTTTGACAAGCCCCAGCTCCCACATGAATCTCTTTTGGTAGAGTCTACATTAAAGAAATCAGCGGGGGCTAATGTGTATGCTTCAGTCCCTCCTGGCAGAGAAGGGAAATCTATGGACAAATTTGGCAAACGGCTTTATCAAAATGCCATGTTGGCCAATAGATCAGGAAACTATGCTTTTCATTTTTCTTTTTATTTAAAGCATTTGGTCCAACAGTTGTCTTCATTTGAACAATTCCTTCCTGATCGTAGAAAACCTTCTTTTCATTCCTGTGCTTCCTCTCTCCTTCAGTTGAGGAAATTTCTTGTCAGGTCAATTTATGACACCTTCGAATTGACTTCTAGAGCCACGGCTATGTCAGTGGCTATGCGCAGGTTGGCATGGCTCAGGGTCTCAGAGCTAGAGGTGAACCACCAAGACCGTCTAGCAAATGCTCCTTGTCTGGGGGATGAGCTGTTTGGAGAATCCATGGATTCAACAACGCAAAAACTGTCGGCTCATGAAACCAGATGGGATACTCTTTTAAAGAATAAAAAGAAGACTCCCCCTGCTAGACCGTTTCGCCAACAATCGGCATACCAACGCCGATATGCTGCTCGGCCTTTACCTCAGCATTCCCAACAACCTAGGCGTCAGCGACAGCAGCAGCAACGTCAACCACCTAGGCAAAATCAGCAACAACAGGTGAAACCTCCTCCACCTCAAAAGTCTACTCAACCCTTTTGACGTGTTTCTCCAGAACATAGCCATTTTGCCTCCATCAGTTCAACTTCCCCTACCCATTGGAGGCCGTCTCACTTATTATCTCAGCCGTTGGGAGAACATAACATCCGATCAATGGGTTCTCAACATCATCCGCCACGGCTACTCTCTCAACTTTCAAACACTTCCATCTCAAAGTCTGCCAAGAGAGTCTGCTTTGAACACTCCCCAGGCTTCTCTCCTTATTCAAGAGGTTCAATCTCTTCTTCTTCTAAACGCTATCGAAGAGGTTCCTCTGGACCAGAAGGGGCAGGGGTTTTACTCCCGTTATTTTCTGGTTCCAAAGAAGACAGGAGATCTCAGACCCATCTTAGATCTTCGAAATCTCAACAAATGTTTGGTCAAGGAAAAATTCAAGATGCTCTCTCTGGCCACTCTTTACCCTCTTCTCAATCAAGACGACTGGCTATGTTCCCTCGACCTCAAAGAGGCATACACTCATATTCCAATCCATCTAGACTCCAGGCAATACCTCCGCTTCATGATCAACAACTGTCATTACCAGTACAAAGTTCTCCCCTTCGGTCTTGCCTCATCTCCACGAGTATTCACCAAGTGTCTAATTGTGGTAGCTGCTTACCTACGCTCCCATCACCTTCAGGTGTTTCCTTACCTGGACGATTGGTTGATAAAGGCCAATTCATCTCAAACAGTTCTCCTGGCCACCAATCAAACCATCTTGTTCTTACAGCTTCTGGGGTTCGAGATCAATTTTCCCAAATCTCATCTCCTCCCCACTCAACGGCTTCAATTCATTGGAGCGGTGCTGGACACAGTCCTCATGAGAGCATTCCTACCGTCCAACCGTCTTCAAACTCTCCAATCTCTGTGTCAGCAGGTACTTCCACAACGTTCCATCTCTGCCAAACAAATGATGATACTCTTGGGTCACATGGCATCCACAGTCCATGTCACCCCCCTCGCACGTCTTCACCTGCGCATTCCTCAGTGGACCCTTGCTACCCAGTGGTCACAAGCGACGGATCCTTGCTCACGGCACATATCTGTGACATCATCTCTTCGTCAGTCTCTACAATGGTGGTTGATATCCTCAAATCTTTCCAGAGGTCTTCTATTCCATCTACCTCCTCATCAACTGATCATCACCACAGATGCCTCCCCTTATGCCTGGGGAGCTCATTTGAACGAATTCCAAACTCAAGGTCTTTGGACAGTGCAGGAAATGACACATCACATCAATTTCCTAGAACTCAGAGCGATGTTTTATGCCCTCAAGGCTTTCCAACATCTTCTCTATCCTCAGGTCCTTCTGTTGTGCACAGACAATCAAGTGGCCATGTACTACATCAACAAACAGGGTGGGACAGGCTCTCGCCTCTTGTGCCAGGAAGCCCAGAAGATTTGGACTTGGGCCACAGATCACCATCTCTTTCTGAAAGCGATTTACATTCAGGGAGAGCAGAATTACTTAGCGGACAAGCTGAGCAGAATTCTCCAACCTCACGAGTGGACACTCGATCCCTTAACTCTACAGTCCATCTTTGCTCAGTGGGGCACTCCTCAGATCGACCTTTTCGCAGCTCCTCAAAATTACCAGCTGCCTCTCTTCTGCTCCAGACTATACACTCCTCACCGTCTGGCAGCGGATGCATTTCTCCTCGATTGGTCCAATCTGTTCCTGTATGCCTTTCCTCCTCTGCCTCTCATGTTACGAACATTGTTCAAGCTCAAGAGGGAAGGAGCCACCATGATTCTGATTGCCCCAAGGTGGCCCAGACAGCATTGGTTCTCCCTTCTACTTCAACTCAGTTCCAGGGAACCTTTTCTGCTTCCACTGTTTCCTTCTCTGCTTACGCAACAACAGGAGACTCTTCTACATCCCAACCTCCAGTCTCTGCACCTGACAGCTTGGTATCTCTCGGGCTGACTTCACAGCATTCTCTTCTGTCTCAGCCCGTTCGTTCTATTATGGATGCTTCCAGGAAACCAGCCACTCTGCAATGTTACCATCAGAAGTGGACACGGTTTTCTTCCTGGTGTCTTCTTCATCATCATGATCCCACGTCCCTTGCAGTGGAGACCCTATTGGACTATCTACTTTCTTTGTCTAACTCTGGTCTCAAAACTACCTCCATCAGAGTCCATCTCAGTGCTATTGCTGCATTTCATGAGCCCATCCAGGGAAAACTCCTTTCAGCTCATCCCCTAGTCTCTAGATTCATGCGAGGTCTTTTTAATGTAAAACCACCTCTAAAAGCACCGCCTGTGGTCTGGGATCTTAATGTGGTTCTCTCTGCTTTGATGAAGCCTCCTTTTGAACCCTTAGCTACTGCCGCTTTCAAGTTTCTCACTTGGAAGGTACTTTTCCTCATTGCTATCACCTCTGCCAGGAGGGTCAGTGAGCTCCATGCACTGGTTTCTGACCCACCTTTTACAGTCTTTCATCACGATAAGGTGGTTATGCGTACACATCCAAAGTTTCTCCCAAAGGTTGTCTCTGAATTCCATCTCAACCAATCTATTGTACTGCCTGTTTTCTTTCCAAGACCTCACACTCACTCTGGTGAACAGGCTCTTCATACTTTGGACTGTAAGAGGGCTTTAGCTTACTATTTAGACCGTACTATACCCCACAGATCTTCGCCCCAACTTTTCTTATCTTTTGATCCTAATAAGTTGGGACGCCCTGTTTCTAAACGTACGCTGTCTAATTGGCTCGCAGCGTGCATTTCATTCTGCTATTCTCAATCCGGACTGGCACTGGAAGGTTCTGTCACGGCCCATAGAGTTAGAGCTATGGCAGCATCTGTAGCTTTCCTCCGCTCCACGCCTATTGAGGAAATCTGCAAAGCTGCTTTTACATCACATTATTGTCTGGATACATTCTCCAGACGGGATGGTCACTTCGGCCAATCTGTTTTGCAAAATTTGTTTTCCTAATGGCCAACCTTCCCACCATCCCTCTTTTTGTTAGCTTGGAGGTCACCCATCAGTCAAGAATAGCTGCCTGCTTGTCCTGGGATAAAGCACAGTTACTTACCGTAACAGGTGTTATCCAGGGACAGCAGGCAGATATTCTTGCGTCCCACCCACCTCCCCGGGTTGGCTTCTTAGCTGGCTTATACTAACTGAGGGACCGCGCGCCGGGGTCGGGCGGGAAGGCACTCGCGCATGCGCGGTGCGGTATCCAGAACTTTCCAAGTTCTTAGAGTGCAATCACTCTAAAAGTGTCCGTACCGGGGCTCCGTCGGTGCCGTCACCCATCAGTCAAGAATATCTGCCTGCTGTCCCTGGATAACACCTGTTACGGTAAGTAACTGTGCTTTATGGGCTATGACACGACTCCCCAGTTGCAGCCCAGGCTAAGCATGATATATAGGAAACCAACCACTTGGAAATAGGATGCCTCAACTTGTTAGGATCATAGGAGACAAAAAATTGAGATGATCTATGTGGCTTTGTTCTGTTGAGATGATAGGCCAAAGCTCGCTTACAATCCAGAGTATGAAGAACCGTTTCTCCTGAGGGAGAGTGAGGCTTAGGAAAAAAACACTGGGAGTACAATCGATTGAGATGAAATTCAGTGATAACTTTTGGCAGAAACTTTGGATACATACGAAGAACCACTTTGTCATGGTGGAACACAGTGAACGGTGGGTCTGCCACTTATGCTTGAAGTTCTGGCAGAAGTACAGTACTGGCAGAAGTACAGTAAGTGAAATGAGAAAAACAACTTTCCTGGTAAGATATTTAAGATGAGCCGTAGACATTGGTTCAAAGGGAGGCTTCATCAATCTAGTAAGAACTACATTGAGATCCCAGACTATTGGAGGAGGCTTGATAGGTGATTTCACATTGAAAAGCCTTTTCATAAATCTGGAGACTAAAGGGTGAGCAGTGAGAGGTTTACCCTCCACTGGTTGGTGAAAAGCTGTAATAGTGCTGAGATGGACTCGAATAGATGTAGACTTGAGTCCTGAATCAGACAAATGAAGAAGGTAATCCAGAACTAATGAAACTGAAATGAATTGTGGATCATAGTGATGAAGACACCAGGAGGAAAAACGAGTCCACTTCTGCTGATAATATTGGTGAGTGGCTGGTTTCCTGAAGGCTTCTAAAATAAGCTTTCAGATGTAGAGACTGAAGGTTGGGATGTAGAAGTGCACGTTGACTCTGCGTAAAAACAGATGGACATATCGGCAGAGGCATAGGCTCCCTGGCACTAAGTAGAAGGAGGAACCAAGGCTGCCTGGGCCATCGAGGAGCTATGAGCATCATGGTGTCTGACTGCTGCTTGACTTTAACAAGGGTCTTTAGAATGAGAGGAATAAGTGGAAACACGTAGAGAAACATGCGAGTCCAATCCAGTAGAAATGCATCCACCTCCAGACGGTGAGGTGAGTAAAGTTTGGAGTAGAACTGGGGCAACTTGTGGGGAGATGCAAACAAGTCCACTTGAGGAGTGCCCCACTGAGCAAAGATTGGATGGAGAGCTGTAGAGTTGAGCGCCCATTCGTGAGGTTGGAGAATTCTGCTGAGCTTGTCTGCTAAGCAATTCTGTTCCCCTGAATGTAGACTGCTCTGAGGTAGATGTTCAAGCAGTCGCCCATAGCCAAATCTTTTGAGCTTCCTAACAAAGGAGGGTTCCTTTGCCTCTCTGCTTGTTTATATAGTATATCACTACTTGATTGTCCGTGCAAAGCAAGAGGACTTGATTGAGTATTAGATGCTGAAAAGCTTTGAGAGCATAATAAATAGCTCTGAGCTCCAGAAGATTGATATGAAACTCCTGCTCGCTAGTGGACCAATGACCTTGAGTCCGAAAACCATCCAGATGTGCCCCCCCAGGCATAAGTTGACACATCTGTGGTCAAAACTTTGTGATGAGGAGGCATTTGAAAAAGCAGACCTCTGGAAAGATTGGTTGAAATCATCCACCACTGCAGCAACTGTTGAAGAGACACGAGATTACATAAATGTGATGTGAGAGAGGATCTGTTGTTTAGGACCACTGTGAGGCTAGAGCCCATTGAGGTGTTCTGAGATGAAGCCTCGCCAGAGGGGTCACATAGACCGTAGATGCCATATGACCCAGAAGAGCCATCATTCGCCTGGCCGATATGGATTGAAGCTGGTGTACCTGATGACAAAGGTAAATCAGAGCGTTCTGACAATCCTGAGGAAGAAATGCTCGTATTTGAGTAGTGTTTAGAAATGCTCCTATAAATTGAAGCCTTTGAGACGTCAGAAGCTGTGACTTGGGAAAGTTGATCACGAATCCCAAGATCTGGAGAAACAAGATGGTGTGATTTGTTGCTAGAACATCCTGACAAGAAGGGTCTTTGATGAGCCAGTCATCTAGATAGGGAAGACCTGAAGACCCTGAGATCTCAAGGCCGCTGCTACCACTACCACTACTACTAGTATTTTATTATTTCTATAGCACTGAAAGGCATACGCAGTGCTGTACATTTTAAAATACAATAGACAGTTCCTGCTCAGAAGAGCTTACAATCTAATTTAGACAGGAGAGGTTGGGGAGATAATGGTAGAGGAAATGATACAGTGGGTATAGGTATCTGACAGCAGTGAGTGGAAGTTAAGAGTGGAAATCAGTTTCAAAAAAAGTGGGCTTTTAGCTTGGATTTGAATACTGCTAGGGATGGAGCACAGCGTATTTATTCAGGCAGCCTGTTTCAGGCAAATGGTGCCACAAGAAAGAAAGGATGGAATCTGGAGTTGGCAGTGGAAGAAAAGGGTACAGATAAGAACGGTTGAACGGAGATCACGGGGAGGAGCACAGAGGGAGATAAGTGAAGAGAGATATCGTGGGGGGGGGCTTCAGAGTGAATGCACTTGTAAGTCATCAAGAGGAGTTTAAACTATTTGGAAATGGATGGGGAGCCAATGAAGTGACATGAGGAGAGGGGTAATGTGAGAAAAGCGGCTCTCATGCAATATGAGTCGTGCAGCAGAATTTTGAACGTATTGAAGAGGTGAGAGACGGGTGTGCAGGAGGCCTGAGAGAAGTATGTTGCAGTAGTCTAAGCGCGAGGTGATGAGAGCATGGCCAAGTGTTTTGATAGTATGCTTAGAGAGAAGAGGACGGATTTTGATAATATAGAGGAGGAAGCAAAAGGATTTGGCAGTTTGTTGGATCTGAGCACAGAAGGAGAGAGAATCAAAGATCACCCCAAGGTTGCGAGCTGACAAGACAGGGAGGAAGATAGTGTTATCCACAGAAATAGAGAACAGCAAGAGGGGGGAGGTGAGTTTAGGCGGAAAGATAAGGAGTTCTGTTTTAGCCATATTCAGACACTTTGTGAAGATTCTGGGAGACGATGCCAGGCCAAATGGTAGGACTTTGTACTGATAGTGGTGATAAGCCACTTGAAATCTGAGATATTTTTAGGAAGCCTGGTGAATTTGGATGAGTGTAGGCTTCCTTTAGATCCAGAGAGCATAGCCAAGCGTGAGCTAAGAGGGGATTTAGAGTGGCTAGAGATAGCATTCAAAATTTTTCTCTGACCAGAAACTTGTTGAGGGCTCTGAGATCTAAAATTGGTCGCATACCTCCCATCTTCTTCAGCACTAGAAAATAGCAGGAGTAAAATCCTAGGTTTTGTTGTTCTATAGGAACTTCTTTGATGGCATTGAGGAGAAGGGATTGAGCCTCCTGAAGAAGAGAGGACTGTCGAGAGTTGATGCAGACTCTCTTGGAGGATGATCTGGAGGAAGGGCAGTGAAGTGTAGAGCGTAGCTTTCCTGAATGATCTGCAGCTCCCAAATATCGGAGGTGATGGGCTCCCAACAATGGACATAAAGTTGAAGGCGCCCTCCAATTGGCTGAGGAAGAGGTTGAATCAAGGTGATTGAAACTATGCTCTCCACTATCATGTCAAAAAGACTGAGTTGATTTGGTTAGAGCAGCAGGCTAGGTCTTGGCAGAACGTTTCTGCTTTTGTTTCTTCTGCTGAGGCCGCACTGGAGCACAGTCTTTGGCTGAAAAATACCTCTGATAAGATGAAGCAGATCTAAAGGGTCTCGATGATGAGGGTTTTATTCTTGGGTTTAACCAAGCTGTCCCATCGAGTTTCATGAGCTGAGAGTTTTTGGGTTGCAGTATCAGCCAATTCACCAAAAAGCTTGTCCCCCAAGCAAGGCATGTTGGCTAGTTTGTCCTGATGGTTTACATCTATGTCAGAGACCCTAAGCCACGCTATCCTCGAGTTCAAAGATGTTATATGCTGAATGCACCATATACTTCCTCAATTGCAGAACAGTGTTGACGAGATGTTAAAAACCCTTCAACTTACAGGCAGGAAACTGCTTCATAAGATGCTTCAATAGCATAAGAAGTAGAAATTGTAGTTGACAGCTCTATTGGCCAACATGGAATTTCGATAGTCGTCGGCCAAATTTGTCCATCGTACAGCCCTCCCTACCAGGAAGGACCAATGCATACACTTTTTTTTTTTTTTTTTTAGTAGACTCTTACTACTATGGATTCATGAGAGAGTTCAGGTTTATCAAATCCGGGGAGAGAAATTAACTTATAGAGAGCCTCCAGTTTCCTAGCAGCCACCGGTACCAAGTGGTGATTCCAGATTTTTGTAAAAAGTCTCTCTTAAGATCCCATGCAAATGAAGCTTTAGCATGTCTTTTGGAAGATCATAATCTAAGGTTTCGAGATACTCTTCACTTTACTTAGAATCAGCTTCCAATTTCATCGAAAGAGCCTTTCCCATTTGTCATATAAATTTAGTAAAAGACAGCTTTTCGTTGGGAGAAGCAGCTCTAGTTGGAGAACGCCTGAGAGACTTCGATGCAGAAGAATCATCAGCATTGGTAGTAGATGGAGACAGGTCAGGGTCAGAATCTTCCTGCAGCAGAGAATGAGAATGGTGCTTCGACCAGTGCTAGTCCAGTGTTGGGGTCTCAATGTTTTCTCTTTCGAGACACCTTCCCAGACTTCATGGAGCTCCTGTCAGAGTGCCTGGAAGAGGACGAATGATGTAGAGCAATGGGACCGATGTTTGGAAGACCAATGCTTCGGTGCCAGAGTGGCAGGGCTGGATCGATGTGTCGATTCCCTAGGATGCACCAATGAGTCCTGGCAATGTTAGGCTCAGGCTGGACCGGTACCAGAGGAGTCATTGTCAAGAGCAGCAAGTGAAATTGGTCCCCGAGTTCCTCTCAAAGCAAAGCATCGAGCTTCTGCTTCAAAGTAAGCACCAGTACTTGGGGCCTTGTCACTGGTACCACAGGTGCTGCGACACGTTCCGGAGTGGATGATTTCAAAGCAACCCTCGATAATGGAACAGGTTGGGGTAGGAAATTGCGCTTAGTTGGCATGAATTGGCTCGATGCCTCTGTGACCTGCATCCCTGATGGGGAAGGGGATGGCTTCTTAGCCAGCTTACCCGAGGGCACGATGTGCTGCGACACCGGTGTCGATGCTGGTGCCTCTAGCGATGTTGAAGTCTTCGATGCCAGCAACTTCGATGTAGACAGTGTCATTGGTGCATCTCCCTCTATGCCGACACAGAAGAGTTTCTCTTGTTGGAGAATACAATTCTTGATAGTATGTTTTTGTAAGGAAGAACAGCGCTTACAAGTTTGAATACAGTGTTTGGGACCCAAACACTGCAGGCACCAGCTATGAGGGTCCGTTAGCAATATAGTATGAGAACACCGACCACACTTTTTAAAACCTGTCAGTGGGCGTGACATGGACGGGAATACCGCCTCAGCCAAATTAAACTTGATGGCTGAGACTGACAAAAAGGCCCCGCCGGGCCAAAACTCACAAACGGCAAAAAATAATTTTTTTTATTTTCTATACAAAAAAGAAAATAAAGAATAAGAATAATGAAAAGGAAATAACAGATGCGAGAGCGAAAAGGCAAGAAAAAACTCAAACGTTGAAAAACGCAACGACTTAGCTCCGCAGAAACTAAGAACTGAGGGACTATGCGCCTACGTCAGGCGGGAAGGAACTCAAGCATGCGCGGTGCGGGCTATTGCAAACTTTCTGAATTCTTAAAGTGGCAATGCACTTTTAAAGTGCTCATATTGGTAAGTTCTTTTCTAGTAGATAGGTGAGATTCTGGACTCCTACCCTGTCCTCCTTGTGCCTTACAGTTATCAGTCTATTTATTTTTCTCCAAGCTGATTCTTGATGCCTGGGAAAAATTTCTATATATGTTTCAATTTATTAGGGAGTAGTTTTGGAACTCCTGTGCTAGCAGTTAACGGTACTGTTTAGTTACTTTTGAGCAGAACAATTTGTTTAAGCCTGTTGCTACAGGTGCCTTTACTTCATGTGTATTAGGTGACTATGTGCTTGGGTACTAACTAAAGGTGGAGCTAGAAAGCCCAGTGAAGTATAACAGAGACAGCATGAAAAATCCAGAGTGGATTCCTTCTGCAGCAGCACGCGGCTATAAAGAAATAACCCTACTGTCTAGAACAGTGTTCTTCAACCTTTTTACACCTATGGACCGGCGGAAATAAAATAATTATTTTGTGGACCAGCAAACTACTAAGACTGAAATTTTAAAAACCATTTCCGCCCCGTCTCTGCAAGCTCAGTTCCTGCAAACCATCTGATCCCATTCGCACAAGCCTCAGTTATGATTTTATATTTAACTTATTTTATTAAAGTATAAAAAGAAACAATATTCTGTACAATTGTCATTTTATAAATACAAATATACAAGGACCAACAAAACCCGTTTCCCCTCCCTATCAAGAAAACTGAACAAGCCAAATTATTACAGAATGCTACACAGAAATATCATGCTAACAGAATACTGCAGTCACACATGACAGGAATAGTATTAGGGGAGTGCCCCCTGATCAGAGAGAGCCCTAAGCCAGCTGGAAGCTAAAGATGCACTGCCTGGGCTTTGCAGTCCCCAGGTTATGTCTCTAGCAGGATATATAGTTCAAATCTGATATATTCTAATGACAAAATAGAAATAAAATTATTTTTTCTACCCTTATTGTCTGCCCATTTTGTTCTGCTTTGTTCTGTCTTTCCTTAATTTTCTTTCCAAGGTCTTCAGTCTATCTGCCATTTCTGTCCCTTCTTGTCTTCTACCTATTACTTCAATATCCAGAACATCCTTTTTCTTCTTACTGCATCCACCCCGTGTCCAGCATCTCCCACCTGTCTTCCTACTCACATCAAGTCTGCTTTTTTCCTTCACCCTACAACCTCCATGTCCAGCATCTTCCTGTGTTCTTTTTTTTCTTCCCGTTGCTGAGCCAGCTAACTAACCCATCTTCCCCATCCCATTCCAGTTCCTCCCCTCTTTTCCCCATCTTAATCCAGCATATACCTTCCATCACCCTACTCCCTCCATTCCTTATTCAGCAGCTTTTCCTTGTCTCCCTATTCCCTCTTCGCCATGTCAAGCATATCCCCTGTCTCCCTACTCACTCTACCCATGTCCAACATCTGACTTCTGTCTTCATACTCCACCCTCGTGTTCAGCATTTTCCATGTCTATGCCCCCTGCAAGGTCCAGCATCTGTCTTTATGTCCCTATTCTTCCAACTCCCACCTAGTTCCAATAACTATCCTCCCCCAAGGGGATCCACCATCTCCCTTCTATCACACCAATCCCCCCTCCCCCCCGGGGTCTACTATCCCCTTCCCACAACACATATATCACATTTTTTCCTCTCCTCATAATCCAGCATCTCTTATTTCCTCCCTTGTATGGCCCCGATCCCCTCTTCCAGCTCTGCTAAATTTGGCAGCAATAACAAAAACAAAACCTACCCTACCTTCAATTGTGGTCCCGCTAAATCAGACATAAGAACATAAGCAATGCCTCTGCTGGGTCAGACCTGAGGTCCATCGTGCCCAGCAGTCCCGGCTAGAATGAAGACAGAAGCTGCGGGACCTTTCCTCTTGCCTACATTGTTATTCGCTACAAGCTCTGCCGGTCTCAATCCTGCCCCTCAAAAACAGGATGTCACTTCAGAAGGGGGCGGGATCAAGATCAACAGAGCCTATAGCGATGCAGGGAAGAGGAAAAGTCCTGCAGCTTCTTTCTTTTTGCAGTCCGTTTGAAGCAGTACCGCAGCCAATCCTAACGCCAGCCCTGGAAGGGAAAGGGGAAGAGATGCCCGACAGGAAATTTAATCCGTAGATTTCGCCAGCCCTGCGCGGACCAGCAGGAATTTTCTGTGGACCGGCGGTTGAAGAACAGTGGTCTAGAATGTCTCACCTATCTACTGGAAAAGAGCTTACCAGGGTAAGTATATAATCTCTTTATATTGTATCCTGCCATGCTTAACCACGTCACACACTAAGAATTTTCTGTCTTGTGTAGCAAGCTGTCCCAGACGTGCTAAATCTACCTGAAAGCTAAACCTCCAGCAAACCTAGACACATGCAAAAATCCTTGTATCTCTTCTAAAGTGTACTTTATTGAACAAATATAATTGGATTACTCATATTTAGCAGTTTTTCATCAGAGGTTTGTTCCTCTGGGTTCAGACTTGGTTTCAGTTTCAGAATATTGTTCTAGATGAGGATGAGAAATTAGAAGGCAGGAAAATAGTCCAGCAAATTAGGAAGGTTTTAAGGATGGGGGGGAGAGGGGGGAGGTGTTCTGCATGAGCTTGGATAGTTCACAAGAGTTCAATGTTAGGATATAAGAGCCATGTGTGCTGCAGCTGGATGCAGGAAGGGCAGTGACCTCTCCAGAGTTCCCACAAGGTCAAGGGAAGGGCAGAGTCAGGAACAGTTTGGCACCAGATAGCTCAGGAAATAAAGGTGAGCTAGAAGAAAGACAAAGGATTCAAGCTTAGGGGGGAGGTAATCTTGGGAGAAAGACCACTGGCAGAGAAGCTTTTACAGGTAAGTACGAGTGACTGTAGCATGTGTAAGACTACATTGCCCACAATTCCTAGCTCACATATCTTGGCAGTAAAGTTCTGTGAAATTATTGAATTATATAAGACATATCTTAGAGCCCTGTCACAACCAGGGTAAGGCTGCTGGGGGCATAAAGCACAGTTACTTACCCAGGGACAGCAGGCAGTTATTCTCAATATGTGGGTGACGTCATCCACGGAGCCTGGATGCAGACAGCTTCACAAGCAGACTTCAACTTTAGAAAGTTCGCAACTGCCGCACCGCGCATTCGCGAGTGCCTTCCCGCCCGATGCAGGGTGCACATCTCCTAAGTTCAGATAGCTAGCAGAGAAGCCAACCAGGGGAGGTGGGTGGGTTGTGAGAATAGCTGCCTGGTGTCCCTGGATAACACCTGTTACAGTAAGTAACTGTGCTTTATCCAGGGACAAGCAGGCAGCCTATTCTCAACATGTGGGTGACCTCCAAGCTAACCAGAATGGGATGGTGGGAGTGTTGGCAATTTAGGAGAATAAATGTAACACTGCCTGGCCAAAATGGCCATCCCGTCTGGAAAAAGCATCCAGACAATTATGAGAGGTGAAGGTATGAACCGAGGACCAAGTGGCAGCTTTACAGATTTCCTCAATAGGAGTAGATCTAAGGAAAGCTATTGATGCCGCCTTGGCTCTGACTTTATGGACTCTGTAGATGCAGTCCAGCCTGAGCATAGCAGAAAGAGATGCAGTTAACCAGTTGGAGATGGTGCATTTGGAAATCAGATGTCCCAACTTGTTTGGATTAAAGGAGACAAAAAGTTGAGGTGCAGATCTGTGTGGCTTAGTTCTTTGCAAGTAAAAAGCCAAAGCATGCTTACAATCCAGAGTATGAAGAGCTGTTTCTCCAGGTTGAGAATGAGGCTTTGGAAAAAAACACTGAAAGTACAATGGATTGACCAAGATAAAATTCTGAAACCACTTTAGGTAAGAATTTAGGATGAGTACAAAGGACCACCTTGTCATGATGGAATACTGTGAAAGGTGGGTCTGCAACTAAAGCTTATAGCTCACTGACCCTGTGAGCAAACATGAGAGTAATGAGAAAAATCACTTTCCAAGTGAGATATTTAAGATGAGCAGAAGCCATTGGTTCAAAAGGAGGCTTCATCAATTCAGCAAGAACATTGAGATCCTAAACCACTGGAGGAGGTTTGAGGGGTGGTTTGACATTGAAAAGACCTTTCATAAATCTGTAAACCATAGGATGAGCAGAAAGTGGTTTCCCTTCGATAGGCTGATAAAAAGCAGCAATTGCAATGAGATGGACTCAAATGGATGTGGATTTGAGGCCTGATTGAGACAAATGGAACAGGTAATCCAAAACTGAAGACAAGGAGGTAGATTGAGGCTCCTTGAGATGAATGGTGCACCAAGCAGAAAATCTAGTCCATTTTTTATTGTAGCATTGTCTAGTGGTAGGCTTCCTAGAAGCCTCTAAAATGTCCTGGACAGATTGAGATAACTGTAGAGTGGCAGTTAGATTGAGAGGTACCAAGCTGTCGGGTGTAGAGACTGCAGGTTGGGATGAAATAGAGACCCCTGACTGTGTAAGCAGAGGGAAAAACTGGTAGAAGTAGAGGCTCCCTGCTGCCGAGTTGAAGTAGAAGGGAGAACCAAAGTTGCTTGGGCCACCGAGGAGCTATCAGAATCATGGTGGCATGTTCCTGTTTGAGCTTGACAAGTGTCTTGAGTATGAGAGCAAATGGAAGGAATGCATAGAGAAACCGATTCGTCCATTCCAGGAGAAAAGCATCTGCCTCTAGTCTGTGAGGGGAGTATATCCTGGAGCAGAACTGAGGCAGTTTGTTGTTGTGGGGGGATGCGAAG
The DNA here is from genome assembly GCF_902459505.1 of Geotrypetes seraphini. NCBI lineage: Eukaryota > Metazoa > Chordata > Amphibia > Gymnophiona > Dermophiidae > Geotrypetes > Geotrypetes seraphini. The sequence goes on along the minus strand of NC_047085.1, from coordinate 448,455,958 downwards.
AGATCTATCTGAGGAGTTCCCCACTGAGAAAAATTGTGAAGAGGCGAGGAATTGAGTGTCCATTTGTGAGGTTGTAGAAGACGACTCAATTTGTCTGCCAGACAGTTTTTCTCTCCTTGAATGTAGATAGCTTTTAGGAAGGTGTTGTGAAAGATTGCCCAATTCCAAATCTTCAGAGCTTCCTAGCAAAGAGGGAGAGATCCTGTCCCTCCCTGCTTGTTGACACAGTACATGGCGACTTGATTGTCCGAATGAGGACTACCTGGTCGTGAAGAAGATGCTGAAAAGCTTAAGATCGCTCTGAGTTCCAACAGATTGATGTGACACTGACGAACCATACTGGACCAAAGGCCTTGAGTAAGGAGACCATCGAGATGAGCCCCCCAAGCGTAGGTCGAAGAATCTGTCGTGAGGACCTTCTGATGAGGGGGTGTTTGAAACAATAAACCTCTGGAGAGATTGGAAGAGAGCATCCATCAGTGGAGAGACTGTCTCAACGAAGGAGTCACACTGATGTGTTGAGAGAGTGGGTCGAAAGCCTGAGCCCACTGAGATGCCAGGGTCCACTGAGGGATTAGAAACATAGAATATGATGGCAGAAAAGGGCCATTGGCCCAACAAATCTGCCCACTCAAGAACCCTCCCCCTTAAGCACTTCCTCAAAGTGAACCCACATGTTGGACATCGATAGCGTACCACACCGCAGGTTGCTGAGCAAGATGAGTTCTATAGGATTGGGCGACACATTGACGAAATGGGTTGGGAACTGGCTTGGAGGTAGGCTTCAGAGGGTGGTGAACGGCACCCCCTCCAAAATGACGGAGGTAGTCAGTGGAATGCCGCAGGGCTCGGTTCTGGGCCCGATCCTATTCAACATCTTTATAAGAGACTTGGCAGAAGGGCTGTGAGGTAAAATAACATTATTCGCCGATGACGCCAAACTAAGCAATGTAGTGAGCAAAAGCACAACAGACATAAATTCAATGTCTGACAACATGATGCACGACCTACTCCTACTGGAGCGCTGGTCTAGGTCCTGGCAACTCAGCTTCAATGCCAAAAAATGCAAAGTCATGCACCTGGGCAGCCAAAATCCATGCGAGACTTAGGGGTGATCGTCAGTGAGAACACGAAGACTGCCAATCAAGTGGAGCAAACTTCATCCAAGGCAAGGGAAATCATAGGTTGCATACGCAGGAGTTTCGTCAGCCGTAAGCCTGAAGTCATTATGCCATTGTATAGATCCATGGTGAGGCCCCATCCAGATGAGGTCTCACCACCAGGGACTCTGTACAACGGCATCACAACTTCAGGCTTTCGGCTGACAAAACTTCTTCGGATGCAACCCAGCATTTGTTTAGCCTTTGATGAAGCTTTCTCCACCCGATCGGCAGTCTTCATATCTTCACTAATGATTACTCCTAGGTCCCATTCTGTCACAGTTCTTGTTAAGGTCTCACCATTTAGGGTGTAAGTTTTGCATGGGTTTCCACTGCCAAGGTGCATAATCTTACACTTTTTGGCATTAAAACTCAGTTGCCAAATTGCGGACCATTGTTCCAGTAAAAGTAGGTCCTGCGTCATAGTCCCTGAGTCAGGTCCCATACAAAGATATTAAATAGGATTGGACCCAAGACCGAGCCCTGGGGCACTCCACTGATCACTTCCGACGTTTCGGAGGGAGTACAATTTACCACCACACTTTGTAGTCTGCCGCTGAGCCAGTCTTTAATCCATGCAGTCAATGTTTTTCCTAGTCCCAACGAACTCATCTTGTTCAATAACCTACGGTGTGGGACACTATCAAAAGCCTTACTGAAATCTAAATACACGATATCCAGGGACTCTCCCTTATCTAGCTTTTTCGTTACCCAGTCAAAGAAGCTGATTAGATTGGATTGGCAGGACCTTCCCTTTGTAACCTCCATGCTGGTGGGGATCTCTCAGCCTCTCGTCATTCAGAATCGCATCTAATTTGTGTTCAATCAACGTTTCCATAAGTTTACACACTATTGATGTGAGACCTACCGGTCTGTAATTTGCAGTTTCCGATCTGCATCCCTTTTTGTGGAGCGGAATGACGTCAGCTGTTTTCCAGTGCAATGGGACTTTTCCTGTGTTTAGGGAAAGATTGAATAGCGCAGCTAATGGCTCCGCCAGGACATCTCTTAGTTTGGGAGGGACGCAACTGGGACTTTGGAAAATTTATTTTGAACCCAAGACTTTGGAGAAACGCTATAGTCTGTTGGGTCGCTACAATAACCTCCTGTTGAGACAATGCTTTGATGAGCCAGTCGTCCAGATATGGAAAAACTTGAAGGCCCTGCATCTGCAGGGCTGCAACCACCACCACCAGGCATTTGATGAAGAATCTGGGGGATGATGCAAGGCTGAAGGGGAGGACTTGGTATTGAAGATGAAGATTTCCCACCCGAAACCTTAGGAATCTGTGAGAGGCTGGATGAATTGGAATGTGAGTGTTAGCCTCTTTGAGATCCAGAGAGCATAACCAATCTCCTTGATCCATCAGGGGATAGGGGGTTGGAAGAGAGATCTTTCGAAACTTTTCTTTGACAAGAAATTTATTGAGAGCTCTGAGGTCCAGGATAGGTCGCAAATCTCCTGTCTTCTTTGGAACTAGAAAGCCCGTGTCCCGTTGGGTCAAGAGAACCTCCTCGACCAATTGGAGGTGAAGAAGAGCCTGAGCCTCCTGAAGAAGAAGGGGAAGTTGCGACATGCTGGAAGGAAACTCTCTTGAAGGGAGATCTGGTGGAATTTGAAGAAATTGAAGCGAGTAACCCTCTCAAATGATGGTGAGAACCCAGAGATCTTATGTAATCCGCTCTCACTGTTGGTAAAAGTGATGGAGCTGACCTCCTATGGGGAGGAGAGAAGTCTTATGGATGAAAGTAGATGTTATGCTCAGACTTAGATTATCAAAAAGACTGTGCAGGCTTAGCTGTGGCAGGAGTCTGGGGTTTTTGTTGACGCTGCTGCTGTGGTGGATTCCTAGGCGGAGGCCTGGAGAAAGCCGGAGTAGACTTCTGTGGATATCTACGCGGAGGCACTCTATAAGGCTTGGAAGCTGGAGGTTTATCCTTAGGTCGAATCAGATAGGCAAAGTCACAGAAGAAGCTCCACTGCGTGGCATAGGTGGAGTCAGAGTGCTTACGTTTGAAAAGCCTCGATGGAGAACTGCCAGGAGTGTGAAGAATGGACAGCCTCGACTCGTGCCTCGGAGAGACAGGCGAAGGAGGATCCCTTGTGGATGGTCTCGAGAGAGGAGTCCGGGACCTCGATGAGCCTCGAGGTGGAGAAATACAAGGCATTGAAATCTTAGGCGTTTGAGACCTATGCCTAGGTTTGGAAGGGGTCTCGTTGGGCCTCGACGAACGAGGCATAGGAGACTCAGCACTCTTCTTAGGAGACTTTTTCGAAGCCAGGTGCCTCGAGGATGAGGAATGCTTCGAGTGAGGCCTCTTTCTCCAAAACATCTCGAACAGGTTGAGTAGCTAGAAACCCAGACCTGGAAGGACGAGGCGAGGAGTCACTGCAGGACAATGGTCGAGATCGAAGAGGTTTTGCTTGAGGTGCCTCAACAGAATGCTCAGGCTGGCTCGCAGAAAGCAGGGTCGAGGCAGGGGCAAGTTTGGCCAAAACAGTGGTAAGCTGCGTGGTCAGTCTTGTTTGCAGCATGTCCTTGAAGACAGGCACCGAGACCAATGACTCTGGTCTGGAAGGTGCAGCAGTGGGCTCTATTGAAGGTAACCTCAATGATGAGTATTCCCTATGTTTTGAGGCACGCTTAGAAGGAGGTCTCGTAGAGGCCGGCACGACTGCACTCGTTGCCTGGATTGCCCGAGACTCAGCTGGAGGCTTCTTAGGTAGCGTACCTGCGGATGGAAGAGGAGACTTGCCTGAGGACAAGACCTTTAGAGGCACAGTAGACGAGGCCTTCAAGGTTGAGGGCGACTTGCTTGAGGTCAAGGACTTGGAGGACGAGGCCGCCATGGAAGTCGAGGCCGAGGCCTTTTCTGCAGACTGCTCTATAGGACCAAAAAGCTCCAGGATCTTGGCACGACGCCTCCGGAGAGCTTGTTTCTAAAGAGTAGTACAGTGTGGGCAGGCCTCAGGACAATGTTCAGGCCCCAAGCACTTGATACACCAATGATGGGGGTCGGTGAGAGAAATCGCCTGATTACACTGACTACACTTCTTGAACCCGGTAAGAGGCGGGACATTGAAAAAAACATGGCCGCAAACAAATGAGGGCCGGTGGCAAGGCCTGAGCCCAAGCCCCGCTGGACTAAAACCGACGGAAGAAAATAAAAGGTTTTTTGGGGGTTTTTTTAAAGAGACGCGTCGCACAGCAACTAGAAAAAGGAACAAAATAAATAAAAAGAGAAAGCCAAGGTGCGAGAAGGCAACTCAAAAATCAGCAGAGCTGAGAAACAGGTGCTTCTGGCTCCGCGGAAAAATGAGAACTGAGGTACCTCACAGGAGACGCACAACCTACATTCGGCGGGGAGGCACTCGCACATGCGCAGTGCAGCACTCATGACCTCTTTGAAAGTTCTACAAGCAAGTCCGCTTGCGAGGCTGTCCGCTACAGGCTCCATAGATGACATCACCCAATGTTGAGAATATGCTGCCTGCTTGTAGGCCCAAAAATGGAATATCTTCTTTCTGCTGTACTTCTGGATTCTGGGGCCTCCCTGCAAATTGAGTTCTCTTCCAAGATTTTGGGAATACTTTTCAACTCTTCCCTTACCTTTAAGGATCAAATAAGCTCTCTGGTTAAGAAATGTTTTTTCAGTTTACAAATGCTGAGGAATGTTAGATCTTTTCCATCAACGTCATTTTTCTGTCTTTGTCCAATCAATTATATTATCTCAGCTAGATTACTGTAATGCTATTTATCTTAGCATCACAAAGATCTGCCTCCAAAGGCTACAATTGATTCAGAATACCACTACAAAATTGATTTATGGAAAGAGCAAGTTCGACCATATAGCAATGTTACTTACCATAACAGTTGTTATCCAAGGACAGCAGGCAGCTATTCTCACTAGTGGGTGACATCATACAACGGAGCCCCGATGCGGATGTCTCTCAAGCATACTTGCTTGTAGAAACTTCAGAAGTTTCCAGTCGCCCGCGAGTGCCTTCCCGCACGATGCACCGGGCGTGTCTCCTCAGTTCAGATAGCTAGCAGAGAAGCCAACCCAGGGGAGGGGGGTGGGACGTGAGAATAGCTGCCTGCTGTCCCTGGATAACAACTGTTATGGTAAGTAACATTGCTTTATCCCAGGACAAGCAGGCAGGTATTCTCACTAGTGGGTGACCTTCAAGCTAAACACAATGGGATGGAGGGAGAGTTGGCAACTTAGGAGAATAAATTTTGCAATACTGTTTGGCCAAACTGTCCATCCCGTCTGGAGAAAGCAACCAGACAATAATAAGAAGTGAAGGTATGAACCGAGGACCAAGTGGCAGCTTTACAAATCTCCTCAATCGGTGTCGATCTGAGGAAGGCTACAGAGGCTGCCATCGCTCTGACCTTATGGGCTGTGACTTTATTGGGAAGGGGTAATCCAGCCTGGGCATAGCAGAAAGAGATACAAGCCGCCATCCAATTGGAGATGGTACGCTTAGAGATTGGTTCGTCCCAACTTGTTTGGATCAAAGGAGACGAAAAGTTGAGGAACAGTTCTGTGTGGCTTGGTGCGCTCCAGGTAGAAAGCCAAAGCATGTTTACAGTCCAGAGTGTGAAGAGCTGATTCTCCAGGATGAGAATGAGGCTTTGGAAAAAACACTGGAAGAACAATGGATTGATTGAGATGAAATTCCGAGACCACTTTAGGAAGGAATTTAGGATGAGTGCGAAGCACCACCTTGTCATGATGGAACACTGTGAAAGGTGGATCTGCAACCAAAGCTTGAAGCTCACTAACTCGACGAGCAGAAGTGAGGGCAATGAGAAACACCACTTTCCAAGTGAGATACTTGAGATGAGCCTTGTTAAGCAGCTCAAAAGGAGGTTTCATAAGCTGAGAAAGAACAACATTGAGGTCCCAAACTACTGGAGGCGGTTTGAGAGGAGGATTGACATGGAAAAGTCCTTTCATGAATCTGGAAACAGGATGAGCAGAGAGAGGTTTCCCTTGAAGAGGCTGATGAAAAGCAGCAATTGCACTCAGATGGACTCAGATCGATGTAGACTTGAGGCCAGAATGAGATAGGTGCAAAAGATAGTCCAAAACAGAGGATAAGAAGGCATGTTGAGGCTTCTTATGCCGAGAAAAACGCCAAGTAGAAAATCTAGTCCATTTTTGGGAATAGCATTGTCTAGTAGCAGGCTTCCATGAAGCTTCCAAAATATCCCGCACAGGTTGTGAAAACTGAAGGGGAGTTACGTTGAGAGGAACCAAGCTGTCAGGTGTAGAGACTGCAGGTTGGGATGAAGTAGAGATCCCTGATGCTGTGTAAGCAAAGAGGGAAACACTGGCAGAAGAAAGGGCTCCCTGCTGCTGAGTTGAAGTAGAAGGGAGAACCAAGGTTGTCTGGGCCACCGAGGAGCAATCAGAATCATGGTGACATGGTCTGACTTGAGCTTGACCAGAATCTTTTGAATGAGAGGAAACGCATACAGAAAGAGATTCCTCCAGTCCAGAAGAAAAGCATCTGCCTGGAGCAGAACTGAGGCAGTTTGAAGTTGTGGGGGGCTGCGAAGAGGTCTATCTGAGGCGTGCCCCACAAAGAGAAGATGTGATGCAGGGGCGTGGAATGGAGAGTCCATTCGTGAGGCCGCAGAAGACGACTCAAGTTGTCCGCCAAGGCATTGTCCACCCCCTTGAATGTAGCCCAATCCCAAACTTTCAGAGCTTCCTGACAGAGGGAGGCCAATACTTAAAGTCCTAGATTTCAAACATACAGACTTTAATGCAATGGGAGAGTACCTGAAGAAAGAGCTGTTAGGATGGGAGGACATAAGAGAAGTGGAAAGACAGCGGTCTAAGCTGAAAGGAGCGATAAAAATGGCTACGGACCTTTATGTGAAGAAAATCAATAAAAACAAGAGAAAAAGGAAACTGATATGATTCTCCAAACTAGTGGTGGAGAAAATAAAGGAATTGCTAAACTAAAAGATGCTGGGAACCGATATGTGGAGGGTGATGAGGAAAAAGCAAATGTGCTAAACAAATACTTCTGTTCTGTGTTCACAGAAGAAAATCCTGGAGAAGGACCGAGATTGTCTGGCAAAGTTACACGAGAAAATGGAGTAGATTCTGCGCCGTTCACAGAGGAGAATGTTTGTGAGCAACTTGAAAAACTGGACAAAGCGCTGGGACCAGACGGGATCCATCCCAGGATACTAAGGGAGCTCAGAGAGGTTCTTGCGAGTCCTATTAAAGACTTGTTCAACAAATCTCTGGAGACGGAAGTGATTCCTGGGGATTGGAGGACAGCAGATGTGGTCCCTATTCATAAAAGTGGTCACAGGGATGAAGCAGGAAACTACAGGCCGGTGAGCCTCACTTCAGTTGTTGGAAAAATAATGGAAGTGTTGCTGAAAGAAAGGATAGTGTACTTCATTGAATCCAATGGGTTACAGGATCCGAGGCAACATGGCTTTACAAAAGGTAAATCATGCCAAACGAACCTGATTGAATTTTTTGATTGGGTGACCAGAGAGCTGGATCGAGGACATATGCTAGATGTAATTTACTTAGATTTCAGCAAAGCCTTTGATACAGTTCCTCATAGGAGGCAGTTGAACAAACTTGAAGGGCTGAAGTTAGGACCCAAAGTGGTGAACTGGGTTAGAAACTGGCTATCGGACAGATGCCAGAGGGTGGTGGTTAATGGAAGTCGCTCAGAGGAAGGAAAGGTGAGTAGTGGAGTCCCTCAGAGTTCAGTTCTGGGGCCGATCCTGTTCAATATGTTTATGAATGACATTGCTGAAGGGTTAGAAGGAAAAGTGTGCCTTTTTGCAGATGATACCAAGATTTGTAACAGAGTAGACACAGAAGAGGGAATGGAAAATATGAAAAAGGATCTGCAAAAGTTTGAGGAATGGTCTAATGTCTGGCAACTAAAATTCAATGCAAAGAAATGCAGAGCAATGCATTTGGGAATTAATAATCAGAAGGAACCGTATATGCTGGGAGGAGAGAAGCTGATATGCACGGACGGGAAGAGGGACCTTGGGGTGATAGTGTCCGAAGATCTAAAGGCAAAAAAACAGTGTGACAAGGCAGTGGCTGCTGCCAGAAGGATGCTGGACTGTATAAAGAGAGGCATAGCCAGTAGAAAGAAGAAGGTGTTGATGCCCCTGTACAGGTCAATGGTAAGGCCCCATTTGGAGTATTGTGTTCAGTTTTGGAGACCGTATCTGGCGCAGGATGTAAGAAGACTTGAAGCAGTCCAGAGGAGGGCGACGAAAATGATCGGAGGCTTGCACCAGAAGATTTATGAGGTGAGACTGGAAGCCCTGAATATGTATACCCTAGAGGAAAGGAGAGACAGGGGAGATATGATTCAGACGTTCAAATACCTGAAGGGTATTAACGTAGAACAAAATCTTTTCCAGAGAAAGAAAAATGGTAAAACCAGAGCACATAATTTGAGGTTGAGGGGTGGTAGATTCAAAGGCAATGTTAGGAAATTCTACTTTACGGAGAGAGTGGTGGATGCCTGGAATGCACTCCCAAGAGAGGTGGTGGAGAGTAAAACTGTGACTGAGTTCAAAGAAGAGTGAGATGAAAACAGAGGATCTAGAATCAGAAAATAATATTAAAAATTGAACTAAGGCCACTATTGGGCAGACTTGCACGGTCTGTGCCTGTATATGGCCGTTTGGTGGAGGATGGGCTGGGGAGGGCTTCAATGGCTGGGAGGGTGTAGATGGGGTGGAGTAGGTTTTAACAGCGATTTTGACAGTTGGAACCCAAGCACAGTACTGGGTAGAGCTTTGGATTCTTGCCCAGAAATAGCTAAGAAGAAAAAATTTAAAAAATTTAAATTGAATCAGGTTGGGCAGACTGGATGGACTATTCGGGTCTTTATCTGCCCTCATCTACTATGTTAAATACCTATCTGTTCAGTAACTTGCTTCATGGAGTTTTTCTCTCCTGTTGATTTTTATTGAATTATTGTATTATTATTTCCTCTTCCTTCCTTTATCTATGTCTCTTATGTATGATGATGATGATAATTGTTCATCCCTTTTCATCGGTACTGCAGTTAGATTGTTGAGCCCATTGGGACAGAGAGGAAAATTACTGTACTTGATTAAATTTTTGACTATTGTATAAGTCTAGTTTTATTTATTTGTTTTCTTGTAAGCAGCTTCAAGCCAGTGTAGTGATTTAGACATATATAAACTCTGCATTAAATTAAGTCTAGGAGAGTGTGGCAGAGCAGTTAGAGCTACAGCCTCAGCAGTCTGAGGTTGTGGGTTCAACCCCACACTGCTCCTTGTGACCCTGAGCAAGTCACTTAAACCTCCACTGCCCCCAGGTACATTACATAGATTGTGAGCTCGCCGGGACAAATTGGGCATATGCTTGAGGTCCAGGTATGTAAACCCGGTCTAAGCTGCGTTGGAAGGACGAGTTAAAAAATTGAACAAATAAATAAATCTAACAGCAGGCAATGGGTCTTCAGAATCTGTCCGCGGTGAATGCGTTGTAGATATCACCAACCCAAGAACTTACTCCTTACGAATACATCACATTAAACCACACAATAACCAACCAGAACAACAATAGTGAAAGTAAACAAGAAGAGCAGACAAAACATACTCCCCCCCCCTCCCCCCACCCATATACTTACCTCACTTCGCGTCTCTCGCAGCTTGCCTGCCCCAAGGAAAGAGGGGCGTGTAAGCGCATGCGTCTGGTCCCTAACGGGCGCCTGGTTCTGGGTGGAGGGTGGGAGACGTCACCAGGAGCGCGCGCCTGGGATTCGCCGGCCGCTGCCATGTTGGAGAGGAAGTGATCCGCCGCCCGGTCTCGGAGCGACAAGGGCAGGGGCTTTTCCGTTTCCAGGCCCTTGGAAGCTAGGGCGGCGGGGGCCGAGCGGTGGGGTCAGAGGTTCCTCGAAGCGTTGCGCGTTCCTGCTGCAGTTGCCTGCCAGCGGTTTTTCCCATCCGCTCCTCGCCGCCAGTGAGCCCCGGGGCGGCGGCGGCGGCTGCCTCTGCTGCTATTGCTGTTGTGGCGGCGACCTGCCAGTGAGGAGGCGGTAAGATGGCGGACCCGGCGGAATGCAACATTAAAGTGATGTGCCGCTTCAGGCCTCTGAATGACTCGGAAATCGTACGAGGGGACAAGCTTATCTCCAAATTCCAGGCTGAAGATACGGTGATCATCGCGGTGAGTGGCTGGGGCGGGTGTTCGGGGCTTGACAAGTAAAGAAAACTTGTAGCTGGCTTTCGTGTTTCTCACCCCTAGCCCGTTCATGGTTTCGTAGGTTGAACGTGGTTTTGGGGAGTCTATGTAACGCTGGGCCCTTCCCTCCCAGCACTCCCTCACCCGAGAAGATGAGAGCAAAGACAAATAGCTAGTAACACCCTTTAAATACTTTGCGATTTAGACTATGACAATAGATCCATTACTTCTAGTGGTCTTTGCTCTTGACAAACTATTCAAGATTAATAATGACTTGGTAGAAGTGCTAAAGCATATACAGTGTGTGAGTGATCAGAGAAGGACTGATATCTGCTTATTTTTAGAAGGGTCCAGATAACGAATTAAGTAATTGGTGTAATGGAGATAGATCTGTGGTATGACGTTTTGCTGCCATGTACAGTTGGATTAGGTGCAAGTAGATTTTTTCAGGTGTCTTTGGGATTTATCTGGTTAGTGAGCTTTCAAGAATGGAACACAGTTTTTTTTAAGCATTAACTCTACTAGAGCTATAAAAAGTGTCACTTGTTTTTAGGCATGTTACCTTGAATGCTCTAGTGCAATCATTTAATATTAATAAGTAAATTGTGATGCTTGAATAATTGAAGTATAATTGCTCTATAAGGCCCAACTAGATTTCTTCTATATATGAATGTCTAATTTTTTTTATTTTTTTTTAAGTAGCTTACTGGCTTTTTCTGAGACGGGGCATAGGATTTTATTTACTGATTTTGACTACCTCATTAATTGCATTTATGTTTATATTTGGTCTTTTTACTGCTGTTATGCTGCTAACAAAATTTTATGTTGAATTATACTTGTATACTGCCTTGGGTGAATCTCTTCATAAAGGTGGTTAATAAATTCCAATAAATAAATAAAAATGAACTTAATGAAAAATAGTTGAATTTGTTCTGACAGTGTCTGTAGATCTGCAACAGAAAATACATTAAGGTGTGCTTTTATGAAGCCACATTAGGCTTTTTTATCACTGGCCGCAGCAGTATTACCTCCAACACTCATAGGAATCCTATGAGTGTTGGAGTTTTTACCACCATGGCTAGCAATAAAAAAAAGCCTAACGTGGCTTCATAAATGGGGGACTAAGTAAACTGTAGTACCTAAAACAATTTTTTTTTGTCTAAATGTGTAGGAAAAGTTTTTAAAGCAAATGAAAAATTTAAAATTTACGTGTGCCACTTTTCTTGTCTCTGACAAATCCTTTTTGTTTCCTTAAATCAATCATCTCTAATTTTCAGGCCAGAAAAGTTTTTCTTGGACTTCTTGCTAGTCTTCCCTCCCCTGTGGTTCAATCAACAATGATGATAGGCTTAAAACTAGCATCATAACATCACTGCTGGGTTATTATTTCCATGAGATAATTGTTTTGTTAGAAGCTGTCAAACCAGTTTGGTAATGCTGTAGAAATCATATTAAATATGAAACTGACATACATACAATAGAGTTAAAGCAATGATACTAATCAAAAATGAACAGAAGCATTACAACCACCGATGAAAACAAAAACTGTGGATACAGATGTTCTGGAGATAATTTATTAAACACTGACATATAAAACCATGAAAATTCAATTTAAAAAGTACAATGATAAAAAATACTGTGATAAAAATCCAACTGGATCCTACATGGTCCGTGTTTCGGCAAACACGCCTTCCTCAGGGATCCAATGGTTTGCAATCTCACATATAAAAAATTGGACTGAAAACAGTCTATTGTCTTTAACCATGTAAGCAAAGAACACTGCAGACAAGCTGAAGTAACAAAAAAAATGCTAAGAAGACAGTTATTATGTATATTGACATTAGATCCCTAGTATGTGTCAAATTAGGATAAAAACTTGTGTACTGTAACTGTACATTATGTATGTTTAACCTGGAACCCCTTCTGAGCGCTTTGAGGAAAATGGGATAGAAAATGAATTAAATAAAATGTGTCCTGTTAATGGATAGACTTTATTTACATACACAGTATTTGATAACTGTATGTACACAAGCATTAGGATTCAACAGAACCTTTTTTCTTTTAATAAATTAAACACTGATTTGTGAATAGCATTCCAGCTTCTCTTCATTGCCATGATTCAGATTCTAGCGCTAGTACAGTAGTTCTTGCATTATGTATATTTCATGATTTCTTAAAGGCTGGTAGATCTTGTTGCACTTTATTAAAAAAATATATTTATTACTTACCCACCCTCCACCCCTTTTACAAAACTACACAAGAGGTTTTTAGCGCTGAATTCTCTGCCCTGCTCCGACGCTCATAGGAATTCTATGACCATTGGAGCACCAATCGACACTAAAAAAACCTCTTGCACAGTTTTGTAAAAGGGGGGATTAGTTATTTGGTTCAAGGTAATACTAATGTGCTTGTGACTAGTCATGGAGAGCTACAAATTAGCAATAATAGAAACTTAGAGGAGCAATCAGATCCTCCAGTACGTTGGAAGAATGCATTATACTTATATTTCCCTATACCATCATATCAGTTCCTTTTAGAAACAGAATATGATGTAGATCAGGCTTGTTCAACCTGCAGGCCAGAACTCAGCCTGCCAGCCTCAGTTTCTTGGCCCGCAGAAGCTCTATGAACTCCTCAACAGTGCTTCAATGGATCCTCCTTCCCTGCTGGAAATGGTCCAAGAAAAGTTCCATGAAATCCTCCAATGAGATTCATGCTGCTATACTGCAATTGATCAAACCGGAAGCTTGAGCCATGCAATGACAGAAGTTGAGGCTAGTCCTGTGGTATCAAGTCTCGTGAGATTTAATACCATGAGACCAACCTTAACTTCTGGTGTAGCATGGCTTGACCTTGTGGTGAAAACCGGTCATGGCAGAGAAGCAGGAATTTAATTGGAGGACTTCATGGAGATTTCTTGGACCACTTGTGGCATCACAGCAGAGAAGGAGGATCCGTCAAAGCATTAGGTAGTGAGGCAGAGAACCTGGCAAGGAAGCAAGCAATCAGATTAGGGAAACAAGGCGGGGGGGGGGAGGTTACATATGAGAGAGGGAACTGGTGAAGTTTGGGGAGGAAGAGAGAGAAAAAAGAAAGAAAATCAGTCAGATACTAGGAAAAAGGTAAATGGAGAGATTAATAGTGCAGGGGAAAAAGCTGGGAAGGGAGAAGAACAGAAGAAAGCATGTATTTGATTTTGAGATTACCATTAATGTTACTGTTATAGTGGAGAATAGTGGCATAGCTGCAGGAGGAGGAGGGTCTGGGCTTAGATCCCCTCCAAACCTGCATAGAATCCATTAAATGGTTGGTTGGGGTGCCAAAGTTCCACCAGTCAAATAAATTTTCTGCCGAGCTGCTCCTCTTCCTGACTCTGCTGCAGTAATCCAAAAGTTAGCAGGGTTTTTCAGCTGCTGATGCTGGGAGTCCTGGGTTACTTCAGGACTACCAGGAGTAGAGGAGCAGCTTATCAAGAAATTTCTTTGCTGGTGGGGCTTTGGCATCTCTGCCAGCAAAGGTGCTAATTTTAATACAGATGGGGGTGGAGGGAATATGTTGTTCCTCCCAGTCCACCTCTGGGACCCCCAAACTGAGAAGGATGGCTGTGACTCTAGTGGGGATCCCACATGTGCCTTGTATAAGAAGCTTGGAGAGGTTATGCCTGCCTAGCCCCAATTGCATTCTTCTCAGCCCACAGACCTGCTTCCTCTTCTCCCTTGGGTCCAAGCTAATAAGCAACCAAGGAAGGAGTAGAGACTGCAACTCTGTAGCATGTGCTAGTTCTATTTATGTCAGAGGAGATGGAACCAGCACAGAACACAGTAGCAGCAGCACAGAAATGTGGTCCCATGCTACTCCTTGGTTGTTCATTAACATGGACCTGGCGGAGGTGAAATAGTGCAGTTTTTAGCACTGGCAGCAGTGGTAACAGCTCTGAACTCATAGGAATTCTATGAGCATCGGAGCTGTTACTGCTGCGGCCAGCGCTAAAACAGTGCTATGGTTTTGTAAAAGGGGGGGTGGTTAACCTGCCTGATTTACTTTCAGTTGCAAATACTATAAATCCCAATTGCTTTTTCTTTCCTTGTACTTTACTCTCTCAGACCAAATTTTTTAAAAAAAGTACTACTAGAACTTTAATTGTTAACTTCTGTTCTTTCATGTTTTCAGACGTTAGGAATCTTCTTTGTGAATTCCTTGTGCATACTTAGAACCATAGGATACGGTCAAATATAATTTACTAGTCTTAAGGTTTAGTTTAGTTTAGCTTTAAGCCCGTTACATTAAACGGGTGCTAGAATAGATGTGTGTGTCGGCCTTTCTTTCTTTTTCTCTCTCTCCTTGGCCGCTTTCTGTCTTTCTGTCTCTCTCTTTCCTCAGCTGTCCACCACCACCCCTTGCCTTCTCTCCCTGACCAGCAGTAGCCCTTCTCCCTTCATTTTACCTCCCCCCTGTCCAGCAGCACCTCTTTCCTGCACCCCCTGTCCAGCAGTAGGCCTTCTCCCTTCCTTTTACATCCCCCCCCCTGTCCAGCAGCACCCCTTACCTGATCCCCCTGTCTAGTAGTACCCCTTCTCCTTTCCCTGCTCCCCCTGTCCAGCATCCGCTAGCCCGGGCAGCCTCGGAGATTTTGCTAGGCAGGCCCACCTCGCATTATCGAAGTGGGCCAGCCTAGCAAATGCCCCGCGGCTGCTGCGTTTGCTGGTCTGGGGATGAGAAGAGGCGTCCCGGCAGCACAGGAGTCAAACCGC
The DNA here is from genome assembly GCF_902459505.1 of Geotrypetes seraphini. NCBI lineage: Eukaryota > Metazoa > Chordata > Amphibia > Gymnophiona > Dermophiidae > Geotrypetes > Geotrypetes seraphini. The sequence continues at coordinate 448,440,816 of NC_047085.1, read as the reverse complement.
TGCAATAATAAATCTGGATCCAAGATGGCCGCGTGCTGATGAGAGTGAGTGAGACGCCGCCAGAGATTCTAACGAATAACATTTGCCTAGTGCCGTTTCGATGCCGAAAAGGAGAGGGAAAGGCGCTTCTGGAGCCTCGAGGCGCCTGGAGACTCCTCTTCAGATGTCCATGGAGGATTTTTTGCGGCTTCTGAACCAAGAGGCAGTAGTTGCATCGGGGAGTCGCCCGCTGGAATCGCCGGGAAGGAGTGAGGTCGAGGCAAGCTTCCCTGGGCTAGAGTCGACTCTGAGCCCCGACGCTAGAACCCCGCCCCCTCAGCCGCAGCGTGCTAGCTCTCCACGGGAGAGTAGTCAGTCCGAGGAGGCAGACTTCGTTTCCCGGGAGGCTGGAATGGGCGAAGCACTGGAGGAAGACGAGACTGCGGTGAGAACAACAAGGGGACTTGAAACAGAGCAAGGCTTCCAGAGAGAGAAGACTGCCACTGCTGTGGAAGTTGGGACAATGCAAGCAAGTATATTCTCTGTTCCTAAACCCATGAATGTTACCCTAGACTCAATTTGGGACTTAGTAATTACTCTGGGACAAACATTGTCACCACAAATTAAAGTACTAGAAGAGAAATACTTAGAACAAAGAAATGAAATAAATGGACTTAAACAGGAAAATATATCGATGAAAAATAATGTGGAAAAAATAGATAAAAAGATAACTGAAGTAACTCAAATCCAAACGACACTGATTAAGGACAATCTTAACCTTAGGAGAAAGGTGGAAATGATGGAAAATAATATGCGATTGAATAATCTTAGATTTTTGAACTTCCCAAAGATTCCTTCTCTATCAGCAAAAGAAGTTTTGAAAAAGTACTTTTGTGAAGTTCTTATTGTTCCTAATGATGCCTTTCCTCCTTTTTCCAAAATATATTATTTGCCAACATCAAAAAATTCGGAAGAACAGCGTCCACTAGAACAACAAGGTCAGGGTGAACAAATGGATATAACATTATTATTGGAATCTTCAATGAGGGAGGTAGCTATTCCAGCTACCCTATTGGCTACGGTGGTTTTATCACCAGATAAAAATTGGATATTACAGCTTTATTTTAAGAATAGACATAAAGAATTTCTTGGACATAAAGTTCAAATATTTCCGGATGTGACAAGGGAGTCTCAGAAACGAAGGAAGGAATTTTTGCTTCTTAAGCCTGGGGTCACTGCAATGGGGGCATCATTTCTTTTACGATATCCTTGCAAATGCATTGTAAAGTACAAATCTTGTAATTATATTTTCTTCGAACCCTCTCAGTTGACAGGATTTCTCTCCAGTAGGGGCCTTGAAGGGGATAAAGAAAATCTCAATGTACATTCTCATCTGACCGCCTAATTGCAATTTGAATTATTCTTTTTCTTTTAATAGTTTCTCACTCAGGAACACCTTGGATCTCAAATTTTGGGACTTTAATTTTGATGAGTAAATAGTAATTTTGTTATATAGTTGTTACTTCATTTGTTTTATATTATGCTGACTCAATCATATTCTGTACAAGAAGTTTATTCTTGATAATATGTTCAAAACATAAATAAAGAAGAAAAAAAAAAAAAAGGAGTCAAACCGCTGCATGTACCGCAAGTCGTCACAAGCTGGCGCACGAAGCCGCCACACGTGCCGCAAATAGAATACAGCCACGGAAGCACACACCACGCTGTCAGGGATCACGGCCTCCTAAATGCACATGCGCGCTTAGGGTTTTATTATAGAGAATTGTAAACTGTGCAATTCTTGTTTGATATGTGGTCTGTGAAGCTTGATAAATTGATTATGCTGCCTTGAATTGTTTTTCCTTCACTATTTTCCTCCGGATATTCATCTACCACCTGTTTTTGTAAGGAAATACAGTGGTACCTTGGTTTGCGAGTGTTTTGCAAGACGAGCAAAACATTTGCAAAATCGGCACCTCGGAAACTGAGCGTGCCTCGATTTACGAGCGCCCCCTGCGAACCGGCACCCTCCCCCCCCCCCTGCGATCCGGCACCCTCCACTCGCGTTGCACCCCCTCCACACCGCGATCTGGCATCCCCCAGGCATCCACCCACCCGATCACATTTCTTACCCCCGTTTGGCACTGGCACCAACGCACAGGACATGCCGGTGCCAGTGCCCGAAGATCTGCCCTCCTTCGCGCTGGGCCTTGAGCATCTGTGCATGCTCAAGGCCTTCAGGCTCCCGTTCTCTCTGAGATTCTCGGAGAAAGGGGTAAGAAATGTGATCGGGTGGGTGGGTGGATGCCTGGGGGATGCTAGATCGCGGCGGGGAGGGGGTGCGACGCGAGCGGGGGGGGTCGCCGGATCGCGGTGGGGGGGCAAAACGAGCGGGGGGATGGCAGCTCATGCGGGGGGGCCTTCATGAGCGGGGGGAGCAATGCCGGTTCTTGGGGGGGGTAGCGCCACTGGCCTCGGGGGGAATGGGAACATATCAAAACGAGTTTCCATTATTTCCTATGAAGAAACTCGCTTTAATATACGAGTATTTTGGTTTATGAGCATGCTTCTGGAACGAATTATGCTCGTAAACCAAGGTACCACTGTGTTTTATTTTTTTCCTAGATCAAGCTCCTTCCCTAATCGAGGTTCAATAACAAAATCAGAACACTTCCTGACAAAAGTCATAACTGAATATATTTTCTTTCCTGAATGGTCTGTTGTACAGAAGTAGACAGCTGTTCTTTAAACAGTCTAATTGTAATTATTGAGGCATTGGGCTTGCTACAGATACAACTTGAGAGATTCTTCTCTCATAGCTTAGCATTAAGAATAGAAGATTCTCTGTGGCCTAATGGCTTCATGTCTAAAGGAATGAATGCTGGAAGTTGGAAGAATGCTGGCTCATACAGAGAAAGGGTACATTCAGCATAAGGAGGTAAGAATGGCTCTTGTCTGTACTCATTTTAAATATTATATAGTATACAGTTTTAATTTTCTCCATTTGTGAAAGTAGCTTCTTAGCCTTCTAGCTAAGATTAAAAGTTAGGTTTGAGCCAAGAACTGGAGGTTGGTCCCTTGTTTTGTTTTTAACTGATTTTGAGAAATGGTAGGGATTAATGCTTTGCCACTTGAGGTGGAACTCAAATGGACATTATCCAGGCAAGAAGAATTAAACCTCGTTTGTTTGTTTTTTTAAGCACAATTTACAAAGACTATAATGATTTGTATTTGTATAAGTGTTGGTAGTATTATGTGTCCTGCTAAATATGATCTGTGCAGAATAGAATCCCTGCATTGCACCTGAATAACCTCTGAACTTTCATGTGGTGTTTTCTGCCTGTTGCTGGTCAAAAATTGAATGTCATTTCTGAGTTAAAAGCAGCAGTTTCTTTTACCCTGAGAAATGGAGCAGAGAGTAGCCATATAAAGCCAACTTGTATCCCCAAAATGCTATTTGCCTTTCTTATTACAGCAATAGTTTTGATGTTTGTGGCTTCATTTGATTTCTATTTTCTCTCATTCTGTATGTTGTAAAAAGGATCTAGGCATTTGATGCATTTATTAAAATAAAAATAAATAAACTTCAGTTTGAAATTAGTCATGATCTCAGCAGGGAGGTCTAAATATTAAAAAAAAATTTGTCTTTAAATTTGCTGCATTAGAAGTTTTTGCCAACATCAGTTTATCAAGTTCTTTGGCAAGAGCTCCTTGATGCAGTAATGGGTTCCTCCTACCTTTGTTATTTTTAGAGTTCTAGACACCAATCCCTCTGCTTTTAACAGTCTGCCAAACAAGCAGCAAGACACAGCAATGAAATCTGAATGCCACCCGCACAAATCTAGCACAATAGCTTAATATAATGTGTCATGTCTCGGATCACCCAAGACTTCTGGTTTTCATAAACTGAATATTTTAGTACCGGTAAATGTTGTTTTTGATATTTCTCTATGGCTATTTGTTTTAATTATGATGATCTGAGAATTTCCGTTAGGGATTTTCAAGGAATAATCATATTTCAACTTAACACTGGCTTTTACAAAGCCACAGTAGAGGTTTCTACCGCAGGCCAGCGAGGTAAATGCTCCTACGCTCATAGAATTCCTATGAGCATTGAAACATTTATCTCGCCAGCCTGCGGTAGAAACCTCTACTGCAGCTTTGTAATATGAACCCTAACTGTAGTTTCTTGATTGAATTATTGTGATGATTCTTTTTTTTTAATTATGATATTTTCATCTAATTTTTCCAGTGGAATGAATGAATGAAGATTTACATTCATACTTTTTACATTCATACTTAAAATGACAGTTTATGTTGGCTAGTTTATATTTTCATCCAGCTGACTGTCACTTTATCACTTGCAATTTTGCAACTTAAAAAATAAAACAAAACTTACCTTCTAACACTAATACAATTTAGCCAAGCTAAAAGTTGGTCAAGTTGAATTACTCAATGCAAGAGCATATTGTAGCCTGTAGCGAGAAATACAATTTTTAGTGAAATACATTTTCTGGAGTTAAGTGCACTCTATAGTAGTGATAGTGTGTATGTAAGTTGTTTCAACAGCACTGAACTTCCTAATAAGCCTAACAGAGGATGGAGTACAAACAAGGTGTTAACAGTTATAGGTATGTCCCAAACTCCAAATTATGAGAAACTAACTTCAAATTGCAACATTTTTCTTTCTAGACTTTCTAGCTAGGTTAATGTTAGGTGTAGTGCTGGTAACTCATTTAGGGCCTACCATGAACCTGTCACACTTGTGCTAGCCCCATAAGCTGATCATGACTTGTTGCTTGTAGGCAGCAAAGACTATATTTATGCTTGATATACCACCTTATCTGTCAAGCAGGTCAAGACAATTTACATATTACAAATCAAAAGGAATGCCATTATATCAAAGAAAAAGTTATAAGGCAAGGCCAGAGAGAGAGCTTTGGGTTTCCTGCTTAAGAAAAATTGATATGGCTGAGTTGAACTGTTGTCTAAAATCATTAAGCAGGCTAAAGAGTTCTTCCCCAGAAACAGTGCAAAGACTAGTTCTAACTTAATGTCTAGGAGAGGTCATATTTTTTTCCTTTGATTTGCTTTGTTTTGTTTAAGATTCTGTGCTCCATGTGCAGTTTCCTTTCTTGCATACCATGTGTTGCTGTGCTCCCAGCTAACTCTCTCTGTTTTCATACAATATGATAAAAAGTTGTTTGGTTGCTATGTAAGTCCACATTCAAAGAAAACAAAATGGCAGATAAGGTTTTATCTTGTCTGCATATTTTCATTCCTGGTGGAGTACATCACATTCTAGTGCCTCCCATGCTTTCTTTAATTCTGTTTTTATTTTCAGGAATATGTATATGTTTAAAAAAAAAAAAAAAAAAAAAACCCCCAAACAAAACAACAAAAGCATCATTCAAAAAAAATTTAGGAACTCACTAGGAGGCTGTTCTAGGCATCTCACATTCTTGTGTAAAGAGATATTTTCTGTTATTTCTAAGGGTGCATTAAGGGGATCTGAGGTTGGTAAATCTAGAGTGTACAGATATGTGCTAAGCGGTTTCCTTTGCTTTGGTTGTATGAATATTGGTAGAAGTTTGGGAATTGTGATGTTTTCTCTTATGGATCATATCTTTTTCCAAAGAATAATAAAATGTCTTTTGGAACAAAACTTTATCAGTGCTGTGTGGTATGGGAGTGTCCTAGACTCGGGATCCCCATTATAAGTGGAATTAGATTCAAATTATTGATGTTGACTGATCACATTTTGTAGTCTAGTTTCCCAACCTATCTGAAGTCCATGATGACCCTATATCAGCCCCTTTGATCCTTGCATTCTTCATAAGCTAATTTACTCATTGTTCATGCTCATACTAAGTTATGTCTAGAGATTACTTAGCATGCTAGTTTCTTTGTCTTCCCTAAAATTCACTTATAGCTTTATGCACAGAAGGCTCCTATTGTAAATTAAAGACTGGGGGTAAAACTCAGATAGTCTAATGCTCATTCCTCGGTCACTGAGAACAGTATGTAACAAAATGTTATATTTTTTTTTGTTCCTGGGTAATAAGCGTTCTTTCTTAATTCCCTATGCCAATGGTTCTTAAACCTGTCTTGGAGGGACCCCCCAGTCAGTTGGGTTTTCAAGATATCCCTAATGAATATACATGAGGCAGATTTGCATATAATAGAGGTGACAGGCATGCAAATCTGCAGGCAGACCTTAGGAAACTGGAAGACTGGGCATCGAAGTGGCAGATTAAATTTAATGTGGACAAATGCAAAGTGATGCACATTGGGAACAATAACCCTAATCACAGTTACCGGATGCTAGGATCCACCTTGGGAGTTAGCGCCCAAGAAAAGAATCTGGGTATCATCGTAGATAATACGATGAAACCTTCTGCCCAATGTGCGACAGCAGCCAAAAAAGCAAACAGGATGCTAGGATTTATTAAAAAAAGGGATGGTTAACAAGACTAAGAAAGTTATAATGCCCCTGTATCGCTCCATGGTGCGACCTCATCTGGAGTATTGCATTCAATTCTGGTCTCCTTATCTCAAGAAAGATTTAGCGGCACTAGAAAAGGTTCAAAGATGAGTAACCAAGATGATAAAGGAGATGTAACTCCTCTTGTATGAGGAAAGACTAAAACGATTAGGGCTCTTCAGCTTGGAAAAGAGACGGCTGAGGGGAGATATGATTGAAGTCTACAAAATCCTGAGTAGAGTAAAACGGGTACAGGTAGATTAATTTTTCACTCCATCAAAAATTACAAAGACTAGGAGACATTCGATGAAGTTACAGGAAACGAATAGGAGGAAATACCGTATTTTTCACTCCATAAGATGCACTTGTTTCCCCAAAAAAAGTGGGTGGAAAAAAGGGTGTGTCCTATGGAACTAATACCCAACCCCCCCATTACCTTATTTAGATCGGCGCCTGTCCCTCGTCCGCTGCCGCCGCTGTTGGTGTCTCCTGCAAGTAGAGGAAGGGATGCTCTCTGCTCCTGCCGCTGCTCTTGGCCACCATAAAAAGAGAAAGGGAAAGGCAAGGTGGGTGCAGCGATTGCACACCGCCGGCCCAGAAGTCTTACCCCCGTTGTCAATTCTGATGTCTGACTGAAGGTCCCGGCTGGCCCGGACCTTCTCTCCGATGTCAGAATTGACATCGGGGTAAGGCTTCTGAGCCAGCGGCCTGCCATCCTGCACCCATTTGGCTCTTCCCAGTAATTTGTTTCTTCATAGGGGGTGAAAAGCCGCTGTAGGAAGTGAAGTGCCGCTGGGTACCTGCTCATCCCTTGCTCTCAGTGCCGCGCTCTTGGTGCTTTAGACAAGAGTCCCCTCACCCTGCCGCTGCTGCTTTGTGGACGTGTTTTCGCAGTGGTAGCAGCAGGAGGCAATTAAAACCAGCAGGCGGGCGGGCAGGCTTGAGGGTGGTGGAAGAGGACAGGCTGGAAGGCAGTGAGAGGAACTTAGGAGGGAGGGAGGAAGGGACAATTGTTGGGCCTGAGTTGGGGGGGGGGAGATGACAAAGGTAGTCAGGGGAACATAGGAGGAAGGGACAATTGTTGGGTCTGAGTTGGGGGGGGGGAACATGACAAAGGCAGTGAGGGGAACATAGGAGGGAGGGAAGAAGGGACAATTGTTAGGCCTAAGGATGGAAGGAAGGAAAGAAAGAAAGAAATTACCAGACAGCATAGGTAGGAAAAATGATTTTATCTGCAATTTAGTAATCAAAATGTGTCAGTTTGGAGAATTTATATCTGCTGTCTATATTTTGCCCTGTATTTGTCTATTTTTCTATAGTTGTTACTGAGGTGACATTGCAGTCATCTGCCTTGACATCTGTGCCCTTTCCCTGCCCGCCCTGTCCCAGCCTACCACTAGACCACCAGAGGGGGGACAGGGTGCAGAGCCTGGCAGGGAGGGGGGACAGGATGCAAAGCCTGGCAATGAGTGTGGGGTTGGGTGCAGAGCCTGGCAGGGAGAATTTGGTTCAGAATGTTTTTTTCTTGTTTTCCTCCTCTAAATTTAGGTTGCGTCTTATGGTCAAGTGCATCTTATGGAGCGAAAAATACGGTATTTTTTCACTCGGAGAATAGTTAACCTCTGGAACACATTGCCAGAGGTTGTGGTAAGAGAGGATAGCGTAGTGGTTTTAAGAAAGGTTTGGACAATTTCCTGGAGGAAAAGTCCATAGTCTGTTATTGAGAAAGACATGGGGGAATTTACTGCTTGCCCTAAATCGGTAGCATGGAATGTTGCTACTCCTTGGGTTTTGGCCAGGTACTAGGGACCTGGATTGGCCACCGTGAGAATGGGCTACTGGGCTTGATGGCCATTGGTCTGACCCAGTAAGGCTATTCTTATATTATATTTGTCCTGTTGCTTTATTACAAGAAATACTGGCCTACCATCCTATATATGACAGAGCTCAGTTTTTGTGTTCTCTATCTCCACCTTTTGATGGATAGTATCTACATTCATCTGCTGTGACTAAAGGAAAGAAAGTTATCAGATAAGACATAATTTTTCCTCCCACTGGCACACTCAATGCATTTCAAAGAAGATTACAACAGCATCAGGACCTTACTAGTTACCTTAAAGCATGATAAGTATAGCTGGGAGGTCATTAGAGACTTCAAAATGTTGGAGTTCCTAATGGATTTCCAAGATGGTTTTACCAAGTTTCTCTGCTATCTCTGCCTTTGGGACAGCAGTGACATAAAGGCAGGACTGGCCACAACAGACCGAGTTCTCTATGGGGTCATTCCATGTCAAGTGATCAGATTCTTGGAAAGTGCCCTGCATGACCATCACGGATTTTGATGAAACTTCATATGCAGAGTCCAACATTTCTCAAACGAACTTTGGTAAAGTTTTAGTTTCACCTGTGGAATATTTGTGGAGATATAGCCATTTGTTTGACCCCATACCACAATGAAATACAGTACTACAATGACATTCTGACAACTTTGAGACACAATATCTCCCTAGCTGTGTTTCCAAAAAAACTGAAACTTAGCTACCCTGCACAACTTTTTGAGCTCTGTTCATTGCTACCAATAACAATTTTTGCCGAGCACTGATTGAATGCCTGAATTACAGTAAACTTGGCCGAAAAAATTAGTGCTCCAAAAAAAGTCAAAGTTTGACATTACTTAGCTCCCACAATAATTGAGTAATAAATGCGAAATTTGGCACATAATGTCTCAGTACAATGTTGTTTTCAAACGTACAATTTCAACCTCCAAGCTCTTTCCATTAGTTTACAAATTAAATGTAAAGTTGCTAATTTGTGTAAAAAGGCCAAAAATAGGGTATTTTCAGCCTGCTTTTACAGAAAAATACCTTTTAGAAACTCTTTCAAATCAGTCTCATTAGAAAGAGCATATTTCAAACCCCCTAGAAAAGTGGACTTCATTTTTCAACGCAGGTTAACAATGGCTGAAAAAGGGGGACAAAGTTGGGAGACATTGCCACGGCAACAACCTCTATTTCAACATAGTTCTGTCATTTTTAAAGTTACAGTTTTGTATTGACGTAGTATTACTACTACTCTATTGCGTTGGTCCATGGTGACATTGTCACTACCAGTTCAAGAGTTTGAACTGGCAACCCCATCGCCATAGGGGTCACGCCCGATAGCTGTGCAATACCAGCCACGGGTGGGCCACTTCGTCCAGGTTCCCAAGCCTCGCATTTGGTTTCTTTGTCAAGGTTCCAAAGCCTTTTGTTGGTATCTTTCTGGTTCCAAAGCCTAAATTGGGTGTCTTATATGGTTCCCAAGCTGAAGTGAAGTCCACTTTGATTTTAACTGCCAGCAATCTTTATAACATTCTGTTAAATTTTTGAGCCACTTTCTTCAATGCAGTTTCTGGAAATTGATATTGGCGGCCGGATGATGTAACTGAAGGGGCACAAAGCATGCAGATGAGGTGTTGCTCTGGAACCCAACAATTGCCTTTCTGGCCAATAAAACGAATGAGCTGGACCGTGAGGATGCATAAATTTTATCAATGCATCATTTTGTTCAATTGAGACTTCAACAACGTTGCCTATCCACCATTGATTATCGTAAGTACAGGCAACGTAGCAACCAGGAAAGATTTCGGACACTTTCAAATTTGGAATGGCAGTATCAGAAATTTTGGCAACAAAATTTATTGTGTCATTTGAAACTTTGCTGACACGAACCGAGTTTGAGTCGACTGGTACAAATTGGTGGTGCTCTCTGGTACCGGCTACTGTGCTGCTTTCATGCCATCTTTCTTCTTGAAACTTTTTGCTTTCTTCAATTTCTTCTTTTGGAACATAAATGTATTTAACTCCGTGTATATTTTGGTCACAAAAGTTAAATAGATCCTTTGGCGTCAATATTTGATCCGTTGATGGTCTTTGGAGGCTAGCCCGGGCAGCCAGTCGTTTAGTTGTTCCACCAACTCCATCGCAGGGTGATTTTCCGTGGCTAGTTCCAAAAAAATTCCATTCAGCCTCAATGTTGAAATCATTTCTGTGATTGCACAAATTCACAAAGTTCTTGTAGTTTTTATATTGTGCAGCTGAGCCGTCACTGAAGTAGTATATTTTGGTAATGTTTGTTTGAGTTACCAAAAATTTGATCAACTTTTGAATAAACACGTGTGCAGATATCGTATCATGTTGCATATGATCAGAAATAATGCAACAGTTTACAACTTGCAATGTGCCCACTTCATTGAGGTAATATGCAACAAAAGGATGTACCGTAGCTTGTGAATTTTCCCAGTGAAAGCCTTGGGCGGCATCCTGTACAACAAATGAGTAATTTTCAGCGAAATCCATCAAAATGATAATTTCCGTTTCTTTTAAGCCTGTCTTCAACATCTTCAAATATTCACTTTGATGTTTTGAAATGAAATGGTGGCTTGTCAACTTCCAAATCTTGCTTGCAAGTCTTTCAATAAAGTTGTCCATGGTTAGTACGCTTGTTTCTAATGTTTCACGGTCAGCGTGAACCCATTGCTTAAATTCTATTGATTCTTCTGGATCTAAATCCTTGAATATTTCTTCCAGGTATGCTGTTAGTGCTTCTTCACCAGGGCAGTTTTGACATCGTTGTAGCATACAGTCCTTGACATTTAGGTCGCACACAGTTTTTTCCATAAGAACTTTGTAGTTCTCTTTGACATTGGCGCCTTGTAGCATGAGCTTTACATTTTGATGTATCGTGCAGACACACACGGAGTGTGCACCTGATGCACCAACGGTTACACACCACTTTGGCCTGTGAGCTCACAGAATTTGGAAAAACCAATTTCAGTTCCGTATTTGTTACAGTACGCCACGTACAGCTCTTTTAAATTGCACAACAGCAACCGCTTTTGCTTTTGTAATTTTAAACCATTGAGGCGGACTGAAATGCAATCTTTTTTGCCAGGACATATTCTGCTGAATTCATCGTCTTCATAAAAATCTTGAACTCTATTTGCAATTTCTTTTGGAAGGGACTTGCCAATTTTTGCATCAAGTATAGAACAAATGCCTTTCTCTTTCTTTACTTTTTGGGCTGTTCTGACCATGTGCTCTGAAACGCCAAACTTCATTGCTGTTTCCTTTATTGACCAACTTTTTGGGGCCATCGTCAATAATTGAACTTTCATTGACCTGTTGGATATTGCAATTTTCGTTTTCATTTCTTCAATGAGGTCAGTGTAATCTTCACATAACTTGCATTCTACAGACTGACGAGACGGCCCAACTTCTTCAGCTGAAACTCCAGCAGCAGATGTAATCTTCTTGGCTATCACATTCTGCACACGTTCAATTTTTCGTATCACATAGCCGGCTTTATCTCTACTAGCTAACCTTCGAATTTTCAATGGAGAGGTTCCTAAAGCAGTCAAGCTTTGATCAACTGCATTGGAGATGCTGATATCAAAATCGTCTGAAGAAGATGCTGCAGTAGCTTCACTCATTGAAACGTATTGGGCTTTGCACCTACTGCAAAGTTTCTGACCTGGCTTGATATTTATTTTTGCCACTTTTCTAAAATCATTAGACATGGCAAGATCGACTTTTGACAATCCACTTTGAACAATGTGATTTTTCTTTTCAAATGGATTACAACACGATGTTTGCTTTAATTCGTATTTGTCAAGATACTTTGCTTTGTGATGGAGGCAGATTTGGTCTTTATCCATCAGTTCAACTTCAGAGCGCCGAGTGATAAGCAATTTTTCATCGGTTGACAAATTATGTAAAAAAATGAGCCCACATTTTTTAGAATAAAATGTGCCGTCATGACACTTTGACAACAATTTTTGCCCAATGGCACAGTCTGGCAGAAAAGGATTATTATTAGTCGATTCGTTGGCATCCATTTTAAACTGAATTAATAATAATGTAAATCTGAAAAAGAAAACAAGTTGTAATTTGTGATCTGCATGCAACAAAATTATCACCTCAATTTCTAGTTAGGAATAATCATTAATTAAGAACACTATAATTGTACCCAAAGCTTGAGTAAAAATAAACAGGGAAAAACAGTGTGAAAAGTGACATAATTGTAAGTTGAAACGTAGGCCATTGCCATGGTGACATCTCCCAACTTTGTCCCCCTTTTTCGGGCATTGTTAACCTGCGTTGAAAAATGAAGCCCACTTTTCTAGGGGGTTTGAAATATGCTCTTTCTAATGAGACTGATTTGAAAGTTTCTGAAAGGTATTTTTCTGTAAAAGCAGGCTGAAAATACCCTATTTTTGGCCTTTTTACACAAATTAGCAACTTTACACTTAATTTGTAAACTAATGGAAAGAGCTTGGAGGTTGAAATTGTACTTTTGAAAGACTTCTCAGGAAACTACAAAGCCTAGAGGGAGATATACAAAGATGGATAGGCAAATGGCTGGAAAACAGGAAGCAGAGAGTAGGCATAAATGGGAAGTTCTCAGACTGGGAGAAAGTGACTAGTGGTGTACCCCAGGGCTCGGTACTTGGGCCGATCCTTTTTAATATTTATATCAATGACCTGGAAAACGGAACATCCAGTGAGATCATCAAATTTGCAGACGACACAAAACTCTGCCGGGCAATCAGATCGCAGGAGGACAGTGAGGAACTCCAGAGCGATTTGTGTCGGTTAGAAAAATGGGCGGAGAAATGGCAGATGAAGTTCAACGTGGAGAAATGCAAGGTAATGCATTTAGGCAGTAAAAATAAGGAATACGAGTACAGAATGTCAGGTGCAACTCTGGGAAAAAGTGAACAGGAAAGGGATCTGGGTGTACTGATAGATAGGACCCTGAAGCCGTCGGCACAATGCGCGGCAGCGGCAAATAAGGCAAATAGAATGTTGGGCATGATAAAGAAAGGAATCTCGAGTAGATCGGAGAAAGTTATAATGCCGCTTTATAGGGCAATGGTCAGACCCCACTTGGAATACTGCGTCCAACATTGGTCTCCCTACCTAAAGAAGGATATAAAACTGCTGGAGAGGGTGCAGAGACGAGCAACTAAACTAGTGAAGGGTATAGAGAAACTGGAATATGAGGATCGACTTAAAACACTGAGATTGTTCTCCCTTGAGAAAAGGAGACTGCGTGGGGATATGATCGAGACCTTCAAAATACTGAAAGGAATCGACAAAATAGAGCAGAGAAGATTATTTACATTGTCCAATTTGACACGGACAAGAGGACATGACATGAAGCTAAGGGGGGGCAAGTTCAGGACTAATGTCAGGAAGTTCTGCTTCACACAGAGAGTGGTTGACATCTGGAATACTCTCCCAGGAGAGATTATTGCGGAATCGACAGTCCTAGGCTTCAAAAGCAAACTAGATGCATATCTCCTTGAGAGAGGCATATAAAGATATGGTTGGATATAAAATAAACAAATATATAGGGCAGTAGTATATATCTTTATAAGGCCAAGAGTCTAAAAAGCTTCAAAACATATAGCCTCAATCAGAGTTAGAATACATTCATTTATGACCTCAGCAGTACAAACTGTGAGAAAGGTTTCATTCACAGTATAATTTGCACTAAAGTTGTCACCGGTCAGAGGTTTCTATCAAATCTTATTAGTTGATACATTTTTATTTATTTTTCAAAATAGATTAAGAGAAAATACTCATCTCTTTATCAGAGCATAGCAGGGGTTCTTCACCGACATAGGCTATGTTTCGCCACCTAGGGCTTTATCAAGGTAATCCCCTGATAGAAAAGAGAGATATCGTAGTTAGTATCTTAGAACATACATTCTACGGTTCTTATCAACCACTCTTAGGGGTAACATTTCTAGCTCATATAAAGTAGTTGAGAATAAAACGTAAGAGTTAAATCTTAGAGCAATAACTTATTAAATACCTTTAGTATGCCGATTCCATATGCACTGCCATCAGTATAGTTTGGTTCAGGCAGAGCAACATGGCCGCGGCGTTTTTTATACAAAATAAAAGCGTCATGATCTCATAGTTACGCATCCTATCAGCATCCAGAATCAGTCCCGGGGTTATTTAAACTAATGTCATCCATTCTACTTCCGCATTCAAACCATTAGGTTTGACAGTATTTAATGTATATATCATTCTTTGTTCCTTGAAATTCAAACGTTCGATATAATTTCCTCCCTCCCACCCCACATTAATATGGTCAATAATTCTCCATTTTAGATCGGTAATTTTATGTTTCTGAGTTTGCCAATGTTGTACAAGAGGTGCTTCCAGACTCCCGGTATTTATTTTAGATTTATGTTCGGTAAGTCTTATCATAATTTTTCGGCTTGTTCTTCCCACGTACACTAGATCACACGGACATTGAATCACATAGATTACATGAGTACTAATGCAAGAAGTATTTATCTTGGATTTAAACGTTCTATTAGTACCTGGGTGAGTCCATTCAGGGCCCACTAGCGCTTGAGCTTGAGCTAGTATTATTTTTATCTTCAAATTTGTATAGGGACAAAAATTCCCCTATAGTTTGTCCTCTTTTATACGACACAATAGGATGTTCAACAAAACAAGAATGGAGCTGAACTATTGGCCAATGCAATTTTAAAGTTTGAAAAAATCTATTGCTAAGATCATTAAAAGGGAGCACACATATCAGAGTTTCATCTACCTCATTAACTATTTTTTCTTTAATCAAAAGAGATCTCTGAGCATATTTAGCGCGGAGGTATGCTTTCCTAACAGATTTTTTAGGGTAGTGTCTTTCATAAAACCTCTGAGACAATATGTGAGCTTGCTTATTAAATTCTTCATGATCTGAGCAGATCCGTCGTATCCTTAGGAACTGACTCACAGGAATGTTGAATTTCAAAAAGTATGGATGATAGCTTGCAAAATGCAAAAAATTATTCCGTTCAACATCTTTTCTATATAGAGTAGTTCTAATAAGTTGATCTTTCATTATCAGCAGATCCAGATATGCAATTCTATTAGGGTGGGCTGTCATCGTGAAAGTAAGATAAGGGTCCAGAGTATTAATCCATCTAAAGAAATTTTCTAAGTCTTCATACGATCCGCCCCAAAAAAACAAAATGTCATCCAAGTATCGTTTCCACAGTTTAACATTCTGGAAATATGTTGATGAGTAGATATAGTCCATTTCAAACTTCGAGACATATAGATTAGCTACAGAGGGGGCCATAGTCGCCCCCATCGCAACTCCTTGGGTTTGGTAATAATAGTCACCATGATACCAAAAATAATTAGATTTAACTACAAGAGTAGCAAGTTTCATAAGCCAGTCTTTTTTGAATCTACCTAAATCTCTGTTCTTTAAAATTTCCTCTACTATTAGTAACGCAGCAGTTTGAGGGATTTGAGTATATAAGGAAGTAATATCGAGTGTCACTAAATACGTGATTTCAGAAGCATTAGTTAGAGTATCAAGAATTCTCAGCAAGTGAGCTGAGTCTTTTAAATAGGAGGAAGCTTTCTGTACCTCTGGCCTCAGAAAATAATCTACAAATTTAGGTAGTGGTTCTAGGATAGAGTGTTTTGTAGAAACAATTGGGCGTCCTGGAGGTTTAAATAGATCTTTATGGATTTTAGGGAGAAGATACAGCTTCGGAGTAGAAGGGTAAGGTTCAGTAAGAAACTGAGCTTCTTTCTTCGTAATCATTTTTCTTTTCGAGCCTTCCTCCACTATCTCTTTAATCTCCATTTTCAAATGATTCACTGGATTCTCATTAGTTTTTAGATAAGCTATAGAATCACTCAATTGTCTCATAGCTTCTCTATGGTAGTCAGATCTATCCCAGAGAGTAATAGCACCCCCTTTATCTGCTCGTAATATCAGTATATCAGAATTATTTTACAATTCTTTAAGAGCAGTAGCTTCATTTTTTGAAAGGTTAAACTCCCTATATATAGAGTAGTAAGTTTTTTCCATTATTTCTAAATCTTTCAGCACTAGATCTCGGTAGGTAGTTAGAAAAGACGGCATCGGTCCTGGAGGGCACCATCTGGACTCATTTTTCAAAATTGAAATATCTGTGGTAGAGGGGTTTTCTGCAAAAAAGACTTTCAGTTGTAGTTTACGAAAAAATTTAAAGAAAGCTATTCGCATACGGAACGGATCGTATGTAGTAGTAGGAATAAACCCTAGGCCATATTGTAAAACCTGGGTCTGAAATGAAGAAAGGGAAGTAGATGAGATATTTATGATTGTTGATACTGCTGGTTTGTCCGTGTTCGCACAGTTGGTCCATGGGGCTCTTTTGGTTTCTGCATTTGTCTCCCTCTTCCTTTCGATTGTTCCTCTTGTCGTTGTATGTTGTCTACGTTTTCTATAGATCCTTGAGGTCTTAAAGAATCACTCCCATCTTCACTACTTATATCAGAAGTCCCTGATGATTCTTCAAAGGCTACTTGTTTATTCGTTGTTTTAGCAGTCACTTTTTCTTTAGAAGTGGCAGTCTTACCCATAGTCTTCTTCATCCAAGTATAATGTAGAATGTATGTTCTAAGATACTAACTACGATATCTCTCTTTTCTATCAGGGGATTACCTTGATAAAGCCCTAGGTGGCGAAACATAGCCTATGTCGGTGAAGAACCCCTGCTATGCTCTGATAAAGAGATGAGTATTTTCTCTTAATCTATTTTGAAAAATAAATAAAAATGTATCAACTAATAAGATTTGATAGAAACCTCTGACCGGTGACGACTTTAGTGCAAATTATACTGTGAATGAAACCTTTCTCACAGTTTGTACTGCTGAGGTCATAAATGAATGTATTCTAACTCTGATTGAGGCTATATGTTTTGAAGCTTTTTGGATATAAAATAAGCCAGGTGTATACCTAGCAGGGCCTCCGCGTGTGCGGATCGCCGGACTTGATGGACCGAAGGTCTGATCCAGAGATGGCGCTTCTTATGTTCTTATGTTCTTACGTTGCACTGAGACATGCGCCAAATTTCGCATTTATTACTCAATTATTGTGGGAGCTAAGTAATGTCAAACTTTGACTTTTTTTGGAGCACTAATTTTTTCAGCCAAGTTTACTGTAATTCAGCCATTCACTCAGTGCTCGACAAAAATTATTATTGGTAGCACTGAATAGAGCTCCAAAAGTTGTGCAAGGTAGCTAAGTTTCAGTTTTTTTGGAAACATAGCTCGTGAGATATTGTGTCTCAAAGTTGTCAGAATGTCACTGTCGTACTGTATGTCATTGCAGTATGGGGTCAAACAAATGGCTATATCTCCACGAATATTCCACAGGCGAAACTAAAACTTTACCAAAGTTCGTTTGATACATGTGGGACTTTGTGCATAAAGTTTTATCAAAATCCGTGATGGTCATGCAGGGAGCCCTTGATCACTTGACATGGAATAACCCAAACAACTAAAAAAACAATTAAAAAAAAAAAATACCAAGAGAGCGGGTATATATGAAGAAGAGGAGAGGGCCAAAACAGTGCCTTGAGGTACGCTGATAGACAGTGGGAATCACAGTAGAGGAGGATCCACCATAACAGTGGTCTCAAACTTGCGGCCCAGAGGCCACATGCGGCCTGCCAGGTACTATTTGAGGCCCTCGGTATGTTTATCATAATCACAAAAGTAAAATAAAACAGTTTCTTGATCATATGTCTCTTTAGCTATAAATGACAATATTATTATTAAGACTTAGCCAAAAGGAAAGATTTATAAACATGCAAAATTGTCTTCTTTAATAAGACATTAACTATTTTTTCTGAGGCCCTCCAAGTACCTACAAATCCAAAATGTTGCCCTGCAAAGGGTTTGAGTTTGAGACCACTGCACCATAACATACACTGAAAGTAAGGTGAGAGACAGAGGGAGAAAACCAGGAGAGAATAGAACCCTGGAATTCCAGCGAGGACAGCATATTGAGGAGTAGGTAGTGATTAACAGTATTAAAGGCAGCAGACAGATTGAGAAGAATGAGGATAGAGTAGAAGCCATTGGATGTAGCCAGGAACAGGTCATTCGAGACTTTAGCAAGGGCAGTTTCTGTAGAATGGAGAGGACAAAAGTTCAATAGAAGCGGGTCAAGAATATCTTGAGAAGAAAGAAAATCCAGGCAACAGCGGTGACCTTCGATAACCTGGGATAGGAAGGGGAGAAGGGAGATGTGGGATCTAGTGAGGGTTTTTTGAGAAGTATAATTACGGCATTTTTAAAGACATCTCTATTGCAGTGGAGAGTGATAGGTTGAGTATGTGACAGATGGGAGGGATGACAGTGGGAGTGATAGCTCCAAGTAGGCAGGTGGGAATCAGATCAGAGGAACAGTTGGTGGGTTTGGAAGAAGAGAGAAGGTAGGCAGTTTTCTTTTCCATGTTCTTGAGCTGAAGCACCAAAAAAGTTCATTAACAAAGGAGGCTCAGAGCCTTTCAATGCATACCTGAACTGCTCAGAGGGACATCTTTGCACAAAAGTCACAGCCAGTATCATGGTGACTTTGTTAACACTAGGTAATGGTTCTTCAGTGTAAGGTCTGGGGACAGTGGTGGCCTCCATTTTCATTCTGTGTTTTTGTTTCCATTATACTCTGCCCCTCTACCCAAGCTCATGCTAGAAAGGTAGAAATGGAGGGGAATGAAGAGTCTCATTCTTGAAGGACAAGACATTTCTCAAAGAGACTAAGAGAAATGCCCCCTCTTTGAGGATACCCTTAATGAAAAGTTTGAAGGCAGGATAAAAGGACTGGATGTCATTAACACATACTGGTCAGCAGTCTTGTGGTCTCACATAGAAATTTTGTGGTTCATCTTCAGCTCATTTGGATCAAAAGAGCCCCAACTTAAAAAAAATTAGTGAAAACCATTGCACTAAGTACTTGTACATAGAGGATATCATCTTTCTGCACTAGGAGCAGAACTTGGAGCTGCCAGACTATTTCTTATAATTTTCTGAACAAATTGACAAAGCATAATCAAATAAATTTTCTTCCTAATACAAGATTTTAAAAAAGACAAAAAATATAGCCTGATGAATTCATGTCAGTTGTATTTAAAAAAAACAAACAAACTAAGGGCTGACTAAGTAGGATCAACAAATAATAATAATAAAATCTAAACGTTTCCAAACATCTAACTAGGGCAAAAAAGGTAAATTTTGGCAGAAAGCCAGAAAGAGATTTTTTCAGGTACTCAGCAGAGCCATAGTTCCTACCTAGGTATTGGACAAACAAAAAGAAACTGAGTAGCTGTGGGACTGCTTCAGCAACTGTTTAATGTTATCTTAATTGAAATAGTGATGAAACTAAAGAGCACTTTAATGCACTTCTCCTTTATTGTTACATCTGCCCATCAGAGGATACTTTTTATTTTTGCGCCTCCAGTTGTATGTATTGTTTTTACATTACTTGGCATATCCTTACAGTTCATGTATACAAATGTGTCGCTGCTAAATGTATATGGAAGAGGCAGTTGTGTTCCTCATGTGTTAGAGTAATTAGTTCATCTCTGCTGATGTTGCATGAGGCTCATGATACTCCACGGAACAGGGTTGGCCTACCCTTGGGATTATATGCAGGCTTCAGTAAGTAAAAAATAAAACAAACCAAAAATCAACACACATCCAAACAATTAAACCCATTTTGGAAAAAAAAGGGATAGTACATTCCTCTTTTCTTCAATACCTGAACAAGCACAATCTCTCTCATATGTCAGATTGCCATAAATCTTCCATTTGCATTGGGTTACTAGTTTCCCCATAGGCCTGCTTTCCTGTGATTGTTTTGTTCTGTTGAACAGTACTTTTCTGTTATTTCCCCTTGGGTACTTAAGACAGATGATCCTCAGTAGAGTAGGTCACAAGAGAAGTGTGATTTCATTTTGCTGTTTTTAGAGAATATTCCTTTGGCTTAGGCTACAGTATATTAATTTGCATATATGTAAATACCATTGTGAATTAGTTTAAAGCACTTATACTTAGGATATCCTCTATAATAAAACCCTAAGCGTGCATGCGCACTTAGGAGAACGTGATCCCTGCCGCTGTGATGTGTCCCTCCGTGCCGAATTCCATTTGAGGCGCATGGGGCAGAAGGAGGCAGAAGAAGGAGAGTGTCAGGCAGCTCCAAGACATTCTGCCTCCCTGCTTTTGTAATTGACTTCCACACAAACCAATAAGATGCAGAAGCTGGGCCCATGTAGGTTGGGATCGCCTCGTGTCTGCTTTACCCCCCCCAAAAAAAAATATCAGCAGGGTAGGCTGCATCCGTCAGACGGGTTGTGCTAATCAAACGTTGTTGACAGGAGTCTCGGGGTAAACCGGATGCCAGCTGCCCCTGCCTGATTCGGATGGCGGCGCTGTATGCCTGCACAAAGTGCAACCAGCGCTTCCCGTTCGAAGGGGCAGCAGCTGTACAAGGTGAGACCTGGCAGATAGAGGCCACGCTCAGCCTGTGCAGCTTTCCGGTCTCGGGGGTGACTTTCCCCTGGATCTCCCGGCACAGGGCTCAGATGCACTGGGGGAAACCCGATTAGTTGCATCGTTAGTATCACTGAGGAGGCGGTCGCTTGTACGAGATTTAGAAACCGAAGTCCCAGGCCCTTAAGGTTATTTAGCCCCAGGGCCAGAAGAAGGCAGGGAGAGAAGTGACTTGCCCCACTAGGGGGGAGAGGATTTTGGATTTAATGCTGGCGCCTACACTAGGAACTTTCCAGCTCATGTAGCAGAAACAAAATGAGATTTGGGAACCCTGACTTCTGATTCTCAGCCTGTTTTTCCTAACTGGGGCACGAGGAAGCTAACAGATGCAGTGAGGAAAGAGTTAAAAGGGGGCTTGGAACAAAGTCACACATACACACAAATAAGTAAATAAAAATCTGGTGAATTAGAGGCATAAAGACAGACAGACAGAAAGCGGCCAAGGAGAAAGAGAGAAAGAGAGACTAGACACACACATCTATTCTAGCACCCGTTAATGTAACGGGCTTAAAGACTAGTGAAAAAATAATTTAGAACAAGAAATGTTTTTGATTAATCTTGAAAAGTCAATAACACTTGAAGCAAGGAGTGCACAGGCCAACAGAACTGGGAGCAATAATTATAATTCTGTATTCATTGAAAGACCCAATGCTGCTCGGCTCTTGGTCTGCCTCAGGGGTCTACAACATATACAAAATTAATTTTAAAATTTCAACAAACATATATAAATTCTAAAAAATACATAAAAACTTGTACATATAAAATCAAGCATCAATGGACGCCTGGAGATTGGTTAGCGTATTCTCAGATGGTCTCCTATGTGCGGTCTCTTCAGAGGACAGGACTTACCAGCCATAGTAGAGAGGCTCTATCGGAAGCCTTGTGTTTGTCAGCTCAAGACCAGATCCCATTGCGGTTCCATATCCGATATCTTCGGGATAACCTGGGACCTATCTCCTATGATCATTATGCTGCTCTTTGGTCTCGAGATCTACCTTGTGCGGTTACTGGATTACAAATACAAACTGGTCTCAAAAGAATACTGGTTTTCACAACATCTGTTGCTTTGATTGAGATGAACTATAAATTTTTTCTTCGACTTCACCGGTCTCCGGTTTATCTTCATAAAGTTAAACTATGCCCTACAGATACATGTCTCAAATGCCACCAACCTCAGGCTTCTTTAGGACATCAATACTGGACTTGCCCTCGAATTCAGGGCTTTTGGACTCAATTACATCGTCATATTACAGACATGTGGCATCATAGTTACCTTCAGGGCCCCGAGCTGCTCTTTACTTTGGACCATCTGCTTAGAGCATCTCCTAAAGGATTTCGGGGTTTTTTGGAGAGGGCCTTGTTGCTGGGGAAAAAAACTATTTTACATTGCTGGATTGTACCTGAATCACCTACCTTATCCCACTGGCGTATTCTCATGCTTCAGCAGGCATCAATGGAGCGCTTGTTTA
The DNA here is from genome assembly GCF_902459505.1 of Geotrypetes seraphini. Classification (NCBI taxonomy): domain Eukaryota; kingdom Metazoa; phylum Chordata; class Amphibia; order Gymnophiona; family Dermophiidae; genus Geotrypetes; species Geotrypetes seraphini. The sequence continues at coordinate 448,418,476 of NC_047085.1, read as the reverse complement.
TACACACGCTGGACTCTCCTAGGGGACGCACTTACTGCTCCATTTGGGAGCCATTTTGGCTTACTTTATCACATAAAGCTCGAAGTAATTTGCTAAACCCATGATATTTCTTTCTCTGGAAGACGGTTGTTTTGTTTTGCTTTGCATTTGTGTATTGGGGATTGGGGGAGGTGGGGGGGGAGGGGGGGTAGTGTTGGTACTGTTATGCTGCTCATATTTTTGCTGTTCTTTATTGTAAAACTTTAATAAAAATATTTAAACATAAAAATCAAGCACGTAAACATTAAAAATATTAAAACTACATATTATCCCAGAACAAACAGGCAGCATATTCTCATGTATGGGTGAAGTCATCCACGGAGCCCTGATGTGGACAGCTGCAAAAGCAATTTTGCTTGAACAACTGTAGAAAGTTCATGACTGACCGCACCAAGCATGCACGAGTGCCTTCCCGCCCGACATAGGGCGCTTGTCTCCTCAGTTCTAGTTTTTCTGTGGAGCTGTGAAGTCCTACTTTGAACGTTCTGTGATATTTCTTCAGTGCCTTCTTGCCGCGGAATTCTTTCCCGTCAAGATCTTTTCGATTTTTCTTTCTCTTAATAAATTTTTTTTAAAAAAAGAATAACTTCTGTCTGTTCTCGATGGCGGGGCCTTGTCCTCCGCCTCAGCCTTTGAACTTTGATTTGGCTGAGGCGGTATTTCCGTCCTTGTCCCACATGTTAACTGGTTTCAAGAAATTTAGCAGGTGCCAGCGTATGATTTCACTAATGGATCCCCACAAGTGGTGTATCCAGTGTCTGGGCCCAGACCACCGTTTGGAGTCTTGTTCGTGCTGTGCCACGCTACATAAAAGGTCCATCAAAAACCTTCTTCTACAACAGAAGCAGATCTTCGATGTCATGGATGCTGACTCGGTACCTCTGACACTGGTAAAACCATCGACATCGCCAGAGGTACCGGTGTCGCCATCCCAGTCAGGTAAACCAGCCAAGAAACCACCACCTTCCCAGACAGGGCCTCAGGCCATAAAGATAGAGCCCATTTGTACCGGCCAAACAAAGACCTCTGATGCAGCTCGCTTCTCAGTCTAGAGGTGCATCTTCCTCATCGGAGCGAGCCACGGCACCAGTGATACCGGCATCAGCCCCTTAGGTATTGGTGCTGGCCTGGAGCAGGACCTGCTTTTATTGGAACAATAGTCCAGTACTTGGCAACTAAACTTTAATCTCAAAGATGAAAAAAGAGAATCCCCAAAAAGATATAAGCACAGAATATATATTATAATAGCAGAGCGATATACTCAAATCACATACTTGAAAATTTCATACATATTTATTAATTGCATTAATTTTAAAATTTACAAAAAATGTCATAGAACTTTTCGTACAACATCAAACACACATCCCCATACACACACCACAAACAGATCAGACATCATCCAACAGCATAGAATATATAATAATGAACACTGTGTAAACAAAGCTGGAAAAGGCCACACTAAAAATCATATCATACAATGATATATAAGTGTAAGTATGTTCAAAAGTTTGAAATCACTTAGCTTGAGAGTTCAAATCTTCCTAGAACAATATCCACGAAGGGTAAGACAAACAATATGGTATATAAACTTTAATGTCAAAAAATGTAAAATAATGCACCTTGGGAGCGGAAATCCATGCAGAACATACACCTTGAACAGTGAAAACTTAACAAGAACTACTGCAGAAAGGGACTTGGGAGTACTCATCCAGGAAGATATGAAAGCTGCCAATCAAGTGGAGAAAGCTTCAGCAAAGGCTAGACAAATGCTGGGTTGCATCAGAAGGAGCTTTATCAGCCGAAAGCCTGAAGTCATACTACCGTTATACAGATCCATGGTGAGACCTCACCTGGAATACTGTGTCCAGTTTTGGAGGCCACATTATCAAAAGGATGTGAAGAGAATGGAGTCGATCTAGAGAATGGCCACTAGGATGGTCTCAGGACTTAAGACATCCCATATGAAGAACGTCTGACTAGACCACAGTTCTTCAACCGCCGGTCCGCGGACCGGTAGCGGTCCGCAGGAAATTTTTGCCGGTCCGCACAGGACCGGCAAGATTGACTCATTTGAACTTCCTGCCGGTCCGCGCAGGACCGGCAAGATCAGCATCGGAAGCGTGCGCTGGGCCGGAGAGATCTTGGGGAGCCTCCGACAGTGGCTTTCTCCCCTCTCTGCAGCTCTCCTTTACTTCCCAGCGCAGCGATTCACGAAGGCAGCCTCGGGGCTTTTGCTGAGTCGCGGCTGCCTCTGATGATGCAACTTCCTCTTTCCTCAGAGGCGGCGCGACCCAACAAAGGACCCGAGGCTGCCTTCGTGAATCGCTGCGCTGGGAAGTAAGAAGAGCTGCTGGGAGGGGAGAAAACCACTATCAGTCTGGGAAGCTGCTGGGCAGGGGAAAAAAGGGACAGCTGCTACTGGAAAAGGAGAAGGAGAGATGCTTCTGGGAGGGGAGGAGGGAAAGGAATCTGGGAAGCTGCTGGGCCAGGAAAAAAAGGGACAGCTGCTACTGGAGAGGGAGAAGGAGAAGGAGAGATGCATCTGGGAGGGGAGGAGGGAAAGGAATCTGGGAAGCTGCTGGGCCAGGAAAAAAAAGGGACAGCTGCTACTGGAGAGGGAGAAGGAGAAGGAGAGATGCATCTGGGAGGGGAGGAGGGAAAGGAATCTGGGAAGCTGCTGGGCCAGGAAAAAAAAGGGACAGCTGCTACTGGAGAAGGAGAAGGAGAGATGCATCTGGGAGGGGAGGAGGGAAAGGAATCTGGGAAGCTGCTGGGCCAGGAAAAAAAAGGGACAGCTGCTACTGGAGAGGGAGAAGGAGAAGGAGAGATGCATCTGGGAGGGGAGGAGGGAAAGGAATCTGGGAAGCTGCTGGGCCAGGAAAAAAAGGGACAGCTGCTACTGGAGAGGGAGAAGGAGACGGAGAGATGCTTCTGGGAGGGGAGGAGGGAAAGGAATCTGGGAAGCTGCTGGGCAAGATAAAAAAAGGGACAGCTGCTACTGGAGAGGGAGAAGAAGGAGAGATGCTTCTGGGAGGGGAGGAGGGAAAGGAATCTGGGAAGCTGCTGGGCAAGGAAAAAAAGGTACAGCTGCTACTGGAGAGGGAGAAGGAGAGATGCTTCTCGGAGGGGAGGAGGGAAAGGAATCTGGGAAGCTGCTGGGCAAGGAAAAAAAAGGGACAGCTGCTACTGGAGAGGGAGACGGAGAGATGCTGCTGGGAGGGGAGGAAGGAAAGAGAGTTACTGCTGGACAGGAGGAGGAGGGAAGGGAGAATGAAAAAAGGAAGGAAACAGCTGGCAGAGAGATTAGAGGAGGGGAAGGGGAGACACAGGCATGAGAAAGTAGAGAGATTGATGATAGGAAGGGGTCAGCAGAAAAATAAGCAGAGGGACAACGATGATAGATCTGGTGTAGGAGAGATAAAAATGAAGAGAGCAGTGAAGCTGGAATGAATCATGTAAATAGGAGAGAGGGGCACAAGCTGGATGGAAAGGGGAGAGGGACATAGAAAGAAGACAGATACCATATGGAAGGGGGAGAGGACAGATAGTGGATGGAAGGAGCAGATGCTGGATTGAAGAGACAGAGAGGGCATACGCTGGAAGGAAGAGAGTGAAAAAAAGATTGAAAGCAGAAACAAGAGACGACAAAAGGTAGAAAAAAATAATTTTATTTCTATTTTGTGATTAGAATATATCAGATTTGAAATATATATCCTGCTAGAGCTGGTGTTAGACATAACTGGGGACTGCAAAACCCAGGCAGTGCTTCTTTAGCTTTCAGCTGGCTTAGGGCGCTCTCTGACCAGGGGGCAGTTGCCCTAGTTGCACTCCCCTAAAACTATTCCTGTCATGTGTTACTTCAGTATTCTGTTAGCATGATATTTCTGTGTAGCATTCTGTAATAATTTGGCTTGTTCAGTTTTCTTGATAGTAGAGGGGATATATGTGAAGGGGAGGGGAGACAGGGGTTTTGTTGATCCTTGCTCTGAATTATTTGTATTTATAAAATGACAATTCTACAGAATATTGTTTCTTTTTATACTTTAATAAAATACATTCAATATAAAATCATAACTGAGGCTTGTGTGGATGGGATGAGATGATTTGTGGGGACCGAGCTCGCGGAGATGGGGCGGAAACGGGATTTTTAAATTTTAGTCCTAGTAGTTTGCCGGTCCACAAAATAATTATTTTTTTTCTGCCGGTCCACGGGTGTAAAAAGGTTGAAGAACACTGGACTAGACTGTGCTTATATTCTCTCGAGGAGCGCAGAGAAAGGGGGGACATGATAGAAACATTCAAATACATCACAGGTCGCATTGAAGAGGAGGAAGAAATCTTTTTTCTAAAGGGTCCCACGGCGACAAGAGGGCATCCGCTAAAACTTAAGGGGGAAAGATTCCATGGTGACACCAGGAAATACTTCAATGGAATAACTTTCCACGTCAGGTGGTCGAGGCCAGTAGCGTACTCGACTTCAAAAGTCAATGGGACAAACAGGTGGGGGTGCTACAGAGTTATGCTTAAAAGATGGATAATTCAGGGAGGGAGGGTTCCTGAGTAGGCAGACTTGTGGGAGGGAGGGTTCTTGAGTGGGCAGACTTGTTGGGCCACTGGCCTTCTTCTGCCGTCATACTCTGTTTCTGTGTTTTAAAGAAAAGCTCTTTAAGTTAGAGTTTGGCAGCATGTTTTCGATGCTCACTCCCATGTCGGCTCCTCTGCTACTGATTCAGCCTGAGTTTTGCTCCATGCCAACTGAAGGTTTCAAGGTTGCCTCGACAACATCGATCCTCCTCATCCAGCCATGCTTCTTGGCACTGGTCTTCAAGGCATCGATCTGCTTCACCAAAGCAAAACTCCTCAAAGCGTCGCCCTCCACCGAAGCGCTATTCCTCACCTTCACCAAAGCATCGGTCTTCATCTTGTTCAAAGCATCGACCATCGAAGCATCGTTCATCTTCTCCAAAGCGTCAACCATCATCGAAGCATCAGTCATCTTCTTCAAAGTGTCAACCATCATCGAAGCATCGGTCATCTTCTCCAAAGCGTCAGCAAAAGCACCATCATCTTTCCAGGCATTCGTCTCCACGACCTCCATCCTCAAAATCTGGGAAACATGCTTCCAAATCCAAGCATCTCTCTCCTGCACGTTCAACTAAATGTAAATGATCTGCATCGCCTTCTCCGTCAACTCAACACCATTCCAGGAAGCAGTACTCTTCTTCTTCCGTGCCTGAAGATTTGGATCTTCATTGCCAATCTACATATGGGGCTTCACCTTCCTCCACTGAAGCTTATGGTTCCCAAGCAGAATGTTATCCTTATTCCACATCTCATAGGGAACCTTGGCCATTGGAACCTGTCTCATTTTCCCAGTTCATTCGACAGATGGGTAAGGACCTTAACATAAATATGGAGGCAGACTCCAAATATTCCAGGGAGTACTTGAAGGAGTTGGAAATCAATCATCCTCCTAAGGAATTGCTTAAACTTCCCATGAATGGCATCCTTAAGTACACCTTTCACAAGAATTTGGAACCCCCATACTCAATACCAGCAGTCCCTGGGAAACTGGACTCTCGATATAAGGTTATCCCGAGTTTGGGTTTTGAAAACCCCCAGTTGTCTCACTAGTCTCTGGTAGTAGATTGTACCCTGAAAAAGTCAACCCCTTATAAAGTGTACATTATGGTATCTCCAGGGCATGAGGGTAAATCTATGGACAAATTTGGTAGAAGGTTATACCAAAACTATGGTGGCCAACAGAGTTTTAAATTATAACTTCTACACTTCATAATTGAAATTCTGGATAAAGACCTTGCAAACCTATTTCAAATATTTACCCTTCTCACTTACCAGATTTCAAACATATGTATCGTTCTTTTACACAGCTCCGAGTCCATCTGGTACAATCTTCATATGATGCATTTGAGCTGACATCTAGAGTCTCAGCACTCTCAATAGCCATGAGGCAGCTGACATGGACCCTGACCTTCAAGACCGGTTAGCCAATATCCCTTGCCTGGGGAATGACCTTTTTGGGGATTCCATTGAAAATGCAACAAAAAAGCTTTTTAACCATGAAAAATCTTTTGCCTCATTGCTCAGGCTTAAAGCTAAATCTTCTACCTCCAGAGGGTACAAACCATCTTCCTCGTACCAGAGGAATTATCCCCCGAAGTCTGCACCTTACTATAGACCGCTGCAGAAGAAGCAATGCCAGCAACATCCTCAAAAAGCTCAGACACCTGCTGTGTCCAAGACAACTCAGCCTTTATGGCCATCTTTTGTGGAGCATAACTACAGTCACTGTGTCTCTGTCTCCTCCTTTTCCCATTGGGAATCATCTAAACCCATTTCTACCATCGATGGAAATTAATCACTTCCGATCTCTGGGTTCTCACCATAATTCAAGAAGGTTATTCCCTTCATTTCCTTCATACTCCCCCAGATCAACTGCCAAGAGAATTTCCTTCCAACTATCTGCAGGCTTCCCTTCTTCTTCAGAAAGTCAAAGCTCTGCTCATTATCAGTGCCATCAAGGGGGTTTACTTCCGGTATTCCCTTGTCCCGAAGAAGACGGGAGGTCTCCGACCGATATTGGATCTCAGAGCTCTCAACAAATTTCTAGTCAAAGAAAAATTTTGGATGCTGTCTCTGGTGTCTTTGTATCCCCTTCTGGATCACAATTGGTTATGCTTTCTAGATCTCAAGGAGGCTTATACTCATTCCCATTCATCCAGCTTCTCGCAAGTTCCTCAGATTTTGGGTGGGAAATCATCACTATCAATACAAGGTGCTACCTTTTGGCCTGGCATCATTTCCCAGAGTTTTCACCAAGTACTGTGTGCAATTCTGGAGGCCACATTACAGTAAAGATGTGCGCAGAATTGAATCAGTTCAACGGACAGCCACCAGGATGATCGCGGGGCTTAAGGGTCTCTTGTATGAAGAGAGACTGAACAAATTGCAGCTCTACACTCTTGAGGAACGTAGGGAGAGGGGAGACATGATCGAAACATTTAAGTACCTCATGGGACGTGTCGAATGGAAGATGATATTTTCTTTCTCAAGGGACCCTCGGCCACAAGAGGGCACCTGCTCAAACTCAGGGGCGGAAAATTTCATGGCGACACCAGAAAGTATTTCTTCACAGAGAAAGTGGTTGATCATTGGAACAAGCTTCCAGTGCAGGTGATCGAGGCAGACAGCGTGCCAGACTTTAAGAATAAATGGGATACCCATGTGGGATCCCTACGAGGGTCAAGATAAGGAAATTGGGTCATTAGGGCATAGACAGGGGGTGGGTAAGCAGAGTGGGCAGACTTGATGGGCTGTAGCCCTTTTCTGCCGTCATCTTCTATGTTTCTATGTTTCAAGTGCCTGGTAGTAGTAGCAGCAGCTTTACGAAGTCATGGACTCCAGGTTTTTCCAGATCTGGACGATTGACTCATCAAACACCCTGTATCTCAGGGAGTTACTGTAGCGACACAAAGACTGTTTTGTTCCTGCAAAATTTGAGATTCAAAATCAACTTTCCCAAATCTCAACTGCAGTCCTCTCAGACTTTGCTATTTATTGGAGCTCTTCTAGACACTGTGCAACTCAGAGCATTCCTTCCCCACCAGCGTCAAGATGCTCTTGTTCAACTTTGCCAACAAGTGGTCCACCCTTCCTTTGCTCTCAGTGAGGCACATGATGGTTCTCCTAGGTCACATGGCCTCCACAGTTTACGTGACTCCTTTTACAAGATTTCACCTAAGGATTCCTCAGTGGGTCCTGGCTTCTCAGTGGTCGCAGGCTTTCGACCCACTCTCTCAGCACATTACAGTGACATTTTCTCTACGGCAATCTCTTCAGTGGTGGATGCTCTCTTCTAATCTTTCCAGAGGTTTGTTGTTTCAAATGCCCCCACACCAGAAGGTTCTCAAGACAGATTCATCAACCTAAGCTTGGCAAGCTCATCTAGATGGTCTCTGTACTCAAGGGCATTGGTCCATCACAGATTGTCGCCATCGCATAAATCTGTTGGAACTCAGAGGAATCGTCAATGCTCTCAAAGCTTTTCAGCATCTTCTTCACGATCAAGTTGTACTCATTCATACAGACAACCAAGTAGCCATGTATTACTTGAACAAGCAGGGAGGAAAAAGATCCCTTCTCCTTTGCCAGGAAGCTCAGAAGATTTAGAATTGGGCAATTCCTCACAACATTTTTCTGAGAGCTGTCTGTATTCAAGGACAAAAAAAATCACTGGCAGACTAATTAAGCCGCATTCTGCAACCTCACGAATGGACGCTCAATTCACCGATTCTTCATCAGATTTTTTTCTCAATGGGGGACTCTTCAAGTAGACCTTTTTGTGTCTCCCCACAACAACAAACTGCCCCAGTTCTGTTCCAGACTTTACTCTCCTCATTGCCTGGCGGCAGATGCTTTTCTACTGGAATGGACGAACAAATTCCTCTATGCGTTCCCTCCATTTCTACTTATTCTCAAGACGCTTGTCAAACTCAAAACAGGAACATGCCACTATGATTCTGAGAGGTCCTCAGTGTTCCAGACAACCTTGGTTCTCCCTTCTACTTCAGCTCAGCAGCAGGGAGCCACTTCTACCAGTACTTCTGTCTCAGCTTACACAGAGTCACGGTTCTCTTCTTATTCCAACCTACAGTCTCTATATCTGACAGCTTGGTTCCTTGTGGCATAACTTAAAACCTTCAGTTTTCTCAATCTGTCAGAGTCATTTTGGATGCTTCCAGAAAACCTGCCACCAGACAATGTTGCAACAGAAGTGGACTAGGTTTTCTGCTTGGTGCGATCTTCATCACCAGGAGCTTCAGTCTACCCCCTTGTCTTCAGTTCTGGATTATAAGATTTGCCACAGCTGGGTCAGACCAGTGGTCCATTGTGCCCAGCAGACCGTTCACATGGCGGCCCTTAGGTCAAAGGCCAGTGCCCTATTTGAATCTAGCCTTACTTCCGTATGTTGTGATCAGTAGGAACTTATCCAACCTTGTCTTGAATCCCTGAAGGATGCTTTCCCCTATAACAGCCTCCAGAGGTGCGTTCCAGATTTCTACCACTCTCTGGGTGAAGAAGAATTTCCTTATATTTGTACGGAATCTTTTCCCTTCGAACTTTAGTGAGTGCATTCTCGTTCTCTTCACCTTGGAGAGGGTGAACAATCTCTCTTTCTCTACTAAGTCAATTCCCTTCAATATCTTGAATGTTTTGATCAAGTCCCCTCTGTCTTCTCTTTTTAAGGGAGAAGAGGCCCAGTTTCTCTAGCCTTTCGTTGTTTGGCAACTCCCCCAGTCCCTTATCCATTTTTGTCACTCTTCTCTGGACCTTTTCCAGTAGTACTATGCCCTTTTTCATGTACGGCAACCAGTGTTGGATGCAGTATTCCAGGTGGGTTGTACCATGTCTTGGTATAACGGCATTATAACTTTTCAGATCTGTTTGTGATCCCCTTCTTAATCATTCCTAGCATTCTGTTAGCCCTTTTTGCCGCCAATGCACATTGCGCGGACAGTTTCATTTTCTTGTCTACAAGTACTCCCAAGTCTCTTTCCTGGGGGCTCTCTCCAATTATAGTACCAGACATTCTGTATTCGTGCATATGATTTTTGTTACCGACATGCATCACCTTGCACTTATTCAATTTCTAGGTCGTTTATAAATATGTTGAAGAGTAGAGGCCCAAGCATCGAACCTGCTTTTCCCCTCTTACCGCCATATGGCACTTGCTTTGATGTTGTTTGTGCTTTTTCCAGTTTTCTTCCATTTTTGTCCTTTTCCATTCCTTAAACGAAGTCTTCTTGTCTCTGATCGCTTCCTTCACTACTACAGTGAGCCACGCTGGTTTCTTGTTCTTCTTCCTTTTGGAACCCTTGTTGATACGCAGTATATATAAATTTTTCGTCTGTTACTATATCTTTAGAAAGGGTCCATGCTTGCTCTAGCATATTTACAGTGCTTATCCTCTTCCTAATCTTCTTCCTCACCATGACTCTCATCCCTTCGTAGTTCCCTTTTCAGAAGTTCAGTGCCGTGGCCGTTGTTCTGGATTGATTTTTTTTATTCCTGTGTCTAGGTTGAAGTGGATCATGTTGTGATCATTGTTTCCCAGCGTCCCTTCTACTTCTATACCTTGTGCCGGTCTCGTAGTCCATTTAGAATTAAGTCTAGAATTGCATTTCCTCTCGTATTTTCCATGACAAGTTGTTCCAGGAAGCAATCGCCTTCAACATCCAGGAACTTGGTCTCTCTACTGCAGCTGGAGTTGCCTATGTTCCAATCTATCCCCGGATAATTGAAGTCGTCCATGGGTCATTCCATGTCAAGTGGACCAATACTGAAAACCACCCATGCTCGACCCCCCCCCCCCCTTAAAAATCCAACCAGATTTTACAGAGGTGTTGTCTAGGGTCTCAAATAAAACTCTTCAAAATTTTTTGGATCTATCTCAATTTGGTCAGTAGCTAGATGAAACAGGATAGCTTCTGTAGCAAAAAACATGCTCTTTCAAATGATTTTTTTTTTTTTTTTTAAACCTACATTTGAGATATTTGAATATGAAAATCAGTGAAAATTTGCATAAATGCTTAAAGCCATATTTTTGGGATGGTCATATCTTCAGCTTCACTTGACTGTAAAAGCTCATACTGCAAATCTTGGAAGTACCTCGTGATACATGTCTGCTGATAAAGTTGTACCCTCAGCTGAATTATCGATTAGCAGCAGAATGGAGCCACACTGTGCCAAAAATTTTCATTCGTGAATTTTTTTGCCTACTTTGCTGACCTGTAGAAATGAAAGCACGTTTGCAAAAGATTTCAAACTTGGCACAGAAACTTGCCCCAAGGTATTATACCAAACTGCAAAATTTCAGACTCCTAGGTAGTTTCCTTATGCTGCAGTGCTTTAGCAAAGTTGGCATTTTAGGTCACACAAGGCATGGGAGTGGATCAAATGCTTTTGTTCAACCACCCCATAGCTCCTGACCAAATTGAGATAGATCCAAAAAATTTTGCAGTTTCATTTGAGACTTAGACAACACGCCTGTAAAATTTGGTTAGATTTCAAGGGGGTTGAGCATGGACGGGTCCACTTGACATGGAATGACCCCATGATAACTGCATTGCCTCCCTTGCAGTTGTGTTTAATCTCATCCGTCATTTCTTCATCAGTCTCTTTGGACTGTCCTGGGAGTCGGTAGTAGATGCCGATCTTCGTATCCGTTCCATTTGTTCCCGGTATTTTGGCCCATAGAGACTCTACCTTATTGTTTGTTTCTGACGTGTTCTCTCTGGTAGACTCAATTCCATTTTTTATGCATAGGGCAATACCCCCACCTTTTTGTCCTACTCTGTCTCTGCGGTATAGCTTGTATCCCGGTAGTACAGTGTCCCAGATGTTGTCCTGATTCCACTATGTTTCCATGATTCTTATGATGCCTAGGTTATCTTTTTGTGCTATAGCTTCTAATTCCCCTATTTTATTCCGCAGGTTCCTTGCGTTTGTGAACATACACTTAAGTTTGCAGCCAGTTACTTTCTTGCACTTTCTTCCTCCTTGTGTCTCCCTCGCTTCTTTCCCTTTCGATCTGTTGGGATTTCTATTTTGCCTATGATCCGGTGAGTCTTCCCTGCAGTCTGGGTATACCGTTTCCCGAACCATCGACTCTTGGTCGACTGTTGGCTTTCCCCTTCTTCTTAGTTTAAAAATTTCTTAATTTCTCGCTTGATATTGCTTGCAAGTAGCCTCGTTCCGTCTCCGCTGAGGTGCAGTCCATCCTTCCTGTATAGCTTGCTCTTCCCCCAGATCGCCGTCCAGTTTCATACGAAGTGGAATCCTTCTTGCTCACACCAGCATCTCATCCATGCGTTGACTGCTTGCAGTTCCGTCTGCCTGTTCCCGTCTGCCCTGGGTGCTGGCAAGATTTCCGAGAACACTACAATCGGCGTTCTGATCTTCAGCTTCCTTCCTAGCATCCAGAACTGGTCTTTCAGTGTTTCCCTGCTGTAGTTCCTTTTGCTCATGTCATTTGTCCCAACGTGGATCACCACCACCGTATTTCCTCCTTCTGCACTGTCAATGATCCTGTTGTTGCGGCTCACTATATCCTCCACCTTGGCTCCTGGTAGGCAGGTTACTAGTCGATCCTGTCTTCCTCCTGCTATGTGGCTGTCGACTTGTCAGATGATGGAGTCTCCTGCGACGATTGCTGTCTTCTCTTGTCTCTCTAGCCACAGGTCCATGTCCTTGGTGTACATCTATCTCTCTAACTGCAGGTCCGTGTCCTCGGTGCACTTCCATCTTTCCTCCTCCTGGCATTGTCTTGCACTGGACTCATCTTCCTGTGGGTTCCCCCCGCTGTTTCCAGGTCCTGCTGCTGTGTCTAGTCCTTTCTTGTGATTTTCCTCCAGGTGGTCCTCACTCTCTGTGGATGTATCTTGGCAGTTCCTCTGTTGTTCCACGGCCTCTCTGTATGCCTCCTCGATGAACTTCTCTAACTCCCTGACTTCTTCTTCGATGTTCCTCTCTTCCATGATGTTATCCGCCTCCCTGACTTTTTCTTCAATGGTTCTCTCTTTCATGAAATTTTCAGCCTCTCTGATCTCCTCTTCAACTGCTCGAAGTGCTTCTAGTTCTAGTACTCTGCCCTCCAATAGCTTGACTTGCTTCTTCAGGCCCTCCACTTCTTCGCATCGAGTGCATACATAAGACTGCCTCCCAGAGGGGAGGTAGTCATACATATGACAAATGGTGCAGAAGACTGGGTAGCTCATCATCCTGTTTCTATCTGCTTCTTCCATTGCTGTCCGCTTGCAAGTCTGTTGTCTGAAGTGGCTTCTCCTTGTTTCCCGGGTCTTATGTGCTTCTTGTTCTTCCCTATATGCTTTCTCCCACTGCATGTAGCGTCCATGGTGCTGTTACTGTATAGTCCCTCTCCTAATTATATACCTACTACCCCTGCTTCTGTTGTGTATCTATTTCATTTATCTCAGTCTGGCCTCAAATCTGCTGCTTTTCACAACCACTGGAGGGAAAACCTCTATCTGCTCACCCTGTGGTTTCCAGATTTATGAAAGGACTTTTCAATATCAAGCTGCCTCTCAAACCACCTCCAGTGGTTTGGGATCTCAATGTGGTACTTGCTTATCTGACGAAGCCTCCATTTGAACTAATGTCTATGGCTCATCTTAAATATCTCACTTGGAAAGTAGTCTTTCTCATCTCTCTCATTTCTGCTCGCAGAGACAGTGAGCTACAAACTTTGGTAGCGGACCCACCATTTATAGTATTCCATCATGATAAAATGGTACTCTGCATTCATCCAAAATTCTTACCAAAAGTTGTTACAGAATTTAATTTCAATCAATCCATTGTTCTCCCAGTGTTCTTTCCCAAGCCTCATTCTCATCCTGGAGAAACAGCTCTTCATACTCTGAACTGCAAGCGTGCTTTGGCCTACTATTTGCAAAGGACTAAATCACATAGATCTTCTCCCAACTTTTTGTCTCCTTTGATCCTAACAAGTTGGGGCATCATGTTTCCAAAAAAAACAAACAAACAACAATTTCCAATTGGTTGGCTGCTGGCATCTCATTTTGTTATGCTCAGTCTGGGTTGCAACTGGAGGGTCGAGTCACAGCCCACAAAGTTAGAGCTATGGCAGCTTCAGTAGCTTTCCTTAGATCCACTCCTGTAGAAGAAATATGCAAAGTTGCCGCTTGGTCCTCAGTTCATACTTTCACCTCTCATTACTTTCTGGATTCCTTCTCCAGACGGGATGGCCATTTTGGCCAAACAGTATTACAAAATTTATTCTCTTAAACACCAACACTCCCACCATACCATTCTAGTTAGCTTGAAGGTCACCCATACGTGAGAATATGCTGCCTGTTGTCCTGGGATAAAGCATAGTTACTTATCTTAACAGGTGTTATCTAGGGACAGCAGGCATATAGTCTCACAACCCACCCACCTCCCTTGGTTGGCTTCTTAGCTGGCTATTTGAACTGAGGAGGCGCACGCCCTGCATCGGGCGGGAAGGCACCCGTGCATGCGTGGTGCGGTCAGTCACAAACTTTCTACAGTTCTTCAAGCAAAATTGCTTTTGCAGCTGTCCACATCGGGGCTCCGTGGATAACGTCACCCATACATGAGAACATCTGCCTCCTGTCCCTAGATAACACCTGTTACAGTAAGTAACTGTGCTTTTTGTACAATTAAAAATAACACTGAAACAAATAACACTCAAAACAGAATTTGAATATAAAAATCTCTGCATCATATTCATATTAATCAACATATCCATTCTTGTCATATCTATGAACTTATTTATCCTCATCATGTCTATCAATGTGCTTATCATGCATAGTTTTCCAAAAAAGAACATGTATTTAAATAATTTTTTATTAAAACATTCTATAAAAATATTAATTATTTTTAATTTTACTTTATAATCATAATTATCAAATACCTTTAGTTGTCTTTCACTTGATTTCTCTTTAAAAGATAATTGTCCCAAATACCAAATGGAACACCCCAAACAAAAATCAGAAACATGATCTTAAATAAATAAATAATATAAATTATGTAAATACATGTTCTTTTTTGGAAAAGAACTTTTCTAATAAAGTGAAAGTTTATTTTTGCATGAAGATAATTTGCTTTTCATAGTGGCCTTCCTGAAAGTCTAATCATTAGAAGTCTAGAATACCAGAGGAGTGGAAAATATTTAGAACACTAATACCAAAAAATTTCACTCTGTGCTTCCCAGCTTCTAGTTTGCCCTTTTTCTATTTTATTTGTGTATTAATTATTTTTTTTTTTCTTAGTGCAGCTTTATTAAAAAGATCACTAATGAATGAGCGTAGCCTGTTCTTAGGGACTTTCTCACATGCTAAGCCCATTTCTAGCATGGTTATCAAGAGTCCCCCCCCCCCCATCTGTTGAGTAAGTTTATGACCTCAAATTAATGTTAGCATTAGTGCACAGCCTGTTAAGGAGGAGGTAAAGGCTCCTGTGTTATGGACATTTGAACTAGCTCAGCATGGCCGTAACCTCAGTGTGCTAGCATCCATGCCCGGCCTCTCACTGACACGCCCCCCTCCTCCCGAAAACATTACCACGTGCTAAGCATATGAAGATGGCAAAACTAATATGGAACATTTTAGTGCATCCTGCATTAGGACATTTTTCTGTGTTAGGTGTGCGTTAACACCTAACTCATTTTATTAAAAGGATTCCTTAGTTTTTGATGTTTCTTTTCCTATATTTTGTTTTCTCTTGTAAAATAGTCTTTGCTCTTTTCTTTTGCTTCCTCTTCTTTGTACAGGCAGTATCCATACCTCCTCCTTTTCTTTCATCCACTTATTTCCTTACCTCTGTTCCTTTCAGTACTCTTTCATTTCTTTCCTTCAGGTACACTCTTACTCTCTGATAGCACGGGACAGCTTTGGGCCATGGCAGCAGATTCTCAGCCAAGACCTGCCCCCAGACGTTGGCAGCAGTTTCTTGGCCCAGAATGGGACTATCTTTGACTGCTCAAAATCAACATTTTCAAGAGCCCTTTAACTATAAGAAAATATACTAATCTTTTCAGGACCAAAATGAGCAGGACTGGCTCAAGAGGCTGTGGTGCCCTGGACTAATTTTTGGTTTTGTGCCTTCTTTCTGCCATGCCTCAACCTTCCCTTGCAGTCCATCAATTCTCCTTCCATTGCCATCTGATGTGTCTCTCTCAACCTACCCCCCCCCCCCTAACACACACACAGTCTGACATGTCATCTTTTCTTCACCCCAGCCCCTCTTTCCACCTCCCATGGTCTGATATTCTCCCTCCCTTGTTCCCTTACCCAAGGACTGGCATCTCCGTTATCCCCCTCTCCCACATAGGTCCAGCATCTCCCCCCTCCCCACACACATCCTACAAGTCCAGCATCTCTTCCTTGGCTTCCTTCAATACCCATGGTCCAGCAAATCTTTATTTACCAGTGCCTCTTCCTTGGCTTCCCTCAGCATCCCCAGACCAGCAACTTGTTCTTCACCAGCTCCTTCCTTCTGCATTGTCCTGGCCTTCTGATGTAACTTCCTGTTTACATGAGTGGAGGAGCCTGCTCAACTTGGTCAGCATGTTCCCACTGCTGCTGCAGATGAAGAACAGGTTTGCTGGTTTGGAGTGCTGAGGGAGGCCAAGGAAGAGATTCTGGACTTGAGGCAGGAGGGGAGGGGAAGAACCGCTGACTTAACCTGTAAGGCCAGTAAGGTCACCAGCCTAAGAATTTGGTGCCCTTTTTCATTGGCACCCTGGACCAGAGCCTCACTTGGTCCATAGATTAAGCCTGCCCTTAAAATAAGCCTGGCTTTAGGCTTCAGTAGTAGAACTGTTCAAAATTTATCCCACAATTGCATGTAATAGATGCCTTCTTTTGTAACTTCTTAATTTCTGTTTTGGTTATTCTTAATTAAAAACAATAGGATCCGTCTACTAAGTATTTCTCAAATACAAAATGGAAGTCAGTCTTAAGTACACCTGGCCTTTATTGTTATGTTTTAAATCAGAACTTCCCAAACTTGGGCTGATAAACCCATGTTTGGAATCACAGTCAGATGGACACTCCACAGGACATCTTTTTCTGCGCCAGCCAGAGATCACATGCTTTCTGTGGCTATGTGAATTGGTGTCACAGCTGCAGAAAGATTGGTGAGCATTGTTCTGTTGTACAAGGGTTTTTGTGAATAGAAAAAGATAATTGAATATTCAACAATATTGTCAGCTTTTGTGTTATTTTCCTCATTATTTTTCCTTTTTTTCCCTTTTAGTCTAAACCTTATGCATATGACCATGTATTCCAGCCAAACACAACTCAAGAACAAGTTTATAATGCCTGCGCAAAAAAGATTGTCAAAGGTAAGGAAAATCATTCATACATTTTATATATATTACAGTGGTATTACTATTATTAATTTTTCACCCTCTTGTGGCATAATTGAGGGCAACCCTCAAGAATGCTACTGAGAAAGTTGAAAATTACAAGTAGGTTGTTTTGGTTTTTTAACTAGTACTGTGCTAACCTACCATATGTCATTATTTTCATCAGCTGATCTGTGTACAGCCAGCAGAAAACTGTATGATTGTAAGACTTGATATACTGGTTCAGAAAAACCAAATGTCCATCTAACCTAGTATCCCATTTCCCAACAGTGGCCAGGCACAATTTCAGGCAGCATCCCAAAAAGTAGTAAGATTCCGTGTACTTACTCCCCAGGAAATCCAATACAATAACATTTAAATTTAAAAAAGGAGACTGATAGCATGAGGAAAATGGTAAAAAGAGATTTGGAGGAGCAGCTGCAAAGATCAAATATTTATATCAGGCATGGATGTTAAGAACCTAAGAATTGCCGCTGCTGGGTCAGACCAGTGATCCATCGTGCCCAGCAGTCCGCTCACGTGGCGGCCCTTAGGTCAGAGACCAGTGCCCTATTAGAGTCTAGCCTTACTTGCGTATGTTCTATTCCTGTAGGAACTTATCCAACCTTATCTTGAATCCCTGAAGGGTGTTTTCCCCTATAACAGCCTCCAGAAGAGCATTCCAGGTTTCTACCACTCTCTGGGTGAAGAAAAACTTCCTTATGTTTGTACGGAATTTTTTCCCTGTTAACTTCAGCGAGTGCTCTCTCATTCTTTTCACCTTGGAGAGGGTGAACAATCTTTCTCTGCTAAGTCAATTCTCTTCAATATCTTGAATGTTTCGATCATGTCCCCTCTCAGTCTTCTCTTCTCAAGGGAGAAGAGGCCCAGTTTTTCTAGCCTCTCGTTGTACAGCAGCTTCCTCAGTCCCTTAACCATTTTTGTCGCTCTTCTCTGGACCCTTTTCAGTAGTACTATGTCCTTTTTCACGTACGGCAACCTGTTTTGGATGCAGTATTCCAGGTGGGGCGTACCATGGCCCGGTATAACGGCATGATAACCTTTTCAGATCTATTCGTGATCCCCTTCTTAATCATTCCTAGCATTCAGTTAACCCTTTTCACCACCGCTGCCACACATTGCGCAGATGGTTTCATTGACTTGTCTACAAGTACTCCCAAGTCTCTTTCCTTTCCTCTCTCCGAGTATAGCTCTGAACATCCTGTATTCGTGCATACGATTTTTGTTACCGACATGCAATGCCTTGCACTTATCCACGTTGAACCTCATTTGCCATTTCGCGGCCCATTCCTCAAGCGTATTTATGTCTCTTTGTAGGTTTTGTCAATCCTTCTGTGTCTTCATTACTCTGAATAACTTTGTATCGTCTGCGAATTTAATCACCTCACTCGTTGTGCCAAGTTCTAGGTCATTTATAAATATGTTGAAGAGCACAGGCCCGAGCACCAAACTCTGCAGCACTCGTGACGCTTTTCCAGTCCGAGTATTGTCCATTCACCCCCCACTCTCTGCATCCTATCCACCAACCAGTTTTTAATCCACATGAGTATATCACCCTCGATTCCGTGGGTCGCAATTTTCCAAAGTAGGCGTTCTTGCACAACTTTGTCAAACGCCTTCTGAAAATCCAGATATATGATGTCGACCAGGTCACTTTGGCTATCTGACCATTTACTCCTTCGAAGAAGTGCAGTAAGTTTGTCAAGCAAGATCTTCCTTTGCTGAAGCTGTTCTGGCTGGTCCTCATCAGTTTGTGTCCGTCAAGGTGATCAATGATGCAGTCCTTTATCAGAGCCTCTACCATCTTTCCCGGTACCGAAGTCAGACTCACTGGTCTGTAGTTTCCCAGATCTCCCCTCCAACCTTTCTTGAAGATCGAAGTAACATTCGCCACTTTCCAGTCTTTCAGAATCTTTCCTGATTTGATCGACAGATTGGCTATTAGTTGGAGCAGTTCAGCTATAACCCCTTTCAATTCCTTGATTACCCTCGGGTGGATGTCGCTGGTCCCGAGGATTTATCATTTTTGTCTGCATACCTCTTCTAGACTGACCGTCGTCCCTGTCAGCTTCCAATCTTCATTTCCTGTGTATAGCCTGTCAGCTTCAGGCATATTAGATATATCCTCTTCGGTAAATACAGCCCAGGTATATTCCATGTACTATAAAAGGAGGAAGGCAGACCAAAAGGCAGCCTATGTGGTTAATGAGTGAGGTGAAGGAAGCTATTACAGCTAAAAGAGAATCTTTCTGAAAGTTAAAGAAGAATCCAACTGAAAATAATAGTAAACAGCACAAGGAATGACAAGTCAAATGCATTATGCTGATAGGGAAGGCAAAGAGAGACTTTGAAAAGAAGATTGTGCTGGAACAAAAACACATAGTAAATTTTTTTTTAGTATATTAAAAGCAAGAAGCCAGGAAAAGAATCAGTTGGACCACTAAACAACAGCGGGGTAAAAGGGGTGCTCAGGGAAGATAATGACCATAATGGAGAGATTAAATGAAAAGAGAAGATGGAACTTCTATCAAAGTGGGTGTGATCTTCAGACCTCCAACCCAGTCACAGCAAATTGATAAAGATCTGATTGTGGATATCCAAAAGTTTGGAAAGAAAGAGAAGGTGCTGCTGTTGGGAGATTTCAACCTGCTGGATGCGGACTGGAAAGTTCCATCTGGGGAATCGGAAAAAGTAGGGAGATTGTGGATGCCTTTCAAGAGGCTCTGCTCAGATAAATGGTGATGGAACCCATGAGGGAAAAAGCGATATTCGATCTGGTCCTCACAGATGAGGAGAGTATCTCTAATGTTCGAGTGGGTGCTCACTTGGGAAGTAGCGATCATCAAACGGTTTGGTTTGATATAATAGCTAAAGTGGAGAGCGGCTGCACAAGACTTAGTCCTAGATTTCAAACGTACGGACTTTAATTAAATGGGAGAGTACCTGAAGAAAGAGCTGTTAGGATGGGAAGACCTAAGAGAAGTGGAAAAACAGTGGTCTAAGCTGAAAGGAGCAATAAAAATGGCTACGGACCTTTATGTGAAGAAAGTAAATAAAAACAAGAGAAAAAGGAAACCAATATGGTTCTCCAAACTAGTGGCGGAGAAAATAAAGGCAAAAGAGTTGGCGTTCCTGAGATATTAAAAAACCCAAGAAGAGGAGTGAAACTGAAAGAGGCCAAGACAGAAATAGCTAAGAAGAAAAAAATACATTTTAAATTGAATCAGGTTGGGCAGACTGGGTCTTTATCTACCGTCATCTACTATGTTACTATGTTTGCTTCAGTCTTCATTGAGGAAGATATGGGAGAGACACTGGTTCCAGAAATGGTATTCAATGCTGATAAGTAAGAGAAACTGAAACAAATCTGTATAACACTAGAAGATGTAATGGGGCAAATTGAAGTGGATCAGATGGTCCCAGAATGCAGATAGAATTGAAAAATGAACTTGCAGAACTATTTGTAATTTATCTTTAAAATCCAGCATGGGTGGCCACCATCACGCTGATTTTTAAAAAGGGTTCCAGAATTATGGGGTTTTTAAGCATAGTCAGCTTTCTGCTAATTAATTAGTTTTCCTTTATTTTCTCCATGAATTTAATGGATCTTCTTGCTAATTTGTGGTCTAAGAAAGACAATGAGTAATATACCACTAATGATGTTTTTCTTTTTTTCATATTTTATGTTCTGTATTTCTGAAACAAGTGTATCACTTGCGATATATTATAAATTAATAAAAAAGATTAATGAAAAAAAAAAAAAGGGTTCCAGAGGTGATCTGGAAAATTACAGACCGGTGAGTCTCATGTCGGTGCCCGGCAAATTGATAGAGACTATTATAAAGGACAAAATGATAGAACATATAAATAAGCATGGATTAATGAGACAAAGGCAACATGGATATAGTCAAGGGAAATCTTGTCTCACCAAACTACTACATCTCTTTGAAGGGGTGAATGAACATGTAGATAAAAGTGAGCTAACCGATATTGTGTATTTGTGTATATTGTGTAGTGCTGCCCGATTCATGATTCAAATTTGTTCACCGATTCACTTCATGTGAATCAATTTAAAACAAACAAAAAAAAATTGGCGTTCCGATTCGGCTGACCCTCCCCCCTAAAGCAGGAGCTGCAGCGCTGCTCTTGCTGGCCGGCCGCTGCCACACCTGCTTTAGAGGGCAAGAGGGGAGGGTCAGTAGGGAAGTGCTGCTGTCTGGCTTCCCCCCTGGCATCCGGTTTTCCCCCCCCCCGGCCTTCTGCTTCCCCCCTGGCCTCCCCGCACCGTTTATCTTTGAGGAGCAGCCTGCAAAGAAGATCGCGGTGCTAGCAATCTTTGCACTGCTTCAGAGTTGTTTCCTCCGCCGCGATCCTGCCTCTGATGTCAGAGGAGGGACGGGACCGCGGCGGAGGAAAGAGCTCTGAAGCAATGCAAATATCACTAGCACTGTAATCTTGTTTGTAGGCTGCTCCTATAAGGTAAACGGTGCGGGGAGGCCAGGGGGGAAGCCGGACACCAGTGGGAGGCCAGAGGGAACACACAGGCCTTCTGGGGGGTGGGGGGGGAGCAGTCCTTCGGGGTGGAGGGTGGGACAAGCCTTCAGGGGGGACAGGCAGGCAGGCCTTCAGGGATGTGATGCAGGCCTTCAAGGGGGGGAAACAGGCCTTCAAGGAGGGGGACAGGCCTTCAAGGGGGATGGACAGGCCTTCAGGGGTGGGATGCAGGCCTTCAAAGGTGGGACAGGCCTTCAGGAGAGGGGGGCCCTGGTGTAGAAGTACACGGAGGGAGGGAGGGAAGGGGGGTTCAAAGAGGCATGCATAAGCCGGACTTTGGGAGGGAAGGAAATAATGGGTCTAAAAATAGAGGAGAGGGAGAGAGATAATGGACAATGGGATTTAGGGAGGGAAGGAACAGAAAGGGAGAGAAGTTGGACCCAAGGGATGGTGTAGAGGGGGGATAGAGATACTTGATAGAAGGGTAGTTGGGAAGAGAAAGGGAGAGATGGTGGATCCTGGGGTGGTGGGGAAGGAAGGAGAGATGCTGAATGAAAGGGTAACATAAGAACATAAACATTGCCTCTGCCAAGTCAGACCATAGGTCCATCATGCCCAGCAATCCGCTTCCGCGGCGGCCCCCCTGGTCAATGACCTGTAAGTGATCTTTTACTTAAAACATTTTGTCTTGTATAGTATCCCTCTAGTTATACCCTTCAATCCCCTTTGCCTTCAGGAACACGTCCAATCCCATTTGGAATCCCAAAATCATACTTTGCTCTACCACTTCTTCTGGAAGCGCATTCCAGGTGTCCACTACCCTCTGAGTGAAGAAGAACTTCCTAGCATTTGTTCTGAAACTGTCTCCCTTCAATATTTTTGAGTGCCCTCTTGTTTTTGTTGCCCCCGCCAGTCTGAAGAATCTGTCCCTCTCTACCTTCTCTATACCCTTCATGATCTTGTAAGTTTCTATCATGTCCCCATTAAGTTTCCGCTTTCCAAGGGAAAAGAGCCCCAGCTTCTCCAGCCTCTCAGCATATGAAAGGTTTTCCATGCCCTTTATCATTCTTGTTGCTGTTCTCTGGACCCTCTCGAGTACTGCCATATCTTTCCTAAGGTACGGCGACCAGTATTGAACGCAGTATTCCAGATGTGGGCGCACCATCGTCCGATACAGTGGCAGGATAACTTCCTTGGTTCTGGTGGTAGTTGAGAAAAGGTGAATCTGTGGATGGAGATGAAAAAAAGGAAAGATGCCAGACCTCCGGGGGAGGGAAAGGAAATGGAAGGGGAGGACAGAGATGGCAGATGGATGGTTAGCACGGAGAAAGAAGAAAGAAGGAGACCCTGGAAAGCAAGTTATCAGAAGACAATCAGAGCCTGGGACCAACAAGATTTGAATATTGACCAGACAACAAAAGGTAGAAAAACTTATTTTATTTTATTTTCTGTTTTGTGATTACAATATGTCAGATTTGAAAAGTGTATCCTGCCAGTGCTGGTGTTAGACTGCAAACGTGAGCTAGGATTTAACAGAGAGAGGAAAAGTCCTTTTTATTTCTTTATTTTGTTTACACCACAGCACCAGTGTGGTTAGGAGAAACCAAAGGAGGTGAAGAAGCTATAAAATAAATCCACCAGGATGTTTTAAAAAAACACCCAATTGGGCAGGAAAATTGAATCGAAAAACCAATTCAATAGGCTGAATTGAATTGCATCAAAATTTTTTTTCCTGAATTGGACAGCACTAGTATTTGGATTTTCAAAAGGCATTTGACAAGTACCTCATGAAAGACTTATGAGGAAATTATAAAGTCATTAGATAAAAGGTAATGTACTATTACAGATTAAGAACTGGTTGAAAGATAAAAAACAAAATATGGTCAACATTCTCAATGGAGAACGGAAAATAATGGTGTTCCCCAGAGGTCTGTGCTGAGAATGCTAATTTTTGTCAATGATCTAGAGATGGAAATAACCCTTAGCTCAGTGTGTGGCGGTGGCTAGGAAAGGAATGGAAAACAAAACTGAAATGTTATAATGACTTTGTGTCGCTCTGTGGTACGACTGAACCTCGAATACTGTGTACTATT
The DNA here is from genome assembly GCF_902459505.1 of Geotrypetes seraphini. NCBI lineage: Eukaryota > Metazoa > Chordata > Amphibia > Gymnophiona > Dermophiidae > Geotrypetes > Geotrypetes seraphini. The sequence continues at coordinate 448,394,899 of NC_047085.1, read as the reverse complement.
TTGGTTGCCATATCTCAAAAAAGATATAGCAGATTTAGAAAATGTAAAGAGAAGGGTGATGAAAATGATAGAAACATGATGGTAGATAAAGGCCAAATGGTCCATTCAATCTGCCCATCCGCAGCATCCATTATCTCCTCTCCCTAAGAGATCCCACATGCTTGTTTCGCACTTTTTTGAATTCATATAGTCTTTGTCTCCACCACCTCTACAAGGAGATTATATTCTATGCATCTATTACCCTTTCTGTAAAAAAGTTGTTTTTTTTATTATTCCTGAGCCTATCACCTCTTAAATTCTTCCCAAGCCCTCTCACTCTAGAGTTTTCATTCAATTGAAAGAGATTGGCCTCATGCATATTTATGACATATAGGTATTTAAACGTCTCATCATATCTCCCCTCTCCTGCCTTTCATTCAAAGTATACATTTTGTGCTCTTTGAGTCTGTCCCTGTATGCCTTATGACATAGACCACCAACCATTTTAGTAGACTTTCTCTGGACTGACTTCATCCTGTTTCTGTCTTTTTAAGGTGAGGTTTCTAGAACTGTACACAATATTCTAAATGAAGTCTCATCAGAGTCTTATACAGAGGCATCAATACCTCCTTTTTTCTACTGGCCATACCTCTCCCTATGCAACCTAGCATCCTTCTAGCTTTCGCTGTCACCTTTTCAATCTGTTTGGCCACCTTAAGATCATCACATACAATCACACCCAAGTCTCGCTCTTCTGTCATGCACATAAGTTCTTCACCCCCTAAACTGTACTGTTCCCTCGGGATTTTGCAGTCCAAATGCATAGCCTTGCATTTCTTAGCATTAAATTTTAGCTGCAAATTTCAGACCATTCAAGTTTCACCAGGTCTTTCTTCATGTTATTCACTCCAGCGTGTCTACTCTATTGCAGACTTTGGTATCATCTGCAAAGAGGCAAATCTTACCCGATAACCCTTCAGCAACATCATTTATAAAAATGTTAAAAAGAACAGGCCCACCACTGGTAACATCCCTTTCCTCAGATCGATCTCCATTGATCATTACCGTCTGTTGCCTTCCATTCAACCAGTTCTTGACCCAGCCCGTCACTTTGGGACCCATCCTAAGGACATTCAGTTTATTAGACGTCTGTGTGGAACACTGTCAAAGGCTTTGCTAAAATCTAAATACATCACATCTAGCACACATCCTCTATCCAATTCTTTGGTCACCCAGTCAAAGAAATTGATCAAATTTGTCTGACAAAACCTACCTCTAGTGAATCCATATTGCCTCCGGTCCTGTAATCCACAGGATTCCAGAAACTTGACCATTCTCTGTTTTAAAAGCGTTTCCATTAATTTGCTTACCATGGAAGTCAGACTTAACGGCCTGTAATTTCCTACTTCTTCCTTACTTCCACTTTTGTGGAGAAGGACCACATCTGCCTTTCTCCAGTCCTCCGGTACCACTCCCGACTCTAGAGACTCATTGAAAAGGTCAGTCAGCGAAGCTACCAGAACTTCCCTAAGTTCTTTCAGCACCCTTGGATGTACACTATCTGGCCCTATCGCTTTATTTTAGTTAGCTCCTCACGAACACAACCCTCTGAAAATCGATCAGGGTCTATTACTCCTCCATCCCTATTCACGTTTGTCTTTTGTGGTCCTGCTCCAGGTGCTTCAGCCGTGAACACAGAACAGAAATATTTGTTAAGCAATTCAGCCTTTTTTTAAATCAGCATCTACATATTCCTTCCCTTCACCTTCGAGTCTCACAATGCCACTTTTGCACTTCTTCCTATCACTAATATATCTAAAAAATGTCTTGTTTTACCCTGTCAGCTATTTTTTTCTTCCATTTGCATCTTTGCATTCCTGACTATACGACCAGCCTCTCTTAACTTTTCCAGATATTTTTGCCTGTCTTCCTCTTTCTGCAATCTTTTGTAGTTTATGAAAGCTAACCTTCTCAGCTACTACTTTTGAGAACCAAAGCGGCCTTCTTTTTTCCTTTTCCTTACTTGCCTCACAAAAAGGTTTGTCGCCCTTATAATTGCCCACCCCATTTCCCACCCAGACAACAATTCTTTGATGTAAACCCCCATCCGAACAAAGTTAGTTTTTTAAAAGTCTAGAACCTTTGCTTTTGAATGAGCCGTCTCTATACCCATCTTAATATTAAACTGTACCATGCAGTGATCACTGGATGCCAGATGATCACCCATGTAACATCTGAAACACTTTCCCCGATTGTAAGCACTAAGTCCATCAGATGGGGGGGGCAAGCTCTTCAAGTAAAAATGGAATTGGAATCCGAGCCTAGCTTTTTGATGCCTTGGACTTTGAGCAAATCCCTAAAGATTGTTTGAAATTTCCAATGCACAACTTAATGAAAGATGCAATGTTGAAAAACTGGGAAACACCTCTACTTATTCCTGTGACTGCAAGAAAATTAGACTGTCTTTATAGAGTCCAGTCATGTCCAGGATTTGACAAACCTCAACTACAGCATCACTCCCTCTTAGTTGAGTCTGCTTTCAAAAACATCTTCCCGTACTAGAACTTATGCCAGTACTCCTCCAGGGAGAGAGGGCCGTACCCTGCACAAATTCGGCCACAGACTATTCCAGAATACCATGTTAACCAATCATATCCTCAGTTATAATTTTTACATGACTTTTTTTTTTACTTTAAACAGTTATCACATTTTGAAAATACATTCCAAATTTGAAGAATTCCAAAATACTACCCATAATCTACTAGAAACTAGAAAGTTCATGGCCAGATCAGTGTTTGACACCTTTGATGTCACCTAAAGGGTGTCAGCTCTATCCATAGCTATGCATCAACAGGCCTGGTTGCAAGTATCTGATCTAGACCCTAATGTCCAGGACTGTTTAGCAAATATTCCCTAACTCGGTGATGAATTGTTCGGAGAAAAAATTGAGGAAGCCACACAAAAAATTTCCAGACATGAGCAAAGCATGATTACTCTGTCTTCTACCAAATCTTCAAAATCTCAGCCTCCTAAGCATTACTACAACCCATTTGACATCTTACAAACGGCGCTATATTCAGCTGACTTCTACCTACAGGGATCTTCTGCAAAAGTGCCCCAGAAAACATTGGTCTCAAAAACCTCAGTCTCAACCTCAACAGAAGTTGACTTTTTGACTTGTTCATCCAGAGCTTAGCCACTGTTCTTCTGTCTCTCCCTCCTCCTCATCCCATCAGAGGTCATCTAACATATTACCACCACCGTTGGACACTCATCACATCTGACAACTGGGTTTTACAAGTAATGCAGAAAGGCTATGCTCCTGTGTGAAAAGCCTCCAAACAAACTTCCAAGAGAGTATTCTTTCAACTCATAGCAGACCTCCTTTCTTCAACCAAAACTCTGCTCTCCTGCAACTGAATGCCATCGAACCAGTACCTCCTCGGCAGAAGAGCCAGGGCTTCTACTCAAAATATTTCCTCATACCAAAGAAGACTGATCCTCAATCTCAAAGCCGTCAACAAGTATTTAGTCACAGAAGTTTTGCATGCTATCCTAGGCACTCTCTATTCCCTCTTAGAGAAGAACAACTGTCTTTACTCTCTGGATCTCAAAGAAGCATACACCCATATATATCCCTATTCTTCCAGCCCACAGAAAGTACCTCCGTTTTCAGATAGGAATACATCATCTTCAATACCGGGTGTTACCCTTTGGCCTAGCATCAGCACCCACAGTATTCACAAAGTGTTTAGTTATAATTACTGCAACACTCCGCTCTTATGGCTTTCATGTATTCCCTCTCAATCTGCTCAGTTAGCAGTGAACTCAACTGTACGTCTACTGGAGCTTTTAGGATTTGCAGTCAACTATTAAAAATCCCATCTCCAATAAACACAGATTCTGGAATTTATAAGAGCAATGGCAGCTTCGGTAGCTTTTCTCCATTGCACTCCTATTGAGGAAATTTGTAAAATAGCCACTTGGTCCTCAATACATACTTTCACATCCCATTACTGTCTGGAGACTCATTCCAGATGGGATAGTCGGTTCGTCAAGCAGTTCTACAAAATTTATTCTCTGTTTAGACACCATCCCTTTCACATCAGCTAGGGAGTCCCATCCATGAGAATATCTGCCTGCTGTCCCTAATAACACCTGTTACAGGTAAGTTAACTATGCTTTCTAGCCCTAATGTAGAAATCTTATGCAACGAGCCAGGTCACGTAGGAAGCGGAAAGGATTTTCTAGCTATTTGGAACCCTAATATACACATTTTGTCATCTCAAGCACATAGTCACATATTAAATAAATTACAGAGGAAGAGTTGAGGAATGGTCTTAATTTTGAGCTTCTTGAGGTAGGGGGGGAGTAGAGGAAGGTGTTGGGATCAGTTATATATTTTTTTATTTTTTTTTAATTCTTTATTCATTTCTTTCATCAAGTGTACAGAAATACATAATAAACACAATTAATTTACGTAATCACTTGAACATCTTATCATTATAACCTATAAATACAAATGTAACCCCTCCACCCTCCCTCAAAGCCCATAAATCATTATAAGATCATATACTTGAAACCCTCCCCCACCCAATACTAAGAAGTGTATAATTAATAGAAAAATGGCATTTAATCATGATAAAAAGATGTTAATGGCTCCCATATTTTAATAAAATTTTTATAATTTCCCTTCTGTACTGCTAATTCTTTCCATTCTATATATTTGACATAATGAATTCCACCAAAAATTAAAATTAAGCCTCCTATAATCTTTCCAATTATTAGTAATATGTTGGATGGCAACTCCCGTCATGATCATTAAAAGTTTATTATTAGACGATGATATCTGACTCTTTTTTTTCATAGACATTCCAAATATCACAGTATCATTACATTACATTACATTACATTACATTAGGGATTTCTATTCCGCCATTACCTTGCGGTTCAAGGCAGATTACAAAAGGTTAATTAACAAAGTAGAGTTACAATGATTAGCTAGAGAGGTAAGTTGTAGATCTTATAAACATTTAACGTGTTGTTCTGGGTGAGGTGGTTTGTAAAAGATGTAAAAGATGAGTTATATATTTATTATAATGTTACATAATGGAATTGAGGTTATAAGACACCAGACCTCAATTCACATATTTATTTGTCATACTTTATTGTTAAGTTTTCCTCTTTTATTCTGAATATCTTTAAACTTTAATAAACAGATTTTTTAAGTGTTCCAGTTGAACTCTGAGCAGCACCTACTGGTGCTTACCTAAATATGGGCATGGTTAGGAGGCAGAGAATAGGTGTGGCATGACTTAGGCATCACTAGGTGTCTGTGTTAGGTGCCTTAACATTAGGATGCCTAGCAATTAACATTAGGATACCTAGCCTAAGTCAATTTAGGTACCAGTAGGTACAATTCTGTAAACAGCGCCTAGTGGTTGATTGATAGTCATGCCGAGTGGTGCCTTGGAGATAGGTGCCACTAGGCAATTTATAGAATCAAGCCATCTGTGATTAATGTTGTAGTTTTGCTGTCTGAGGGAGATTCTCAAGAAACATGTCAGATTATTAATTTAATTAAGGTGTCTAGGATGTTCTCTTTGCATATACACAGACCTTCAAATCTGGCAATCTAGGAATGTTACAACTTTCATATATAGGACTAGATTCACTAAGCAAACCGATCGCATACCGATCGGTTTGCAAGTCCTTTGCGACCGAAGTTCCCTCCAACCCCATTCACTAACGCCTGTAGCGATTCGATCCCGATCCTCCCATGCAAATTAGTAAAACCCCATGCAAAATAGCCAAGCGATTGATTCCCTAACAATTGCTTGGCTATTTCGAATTGGGTTTTACTATTGGCAAACCCGACTGTCTGTAAGTGAGTTACCGACAGGTCTGCAGGTTTTTTGACAGGCCTGCCTGCCTTTTTTATTCATTTTTTTCCCATGCCACAGATATTTTGTGTGTGTTACTCACGCAAAATATCTGCCCTATTAAAAAAAAAAAATGAAAAGACAGGCAGACCTGTCAAACAGCTGAGGTCCCCCCCTACAAACTCAATCCCCCTACAAATAGCAGGAGAGAAGCCCACTCCCTCCTGCCAGCACCTGACCCTGCCCTCCCCACATAAATATGGCAGGACGGATGCCAACTCTCCCTCCTGCCACCAACCGACACCCCCCGACCGGCACTGCAAGGCACCCCCCCCCCCTCGACAAGCCACCCTGGCCAGAAACCTCCCCTGTACCTAAAAGTTGGGAGCAGGAGGGGTGCTCAATCCCTCCTGCTCCTTAGGCCTCCAGCGCTGTCATCCCCTGTCTTCGGGAGCAGGAAGAACCGCAAAGTCCTCCTGCTCTTGGCCATGACGCCCTACGAATGTGGGCCTTAGGCCCCGCCTCATGCATCACATGATGCACCGGGGCAGGGCCTAAGGCCTCAGACGCGTCGCAGGAAGCATTGGAGCAGGAGGGGTTGAGCACCCCTCCTGCTCCATGAAAGGTACAGGGAGAGGATGGGGAGGGGACCAGGAATGGGGAGGGGGCATCCGGGATGGGTGGGAGTGGCAGGAGGAAGTTGGCATTCCTCCTGCCGTTAGTTTTTGGGTGGGTGGAACTGATGGTAGGAGGGAGTGGAACCCTCCTGCCATAATTTTAAGTGGGATGGGCCAGGCCCAGCCGGCTGGCTGGCATCAGAGGAGGCCTGGAGCAGGAGGGGTTGAGCACCCCTCCTGCTCCTTGATAGGTACGGGGAGGGGCGGTGGCAAGAGGAAGTTGCCATTCCTCCTGCCGTTAGTTTTTGGGTGGGTGGGACTGATGGCATGAGGGAGTGGGAACCCTCCTGCCATAATTTTAAGCAGCATCGGGGCAAATTTTTTGAGAAGTTCGGGGAGTGGTGTTCAGGGCACTTGTTGGTGGGGGGGGGGTTAATTTTTTTTTTTAATCGGGCTGATATTTTGCGTGTGTAAAACATGCAAAATATCTGCCCAATAAAAAAAAATATATAAAAAGCCAGCAGTAGCCCTGACAGCAGTGACAGGAGGCTGTTTTCTCCTGTCACTACTGTCAGGGCTTTAGCAATCCATGCAGTTGGCTGGGGGTGTGCCAACGATCGTCTCCATTTGCTTGCAGGCCTTTAGTGAATTTGTCAGCCTGCGTGCAAACAGAAACGGATCGGAGCGTTAGTGAATCTAGCCCATAGTTTCCTCTTCCTTTGTTTTTTTAAATCAGCTTAGAGCAGGGGTTTCAAAGTCCCTCCTTGAGGGCCGCAATCCAGTCGGGTTTTCAGGATTTCCCCAGTGAATATGCATGAGATCTTTGTGCATGCACTGCTTTCAATGCATATTCATTGGGGAAATCCTGAAAACCCGACTGGATTGCAGCCCTCAAGGGAGGGACTTTGAGATCCCTGGCTTAGAGCATACATTAGATGTAAACATTTGTGTTTTGTGTTTACTTAGATGTACTTGAAGGATATAACGGTACGATATTTGCTTATGGACAGACGTCATCTGGAAAGACACATACTATGGAGGTAAAATACTTAACAAAAATAAAGTTATTATTATTATTATTATTATTATTAACCTGTTTGAACAAATACTCTGTTTGTTGCACATACAAAAACAAATTAGGTTTTTTTGTTGATGTTTGCAAAGCTATTTAAAGTAAATTGTGTTTGTGAACCTGAATGCTATTAAAGCAGAGGACAGACCTTCACAGAGTTTTTCACAGTACCCCCAATAATATGTGTGATCTCTGTACATTCTGATATATTTCTTATTTCATTATTTTTATTTGATTTATAAAGGGTTCACTCCATGATCCAGATGGGATGGGAATTATTCCAAGAATAGTACAAGATATTTTTAATTATATTTATTCCATGGATGAAAATCTGGAGTTCCACATTAAGGTTAGTAGTTTTAATTGTACATGCTATGTAGTTAGCATTGTATGTTTGTAACATTCTGCTATGGAAATCCATGCATTTAGGCATATTTCATTATTGTCTGTGATTTGTGATATTTTCAGTAATTCAGAGGATAAGGTGGGCAAAAGGAGGCCCCTCACAGAACCCTTTAATTAAGCAATATTCAAGACTGCATTCAGTTTTTGGCTACTTAATCTGAAGATCAGCCATTCACAAAATCCCAAACTGAGCAAGTATTTCATAGCTCTTTAGAAAGGGTAAGGGCTTTTATTACAGGCATTTATATTATTAAACATTTTTAAAGTACTACTAGGCAAACAGTCATTGCTCTGTGGAGTTTATAATCTAATTCAGAGGTCTGCAACCTTTTTAAAGTAAAGAGCCATTTTCTTCTGAAATGTTTGACCCAAGATTTACGAAGAGCTACAATCCAATCCAATACAATTTTTATTTGTATACTGCCAATACCTCTTCGAAGTTCACAGCTGGTCACAAACAATGCAGAATCTGAATTAAAAAATATATATATATATTAGGTGCTTGGAAGATATCCCTAACTGTCCAATAGGATCAAAACTTAACTAAAGCATACTAAGGATGCAGTAAAACAAAGAAAACACAAAGAATAAAATTAGCTTAAAATAAAACAGAAAAGAATTAAAGTTTAATAAAAATAAGGCCTTAACCAATTAAAAAACTACCCACATTTTGAGTAGTCCAGATTATAGTTTCTTTTAAACAAGTCGCAGTGGAGTCAGCTGACAACCAGAGACATGATGTGACAAAGATTTTTCTTGCCAGCACCAGACAGCCCAGCCACGACATCCATCTCTACTTCCTCAAAGGATCTTACACAGTGTGAATCAATAAGATGTATATATTAGAGAATGACATGGAGGCTGTTACCTGCGGTAAGCTGCGGGTTACCCACCGAAACGGTGGGGAAAAAAACAGTGTTCACCATGGCTACGGGGACAAGGCCATTCACCACTCCGTGGAGTGGTAAATGGGTTTGTCTTCGTAGTTAAGGAAGGGAACGCGCGTGGTCACCGATTGCGCTCCCTCCCTCCTTATTAATAGTCGCCGCCGACGCCCCATCCAAGCATCTCCCTCCTTACTGATCACCGCTGCTGTCGCAGCCCGATTGCCGCCCCGTCCAAGCATCTCCCTCCCTCCCTCCTTACCGATCACCACCGCTGCTGCCACCCGATCGCCGCTGCCGCCCAGTCCGAGCATCTCCCTTTCTCCCTCCCTGCCCCTTACCTTCGTGGCAGGCGATTTCTAAATTTCCTTCCTATGAGCAGCCTGAGCGTTGAGGTTGTGTGTAGCTGCCATAAAGGTCATCTCTGACACAACCGGAAGTTGCATCAGAGACGACCTTTGCTGCAGCCATACACAACTTCAATGGTAAAGGGCAGGAAGGAAAGATGGGGTGGGGAAGAACAGATGCTAAAGGGAACTGGGGAAGGTGCGGTGGGGAGGAATAGACGCTGAAGGGAACTGGGGAAGGTGGAGTGGAGAGGAGCAGACGCTGAAGGGAAATGGGGAAGAGAGAGTGGGGAGAAGATGCTGAAGGGAACTGGGGAAAGGAGAGAGGGAGGGAAGGTGGGGTGGAGAGGAACAGACGCTAAAGGGAAATGGGGTAGGGAGAGAGGGAGGGAAGGTGGGATGGAGAGGAACAGACGCTGAAGGGAAATGGGGTAGGGAGAGAGGGAGGGAAGGTGGGTTGGAGAGGTACAGACGCTGAAGGGAAATGGGGAAGTGAGAGATTCCAGATTATGGGGGAGTGGAAAGGAAGAAGATGGGTGCCAGACCAATTGGGGGGAGGAGATGGAAGGGAGAGGCACCGTAACAGAGCATATGGAAGAGACAGAGAAGGCAGACAGAGGATGGAAGGAAATGAATGAGGAGAAGATGAGGAAAGCAGAAACCAGACAACAAAGGTAGAAAAACAATTTCTATTTATTTTCTTTTTTCTTTTTTTTTTTTTGCTTTAGGTTATAGTAGTATATTAGTTGTGTTGATAAACATTTAGAAACAAAGTCCTGCCAGCTGAACATCTCTTTCACTAGTTCAGAACTTTGATTTATAAAATGACAATTATACAGATATTGTTTCTTTTTATACTTTAATAAAATAAGTTCAGTATAAAACTATATGAGGCTTTTGTGGATGAGATTGGATGGTTTGCGGGGATGGGGACAGAGCTTACGGGGACGGGGACAGAGCTTACGGGGACAGGGACTAAGCTCGCGGGGACGGGGTGGAGATAGGGACAAAGTTTTTCCCCGTGTCATTCTCTAATGTATATAAAGTAAACAACTTAAATTAGCCATTCTCAATAAAAACAATATTTAAAAAAAAAAAACCAAAAAACCCAGTACAAGATCATAGTTAAAATATAATGAGCTAAATTAAATATTAAATAAAATAATAATTAATAAGATTAAAATAAAGAAAACCCAATAAAAAGAAACCAAAGAATACTTAATAAAGCACATAAAATAATACTATGGTAACCCAATAAAACAAAACAGAGACAAAAAAAATTCAGATAAATTAACACAAAATAATCATTAGTCCATGTCCACAACAAACAGGTTATAATGATCTGATTCTGCAAAGGAAGATGTTCTAAAGGTAGAATGGACCATCCTCTCCCAGCTGGTAACTAGATATAAAGCATTTCTTCAGACTGTTAGAATGACAATCTCTCTCCCAGGATCTTACCTCTTTCTTAAGAAAAGTGCAATGTGGGAGCATTAGGAGGAGAAGTTAACACAAAGCAGATAACAAGGCCCAAACATCACTGGATACACCACCATGACAGAGAGAGCCATGACCCCCATCCGATCCAGCAACGATAAGCAGGATGGGCCAGCAGGACAGGAAAGGCCCCTGCAAAGGCTTAGAAGACGATCCAAGCCAGCGTAAGGACAGATCCAGTCTGCACAAAGGAGGAGACATCCGGCAATAAGCAGGAAGACTCGAAGGCACCAGCTGGTACAATGAAAAGAAGAATGAAAACATCTGACACCAAAGAGAATACTGCCGGCACAAAGCAAAGCCAGCAGATAGCTAAGTGCGAAGCAGAGCCTGAGCCCTCAATGAGGAGATAAGCAGCGCTACACTTCCTCAAAAGCAGGTAGGAAAGGCCTTGATACAAGTAAGGCATCACACAACCGTTAAACAGATAATGATTGGAAACTGATTCTTCAAAGCTGTTTCTTTAATGAGAGTATCGCAGCCCAAATAACATAAAAACAAAGACAGACTTTCAAAATACAGCTAATAAAGAAAAACCCATAAGAAAAGGATATAAGAAAAACAACTTAAAATATAAACTAAAAATAAAATGGGTAGAGAAGGGGGTTTGAGATATGATTTTTAATGTGATATGGGTATATATGCATATTCTGAAATTTCTTTAGCAGGGTTAGAAAAGCCTGAGACTTGGGAGGTCAGAAAAAATTTTCAGCACTCCCCTTATCAATCATTGGCTGAAAAACCTCCCAGGTTTTATATTTTACTTTCCAGTCACACACCAATGTTTAATGACAACAAACACTTAACATACTCTTTCATATCCACTTTCAGATTAAAATTTGTGAAATCCATAGTCCAAAAGCTTTAAACAAAACCATCCGGTATAGTAGAGAGCACTTTTCTTAACAGTAGACAATCTAAATGAATCCAATCCAACGTAGTCAGCATTTCATGGCAATACCACCTTTGCAACAAAGCAAATAAGGATCAGCTGCTCAATGTCATCAGTGTGAAGCATCAGCTTCAAACAGTGCCAGTGGCCAATAATGGGAGGGTCAAAAAATTTCCTTCCTCCACCCTTCGCTCCCTCTTCCTCCCCTCTCTGCCCTCCTAACTTGACATCCCCCATCCTTTCTCTCTTTCCTCCTCCCCTCTCTCATCCTTCATTCCCATTGTTCAGCATCTATCAGTCCCTTCTGCTTCAGGATCCGACATATCTCTCTTTTTCACCTCTCCACTTGCTGTGTCTCTCTTTCTCCCTCTCATATAACATGTCTGTCTCTCCCTCCCTTGCTTCCTAGGTGCAAGATCTCTCTCACTCCCCTCCACCCCATGTCCATTTCTCCCTCTCTCCCCATGCAGCATATCATCTTCCCCTCTGCCCTTATGTCCATTTCTCCCTGCCCTTCCTTCTACCTCACCCCATGTCCATATCTTCCCCTTTCCCCATGCACCATCTGTCCTTCCCCTCCACCCTTATGGCCATTTCTCCCCCTCTCACCACTCTCATTCCTCCTGCAACATTTTTCCTTCCCCCCACCCCAACTCCAATCACAAATAAGTTATTTCTTGTTTTCAACAAGTCAGCGGCAACTCCTGCAACTGTTTGCCGATAACCCGGAAGCCTCTCCTCTGTTGCATCCTGTCTGGAGACAAACAGGAAGTTCTGACACAGGGAGGGATGTGGCAGAGGAGAGGCTTCCAGGTTAGTGGCAGGCAGCTGTAGGAGTCACTGCTGACCTGTTGAAGCAAGAAAAATGAATGCGTTAGCTCAACCCCAAGAGGTAAAGCAAGAAGAGCCACAGCCACACAGTCAAAGAGCTGCATGTAGCTTGCAAGCCACAGGTTGCCAACCCCTGATCTAGTTGAAACATGGCAGCTCCAGCTCAGCGCTGATCACTGTGAATACAGATAAGTGATTGCATTCAGTTGGGACACAAAATGAAAAAGCTTTTATAGATCACTTGAATATTTTTATAAGCTCAGATAAGTTTTTGGTTGTTTCTTGTTTATTGGAGGAATGACAAGTGATTTGAAAAATGCATTGAGGTCCAGACCAGAAATACCTTTGTGCTATAAGAGGTCTAATGACCCAGTGATTCTGTTTTTTGTTGCCTTCCTCCTCTCTCCCCTTTTTTTCTCTCCCCTTCCTCTCCCTCCTACTTATCCACCTCATCTCTCTCCCTGCTCTTTCTCTCCTCTCTTTACAGTCGCCTTGAGCCTGTATAGGTATGAGCGACGCACAAATAGAAGATTAGATTAGATTATTTAAACTTCGTTGTACTGTATCGACATTGCCACATTATTTACCTCACCTTCTTTTTCTCTATAATATAAGACATTTTTGATCAGACAGATCTTTTTGCTTGATATGACTATCTTTCATATACAGAAAGATTAAAGGGAGCTACTTACCTGAACATTGTTGCTTTTTAAATTAAAATAATAATGCTTCCCAACCATTTTGTGTTTATGTAGATATATGGTTTGCAGCTTCCTATTTTCTTAACATAAGAAATGATGGTCTGTTTAAGTTTGCCCAGTAGCAATTTGTTTGCTTGTGTAAAAGTATGTAGAAATTTCAAAATGGAACCAAATACCCAAGTTCTTTTCCACTGCTGTCCTCTTAAAGCCTATTTAAGTAGTACCATTGCCTTTTATTTTTGGAAATGTTGCTTTGTGGAGGTCCCTCGTCCTACTGCTTTTTCATATATCCATTAATTCTGAGATTGCAGCTGATGCTCCTTGATTTTTATCCTTTTGCCACCAGGAATCTTCTTTGTTCATCCTATGCATTTTGAATTGGTTTTTTTTACTATTAGCATCTATCACCCTTTTGGTGAAAAAATATTTTCTGATAACACTGTTTGAGTTTACCATCTTGATGCTGTTGGGTTTTGGGTTTTTTTTAGCCTTCCCAATTCTAAATAGTCCATGTTGAAATTTTACTTGAGAACAAGACCAGTAGATGAAAGAAGAGGACCAAGAAAGAGTAATATAATTTTGAAGAATATTGAGCTCTTGCTTTTAATTGAATTTAATTAAATATTTATTTATTTGATAAAACCCTAACCAGTTACTATTTTTTTTTTTTTAGGTTTCATATTTTGAAATATATTTGGATAAGATAAGGGACCTTTTGGATGGTATGTGTTTGGTGTGTGTTTTTTTTCTAAATCCATGTTTGAGTTCTAAATTTAATTCAGAAAAAATATATTATTAGATACCAGTCAAATAAAATTCTTAAAATAGCTGCACATGAAGAGTTAAAGCAGGTAGTAGTATTTTTGCTTTGCTTTTATGGATTGTTTAATGAATTTTGGCAGTTTTCCACTTAACCAAACACTCATGGCTTTCTAGGTCTGTCTTTCATGTGTCTTTTTTTTTAATGTTTTGTGTTGATAAAAAATGTAATGTTGGCAACACTGGAAATCAGTTTTGCATTTAACTAAGCATGAACAGTTCAGGCTTTTTATACAGTCCTGTAATATTTCACACTTCTAAAGGTAGAGTGTAATTTTTACCTCTATGCCTAGGTCCATGGTACTAAGGAATGCTACACTATAGGACACTGACTTTTAGTGTTGCTGAAGTATATGGACCCACAGGGCAAAAGATTCAAAGAAATAGAACTAGAGGATATTGTTTAGAGATATTGATTAATGTGTCAGGTAGCAGCTTGCAGCCTGTAGGTCATCAGCTTAAGGTCATCGTAGCAGCTTGTATAGTAATCTAACTCAAGGTTACTGCTGCTCATATGTCAGGCTACAATTAGCAGCCTGGATGCTAAAATAACTGTTTACTACAGTGTATCACAAATTGTGTACCCCGAGATTCCAGCGAGAAGGAGAGGCACCCGTGCTTACAGGATGTGTTTCTTGCAGCAAAAGGCACATTCTCTAGTCAGTCAGCTGGCGCCTGCGCCTCTCTTCCTCACCGGCGCCTCTGCTCCTTTTCACCTCTCCTTCTGCAGCACACACACACACCCACTGGCAGTAATAGGCTCAGGGCTGCGGCTGGAGGACATCTGCCCATGCGCTGATGTTGACTAGATGACATGCGTGTGATGTCATCGCATTGATATCCACACATTTCTGGGAGCCCTCCAGTCACAGCCCTGCGATTAGTGTGCCAGCAGCTTAAAAAGTTTGTGACACACTGGTTTACTAGATGAATATAAGATAAAAATTTTGGCTAAATTATCCTTTACACACTACAACAAAGGCACATAACACAGTATACGAAGTCACTAGGACAGCTTATAAGCATAAGAAGAGTACATAGGATTACTCCTAAAGCTAATAATGTGCTTTGGAAAGGGTTCAATAAGATCAACACCGACAGGGAGAGGGCGGGCAACACAGGTCTTCAGTTGTTAGATTTTTTTCATGCTAATGTTTTGTGTTTTTATCTTTTAACTATGGCGTTCTTTTCTATTATTTATGTTTTATGGCTTTGTAAGCCACTGTGACTTTTTACAATCAGTGGGGTGTCAAGTGTATAATAAACATAAGCATAAACATAAATAGGAATACACAAAAAGAAAAACCAGACAACCAACACACACCAACCAGCAAGCACAAAAACAAAATACACCATGGAGAGGAGGCCTAAAAAACATGAGATCTGTGAACAAGAAAGGAACTCAGATCACAAATCTAATAGAGGAGCACACACTGGACTTCCTATTGGTAACAGAATCCTGACTCACAGATAATGGGTCGTCATACGCAAAGCATGCCCACCAGATAATCACATGCTCCAAAATAGAATAGGTAAGAGAGGAGGGGAATAGCAGTAATACACAAATCCAAGATTCTAGCAAATGAAAACTACCTGGCCAACAGGAGCAGAATGTTTTCTTTTTAGAGTAGGAAACATAAACACAATGGGCATTCCTGACTTAGACACAGAAGAGTGGCAAAACATCGTGAACATCATCTAAGAAGTCAGCCTGGATATATGGACAACGCTCTCATCCTTCTTGTTTTGTCTGCTCATAATCTCGGAGTCATCTTTGACTCCTCTCTCTCCTTCACCACCCAAATACAACATATCGCTAAAACCTTTAATCTACATGTAGACGACCCAGCATGCCAAAAAGCTCAATAGATAGTCCAAACAGTGAAGAAAGAAACCCACACTAAAGGACACATTTTAGATGTACTATTCAGCAGAGAGGATGATATAGAGAACTGCAACCCCACCTCTATGAAAATGCCATGGATAGACCACCACTTAGTAGGCTTCGGGATAAGATAACCAGAAAGTAAGAAACAATCCAAAATCTCTGGAATGAGACTGAGAATAGGGAGAGGATTCATAGACTGCACCAAATTCAAAAACAGACTAGAGACACACCTCAGAGAAGTAAAAACTGAGATTACAGACCTTACAGAATGGGTGAGACTCTGGGAAGAGGCACTGAACTGTGGTCTAGAGGAGGTAGCCCCATTAAAATTACGAAAACAAAAGAAAAGATGGAATCATGAAGCTAAAAAAAAGAAAAGAAAATTTGAAAGAAAATGGAAGAAATCAGATGAAGAAGAGGAAGCTAGAAAAACCTGGCTTAGAGTTGGCAGAATTTATATCAAGGAGAAAAGAGAATTCCTCTCAAGAAAGATCCTTGGCGCAGGAAACTCCACAAAAACCCTATACCAGGTAGTGTTTGGTTTGTTGGGGGAAAAGACAGAAAGAAATAACCACCAAATGCTCCCTAAGCAGTAAAGAATTCAGCAACTTTTTCCACAGAGAAAATAATGAGGATATAGAAAGAAAACAGCCTAAATAACATATCAATAGACAAACATACGAAGGAAACAGGAAACACAATGGAAGAGTTAGAACCCATCATGGAGATCTAGGTGAAGAAACTACTGAGAAAGAGTGAAACACCATCTCTCAAAACTTGCACAATACATCCAATGAGAGAGCTCGAAGTCCCAGGACTCTCCTACCTCATGGACCTTATCAATAAATCATTACAGTTTGGACAAGGTCTACTTAAATGGAAACTCTCAGTCATCAAGCCCATTCTGAAGAATAAAGAAAAAGGCCTAGAAGCTCTCCAACTATAGACCGGTAGCTAACCAACCATGGATATTTAAACTAATAGACAAACTAACCTGCCAACAAATATCAGACTTCCTAGAAAACTCAACAAAGCTAAACCAGGCCCAATCAGTATTCAGAAGACATCTGAGCATGGAAATCATACTAGTAGCAATACAGGACTCTGCTCTCAAACACCATGCTAAAGGAGAAGACGTGCTGCTGGGGTTCTTGGACCTCTCAGCAGCCTTCGATGTAGTCCAGTGGTTGGCAACCTTTTTACAGCAAAGAGCCAATTTATCCAAAATGTTTGACCCAAGTTTTACAAAGAGCCACAAGGAGTAGCTTCTCTCTCCAACCCCTTTCAGGCTCCTGCACCCCCTCCCTCCCCTGCCCGCCTCCCTCCCCCAACCCATAGTCAAGGTTATCTCCCTCCTTCTTGTCCCAACCCTTTAATCTCTCTCCCAGCTCCACAATTCCTCCCCCCAAGGCCTACCAATGTACCTGGTGGTCCAGCGGGAGTCTTTGTAGCAGGAGTACAGCCTTCTTGCTCCTGCCTCCTTGCAGCTGCTTTCTCAAATGGCTTCCGCGACCTTTTGTGGTAGCTTGCTGTACTATAGGAAATGTCATGAGCAGCTGTGAGAAGTCACGATAGTTATTTTAGAAGGTAGGAGTGAAAGGGCCATGCTCATGCCACAAAGACCCATGCTGGACCACCAGGTACCTTGGTAGGCCCCGGAAGGGGGGGGAATCATGGGGTAAGAAGGGAGATTAAAAGGTCAGAGCTGCAGCCACATGCAAGAAGAGCCACATTTTGGCTCATGAGCCGCAAATTGCCGACCGTTGACCTAGTCCAACACACACTGCTAAAATTAAGATGTATAGAATTGGGCCTCAGAGGAAACATCATGGCATGGATAGAGTCCTTTCTATGCAAAAGACTAATGAGGGTAGAATGACAGGGGATACAAGCAACTGGAAAGAAACAGACATAGGGGTACCACAGGGATCCGCTATGTCACCCATGCTGTTCAACATCTTCCTCCAACCATTGGGGAAAATTCATCAGAAAACTCTATGCTGACGACTTCCAGATCTACCTCTCTGCGCCAAATATCTCTACTGAAATCCAGACCAGAGTTTCATCCTGTCTGTCCGACATTGCCACCTGGATGTCTCACCACCATCTAAAATAAAATTGAATATGGCTAAAACAGATCTGCTCATTTTCCCACCTAAACCTACCTCTCCGCTTCCCTCATTCTCCTTCTCTGTGGACAACGCTCTCATCCTTCTTGTTTTGTCTGCTCATAATCTCTGAGTCATCTTTGACTCCTCTCTCTCCTTCACCACCCAAATACAACATATCGCTAAAACCTGCCGCTTCTTCCTCTATAATATTACCAAAATCCGATCCTTTCTCTATCAGCACACTACCAAAACACTTATCCACACCCTCATCACCTCATGCTTAGACTACTGAACCCAAACCTAGATATGATAATACAGATTCAATGCATCGTGAAAACCGCTTATGGCAAACTCTGCTGGATTAGAGGACTTAAACCTTACCTCACTCATCAAGCAATGTCTAACGTAATAATAACTCTGCTACTCTCAATCTTTGCTACTGCAATGGAATCCTGCTGGGCATTCTGTAGTACATGATTAAGCAGATCCAAATACAGCTCTTCCTTTGTATTCACGGGGGGGTTAGGTGCCGAGCCGGCCCGCGAATAGGGAAAAATCGCAAATAAGTTTTTGGGCAGGTTCTGACCCACCCTCGCCTCCCTCCTGCGTCCCCAGACCTTACCTGGTGGTCTAGCAGTGACACAGGGCAGGAGCGATCTTCCTATGCTCCTGCCCCATGCAGAGCCATCATCAAAATGACTGCTATAATTTCCCGTTGTAGTGTCGAGATTTCAATGGGCACTCATGGCAGCCATTTTGATGACAGCTCTGCACGAGGTAGGAGCATAGGAAGATTGCTTCTGCTCCATGTCACCGCTAGACCACCAGGTAAGGTCCGGGGAAGGATCAGGCAGCCTGCAAATAGAAGGAAAAATAGAAGAAAAATAATTGCGAATAATCAAATTCGCAAATAGGGAAACCACGAATACTGAGGGAGAGCTGTAATACAAAATGCAGCAGAAAAATTTCTGCTGAGAAAATTGAGGCAGATGAGTGCCACCCCGTTACTGAAAGAGTTACACTGGCTTCTGATTGAAAACAGGGTGAAAACTCAAGATCTTGTTGCTGACACAGAAAATCATTTATCTCTCAGAACCGCAATATCTAGCAGCCAGACTACATAACCCTGCACAAGCTTGAGCCAAGAAAACCTTCTGGAAATACCCTCCTTTAGAGACATCAAATACAAAAGCGTCAGAACAAAAATGTTCTCAGTGATTGCTCCAATGTGGTGGAACATCCTTCTGAAGAAATTAAAACTAGAAAAATACACCAGAGAGTTCAAGATAGTCTGTAAAAAGAATGATCTTTATCCCTAATAGTGCAACAGACAGGGGGAGTAGCAACATAAGAACATAAGCAGTGCCTCTGCTGGTCAGACTAGAGGTCCATCATGCCCAGCAGTCCATTCACGCGGCGGTCCATCAGGTCCAGGACCTGTATAGTAATCCTTCTATCCCCTTTTCCTTCTTGAACCCCAATACCGTACTCTGTCCAATCACACCCTCCGGAAGCGCATTCCAGGTGTCCACCACCCTTTGGGTGAAGAAGAACTTCCTAGCATTGGTTCTGAATCTGTCCCCTCTTAATTTTTCCAAATGCCCTCTCTTTCTTGTAGTTTTCGAAAGTTTGAAGAATCTGTCCATCTCCACTTTCTCTATGCCCTTCATGATCTTTTAAATCTCTGTCATGTCCCCTCTAAGCCTAATATTTGATTTTGAACATAACTTATTACATATGATTAAGGCTTCTGATATTAAGTTTAACTTTTAAACATTGATAAAACACCCCCTAATGCTTTAAAAATAGTATAGGCATTGATAAACACTGGAAAACCCCATCTCTTTCCCTGTTAAATTCTCACACTGGCCTGTTCTGGATCATCCTTTGTTTTTGTGCCTTTTCAACATTGACTCAGCATGAACATAAATGTATGCATCCCTTGATACTCTTCAATCCATGGTGGTCAAACTACTTCATTGTACTCTCTATTTCAATCACATCACCCCTCTCCTTTGCTCAGAACACTGGCTCCCTGTTATTCAACAAATCAAATATAAAATTCTTCTCGCCTACAAATACAAATGCTATCTCTCCTCAGCCCCCTCCTACCTCAATAATCTCCTCATCCCTTACACTTCATTATGTTGCCTCCACTTGGCTGACAACAATCTTTTGACCATATCTTTGCTTTCCGCTCTTCAACTCAATATCTCATGAGACTCTGCCTTTAGATATCTGGGCCCTAAACTGTGAACGGACCTTGGCCACTGTATTAGAAACCAGCCCACCATTACAGCTTTTAAGAAACTCCTTAAGATCCACCTCTTCTCTGAATCTTTGCCCTGTCATGACAAAATTTCTCTTTCCATCTCCCTCTATCTTTAAACCTTTCCCTCATTTTAATTTCTTGTAAACCACTTAGAGGCCTAGGTGAAGGTTCATTGCAATACATATATCAAATATGGTGAATGAATGCATGAATAAATAAATATTTGATTTAGCTGGCAAAGATGCCCAACCATAAAACAACATTTTTTTTGTATCCTCATGGAGTCCCCTAATTAGCTGGAAAATAAACCCCTAAGAATAGAAGCCCTACATATGATGATTTTCTGTTAGAACCAGCCAGAAGTAGATTTAAACTGGTGACATAAGATTTGCCGCTGCTGGGTCAGACCATTGGTCCATCATGCCCAACAGTCCGCTCACACAGCGGCCCTTAGGTCAAAGACCAGTGCCCTATTTGATTCTAGCCTTACCTGCATATGTTCTGTCCCAGTAGGAACTTATCCAGTCTTGTCTTGAATCTCTGAAGGGTGCTTTCCCCTATAATAGCCTCTGGAAGAGCATTCCAGCTTTCTAACACTCTCTGGGTGAAGAAGAACTTCCTTACATATAGGTTACAGATTCGGTGATCTTTGACAGCCCCCTGAACTATTGAGTACCATTAATTTTCAAATGAAACTGGATTTTTCTTCTGTAATTATCAGGTGTCAGTTTACATATAATATTTGGAGTACAAATAATATACCAAAAGATTTGATCTCGTCAAGATGAAGTTTGCATAATCTAAGTATTCTGGCAAATAAGTTTTTCATTATGAAATTGACTGTACTTTTTTCTTTCAGTTTCAAAGACTAATCTTTCTGTTCACGAGGACAAAAATAGAGTTCCTTATGTGAAGGTATGATTAAAGTATGTATGTATTGAAGTTAAAAAAAAAATTCTGTTATACTTATGTAACTTTTCCAATTCCTCCAAAGGGTTGTACGGAACGGTTTGTGTGTAGTCCTGAAGAAGTTATGGATACCATTGATGAAGGAAAATCTAATAGACATGTAGCTGTTACAAGTAAGTTGATATTTTATTTATAAGCTTAGTCTAATTCAGAAACCTTAAGAAAATAAAATTCTGTTTTAACAATGTTTAATAGAGCAATCTGGATCCATTTAAAGAGTTACTGTTAATCTTTAAGTGAACCCGCCAGAAACTTTCTGAGCTCCCTCAGTATCCTGGGATGGACCCCTTCTGATCCCATGGCTTTGTCTACCTTCAATTAAGTTGTTCATAAACACTTTTTTCCGTGATCTGCACTGTATCCTCTCCATTTTCACTTGTAATTTTGCCTGCCAATCTCGGCCCTTTTCCAGGTTTTTCCTCCTTGAATACAGAACAGAAGTATTTGTTTAGCACATTTGCTTTTTCCTGATCACTCACCACAAAGCAGCTCATAGCATCTTTCAGTCTCTCAATTCCATTTTTCATCTTCCTTCTTTCATAAATATCCCTAGACAAAATCTTTTTTATATTTCTAGCCCTTTGCTCTTCTGCCTGCGCTTTTGCCATTAGTATCTCTCTCTTGGCTTTTTTCATTTTCATCTGGTATTTGTGCTTCTCTTCATGAGTATTTTCATATTTCACGAACGCCAACTCTTTTGCCTTTATTTTCTCCGCCACTAATTTGGAGAACCATTTTGGTTTCCTTTTTCTCTTGTTTTTATTTATTTTCCTCACAAAAGTCAGTAGCCATTTTTATTGCTCCTTTCAGCTTGGACCACTGTTTTTCAACTTACCTTATATCTTCCCAGGCTATTAGCTCTTTCTTCAGATATGCCTCCATTTCACTAAAGTCCATATGTTTGAAATCCAGGACTTTGATTTTTGTGTGGTTGCCCTCCACTTTAGTTGTTATATCAAACCAAACTGTTTGATGATCACCATCTCCCAGGTGGTCACCCACTCTGACATTAGAGATACTTTCCCCATTTGTGAGCACCAGATCCAATATGGCTTTTTCCCTTGTCGGTTGCATCACCATTTCTCTGAGCAGACTCCATGAAGGGCATCCACTATAAGAACATAAGCAATGCCTCCACTGGGTCAGACCTGAGGTCCATCTTGCCCAGCAGTCCACTCACGTGGCGGCCCAACAGGTCCAGGACCTGTGCGGTAATCCTCTATCTACACCCCTCTATCCCTTTTTCCAGCAGGAAATTGTCCAATCCTTTCTTGAACCCCAGTACCATACTCTGCCCTATTACACCCTCTGGAAGTGCATTCCAGGTGTCCACCACATGTTGGGTAAAGAAAAACTTCCTAGCATTCATTTTGAATCTGTCCCCTTTCAACTTTTCCAAATGCCCTCTTGTTCTCTTATTTTTCGAAAGTTTGAAGAATCTGTCCCTCTCTACTCTCTCTATGCTCTTCATGATCTTGTAAGTCTCTATCATATCCCCTCTAAGTCTCCTCTTCTCCAGGGAAAAGAGTCCCAGTTTCTCCAATCTCTCAGCAAATGAAAGGTTTTCCATACCTTTTATCAGACGTGTCGCTCTCCTCTGAACACTCTCGAGTATCGCCATATCCTTCTTAAGGTACGGCGACCAATATTGGACGCAGCACTCCAGATGCAGACGCACCATCGCCCGATACAGCGGCAGGATAACTTCTTTCGTTCTGGTAGTAATACCCTTCTTGATTATACCTAGCATTCTATTCGCTCTCTTAGTGGCCGCTGCGCATTGTGTCATCAGCTTCATTGTCATGTCCACCATTACCCACAAGTCCCTTTCTTGGGTACTCTCCTTCAATAACATCCCTCCCATCGTATAGATCTACTTTTTTCCGATTCCGCAGATGGAACTTTCCAGTCAGCATCTGGCAGGTTGAAATCACCCAGCAACAATACCTCTCATTTCTTCCCCAGTTTTGGATATCTGCAACAAGATCTTCATCAACTTGCTGCTCTTGATTTGGAGGTCTTTAGACAACACCCACGTAGATAGAAGTTCCATCTTCTCTTTTCAAAGCTATCCATATCGCTGCTTCTTTTCCCCAAGCCCCCTGCATTTCAGTTGCTTGGATATCAGTCTTCACATAGAGAGCTACTCCTCCACCCTTTCGACCATCTCTGTCCTTTCTAATAAGATTATAGCCCGGTATGTTTGTAACCCATCCAAGGGAATCACTGAACCATGTTTCATGATACTCATTCTTTTCTATGCAAGTATTTATCAACTTGTATATTAAATTTATATGAATTAATAAAAAGAGTTTTAAAAATCCTCAAGGTTTAACCATTATTTGAAGTGTAATATGAATCAAACCTTTTCTTTTTCCGTAACCCTATTTTTTCCATTGTCATGATCTGTCCTCTCTCTTTAATCACTTTACTTCTTTTTTTTTCCCTGTAGTGTAACGACAAAAGCAATGTAACAAATGGCAGATGACCTAGAAAAGAAATCTCAAGAGCAATTATCAAATGTCTAGGAAACTAAGAAAAAGCCCAATACAGTGCATTAAAATTGATTATCATTTGCATTACAGACATGAATGAACACAGTTCTCGGAGTCACAGCATTTTTCTTATAAATGTCAAACAAGAAAACACTCAAACAGAACAGAAACTTAGTGGAAAGCTTTATTTGGTTGATTTGGCAGGTAGCGAAAAGGTGAGGTTTTCTGCTTTGTTTTTAGTACCCATTTGTTTGAAGCTTTGATAAGGTATCATTTCTCTTAATTAGTAAAGGCTATATGGATTATTTATACATATTCTTTTATATGTAGGTTAGTAAAACTGGAGCAGAAGGTTCGGTACTCGATGAAGCTAAGAATATCAATAAATCCTTGTCGGCACTTGGAAATGTCATTGCAGCTTTAGCAGAATGCAGTGTAAGTTAAGTCTAACTTTTCTTCTGAAGTATTTACTGAGAGACTGAAATATTTAACCATTAACGTGTGCATTTGTAGTCAATGTTAATGAAGAGTAAATTAGAGACATTCTCCTATGGATGGTAATGCAAAGGCATAACTACATCTTCCTGAAGTGTGGTTAAGGTTTTTGTTTGTTCAAGAAAAGGAAAGAAGAATTTTGCCTCAAAAATAACACAACACAGCAAAAAGAGGCAAAAGAAGTGTTGCAAAATCAACCACGTGGTTACTTTATTGTATCAAAGATTAAAAGTTCCTTAAAATAGGTAAAGTCTATAATATGATGTTCATCTGTGTAAAAGTTGAAACTTGGTTTAGGACACACCTAGATTGTCCCAAATAGGACCACAGTTTCGGTATCTGTTTGACACGCTTTTGCCTTCACAAAAACTTTCCCGCGCTGATATTGTTTACAATTTGTCTGCTGATTTGTGCAGTTTTATCTACGGCAGTGTACATTTATCACCTGATGAAGGCATCTACGGATGCCAAAACTGGGATCCTAGTTGGGACAATCTAGGTGTGTCCTAGACCGAGTTTTAACTTTTATATAGATGGACATCATATTATAGATTTTACCCATTTTAAGGAACTTTTAATCTTTGTTACAATAAAGTAACCATGTGGTTGATTTTGCAATATCTCTTTTGCCTCTTTTTGCTGTGTTAAGATTTTTTGTTGTAATGCATTTTAACGCTCACACTTTTTCACTGCACTTAACAGATAATGAGCTGTTTTTCTTACTTACTACCTTATTTGTACAAATTTTGCATTAACAGCATTGCAAGCTGGTTATCATGTGAACTGTAGGTGTTAATATGCATTAACATTTGTGATAATACACTTTAATGACACTGCCCCAAATTCTGGTGCAATAAATCAATGATAATGTAGAGTCGGGGTAGGTATATTAGTTACAGTAGATTGTGAGCCACTGGGACAGATAGAGAGAAATACTTGAATTCCTGAATGTAAACCACAAAATTTAGGCTATAAGTGATGTATAAATGCTAAAAATAGTGCTTTTCTTAGTCATAGTTGTCTCAGAATAGTATTTTCCTAAGAAACCACTTTTAACTTAAATGTACTTTACCAGAAATGTAGATTAAGTTTAATTGATTATTCTAGTGTTTTTAAACATTATCATGGCCATCTTTAAATAAATGTCACAAACAGTACAGGTATGTTGTGCTTTTGAAATAATCATGTGCATAAAATTTGAAAGCCTTGTATATAAAAATAATAAAATAAGGCTAGCCTGTTCTAGCACTACTTTGAATTTATTAAATTATATTGATTTTGAGTATGTAAGCATAATCTCTTTCATATAAATATATATTAACTTGAAGCTGTCTTATAGGCATATATTCCATATCGTGACAGTAAAATGACTAGAATTCTTCAAGATTCATTAGGAGGCAACTGTAGAACCACTATTGTAATTTGTTGCTCCCCATCGTCCTACAATGAGGCTGAAACAAAGTCCACACTGCTATTTGGTCAAAGGTTGGTAAAGACTTAAAGAATAGCAAAACACATTATTTCTACACCTTTCGTTCAATTTAACATGGTGGGGGGAGTTATCAATGTGGGCTACTGTTAAGATGTATTATTTGTGTTATTAACCCTAGTTATTAGTAACTAGATCTCATTGCATAAAATGGTATCTGTACTAAAATAACAAGTAACCTTTTATTTTACTACTAACTCATAACAGTAACACAAGTTGATAA
This sequence comes from Geotrypetes seraphini, assembly GCF_902459505.1. Lineage (NCBI taxonomy): Eukaryota > Metazoa > Chordata > Amphibia > Gymnophiona > Dermophiidae > Geotrypetes > Geotrypetes seraphini. Next base: position 448,369,031 of record NC_047085.1, on the reverse strand, counting down.
CTATGCCCCTTAGTTTATTATTTTATTACTTTCACAAATTACAGTAACTACTTTGATAATGGGAATTAATTTTTTAGGAGGGGTGGAGGAAGAGGCAATTTTCTTTTATATTGAGCATCTAGGTCAATCTGAGCCTTTGCAGGTACCTGGGATTTTTTTCTCTTATTTATATCCTTTCATAACTTGCCCCATCATTGTCATGAAATTCTTCATTTGAAGGCCACTCACCAGGACCACATCGATAACCCTGTGACTAAGGTCCCTAAATCTAGCCCCTCTCCCCCCAGCTCCACTTTCTCACAAATGAGGTTATGAACTTCATCTACCCAGCTGATTTGGAATTTATGCACAGATCCTCAGCACTGTGCCACCAGAGGGGTCTGGAATGTTTATATTTTTAATATTTAATGGATAATAATACTGTACTTAATAATCCCAATGCTGATTTCATTATACAATACTATATAATTCTTTTCAGTAGTAGTGTTGCAGAGGGCCCTGATTGCAATGCCTTGTCTGGGTTTTTTTCATATTTTAGTCAGTGGGGCCTGGTGATGCTGTGTGTAGAGGAGAGTCATGGTTACTATTAAGAGTGGCCAAATTTAGAACGCATAATAGGAGTCTGATACGAGTCTTGCTTGTATGAGTGCTGTCCTAAGGATTGTTAAATGGTCAGACTACATATAGTGGGAATGTTAAATGAAGGAAAGACTCCTGGTAGTTGAGAATGAAGAATTTTATAGCTGTGAGATGGAATTAAAAAGAGAGAAGGAACACATGGCCAAAAAATTTAAAAAACCCAAAATACTTTACTTTGAGTATTAGGAATAATAGGCAAAGGTTGAGGCGGATTGGTAGGCTAATGTTAATTCTTTGTTCTCTTGATTATAAACTGTGCAAAGGATTCTTTGGACTTTTTCAAAGTTTGGTTTTCAGTAAAAAAACTGAAAATTTTTAATACAGAAAGTCTAAAGCTATGCCTGAAATTTTAATACATGTATCTGACTTAATTTAAACTTAGGATAGGCTGTTATGAAGTTTTATCTTATGTTTCTACCTAGCATATCTGAAATGTGTTGCAACAAAAATGTTACAGTTTTGTGAATGACACGTACATTTTTCCCAGTGGCGACTTAGAAGAATGTACAGTATTTCCTAAAGTTTTTTTTATTTAATTACTCTAGAGCGAAGACCATTAAGAATACTGTTTGTGTCAATGTGGAGCTTACAGCTGAACAATGGAAGAAGAAATATGAAAAGGAAAAAGAGAAAAATAAGACTCTGCGGAACACTATACAATGGCTGGAAAATGAGCTCAACAGATGGCGCAGTGGTAACAGGATATTAAAGTTTATGGGTTGTACTTGTTGCATGATCTAGTACAAATAGATAAGGCTATAGTGCTCTAACAATCTGTGCCATAGAAATTAAGACTTTCAGCTATTTGTATTCTATTCAGTTTGACCCCAATTATATTATTCACATTCGGAATATTTGTATTCTATTCAGTTTGGCCTCAAGTATATTATTCACATTCAGCCGAATAGTGATTTAAATTCAAATATGACTAATCTAGGGCTCTATTATTCTAAATCCTGCTGAATTGAACACTTGAACTCTGATTTCACATTGTTTCTTTTATTATTATATTAAAGCTCAATGCCCATTATTTGTATTTGACCACATAGAAAAATATGCTGTTTGGTACAGCTCTAAAGAAATCTCTTTGCGAAATACTTTCTTAGGCTTCTATGGTTGGCATCATGATTGTTTCAGTTATCTAGATCTTATCTCATCTGAATAAGTGGAACAGACATTTCAGCCATCATGCTGTAGCTTCTTCGGGGTATGCTGTGAGGTCTCTGTGTTGTCTTTACTTGTAGGACTAGGGGACACACAATGAAGCTACTACAAGAGTAGTAAATTTAAAACAAACTGCAGAAAATATTTTTTCACTCAATGTGTAATTAAACTCTGGAATTCGTTGCTGGAGAATATGGTGAAAACAGCTAGTTTAGCAGGGGTTAAACAAGGTTTGCATAATTTCCTAAAAGAAAACCATTATTAAAATGGACTTGGGAAAATTCACTGCTTATTCTGAACTAGCAGCATAAAATCTGTTTTACCCTTTTGGGAACTTGTCAGGGTACTTATGACATGGATTGGCCATTGTTAAAAATAGGATATTGGGTTTGATGGTCTTTTGACCTGTCCCAATATTGGCAATGCTTATATTATCCCAGGACAAGCAGGCAGCATATTCTTAACGTATGGGTGACGTCACCGACGGAGCCCCGGTACGGACACTTTTTACTAGAAAGTTCTAGTTGGCCGCACCGCGCATGCGTGAGTGCCTTCCCGCCCGATGGAGGAGTGCGTGGTCCCCAGTTTCTTCGTTTCCGCGGAGCGAAGAAGTCCCATGTGGTTTCAACGGCCGTTGAAAACATCCTTTTTGCCTTCCGCTCGCGTTTTTTTTTTCTCGTTTTTTCTCTTTTTCCCACTTCGGGTTCTCTTTTTTCTTCAAATTAAAAAAAAAAAAATCTCTCGATTTTCTCGATTTTTGAAACCGGCCCCAGCGGGGCCTTTTGTCACCATACAGGCCTCCGGTTTTGATTTTGCGGAGGCCGTGTTTCCCTTCATGCCCCCGCAACCGGGCTTTAAGAAGTGCCAGCGGTGTGCACACCCGATCTCCCTCACTGACCCACACAATTGGTGCCTACAGTGTTTGGGTCCAAAGCATCGGGCTGACACCTGCACCCGCTGTGCCACTCTTAAGAAACGTACTTTAAAGAATCGGCAGATCCAGCAGAACATCCTTTTCGGTACCAGATCTGCTATGGAGCCTGCCGCGACATCGACGGTACCGCAAAAGACGGCACCGACTACTTCGACGACGCCCGATCCTTCCTCGGGGTCACTGGCACCAGGTAAGCCGGCTAAGAAGCCTTCCACCTCCCTTGAGCGCCCACCTGCCACAGTGGCGACGCCGGTCCTCCCGGCCTCACGCCGACCCCGCAAACGCTCCGCCCCGATCTCGGTGAGTGCCTCGTCATCGGCCTCCTCATCGCCGGGGCGTGGAGCAGCACCTATGGAACCAAAAAAGAAAAAAGCGGTACCGGTGCCACCCCTGGATGACCGCATCGTGGCCATACTCCAAGACAAAGTGCAGGAACAGCTGCAGCACCAACTCCAGAACCTGTTACCGACCCTTTTGGCACCACTCCTTTTGGTACCAGACCGGCCCGAGCTTCGCACCGTCCCATCGGTGTCCACTCCCTCGGTGCCACTCAACACTTCTATGCCAGTCCTCTCAGCTGAACCACTCCGTGCTCATCCTGTAGTTCAGACCCACGCTGCAGCCGATCCTCCTCGGGACCAGGAAGGGCACCGGTCTCCCAGGGACCGAGACCGGCACCGCTCTTCCCGGGACCGGGATCAGCACCGGTCTTCCTCTCCCGGTACCGTCTCAATGCGCTCTGGCAAGTCTCTTTCTAAGACCCACCACACCGAGCCTTCCATCCCGATATCTCGGCGTGCGCACACTGATATCAGAGACCCGGACTTATGGGAAGAATCCCCACCCGGTACCAAGGAGGACGCATCGTCCACAGACGAGGAACCCTCAGCGCCCAATACCACTTCTAAGCCTGAGCAATCCTCTTTCACCAGGTTCCTCAGGGAGATGTCGGCGGCTCTTTCTATTCCTTTAGAGTCCGACTCTAAAAAATCCCAGGCCTTTCTGGATGCCTTAGACTTTGAACAACCTCCCAAAGAATTCCTCAAGTTACCCGTCCATGACATACTGCGGGAAACTTTTTATAAAAATTGGGAGAATCCACTCACTGTCCCCGGAGCTCCTCGTAAGCTTGACAGCCTATACAGGGTCATCCCAATTCCGGGTTTTGACAAACCTCAATTGCCCCATGAGTCTCTCCTAGTTGAGTCTACATTAAAGAAAACTCAGGGCTCCAGTGTTTATGCCTCCACCCCTCCTGGCAGAGAAGGCAAAACGATGGATAAGTTTGGCAAAAGCCTTTATCAAAATGCAATGCTAGCCAACAGGGCGAATAATTACACATTTCACTTCTCATTTTATATGAAGCATCTCGTACAGCAACTATCCGCCCTTCAAAAATACATCCCTGAACGCAAAGTTCCACTCTTTCAACAACAAATTTCCAGCCTCCTTCAACTGCGGAAATTCATGGTGTGCTCTATTTATGATTCATTTGAGCTGACCTCCCGAGCGTCTGCCATAGCTGTTGCCATGCGGCGTCTGGCCTGGTTGAGGGTATCTGATCTTGACATCAACCACCAAGACCGCCTAGCTAACGCACCCTGTCTTGGGGATGAACTTTTTGGGGAGTCCCTGGATTCAACCACCCAGAAACTCTCAGCACATGAGACCAGATGGGACACTCTGGTGAAACCTAAAAAGAAGGCTCCTCCTGCTCGCCCTTATAGACCACAGTTCTCTTACCAGCGCAGGTTCTCGGCCAGGCCTCTCAACCCGCCCCAACAGCAGCCTCACAGACCTCGTCAACAACAACACACTCAGGCTTGCTCTCAATCTCACCAACCTGCCAAGTCAAAACCATCTCAGCCCTTTTGACTCCTTTCTCCAGGACATAGCCAGTCTCCCACCATCATTACCTCTTCCTCAACCAATCGGAGGACGTCTCCAACTCTTCCTCAACCGTTGGGAGGTCATCACATCAGACCTGTGGGTCCTCAACATCATTCGCCACGGCTACTCTCTCAACTTCCAGACTCTTCCACCAGACAATCCTCCAATAGAGTCTGCGTCTCACTCCTCCCAGTCCCCTCTCCTCCTAAGGGAGGTCCAATCCCTCCTTCTTCTCAATGTCATCGAAGAGGTTCCCACAGACCAAAGGGGTCAGGGATTCTACTCCCGCTACTTCCTGGTTCCCAAGAAGACAGGAGACCTTCGTCCCATCCTCGATCTCCGGGACCTCAACAAGTGTCTGGTCAAGGAAAGGTTCAGAATGCTCTCCCTGGCCACGCTGTATCCTCTTCTCTCTCAACACAACTGGCTATGTTCCCTGGACCTCAAAGAGGCCTACACTCGCATTCCAATCCATCTGAATTCACGTCGCTACCTCCGATTTCAGATACAGCACCGCCACTATCAGTACAAGTGCTACCCTTTGGCCTCGCATCATCGCCCAGGGTGTTCACCAAGTGCCTTATTGTGGTGGCGGCCTTTCTCAGGTCTCACAACCTCCAGGTGTTCCCCTACTTGGACGATTGGTTGGTAAAAGCACCTACGTCTCCACTTGTGCTACAAGCCACTCAACACACCATCTCTTTCCTCCATCTCCTGGGGTTCGAGATCAACTACCCCAAGTCGCACCTGCTTCCCACACAGCGACTTCAGTTCATTGGCGCAGTTCTCAACACCACTCTGATGAGGGCGTTTCTTCCCTCCAACCGGCATCGGACCCTGCTCCACCTCTGTCGGCAGGTACTCCTTCATCATTCCATCCCAGCTCGGCAGATGATGGTCCTTCTGGGCCATATGGCCTCGACGGTCCATGTGCTTCCTCTGGCGCGACTCCACCTCAGGACACCTCAATGGACTCTAGCCAACCAATGGTCACAGACCACGGATCCTCTTTCTCATCCCATCTCTGTGACATCGTCTCTTCAGCGATCTCTTCAATGGTGGTTGAACTCCTCCAATCTTTCCAGGGGTCTACTCTTTCATCTACCCCCTCACTCCATGATCAAAACCACAGATGCCTCCCCCTATGCGTGGGGAGCTCACCTGGGAGAACTTCGCACTCAGGGACTCTGGACCCCTCAGGAGCGTCAACATCACATCAATTTCCTGGAACTCAGGGCCATGTTCTATGCCCTCAAGGCTTTCCAGCACCTTCTCTACCCTCAGGTTCTTCTCCTGTGCACAGACAACCAAGTCGCCATGTACTACATAAACAAGCAAGGCGGCACCGGATCTCCCCTCCTCTGTCAGGAGGCCATCCGCATCTGGACCTGGGCCATGGCCCACAGTCTCTTCCTCAAGGCTGTCTATATCCAGGGCGAACAGAACTCCCTGGCCGACAATCTCAGCCGCATCCTTCAACCTCACGAGTGGACTCTGGATCCTCCCACACTCCGCTCCATCTTTGCTCGGTGGGGCACTCCTCAGGTGGACCTCTTTGCAGCTCCTCACAACCATCAACTGCCCCTTTTCTGTTCCAGACTCTTCTCTCCTCATCGTCTGGCCCCGGATGCGTTCCTGCTCAACTGAACGGATCGCTTCCTCTATGCCTTTCCTCCTCTACCTCTGATGTTGCGGACGTTATTCAAACTCCGCAGGGACAGAGCCACCATGATTTTCATCGCTCCTCGGTGGCCTCGCCAACACTGGTTCTCCCTCCTGCTCCAGCTCAGCTCCAGGGAGCCCATTCCTCTTCCTGTGTCTCCTACTCTACTTACACAGCAGCATCAGTCTCTACTACATCCCAATCTGTCCTCGCTCCACCTGACAGCTTGGTTTCTCTCGGGCTGACCTCTCCAGAGAATCTGTCTCAGCCTGTCCGTCGTATTTTGGATGCCTCCAGGAAACCAGCCACCCTCCAATGTTACCATCAGAAGTGGACCAGGTTCTCCTCTTGGTGTCTACTGCATCACCACGATCCCACCTCGCTGGCGGTGGAAACTGTACTGGACTATTTGCTCTCTCTGTCCGACGCTGGCCTCAAGTCTACCTCAATCCGAGTCCACCTCAGTGCCATCACTGCGTTTCATGAGCCTATCCTCGGAAAACCTCTCACGGCTCACCCACTGGTTTCCCGGTTCATGAGAGGCCTCTTCAATGTCAAACCACCGCTGAAGCCTCCTCCAGTCGTCTGGGACCTGAATGTGGTTTTATCCGCCCTCATGAAACCTCCCTTTGAGCCTCTTGCCTCAAATTCACTCAAATTCCTTACATGGAAAGTGCTTTTCCTCATTGCCATCACCTCTGCCAGGAGGGTTAGTGAGCTGCATGCACTGGTTGCCGACCCACCTTTCACTGTTTTTCACCATGACGAGGTGGTTCTGCGTACCCATCCGAAATTCCTCCCCAAGGTGGTCTCGGACTTTCATCTCAACCAGTCCATTGTGTTGCCTGTCTTTTTCCCTAAACCCCATTCTCATCCTGGGGAACAGGCATTGCACACGCTGGACTGTAAGCGTGCCCTTGCTTACTACCTTGACCGTACCAGGGCTCACCGCTTGTCTCCTCAGCTCTTTTTGTCCTTCGACCCTAACCGCCTAGGTCGTCCTGTCTCTAAACGGACGCTTTCCAACTGGCTTGCTGCCTGCATTGCGTTCTGTTATGCTCAGGCCGGTCTCTCACTGGAAGGTGCTGTCACGGCCCACAGGGTTAGAGCTATGGCTACTTCTGTGGCTTTCCTCCGTTCCACGCCCATCGAGGAAATCTGCAAGGCTACCACTTGGTCCTCAGTTCACACATTCACTACTCACTACTGTCTGGATACCTTCTCCAGACGGGATGGGCACTTCGGCCAATCTGTGTTACACAATTTATTTTCCTAATGGCCAACCATCCCTCCTCCCTCTCTGTTAGCTTGGAGGTCACCCATACGTTAAGAATGTGCTGCCTGCTTGTCCTGGGATAAAGCACAGTTACTTAACGTAACAGGTGTTATCCAGGGACAGCAGGCAGATATTCTTACGACCCACCCTCCTCCCCGGGTTGGCTTCTTAGCTGGCTTATCTTAACTGGGGACCACGCACTCCTCCGTCGGGCGGGAAGGCACTCACGCATGCGCGGTGCGGCCAACTAGAACTTTCTAGTAAAAAGTGTCCGTACCGGGGCTCCGTCGGTGACGTCACCCATACGTTAAGAATATCTGCCTGCTGTCCCTGGATAACACCTGTTACGGTAAGTAACTGTGCTTTCTTAACATTCTTATGAGTTCTCAAACCTGATTGGCTGGGGATTGAGGTGGGTAGTTTCTGAAGGAAGATTTCCCACAAAATCCCACTATCATCTCGCCACAAAATGAGGTGTCCTAAGTATACTAGTAAACTGAGCACTAAGAGATTGCAATCCAGACAATCTTCAGAAAGAAAAGGATATCTTCCAGGACACATTCTTGGCTAATAACTATAACAGAAGTGCCACTTCTCAAGCACTAAAATGTCTCGATGATCCAATCCACAAAATCAACAACAGTCAACAACCCTGCAACAAAACAAAAACCTATAATACTTGCCTATGTCCAAGGAGTGACAAATCACATAGGAAAACTTCTAAAGAAGAATAACTTCAAAACAGCCTACAGTGCAACACAGAAACTAGCACCACACTTGAATACAGTGGTGCCTCGCATAACGGACGCCTCGCACAGCGAACGCTGCGCACAACGAACTTCTTGTCTTGATTCGTACAACGGACTTCGTTTCACACAACGAAGTCGCCCGAGCTGCATCGTTCAGTGGCGCTACATATTTTAAACCTCCCCCCGCCGCCACCGCATATTTTTAAACCTCCCCCCCCCCGCCGCCTGGGCCTGCGCTGATCTCTGAATGGCTGCAGTCAGCTCTCGCGGGACTCACAAGAACTAACTGCAGCCAGCTCTCGCGGGACTCACAAGAACTAACTGCAGCCAGCTCTCGCGGGACTCACAAGAACTAACTGCAGCCAGCTCTCGCGGGACTCACAAGAACTAACTGCAGCCATTCGGAGATCGGCATGGGCCCACACAGGCGTGCAGAGGAATTGCTCCTGATCTCTGCGCTTCTGGCCTGTACGCCACTGGCTGGGAAAGATGGGAGGAATTAAAAAAGGTACTGGGGAGTATGTGGGGGGTGATTATAATACACAGCAAGGATCAACAAAACCCCTGTCTCCCCTCCCCTTCACATATATCCCCTCTATATCATGCTAACAGCTCTAACAAGATAAATTTATCTTTTTTTATGTCATCTTAGCATATTTTATGCTATAGAACGAATTATTTTTTTTTACATGTATTGTTATGGGAAAACGCGTTTCACATAACGAACTTTTCGCATAACAAACTTGCTCCTGGAACAAATTAAGTTCGTTGTGTGAGGCACCACTGTATATGAAAGAAAGGCTACCTTTGCCCCCAACCTCTGGAGTGTTTGAAATATCATGGAGTTGTAGCCTATTGTACATTGCCAAAATGGGTGTACTGTAGAGAAAAGGCTACAAGAACTCTGCAGCATGGAAAATCAGCTGTAGCCTTTCATGCTAAGGCAACTGGTCAAACAATTAGATTTGAGGACTCAGAAATCTAGGGAAAGAAGATTGTTGGTGTCTGACAAGAATCAAAGAGACGATAGAGATAGCAAGATACCATAATTTAGCACAAAAGGACTTCTGCTGAGGACAAACATCTTCTTCCATTCTTCCCCATATCCCCACTTCTGTTTTACTAACATTAAGTTTCAGTGCATGTAAATTCATCTACGCCACAATATTCTGCATGCAGATATTAATAAGAATGTTGACTTTATGTACAGAGTCCAGAGGGCTCCAGGATTTGTAAAACAGCAACATCATCACATTCCATGGTTGTCAAATCCACTCTTAAAAGAGCCAAAAGTTCCAAGAATCACTTATCTTCTGGAAAGGAGGTTCAGACAGATCAGACATTGGAATCTTTTGGAGGAAAAAACTGTGTCAAAATGCTATTGGGATTGGTGACTTCAGACTCTCCTGACTGAGAGCCTTAGTCTTAAGACATAAGTTGCCATTCCATTTAATTGAAAAAACTGGAATAGATTAAATTACAGTTTTTGGTGGAATTCACTGTGTCATATGTATAAGATGGAAAGAATGTTAGCGTTGCAGAAAGGAAATTTTAATAAATTTCAGGAGGTTTGGAGACCATTAATAGAGTATTGTAATGATTGAATAATCATTTTTCCCCAGCTGATATAATTGTACAGGGATGGGGGGGAGGAAGTTTAATTATAGATTGATGGGTTGGATTAATAAAGAACAATATATATATGTAATCACATGTGTAAAATAGGGTTGGGAGGGAGGGATTTATTTTTATTTTTAATTGTGAAATTACTAAGAATAGATATCAAGTGATATTGTATAAGTTTTACTGTTAACATCTGTTGCACTTGTTGTTAGATGAAAAAATGAATAAAGAATATTTAAAAAAAAAAAAGACATGATGTATAGGAAAAAGCTCACTGAAATGCTGTATCATGGAGAGATATTTCTGGGAGATAAGGTACATTCTCAAGATACTTTCAAGACCCTATCCAGGCCCAATCCAACCGCCTCTTCCATGAAGGCAAAACAGAGATCCTGTCATACTCCTAGGCGTAGGTATCCTCCTGCTTCTCCCTATCTAGACAGGGTTCTTGCTATGGTTCTAGATAACAGATGAATGAATAGTTCAAACTTGAATCACATCCAAAATCAGGGACAGGATTTTGACTGCCTCCATGAGAACATAGCATCAGTCCTTTACTCTTTGAAATCTTGCCAGGTACTTATGACCTGGGTTGGTCACTGTTGAAAACAGGATATTGAGCTTGATGGACCTTTAGTCTGTTCTTATACACATTCTGGACCACTTTTTTGTTGGAGGGAGGTTTTTATTGCAAATAGATGGCTCCTTAAAACCTCACTTTTTCTATCCACTATTTTCTAAGTGATGTCAAATCATAAATATGATAGTTTCTATTAAGGGTTCTGTTTTATAGGTGGAAAAAAGCCTCTATTAGGGGTTCTGTTTTATAGGTGGAAAAAAGCCTCACCAGCTGGCATCTGTATGTGATCATTCACAATGCTCCTGATTTAATCATTGGCAAAAACCACCTTCCTTCTTGTTTAAAATAACCATATTTAGCTCAGACTTTCCTTTCATTTAATCTCTGTTTTTTTACTTTTCTTTATTATCTTTTTTATTTTATATATCACTTTTCTTTTAGGAAGGTTGTATATCAAATCTCAATCGTCCCCATGTATATCAAAATTCATTGTCTTTGATATTCAATTACACTAGATGAGACGACACTTTCATACGAGAAACATTTTCAAATAGAGAAGAAACGGGAAGTATTTTACTTAACTTAAACACTGTCCTTTTCTTTCGCTATATAATCAGTATTTTCAAAGTTCCTTTTCACCCGTCCTCATTTTTTATTTAATGTCATAAGCCACTTCTTTTTCTCCACCAACACGGCCAGCATTTCGCGATGTTCATTATATAACTGCTGCCTCAGGGTATATTCTCAGTAGAACAACATTTGTCCAAACTTTCCGGGTAAATTTTCAAACTGCAAACGTGTGCAGGAAACATTAGGCTTCTAGAAAAGTGCTTCTCGTGCCACGCTGTGTTGGTGAAGTTGCTCATAGATGAGGATTTCAGTCCTGTGGACACTGAAGAACAGCTACCACAGGTAAGTAACTTTTTATCTGAAAGAGTTATTTTTATCTCTGAAGTATAGTTAGAGAACTTTTACACCCTAGTGCATTTACTTTACATGAAGTGAGAGTTCACTGAATTGAATGGTTTATTTGAATACCATACTGTTTTAAAAGTGTTGAGTCCTAAATGGAAATGGTTTTCAATTTTATGCTTTGTAGCTGTAGTTACTGCACTGTATTATATATTTACTTATTAGTCATTTTCTGTTATTTAATATTTTTGTACATCATTTAGGAGTAGTTGGAAGGTTGAAAAAAATCTTTTATTTGTCTCTATAGGGTGCATGGTACTACTTGGCGGTAAGATCTTTTATTGCAAGAAGAATGTATTCATGCAGACCTCTTCTTACAGGGGAAACGGTGCCTGTTGAGGAACGGTTTGATAAAGAGAAAGCTAACTTGGAAGCTTTTGCTGTGGATAATGTGATCACCAATGATAAACCAACAGCACCAATTGGGGTTAATTTTACTGATGCTGAGAGAAGAAAGTTCGAAGAAGAAGTTGCTAAACTGTATAAACAGCTTGATGATAAGGTATGTGGTCAAGCTTATTAATTTAAAGGGATGTCTGAGGAGAATGAAAATCTGGCACTGGCCAACAAGGTCATGCAAATCTTCATAATTGTAATTGTAGTGATTAAACTGCAGCATCAAGTGAGACATGACTTTTGCAGTTTTCAGAAAGTGAAGCAGGTGAAGGTACAGGAAACTTCAGGGGTAAGGATATATGATTCATCTTTGCTCATTCCCATGGACTCAGCTTATGGCCTCTCTATTCCAAAATCTGAATGTTTTGTGATGTGTGAGATCTGAGTATTATGTCCCATAGTGTGTGGCAGAATATGAGAGAGGTGTAAATGGAAAGAAGTATGAAAAGGTACTGTAGGGTAGGTTAATAGAAATTATATTCTAGAAAAATTAAGGAAAGAGTAGAAATCCAGGCTATGAAATCATACTGTCTGAATGCTAACATTCATCCAAAGCTGGTTGATGGGGTACAGCACAAAATCTTGATGTTTGCAGATGTTGACATGATATCTAATCTAATCTAATCCTTAGGTTTGTATACCGCATCATCTCCACGTTCGTAGAGCTCGACGCGGTTTACAGTAGGAGAAATAGGAAGGAACTACAACAGAGGGTTAGAGGTAGAGGCTTCAGGATTCTATTTGGGAGTTGTTAACTGAGTTGGAATCGATTTGGGTTTTGTTTTGTTTTTTTAAACCAAATTCACTGATTTGTCGGTCCCCTTTCTATAGAAACCCATTCGGCCTTTTCCTCTGCCACCAGAGTCCTTCCATCTAATGTAACTTCCGGTTTTGCGAAACTGGAAGTTACATCAGAAGAAAGGACTTCCTAATCTTCCTAAGCTTTGTCACTGCTAAACTTTGCTTATGCAAATGACTCGCGGCTTGCTGTTTGGGGCGAAGCTGCTGAGCCTGCAGGGACACTGGGGGAATAGCTTTGTATTATCAGCTCTGCCTTTTGGCTTGACAAAGGCTCGTACTGTCCCCAAGGTGACTGTGGTCGTGTCAATCCACTTACGGAAAATGAAGATGGGGCTGCAGGTACATCCCTATTTGAGCGACTGGCTGATTAGAGCCACCTCGTTCTTCAAGGGTCAGCGCAGGGTAGATCAGATGATCCAGGTCCTGGAGGAGCTGGTTTGGAATGTGTATTACAGGAACAACTATTTGATACCATCGCAGTCCCTAGAATACACAGCAGTGGGCCGCGTCTGTCGTCCAGAAGCAGGCAGACTGAAGTTGTGCTCTCAGATTTCTTGTCTCCTAAACAAGACAGCTCCATCAGCAGACTGAAGTTGTGTTTTCAGATTTCTTGTCTCCTAGACAAGACAGCTCCATCAGCATGGGACTATCTTCATGTATTGAGATCCATGGAGGTCACAATAGATATGGTGCCTTGGACAAGGGCGCACATTTACCCTCTCCAGCATGCTTTGCTCTCGCACTGGGCTCCTCAGATAGACATGTTTCAGACAAGTCTTCTCTAGCCTCTGGAGTCTGGGCCAGCATGACTTGGTGGCTTATTCCGCATTCTCTCTCCAGGGGTATGCTGCTGTGGATTGCTTCCAGGTGGTTGTGGCGACAGATGATGGTCTGCTGGGCTGGGAGGGCATTGATCGCTCTCCCAACAGAATTGGTCAATCATCTGGTTGGTACTGAAGGCCATTTGTTTGGCTCTGGTGAAATTGCAGAGGACTCTGGAGGGCCAAGCAGTCAGAGTCTTCTCCGATAATGTGTCAGCTGTAGCATATGTCATTCACCAGTGAGGAACTCCCAAGTGCATCTCTGGCTCAGGAAACCTGCCTGCTCTTTCCTTGGGTGGAGCGTCAACTCCAGGTGCATCAAGCAAGAGCACTAATGTCTATTTTCAGTTTTTATTCAGTTGTTATCCATCAGGTTATTTTGTTCTGATATGCGTTAAGACCCCTGAGGAAGTAGTGTTTCTTCGAAACACGGACCGTGTCGGATCCTGTCTTATCAGTCCTTTTGGAAACAAAATGATTTATGTTTCTTATAATTATTTAATAAAGTCTTGGCGTCCTGTACATCATCACTACATTTTCTGTTTTTTGTTCTTCGTCTCGATATTTTACTGTAGTCGAGTTGGATCTTTTGTTAGTAGTATCCAGAATCATGACACATGTACAATGTTACAAAACTTGTAAGAGGTTAAAAATAAAATACTCTCACTTTATATTTCTTGTATTAGTGTGGTAGAACAATTTTTATTTCTGCATCTTAACAATGTCTATAAGAATTGGCAAGTCAAAGGCTTTTTTAATATATATATTTTACTTCAGGATGAAGAAATTAATCAGCAGAGCCAGCTGGTAGAAAAACTGAAGCAGCAAATGTTAGATCAAGAAGAGGTAAGTTGTACTCTAAAGATATTCGTAGAAACCCTCATCTTGGTTTTTATGTTCAGTGTCTGACTTGAAAGAAGGAGCAAAATAAAGTTGAGGATTAAAAAAAATATACATAACTTTTTAAACATTATATAGGACTTTTATTAAAATAGTGTCTATACACAAGCAAAGTCATTGTTGGGTCAGAGGATCTAGAATGACAGCTCAGTGCTTAGTATTCTGTGTTTCTTGATGAGAGCTTTAGCAGTATTTCCAATCTCAAGTAGCTGTTTCTTGACTCATCTAGTTTGGAAGTCTTGTAAGCACTGGAATGTAGAGAGTATTCAATCGGTTGATTTATGATACCTGATGGAAGTACCTCTCTAAGGACTGTAGTTCTGCCTTTGAATAGGTAAGATGAGTGTAGTGCTCATTCCATAGAAAATATTATATTTTTGAGATTTCTAGCAACTATTTAAATTTTGAAAGAAACTGGATAAGAGTCCTTGCAGAGAAGTATAAGCAAAATTGAAATGCAGCCTGAAACAGCATTGAGCTACCAATCTGGAGTATCCCTGAGACCTATGAATGAGGGAACAATGAGTAATGTCACCTCTGAAGGCCAACAAGCAAATAGCGGTAGAAAATTATATGCTTCTAAAAGGGATCTTTATTAACAAATAAACTTGACGCTGTTAGCGTTTTAGTACTCAAAAAAGCACCTTCCTCAGGAGTCTACAAGCAAAGCAAAACAAAAATATTTAAGATTATATTAAAGTTATACCTAAAAAAAATGTAAAAGAATACTAAATTCCTCTGAAAATACATATAAGGAGTATAAAGCAATATAGATCACAAATACATATATTAAATACACACACAAAGTGCATATAAAAGAGTACACAGACTACAAAACCTTCAAAAAAGAAACAAAAACCCTATTCTTCAAAAAATACATAAAACCAATACAACACAACAAAACATGTTCTGAACTCCTCCTGCAATACCAACTACTCCTTAGCAAATTAGAAAATGTTCAAACTATTCCCTAAGTACTTCTTAATATCTTAACAATATGTACTTCTTAATATCTTAACAATTCTTATATAATCCTCCTTGAACCACAAGGTAAAGGCGGAACAGAAATCACTAATGTAATGTAATAAGAAGTCGCACATTGCAAAAGACAGAACATAGAGATAAAAAATCAAGATGAACAAGAATGATAAATAATAAAGACCCCACCATGTGTGAAAATAGTTTTATGGGTGTGTGAAAAATATTTAATACAGCAAGATTATCCTAAAATTGGACATTATTCACCTTTGTGTTAGAGAGTCAACATATTACAAATGTGTCCATTTTGAAAAAAACATAATTAGCTAGGGTTATGCAACTGAACCTGCAAGTTGCTTGTAGAATGCTGTCAATCATCCTTTGAACTCTACCTCCTTCCCATGGAGATGCTCCTGCCCTCTCAGTTTTTTTCTGCTTTCAGGTTGCTCAGAAATGTTCTGCTCTGCTGTTCAGTTTTATTATTTTGGGATATTTTTTCTAAGAGTTTGGTTGGAGGTTCAGTGCCCTGTCCTCTGCCTGGGAGACGACGCAGTCTCGCACTACGGAAGTCAGCTGCTAGCAGGTTCAGCCCCCTAGCTAGCCAGCCTGCTTTTGTGTTTTTTGAGCTCAAGGGCAGTCCCTTAAGTAGCTGCTTGCATCCCTGGTTTACCAGGAGTTTGAGCGCAGGCTGTTTGGCTCCATCCCGGCTTGGCTGGGTTTAATAGTGGGTCAGCTACACAGTCCTCTCCCTCTTCACAGCGTGAAGACTTGATCAGACTGACAGCCCAAAGACCAAGTTTGTCCTGCGAACCTCTGAGGCTAAGTTCTTCTCCATTTGTCCCAGCTGCATTCCTAAGCTGAAGAAGGCAGGCACATGACACAGTAAGTAAGGCTATTAAAGTATAAGGGGATAATTGGGTGTGTGGGGAGTTGATTCTTCAAAAGTGAAATTTAAAGGTTTCTGCAGCCAGATCCTTGGTCCCTCATCTTTAAAACCCCTTTCCTTGCAATTTTTGGTCTTCCAGGAAGTCCCCATGAGCCATTTTTGGCATGATTTTAACGGCAGTGGCCATCTTGGATTTTAAATGATCTTTGTTCTAAAGCCTTCATGTGCCTCAAAACCCCTCTTTGCTTAAAATCGACAGAGATGGACCCCTCAGGCCTTCCTACCCCTATAACTTGCCAGGTGTGCTCTGAATGGCAAGCCAAGGAGCATCCATGTCCCATGTGTAGTGGAGCACATGGGGGAGGGGGAGAAGCAGGTGCCTTGGGCTCAGCCTCCTCTAAGTCCTCTAGGGATGGAGATCTGAAGGAGGCACCTTCCCAAGATAAGAGAACCTTTCCAGAGACCTCCAAAGATGCATTGACCAAGCGCAGGCATGTAATTGCCGCAGAGCCCAGGAGGACTGGCAAGGAGTCCCTGTCAGGGTCTTTAAGACCCCCAGTACAAGGCTTCATCCCAGATTTTGTGAGCCTTATGTGGCATGCCTATTTGAACTGTCAAGTGTCCTCAGCATCTGCGTTAGCATGATGAAGGCAGTAGTACAGAGGAACTCCCCTTAGCATGTGCCTCAATCAGATGAGGACACAGCTGGACCAGGAGGTTCAGTCTTAAATAGACTGGAAGATGGAAAGTACGATTCCATGCCATTATTGTTCCATGATGCAGTTTCTCTGGCAGAGTCTGTTTCTCTGCATGAGAACAACAGTCAAGAAGTAATAGTGGCCCTGAACAAGGGTAAATACTCTACTGTGTGCTGGCTGTTAACCTAAGAACATAGGAATTGCCATACTGGGACAGACCAAAGGTCCATTAAGCCCAGTATCCTGTTTCCAACAGTGGCCAACCCAGGTCCCAAGTACATAGCTAGCTCCCAAGTAGTAAAACATTTTATGCTGTTTATCCAAGGAATAAGAATGGATTTCCCCAAGCCATCTTAATAATGGCATATGGACTTCTTTTTTAGTAAATTATTCAAACCTTTATTAAACTGCTAAGCTAACTGATTTCACCACACTCTCTGGCAATGCATTCCAGATTTTAATTACACATTGTGTGAAGAAATATTTGCTCCAGTTTGTTTTAAATCTATTAAATAGCTTCATTGCATGCCCCTAGTATTTTTTGGAAAGAGTAAACAAGCGATTCGCATCTACCCTTTCCACTCCACTCAGTATTTTATAGGCCTCTATCATATCAACCCTGAGCCATCTCCAAGCTGAAGAGCCCTAGTCGCTTTAACCTTTCCTCATAGAGAAGTTGTCCCACCCTTTTATCATTTTCATCACCCTTTTCTGTACCTTTTCTAATTCCACTCAGTTCAGGGTCGTTGGACACTGGCTCAGCAAAAGTGGTCCATAAATCAACTAGAATTCATAGCCATTTGACTAGTGCTTCAGGCACTGGAGAAGTCTCTGGAACACAAGTCAATAAGAGTCTTCTCAGACAATGCAGCAAGGAGACCCTAGAAGCACTCCATTACACCTAGAAGCTCAACTCCTCTTTCAGTGGACAGAAGCTTATTTGTAAGCTCTCTCAGCCATGCACTTAGCGGGTATGGAAAATGTACAGGCCGACTTTCTCAGTCGGAAAACTCTCGACCTTAGGGAATAGTCTCTGTCCCCCCAGGTGTTCATCTCTGTAGTTCAGCAGTGGGAGCATCCACAGAAGGATCTGATGGCCTCGACAGTTAACACAAAGGTGGATCACTTTTACAGCCAGAGATATACAAGCCTAGAAGCGCGGGTTTGGACGCATTAGTTCAGCTGTGGTCAGAGAAAATGTTCTTGTATGTGTTTCCCCTGTGACTCATGTTTGTTGAGTCACCGGGTTTGGTAGTTCTAGTGGTGCCCGATTTGCCACGCAGACCATGGTATGTGGATCTAGTTCATCTCCAGAGGGACAAACACCTTAGACTGCCAGTCCAGGTGAATCTTCTCACTCAGGGACTGGTCCCTATCAAGAATCTATAACACTTGGGGTTTATGGCATGACTCTTGTGCGGGCAGCCCTGTGTGGTCATCTCCATTCTGCCTAAAGCTAAGAAGCCATTGATTGTAGCAGCCTATACCAAGGCCTGGAAGTCCTTTCAGCACTGTTGTGCTATGGATGATGTAGAGCCCTTACGAGCTATGATTTCGGTAGTCCTGGACTTTTTGCAGGAGGGACTTCAGAAGGGTCTGTAATTCGGATCGCTGAAAGTGCAGATAGCAGTCCTCTCCTGTTTCCAAGCTCAGGGGGAAAGAGGCTCTCTGGCGTCTCACCCAGATGTCACCCGGTTCATTAAAGGAGCTCTTTAGTTGTACCCTCCGGTGTATCTCCTTTTCCCTTCCTGGAATCTTAACACCATATTACAAGGTTTCAGTAGAGCTCCATATGAGCCCTTAGAGGAAGCTTCCCTTCTAAATCTTACAAGCAAGATAGTGTTTCTTGTGGCAATTACATCGGTGAGATGAGCTTCTGAGTTGCAAGCTCTATCCTTCAGGGAACAGTTCTTAAGATATGGAAGCAGAGCTCTCCTTATGCACGGTTACGTCCTTCTTACTGAAAGTAGTCTTGGCCTTTCACGTTAATCAGGAAGTCTGTTTGCCTGGTTTTTATCCTATGGGGTCTAAGAAAAAGGATAAAATGTTGCATTTGCTGAATGTCAAGGTGCTTCTCTGGTACCTTGAAGTTACTAATGAGTTTCACATATTGGATCAACTTTTTGTTCTGACCAGTCATGCCAAGAAGGGGAGGCCAGCATCTAAAGCCTCGATTTCCAGATGGATTAAAATGGCTATTTCCTCTGTGTATGTGAGTTGCGGTAAGCAGCTGCCTATCACATTGAAGGCGCAATCCTCTAGAAGAGTTACTACCTAATGGGCGTAGATAGGTGATTTTGCAGCTACTTGGTCTAATCTTCATACTTTTACCAGGTTCTATAGCAGTCAGGAAAGAAGCCACTTACGGATCTTCCATTTTGAAGGCAAGCTCAGCAGGCCTGCTTTAGTCTCCGGGGACTGCTTTGGTACGTCCCTAGCGTTCAGGACTACAAGACACATAGCACTAGAAAGAAAGATAATCTTCTTTCTTGTAGATGTGTCTAGTGGTCCTGAAGCCCTGTCTTGTCAGCGGGCTTTGCCTTCCTTCTGCCTTAAGATCAGTCTGAATTTGGAGAATTCTCCGTCTCTCAGATGAACAGAGAGGATATTAAAAAAAAAATAAAAAAGGAAGAGAAAAACAATCAAGAGTGTAAAGTCTGGTTTAAGTCTGCTTGATAGTAGGACATGTGAGTAGCTACAAGCTCTATATAAGATTAGTGCTGGTTGCACACGTTTTTGTGTCAGGTCTGAGCAGTTATTTGAATGTTATAATGTTAATTGGTAATGCTTGTTACTGAGCAGACAGAATTATAGTGTTGGGGATTTCCCTCTTTCTGGTTATGTCTTTTGTTACAGTGCTACTTGATTGCTTTTGTACAAACTGACAGGGCAAGAGCAGCTCCCTGCGAAGGAGGCAGAGTTCAAAAGATGATTGACAGCATTCTACAAGCAACTGGATTGATTGACTTTAAGAAGCAGCGAAAAATGTCATGTGACTAAGGAGAGAAGGGTAGTGAGGTACAGTACAAGCCGTGCTGTCTTTATGTCTGATTCATTGTTATTTTATTGTGAATTGTTTTATTGGAACCTGCTTCATTAATAAGCAGACTATAAATGGAAAAATGATTAACAAACCATTTGTCATCCTTATGCTTGTTTTACCCATTTCTGATGGTCATATTCTGGTACCCTGTTTAACAAAATCAGTGCAGTGCCCCCTACTAAAAAACCCCAAATCAAAAATTGCAATGATACCCACTCTCTGTATTTCTGAAGGGTTAGGTTTTGTAAAATTGGAATTGGAATTTGTTTACTGAAGAACCCTATTTTTTTTTTTTGTTCCATAAGACGCACCTGACCATAAGGTGCACTCACCTGTAGAGGAGGAAAAACCAAGGAAAAAATAATTCTGAACCAAATGGTGTGCCCTGTCCCCCCTCTGGTAGTCTAGTGGTAGGCCGGGACAGGGCACAGGGCACGTCTAGTGGTGGGCATGTCTAATGGTAGGCACATGTAGTGGCAGCCAGCCCCAAGCCAGACAGCCCCCCAGCCTCCCCTGTACCTTTTTAAATCATCCCCCCAGTACTTTTAGATCATCCCTCCCAGTAGATCATCCCCCCCAGTAGATCACCCCCCCCCAGTACTTTTAGATCATCCCCCCAATAGATCATTCCCCCCCTCCCGTACCTGGTGGTCCAGCGTGTATCCCTCCCTCGCTAGTGGCGCACAGGTCAGGAGCGCGGATGACTGGAGCAAGCTTTCCGTGCTCCCGCTTGGGCCCGTGAGACTCACAAGAACTGACAGAAGCCATTTAGAAATCAGCGCAGGCCCAAGCAGGAGCGCAGAAAGCTTACTCCTGACATCTGCGCTCCTGACCTGTGCACCGCTAGCAACATGCTGAACCACCACGTACTACGACGACGACGGAGGAGGAGGAGGAGGTGGCGGGCAGGCAGGTAGATGTTTTAAAAGGTGCGGCAATGGCAGGTAAATGGCTGGGTGTTTTAAAATGGTGGGGGGGGTTAAAATTTGTACCTTCGCTCCATAAGACACACCGAGATTTCCACCCACTTTTGGGTGGAAAAAAGTGAGTCTTATGGAGCGAAAAGTACGGTATATGTCATGAATAGTCTGTGATATTTTATAACATGGTGGGATCTCATACAAAATATCAGTATACCAAAGTTTATAAGTATGTGCAGTAAATGTTGCACTGGAGACTATCACCAAGTGTTAGGTATATAGGTGTTAAATGTGCTTACCAAGCAGGAATTTGAAATCAGATTTTGGCATTTGATTGTTTGGTGAAATAATGGAAGTTTGTCTATACCTAGTTCTCTTCTTCTTTATAACTCTAGCTTCTAGCATCCACAAGGCGGGACCAGGACAATATGCAGGCAGAACTAAATCGCCTCCAGGCTGAAAATGATGCCTCTAAGGAAGAAGTAAAGGAGGTGCTGCAGGCCTTAGAAGAACTTGCGGTGAATTATGACCAGAAATCTCAGGAAGTAGAAGACAAAACAAAGGAATATGAGCTGCTCAGTGATGAACTCGGTCAAAAATCGGTTAGTATTTAGGGTACAAAGCTCACATGTCTGAAACAGTTTTTAATAAACAGTGTTTTATTTTATTTATATTTTTTCTTGCTTTAGGTCGTTTTGTCAAATATAGATTCAGAACTGCAAAAACTTAAGGAAATGACCAACCATCAGAAAAAGAGAGCAACAGAGATGATGACATCTCTACTAAAAGATCTTGCAGAAATAGGAATTGCAGTAGGAAATAATGATGTAAAGGTAAAAAAATAATTGAATCATAAATATGTAAGATTGAAGAGCTTTGTTTTACATGCATGTTCATTCTAAGTCTGTTTAATACTCTTCCTTTCTGGCTGTTCTTGCCACCATAGTGGCAGTCATCAGTCAGGAGCTACAAAACTTAGCTCCTTCAATAGCACACTACATATGCATCATTAGTCAGTCCATCAGGTGTTGCTGTAGTGATGAGGCTAACACATCCTCCTCTCTAAAGTGCTCTGCAGGGGGATTGATGAGAATGCTGTCATCATAGTATCTTTGACTAAGGCTGGTTCAAGAGTAGAAGGTGGGCTTGGGGTTGAAACCCTGCTCTCCTGCCTGGATATCTTTGCATTCTCAGTAATAAATTAAATAGTTAAGTAGCTATGTACAGCAGTGTACTGATATTGATAAGATAGTTAATGGTTCAGCTGTTATTTTTAAAAGGATCCACATGTGTAAATAGCAGCTTTTACGTATGTACATTTTCCTGTATTTAATTTGACACATTTATATTCCACTCAGCATTAAGTTCAGAGCAGATTACAATAGATAAAAACAGATAAAAGACTATTCCCCCCCTTTTATGAAGCCGCCTTAGGCTTTTTTATTGCTAGTTATGGCGGTATTAACTCCGACACTCATAGGAATTCTATGAGCATTAGAGCTAATACTTTGTGGCCAGTGATAAAAAAGCCTAATTCGAGTCCCATAGGCACTGATCGCAGCCATTCAGAAAACAGCGTAGGCCCAAGCGGGAATGCGGAAAGCTTTGCTTCTGACCGCCACGCTCTTCTGACCTCCGTTCCACTGGCTGGGAAATAAGAAGAGGAGCTAGCTAGGGAGGGAGGGATCACGCTGAACCATCAGGTAATTTGTAAGCGGTCGGGAGGGTGGGCAGCCAGGCTTGGTTTAAAAAGGTGCGATGGACGGCGGTGGGCGTGCAGCGGGGTGGGGTGTTTTACAGAGGTTTAGCAGGCAGGGTGTTTTAAAAAGGTTGGGCTGAAGGGTATTTTTAAACGGTACGGGGGGTGTAATTTTTTGTACCTTCGCTACATAAGATGCACCGAGATTTCCACCCACTTTTGGGTGGAAAAAAAGTGCATCTTATGGAGCGAAAAATACGGTAGTTCCATACTTCAGCCACTTTACCTATTAGTGTAATAGTGATTCTAGAAAGCAGCCATTTACATGTTGAAGACACATGTTGAAATGACTAGGTTTATAATCAGAGCATGGGGATGAAATGGTTTAGGTAGGCCTTATAATATTTACATATGTTGCCCATTTCACAAGGGAAACTTCCATAGCAAAGCAGCAGATGAATCCAGACTAGTGGGTATAGCTCACATCGACCAGCAGGTGGAGATAGAGAACTGATTAACAGTTGGCCTTAAAGCCTGGTGTTCCTTCTGTTGATTCAGTTTTGCTCTATCTCCCAGCAGGGACTGAGCTAGCCCTCTAGCTCTTGGATTCTGGATGCTGCCGGAGATATTGGTGTTCGGTGGACTTCCTCTGTTGAGACTTTGTCTCTTCAGTAGGATAGGGGTGCCTGGCTGAGTGGTGCCGGCTTTAGGAGTTACACCTGGGCCCCCCCAGGTCCCTACTCCACCCTCCCCTCCGGGTGATTGAGGGGTTGTTGGTCCTGCAGGAGTCGTCCTTTCTTCATTCCAGTACAAAAAAATAAAAAAATAAATAAAAAAAGGAATCGGCTTCCTGTTCATGCTGAGCTTGGCATTTGGTGCTTTTGCTGGCCGTACACTTACCAGCTGTGTCCTGGCGTCTCGGATCGCGGGAGCAGAGGGGTGAGTGTTTTCCCTGCCTCGGGGCTTGGGTGTCGCGGTCCCGACTGTAGGGGCGGTTGGGGGCGGAGTCGGGAGTCGGCGGCGTTTGCCGCGTGTGAACAAAAAAAAAAAAAAAAAAAAGCAGCCGCGCTGCAAAACGCGGCATGGCAACGGAGGCCGGTCAGAGGTGTTCGCGCTGTGGAGCGCGCAGGACACCGTCGGGCCTTTGCTCGGCCGAGTGTGAGCTGGCTCTGGCTGAAGGGGCTTTGTTGCAGGCTTGTGAGCTGGCGATTTCCCGGGTAACAGAGGCACGGGATAATTCCCCGGCTCGCAAGGGTGAGTCAGAGCGGCGAGGCTCTTCCGTAGCAGGGGGGAGTTCAGCGGCGGTGGGGGAGGCGGGAGCAATGGCGGAAGTCGCGGCCCCGCTCCCCGGCCCGGAGCAGGGCGGTTCAGCGGCCCTTCAGTGGGGTTCTTTTTCGCCGGAATTTGTAATGCTGATGCACAGGGCATTTTTGTTACAGGGTGCGCAGCCCGCCCCGCCGGTGCCAGTGATCGAGGTGGCCCTTCCGGTGCCCTCGACGTCGGCGGTGGTGCCTAAGGAGACAGGCCAACCTGCTGAGGGCACGGTGGGGTCGCCAGCGAGGGCGCTGGGTGCAAAGAAGAGCAGGCTCGTGGCCGTGGAGGCCGAGGATATTCTGCCTAGATCCCCTTTTTCTCTTCCAGAATCGTTGGAGGAGGGGGAGGTCCTGGATTGGGATGCAGGGGATCCCCCGGGTCAAGAAGGGGATGACCCGGCCGCGCTCAGGTTATTCCATAGGGAAGAATTGTCTTCCTTAATTTCAAAGGCTTTACAGGGGCTGAATATTTCTCAGGCTGATACGGTAGTATCAGGTAATCCCCTGATGGCGGGCACACGGAGACCACCGAAGTCTTTTCCGGTGCATGAAGCCATGCAGGAGCTGATCTCGGCGCAATGGGATACACCGGAAGCCAGTTTAAGGGTGGCAAAAGCCATGCGGCTCTTGTATCTGGTGGACCCGGCTGAACTGGATAAGTTTAGATTGCCCCGGGTGGATGCTTTGGTGGCCGCGGTAACCAAACGGACTACCTTACCGGTGGAGGGGGGAGTGACGTTGAAGGATGCGCAGGATAGGAAGATTGAATCTTCCTTAAAAATGTCCTTTGAGGTCGCGGCACTGACCTTGCAGGCCGCCATATGCAGTTCTTATGCGGCACGAGCATGTCTGCAGTGGTCGCAAGTGGTGTCAGATAATTTAACGGAGTCTGGTGGTTCTGTCCATGCGGAGCTGGCAGATTTGGAGTCCGGCTTGGCTTATTTGGCAGACTCATTATATGATATTGTTAGGGCGTCGGCGAAGCAGATGTCTCTTTCAGTGGTATCTCGCAGATCCCTATGGCTACGGCATTGGGCGGCCGATGCGGCTTCTAAGCTTCGGCTGGTACGGCTCCCTTTTAAAGGGGGTTTCTTGTTTGGAGATGATTTAGATAAACTGGTGAGAGATTTTGGGGATACCAAAACTCAGCGTTTACCGGAGGATAGGGCTAGGCCCCCGGTGAGGCCCTCATCGTCGAGACCGCGCTTCAGGGATGTTCGGAGATCCAGGTCTGGTAAGCCTTTCTTCAGATCGGCTGCTGGTTCGTCCTCGGCTTCGAAACCAAGGTTTCAGCAGAGGGGTTCCTTTCGTACGACGAGACCCTCGTCGGGGCAGTCCACGCGTACCCCAGCCACTCGCACTCCACAATGACGGGGGCGTGGCTCCCTCCGCCTTTCCCTTAGGGGGCCGGCTTTCGGAGTTCCGGGCGGAGTGGGCCACGATCACGTCGGATCAGTGGGTGTTGGACATTGTTCAAGAAGGGTACAAGTTAGAGTTCGCCTCTCCCGTCGTAGATTCTTTCTTGGTGTCCCCGTGCAATGGGGCGGCCAAGGGAGACGCGGTCCGGATGACTCTTCAGGGGCTGCTCGAGCTAGGGGCAGTGGTACCGGTGCCCCCAGAAGAAGTAGGCACCGGTATATATTCCCTTTACTTCATTGTGCCAAAGAAGGGGGGGTCCTTCAGGCCGGTGCTGGATCTCAAAAGAGTCAACAGATTTCTCAGTGTTCGCCATTTCCGGATGGAGACGGTGCGCTCGGTTATTGCGGCTGTACGCCCGGGAGAGTTCCTCACGTCCCTCGATCTCAAGGAGGCATACCTCCATATTCCGATCTGGCCTCCGCATCAGCGGTATCTGCGGTTTGCGATTCTCGGCCAGCATTATCAGTTTCGGGCAATGCCCTTTGGCTTGGCGACGGCCCCCCGCACCTTTTCCAAGGTCATGGTGGTGGTAGCCGCCTTCCTCCGCAAGGAGGGGATTCGGGTACACCCTTACCTAGACGACTGGTTAATCCGCGCCTCGTCCAGCCAGGAGAGTGTGGCGGTTACTCAGCGAGTGATTTCGCTCCTACAGTCGTTGGGGTGGATTGTCAACTTTCCCAAGAGTTTCCTGTCCCCGTCGCAGTCGTTGGTGCATCTGGGGGTGCGGTTCGACACGGCTCTGGGGAAGGTGTTTCTACCCCGAGACCGGGGGGAGAAATTGCAGGCTCAAATTCGCCTACTTCTCGGGACGGCCAGACCGCGAGTTTGGGATTATGTACAAGTGCTGGGTTCCATGGTAGCGACTCTGGAGGTGGTCCCCTGGGCGCGGAGCCACATGAGGCCTTTACAACAGTCTCTGCTCTCTCGCTGGTCCCCAGCTTCCCTGAACTACAATGTGCGTCTCCCATGGAGTCGTCGAGCAGCTCGCAGCATGCAGTGGTGGCTCCACGAGTTGCATCTGTGGAAGGGCATGCCGTTGGCCACGCCAGACTGGGTAGTGGTCACCACGGATGCCAGTCTGTGGGGTTGGGGGGCCCAGTGCCTGCAGGCGTCAGTGCAGGGGGTGTGGTCCTTCCAGGAGGCCCAGTGGCCCATCAATTTGTTGGAATTAAAGGCGGTCAGGCTGGCGCTGTTGGCTTTTCAGTCACTGATTCAGGACAAGCCGACCAGAGTCTTTTCGGACAGTGTCACGGCGGTCGCCTATGTCAATCGGCAGGGGGGCACCCGGAGTCCGCAGTTAGCAGAAGAGGCGAGAAATTTGTTTCAATGGGCGGAGCGGCATGTGCCGCTTCTCTCGGCGGCATACATTGCAGGTCACGAAAACGTGCAAGCGGACTTTCTCAGCAGGAAATCTTCTGGACCCAGGAGAGTGGGAGTTGTCTCCTCGAGCGTTCAGCCGGCTAGTCAGTCGGTGGGGCTTGCCGGAGATGGATCTCATGGCCTCGTCCCGCAATGCGAAGTTGCCTCGGTTCTTCAGCAGACGCAAGGAAGAGGGTTCGGAAGGGGTGGACGCGTTAGCTCTCCCATGGCCTCCGAATTCCCTTCTGTATGTGTTCCCGCCGTGGCCCATGATAGGGAGAGTGTTACAGCGCATCTCTCGCTTTCGCGGCAGAGTCATCCTGGTGGCTCCGGATTGGCCGCGTCGGCCGTGGTACGCAGATCTGATTCAGCTGTCGGTGGGCGAGCGAGTGACGTTCCAGGTAACGCCGGACTTACTGACGCAAGGTCCGATATGGATAGAAGATCCGGCCCGCTTTGGTCTTACGGCCTGGCTATTGAGCGGTCAAGGCTAAAAAAGAAGGGCTATTCAGAGAGGGTGATCGCCACTCTGCTTAAGGCCAAGAAGCTTTCGACGTCATCCTCCTATGCGAGAGTCTGGAGGATTTTTGAGGCATGGTGCGGTCGCCAGGGAGTGGCGCCCTTCAAGGCTTCTCTGCCGGCTATTCTTGCTTTCCTGCAGGAGGGCGTCGACAAAGGGTTAGCCTATAACTCTTTAAAGGTTCAGGTGGCGGCCATTGCCTGTTACAGGGGCCCGGTGGATTGATCGGCTCTCGCGTCGCAGCCGGACGTGGTCCGTTTCCTCAAGGGGGTGAACCATCTCCGCCCGCCGGTCAAGCGTATTTGTCCAACGTGGAATCTTAAGCTCGTCCTTGGGAAGTTGCAGGGGGCACCTTTTGAGCCCCTGTCAGCGGCCACGTTAAAAGATGTCACACTGAAAACAGTTTTTTTGGTGGCAATGGATTCAGCGAGGCGAGTATCGGAGCTGCAGGCGCTTTCTTGCAGAGAACCCTTTTTGCGTTTTTCGGAGACTGGGGTGTCGGTGCGTACGGTGCCGTCCTTTCTGCCGAAGGTTATTTCTGCCTTTCATGTGAACCAGGGTTTGTTCCTTCCATCCTTTCGGAGAGAGGATTGGGGGACTCGATTTTTGTCTTTACGGCTGCTAGATGTACGCCGTGTGCTTCTCCATTATTTGGAAGTGACGAATGGCTTTCGTCGGTCGGACCATCTCTTTGTCACTTTCGCGGGGAAAAACAAAGGGATGGCGGTGTCTAAGGCGTCCATTGCGCGTTGGGTCAAGGACACTATTGCTTCAGCGTATGTGCTGTCAGGTAAGAGAGTACCGGAGCACCTTCATGCTCATTCCACTCGGGCTTTGGCCACCTCTTGGGCGGAGTCCGGGGGGATGTCTTTAGAGGAGATTTGCCGTGCGGCCACTTGGTCGTCGACCAATACTTTTTCACGCCATTATCGTTTAGATGTGGCGGCCCGTTCAGAGGCGAGTTTTGGCGCAGCAGTGCTGGCAGAGGCGGCATTGGCGTCCCACCCAGTTTGAGTTTGCTTTGCTACATCCCACTAGTCTGGATTCATCTGCTGCTTTGCTATGGAAGGTAAAATTATGGTCTTACCTGTTAATTTTCTTTCCTTTAGAAGCAGCAGATGAATCCAGAGCCCCTCCCCGAATGACACTGGTTGTGTGTAGGGTGTTTAGTTGATTGGGTAGTTGGGGCTATGGTTGGTAAGTGTATGATTTCATTGCTGAAAAAAAAAAAAATAATATTTTTTTGGTACAAAAGAGACACATAGCATAATATCAAGAAGAGAAAGGCACATTTTCTACTGGAATGAAGTTTTTGTTGCGGCTCATTCTCCTTTCGGGATGCTTGGGCAGAATGCATAACTGAATCAACAGAAGGAACACCAGGCTTTAAGGCCAACTGTTAATCAGTTCTCTATCTCCACCTGCTGGTCGATGTGAGCTATACCCACTAGTCTGGATTCATCTGCTGCTTCTAAAGGAAAGAAAATTAACAGGTAAGACCATAATTTTACCATATGTTAATATAAGAATATTTAGACATCTAAATTTACATCTGCTGTGAGAAACTGGAGGGATGCAGACAAGCCTGCCTATATGTGTAAAGGCCAAGGTCAATGCTGTCCTACCTCCCCTTTCAAGTCATCCTGATCACCCTGACTGCTGTATAACACTCTGTTCTCCAAGGACAAGCAGGTATAATATTCTCACATGTGAGTGACATTATCCACGGAACCTGGTATGGACACTACTAAGTGCACTGTCACTAAATCTTTAGGCAGTTCCCATACACACACGCTGGTGTCTTCCCACCTGACATCAGCTCGTTTTCCATGGAGCTGAGAAGCTGTGTCTTCAGTTTTCTCTTCAGTATGTCAAATTTTTTCTTCATTTTTTTTGTGCCTTCCCGTACATATTTTTCTTTCCAGTGCAATAGGTGAGACCAGTTTAACTTCATCCTATGCCTTCTCTTTCCAGAGCAAGGGCATAGGATGGAGTTATGCTGGTTGATCCGGTTGATATTGTGTATTTGGATTTTCAAAAAGGCATTTGACAAAAGTACCTCATGAAAGACTTGTGAGGAAATTAGAAAGTCATGGGATAGGAGGTAATGTCCTATTGTGGATTAAGAACTGGTTGAAAGACAGAAAATAGAGAGTAGGTTTAAATGGTCAATATTCTGAATGGAGAAGGGTAAATAGTGGGGTTACCCAGGAGTCTGTGCTGGGACAGTTGATTTTTTTTAAACTTTTTTTTTTTTTTAATAATTCTTTATTCATTTTAACACTCACACAATAAGTGAAACAGTATATAACATCCATTTGGTCTTACATACATCACTTAATATTATACAAAGCTCAATTTCAAATTCCATATCCCTCCCCTTCCCTATTCAATAACATTCAACTCAAAACAAATATATAATAACCTCCCCCTCCCCACATTGTTACTCTCAAAGAAAACCAAGAAATTTCCACCCCCCTTCTTGGATGTGCATATTTAAGGGGAAAAACTTGTTATTCAATCATTACAGTATTTTGTTAATGATTCCCAAATATCCTGAAATTTCTTAATGCCCCCCCCCCCCTTTGTATGGCAATTACCCTTTCCATTTTAAATATGTGACATAACGAATTCCACCAAAAACTATAATTTAAGCAATCCCAATTTTTCATTTTATGTTATATAGCAACCCCTCAAAGAAAAATGGGGAGACCCAATGATCCACAGTGAAAACAATCCACCGATGAAAACAAAAACTGTGGATACAGATGTTCTGGAGATAATTTATTAAACACGGACATATGGTTTCTTCAGGTTTGAATACGATGTCTTTTTTATATAGTTTAAAGACAATAGACTGTTTTCAGTCCAATTCTTTATATGTGAGGTTGCAAACAATTGGTATGTATAATGTCTTCTCGTCATTACATTGTGTCACATATCTCTTCATGTTTTCAAAATCAGACACGCACCATGGTTTCTTCATTCTATTAACTTTTCATTCTTATGGCTTCTCTTAGGCACCTTATAGATTCCTGTGCTTAAGTTTATATCTATTACACACCTATGACACTTTTTCCTCTCATGTCTCATCAATGTTTCAAGCCTCTATATATAGCATGTCACACACTTGGCTCACTTGTTTTATCTTGCAGTTGAGTATAGACACTAATATGCATGCTCCAGATTGGCATCACAGTCACTTCTTATCTTTCTATCTTTTTATTTTTTTATCTTTCTCTTTATCATTATTCATCATTACCTCTTCCTTTTGAAACCCTGAGGAAGGCGTGTTCGCCAAAACACGGACCGTGTAGGGTCTGGTTGGATTTTTATCACAGTATTTTTTATTATTGTACTTTTTTAATTGAATTTTCATGATTTTATATGTCAGTGTTTAATAAATTATCTCCAGAACATCTGTATCCACAGTTTTTGTTTTTGTTTAACAACCCCTGTCATAATCTAATATAATAAAACGCTAGGCCGCGCATGCGCAGTTCCATCGCGTGGGTCCGTCTCTCTTCCCCAGAGACGGATATCGGACATGGCAGCTGTCGGCCCGTGCTGTTTTTTGATCTGCCCTGCTCCTTGCCTGAAGTCCTCTCTCCTCCCCCGAGGCTGATGTCGGACGCGGCGGTTGTCTCCCCCGAGGCGGATGATCTTATGGGAATCAATGTTCTTCGCTCTGCCCTGCTCCTTGCCTTACTATATTTTTAAGTTGAAAGACCAGGCAGCGGCTCCTCTCAGGTCGGAAGTCCAATGCAGTCGGGGATCTTGAGAGGAGCCGCCGCCGCCGTGTCTTTCAACTTAAAAATATACTAAGGCAAGGAGCAGGGCAGAACGATCTTCAAAATGGCGGCAAATCGATCTCCGTTCCTCGGGGGGGGGGGGGGGGTCTGGGAGGAGAGGGATTGCGGCCACACCGAGGAGCCCAGCAATTTTCTGCTGTCCGGGACCCAACTCATTTGCCGCCCCCCCCCTCTTCCCTTACCGCGGGCCCGCCTGGCGATTTAAGCAGCGTGTCAGCACTCTTCACACGCTGCTTCGGGCCCTTCTACTGCACTGATTTACTCTGGCACGTCCGGAGCAAATCAGGGCAGTAGAAGGGCCCGAAGCAGCGTGTTAAGAGTGCTGACACGCTGCTTGAATCGCCATGTGTAGTCGGGCCCGCGGGAAGGGAAGGGGCAAAGGACTCGGGCCCGCGTTTGTAGTCGCGACTATGGGAAGGGAAAGAGGGTAGAGGAAATGCTAATGCAGGCACAGGGAACTGGTGTGGGGGGAGGGAAATGGAAGGGGGAGGGAATGCTACTTTGGACAGACAGACAGAGGGAGGAAGGAAGACAGAAAGACAAGAAGAAAGACACAGGGGCAGGTGCACAGGGAACTGGTGTGGGGGGAGGAAATGCTGCTTTTGACAGACAGAGGGAGGAAGGGACACAGAAAGACAAGAAGAAAGACACAGGGGCAGATGCGGGACAGCGGGAGTCACGTCAGGAGGGGTGCGGGATGCCGCAGAGGGAACTTTTCCAATGGGTGCAACTGGGCGGCTGTCAGGAGCCTCTGATCACGGGCAGAGCAAGGTAAGTGTATCATAGGGATAAGAAGGAGGAGGGGGGAGAAAAAGGAAGGGCCGCCTACTGCTGGACAGGGGGAGAAGGAAAGAGGTGCAGATGGCCGGGGGGGTGGGGGGTGAAGAAAAAGGAACGGAGGCCTAATGTTGGAGAAGGAAGGTGCTGCTAGACAGGGGGGAGGTAAAACAAAGGGAGAAGGGCTGCTGCTGCATAAGGAGACCTGTGAAGGGGTGGTGGTGGACACAGGGGAGGTAAAAGGAAGGGAGAATGGACAGGGGGAGCAGGCAAGGGGTGGTGATGGAGAGCCAAGGAAAAAGAAAGACAGAAAGAAAGAAAGCGGCTAAGGAGAGAGAGAAAGAGAAAGAAATAAAGAGAGACACACACACATATATTCTAGCACCCGTTAATGTAACGGGCTATAAGACTAGTAAGTAATAATTTATTATTATTAACTGAAATATTTTTTAACATATTTATCAATGATCTAGAGATGGGAATAACTAGTGAGATAATTAAATTTGCTGATGACACAAAGTTGTTCAAAATTGTTAAATCGCAAGAGGATTGTGAAAAATTGCAAGAGGACTTTGTTAGACTGGAAGACTGGGCATCAAAATGGCAGATGTCATTTAATGTGAGCAAGTGCAAAGTGATGAAAACAAAAACTGTGGATACAGAAGTTCTGGAGATAATTTATTAAACACTGACATATAAAACCATGAAAATTCAATTAAAAAAGTACAATGATAAAAAATACTGTGTTCTAAATTCTTTATTCATTTTATATTTTACATCAAGTGTACAGAAAATAACATTATAATACATCAAAACATCACTTGAAATTCCACAACATTTTCCATAAATAAGATTTATCCCCCTCCCACCATGCCAATATAAAATAAACTACATAATAAAATACAGTATAATCTATCCATCTCTTCATATCAAATGATTAAAATCACAAACCCACCCCCCACTCCCTAAAATCATTTATGTTATACAGGGAAAATTGATAATTATTCATTACAATACTTTATTAATGGCCCCCACACATCCTTAAATTTATTAAAAGATCCTTTTTGAACAGCTAACGCTCTTTCCATTTTATACAAGTGATACACTGAATTCCACCAAAAACTATAATTCAGTCTTTTCCAATCCTTCCATTTATACGTGATTTGTTGAATGGCAACTCCTGTCAAAATCATTAAAAGTTTGTTATTATTTGAAGATATTTGGCATTTAGCTCTCATAGACATGCCAAATAAAACTGTGTCATACGACAATGCCACATGATTTTCTAACAAACAATTTATTTGATCCCAAATCGACTGCCAAAAAACCATGACAAATGGACAGTAAAACAATAGATGATCCAAAGTTCTTTCAAAGCATCGAGACAACAGTGCCAACATCTATTAGACTTAGAGCAATCCAATTTTTGTAAACGAACATATTGTGATAAAAATCCAACCGGACCCTACACGATCCGTGTTTCGACGAACACGCCTTCCTCAGGGGTCCAATGGTTTGCAACCTCGCATATAAAGAATTGGACTGAAAACAGTCTATTGTCTTTAAACATGTGAGCAAAGAACACCGCAGACAAGCTGAAGTAGCAAAAAAAAAAAAATGCAATAAAACTACTAAGTAGTAGATTTAAAACAAAAAAAAAATTTTTTTTACATAACATGTAATTAAACTCTGGAATTCATTGCTGGAGAATGTGGTGAAATCAACTTAGCAGGGTTTAAAAAAAAGTTTGGATAATTTCCTAAAAAGAAGTGTATAGGCCATTATTGAGATGTATTGGGGAAATCCACTGCTTATTCCTAGGATAAGCAACATAAAATCTGTTTTACTACTTAGGATCTAGCTAGGTACTTGGGATCTGCGTTGGCCACTGTTGGACACAGGATACTGGGTTTGATGGACCTTTGGTCTGTCCCAGTATGTTAATTCTTATGTTCTTATGATAGGCTCAGGAGTAATCTAAGGAAATATTTTTTTACAGAAAGGGTGATAGTTGTATGGAATAGTCTTCCGGTAGAGGTGGTGGAGAGAAAGACTGTGTCTGAATTCAGAAAAGTATGGGACAAGCACATGGATTCTCTTAGGGCAGGGGTAGGGAACTCCGGTCTTCAAGAGCCATATTCCTGTCGGGTTTTCAGGATTTCCCCAATGAATATGCATGAGATCTATTTGCATGCACTTCTTTCAATGCATATTCATTGGGGAAATCCTGAAAACCCAACTGGAATACGGCTCTCGAGGACCAGAGTTCCCTACCCCTGTTTTAGGGTGAGGAGAATATAGTGGATGCTGCAGAGGAGCAGACTGGATGGGTCATTTGGCCTTCATCTGCCTTCATCTTTCTATGTTTTCTCTTTCTTTTGCCCTTGCAGCAGAGAACTGGTGTAAAAGCTGTTCTCAAGGGAAACTGAGCAGAGTTCAATCAGATACAAATATTTTTAACACACAAAATATTATCTGTAACAATGCAATAATTTTAATTTGTATATTTATGATAATTCTTCTTTATAAGCTGTATTACAGTAGTAGAGCATTGTACCTACAGTAAAAGCACATATTTTTTAAAAATCCTTTCTGTCTATTTTAGCACTAGCTAATATAATCTGTAATTCTGATTAATAGAGAAAAATGTATTACCACAAAAGTTAACCAACTGGCTTAAAAATAAAATGTTTAGGACCTTGGTCGCTCTTTTGTTCTGCAGGAATTTAAAAATAAAGTGAGGAGAAACACCAAAATCACACTCTTATATAATCCATTCTCCTCCCTCCTAACCCCCCCCCTCAAACCCTATGAAAAACAAAAATTCCATTAAAGTTCAGACTTTGAGAAGCAAGATGAATCAGCCACGCAAGTGGATATTACATGACCATGCTGGCATGGACCTAGCTTTTTCTAAGAATGAGCAGGACTTCTGTGGAGCCACTTCCTCATAAACCCTCTCAGTCCTCTTTTTGTCCACTATCTCTGCTACTCCCTGGATGTTGTAATTTTCTACTAAATTTTCCAAAAGTCACTAAAGAGAAACATTTTTTTTTGGGGGGGGTTCTTTTATTGATACTTCCTACAAATCTCTTCCTTATTTTCCCCAACCCCCATCCTCCCAAAAAAGTGTAAAAGAAAAAGTAAACTGTGACTAGGTTTTTCAGATGTCTTCATTTCTTCCTCTTTCTTTCAGCAACCTGAAGGAACTGGTATGATAGATGAAGAATTCACAGTGGCAAGGCTGTACATTAGCAAAATGAAATCAGAGGTGAAAACTATGGTAAAACGCTGCAAACAATTAGAAAGCACCCAAGTAGACAGCAACAAAAAGATGGAAGAAAATGAGAAGGAGTTGGCAGCTTGCCAGCTTCTTATTTCACAGGTAAAGTAAGTGCTGAAGTATTTAGTTTAAGAATTTGGTCCATCAAACCTGATAATAAATTATCTTTCCAAATTAAACTATGATATAAAAAAAAAAATCACTTTTTTACCATTATGTACAGAAAAAATATTGGGGGGTTTTTGTGTCAAAGCATGAGGCAAAGATCAGAGTACCTCCAAAATGTGGAACAGGGACAAGCACAGAGACTCTGTGTGCTAGAAGAATTATATAATTGCTTTATATGAGACAAGCACCTATAAATAGTTCCTTATAACAGTTTGGACAGGAGAACTGATGCAGCCAGTCCTGGATGAAGAAGAGCTGTCACTCCTGTAGGCAAGCTTTGACCATAGAGGAACTAGAGAAAGACTGGAAGGAAAACACTGGGAGATGGGTGGAAAACTGAGAAGCAGGGAGAGAGGCAGAAGAAAGAGAATGGGGACTTGTATACCCCTTTTTGTGGCTTTGGCATGTCAAAACTGATATTCAAGTGGTGGGCACTGGAGAATTAAGCGACTTGTCCAGGGACACAAGGAGCAGCACCAGGATTTGATCTCATAACCTCTGGGTGCAGAGGCAGCAGTTCAACCAGTGAGCTACAGCCCCTGGAAAGAAGCAGGGGTGGGAGGCTGAAGGAAGTTGATATTAAGAGCATATTACAAAAACCAGACTGGAAATAAAAGAATAGCAACTAAGATTTAAAAAGTGCAAAGTGAAAACTAAGGATGTGAACATAAAGCATAAGATTTTAAAAGGTCAATGAGCACGTTCAATGCCTTTATAAAAGTAGCTTTCAGTAGTAGTCTGATTGCTGTATTGGATTTTACTCTTGTAGAGGCATTTACAAATGTGTCTCTGGACTGCAAAAAGACAGAAAAATGGATTGGAGATAAGACATTAGAATTATAAGATTAGTTTGAATTACTCCAAGTGACTGAAGGAATGGAATGCTAAGGGGGAGGAGAGGAGAGAAAGGGCAAGGAAAGGAAAGAGAAACATAGAAAGATGACGGCAGAAAAGGGCTACAGCCCATCAAGTCTGCCCACTCTATTGACCCACCCCATTAAGTCTGAATGCTAATGACCTAGTTCCTTAACTCGACCCTCGTAGGGATCCCACGTGGATGTCCCATTTAGTCTTAAAGTCGAGCACGCTGGTGGCCTTTATCACCTGCACCGGAAGTCTGTTCCAGTGATCTACCACCCTTTCTGTGAAGAAATACTTCCTGGTGTCACCACTAAATTTCCCTCCTCTAAGTTTGAGCGGGTGCCCTCTTGTGACCGAGGGTCCCCTGGGAAAGAATATATCGTTTTCCACCTCGACACGACCCGTGACGTACTTAAATGTCTCAATCATGTCACCCCTTTCCCTGCGCTCCTCTAGGGTATAGAGCTGCAGTTTGCCCAGTCTTTCTTCGTATGAGAGACCTTTGAGCCCCGCGACCATCCTAGTGGCCATCCGCTGGACCGACTCAGCTCGAAGCACATCTTTCCGGTAGTGTGGCCTCCAGAATTGCACACAGTATTCCAGATGAGGTCTCACCATGGTTCTGTAGAGTGGCATTATGACTTCAGGTTTACAGCTGACGAAGCTTCTATTGATACATCCCATCATTTGCCTTGCCTTTGATGAGGCCTTCTCTACTTGTTTGGCAGCCTTCATGTCTGCACTGATGATTACCCCCAAGTCCCGTTCCTCTGAAGTCCTAGCTAGTGTTTCTCCATTCAAGGAGTATGTTCTGCATGGATTTCCGCTGCCGAGATGCATGAGCTTACATTTTTTAGCGTTGAAGCCTAGCTGCCATGTCGAGGACCAGTTTTCCAACGTGATCAGATCTTGTGTCATACTATCCTGGAGGATGCTTTCACTTACTATGTTACACAGTTTGGCATCGTCGGCGAACAGTGCTACTTTACCCTGAAGCCCCCGGATCAAGTCCCCTAGGAATATGTTGAAAAGGGATGGTCCCAGGACTGAGCCCTGCGGCACTCCGCTAGTCACCTCCGATGTCTCAGAGAGGGTGCCGTTGACCACCACCCTCTGAAGTCTTCCACTCAGCCAATTACTGACCCATGCAGTTAGTTTCTCACCCAAACCCAGCGATTTCATCTTGTTTAATAGTCTACGGTGTGGGACACTGTCGAAAGCTTTACTGAAATCCAAGTACACTATGTCCAGAGACTCTCCCGAGTCTAGCTTTCCTGTCACCCAATCGAAGAAGCTTATAAGATTGGATTGGCATGACCTGCCTCTGGTGAATCCATGTTGATAGGGATCCCTTAGATTCCCTTCATCCATTATCGTGTCTAATTTACCTTTAAGTAGAATTTCCATGAGTTTACACACTATTGATGTGAGACTCACTGGTCTATAATTTGCAGCCTCTGCTCTGCAACCCTTTTTGTGCAGAGGAACGACGTTGGCTGTTTTCCAGTCCAGGGGGACTCTCCCCGTACTTAGGGAGAGATTGAAGAGCATGGCTAACGGTTCCGCCAGAACATCGCACAGCTCTCTGAGCACTCTTGGGTGCAAATTGTCCGGTCCCATGGCTTTGTTCACCTTGAGTCTTGAAAGTTCTCTGTAAACATCAGCTGGTGTAAACTCAAAATTCAGAAATGGGTCTTCCTTGCTTTCTTTTGCTTCCAGCCGTGGCCCGTGCCCTGGTGCCTCGCAGGTAAAGACTGAGCAGAAGTATTCGTTCAGTAGTTTGGCTTTTTCAGAATCTGTTTCCACATAATTCCCGTCTGGCGTTCTAAGGCGTACTATCCCGTCTGCGTTCTTTTTCCTGTCGCTAATGTACCTGAAGAAGGATTTGTCCCCTTTTTTAATGTTCTTCGCTAGAGTTTCTTCCATTCGAAGTTTGGCCTCCCTGACTGCTGTTTTGACCGCTGCAGACTTTGTCCTGTATTCAATGTTTGCTTCTTTTTCCCCCGTGCGTTTGTACAAGAGAAACGCTCTTTTCTTATCCTTGACGAGGTACGAGACCTCATCAGTGAACCATTGGGGTTTCTTTTTTCTTTGTTGTTTAGTTACTGATTTTATGTAGCGGATAGTTGCCTCATGAAGGGTCGATTTCAAGGTTGACCATAAAACCTCCACATTATCCGTTACTTCTTGAACCTGAAGCGTCTGATGGACGAAGTCTCCCATGCGTGTGAAGTCAGTACCCCGGAAATTGAGTACCCTTGTTTTTGTTTGTGATCTAGGGAAGCCTTTCCTAAGGTTGAACCATACCATGTTATGGTCACTGGTGGCTAGCGGTTCTCCCACCGAGTTCTCTGAGACGCTTTCCCCGTTCGTAAGTACCAGGTCCAGGATGGCCTGGGCCCTAGTGGGTTCTAATACCAATTATTTGAGCCGTACTCCCTTCATGGACGTTAATATCCTCCTGCTATCACAAGTAGTCGCTGAGAGTGTGTTCCAATCTACATCAGGCATGTTAAAGTCTCCTAACAGAACAACGTCTCCCCGTAAGGTGATATTCTCAATGTCTTCAATTAATTCAATGTCCTTGTGCTCCGATTGTCTTGGAGGTCTGTACACCACACCAAGATACAGGCATTTTTCTCCGCCTCTGGCCAGGTTTACCCAGATGGATTCCCCAGTATAGGGAAAGGAAAGAGGCTTCATGGCTCAAACTTTGGGAAAAATAAAATTGTAATTTAAAATTCCCCTCTGTACAACAATATTACTTATACAGTGGAATCACAGAAAAAGAACTTAAAATATTGCAGACACTCCAGAATACAGCAACCTGACTAATACTCTGAGCCAGGAAAGATGGAGAAAGCCTATCTCTTACCTCACTTCCAACTATACACCCCCACAAGGACAACCAGAAATCGCAACTTCTTTGCCTATCCGAAGATCACTGATTGCAAATACAGGACCTTTCTGGACAGAACTTTTAAGTTTCAAGCTGGTAGACAGCAAACCTGGCTAGGCAATTTAATCGATAGAGCCAGGTCGACCTATGGCACTTTTCGGAAAGAAATTAAGACCACTCTGTTCAATAGATTTATTTCCTAGTCAGACAACTCCCCCCCTTTTTAAAAACTATTACTCAACTTGTTGATACTGCGTATTCTCACTGATTGTATTCTGTATTCACTGACTGTTTAGTGACTTCTTCACCATTTGTATTCTGAAATTCGCTGGCTATCCAGCCCTCTTCACTGTAACATGTTAATATTATATTCTTTAGCACTCTCCAGACCAGTAGAGGTTAACTTTACGAATGGGTATATATCTAATCATGACCAGCAGGTGGAGACTGAAAACAAAACTTTGGGACAGTATATACTATCCTCCCTTCTCTATTTCCCTCAGTCTTCTTTCAGTCTCCAGCAGGTGTTGAGTGATCTGTACCCATCTCTCTTGGTAGGGCTGTTGGAATTTGTTTAGGGGTTTATTGTCCCTGTTTTTGGCCGGACGGAGCTTGGTTGGGCCCTGTTTGGGGGTCCGTCCGACCTCGGGGGTGTCAAACCCGGCGGGTCACGAGCGGGGTCCCTCCCCCCACTTCCTCCACCTCCCCACATTTTTTTAGAGGAGCCTCAGCAGTAAGCCTTGCCCCCTAAGTCAAGCAAGGCATATTGCTTCGAGAGCCTGTGGAGTCTGTTCTGTAAAAAAAAAAAAATCCTGAGGTAGTGCTGGTCTGAAGGGTTGTTTCCCTTTAAGAAAACTGTATTTTACTGTATTTTTTTCATGTAACCGGCACTTTTTTATAGCTAGGTCGCGTATGGAGCAATTGTGTCCTTCTCCGGGGGAGTAGGACACAATTGAGTCCAGCCGCGAGGCACTCGCGGCCGGCCTGAACTCGGCGGTTTGGGTCGGTGAGGTGGTGGAGCTCCGTCGGCAGCGGCTGCAGGCGCCCAGAGCTCCCCGCCGATGGTGCCTCGCGAGTCGGCTTGGAGCAGTGGGGAAGCCCGGTCTTCCACAACCGCCCACGGAGGGATTCCCCGAAGGATTCCCTCTCAGCTGATTTTTTGACAGCTGATGCCGACTTGCCTGTCTTAGCGGCTGAGACTGTTCAGTCTTCTCAGCCGCTACAGGCCATGGAGGGAGCATTTTTGGCGGGAACTTCGCCATTTTCTTTGTCTGGCCCCTCCATTTTGTCTGCAACCTCAGGTGACCTTCCCCCTGTATGGCGAACACAGGGGCAGGTTTCAGCATGGACCCCTGCTGGGGCAGGGAGTCCCTGGGGACCCCCAGGGGTTTTTTGCCCCCAATTTATTTTCTTTCTTTGTGCGGACTTTTGGGGGTCCCACGTGCGCCTGGGGGGTTTCGGGGGGGGTTTCCCTCCGTGCCCCCTATGGCTTTGCCTCCCTCTTTTCGTTTGGCGTCCCCTCTTCCTCCTCCCTCATCCAAGCGCCCGCGGGGGGGCTTGGATTGCGAATTGGTGGGCGGAGGAGCGTGTTGGCCTGGTTGAGGACCTGGCTGCTTTGGCGGGCTTCCAGGATCCTCTAGAGGGGACGCCTGTTGGCAGCGGGGCGGCGGGTTTCCCGTCTTCCAGAGCAGATGCGTCCGTGGTGCGCTTTTTTATTCAGAGGGATGAGCTTTTAGACCTGTGTAGCAGGTCTCCTTGGTGCTGCATTTTTGCAGTGGCGCCGCCGGAGACCCCGCGTATGGGGGCCCCTCTGCTTCAGGGGGTCTGTCCTGTTTCCCGCTCTTTTCCTGTGCGTCAGGATTTGCGGGATTTTGTGTTGGCGCAGTGGCCTATGGGCGCAGTTTCGTTTGGTGTGCGCCTTGGCTCTTGGGTATCCCGTCCCGGAGGGAGGTAGGGCTACCTTAATTTCTCCAATGGGGAACGCGGTGGTCTCGGCACTTCCTAAGCGGCATACCGTGCCTGTTATGGACGGTTCTGCTCTTAGGGTCTCGGAGGCGCGTGCGTTAGAGACACTTCTTAAGTATGATTTTGATGTCTCTGCCTTTGGGGTCCAGGCGGCTGTTTGTGGGGAGCTAGTCGCTCGCGCCGTGTTTCGGTGGGCTGAGCGTGTCCTGGATCGGGAGTCTGATGACTGGTCTCTAGTGGATCAGGAGTTAGCGAAGATTGCGATGGCTGCCTCGTTCCTCTCAGATGCTCTTTATGACTTGGTGCGGATTTCGGCTAAGTCTATGGCATGGCCGCGCGGCGTATTTTGTGGCTGCGCGCTTGGGCGGCGGATTCTGCGTCCAAAGCTAAGTTTACTAAAGTTCCCTTTAGGGGGTCTTTTTGTTTGGAGAGGAATTAGATGAGTTGATTCAGACTCTGACGGACTCGAAGGTGCCCCGTCTGCCTGAGGACCGTGCCCGCCCTGCGTCTAGGTGTGGGGCTGCCCGGGGGCGTTTGCGGGAATTTCGCAAGTATCGCCCGGGGCGTGGGGCTGCTTCTTTCCCGGCTCAGGGTTTTTCCCGGGGTCGGTTCTTCCAGCGCATGCAGCCCTTTCGGGGGGCCCGTCGGGGGGCAGGGAATCCCTCCGCCGGTTCCCCCGCTTCCCGTCCTGCGCAATGACTCCTTGCCGGCGCCCCCTTTGGTTCCGGTGGGG
The DNA here is from genome assembly GCF_902459505.1 of Geotrypetes seraphini. NCBI lineage: Eukaryota > Metazoa > Chordata > Amphibia > Gymnophiona > Dermophiidae > Geotrypetes > Geotrypetes seraphini. The sequence goes on along the minus strand of NC_047085.1, from coordinate 448,327,290 downwards.
GCCCGGCTGCGCAAATTTTTCCCCAAATGGGCCGAGATCGCGTCCGATCAGTGGGTCCTTGAGGTGGTGCGGGACGGTTACGCTCTGGAGTTTACCCGCTCTCTGCCGGACCTTTTCCTCGCTTCTCCATGTCAGACTCCATGGAAGACGCAGGCTTTTCGTCAGACCCTTCAGCGTTTGCTAGATCTCGAGGTACTCCATTTACTTTGTGGTGGCCATAAAGGAGGGGACCTTTCGGCCCATCCTGGATTTGAAAGGGGTCAACAGAGCTCTCAAGATTCCGTCTTTCCGCATGGAAACGCTGCGGTCGGTCATTCTGGCGGTTCAGCCGGGGGAGTTTCTTACGTCTCTCGATCTGACGGAGGCCTACTTGCAGGTTCCAATTCGGGCCTCTCATCAGCACTTCCTTCGCTTTGCGATCTTGGGGCGGCACTTTCAGTTCTGTGCGCTTCCCTTTGGTCTGGCCACGGCTCCTCGGACGTTCACCACGGTAATGGTGGTCGTCGCGGCAGCCTTGCGGTCGGTGGGCATCCTGGTTCACCCCTACCTGGACGACTGGTTGATTCGGGCAAAGTCGTTGCAGGAGAGCTCCCGGGTTACGGCTCGGGTGGTGGAGTTTCTCCGGTTGCTGGGCTGGGTGGTCAACCTTTCCAAGAGTCGGTTGGTCCCGGCTCAGCGTCTGGAGTGCCTTGGGGTTATGTTCGGCACCTCCTTGGGGAAGGTCTTCCTTCCAGAGGCCCGGGTGAGCAAATTGCAATCTCAGATTCGCCTGCTTTTGGCGTCCCGGGGTCCTCGGGCGCGAGATTTCCTCCAAGTCCTGGGGTCAATGGCGGCGTCCCTGGACGTGATGAGGTGGGCGCGGGCCCACATGCGTCCTCTTCAGTATGCTCTGCTCCGGAGGTGGTCTCCCCGGAGGCAAGATTTGGATGTTCCGGTTCCCCTACGAGGCTTGGCGCGCTGCAGTCTGCGCTGGTGGCTCCGGACCCCTCACCTGGTTCAGGGGGTGGGTCTGGATCTCCCGCAGTGGACGGTGCTCCTTACGGATGCGAGTCTCCTCGGTTGGGGGGCTCAGTTTATGGGCCACTCAGCTCGGGGCACCTGGTCCGCGGAGGAGGCCTCCTGGTCGATCAACGTGTTGGAGACCAGAGCGGTCAGGCTGGCGCTGTTAGCTTTCCACTCCCTTTTGCTGGGCAAGGCGGTCAGAGTCCTGCCGGACAATGCCACGGCGGTGGCTTATGTCAATCGTCAGGGGGGCACCAAGAGCACTCCTGTGGCGCAGGAGGCGGCTCGGCTCATGGTTTGGGCGGAGTCCCATCTTCTGGACCTCTCGGCTTCTCCTATAGCCGGGGTAGAAAATGTTCAGGCAGACTTCCTCAGTCGTCACTTCCTGGATCCAGGAGAGTGGTTTCTCGGCGCCGGAGCGTTTCGGTTGATAGTGCAAGATTGGGGGCAGCCCCTGATGGACCTGATGGCCACGAGTGGCAACGCCAAAGTGCCCCGCTTCTTCAGTCGTCGCAGGGAAGGGCTGGCCGAGGGTCTGGATGCTCTGGTCCAGCCGTGGCCAACGGAGGGGCTGTTGTATGTGTTCCCTCCTTGGCCGCTGGTGGGCAGAGTGCTTCTTCGCATTGTTCACCATGCGGGTTTGGTGGTGCTGGTGGCACCGGATTGGCCTCGACGTCCGTGGTATGCGGATCTGGTGAGGCACCTGGTGGCGGTTCCTCTTCCTCTGCCTCTCTCGGACGACCTTCTGATGCAGGGTCCCATTCCCATGTTCGACCCGTCTCCCTTCTGTCTTACGGCGTGGCTCTTGAAAGGGGTCGCCTTAGCAAGAAGGGATATTCAGACAAGGTGATCGCTTCACTGTTGGGGTCCCGGAGGCTTTCTACCTCTCGGGCTTATGTGCGGGTTTGGCGTCTCTTTGAGGAATGGTGTCGGGCGCGGGGAGTGACCTCTTTTCGCGCTTCTCTGCCTAACATTCTAGAGTTCTTGCAGGATGGCCTGGATAGAGGCCTGGCTTGGTCTTCTCTCCGGGTTCATCTTGCGGCCCTGTCGGCCTTTCGAGGGTTGGTGTCAGGTCAGCGTTTATCGGCTCTTCCTGATGGGATTCGGTTTCTGCGGGCGGCCAAGTTGCTTAGGCCTCCCCTACGGCCCTCGGTTCCCTCTTGGGATCTTAATCTGGTTCTCTCTGTTTTGGGGCGCCCGCCTTTCGAGCCCTTGAACAACTGTTCTTTGAAGGACCTTACTTTGAAGGCGGTCTTTTTGGTGGCCATTACTTCTGCTAGGCGTGTTTCTGAGCTGCAGGCTTTCTCTTGTAGGGCTCCCTTCTTGGAGTTTTCTAGGGAGCGGGTCGTCTTGCGGCCTGTTCCTTCCTTTCTGCCGAAGGTTGTTTCTCCTTTTCATGTCAATCAATCGGTGGTTCTCCCGGTCTTGGGTGGTCGGGAGGGCTCTTCTGAGCAACGGCAGCTGCGCAAGTTGGATGTCGGTCGGGTCCTTCGCTCTTATGTGCAGCGGACCCAGGAATTCCGGAAGTCCGATCATCTCTTTGTCCTCCTGGCTGGTCCTCGTCGGGGAGCTGGCGCTTCTAAGGCTACTATTGCGCGCTGGATCAAGGAGACGATTGCTTCCGCTTATCTTCTGAAACAGCAGCCTGTTCCGGAGTTTCTCAAGGCTCATTCCACTCGGGGTCAGGCGGCTTCTTGGGCTGAGTCGTCGCTCGTGCCTCCGGTGGATATTTGTAAGGCTGCGGTTTGGTCCTCCTTGCATTCATTTGTTAGACATTATCGGGTAGATGTTCAGGCGCGTCGGGACGCGGTGTTCGGTGAGCGTGTTCTGGTATCGGCCCTTCGGGGGTCCCGCCCGTGAGAGGGACTGCTTTGGTACGTCCCATTCGTAAAGTTAACCTCTACTGGTCTGGAGAGTGCTAAAGAAGGAGAAATTAGGTTCTTACCTGCTAATTTACTTTCTTTTAGCTTCTCCAGACCAGTAGAGGTCCCCACCCTGTCTGTTGTTGTTGTTGTTGTTGGGGCTGTTTTCGCGGGCAGTTTTTGTTTTTTGCTGCGGGTTCTAGTATTTTTCTAGGGCCGGGGAGAATTAAAGAACAGCGGCTGTGGCTCGGCTGGCTTAGCTGGCGAGCTGTGGGGACATTTTCCTTCGGGTATTTCTCCTCTGCATTTTCCAACAGCATTTGGGTATGTTATTTGTTACTCCTGTTCGGAGTATTGTTTTCTTCCTGTTTTCCAGTTCTTGGTTCTGCTTGGCTATTCGGCAGACTGAGCGAAATAGAGAAGGGAGGATAGTATATACTGTCCCAAAGTTTTGTTTTCAGTCTCCACCTGCTGGTCATGATTAGATATATACCCATTCGTAAAGTTAACCTCTACTGGTCTGGAGAAGCTAAAAGAAAGTAAATTAGCAGGTAAGAACCTAATTTCTCCTTTCTTACTAATTTGTACTCTGTAATCACTGATTGCTCAGTTACATCTTCCCTATTTGTACGCTGTAATTTGCTGATTGCACAGCTCTCTTCACTGTGAACCGCCTAGAAGTCGCAAGATTATGGTGGTATACAAAACATAAAGTTATTATTATTATTATTCCACTACTGAAAGAATTATATTGTTTATCAATCAAGAAACGAATGCAATTCAAGATGACCTACATGATTCACAAAGCCATAAATGGTGAAAACTCCTATGGGCTCACCATAAAACTTCAAGATCACACCCTCCTTCCTCAACTCAAGATTGACATAATGTTTCAAGATCCGTTTCCCTTTCCCTCAACAAGTCCACTGAAAAAAGATATTCGATTCCACTTTCGAATTCCAAGCTCCATTCATTTGGAATAAACTCCCATCTTTTCTACGTACTTCCGCTTCCGGAAGACACTTAAGACACATCTGTTTTCCTTTTATGACTCTTGCCAGTAAAGATGTTTCTACTAATCTCTCATGCCTTGTTCCTGCTGTAAATGCTGTACAAAATTTTTTGTTAGCCACATTGAAACCTTGTTGAAAAATTGCAGGATATAAGATCTGTATAGTATAGTATCTGTACCATTTTTGCTGGATTTTTTTCATTTAATTTTTATTGGGCTATTGCACTTTTTTCTTTTTGATATCTTCTTTGGGATTATTATTAACTATTAAGAGGTCCTTTTACTAAGCTACAGTAAGCACTAATGCTAGACGTGCTCAGGTGTCCTGCAATAGTTTTTGCATGTGCACGTTGGGATAGGTCTATGGGTGGAGAGTACATATGTTCTGTGCTAATTGGTTAGCGCAGCTACATTGCCACATGCTAACCGATTAGCGCATGATGAGCCCTTATCTCCAACAAAATAGGTGTCGGTAAGCAGTGGTGTAGTAAGAGGGGATGGGGTGGACCGCCTGGGCACCATCTCCCCTCTGCCCCCCGCTGCTTCCCACCCCTCCACTCCACATGTGCATCCTCCCTGCCCCCACCCCCCATATCTTTAGTCTTTGCTGGTACGAGAGGCAGCTCCAACCTGCTGCTTGCACTGACCTAGACCAGGAAGTGACAAGAGAGAGCCGAGGCTGGCGAAAGCAGCAAGTTGTAGATGCTGCTCACGCTGTGGAAGTTAAAGGGGGAAGGGAAGGGGGGGCACATGGAGGGGAAGGAAGGGGTGAAGAAGAGGGCAGGGGGTTCCCTCACCCCAGGTGCCTCCCACCCTGGCTACGCCACTGTCGGTAAGTGTTCACACATTAATGGCCACATGCAAAAATGGAAAAAGTTGTCTCAGTATGTGAAAAAGTCCCTTGCTAGGATGGGCGTAGGAGAGTGGCTTAGTGGTTAGAGCTGCTCCCTCAGCACCTTGAGGTTACGGATTCGATCCCAGTTCTACTCCTTGTTACCCTGGGAAAATCACTTAACCCTGCATTGCCCCAGATACTGTAGCTAGATTATGAATCTGTTGGGGCCTATAGGGAAAAAAACCTGATTACTATTCAATGTAAACAGCTTAGGTTATAAGCAGTATATTAATGAATAAATAATAGCACAAGCCACTTTTTAATGATGCTTAGTAAACGGGCCTCTTAATTGTTTTACCACATTTATCTTGTTGGGGGGAAGAGGATAATAAATCATCTTCCCAAATTAACGTGTGATTGGAAATTTTACTTTCTTACACATATATTGTGTTTTTGACTCAAAGCATGAAGCAAAGATTAAGTCGCTGACAGAATACCTCCAAAATGTGGAGCAGAAGAAAAGGCAACTTGAAGAGTCTGTGGATTCTCTGAATGAAGAACTAGTCAAGCTTCGGGCACAGGGTAGAGTTTTGTTCAATTATTCATACAGTTTTTGTTATTTGTTATTGACTTTTGTTATTTGACTAGAGAATTTAAAATGAGCATAATTGATTGACACTCGGCTGTTTTAAATTGCTTAACTTGATGTGTTTCCATATAAAACACATTTGTTTCATTTAGTACCACATATTCATAAAAATCCTTGCTTTGGTGGGAGTATCGGTGTTTTGGGGGGTCATGGGTTTGGGAGGCATTTTGGGGGGGTGCGGGTTTGGGGGTATGAGCATTTGGGGGGTCATGGGTTGGGGGGGCTGCAAGCAGAAGGGAGTGGGCATCCCTCCTTCCCAGGACTTCGATGGGGGGTTTGGGAGTTCCAGCAGGAGGGAGTGGGCATCTCTCCTGCCGATGTTGAGGGGTCCCCTGCTGCTGCTGTTCAGCCATGAACTGATCACAGCCATGGCTTCAGGGAGCACTGCCGCCTCAGCTGATCGGGAATAACTTCCCCTGCTGCAATCAGTTCATGGCTGACTTTAGGATCCCGCGGCGGCATAGATAGGTAGCTGAAATGTAGGCCAAGATTAGCCGTGAATTGTGACTATGTAGCTGCTTTAGTCCGCCTAACGCTACTTCTGGTGTTGGCCACTCCTAATTTGGCATGCCTTGGCCTAAAGCAGCTACATAGCTGCAATGCTAGCTGCCTTTTATTTAGGCATCAGTAGGCACTTCAATCTGCCAATTTTTGCCATTTCTGACGCGATTTTTCAGTCAACTTAGGCATTGGCAGGGCGCCTACTGACGCCTAAGTTTAGGCACTGGTTATAAAAATTTTCCTGTATGCATTGGACTTTTCCTATTGAGATCTGCAGACTATTTCCAAGTAACCCAGATTAGCTTCTGTTACCAATTGGGATACTGGTCTTGGGCTACTGACTCAGCCTGGGATTTCTTATTCTCCTCTAAATAAACATACACAAAACACTATGAATTATAAGAGCTTGGGAAGGAATTTAGGTCTTTTTTTATTGTTGTCATTTTTATGATAAAGATCCTGAAATTGTATTATCTATTGTACTGATATATATGTGTGTGTGTGTGTGTGTAATTTGTGGTGTTTTCCCCGTAATTCTATAAACTTGAGCAAACAATTATAAATGTGGAGGGGCATATATCAAAAGTGTGCCTAAATCTGAGGTTGGACGTTTTATGCAAGATGTCCACAAACCCAGTAGGAAAAATGTCCATTTTCAAAACTGCCAAATATCTATCTTTTATTTTTGAAAATGAGCAAGGTATAAGTTTTGGTCCTTAGGACGTCTACCTTTATTGCCCATTTTCAAAATTAAAAACGTCCACATGAAAACCATCCAACAGCAAGTTTTGTAGATGTACTCACCAACTACCTTGTCTGATCGCAGCAGAAAGAATCCCCATCAGCTGAGCCAGTTTAAGGGATTCCTGGCAGCTCAGCTGATGGGGATTCCCCCTACCAGGATCAGCTGAGCCTTGGAGCTGTTTACCCCACCCCCTGACATCCCCAGACCTCCCCCTTACATCCCTCACATTCCCCTGGTATCCCAGACTTCCCCTGGTATCCCCCTGGTATCCCAACCTCCCCCCACACACACTCATCTCCCCCCAACATTCCTGAGCCCTCCTTCCACATCCCTAGACCCCCATACCTTTGGATGAGAAAACGGCAGCTCACTTCCTCCTGCCTACAAGGCTGTGTGCTGCAAATGACGGGGCTTTCCCCTCCCAATACATCTTGGGATGCAATGTGAGAGGGTCTGAAGGCCCTGATTGGCTCAAAATGTTAACTGATTTTACCACAACAAATTCTGAATTTAATTACACGCTGAGTAAAGAAATATCCTAGGACAAGCAGGCAGCATATATCTCACTAAGGCCAGGTGTGGGGAAGTCCGGAGCTGCAGGGCCGGCGTTACACCAATGAGAACAAGGGGCGGACCTTCCCCCACTTAATACGCCACTGATTGCGGGGATCATGAAAGAAGCCACCGCTGCTGCATCTTAGGCGAGCAGGGCAGACCGCAACCGCCGCCGCTTCCTCTCACCTCCGCTCGAGTGAGCGACACCAGAAGAAGCATGAGCGACGCCACTGAAAATAGTGAGCGATCGCTCATGCACTCACCTTAGAGGGAACACTGCGAAGTCACCACAGATGCATCCATATATGTTTTGGAAGCCCACCTGGATGGTCTTCACACACAAAGTTGTTGGTCAGTTCAAGAAAAAACATTCCACATCAACCTATTAGAACTCAGAGCAATTCAATATGCTCTTCAAAGCTTTCAGGATAACCTTTCTATTATCCCAGGACAAGCAGACAGCCAATTCTCACATATGGGTGACGTCATCAACGGAGCCCCCAATGCAGAAGCCTCGCAAGTAGACTTGCTTGTAGAAACTAGAAGTTTCGAGTCAGCCGCACTGCGTATGCACGAGTGCCTTCCCGCCCAGCACAGGGCGCGTCTCCTCAGTTCTCAGTTTTCCGTGGAGCCGAGAAGTCCCTCTTTGACTCTCTGCATTCAACTTACTTACTTTGTGCCTTCTCTCACCGCGGTTTGTCTTCTTTTTCTTCACGAATCGCTGTATTTCTTTTATTTCTAGTTTTTTTTTTTTAATTTATTTCTTCCGTTCGGCTGCCGGGGCAGGCCGCTCAGCCGCAGCCCAGGGGCTTTGACTTTGCGGCGGCTCTTTTTCCTCCTATATCCCAGCCAGCAACAGGCTTCAAGAAGTGTAGCCAGTGTCAACGTGCGATTTCTCTCACGGACCGACACAGTAGGTGCCTCAAGTACCTTGGGCCAGACCATCACCAGAAGTCGTGCGAGCACTGTGCTATTCTTCAACCTCGAGCCCTTAAATGTCGTCTACTTTCAGTGAAGAAGCTCTTCGGAATGGATTCGACCACTTCCTCGACTCCGAAGCCGACCTCAATCTCGCCTTCGACCGAGGGTCCTCCTGCCTTTACTGCTTCGACCTTGAGCTTCATCAGACCTTCTTCGTTTGCAGCGGCTCTTTCCTTGACGAAGTCTGCTGTATCTTCCCCTGTATCCTCTGGTCAGATAGCTCAGCAGAAAGTTCCAGCGGTGGTGCTTAAGGTGCCTAAGACTTCCAAGTCAAAGCACATTTCCACTGCCTCTGTGGAACCTCCAGCCGGATTCATCCTTACCGGCTTCTTTCCAGACCATGTTAGAGAAGCAATTCATTCAGTTCCTCACTAATATGGGACCGAAGCTTGTTACTCTAATCCAGCCTGGGCATTCTGCAGACTCCTATAGGAGGTCGTCTCCATCATTTTTACAACAGATGGACAATAATTACATCCGACATCTGGGTGCTTACCATCATCAGGGAAGGATACGCTCTTCATTTCACTCAGGTTCCTCCAGAGCTTCCTCCAAGAGAGTATCCTTCAAATCCATCCCAGACCGCCCTTCTTCTTCAGGAAGCTCAAGCTCTGCTTCATCTCCATGCCATCGAACCAGTTCCCCTGGAACAGCAGAACAGGGGGTTTTACTCCCGTTACTTCCTTGTTCTGAAGAAGACGGGCAATCTGCGACCCATTCTGGATCTCAGGGCTCTCAACAAATTTCTAGTCAAAGAAAAATTTTTAATGTTATCTCTGGCATCTCTTTATCCTCTTCTCAAGCAGAATGACTGGTTATGCTCTCCGGATCTCAAGGAGGCCTACACTCATATTCCCATCCATCCGGCCTCCCGTCAATACCTCAGATTTCGGGTGGGGAATCTGTATTACCAATACAGAGTTCTACCCTTCGGTCTGGCCTCGTCTCCCAGAGTGTTCACCAAGTGCCTGGTAGTGGTAGCGGCAGCTCTACGGAATCATGGTCTTCAGGTATTTCCCTACCTAGATGACTGGCTTATCAAAGATTCCACATCTCAAGGGGTTATTGTAGTGACCCAACAGACTACCTGGTTCCTACAAAGTTTGGGATTAGAAATCAACTTTCTCAAATCTCAACTTCAGCCCTCTCAGAATCTACAATTCATTGGAGCTGTTCTGGACACTGTCTAACTCAGAGCATTCCTTCCACAACAACGTCTGGAAGCTCTTCAACTCTGTCACACAGTGTCTTCCCGCTCTTCCATCTCAGCGAAGCACATGATGGTACTTCTGGGTCACATGGCCTCCGCAGTACACGTGACTCCTTTTGCCAGACTTTACCTCAGAATTCTTCAGTGGACGCAGGTTTGCGATACTCTTTCTCGACACATCACAGTCACTCCTTCTTTAAAGAAGTCTCTCCGTTGGTGGATGCTCTCTTCCAATCTTTCCAGAGGCTTGCTTTTTCAAACGCCCCCTCATCAGAAGGTCCTCACGACAGACTCTTCCACCTACACTTGGGGCGCTCATCTCGATGGTCTCCATACTCTGGACCAGTACAGATCGTCAGTGTCATATCAATCAGTTGGAACTCAGAGCGATCCTCAAAGCTCTCCATGCTTTTCAACATCTCCTTCATGACACAGTAGTCCTCATTCGCACGGACAACCAAGTCACCATGTATTAAGTCAACAAATAGGGAGGGACAGGGTCTGCCTCCCTTTGTCAAGAAGCTCTGGAAGTTTGGGACTGGGCAATCCATCACAACATCTTCCTCAAAGCTGTCTACATTCAAGGGGCACAGAATTGCTTGGCGGACAACTTGAGTCGTCTCCTGCAACCTCACGAATAGACTCTCCATTCCTCCCCTCTTCATTACATTTTCTCACAGTGGGGAATGCCTCAAATAGACCTCTTTGCAGCTCCCCACAACTACAAACTGGCTCAGTTCTGCTCCAGGATATACTCTCCTCACCGCTTCGAGGCAGATGCTTTTCTTCTGGAATGGACGAATCTCTTCCTCTACGCATTCCCTCCATTCCCTCTCATTCTCAAGACTCTGGTCAAGTTGAAGAATGATCATGCCACCATGATTCTAATCGCTCCTCGGTGGCCGAGACAACCTTGGTACTCCCTTCTACTTCAACTCAGCAGCAGGGAGCCATACCTTCTACCAGTTTTTCCTTCTCTGCTTACACAGAGTCAAGGATCTCTGCTTCATCCCTAACTGCAGTCTCTACACCTGACAGCTTGGTACCTCTCAACATAATTCCTCTTCAGTTTTCTCAATCTGTAAGAGATGTTTTAGAAGCTTCTAGGAAGCCTACCACTAGACAATGCTATCACCAAAAATGGACTAGATTGTCTATATTGTGTTTTTCTCATCACAAGGAACCTCAGCATTCCTCCTTATCTTCTGTTTTGAACTATCTCTTGCACTTATCCAATTCTGGCCTCAAGTCTACATCTCTCCGAGTCCATCTCAGTGCAATTGTGGCTTTTCATCAGCCTATTGAAGGGAAACCCCTCTCTACTCATCCAGATTCATGAAAGGACTTTTCAATGTCAAACATAGAAACATAGAAATAGACGGCAGATAAGGGCCCACGGCCCATCTAGTCTGCCCACCTTAATGTCCCTCCCCTACCTTTGCCCTGTGAAGAGATCCCATGTGCCGATCCCATTTGGCCTTAAAATCAAGCACGCTGCTGGCCTCAATCACCTGTAGTGGAAGACTATTCCAGCGATCAACCACTCTTTCAGTGAAAAAGAATTTCCTGGTGTCACCTCGTAGTTTCCCGCCCCTGATTTTCAACGGATGCCCTCTTGTTGTCGTGGGACCCTTGAAAAAGAAGATATCTTCCTCCGCCTCGATGCGGCCCGTAAGATACTTGAACGTCTCGATCATGTCCCCCCTCTCTCTGCGCTCCTCGAGCGAGTATAGCTGTAATTTGTCAAGCCGTTTTTCGTATGGTAGATCCTTGAGTCCCGAGACCATCTGGGTGGCCATTCTTTGCACCGACTCCAGTCTCAGCACATCCTTGCGATAATGCGGCCTCCAGAATTGCACACAGTATTCCAGGTGGGGCCTCACCATGGATCTATACAATGGCATAATGACTTCCGCCTTACGACTGACGAAACCCCTTCATATGCAGCCCATGATTTGTCTTGCCTTGGACGAAGCCTGCTCCACTTGATTGGCAGACTTCATGTCCTCACTGACGATTACCCCCAAGTCTCGTTCTGCTACCGTTTTTGCTAGGATCTCGCCATTAAGGGTATAAGACTTGCATGGATTCTGGCTGCCCAGGTGCATAACTTTGCATTTTTTGGCATTGAAGTTGAGTTGCCATGTCCTAGACCATCGCTCCAGTAGGAGTAGGTCGTGCATCATGTTGTCGGGCACTGAATCTTCGTCTGTTGTGCATTTGCCCACTACATTACTCAGTTTGGCGTCATCGGCGAATAATGTTATTTTACCTCGAAGCCCTTCTGCCAAGTCTCTTATAAAGATGTTGAATAGGATTGGGCCCAAGACTGAGCCCTGTGGTACTCCACTAATCACCTCCGTCATTTCGGAGGGGGTGCCGTTCACCACCACCCTTTGGAGCCTACCTCCAAGCCAGCTCCCAACCCATTTCGTCAATGTGTTACCTAATCCTATAAACCTCCTCTCAAACCGCCTCCTGTGGTTTGGGACCTCAATGTTGTCCTTTCTCAACTCATGAAGCCTCCATTTGAACCAATTGATAAGGCTCATCTGAAGTATCTCACCATTCACTGTGTTCTATCATGACAAGGTGGTTCTTCGTACTCAGAATTTCATCTCAACCAATCCATCGTACTTCCAGTGTTTTTTCCAAAGCCTCATTCTCACCCTGGAGAATCAGCTCTTCATGCTCTGGACTGTAAACGTGCTTTGGCCTTCTACTTGGAACGCACCAAACCACACAGAACTGCTCCTCAACTTTTTGTCTCCGATCCAAATAAGTTGGGACATCCAATTTCTAAACGCACCATCTCCAACTGTATGGCGGCTTGTATCTCTTTCTGCTATGCCCAGGCTGGATTACCACTTCACAGTAAAGTCACAGCCCATAAAGTCAGAGCAATGGCAGCTTCAGTAGCTTTCCTCAGATCTACACCTATTGAGGAAATCTGCAAGGCTGCTACTTGGTCCTCGGTTCATACCTTCACTTCTCACTATTGTCTGGATACTTTCTCCAGACGGGATGGATAGTTTGGCCAAACAGTATTACAAAATTTATTCTCCTAAATTGCCAACACTCCCACCATCCCATTCTGGTTAGCTTGGAGGTCACCCATATGTGAGAATACCTGCCTGCTTGTCCTGGGATAAAGCACAGTTACCGTAATAGGTGTTATCCAGGGACAGCAGGCAGCTATTCTCACAACCCACCCACCTCCCCTGGTTGGCTTCTCTGCTAGCTATCTGAACTGAGGAGATGCGCCCTGTGATGGGCGGGAAGGCACTCGTGCATGCACTGTGTGAGCGACTCGAAACTTCTAGTTTCTTTAAGCAAGTCTGCTTGTGAGGCGTCCGCATCGGGGCTCCGTCGGATGACATCACCCATATTTGGAAAAGTTGCCTTCTGTCCCTGGATAACACCTGTTACGGTAAGTAACTGCTTTTTGCAGTTGCCCACATTAAACATCATCTGCCATTTTGATGCCCAGTCTCACAAGGTCCTCTTGCAATTTTTCAGAATCCTCTTGCGATTTAACAATTTTGAACAACTTTGTGTCATCAACAAATTTAATTATCTCACTAGATATTCCCATGTCTAGATCATTGATAAATATGTTAAAAATCAGCAGTCCCAGCACAGAACCCTGGGGATCCCCACTATTTACCCTTCTCCACTGACCATTTAAACCTACTCTGTTTTCTGCCTTTCAACCAGTTCTTAATTCATAATAGGACATTACCTCCTATCCCATGACTTTCTAATTTTCTCAGAAGTCTTTCATGAGGTACTTTGTCAAATGCACTTGAAACTCCAAATGCACGATATCAACCGGCTCATCGTTGTCCACATGTTCATTCACCCCTTCAAAGAAATGCAATAGATTGATGAGGCAAGATTTCTCTTGACTAAATCCATGTTGGCTTTATCTCATTAATGCATGCTCATGTATATGTTCTGTCATTTTGTTTTTTTATAGTAGTCTCTGCCATTTTGCCCGGAACTAACGGCAGACTCACTAATCTAAAATTTTCCAGATCTCCTTTGGAACCATTTTCAAAAATTGGCACCAGTATCTCCCCCATATCTTCCTCAGTGAAGATTGAAGCAAAGAATTCATTTAATCTCTCCGCTATGGTCTTGTCTTCCCTGAGGGCCCCTTTTACCCCTCAGTTGCCTAGCGGTCCAACAGTTTCTTTTCCTGGCTTCTTGCTTTTAATATACCTAAAAAAAAAATTGTGTTCTCTGTTTTTGCTTCCAATGCAATCTTCTTTTCAAACTCTATTTGCCTTCCTTATTTGCACCATGCTTTTGACTTGCTATTCCTTGTGCTGTTTACAATTATTTTCAGGCTGATCCTTCTTCCACCTTCTTTTAACTAATAGCTTCTTTCACCTCACTCGTTAACTATTCCAGCTGCCATTTGGTCTTCCTTCCTTTGCTGTTTAATAGTACTTTGTGGAACAGAGAATTTAAATATAATGCCTATAAAATGCTAACCTTCTGCTCAAAGATTGTTTTGTTTTTCTCCCATTCTAGAGAAAGTCCATGAAATGGAGAAGGAGCATTTGAATAAAGTGCAAACAGCAAATGAAGTCAAGGTGAGGTCTTTTGGCTGCTTTGTTCCAGCTTAGCACACTTATTTTACTCATATATTAATTTCAAGAAAATCAACATGTTTGTATTCCATAGCATGCTGTAGAGCAACAAATTCAAAGTCACCGTGAAGTCCATCAGAAACAAATTAGCAATTTGCGAGATGAGATTGATGCCAAGGAGAAAGTTATTACTGAGCTGCAAGAGTAAGTTCATTCTTATTTAAAATTTGGTATCAGTGGTTCTAATTGTCTTGTTGAAAAGTTATTTTTCCACCATGCTTTTCACTTAGAGCCTTTTCTGCGCATTCACTTTATCTGATTTGGAACAAGTCACTGTAAATTTAGAAGATGTAGCAGAGCAAATTGTTAAACCATGGAGAAACAGGTCACTAAGACTAGATGGTTTCTTTTTCAGAGTTCTGAAAAAGCTCAGATGTAAAATTCTAACCTGTTACTACTAATCTGTAAATTATTTTAAGTCTTAACAATCTTTTATTGATGATAATGCAAAGTAAGTATGAACAAAAACTGAACATGACAGTCATCATCCTTGGCAAGGTTGTAAAACTATATCTCTTCACCTCCCCCCCACCCAAAACCACCCTTAGCAGCACAAAACAGCAAAAAATCTTAAGCCTAGATCAGTGGTTCTTAACCTGGGTTCCACCGAACCCCAGGGGTTCGGTGAGTCAGTCTCGCGGGTTCAGCGGAGGTCAAAACACATCTCCAACTCATATAACGCTTCGGTCACGTTCAATCATCTATCAGTTATTCAGTGATTTTGATCAAGACTGATCGTGTACTCGGTTTCTTGATCTATCAATCTGTAACTAACGCCTTATATACATCAATCAATTCCTGATCAAAATTTGTGATTTAACTGATAGATGATTGAACGTGACCGAAGTGCTTATGATTCGTGATGATAAGCCCCGCTTGTCCATAATTGGCTGCAGGTGATCACGCAACATCGCTTGGCCTATCTGTGCTGCAGGGGATTTGATGCGCACAGTAGTAGTATTGTAACTGTTGTGATGGTGCGTCGTGTGATACCTATCTTAATATTTTAATCCCTTACTAACTATGTCGAGCAAAATACGAAAATGGTCGGACGAATATGTACAATATGGATTCACATGTATAACGGAACGTGATGGGAGTCAGCGTCCTAATTGCATGATTTGCAATGCCAAGTTGAGTAATTCTAGTCTAGCTCTGGCAAAACTAAGGGAATAAAGAAGGGTTCGGTGAACACACATATGAAACTGGTGGGGTTCAGTACCTCCAACAAGGTTAAGAACCACTGGCCTAGATTCTCAAAAAAACCAGCATTAAAAAGCGATGGCTGGTAGCAATTTTTAAAAAGCGAGTCATTCTCCAAAAAAATGCTCATGCAAATGAGGTTGGCATAGAGTAGTGAAGATTCGCTAAATTTGCATGTACCTATCGCTGGTGATAGCAATGGGCACATGTGCAGAATAAACACAAAAAACAAAAACAGCGGGATGCCTATTTAGCCTGCTTCCTATCTCAGACATGCACGTGTGTCTAAAAATACTTACTTTGGAGGAGCCAAGAGAGCATAAAGATGAGTTTATTCGGCTGTCAAGAAAGTACAATAGGTGATGCAGTAGCTCACTAAAGTCTGTGGGAGAGCCTATAACAGCTGTATAAATGTTAGTGCTGGTTGCACTCAGGTGGCTTGTTTGGTTCCACATTGTTTATTTTAAGTTTCATGGGGTTTAATTAATTAATTATTTGTCTTTGTTGCAGAGTAGAAAAGACTTAACTGGGTCAGGGTGTTCCTTGTGCCCTCCTTGTTATGTCTCCTCTTTTAGGGGTGATCATCTGATTTAGTATGAACTGAGGAGATGGGACACTGCCCACAGACACAAGGAGGCAGAGCTGAAAAACTGTGGGTAAAGGAGAATAGCTCATTAGTCAAGACTCCTGCTTCTTTAAAGTGGAAAGAAGATTATCAAGGTAAGAACCTAATCTTCCCTTCTCTTAGGTTATTCATTGTTCTGTCTCTGGCTTAAAATAAACCTCCCTCACCTTAAATTAAATTATTTTAAAATTATAAACAAATTATTTATTTTACTAAATATTTTTCTGATTTGGATGTATAATATTTGAAAATAGAAGAATATTTAGTAAAACAGAACGTTATGTAATATAAAAATTTTAAAAAAAGAGATAGAAGTTTTTAAAACCAGTGACTGAAAATGGATAACCTAAGAGAAGAGTGGTTATCAGTCTTCTGAGGTTTCTTTTTGTAGTTAAAAAAAAAATATATATATATATATATATATATATATATATATAAAACAATTTAGAAGTAGTCTAGCTCAGCATTCTATATTGTGTATTTGACTCTCAGTAGATATTTTGGTTTTGTGATTTAGGTATAATCTAGTGGAGCCCATGCAATATAAGCTTTTTCAGCTTAGAAAAACTTTCTGGAAATCTTTGATATACAGCCACAAATGCGTTGGGAGACTGTCAGAATGCAATAATAGATCATTTCTCACAAAATGTTTCTCATGGTCACATATCTGACAGGCAAGGATGAACAATGTTCTGGTCAATTCCTTAAATCTTACGAGTGAGCACTAAGCATTGAAGTTGTTCACAGGTTCTTTCAGGAATGGGGAACCTGCTTGATAGATCTCTTTGACAATTCAACAAGATAAGATTTCTCTAGGTTAAGGTCACATGGTAAACTAGCCATGAATGCTTGCCTTCTTCAATGGGGAGAAGGTCTTCTGTATGTGCATCCTTCAGTACCCCTCTTAGCAAAGACCATTCTGAAACTCAGACAAGATCATCATCATAATCATCATTTATTGACTTCATATACTGCAAGGTATAACTGTAAGTGTTCCTCTGCAGTTTACAAAAATTAAAAGCTGTCAAGGGGAAGAGAGATGTGGGAGGGAAGAAGGGTAAGTAAAGGCCTATTAAAAAGGTAATTTTTTAAGACAGTCTTACATAAGAACATAAGAATTGCCATACTGTTTCCAACAGTGGCCAACCAAGGTCACAAGTACCTGGCAAGATCCCAAGAAGTAAAACTCAGGAAGGTCCTAGGAATAAGCAGTGGATTTCC
This sequence comes from Geotrypetes seraphini, assembly GCF_902459505.1. Classification (NCBI taxonomy): domain Eukaryota; kingdom Metazoa; phylum Chordata; class Amphibia; order Gymnophiona; family Dermophiidae; genus Geotrypetes; species Geotrypetes seraphini. Next base: position 448,310,231 of record NC_047085.1, on the reverse strand, counting down.
CCACAGTCCAGGCAACACCAAGCTAACTCCAGCAATGAAGAGCCCTCCGTCTTCTGCCACCCTCCCGCTGCCTGTCAGGGAGTCCGGAGTCTATGCAAGGCCTGGACTTGGCACTAGCTTAACTGACGTAGAGCCTTCAAGTCTATCATTCTTGAGGCCCTGTTGGTAACAGCCCTCTGATGCAAATATGTCAAAGTGGGTGGAGCCGACAGGAACTTCACGAGCGCATGGACGTGAAGGCTCTTCGGTGGAGGGGGGCATGGCACTTGAGGAAGGGGGGTGGGGCGGGAGAACCGCACTGTATGGTATGCGTACCGTGTGTTGAGAAACATTGGGTTAGGGTTCACATTTGTGCAACTGGAGTGTACTTTCATCGCATAGAAGGTAAAACCCATCTCTCTATGGTCTTTAGTTTACACTTTATACAAGGCTTACTTGTACTGAAACCTCCCATCAAACCTCTTGTGGTGTCATGGAACCTTGATGTACTTACCCAGCTGATGAATGCTATTTGAGCCACTCGATATGTCACTTGAAGTACTGGACCTGGAAGATTTTATTTATGGCAGCAGTTAATTCAGCTTGTAGGGATAGTGAGCTACAGGCCCTGGTGGCTGACCCACCTTACACTACATTTTTCAAAATTATATAGTGGTTCTGCACACTCATCCAAAGTTCCTTCCCAAGGGTCCATCTTAACCAGTTAGTAGTTCTTCAAGTTTTTATTCTAAGCACACTGCACAGCTTGAACTGAAAGAGAGCCTTGACCTTCTCTCTGGAGTGGAGTAAAGTCTATAGAAAGTCCAGCTAGATGAGGACTGCCATTGGCAAATGCACTCGGGAGCTTGGTGAGGGCGTGAAACCTTTTGTAAAGACTTTAGCTTTTTCTGAAATACTGCCTGCATATGGAAAAGGAGAGCAAAGAATGAAAAACACAGAGGACTTTAATAGATGGCTCAGAGCCTGGTGTCATCAAGAAGGCTTCAGGTACATAGGAGGATGGGGAAATACATGGAAGGACAAGAAGCTATATTGCACTGATGGGCTACATATTACTACAGCAGGAAAAAGAAACCTTGCAGAGAAATTTAGACAATATTTTTCTAGGCATTTAAACTAGAAGGTGGGGGTGGTGTATGTAGAGACCACCCCCGGCAAAAGAAAAGATGTGATAGTAGTAAAGGCTGCAACAAAAGCAATATCAGCAACTCATTTCTTAGTATTGCAGCGGAAAGTGAAACGACACAAAAATCCATACGAAAAAGGAGATTATCGCTGAAAAATAGCTGGAAAGCGATGACCACAAATGCTCGCAGTCTAAGCAACAAAGTTCATGATCTGCAAGCCCTAATATTAGAGGCAGATCTAGATATTGTTGCTATCACAGAGACATGGTTCAGTGAATCACATGGATGGGATGCAAACATACCGGGATATAATCTTTTTAGGAAGGACAGAGATGGTCATAAAGGTGGAGGAGTAGCTCTCTATGTAAAGATCAATATCCAAGCGACCGAAATGCAAGGGACCTGGGGAGAGGAAGAAGCGATATGGATCGCTCTGAAAAGAGAAGATGGAACTTCTATCTACGTGGGTGTAGTCTACAGACCTCCGACTCAATCGCAGCAAATTGATAAGGATCTGATTGTGGATATCCAAAAGTTTGGAAGGAAAGAGGAGGTTCTGCTGTTGGGAGATTTCAACCTGCCGGATGCGGACTGGAATGTTCCGACTGCGGAATCGGAAAGAAGTAGGGAGATTGTGGATGCCTTTCAAGAGGCTCTGCTCAGACAAATGGTGACGGAACCCACAAGGGAAAAAGCGATATTGGATCTGGTCCTCACAAATGGAGAGAGTATATCTAATGTTCGAGTGGGTGCTCACCTGGGTAGTAGCGATCATCAAACGGTTTGGTTTGATATAACGGCTAAAGTGGAGAGCGGCCGCACGATACTTAAAGTCCTAGATTTCAAACGTACGGACTTTAATGCAATGGGAAAGTACCTGAAGAAAGAGCTGTTAGGATGGGAGGACATAAGAGAAGTGGAAAGACAGTGGTCTAAGCTGAAAGGAGCGATAAAAATGGCTACGGACCTTTATGTGAAGAAAATCAATAAAAACAAGAGAAAAAGGAAGCCGATATGGTTCTCCAACCTAGTGGCTGAGAAAATAAAGGCGAAAGAGTTGGCGTTCATGAAATATAAAAAAACCCAAGAAGAGGAGAGCAGAAAGGACTACAGGGTGAAACTGAAAGAAGCCAAGAGAGAGATACGTTTAGCGAAGGCACAGGCGGAAGAACAAATGGCTAAAAATGTAAAAAAGGGAGATAAAAATTTTTTCAGATATATTAGTGAAAGGAGGAAGATAAAAAATGGAATTGCTAGGCTAAAAGATGCTGGGAACAAATATGTGGAGAGTGATGAGGAGAAAGCAAATGTGCTAAACAAATACTTCTGTTCTGTGTTCACAGAAGAAAATCCTGGAGAAGGACCGAGATTGTCCGGCAAAGTTACACGAGAAAATGGAGTAGATTCTGCGCCGTTCACGGAGGAGGGTGTTTATGAGCAACTTGAAAAACTGAAGGTGGACAAAGCGATGGGACCAGACGGGATCCATCCCAGGATACTAAGGGAACTCAGAGAGGTTCTGGCGAGTCCTATTAAAGACTTGTTCAACAAATCTCTGGAGACGGGAGTGATTCCTGGGGATTGGAGGAGAGCGGATGTGGTCCCTATTCATAAAAGTGGTCACAGGGATGAAGCAGGAAACTACAGGCCGGTGAGCCTCACTTCAGTTGTTGGAAAAATAATGGAAGTGTTGCTGAAAGAAAGGATAGTGTATTTCCTTGAATCTAATGGGTTACAGGATCCGAGGCAACATGGCTTTACAAAAGGTAAATCGTGCCAAACGAACCTGATTGAATTTTTTGATTGGGTGACCAGAGAGCTGGATCAAGGACATATGCTAGATGTAATTTACTTGGATTTCAGCAAAGCCTTTGATACAGTTCCTCATAGGAGGCTGTTGAACAAACTTGAAGGGCTGAAGTTAGGACCCAAAGTGGTGAACTGGGTCAGAAACTGGCTATCGGACAGACGCCAGAGGGTGGTGGTTAATGGAAGTCGCTCGAAGGAAGGAAAGGTGACTAGTGGAGTCCCTCAGGGTTCGGTGCTGGGGCCAATCCTGTTCAATATGTTTGTGAGTGACATTGCTGAAGGGCTAGAAGGAAAAGTGTGCCTTTTTGCAGATGATACCAAGATTTGTAACAGAGTAGACACCGAAGAGGGAGTGGAAAATATGAAAAAGGATCTGCAAAAGTTAGAGGAATGGTCTAATGCCTGGCAACTAAAATTCAATGCAAAGAAATGCAGAGTAATGCATTTGGGGATTAATAATAGGAAGGAACCGTATATGCTGGGAGGAGAGAAGCTGATATGCACGGACGGAGAGAGGGACCTTGGGGTGATAGTGTCCGAAGATCTAAAGGTGAAAAAAACAGTGTGATAAGGCAGTGGCTGCTGCCAGAAGGATTCTGGGCTGTATAAAGAGAGGCGTAGTCAGTAGAAGGAAGAAGGTGTTGATGCCCCTGTACAGGTCATTGGTGAGGCCCCACTTGGAGTATTGTGTTCAGTTTTGGAGACCGTATCTGGCGAAAGACGTAAGAAGACTTGAGGCGGTCCAGAGGAGGGCGACGAAAATGATAGGAGGCTTGCGCCAGAAGACGTATGAGGAGAGACTGGAAGACCTGAATATGTATACCCTAGAGGAAAGGAGAGACAGGGGAGATATGATTCAGACGTTCAAATACTTAAAGGGTATTAACGTAGAACAAAATCTTTTCCAGAGAAAGGAAAATGGTAAAACCAGAGGACATAATTTGAGGTTGAGGGGTGGTAGATTCAGGGGCAATGTTAGGAAATTCTACTTTACGGAGAGGGTGGTGGATGCCTGGAATGCGCTCCCGAGAGAGGTGGTGGAGAGTAAAACTGTGACTGAGTTCAAAGAAGCGTGGGATGAACACAGAGGATTTAGAATCAGAAAATAATATTAAATATTGAACTAGGCCAGTAACTGGGCAGACTTGCACGGTCTGTGTCTGTGTATGGCCGTTTGGTGGAGGATGGGCTGGGGAGGGCTTCAATGGCTGGGAGGGTGTAGATGGGCTGGAGTGGGTCTTGACGGAGATTTTGGCAGTTGGAACTCAGGCACAGTACCGGGTAGAGCTTTGGATTCTCGCCCAGAAATAGCTAAGAAGGAAAAAAAAAAAAAAATTTAAATTGAATCAGGTTGGGCAGACTGGATGGACCATTCGGGTCTTTATCTGCCGTCATCTACTATGTTACTATGTTACTATGTTACTATGTCACTCTTTCCAATTAATTAGCATATTGCATTTCCTTCACTTGTCCAGGCAGTGCTGACTGTAGAGGGTCATGATACAGCTCATAATATCAATGCTAAAGCTGTGTCAAAACCCCACTTGAGATCAGCTTCCACAGGAGATTTGCAGGGCTGTAAGTTTGATATCTGTCCATATATTCATTTCACACTATTATCTGATGCAGCAGTAATTTTGGCCAAATGGTCTTACAGAATCTGTTTGGAGTTTAGAATCCAACTCTACCCCGCTAGGCCCTTTTCTTTCAGGGCCCTATAAGACCCTGAGGAAGCATTTTTATTTTGCCAAAACACAGCCCATGTTATGTCATTTTTATTTTATACATTATTTGATTTCTATCCTGTGGTTCACTTGTGACTGTATATACACCCTTTATGGATTGCTTTTAAGATAATTATTTTTAAGTTATTTGGATGCTTATTAAACTACAAACTGGTACATCTGATCTTCTATTCTACAATATTTTTTGTTTTACTGCCTGTTCTACAATATTTTTTGTTTTATCCTCGGGTATATTTTGTATGCACAGCCTCCTGGCCAACCAGTATACTCTATCTCCAGCAGGTGCATGGATGTGTCCCTCACAGCTGGCTTCTGCTTGTGGATTTCGGTTCCAGGCCTGGATGTTTGGAAGGAGGGGTGTTCTGGCTGAGCGGTGCCAGCTTTGGAGGTACACCTAGGCCCTCCCATCGTTCCTATCTTACCCTCTTCAGGTAACACTTGGGCCTACCCAGGTCCCTTACCCTGCTGGACTTGGTGCTTTCTGGCACAGCTCCTGGATTCTATGGTAGATTTCGAGCCAGTCTTGGCAGCTACCGGCTTCAGTTTCCTGGATCAGAAAGGAGAGAAACTCCTGTGGCTCCGGCCTCAGTTGAGAAATATTCCTGTGGCTTAGGCCTCAGGTAAGAACTGTTCCGGTGGTTTAGGCCTCAGGTAAGTCATATTCCTGTGGCTTAGGCCTCAGATGAGACATATTCCTATGGCTTAGGCCTCAGAGGAGAAATGTTCCTGTGGCTTAGGCCTCAATGGAGAAATGTTCCTGTGGCCTTAAGTCGCAGTGGAGAAATGTTCCTGTGGTCTTTGGCCTCAGTAGAGGAATGTTCCTGTGGCCATTAGGCCTCAGTAGAGAAATGTTCTTGTGGCCATTAGGCCTCAGTTGAGAAATGTGCCTGGGGCTTGGGCATCAGTTGAGCTGCAAGATGGAGGCTGTATAGTACCATTTTTTTGGGGGGGTCGAAACACATGGGCTCCCAGGTCCCTTCCCCCCTCCCCCCTGAAAAACCTGGATACCTAAGTCCCATATGCTCACTCGTTCGGTGGGTGCGGGGCTACAGCGGTCGCCATTTTCTTCAGAGAGGCGCCGGTGAGAGGAGTTTGTTACTCCTTTGTCAGGTAGAACAGCCGAGCTTCAGCTGTACTAGTGCATGGCCAACCAGTGTTCCCTCTAAGCGGGCGGGTGTTGTGAGCAAACTTTTTTCACTGTGAGCTAAAAATATCGGGCGCCAGCAAGTTATGAGCCAAATAAATATGTTGTCAAAGTTGCTGATACATGAGGACGAGGTATTCAAAGGAATTTTAGGCCTACACGCTAAATTAAATAACGTTAAATAATATTTTTAAGAACACAGAAATTGTAGGGATGAAATGATATCTTAATAAATGTTTTACAACAAATGTAGTTATGTCTGTTACATCCATATGTGTAAACTGTAAATTAAAAACAGTCCAGAAGACAATACGTTTGATGCTTTCAATTTCTAGACCAGTGTTTTTCAACCTTTTTTGGGCAAAGGCACACTTGTTTCATGAAAAAAATCACGAGGCACACCACCATTAGAAAATGTTAAAAAATTTAACTCTCTGCCTATATTGACTATATATAAAGTAATTCTCTTGAATAGGAATCAAATAAACACAAAGAAAGTATTTTATAATTACTTTATTATGAAATAAAAATTATAAAAATTATAAAATACTTTATTCAGTGCGAAACCTGGGCCTGTTTGGCTGAACACAAAGCTGATATTCTGGCTGGAATGGAAGAAAGACACACACGTAGCTCTTCGTCAACAGCTCTCAGTCTCTCTCTGTATTTGGTTTTTATAGCATACAAAAATAGACAAATATACCCTCCATCCTTTTTATTAAACCACAATAGCAGTTTTTAGCGCAGGGAGCAGCGCTGAATGCCCAGCACTGCTCTTGACGCTCATAGGCTCCCTGCGCTAAAAACCACTATTGCGGTTTAGTAAAAGGGGACCATATTGTAAAATATAGACAGCAGATATAAATTCAGAACTGTGCATAGTAAGTGAAGGGAAGTTTTCATCTCTGGGAATTTACCCAGTTAACTATTAAGTTATTTGGGCAAATTCCTTTGAAAACTGTGGTAATACTGCCTCCACTTTGCTAAATTTAAAATAAAATCATTTTTCCTACCTTGTCTGGTGATTTCTGGTTGCACTTTCTTCTTCTGACTGTAGCTTTCTCTCCTCCACACCTCATTCCCTCCCCCAACTTTTTCTTCCTCTCTCCCTGACCTTTCTTTCTTTTTTCTGTTTCTCTTCTTTCCTTCTGTTTCCCTGCCTGCCCCCTTTCTTTCTTTCTCCCAGCCTCCTGTCCAGCAGTAACTCTCTTCCCTTCCTCCCCTCCCAGCAGCATCTCTCCGTCTCCCTCTCCAGTAGCAGCTGTCCCTTTTTTTTCCTTGCCCAGCAGCTTCCCAGATTCCTTTCCCTCCTCCCCTCCCAGAAGCATCTCTCCTTCTTCTCCCTCTCCAGTAGCAGCTGTCCCTTTTTTTATCTTGCCCAGCAGCTTCCCAGATTCCTTTCCCTCCTCCCCTCCCAGAAGCATCTCTCCTTCTTCTCCTTATCCAGTAGCAGCTGTCCCTTTTTTTCCTTGCCCAGCAGCTTCCCAGATTCCTTTCCCTCCTCCCCTCCCAGAAGCATCTCTCCTTCTTCTCCTTCTCCAGTAGCAGCTGTCCTTTTTTTTCCTGGCCCAGCAGCTTCCCAGATTCCTTTCCCTCCTCCCCTCCCAGATGCATCTCTCCTTCTCCTTCTCCCTCTCCAGTAGCAGCTGTCCCTTTTTTTTCCTGGCCCAGCAGCTTCCCAGATTCCTTTCCCTCCTCCCCTCCCAGAAGCATCTCTCCTTCTCCCTTTCCAGTAGCAGCTGTCCCTTTTTTCCCCTGCCCAGCAGCTTCCCAGACTGATAGTGGTTTTCTCCCCTCCCAGCAGCTCTTCTTACTTCCCAGCGCAGCGATTCACGAAGGCAGCCTCGGGTCCTTTGTTGTGTCGCGCCGCCTCTGAGGAAAGAGGAAGTTGCATCATCAGAGGCAGCCGCGACTCAGCAAAAGCCCCGAGGCTGCCTTCGTGAATCGCTGCGCTGGGAAGTAAAGGAGAGCTGCAGAGAGGGGAGAAAGCCACTGTCGGAGGCTCCCCAAGATCTCTCCGGCCCAGCGCACGCTTCCGATGCTGATGCAGGAAGTTCAAATGAGTCAATCTTGCCGGTCCTGCGCTGTGACGAGAAACTTGTGCGCTGCGACCTAATATTTTGTGCGCCAGCGCACGCCAGCGCAGCTTAGAGGGAACACTGAATTGGCCACTAGCATGTAGCGGGCGGTAGGAGGCCCTGAGGGCAGTCGGCTAAGGCCCTTACCTCCCGCTACGGGGGGGGGGGGGGCAGCAGTTGCTGGCGCCGCCACTGCTGTCAGTCTTTCTCCTCTCGGAGGGGGGACACCGCCTCCGGCAGTCATTCCTTTGCCCTCACTATTCAACAGGCTCCTGGTGCTTGGACTTGGCGCCATTTTGCTGGCATCCTAGTGTACCTTGTATAATCCCGGTCGGCTGACAGTTAGATGGGGCTAGGCTAATTGCGAGCTAGCTGCAGCTCTTTCTCTCTGGCTCAGAGTTTTTTCTTTCCACTCCTTCTGGGTCATTCTTGTGGAGGAATGGGCTAAAAGTTGGTCAGATGTCTCAGTGTCTGAGGTTGTCACTGTATCTATTTGGGGGCTTGGGAAAGGCACTTGTCACTTCGGGGCCCAGGTAGTTTTGGTGTCTTGCCTCTCCTCTGGCATTCTTCTTCACTTTGGCCAACAGTTTACTTCCTTTGGGAGCCCTATGGATTTTGGAGGGGCGATGTAACTGTGGTTTCCGCAGCATGGTACTCTCAGGCAAGGATGACTCCTGCTCACATATGCTAGGGAGGGTAGCCTCTGTATGATTGTGGGTGTCATACTTTCTGGAGTGTAGTATCTCTTTGGACACATGCTGCAGGGCAGGATTTGGTAGCGAGGGATTTCCCGTTCGCTTCTTTGTTTCCCTCCCTACATTTGGACTGTTTTGGTATATCTCACTAGTCTCTGGATTCATCTGCTGTTGATGACAAGAAAGGTAAAATTATGTCCTTATCTGTTCATTTTCTTTTCTTTAGTCACAGCAGATGAATCTTGAGCCCTACCATGTTGCGAGGTTTTGTCACTCTCAGGCATGCTTTCAGCTGAAATAGCATTCTCGATTTTGAAGCATCGATGGTGCGGGTAGCACATGTGAGAGAATGAAGTTGCATATGTGTCTTATGTTTCATATGTCTCATGCCTTTTATGAGTTTTAATTCAACTGCTTTGAGTAGACCTATACTGGTTGGCCAGGAGGGTGTGCATCCAAGATATACCCGAGGATAAATCAAGTGCTCTCTATCTCCACCTGCTGGTTGATGGATGTAATCCCACTAGTCTCTGGATTCATTTGCTGTGACTATAGGAAATAAAATTAACAGGTAAGGACATAATTTTACCTTGGTGTCTGCATGTTGCAGCACCACTTGTTCCATTGTTTTCCCCCCTTTTCTGTTGAAGACAGAGTCCTGTATGCGTGAATTTTGTAGTCTTGCTTTTCCCTAGAGAAAATGGAAGTTAGTTACTTGAGCAGATATTCTCTGAGGACAGCATGAATTAAATCCTCACATTTCTTTAGATTGTGATGGACTGAGGAAGTCCAGTGTGCCAGTGACAGGTTGGAGCTGGTGCACATGTACAGTGAGTCTATTCAAAGGTGTCTGTGATAGTTGCTGGTGTAGTGTTTTCCATGCTGGCTCTGTTGATGATGTCATCTTTGGGGAACACTACATTTAAGTAACTTTGTTATACTAGAACTTTGTTTATACTAGAAAAGTGCAAATCTCTAAAGTTTGACCTGAAAACTGAAGTCTTGTTTAGTAAACAAATTACAATATCCTTATGCTTCCAAACAAACAATATTCAAATTTTATTTCTAAAGATTTTTGGATGTAGGAAAGTCTTAAGTTAAAGTTATAGTTTAACAGACCTTTGTTTTATTGACTTTCTTAATGTCTGGTGCATTTTTGAATGTTCAGTTGTTGCTTTCAATTGTATTTGATTGTTCTTAACCTTTACAGAATTTACTGAAAATATTATATTCTATTTTAATGACCTTAAGTGTGTGAAATGGTGAGTCTCTGGACCACTAATGCAGCTCTGACTTGCATGCACATAAAACTGGACACCACTCAACCTATGTGTGCAGCACCCCTACTGTACACCATCCTACTTATGTGTGCAGTTTTACCCTGTGGGCAGATTCTAGTACACAACCCTGACCTATTGGCAAGTAGCAGGTTTTGCAATAATGCACGCATGAGCCTGCAAACACACACAACCATGAAGGCTCAGCAGACTTTAGTCATACGGAAATAGGGGTCTGTAAAACCTCGGGGGAATTTCCACAGTGCAAACTAGTTAACTTTTATTTCTTTTATCGTTTAAGCCAAAATCAGAAGATGATGCTTGAACAGGAACGTCTCAGGGTTGAACATGAAAAGTTGAAAGCCACAGATCAGGAAAAAAGCAGAAAACTGCATGAACTCACGTGAGTAAGCTGTTCATTGAAGCTTAGTAGTAAGGGAATTCATGGTTTTGAAGATCATAGTAGGTAGATAATACCTTATGGCAGCTGTTACATTACACTAAAATTTAGTTTGCCAAAGCCCTGAAAAGTTCATGGTGGATTTCAATAAAAATATAGCCTACTGGAAACAGCCTCATTTAAAACCTATGACAACATACTAAATACAGTGGTACCTTGGATTACGAGCATAATCCGTTCCAGGAGCATGCTCGTAATCCAAAATGCTCGTTTATCAAAGCGAGTTTCCCCATAAGAAATAATGGAAACTTGCTTTGATGCGTTCCCCCCCGAGAACCGGCATTGCTCCCCTCGAAGGCCCCCCCCCTGCGATCCGGCACCCCCCCCTGCCTCGAACCAGCACCCCCCAACACGATCCAACCTCCTCCCCCCCCCCCCCCCCCCGACACGATCCGACCCCCCCCCACCCCGACATGATTGGGCACCCCCCCGACACGATCCGACATCCCCCCCGACACAATTGGGCACCCCCCGCCGCTTCTTACCCTCATCTGGGCACTCTTGAAAATCGGCCTCCTCATCTGCTGGGCCTTGAGCATCTGAGCATGCTCAAGGCCTGCGAGTTCATGTTCACGTTCAGAACAATTAATTGTTTTGTTCTGAACGTTCAGAACAAAACAATACAATCAGGCTTCTGAGCAGTGTACAATTAAAAGTTTTACAGTATCCAAAAAAAATATAACTGGTTAAAACTGACAAAATTGATGACGGGGAGTATTAATAGAACAAAACAAACATACAAAAACTTACAGAGACAAAGGGCAAAAAGGCAAGAACTACAATATTCAAAGTAAAGAGAACAAAAAAGGGACAAACAATAGGAAGGGGGTCTGAGGAGGGATTAACTGTAAGAGTTTTAGCCCTGATAAGGGCCGTTAAATGTCAAAAGCATCTTGAAATAGAAAAGTTTTTAACTTTGATTGAAATTTAGGTAGAGATGCTTCTTAGCGAAGATGATTAGGGATAGAATTCCAGGTGGAAGGAGCGGTCACCACAAAATTATTAGATCTAAGTGTATTAATTTGTTTTAGGGAGGGGATTGTTAGGAGGTTTTGGGATACCGAATGGAGGGCTTTTGATGGACAGTAAGGTATTAAGAGGCTATTAATAAATTCAGGTTGATTACTTGAACGGATTTTAAATGTTAGAAGTTGAATTTGGGGTTTTCTGACACCAGAGCCCAGGTCCCCCTCTTCTTTTTTTTTTTTTTTTTTTATTTCTTTATTCAATTTTTAAACTTTCAACAAGTAATTCATTATACAATCATAAACACTGTAATAATACTTATTAATCATACATTCAATAAAATCAGACTATAACTTCACCTCCCATCCTTCTTCCAATATAATCATATAATTTTATAAATATAAAATCATTCCACCCTCATCCTTTATACTTCAATAAACAAAAGGAGAGAAATAAATTATTAAATAATCAATTATAATCATTCCTTACAATAATTTGTTAATGGCTCCCAGATCTCCATAAACTTTTTATAACTTCCTCGTTGGATAGCTAATATTTTCTCCATTTTAAAAATATGGCACAATGAATTCCACCAAAAACTATAACTTAATCTATCATAATTTTTCAAATTTCTCATAATTTGCTGAATAGCAACTCCAGTCATTATGACTAAAAACTTATTGTTTTTATTAGATATTTTATGTTTTTTCCCCTCTTCTAAAACCCCATTCCCTGCGATTTTTTTCCCTTCAGGAAAGTCTCCATCTTGGATATTAAATGACCTTTTTTTCTCTTGCCTCCAACTACCTCAAACCCTTTGATTTTGCTCAAAATTGACTGGGATGGATTCCTCAGGCCTTTTTTACCCTTATATCTTAGCTGGAGGGCCGGCCAAGGAGCATCCATGTCTGTTGTGTGGTGGAGCATGCAGGGAGAAGCAGGAGCCTCGGTCTTAGCCTCCTCCAAGTCCTCTAGGGCTGGGGATTCACAGGAGATGCATTGCCAGGACCCTCCAAACCTGTACTGGCCAAGAAAAGGCACATAGGAGCCACAAAGCCAAAGAGGACCAGCACTCTAGCTTGCTTATCAAATATATAATTGTTATTACCTAGAGCAGACAACAGGTCATTTCGCACCGTATGCTGTGGACCCAGCCATAAAAATTTTGTTTTATCTGTATTGATCTCCAATTTATGCAAAATTACCCAGTGTTCCACCATACCAAGAGCTGATCTTAGGCTACTCAGATACTTATCATTATTGCATAGAAGCATATTTGTATCTTTGAAATGCTTCCAGATAAATCTTGATTAATCTTGACATGCTAATGTAATTTGAAAGTCTTTTTTGTAACATCGCTGCTTGTATGCAGTCTCTTCATAAGAACATAAGCAATGCCTCCGCTGGGTCAGACCTGAGGTCCATCGTGCCCAGCAGTCTGCTCACGCGGCGGCCCAACAGGTCCAGGACCTGTGCAGTAATCATCTGTCTATACCCCTCTTATCTCCTTTTCCAGCAGGAAATTGTCCAATCCTTTCTTGAACCCTAGTACTTTACTCTGCCCTATTACGCCCTCTGGAAGTGCATTCCAGGTGTCCACCACACGTTGGATAAAGAAGAACTTGCTAGCATTTATTTTGAATCTATCACCTTTCAACTTTTCCGAATGCCCTCTTGTTCTTTTATTTTTCGAAAGTTTGAAGAATCTGTCCCTCTCTACTCTCTCTATGCCCTTCATGATCTTGTAAGTCTCTATCATATCCCCTCTAAGTCTCCTCTTCTCCAGTGAAAAGAGTCCCAGTTTTTCCAATCTTTCAGTGTATGAAAAGTTTTCCATACCTTTTATCAGACGTGTCACTCTCCTCTGAACCCTCTCAAGTATCGCCATATCCTTCTTAAGGTACGGCGACCAATATTGGACGCAGTACTCCAGATGCGGACGCACCATCGCCCGATATAATGGCAGGATAACTTCTTTCGTTCTGGTTGTAATACCCTTCTTGATTATGCCTAGCATTCTATTTGCCTTCTTAGCAGCCGCTGCGCACTGTGCCGTCGGCTTCATTGTCATGTCCACCATTACCCCCAAGTCCCTTTCTTGGGTACTCTCATTCAATAACATACCTCCCATCGTATAGTTGTACCTCGGGTTTCTGTTTCCCACATGTAATACTTTACATTTCTCAACGTTGAACTTCATCTGCCATCTCGTCGCCCATTCCCCTAGTTTGTTCAAGTCCCTTTGCAATTCTTCGCAGTCCTCTTTAGTCCGAGCTTCACTAAATAGTTTGGTGTCGTCCGCAAATTTTATTATCTCACACTTCGTCCCTGTTTCTAGATCATTTATGAATATATTAAATAGCAGCGGCCTGAGCACCGAGCCCTGTGGACCCCCACTCGTGACCCTCCTCCAGCCCGAGTAGTGGCCCTTCACTCCTACCCTCTGTTTCCTACCCGCCAACCAGTTTCTGATCCATCTATGTATGTCTCCTTCCACCCCATGGTTCTTCAGTTTCTGGAGTAGGCGTTCATAGGGCACCTTGTCAAAGGCTTTTTGGAAATCTAGATATATGATGTCTATGGGGTCTTCTGTGTCCATCTGTGTGTTAATTCCTTCGAAGAAATGCAATAAGTTTGTTAGGCACGATCTCCCCTTGCAGAAACCTTGTTGGCTGGTTATCAGAAGTTCGTTTCTTTCAAAATGTTCATCGATGTTTTCTTTTATCAGTGCTTTCGCCATTTTCCCCGGGACCGAAGTCAGACTCGCTGGTCTGTAGTTTCCCGGGTCACCTCTTGATCCCTTTTTAAAGATGGGCGTAACGTTGGCTATCTTCCAATCCTCTGGGATCACGCCTGTTTTCAGGGATAGATTATAAATTTGCTGCAGTAGTTCCGCTATCTCCTCCTTTAATTCCTTCAGAACCCTTGGATGGATTCCGTCCAGACCCGGGGATTTGTCAGATTTTAGTTTTTCTATCTGCCTGCGTACATCTTCAAGGCTCACTTCCATGGATGTTAATTTTTCTGCTTGATTTCCATTGAAGAATTGCTCAGGTTCCGGTATGTTGGATGTGTCTTCGTTTGTAAATACAGACGAAAAGAACATGTTCAGTCTTTCTGCCACTTCTTTCTCCTCCTTCACCACTCCCTTCCTGTCTCCGTCGTCCAGCGGTCCCACCTCCTCCCTAGCCGGTTGCTTCCCTTTAACATATCTAAAGAACGGTTTGAAATTTCGTGCATCCCTGGCTAGCCTTTCTTCATACTCTCTCTTGGCTTTTCGAACCACTCTTTTTGATACTTTCTGTGCTCTTTCCAGTTCCCCTCAGTTGTCCTTTTTCCATTTCCTGAATGAATTTTTCTTATTTCCTATCACTTCCCTCACTATTTTAGTTATCTACGCCGGGTCTTTTGTTCAACTCTTATTGCACCCCTTTCTGAATCTGGGGATATACAGATTTTGCGCCTCGCTCACCGTGTCCTTGAGAAAAGACCAGGCATGTTCTATCATTTGCCATTTTTTGGAAGTGTTCCTAAGTTTCTTCCTTACCATTTCCCTCATTGCTTCGTAGTTTCCTTTCCTGAAGTTGAAAGTTGTCGCTATGGTTCTCTTTCCTTTCGGTATTCCTACCTCAACCTTGAACTTGATCATGTTATGATCGCTGTTTCTATACGGTCCCACTACTTCCACTTCCTTTGCAGGTCCCCTTAACCCATTTAGGATTAGATCCAGAGTGGCATTTCCTCCCGTTGCTTCTCTAACAAGCTGCTCCATGAAACAATCTTGTATAGCCTCCAGGAATTCTGTCTCCCTAGCGCATCTTGAGCTTCCAAGACTCCAGTCTATCCCGGGGTAGTTGAAGTCTCCCTTAATAACCATGTTACTGCTTTTGCATTCTCGCTTCATCTCAGCTTCCATTTCTTCATCGATATCTCCGGTTTGTCCGGGTGGACGATAGTATAGGCCTTTCTTTATTTCAGGCCCTTTCCTTCACGGTATTTTAACCCATAACGATTCCAGCTTGTTGGTCGTCTCTGCTGTGTCCATTTTTGTCGATTGTATGCTTTCTTTTATGTATAGGGCTATTCCACCTCCTTTCTGTCCTGACCTGTCCTGGCGATAGAGCTTGTACCCCGGCAGTGCTGTATCCCATTTGTTTTCTTCATTCCACCACGTTTCAGAGACTCAAATGATGTCTATGTCCTCTGCATTGGCCATGGCTTCTAATTCCCCCATTTTGTTTCTTAGGCTCCTTGCATTAGTATATATGCAATTTAGATCCTGGTATTTTCTTGTCTTCATTTCCTTTCCCTGTGCTTCGGTCTTTAGTTTCTTCTCCTTTGCTACAATCCTTCTAATCTCCTCTTCTGGGTTAGTTGACTCCTGTAATTTGTCCATTGTTTCTTCCCAGCCTTTTTTCCCCTCGGTATCTTCACGGGATACCTTCTTCCGAATCGTCGACACTTGGTTGACTGTCGGCTTTCCCCTTCTTCTTATTTTAAAGCCTGTTCTATTCCTCTCCTGACGTTGTTTGCTAGAAGTCTTGTTCCCGCCGCGCTCAGGTGCAGTCCATCTCTCCTGTAGAGCTTGCTCTTGCCCCAGAACGTTGTCCAGTTCCTCACGAAGTGAAACCCTTCTTCCTCACACCATCTCCTCATCCATGCATTTATTGATTGTAGTTCCTCCTGCCTTTTCACGTCTGCCCTCGGTACTGGTAGGATCTCTGAGAACGCTATCTTCTGGTCCTCATCTTCAGCTTCCTTCCCAGAATCTTGAACTGTTCTATCAGCATGCATCTTCTGTAGCCTCTCCTGCTGACGTCGTTCATATCGATGTGGATCATTACTGTGGTCTCTTCCATCTCCGCTCTCTTCCTCTGTAAACCGCTCTGAACTGCTTGTGGTATTGCGGTATACAAAAATAAAGTTATTATTATTATTAAGCAGAACACACTTGATTATTTAATCGCCATCAAAGCAGATAGTTTTGCTATTTCACAGGCATTTGTTTATTTTGTATATCATGCACATAAACATTTGGCCAGACAAAATTTAGCCACAGCCAATGAAGTGGCACTGAAGGCATTCTGAAGTCACAGCTTAAGTTTAGTTGGATAGTACTGATTATCAGTACTGTCTGGCTAACTTTATTCAGACAACTTTGTTCATACTGGTTAACTGTCTTCTGACGCACTTGAAATCCGGACAGAGATAGCCAGATAAAAGGTATTTTGTTCTTGTGTCACTGACTGCACTCTTAATGATGACTTACAGTAAGTTCTTATATTCAGACACATATAGGGCCTGATTCTGTATAGGACGCCTTAGGCACCTTGGCCAATTGTAGGCCCCTCCTAATGCATCCCAGGATGCACCGGGAAGAAGGCCTAAGGTCCTGATTGGGCCAAGTGCCTAGGCCCAATATGTGGGAGGGGCCTTAGGTATCTGGGCCTGTCAGGGCCTTAGGCCCCACCCCAGTGCATCCCAGGATGCACTGGGAAGGGAAAGGCCTACCATTTTGGAAGAGGCAGGCCTGCTGGTAGGAGGGAGTGGGCAACCCTCTTGCCAGTCTTCTGCTACAGGTACGGGGAGGTGTCAGGGTGGGGTATTGAGTTGTTGGGGTGTCGGGGTGTCGGGGGATCGAGGGGGCCCAGCAGCAGGAAGGAGTGGACATCCCTCCTGTCAATCTCAGGGGTGGGTGTCTGGGTTTGGTCTTCTTCCACTCAGCTGATTGTGGCAGGGGTATTCCCCCCACCCCTCGATCAGCTGAGCTGGCAGGACTCCCTGAAGCTACAGTTTCAGGAAATCCTGCTAGCTCAGCTGTTCGGGGATTCCCATGCCACGATCAGTTCAGCCAGCTGCATCTGCTTTTATGATTGAAATGTAGGCCAGCATTATGCAGGCCTACGTTTCAGGCTTCTGTTGCTACTCTAGGGATGCTTAAACATGCCCAAGGCCACTTCCAGGTGAAATCATGCCCCACCTTAGGTGAACTTAAGTATCCCTATGCGTCTCCCTAGATCTATGACAAATGTCTACAGTGTAGGCATCGTTCCTCACCAAGGTTTTTTTTGTTTTAAACTTGCGTCCTGATTGGCTGCTAGACGGCAGTAAGACACTTACTGCCGCCCACAGTCAGGACTTCCATTTGTAGAATCAGCCCCTTACTGTACAGAGGGCATTAGTTTATGAGCATTCTATAATATCTGGTCATTATTCTGCAGTTAGATTGTTTATACTTGATTAGCTTTCTAAAAGCATTAAAATAGATATTGTTTATCACAGTTGTTAATTAGTTTACTTAGGTCATGTCATTTTAAGTATCATTATCTATCTGTCTGTGCCAGAATAGCAATAATTAGCCAGTGAGTTTTACAATAGGTTTTTATCCCAGGACAAGCAGGCAGCATATTCTTGACTGATGGGTGACGGCACCGACGGAGCCCCGGTACGGACAATTTTAGAGTGATTGCACTCTAAGAACTTTAGAAAGTTCTAGCTAGGCCGCACCGCGCGTGCGCGAGTGCCTTCCCGCCCGACAGAGGCGCGCGGTCCCCAGTTTTCTTAATTCCGCGGAGCTAAGAAGACGCGTGTTTCCAACGGCTGTTGGAAGTTTTTTTCTACTGTTCACTTGCCTTCCCGCTCGCGCGTATTTTTTTCTTCTAATTTATTTCTTTTCTCTTCTTTTACCGTTTGTGTAAAAAAAAAAAAAAAATCGTTTTATTTTTCATTTTTTTTTATCAATCTGCCCCGGCGGGGCCTGTTGGCACCATCGAAGCCTCGGGCTTCGATTTTGCTACAGCAGTTTTTCCCTTCATGCCCCCGTCACCGGGTTTCAAAAAGTGTCAGCGGTGTGCCCGTCCTATTTCCCTCTCCGACCCGCACAAGTGGTGCCTCCAGTGTCTGGGTCCGGACCATAGGGCTGACACCTGCACCCGCTGTAGTTCTTTACAAAAAAGAACTTTAAAAAATCGTGAAATTCAGCAGCGGATCCTTTTCGGTACCGCTATGGAAGTTGCACCGGTATCGACGTCGACGACTTCCTCCAAATCGACTCCGACTGCCTCGGCACCGCAAGATGCATCGCCGGTGTCGACTCCGGTAGGTAAGCCGGCTAAGAAGCCTTCCCCTACTGTCCTATGCCCGCCAGTCGAGCATGCAGTGAGCCAAGTCCTGCAGACTGAGCGCCGGCCTCGTAAACGCTCCGCTCCCATTGAAGTCACTGCCTCGTCATCGGCATCGACTTCACCGGAGCGTCGAGCGGCACCGAAGGTACCGAGCAAGAAAAAACCGGTACCGGTGCCATCGGGACCAACGTTGGATGAGCGCATTGCCTCTATCCTCCAGGTCCAGCTTAAGCAGCAACTCCAACAGTTGCTCCCGGCTCTATTGACTCCGAACCTTCCAGTATCGGTACCGACTGAGCCTTCGGTGCCGTCTGTCGATCAGCCTCTGTTATTGACATCGACTGTTTCGGCACCGCACAAATCCTTATCCATGCCTGTTCTGTCAGCGGAACCGAAGCGGCGTACTACACCTATAGTCTCGGACCCGGTACCGTTCTCTGAACCCCGTACCGTACTACATTCTCCAGGTACCGTTTCCACCCGTTCAGGTAAATCGGTACGCAAGACTAAGCACACCGAGACATCTACTCCACTTTCCCAGGGCCGTTTCCAATCGGTACGGGACCCTGACTTGTGGGACGACTCAGATGATCCCCCTCGGTACCGAGGCAGATTACACATCTGATGAGGATGAACCATCGGTGCAGGATACTGCTGCTAAGCCAGAGCACTCCTCCTTTACAAAATTTTTAAAGGAAATGTCAGACACCCTTTCTATTACACTGGAATCTGACTCTAAAAATCCAAGGCATTTCTGGATGCTTTGGATTTTGACCAACCTCCTAAAGAGTTTTTAAAGTTACCCCTCCATGACATCTTGAGGGAAACTTTTTATAAGAATCTGGAAACTCCTTTGACAATTCCAGGAGCTCCCAGAAAACTGGAATCTTTGTATAAAGTTATTCCTATTCCAGGGTTTGACAAACAACAACTTCCCCATGAATCTTTATTGGTAGAGTCAACCCTGAAGAAATCTGCAGGAGCCAGTGTATATGCCTCTGTCCCTCCTGGCAGAGAAGGAAAGGCCATGGACAAATTTGGGAAAGCCTTTACCAAAATGCGATGCTGGCCAACGTTCAGGTAATTACGCATTTCATTTCTCGTTTTACCTGAAGCATCTCATCCAACAGGTGACCTCTTTTCAAAAGTATATTCCGTACCGTAAACTTCCTGCTTTTCAACAATGTACTTCTAGTCTTTTGCAACTCAGGAAGTTTATGGTCCGTTCAATCTATGATACTTTTGAACTGACATCACGAGCTACTGCTATGTCCGTAGCAATGAGAAGGTTGGCATGGCTACGAGTCTCTGACCTGGATGTAAACCATCAGGACCGACTTGCCAATGCGCCTTGCCTAGGGGATGAGCTGTTTGGGGAGTCCATGGATACCACCACACAAAAGCTCTCCGTCCATGAGACTAGATGGGACACCTTGTTGAAAAACAAGAAGAAACCTCCGCCTCCTCGTCCATTCAGGCAACAATCCTCATATCAAAGGAGGTTTTCTGCTCGACCGGCTCAATCTCATCCCCCTCAACCTCGCAGACAGCGTCAGCAGCAGCAACAGGCCCGTCAGCAACAACAGCCTACTGTAAAGCCGGCCCCTCAGACTAAGCCGACACAGCCCTTTTGACTCCTTTCTCCAGGACATTGCCAGTCTTCCTCCCTCATGTCCTCTACCTCAGCCCATAGGAGGTCGACTAAAAGTTTTTCTATCTCGCTGGGAAGCAATCACCTCCGACCAGTGGGTACTTGCTATCATCGCCCACGGCTACTCCCTAAACTTTCAGACTCCTCCACCTGTAAGTCTGCCAAAAGAGTCTGCTTCCAACAAGGCTCAGTCCCTCCTCCTCGCTCAGGAGGTTCAATCCCTCCTTCTTCTCAATGCCATCGAACCAGTTCCTCTAGACCAGCAAGGCCTGGGATTTTATTCCCGGTACTTTCTTGTACCCAAAAAGACCGGAGATCTCAGACCAATATTAGATCTCAGAGATCTCAACAAATGTCTGGTCAAGGAGAAGTTCAAGATGTTATCTCTTGCCACCCTATACCCTCTTCTCTCTCAGGAAGACTGGCTATGTTCCCTCGATCTCAAGGAGGCGTATACTCACATTCCAATTCATCTGATGTCCAGACAATATCTTCGCTTTCTTGTCAACCAGCATCATTACCAATACAAGGTGCTACCCTTCGGCCTAGCCTCCTCTCCCAGGGTATTCACCAAATGTCTGATTGTGGTCGCAGCTTATCTCCGCTCCCACAACTTTCAAGTCTTCCCTTATCTGGACGACTGGCTCATCAAGGCTCCTTCTCCTCAGTCCGTTCACAAAGCCACCGATCAGACCATTTACTTCCTTCGACTGTTGGGGTTCGAAATCAATCTACCCAAGTCGCACCTCATTCCAACTCAGCGACTTCAATTCATTGGAGCCATTCTGGATACTATTCAGATGAGGGCGTTTCTTCCTCCAAACCGCCTTCACACCATCCTTCATCTCTGTCAGCAGGTGTTCCAGCGAACTTCCATCTCTGCAAACCACATGATGGTGCTTTTGGGACACATGGCCTCCACGGTACATGTCACACCTTTCGCACGTCTCCACTTGCGTACTCCTCAATGGACCTTAGCGACCCAGTGGTCCCAAGCTACAGCTCCTTGCTCACAACACATATCTGTGACCTCGTCTCTTCGACAGTCGCTTCTTTGGTGGTTGACATCCTCAAATCTATCCAGAGGTCTGCTGTTCCATCTACCTCCTCATCAACTAGTCATCACCACGGATTCCTCCCCCTATGCATGGGGAGCTCACTTGAACGAGTTCCAAACTCAGGGATTTTGGACCGCCCAGGAAAAGAAACACCACATCAATTTCCTGGAACTCAGAGCGATGTTTTACGCCCTCAAGGCGTTTCAACATCTTCTCTTTCCTCAGGTTCTTCTCATTTGCACAGACAATCAAGTTGCAATGTACTACATCAACAAACAAGGAGGAACGGGATCCCGTCCCTTGTGTCAGGAAGCTCAAAGGATTTGGACCTGGGCGACTGCTCATCACCTATTCCTGAAAGCAGTCTACATACAGGGGGAACAGAATTGCTTAGCAGACAATCTCAGCAGAATTCTTCAACCTCACGAATGGACTCTCGACTCCTCGACTCTCCAGTCCGTTTTCTCTCAATGGGGCACACCTCAAGTGGATCTTTTTGCAGCTCCCCACAACCATCAACTGCCCCTGTTTTGCTCCAGACTTTACTCTCCTCACCGTCTGGAACCCGATGCATTTCTCCTGGATTGGACCGATCTCTTCCTTTATGCATTCCCTCCTCTTCCGCTCATGCTGCGCACGTTATTCAAGCTCAAGAGGGAACAAGCCACCATGATTCTCATCGCTCCACGGTGGCCCAGACAGCATTGGTTTTCCCTTCTACTTCAACTCAGTTCCAGGGAACCCATACCTCTTCCTCTGTTTCCTTCGCTACTTACACAGCATCAGCAAACGCTTCTTCATCCCAACTTACAGTCTCTGCACCTGACAGCTTGGTATCTCTCGGGCTGACTTCAGCTCATCCTCTCCTTTCTCAGCCTGTCCGTTCTATTATTGAGGCCTCCAGGAAACCGGCTACTCTTCAATGTTACCAACAAAAGTGGTCTCGGTTTTCGTCCTGGTGCCTGTTACATCACCATAATCCCATGTCTACAGCAGTGGGACTGGTGTTGGACTATCTGTTGTCCTTATCTGACTCTGGTCTTAAATCCTCTTCGATAAGGGTCCACCTTAGTGCCATTGCGGCCTTTCATGAGCCGATTCATGGAAAACCCCTCTCAGCTCATCCCTTAGTTTCAAGGTTCATGAAGGGCCTTTTCAATGTGAAGCCACCTCTTAAGGCCCCTCCTGTTGTATGGGATCTTAATGTGGTTCTTTCTGCGTTAATGAAGCCTCCTTTTGAGCCATTGGCCACAACGCATTTTAAATTTCTAACTTGGAAAGTGGTCTTTCTAATAGCTCTCACTTCTGCCAGGAGGGTCAGTGAGCTCCATGCACTGGTGGCGGATCCACCTTTCACTGTTTTTCACCATGATAAGGTTGTTCTCCGTACACATCCAAAGTTCCTTCCTAAGGTTGTGTCTGAATTTCATCTTAACCAATCCATCGTTCTACCTGTTTTTTTCCCAAAGCCTCATTCTAATCCAGGTGAACAGGCTTTGCATACCTTGGATTGTAAACGTGCTCTGGCTTACTATCTTGATCGCACCAAACCTCACAGATCATCTCCTCAACTGTTTTTGTCCTTTGATCCTAACAAGTTGGGTCATCCTGTATCTAAACGCACTCTATCCAATTGGCTTGCTGCTTGCGTTTCTTTCTGTTATGCTCAGTCGGGCCTGACTCTGGAAGGTTCTGTCACGGGCCACAAGATTAGAGCTATGGCAGCGTCTGTAGCTTTCCTCCGTTCCACTCCTATTGAGGAAATCTGCAAGGCTGCTACTTGGTCCTCAGTTCATACTTTTACATCTCATTATTGTCTGGATGCTTTCTCCAGACGGGATGGACACTTCGGCCAATCTGTGTTACAAAATTTGTTTTCCTAAGGGCCAACCTTCCCTCCATCCCTCTTTTTGTTAGCTTGGAGGTCACCCATCAGTCAAGAATATGCTGCCTGCTTGTCCTGGGATAAAGCACAGTTACTTACCGTAACAGGTGTTATCCAGGGACAGCAGGCAGATATTCTTGCGTCCCTCCCACCTCCCCGGGTTGGCTTCTTAGCTGGCTTATCCTAACTGTGGACCGCGCGCCTCTTTCGGGCGGGAAGGCACTCGCGCACGCGCGGTGCGGCCTAGCTAGAACTTTCTAAAGTTCTTAGAGTGCAATCACTCTAAAATTGTCCGTACCGGGGCTCCGTCGGTGCCGTCACCCATCAGTCAAGAATATCTGCCTGTTGTCCCTGGATAACACCTGTTACGGTAAGTAACTGTGCTTTCTGGTGAATGAAACACACACATGAGTGAAAAGATTTTAATTTGGCAAAAATTGTATTTTTTAAACAATTCATGCTAAATATAACTTCCTCTTAATCTGTAGCGTTATGCAGGATAGAAGAGAACAAGCACGGCAGGATTTGAAGGGTTTGGAAGAAACTGTGGTAAGCAAGTCATTCATTAAAATGTATTTTAAATAAATATTTTAAAGCTTAGTAGAAAATATAAGGCCAAGTATGTCTCCTCTTGTTTGTTTTAGGCCAAAGAACTTCAAACACTGCATAATCTCAGGAAACTCTTCGTTCAAGATTTGGCTACTAGAGTTAAAAAGGTATATTCCTTAGCGTCCAGCCATACTGGTCTGGACAAGTGGGATTGTGTTTCCTTTCCTAGCAGCAGATAACAATAGAGAGCTGAAATTTCCAGTGAGATCACCTAGTTTGTACCAGGTGCTCTGCAAACCATGTGGGGACAGGTAAATACCCCACTGTACCTGATTGTAACTCAAAATAACAAAAAGAAGGACAACATACTCCACAAAAAAAGTCAATGGAAACAATATGCAAAAACATGTGGAGCAAAAAGATCTCTTATTATTCCTCGATGTTAATGTCTATATATATCAAGGTTGACCAATTTATGCATACATTGCAAAAAAATACTTTTAGATGGAAGGTGGAAAGACCTATTTCTTTTATTCCCAACTCATTATAGAGAGGATCAACTCTGTGGGAATCGGTATAATCATTGGTCGACCACTTCCACCATAATGGCGCCATTATTGAAAGCAGTTACTGAGACAACTGGTGATCGATAAGAAGGTTTATCTATAAAGGTCTGAATAATGTTTGAAACACAGCTTTGTGAGGATCTGTTCCTGATCTGATGAAGCCAGGGCTCAGTGATGATAATTTTTGACCTGCTATTCATAGCTAAGTTCCTTGTTTTATAAGAATTTTGCATATTTTGAATTTTTGGATGTATTGATTATGGTGGAAGTGGTCGACCAATACATTTTTAATTCAGAGAATTCTGTAGTGTGTTTACAATGTGGCACAAGTTGTGTTATCTTCAGAGTGGCTGTTTTCTTCGTTCTTCCTCTGATTCATTGATCCAAGCATGGATCTTTATAGAATCTCACTTATTTCTTTAAATGAATTGAAATATATTGTCATAGAAACAGAGAAAAATTAAAGCAGATAAAGACCATATTGCCTAGCCAGTCTGCCCTTCCTTGCCATAAATTATGACATACCACTATTGTCTCTTCAGTTGCATAAAAATATACACCTATAATTTAAAAATCAACATTCCACAGGATCCTATATGAAAGGCTGCATCAAAATCCATTAAACTGTGTCATACTTTCCATATCTGGATTGCAGTTAGTAATTTTTATAAGAACATAATAATTGGCCTGATAGGACTTGTTGCCTTTAAACTTAGATGTTCTTTCTAATTGTTTCCCTGCTCTATTTTGTTTGACCACAGAGTGCAGAGATGGACTCTGATGACACAGGAGGCAGTGCTGCACAGAAACAGAAAATTTCCTTTCTTGAAAATAACCTTGAACAACTCACAAAAGTCCACAAGCAGGTAATAAACTGTTAATGCATTTCCTGTATTATTAAGCAGCATGTTGGGCTAAGTAGCTGCAGTTAAATAATACCACATATCCTTTTAAGAAGAAACTCATTTTTCTATCAACAAGCAGGAATGAGTCAGACAAACAAATGGAAGATGTTATCCGGTAGCACCAGGATGAAACTGCTCACCCACAGTTTGAAACTCAGTGTAAAGTTCTGAATTCTGTTTCATTTGTGACAAAAGTTGCCCAATAAATTTATGTTTAAACAATTTTATTGGTGATCACAGTACAAACAATAGAAAATATTTAACATCCAAGGATAATGAAATTGCATAACACCACCAATTATTCAATAATAATCCCCTCTGTCACTCCTTACCCCCTCCCAGCCCCCTTAAAGTATAACAATTTGTTATTGACGATAAAGCCACAATGCAGACCCCACAGAGACTCTTCAGGTATCGTCCATCTAATATAATAAAACCCTAAGCTGCGCATGCGCACTCTTACCTGCGTGCTCCCATTTTCCGTGCGCTGTAGGTCCCCGCAGGTAGGAATGCGCATGCGCAGCTTAGGGTTTTGTCGGCTTCAGGCGGCGCGGAGGCTGTCGGCCGCAGCAGCTCTTGGCACCTGCAGGCCACGGTGGCAGTCGGCTGCAGGCTGCGGTGGCTGTCGGCGGAGGGCAGAAGCGAGGTAAGGGGTGCTGCTGGACAGGGGAAGAGATGGGGGGAGAAAAAGGAAGGGAGGCCTACTGCTGGATGGGGGAGCAGGAAAGAGGTGCTAGGGGGGAAGAAAAAGGAAGGGAGGCCTACTGCTGGACGGGGGAGCAGGAAAGAGGTGCTGATGGACAGGGGAAGAAACGGGAGGGAGAAAAAGGAAGGGAGGCCTACTGCTGGACAGGGGGACAGGAAAGAGGTGCTGCTGGACAGGGGGGAGATTAAAAAAGGGAGAAGGGCTGCTGCTGGATAAGGGGAGTAGTGAAGGGGTGGTGGTGGACACAGGGAAGGTAAAAGGAAGGGAGAATGGGTGGCCAGCTGAGGAAAAAGAAAGACAGAAATACAGAAAGCGGCTAAGGAAAGAGAGAAAGAAAGAAATAAAGACATACACACACACACACATATTCTAGCACCCGTTAATGTAACGGACTATAAGACTAGTAATATAAATAAAAGTAAACAAGTAAGGTCTCTTCCCACTCCCTCCACCCAACTTCACATAGTCGCATAGAAGAATAAAAATGAACTAAGACTAAGAAAGAGAGACAGCAAAAAAAGGGAGGGGAACTCAGAAGAAAGTGAAAGAAAAGAAAGAGAGGTGGTTTCCCAATAAATTTAATTATTTTTATTATTATTGTGACATAAACTGTTTAATTTCTTTGCTTGTTTTGTCTCCTTGAATACTACAAGCTTTTTCTAAAAATGTTGATTGTTCAGTCATACTGGAAACTTTCATATAGAAGAATTTAATCTGCTTTGCCTTGTCAGACTGACTGGTATATAACATTGCATGTCTGTAGCCCATCAAAATAACAGACTTGCAGAACTCCATCGTCATCAGACTAACTCAGGAATTTTCTTTCTGCAGTGATGGTTCACTAGAATCTGGTGAATAAATAATTTTCTTACATGGTTAACAGTGCTCTTAATATATAAGAACATAAGAATAGCCTTACTGGGTCAGACCAATGGTCCATCAAGCCCAGTAGCCTGTTCTCACAGTGGTTAATCCAGGTCCCTAGTACCTGGCCAAAACCCAAGGTGTAGCAATATTCCATGCTACTGATACAGCGCAAGCAGTGGCTCCCCCCACCGCGTCAGAAGCAGCGCCGGACTCCACCTCAAGGGGGAGGGGCCAATGGCGCCCAGCCATTCTTGCGAAGGGCCTCAAGAAGGGCTAAGTTACTACACCCACGATCGAACAAAAGACCCGGCGTGGATAACTAAAATAGTGAAGAAAGCGATAGGCAATAAGAAAAATTCATTCAGAAAATGGAAAAAGGACAAATCTGAGGGAAACTGGAAAGAGCACAGGAAGTATCAAAAAGAATGTCACCGTGTGGTTCGAAAAGCCAAAAGAGAGTATGAAGAGAGACTAGCCAGGGAAGCACGAAATTTCAAACCGTTCTTTAGATATGTTAAAGGGAAACAGCCGGCTAGGGAGGAGGTGGGACCGCTGGACGACGGAGACCGGAAGGGAGCAGTGAAGGAAGAGAAAGAGGTCGCGGAAAGACTTAACATGTTCTTTTCGTCTGTATTTACAAGCGAAGACACAACCAACATACCGGAACCCGAACAAATCTTCAATGGAAATCAAGCACAAAAGTTAACATCCATGGAAGTGAGCCTCGATGATGTGCGCAAGCAGATAGAAAAACTAAAAACTGACAAATCCCCAGGTCCGGATGGAATCCATCCAAGGGTTCTGAAGGAATTAAAGGAGGAAATAGCGGAGCTACTACAGCAAATTTGCAACCTATCTCTGAAAACAGGTGTGATCCCGGAGAATTGGAAGATAGCCAACGTTACGCCCATCTTTAAAAAGGGATCAAGAGGTGACCTGGGAAACTATAGACCGGTGAGTCTGACCTCGGTTCCGGGGAAAATGGCGGAAGCACTGATAAAAGAAAACATCGATGAACATTTTGAAAAAAACAAACTTCTGATAACCAGCCAACATGGTTTCTGCAGGGGAAGATCGTGCCTGACTAACTTATTGCACTTCTTCGAGGGAATTAACAAACAGATGGACAGAGGAGACCCAATAGACATCATATACCTAGATTTCCAGAAAGCCTTTGACAAGGTGCCTCATGAACGTCTACTCCGGAAACTGAAGAACCATGGGGTGGAGATGTGCATAGATGGATCAGAAACTGGTTAGAAGGTAGGAAACAGAGGGTAGGAGTGAAGGGCCACTACTCGGACTGGAGAAAGGTCACGAGTGGTGTTCCGCAGGGCTCGGTGCTCGGGCCGCTGCTTTTTAATATATTCATAAATGATCTAGAAACAGGAACGAAGTGTGAGATAATAAAATTTGCGGACGACACCAAACTATTTAATGGAGCTCGGACGAAGGAGGAATGCGAAGAATTGCAAAGGGACTTGGACAAACTAGGGGAATGGGCTGAGAGATGGCAGATGAAATTCAATGTTGAGAAGTGTAAAGTTTTGCATGTGGGAAACAGAAACCTGAGGTACAATTATATGATGGGAGGGATGTTATTGACTGAGAGTACCCAAGAAAGGGACTTGGGGGTAATGGTGGACATGACAATGAAGCCGATGGCACAGTGCGCAGCGGCCGCTAAGAGAGCGAATAGAATGCTAGGTATAATAAAGAAGGGTATTACAACCAGAACGAAAGAAGTTATTCTGCCGCTGTACCTGGCAATGGTGCGTCCGCATCTTGAATACTGCGTCCAGTATTGGTCACCGTACCTTAAGAAGGATATGGCGTTACTCGAGAGAGTTCAGAGGAGAGCGACACGA
The DNA here is from genome assembly GCF_902459505.1 of Geotrypetes seraphini. Classification (NCBI taxonomy): domain Eukaryota; kingdom Metazoa; phylum Chordata; class Amphibia; order Gymnophiona; family Dermophiidae; genus Geotrypetes; species Geotrypetes seraphini. The sequence goes on along the minus strand of NC_047085.1, from coordinate 448,281,751 downwards.
CTGATTAAGGGGATGGAAAGCCTCTCATACGCTGAGAGATTAGAGAACCTGGGTCTCTTTTCCCTGGAGAAGAGGAATCTTAGAGGGGATATGATAGAGACTTACAAGATCATGAAGGGCATAGAGAGAGTAGAGAGGGACAGATTCTTCAAACTTTCAGAAAATAAAAAAACAAGAGGGCATTCGGAAAAGTTGAAAGGGGACAGATTCAGAACGAATGCTAGGAAGTTCTTCTTTACCCAACGTGTGGTGGACATCTGGAGTGCGCTTCCAGAGGACGTTATAGGGCAGAGTACAGTTTTGGGGTTTAAGAAAGGATTGGACAATTTTCTGCTGGAAAAGGGGATAGAAGGGTATAGATAGAGGTTTACTACACAGGTCCTGGACCTGTTGGGCCGCCGCATGAGCGGACTGCTGGGCGCGATGGACCTCAGGTCTGACCCAGCAGAGGCATTGCTTATGTTCTTATGTTCCTCTAGGAACTTGTCCAAACCTTTCTTAAAAGCAGCTACACTAGCCGCTCTTACCACATCCTCTGGCAACGCGTTCCATAGCTTAACTGTGAGTGAAAAAAAATTTCCTCCTATTAGTTTTAAAGTATTTCCCTGTAACTTCAGTGTCCCCTAGTCTTTGTAATTTTTGACGGAGTAAAAAATCGGAATTTTGTAGACATCAGTCATATCTCCCCTCAGCCATCTCTTTTCCAAGCTGAAGAGCCCTAACCGTTTTAGTCTTTCATCATACGAGAGGAGTTCCATCCCCTTTACCATCTTGGTCACTCTTCTTTGAACCTTTTCTAGCGCCACTATATCTTTCTTGAGATGAGACCAGAATTGAACGCAATACTCTAGATGAGGTCGCACCATGGAGCAATACAGGGGCATTATAACATTCTTAGTCTTGTTAACCATCCCTTTTTTTAATAATTCTTATCATCCTATTTGCTTTTTTGGCCGCCGCCACACATTAGGCGGAAGATTTCATTGTATTGTCTACAGTGACACCCAGATCCTTTTCTTGGGTGCTAATCTCCAAGGTGGACCCTAGCACCTAGCATCCGGTAACTGTGATTCAGGTTATTCTTCCCAACGTGCATCACTTTGCATTTGTCCACATTAAATTTCATCTGCCATTTGGACGCTCAATCTTCCAATTTCCTAAAGTCCGCCTTCAATTTTTCACAATCCGCATGCGTTTTAACAACTTTGAACAGTTTAGTGTCATCTGAAAATTTAATCACCTCACTCGTCTTTCCAATTTCCAGATCATTTATAAATAAGTTAAATAGCACCGGTCCCAGTACAGACCCCTGCTGCACTCCACTGTTTACTCTCCTTCATTGAGAAAAATGACCATTTAACCCTATCCTCTATTTTCTATGCAATAACTAATTTCTAATCCCCAACTGAACTTTGTCACCTATCCCATGACACTTTAATTTTCTAGGAGCCTCTTGTGAGGAACTTTGTCAAAAGCTTTCTGAAAATCTAGATATACTATATCAACCGGCTCACCTTTATCCACATGTTTATTCACACCTTCAAAGAAGTCAAGCAAATTGGTGAGGCAAGATCTCCCTCGGCTGAACCCATGCTGACTCCGTCTCATTAAATCATGTTTGTCTACGTGTTCCACAATTTTACTTTTTATAATCGTTTCTACCATTTTACATGGCATTGAAGTGAGTCTATAAGATTGACCAAGAAAAATTCATACTCCATATCATACCACCAAACTAGTCAATGAAAACTGAGAACTACTAGACTAGTGGCGTCACTGTTATAAATATCATGTGAAGTTTGTCTCTAGCTAGTGTTTCTCAGTTTTCAGCCAATGGTAGGTCGAGGTTTCCTGTTCAGCTGTGAACTGGTTTTTAAACCAGGTCTAGGTGTTTTATTTTATATTTGAATTTCCCTTTCTGGTGAGCTAATCTGTGCTCCAGCTATGTATATGAGAAAATGAATGCAGAAAGTCTGGGGCACAGTATTCTTTTAAAATTGGTTTGGGGTCCATTGGCATCATATGTTACTTCTCTATAGCAGGTCTCTGATTATAAGTCAGGTTTTGTTTACTTACATACACATCCAAAATAGGGTGGGGGGATATTCTGTCCTAATCTGACCCTAGAGTAGTTACACTTGGGGTGGGAGGAAGGGTGGGAAGATATTATTAATATGAAGAGGGTAAGGTTACTGGGCAAATAAACATCGCTATGTTTTATTGTATAATCATTGAGTGGGGGGTGGTGGGAGAAAATGAGTGGTTATATATATATATATATATATATATATATATATATATATATATATATATATATATATAATTGTAAGTGGATGTGCTTAAATTGATGTTTTATGTGTTATATATTCATGTATTGCACTTTTTTTAATTATTTATTTCTTTATTCATTTTAAAACTTTCAACAAGTAATTCATTATACAGTCACTAGTGTTTAAGCCCGTTACATTAACGAGTGCTAGAATAGATGTGTAGACTTTTAGCACAATGGGTCGCTGAGGCGTTTCTTTCTTTCTTATTTTATGTTTTTTATCTCTCTCCCTGCCCCCCTTTCTTTCTGTCTCTGTCCCCCTGTGTGTCTCTGCCTCTTCCCTGGCCCCCTGTCTTACTGTCTCTCTCCCTGGCTGGTTGTCAGTCTTTCTATGTTTCTGTATCTTCTCCCTTTCTTTTACCTCCCATGTCCCCTGTCCAGCAGTAGCCTTTCTCCCAATCACACCCCTCCCCCCAAAGAAAACCAAGATAGTTTATTGTTCTCAACCAATTAAAACCCTCCCCCCAAATCAAAGCAAGATCGTTTCCTGTCCCCAACAATCACACCCCTCTCCTCAAATGGAAGCAAGATTGTTTCCTTCCCCCCTTCCCAACAACCCCCCTTTCACCTAAAGTAATGTAAAATCGTTCACTGATTCCCCAGCACACACCACCAAAATTAAAGCAAAATATTTCCCTTCCCCAAACAGGCTTATTTGATAAGGGGCTCGGTGCAGGTCATAATGTTGAGACTTGGAAACCGCCTCGCGCAGAACACAACCGTGCAGACAATGAGTGTAGGCGTCAGTGACAGCAGGTTACCTTGACCACCGAGGTCGCGCCCCCAAATGAGGCAGCAGGTATGGCGGCGCTGGGGCAGTGCAGAAGAGGAGGAAGATGGGTCTGTGTCTCTCTTCTCTTCCTTTCCTCCTCCTCCCACAGTCTCCGGAACCCTCATACAAAGTTTTCGCGAGAGGGAGCGCGACAGCGGGGCTAGAGCAGGTGCCACGGAGGTGCGGCGAGGCTTTTTTTTGGCGTCGGTAAGGAGAGGGATTTTTGTCTGCGCAGGTTCGAGCCTCTGCCGGCCGCCGCCCGGAACACCTTCATCTCGCCAGTCCCACGCAGGAGCAGCGGCCGACCCTCTACCAGGGCCTTCGGGAGAGTCCTCAGCAGCTCGGAACAGCAAACAGGGCTGTGAGTTTGGTGCAGTTGTAGGCGCGCATGCGCACTCCTTCTGGCCACGGACATACGGAACACGCAGGTAGGAGTGCGCATGCGCTGCTTAGGGTTTTATTATCTAGTCATTAAGCCCGTTACATTAACGGGTGCTAGAATATATGTCTGTCTGTCTCCCTGCCACTGACTCTCTCTCTCTCCCTGGCCCCCTTTGTCTGTCTGTCTTTCTGTCCCTCTCCCTGCCCCTGTGTCTTTCTTTCTTTCTCCCTCCCTCCCGCTGTCTGTCTGTCTCATTTTTTCCCATTTCCCTGTGCAGCAGCATTTCCATCCCACTTCCCTGTGCAGCAGCAACAGCATTTCCCTCCTATCCCCCCTCCTTTCCTGTGCAGAAGCAGCAGCGATATTTTCCTTCCCCTCCAGGTCCCTGTGCAGCAGTAGCAGCATTTTCCCCCACCCCCTTTCCCTTCTCTTACCGCGATCTAGCCTGCTCCGTTCTGCCCCTCCCCCTTCTTTTACTGTGTTGTCCTTCTCGATCTGGCCTGCTCCTGACCTTCCCACCGCCGCCAAACATCCCGGCTCCAGCAGCGTAGGCAGCACTTTAAACACACTGCTTCGTGGCCTTCTACTGCCGATTTCCTCTGCTACATCTGTCTCCGATGATGTCATCAGAGATGCGGCAGAGGAAATCGGCAGTAGAAGGGTGCGAAGCAGCATGTTTAAAGTGCTGCCTATGCTGCTGAAGCCAGGAGGTTTGTGAAGGGTCAACGGGCGGAGCGGGGCTGCTCTCCACCACTGGAATGCAAACAGAGCTGCGAGTGTGGGGCAGTTGTAGGCGCGCATGCGCACTCCTTCCAGCCACGGACATAAGGAACACGCAGGTAGGAGTGCGCATGCGCCGCTTAGGGTTTTATTATAGAGATACACACTATAATAATACTTATTAATCATACATTCACTGAAATCAAACTATAACTTCGCCCTCCCATCCTTCTTCCAATATAATCATATAATTTTATACATATAAAATCCTCCCCCCTCCCCCCTTATACTTCAATAATCAAAAGGAGAGAAATAAATTATTAATTACTCAATTATAATTAATCCTTACAATAATTTGTTAATGGCTCCCAGACATCCATAAACTTTTTATAACTTCCTCGTTGGACAGCTATTATTTTCTCCATTTTAAAAATATGGCACAATGAATTCCACCAAAAACTATAACTTAATCTATCATAATTTTCCAATTCCTCATAATTTGCTGAATAGCAACTTCTGTCATTATGAGTAAAAACTTATTGTTTTTATTAGATATTTGACTTTTTTTCCTCATTGAAGTTCCAAATAATATCGTATCATATGAAAGTGCCACCAGATTTTCAAGTAAATTATTAATTTGACTCCAAATAGATTTCCAAAAATTATATTTTAAAGAGCAAAAAAACAATAAATGATCCAATGTTCCAGCTTCAAGATGACAGTGCCAACATCTATTAGACTTAGAGCTATCTAATTTTTGCAAACGCACCGGGGTCCAGAATGCTCTAAAAACCAAGTCTGTCTTTTTTCTGTGTTATATATTCATGTATTGCACTTTTGAAGTATGGAAAATCAATAAAGAATTATAATAAAAACCCAACAATCTAAATTGTGTTTTAATTTTTTACTTTTTTCTGAATAGTGTATTCATTTTTTTATGTCATTGATATTTTTGTTCTTAGTTGGTACGTGATAATGCAGATCTTCGGTGTGAGCTTCCAAAGTTGGAGAAAAGACTTAGGGCTACAGCTGAGAGAGTTAAAGCTTTGGAGTCTGCATTGAAAGAAGCCAAAGAAAATGCATCTCGTGATCGCAAGCGATATCAGCAAGAAGTTGATCGCATTAAGGAAGCTGTGAGGTCCAAAAATATGGCTAGAAGAGGACATTCTGCACAGATCGGTTAGTAGGAAGTATACAGCGCTTTTTAGAGCTGTCATTGCAAATAAGCTGAATTTTTTTCCACAAACTATCTCTTCCTTAGCTCACAGTATGGAAGAAGAAAAATCAGTTCAAAGTAAGGTTCTTAATGTAATGTAATAATTTTTCCTGCTAAAACACAATTAAAAATGCTAAGCTAACCAGCAGGTGGCAGCATTACAGTCATGTATTCTTTACTCATTGGCTGTCAGAACTGAAAAGGTTAATACCTCATGTTCTAAATCAGTGCCATCATCTAGAAGCCAAAAAAGATTTTGTTCAAGGATATTGTACTTGGTTAATTTTGCATATAGCATGACAGGATTGAATTTAACCCCTTCTTAACTGAAAAAAGTAGATTCAGTTGGTGGTGATCTTTTGAAAAAAATGGAATTGACTGGGGAATTGATTGCTTCATTTGGGGAAAAAACTGAGAGATGACAGGAATAAATCTTAACAGAAAAATTATAATAGTGATCTGAGTCTGTACTGCTTTCAATTTGACAGATAAAGGAGATTAGAGATTGTCAAGATTTCAGAACTGATCCCTGATACAAGCTTTACATTAAAATGATAGCATTCATTTTAATGTAAAGTCCAATTTGTTTTCCCTGCAGCTTTTTATATTCATTATTAATTCTTTTTATTTAGACTAATTGGCCCAGGAAAGTAAGACACAAGAAAATTGCAGTACTTTTGAGAAAATAGCTTGTGAATATTTTTGTTTCTGAGAATTTTGTGACCTTAGGTTTTGGTGAGTTCTCAGTATTCCCAGACATCTTCAGATAATAACTTGTAGGCCTAGGGCAAGTGAGAATCCATTGGGAGAAATGGGGAGAGGGGAAATTGTCAGGGTTACAAGCATTTGTGCAGTTGCAAGTAAGATCCATATAGTCTTTGCTCAGCCCCCAGGTAACCAAGGGCTGCATTCTTGGTGTGTGCTAAGGAGTGATTTTTTTATTCAATTTTCTGTACCGTTCTCCCAGGGGAGAACGGTACATTTATTCAGATACTCAAGCAGTTTTCCCTGTCTGTCCCGGCGGGCTCACAGTCTATCTAATGTACCTGGGGCAATGATTCTGTCATATTTGACAAGCCCCCCAGAAGGAAATTTCTTATTAGACCAGTCAGTTCTGCCCCTCTATCACCATACTGAAGCAGAGAAAAGACACTTTCCAGTGATATCACCAGCATAAGTATTGATGCAGTCTGGAAATTATCACTGTTTTTCTGCTTCCAGCAGATGATACCAGTTGGATTAATGCAACTGGATTCCTCGAGTTAGGCCTGACTCCTCAGGTCCTTATGGCCTGCGGCTTAGTGGTAGAATCCTCATTATCTCCCATGGACCTTCCCCTGGTTGAAATCAAGGGAGTATTTTTCCTTCTATTGCCCTGAGCCTTATCTTACAGTTTTGCTTATTGGGGTGGGCTGGCACAAGTTTTAAATGGGGGTTTACTCCTTCCTCAGCAGAGCCTCCATTTGTTTTTGTTTTGGGGGGTTTTAAAGAGTGAGTGAGTTCTGGAGCAGTTCTGTACTGCAAGCTGGTTCTATCCAGACAATAGAATTTATCCCCCAAAAAAGAAAAGGCCAAGAAACTAACAAACGGAGCCCTGCATGGAGGAGGCCTCAGAGCTGGTCATGGGGTGGACATCGGGGCTCTCTAGCCCCAGTAAGGGAGGGAGGAGGGGCAGGGAATCATAAGTTCAAGTAGAGTGTTGCAAACAGCAAGAAATGCAGAGCTTATAGGAGCACTACCCTTGCTGCCTGAGGGATGTGAGAATTCAGCTTTGGAAGGTTCAGGGAATATCTCAGAGTCAGCCACTAGTGGGTATGAATTTTTAGAAGTGCCTTTGTTACAGCTTCACTAAAATTGGAGCTGCAGAATAGAGAATGACATGGGGACAAATTTTTCCTCATCCACGCGGGAACTCATTTTCCCGTCCCGCAAGTTCTTTTCCTGTTTATGCACAAGCCTCAAACACTTAAAAATCATAAGTGTTTGAGGCTTATGCTGTTAAGGCAGAGCTTACAGGAATGGAACAGGGGCAGTGACAAAACTCGCAAGGACAGGATGGGGAAATTGAGTTCCTGTGGGGCTGGGGAAAAATTTGTCCCCATGTCATTCTCTACTGCAGAATTTGGTGAGAATAATAGCCATGCTAAATTAGAGAGGGAGAGAGGGTTTTGGTGACCCTATCCTTCCTCCTTGGAGGCTTATGGGGGGAACTTGGGGCCCCCAGTTTTTTTCCACCTTCAGGTACTAAACCCAGGGACTTTGCTCCAATCAGTGGGGGAGGGGGGTCCTTAGGATATATAGCGGAGGGAAGAGGGCAGTGAGGTCTTCAATCCCTGCTTCATCATCTCTGGAGGTAGCCTGGATAAGGGAGAATGGTTGCTCTATGGCCTGAGGAGGAGAGCAATTCCACAGTGGTTCAGATATTTAGGTGGGAGAAGTTGCCCTCCATGGTATACCACAGGCATTGTCTCGTGCTTGTTCTGCTTCTTCAGCAAGGGCATGTAGAGTAGAACACTACTCAGAAACAATGGAAAAAAGTCCCCGAAGTTTACCAACAAAACCAATACTGGACTTTCACTCATAAATATCTTGGAGTTAGGAAATGACAATGTGATGAGGAGCTCTCAGATTCCTGTGCTGGACAATTAAATAAATTAGACCAGCTATTGACAGATTAACGATTTCTTTTATTGAGCTCCATTTCACCACCTACTCTATAAATAGTGCATGTACTTTAGAACAAATGTCACACTTATTGAAAAAGAAAAAGCGACACTTAGCTTTATAACCGGTCGCTAGTTGTATAACATGAAACAGCTTATTGTGTAACATGAACAATTGCCCTTCCTGGTAGACAACAGGCATTATCTCATGCCTGTTCTGCTTCTGCAGCAAGGGCATGTAGAGTAGAAAATGGCATGGGGAAAAAATTTGTCCCCGTCCCCGCGACCAATGTCACTGTCACCGCCCCATCCCCGCAACCACTGTCCCAACCCCGTCCCTGCGACCACTGTCCCCACAGCATCCATACAAGCCTCAGTACTGCAATATTTAGCTTATTCCTTCCTTATAAATCAAAGTTCTGGCTGATGAACTAGAGAAAGAGATGGTCAGCTGGCAGGGCTTTGTTTTATCAACACAACTAATATACTACTTTATCCTAAAGCAAAAAAATAAAATAAAATAAATAGAAATTGTTTTTCTACCTTTGTTAATAGAAATTGTTTTTCTACCTTTGTTGTCTGGTTTCTGCTTTCCTCATCTTCTCCTCATTCAATTCCTTCTATCCACTGTCTGCCTTCTCTCTGCGTCTTCCATTTCCTCTGTTACTGTGCCTGTCCCTTCCATCTCTCCCTCCACACACCCCCAATTGGTGTGGCATCCATCTTCTTCACTCTGCTCCCCCCCCAAAGTCTGGTATCTCTGTCTTCTTCCTTTCCAGCGTCTTCTCGCCACTCTCTGTTCCCCATTTTCCTTCAGCTTCTTCTCCCCCCTCTCTCTTCCCCATTTCCCTTTAGCGTCTTCTCCCCACTATCTCTTGCCCATTTCCCTTTAGGGTCTCCTCCCCACTCTCTCTTGCCCATTTCCCTTTAGCATCTTATCCCCACTCTCTCCTCCACATTTCCCTTCAGCGTCTGTTCCTCTCCACCCCCCTTCAACGTCTGTTCCATTCCTTTCCACCACCACCCTTCCCTCTCGCCACCCCCTTCAGCATCTGTTCCAGACCCTCGCGTGGTCTGACCATCTCCCTCCCTCCCTCTTACCTTCGTGGCTCGTTACAGTGTAATTTGTGGCTTGAACAAATTACACTGTAACGCACCACTAAGGTAAGAGGGAGGGAGATAGATGCAGCAGGTAGGAAGGAGGGAGGGGGGCCACGCACAATTGGTGACCGTGCGCATTCCCTCCCTTAACTGCAGAGACAAGGCTATTCAACGCTCCACAGGGCGGTGGATGGCCTTGTCCCTGTACCCACAGTGAGCACTTTTTTCCCCCCCAACGTTTCAGCAGGTTACCCGCAGCTAGCTGCGGATAACAGCCACCATGTCATTCTCTAATGTAGAGTAGAGGAGTAGCTTAATGGTTAATGCAGTGGACTAGATCCTGGGGAACTGGGTTCAATTTCCACTGCAACTCTTTATGATCCCAGACAAGTCACTTAACCTTTCATTGCACCAGGTAGAAAAAACTTAATTGTGAGCCCACTAGGGACAGAGAAAATACCTGTATATAATATATACAGCGCTTCATATGTCTATTAGCACTATAGAAATTAGTTGTAGTAGTACTTTCTGGTCCTGAAGAAGGCTCATTTGGACCCATTTTGGATCTGAAGGGAGTCATTGCATCCCTATGTATTCCACGTTTTTGTTGGGGATGCTACAATCTTGTCAGTCTCTGTTCATCCCAGGGAGTTCCTAACTTCCCAGGATTTTGCTGAATCATCTTTCATGTTTCAATCAAGGATGCCCACAAATATTTCCTTTGTTTTTGTGTGTTGGGCAAGCACTTCCAGTTCAGGGTTCTTCCATTTGGGTTGGCAACTCTGCCCTCAACATTCTCTAAGGTGGTGGTGGCAGCAGCTGCCTTCTTTCATAAGATTTGTAGATTTGCGGTATACAAGAAATTTTTAAATAAGCAAATAAACATTCTTTGGTGACTGGTTAATGCTGTCCAACTTGGAACAAGATTCCAGAATGGTTACTTTCGAAGCAGCTAGGCTGGGTTGTGAACTGTCTGAAAATCCACCTAATTCTGTTTGTTTTCTGGTTTGACATCAAGCAGGGCACAGTCTCTTATCCATAATGAGGGATGCTCAAACTGCAGGCTGAGAAGCAGGCTTGAGATATTCAAATTACCTCCAGTTCCTAGGATCAATGACTGTGACCTTAACAGAGGTCCCACCAGAGATATTTATTGGTTCATTGGAGTCCCTTGTCCCAAGACTTTGAGGTCCACTTTCCTCTCTCATTGGACCTCAGAAAGCATTGGAATGGCAGGATGCTGTATTTGCACCCTGGAGAGTGGTCATAATCGATGCAAACTTCAAGGGCTGGGCGGCCCATTCCCAGGTCTGATAAATACAGGGGAAATAGTCATTGATAGAAGTACTGCAGGCCATCAGTCAGCTGGAAATGAGAGTTATACATAGCTGAAAGCTTCCTTCTGTGACTCCAGAAGAAGGTGCTGTAAGTGATGTCTGACATTGTGATTGAGGTAGCTTACATCAACAAGAAAGGAGGAACAAGAAGTGCAGCAGTTTCTCAGGAGATCCTTTGGCTTTACAGCTAGGTAGAGCTTCAACTTTACCACAGTCACGGAGGTTCACATTGCAGGAATGGACAGTGTTCAAGCAGACTATCTCAGAATTCAAACTCCTCACCATCTTCTGGAATTGGATTTTTATACTATTTTACTTGCTTATTCAAATCCAAACTACTACTACTATTTATCATTTCTAAAGCACTGAAAGGTGTATGCAGCACTATACATTAAACATGTAATGGATGGTCCATGCTCAGAAGAGCTTGCAATCTAATTAGGACAGACAGAGAGAACCTAAAGAGTGTCGCGCAGTGATTAAAACAACCTCAGCACCCTGGGGTTGTGGGTTCAAACCCACACTGCTCCTTATGACTCAGGGCAAGTCACTTAATCCCCCCATTGCCCCAGGTACATTAGATAGATTGTGAGTCCGCTGGGACAGGCAGAGAAAAATGCTTGAGTACCTGAATAAACTCATGTAAACCGTTTTGAGCTCTCCTGGGAAAACGGTATAGAAAATTGAATAAATAAAATAAATAAAGGCAAAGTGCTTACATGTAGACCAGATTATTTCCTTGCTCAAAGGGTGTATAAATGTAAGTTTTGTACCCAAAACAATTGGAGGTTAATTGATTTGTCCAAGATCACAAAAGATTCATGAATTATAGAAGGATTTTTGTCTCTGGCTTCCTTGGTTTTCAGCCTGCTTGTATGATTTCACTACTAGTTCTGCAAATATACCCATTTCCTGTCAGGACGCTTCTGGTATGATAATCAAAAACAATACCTGTTGCCATCGCAACCCATTTCATGGCATGTCTTAAAGCCTGTAATTTCAGGGATGACCTCCATGAACCTCTCGCTGATTCTTCATGCTTAAGAGACAGTCTATTTGGCAAGAAGGCCAAAGACACAGTATCACAGCTCAAAGACGATTCCACGACAATCTGTAAACGTTCTGCTCATCCTCCAAAACATTCTCAATAGTATTGCAGACTTCCTACTTCCATCAGGTCCCATAGTTCCTAACGTCACCAGTTTTTTTTCAGCAGTATTATCACAGATGGAAATTTGTCCCTTACAATAGATCCAACCTTCAGCATTCTCAACCCTTTTTCAAAGGCAGCATTCAAGAAATGCTGGATCTACCTACCACTAGCGGCCATCTATTTGCCCTCAATTCCACCCCTAATTTTTTGAGCCAGCCTCTAACAGTAGATTTACTGTTGGAGGCTGGCTCAATTATCTCCTTCCTACCTGGCTAGCCATTACAATGGAGAAATAGGTCTTAGATATCATCTCACAGGACTATCAACTCAATTTCCTTTCAAGAGCCCAAATTTCCCAGATGCCTCTGCCCTCACATACTCCTTATCAACACATAATGTTTCTAGCAGCTGAACTCACCCAACACATTCAGAATAAAACAGTAGAAGTGTTATGCACTAAGAAACCATTGACTTCTACTCCAATTTCTTCCTCATCCCCAAGAAGACTAAAGTCCTTCAACCCATTCTGGATCTCTGTTCAGTCATTTGGGAAAATTTCTGATTGCTCTCTCTCAACCGTATTCCCTCTTCTGAGGCCCAGTGATTGGCTGCCACTCTAGATCTCAAGAATGCCTAAACCCACATCCCTATTCATTGCACCCACTGGCAATTTCTCTGTTTCAAATTCCTCAACCATCACTACTGGTACAAGGCACTTACTTTTGGTCTCTTGTTAGCACCACGAGTCTTCACAAAGTGACTACCAGTAGTAGAGGCACATCTATACAAGCAACAGCATGTTGTTTTCCTCCTGGCTCATTCCAGGGATTGCTTACTGCTCACCACCCAAGACACCTTATCCACCCTACAATCACATGGTTTCCTCATTAACTACAACAAGTCATCTCTCATTCTTGTTCTTGCACTCAAGTTCATAAGCACTCACATAAATATTTTCACAGCACCAAAGAGAGAGACGGAGCAGTCATACAAAGAGTCAACAAGGTAACGATTGTCTACTCTACATAAACATGTAGGAGGTTCTGGGCTTTGCACTTTAACCAATGGACCTTCAAGCAGTGTACATTCAAGATCAGTCAAACATCATAATGGATTCACTCAGCCACAAACTGGATCCTCACAAGTGGACCCTCGATCCCATAATACTGTGAGACCTATTCCATCTCTGCAGAACTGCAGTCGTAGACCTATTTTCCTCGCTGAACAATGCACAATGCCCAAAGTTTTGCTCACTTCGTCCAGCGCCTCAAACCACTGTAGGAAATGCAACTACCATGTGCTTTTCCACCATTTCCAAGGTTTTTCAGAAAATTATCAAGGATTCTGCACATCTCATCCTCATAGCTCCTCATTGGCCCAGACAAATCTGATACCCACTTTTCTTGGTCCTTCTTCAAATTTGGCAAGTCCCTCTCGGAACCCACCCAAACCTTCTAACGCATCAGAATGGTCAAATGCTTCACCCCAATCTACACAACTTCAGCCTAACTTTGTGGAAATTGAAATGAGTGTCCTTGCTACCATCTCAATCATCAAGGACTATTTTCCTAGCCCCCAGACAGCCCTCTACCAGAAAATCTTATCAGTCAAAGTGGACAAGTTTTACTCATTAAGTATCCAACATCAGAACCACCTTGAGTGTCCAATTCCACCCATACTAACTTACCTCATCCATTTCTTGGATTTAGGCCTCAAGATAAACTCGGTGCACCTTCCTTTACTGGTGATTTCTGCATATGGGAAACAAATCCCTCAACAACCCTTGGTGGCACATTTCCTAAGATGCCTCAACAACTTCTGACCTCCCCTTGATGACCCTGCCACCAATATGAGATCTCAACATTGTCTTGAACTATCTCATGGATACCTCCTTTGAACCTCTGGACATCACCTCTCTTGCATACCTCACATGGAAGACAGCTTTTCTCACAGTCATTACATCGGCAAGAGAAGTCAGGGAACTCTAAGCAATAGTAACCTATTATCCATATGCACAATTCTTCCCTAGCCATGTCTTAAATACGCACACACCCAAAATTTCTACCTCAAGATGGTTTCCGATTTCCACCTCAACCAGAGCATAATTTATCATCCTTCTTTCCATCTCCACGTACCTTACCAGCGGGACAATGCCTCCATACATGACTGCAGAAGAGCACTACTTTTTCCTCAAAGAAACTGCAGCCCTATGTTATATGAATCAGCTTTTCATCACCTACAACCTGGTCAACCAACCTTTAAACAGATCATCTCAATGTGAATTTTCCTATTGCACTGAATTCTGTTATACTAAAGCAGGTCAACTGCATCTTGGAAAATTTGTGCACACAGGTTACATGCAACAGCTTCTTTAGTGGCTAACTTCTGCTCAATCCCGATTCAAGACGTCCACAAAGCTGCAATATGATCCTTAGTTCACACTTTTAATAAGCATTACGGCTTAGACCTGAGCACAGCACAAGACATTCGTTTTGGGAAATCCATCCTAAGCAACCTATTTACCCCATGATTTATCACCACCATCCTTCTACAGTCAATAGCTATGGACTCACCTACAAGTGTGCCTGTATATCCTTCTGCTTGTCTCTGGAGAAAGCGAAGTTGCTTATCTGTAACAGGCGTTGTCCATAGACAGCAGAAGAATGCGGCCACATTTACCCTCCCACTATCTCCACTAGAGACAAAACTGACAGGCAAGGGTGAGGAGCCTTAGAAGACAGGAATCCCTGCACTTGCCCAGTAAGCCAAAAGCTTACTGTAGCTAGGGAAGAGCGCTGACACACAGGATCAGTGTAAGGACTTCACCAACAAGTGTGGCTGCATTCCCCTGCTGTCTAAAGAGAACTCCCATTACAGATAAACAACTTTGCTGAGTGCCTCATTCTTCCAAGCTCTGGTGGACCATTGGGCTCCTGAGATTTGATTTGATGGCCACTGTAGAGAATTCTAAGTGCCCATTCTTTTTTGATCGCAAACATGGAGTATGCTCAGAGGTGTTAGATGCACATTCTAGGCTTGTCTCTGATGATAGCCTCTGTATACTTTTTCTCTCTGGTCAACTGAGTAGTTTGGAAGATTGCATCTGACCCATTTTTGGTCCTTCTTGAGGCTTTGGATTTGCCTCAGTCAGAAAGAAGGAGTCATGAGGAAAAGATGTCAATCACTCAGCAGTGGATTGTCCAGAAAATACTTTATTGATAAACAGCACAATGTAAATGGACTCTATTCTTATTGTTGTCTTTGTCGTTGAGGCCTATTCGGGCTTTTTTCCAGTGTCTGGACTTGCCTCACCATCTTTGGTACACGGACCTAATTTGTTTGTTCTATCCACTGCTGATATCGATAGTATGGGGCCTGGTCATGATGGAAGATCTGGATCCCTTCAGACTTACACCTGGCTGCTGAGAGGAGCAAGGGCTGTCCGATGGCAGTTTAGCAACATTATTGAAGATGCACAAAATATTCTACTTCTGTTGATGTGGAGTGTCTTAGAGACTTGACTTTCTCAGTGGCCTTTTTACCTCTGGTATGCAGACTTGTTTTTCATCTTGTTCTTCCTCCAAAAAAGGCTGAACTAGGTGTTGACTTTCAACTCTCTGAAGGATTCAGATAGCAGGTTTGACCTATTTTAGTGGTCAGGTAAGTAGAATGTCCCTAGCGATGCAACCAAATTTGGTCCATTTTTTTAACTTTTTTTATTTCATTTATTTATTTGTTCATTTTTATAGCCTGTCCTCCCCAGGAGCCCAGAACGGGTTACAATAAAGTAAACTTAGGTACTTGGAACTTCCCTAACTGTCCCGAAGGTTCACAATCTAGCTAAAGTACCTGAGAAAACAATTATTAAATAGTAAAGATATAACAATTCAAATAATAATAAAAAAGAAAAGAAAAATATTAAAGTAAATCAAAAACCCAAAGCAGTCCAAGCAAGACAGAGTAGAAGTCCAATTGTGCTCTAATCAGTGTAAGGCAACAGCAGGATACAATGGCCGAGAAGAACCCTCGATGATAATCTATCACTGGCTGAAGATGATCTCTGTATCCCAACCGTGGGTGAGGGCTAATGGCCGAAGATTGCATGTAGAAAGGAGGAGGAAGGTCACAGCTGATATTGAAGTCTGCCGTCAAAATCACTGTTGAAGCAGGGATAGCCACAGGCCCAACGGACAGCAGGGCCAATTCGTCGGGATCTCTGGCTGTGTGATGTCTCAAGGCCACACAGATATCCTTCCTCATCAAGGCTGATCCTCCAGAATGCCTCATATTTCCACCAGCGATCTCCCAATATCAGGTCTTCCGGCTCCGTTGAAGCAGACTCCGCCCGATTCAGTCAATAAGAAATAATAACAGCAAGTTCAGGCCATGTTGGGCAGGAGGGTCAAGATCAAACGCTGAAGTCAAGAAGGCAGGTTGGCCACAGTAGATCTACAGATGCCAAATCCCGTAGTCTCCAGCTTCAGAAGAAAGGCGCACAGCAGGCCCAGGACTCGCCAGCTGCTCTTCATTGCTGGTCTCCGCTGCAACCCTGAGCTGAGGGAGAGGCTGGTGGCGGCAACACAGATAGACTGAGCCCTCACTGGTATACAGGGCATCCCGATAAGTTGCCTCCTCCGTTGATCCACACCCTCCGAGCTCTCACCCTGGCAAGCAGACCATCACTGACCTCCATCACCTCGGCACACCTCCCAATTCCCTACTGCAAAAGGGTAGGTATAATGCCACTGCCGTTAAAGCTGTTAGGCTGTAGAACCAATGGTCGTACACGGTGTAATGAGAAAAAAAAAATTAAATTGATTTTAGGCCAATAAATTCAAATCAGATCAAGAACAAGAGGAAAAATTAAAAGATAAAAAGCTAACTAAAGATGTAGAAGAAAAACTTGAAAATAAATTCAAAATAAAAAAGGAAGGGAAACAGCACAGCTGATGACTTAATTGGCTGCCATCTTGTTTGTCTTCAGGATGTGGGGAGAAAACATCGGTTGCAGACACCCTTACTGCAGTGGGTCCTGAACCTGATCCTTAGGACCAAGATTGAGCCTTCTTTTAAGCCCATGAGGCACACCTCATTAAAGGATCTATTGTTGAAAGTGATGTTTCTGATGGTTGTTTATTCAGCATAGCAGATTTCCAAATTGTGTGCCCTTTTAATGTAGAGACCCATACCTATCCTTCATTAATGATTCTGTCACTGTTAACTGTTCATCCATCTTACTAAAGATGGTCTTTCTCTTTCATTGTGAATCAGATGGTTTTGCTGCTATTTGAATCATAAATTGAATGTGTGTAGAATAGTGATGAGACATCTGAAAGTTCCAAATACTTTCAGAAAGTCCAATCATCTTTTTTGCACTATTTCATGGACTTCATAAAGGGAGGGCAGCCTCCAAGTTCTCCTTAGCACACTAGATTAAAATCACTTTAGAAGTGGCTTATATAATGGCCTGGAAGGTAGTTCTAGTGAGTCTTGGTGCTTAGGTGACCTCTTGGACAGAGACCAAGGCTGTGTCTTTATAAGATTAACTGCAGAATAGTGACCTGTCATGTCTCTGTTTCTTTGTAAGACATTTCAGGATTGACATTTGAGACAAGAGTAGCTATTCCTTGTTAGGGCTGTGCTGGAGAAGGCTTTGTCTTTTTCCTGCCCTGAGGGATAGAACTCTGAGATATATACCACTGGTTTGGACTGGCTAGCAGGATGGAGCAAAAGGTGAAATTTAATCTTTCCTGGTAATTTCCTATCCTGCTAGACCTGTCCAGAAAGACAGCAGGGTTAGGAATCTGTGCTACAGTTATCCTTTGGATCTGCTCTGTTCATTTGTGTCTCTCTTTATCAAGTGGCTATTGGTTTTTTTTAATTGTTTCCCTGCAGAGGCTCTTTTCTGAATGGTTTTCTTTGTGGTCATGTATTTTTGCTTCGAAATGAGCATACCAACAAGTTCAGACTACATACTATTGATACAAGTGATGTGACTAGAAAATGCCATTTCTGCTGCCATCTGCTGGTAGGGGAACATAATCTGCTGGTTTGGATTGGTCTAGCACAGGAGTTGGCAACCTTTTTACAGCAAAGAGCAAATTTATCCAAAATGTTTGACCCAAGATTTACAAAGAACCGCAAGGTGTAGCTTCTCTCCCCTCCAATCCCTTGCAGGTCTCTGCACCTCTCATCCTTCCCTCCCTCCCCTGCACCTTCCCCCAACCCTTAGCCCAAGGTTCTCCTCTCTTCTGGCCCCCAACCCTTTAATCTCCCTCTCAACCCCACTATTTCCCACCTCCTGGGCTGATTGAAGTACCTGGTAATCCAGTGGGAGTCTTTGTGGCACGAGTGCGGCCCTCTTGCTCCTGCCTCCTCACGGCTGCCTTCTAAAATGGCTGCTGCAGCCTTTTGCAACAGCTCACGGTACTACAGGAAATGCCATGAGCAGCTGTGAGAGGTCATGGCAGCTATTGTAGAAGGCAGCCATGAGGAGGCAGGAGCACAGAGGAGCGAGAGGGCTGTGCTCCTGCCACAAAGACCCCTCTCTGGACCACCAGGTATCTTAGTAGGCCTTGGGGGGGATCATGGGGTTGGGAGGGGTCGGGGCCTGGAGAGCTGCAGCCACATGCAGGAGGAGCTGCATGTGGCTTGTGAGCCACAGGTTGCCGACCCTGGTCTAGCAGAAATTAAAGAAAAGATATTAACAAGTAAAACTAAATTTCACTACTAGTAACATTATTTGAACTGCATAATGCTATAGAATGGCTGAAATATATTTAAATGTGCATCATAAAAACATAAGCATCATCATACTGGGGCAGACCAAAAGTTCATCAAGCCCAGTATCTTGTTTCCAACAATGGCCAATCCAGATCACAAGTACCTGGCAAGATTCTAAAACAGTAAAACAGGTTTTATGTAGCTTATTCCAGAAATAAGCAGAGGATTTCCCCAAGTCCATCTTAATAATGGCTTATGGATTTTTGCTAAGCTAACTACTTTACTATATTCTCTGGCAACAGAGGTCCAGAGTTTGTTTACACATTGAGTGAATAAATATTTTTCCAGTTTGTTTCAATTTTACTACTTAGTAGCTTTGTTGGGTGCCCCCTAAAAAGAACCTTAAATAAGTGGGTTTGAAAGGGCAGAGATAAGGTTGCAGTGGTGAAGTCCTCTATTTCTGCCTAAGCAGATTCTCACTGTGCTTTAAACAAGTTTTTTAATTGCCCTATAGCAGTCCTCACTGTCTCAGAAGGTGTATTTGTGCTGGTGGCTTAAAAACAGACCTGCTGGTGTGAGTGCATTAAAGATAAATAAGTTCCCATATACAGTGGTACCTCGGTTTACGAGTGCACCAATTTACGAGTGTTTTGCAAAACGAGCAAAACATTTGCAAAATCGGTGCCTCGAAAACCGAGCATGGCTCAATTTACGAGAACCCCCCCGCAATCCGGCACCCCCCCCTGCCTCAAACCGGCACCCCCCGCCCCCCGCCACGATCCGACCCCCCCGACACGATTGGGCACCCCCCGACATAATTGGGCACCCCCTGCCGCTTCTTACCCTCATCTGGGCACTCTTGAAGATCGGTCCTCGTCTGCTGGGCGCGAGTTCACGTTCTGAACGTGAACTCGCAGGCCTTGAGCATGCTCAGATGCTCAAGGCCCAGCAGACGAGGAGTCCGATCTTCTAGAGTGCCCAGATGAGGGTAAGAAGCGGCGGGGGGGTGCCCAATTGGGTCGGGGGGGTGCCCAATCATGTCCGGGGGGTGTTCGGAACGTGTCGGGGGGGTGCCCAATCGTGTCGGGGGGGGTCGGATCGTGGCAGGGGGGGTGCCGGTTTGAGGCGGGGGGGTGCCGGATCGCAGGGGAGGGGGTGCCGGATCGCAGGGGGGGGCCTTCGAGGGGAGCAATGCCGGTTCTCGGGGTGGGGGGGAACGCATCAAAGCGAGTTTCCATTATTTCCTATGGGGAAACTCGCTTTGATAAACGAGCATTTTGGATTACGAGCATGCTCCTGGAACGGATTATACTCGTAATCCAAGGTACTACTGTATAAGCTTTAACATAAAACTGCCTGTCTTTTTCATTGAGATTATCATCTCTTCTTTGCAACATACTGAACACAAACTGGAAAATCTTCCATTAAAAGAATATCCATTATGTAAACATACTTACTGAAAAAAGCTAATGTCCATAGATGTCACAAACAAAAATATATCTCAGCTCACATTCCTCAAATATTTGTTAGTGGGCAACATAATGTGTTTGTTGAGTATGATGCCGAAGGGAGATGATAGTAATCATTATGACCTGTCTTTGCCTAATGCATCCTAAATTGCAGGGGCTTTTTAAACATTTTTTCTAAGAGAACATCAATCTTTATAGATGCCTTAAACATCGTCTTGATCAATATGTGATCTTCTGCATTATGCTTCATGAAAATGTTGTGTTAATATTAAGCAGTGATACCATTTTAAAGTTGTATTTTGAATACCGTCTCAGAAATTGTTATAATGTGTGCGTAAAGGATTGCATGTTAATTTTCATCATGTAATTTTGTTTTATATAGCTAAGCCTATCCGTCCTGGCCAGCACCCAGCAGCTTCACCAACCCATCCAAATACAATTCGTGGAGGAGGTGCTGTTTCTCAGAACAGTCAACCAATCTCAGTACGTGGAGGTGGAGTCCGGCAGGATAAAGTGTAACTATAATGTATGTTTATTTTTTTCTTTTCTTCATCTGCTTTGCATTATTTTATTTTTTTTTAGTTCAGGTGAATGCTACTGTAGAGTCTTGTTTTTTTTCTTATAAATTATTTATTTTGTCTTAGTTATATGTACTTTCTGTAATTGTGGTTCTGGTATTAACTTCAGAAGAATTTCGCAGTTACATAAGGAGTGTGTTAAATTCCCAAGTACTGTACATATTTGATTTTTTTTCTTACTATTTGGGAGATTAGCGCTAGAGAAATTGCCATCTACAGTTAAAGTACTGTAAGAGTGGCTTTTTGTGCTAAATGTCAAAATCAAAATCTGTTAACATAACAGTAGAGCACTGATTGGATTTTCTAAACGGTGCCAGTTTTTTAGGTGCTAGTAGGCACCCAAGGATATGTATGCTGCATGCACCCAGTACGTAAATATCCATTCCTCCTGTATTTTAAAACAGGTTCTGCATTGGCAGATTCTGTTCTAAATTACTCCTGAAACTTGATCTGCACTTCTCAATTCCAACTTCTACGAGCTGTGTAAAATGGGGAGGCAAATGTTTTAGTTTGGGGTTTTTTTTGTTTTATTTATCATTGATTCATATTTCAACAACATAATTATTGAACAAAACAAGAGTCTTATCACTTTAGAAATCAAAATAAATTGTAAACAATTCCAAACAAACATGAGTTCAAAAATTAATTTTAAGACTCTTTAGCAGTCCTCATTTGAGACAATTTCACATACTTAAACAAAACAATTACAAAGATTATAGTAGTGTATCATCCCCAATTATTTATATGGACCAGATCAATAGGATTCACCTGGTACCCTGCGTTAACACCCCTTTTCCTTCTAAAAAGAGTTGTAATTGGGAGGGTTCATAAAACGTAACAATGTTGATCTAAATAGATCACACATTTACAGGGATACTGTAACTGGAATTTTGCCCCCAATACTTTTACATTTTCTTTCATTTCAAGGAATCTTTTTCTTCTTGTTTACGTAGTTCTTGAAACATCTGGAAGCATTGAGATTTTTTTATTTAAAAAGAAGACTTCTTCATGCCTAATAAAAAGGCGAAGAAGTGCTTCCTTATCTTGGTGAAATACAAATGTTACAAGAAGCTTAGAACACATTATGACTTCATCTTGAGAATTTTCTAATATATTTGAAAGATCCAATGGACTTAAAGATGTCACCTGAGGCAAAGCCTCAGGATCAGAAAAGGAAGGTTTTTTTAGGAAACACTGGCAAAAAAATATATCTTATGCAGAGGTGGAAGATTTCATCCGAGTATTTAAAGACTTCTTTCAGGAATTTGTAGAATATTTATTTAGGTGGCAGTGGCAGTGTTTTGGGAAAGTTCAAAAGCCTTAGATTTTCAACTTTTCTCAATAGAACTAATTTATCCTGAACAATAGAACCACATGTAGACTGTACAGTTTGTACTGATTGTTCTAGAGAATTAATTTTTTCACCTTGATACTTTAAATCCTCTTCAAATTTATTTAACTTAAATACTTGAACTTGAACAAGAGGAGAGATTCCTTGGCATACCTTGTAAAGGGAATCTAGCGAAGTTCAGTTAGAATACAATGTAATCTCAGCGGGTCTAATGAGACCCCGATATCTGCCCTTGCAAGCGGTTCTGCAGCCGTACCCTCTTGGGGGGCCAGCACGCCCAGTAGCTCCAAGGACAGCATTTCACTCACTGCTGACGTTGGTGCTGGCACTCCCTACTGTCTCGGCTGCAAGGGAACCACTGGTCCCGTGGGACTAAATGAAATATCGCTTCCTAGAGTCAACGCTTCCTTCGCATCCAGTTCAGCAGGAACGCCCCGAGGAGAGGATGATATCTAGCCCGTAAGAACTCCCTGCCACATCAAGGTAGGTTCAGGCTGTCAGGCAGAAACAGCCACCATACCTCTCCTTATCCCAGGACAAGCAGGCAGCATATTCTTGACTGATGGGTGACGGCACCGACGGAGCCCCGGTACGGACAATTTTAGAGTGATTGCACTCTAAGAACTTGGAAAGTTCTAGTAGGCCGCACCGCGCATGCGCGAGTGCCTTCCCGCCTGACAGAGGCGCGCGGTCCCCAGTTTCTTAGTTTCCGCGGAGCTAAGAAGACGCGTTTTTCAACGGCCGTTGAAAATTTTTCTCTTCGCCTTCCCGCTCGCGTAAACCCCTTTGGTTCTATTATCTTTTTTCTTTTAATTTATTTTTGTTAAAAAAAAAAAAAAACCTTGTAATTTTTCTTCACATTGGTTTTTCCCCGGCGGGACCTTCTGCCACCATCGAGGCCTCGGCCTTCGATTTGGCCGAAGCCGTTTTTCCTTTCATGCCCCCTCAGCCAGGGTTCAAGAAGTGCCAGCGGTGTGCACGGCCTATCTCCCTTACTGACCCACACAACTGGTGCCTACAGTGCCTGGGTCCGGAGCATCAGGCTTCCACCTGCACCCGCTGTGCCACGTTAAAAAAACGTACATTGAAAAATCGCGAAATTCAACAGCGATTACTTTTCGGTACCGATATGTCCGATCCCGCGACATCGACACCGGTATCGGCTCCTGTACAATCGGCACCCACCTCATCAACACCGCGTGACACCGTGCCGGCGTCGCAACACCCAGGTAAGCCGGCTAAGAAGCTTTCCCCGCTGGAGCATCCTCCGGTCTCGATTGCAGCGAGTCCAGTCCTGCCGACTGTGAGGCGCCAGCGGAAGCGCTCCGCCCCTATTGAGGTGAGTCCCTCGACATCGGGCTCCTCATCTCCGGGGCGTAGAGCGACACTGCAGGTACCGCAAAAGAAAAAGGCGGTACCGGTGCCTTCATTAGATGATCGCATAGCGGCCATCCTCCAAGTACAGCTTAAGGAGCAGTTACAACAACTCCTTCCAGCTATCTTGACTCCGAATCTCCCGGTGCCGATCCGCACTGAGCCGCCGGTACCGGCAGTGGAACTGCCTGTATTATCTGCATCCACTGTTTCGGTACCAGTTCACTCGGCCTCATTGGTGTCGATGCCAGTCCTCGCACCGGAGCCGACAGCCCACCACCAGTCGGTACAGAGTTCGGCACCGATGCGACTGGTAACTTCTCCCGGTACCGCATCGATGAGGTCGGGTAAGTCAATTCGCAAGTCCAGACACTTGGAACCATCCACCCCTGAGTCTCGAGACCGTAGTTCCCATATTAGGGACCCTGATCTGTGGGGTGATTCCGAAGAGCCTTTTCTATCAGAAGGTGAGTGTTCTTCGGATGAGGATGATCCTGTTATTCCTGACCCATCCTCCAAACATGATTCTTTGTCTTTTTCTTCCTTTTTAAAAGACATGTGTGAATCTCTTTCCATTCCTTTGGAGGCTGAGTCTAAAAAGTCTAAAGCCTTTCTTGACGCCCTTGACTTTGACCAGCCTCCAAAGGAATTTTTGAAACTCCCTCTTCATGATATCCTGAGGGAAACTTTTTACAAAAATTTAGAGACTCCTCTTACTATCCCGGGAGCTCCCCGCAAATTGGACTCTCTGTACAAAGTCATCCCTATTCCAGGGTTCGACAAGCCCCAGCTTCCACATGAGTCTCTTCTTGTGGAATCTACACTTAAAAAGTCTTCAGGAGCTAGTGTTTATGCTTCTGTACCTTCTGGCAGAGAAGGTAAAGCCATGGACAAATTTGGTAAGCGTTTATACCAGAATGCGATGCTCGCTAATAGATCTGGCAATTATGCTTTTCATTTTTCTTTCTATTTAAAGCATCTCCTTACCACCATGGCTTCTTTTGAGCAGTACCTTCCGGAGCGAAAACGACTGACTTTTCACCAATGTTCCTCTTCACTTTTCCAGCTGAGAAAATTTATGGTAAGATCTATTTATGATACGTTTGAACTTACCTCCAGAGCAACAGCTATGTCTGTGGCCATGCGCCGCCTTGCCTGGCTGAGGGTATCCGAGCTTGATGTCAACCATCAAGACCGGTTGGCTAATGCACCGTGCTTGGGCGATGAGCTGTTTGGAGAATCTATGGACTCAACCACTCAAAAGCTCTCCGCCCATGAAACACGCTGGGATACTCTCCTCAAGACGAAGAAGAAACCTCCACCGGCACGGCCTTTCAGACAGCAATCGGCCTATCAACGCCGTTATGTGGCTCGTCCTTTACAGTCAGCTCCACAACAACCTAGGCTGCAACGTCAGCAACAACGGCAGACACCTAGACCACAGCAGCAGCAGCCTGTCAAGCCGCCTCCTCAACAAAAATCCACGCAGCCCTTTTGACTTACTTCTCCAGGGCATAGCCAGCATCCAACCATCTTCCCTTCTACCTCAACCTATAGGAGGTCGTTTTTCTTTTTTCCTAAGCCGGTGGGAAGTTATCACTTCGGACCAATGGGTCCTCAACATCATCCGCCACGGCTACTCTCTCAACTTTCAGAACCTCCCGGTCCCAAGACTACCAAAAGAGTCTGCTTTAAACTCTCCTCAGTCTTCCCTCCTTCTTCAGGAGGTTCAATTCCTCCTCCTTCTGAACGCTATAGAGGAAGTTCCTCCAGAACAAAAGGGGCAGGGATTCTACTCCCGTTACTTTCTAGTTCCCAAAAAGACAGGAGATCTCAGACCAATTCTAGATCTTCGCGATCTCAACAAATGCTTGGTCAAAGAGAAATTCAAGATGCTATCTTTAGCCACGCTTTATCCTCTTCTCAATCAAAACGAATGGCTATGCTCCCTCGATCTCAAAGAGGCATACACTCACATACCGGTCAATCCGACCTCCAGACAATACCTCCGCTTCATGATCAATCGCTGTCATTACCAATACAAGGTGCTGCCCTTCGGTCTTGCCTCCTCTCCAAGAGTGTTCACCAAATGTCTGATTGTGGTGGCTGCCTTTCTACGCTCTCACCACCTTCAAGTCTTTCCTTATCTGGACGATTGGTTAATCAAGGCCAATTCATCTCAAACAGTGCTCCTGGCCACCAACCAAACCATCCTGTTTCTACAGCTTCTGGGGTTCGAGATCAATCTACCCAAATCTCATCTCATCCCCACTCAGAGACTTCAATTCATTGGAGCGGTGCTGGACACAGTCCTCATGAGAGCATTCCTGCTGTCCAACCGTCTTCAAACTCTTCAATCTCTATGTCATCAGGTGCTTCCACAACGTTCCATCTCTGCCAAGCAAATGATGATACTCTTGGGTCACATGGCCTCCACAGTTCATGTCACACCCCTCGCACGTCTTCACCTGCGCACTCCTCAATGGACCCTAGCTACCCAGTGGTCCCAAGCGACGGATCCTTGCTCACGACACATATCTGTGACATCATCTCTTCGTCAGTCTCTACAATGGTGGTTGATATCCTCAAATCTTTCCAGAGGTCTTCTGTTTCATCTACCTCCTCATCAACTTGTCATCACCACTGACGCCTCCCCTTATGCCTGGGGAGCTCATTTGAACGAATTCCAAACTCAAGGGCTTTGGACAGCCCAGGAAATGAAACATCACATCAATTTCCTGGAACTCAGAGCGATGTTTTATGCCCTCAAGGCCTTCCAACATCTTCTCTTTCCTCAGGTCCTCCTGCTGTGTACAGACAATCAAGTTGCGATGTACTACATCAACAAGCAAGGTGGGACAGGCTCTCGCCTCTTGTGCCAGGAAGCCCAGAAGATTTGGGCTTGGGCCACAGATCACCAACTATTCCTGAAAGCTATCTACATTCAGGGAGAACAGAATTCCTTAGCGGACAAGCTCAGCAGAATTCTCCAGCCTCACGAGTGGACACTCGATCCTTTAACTCTTCAGTCCATCTTCGCTCAGTGGGGCACTCCTCAGATAGACCACTTTGCAGCTCCTCACAATCACCAGCTGCCCCTATTCTGCTCCAGACTCTACTCCCCTCACCGTCTGGCAGCGGATGCTTTTCTCCTCGATTGGTCCAATCTGTTCCTGTACGCTTTCCCTCCTTTGCCTCTCATGTTACGAACCTTGTTCAAGCTCAAGAGGGAACGAGCCACCATGATTCTGATTGCTCCACAGTGGCCCAGGCAACATTGGTTCTCCCTTCTACTTCAACTCAGTTCCAGGGAGCCTTTCCTTCTTCCTCTGTTTCCTTCTTTGCTTACGCAACATCAGGAGACCCTTTTGCATCCCAACCTTCCGTCTCTGCACCTGACAGCTTGGTTTCTCTCGGGCTGACTTCTCATGATACTCTTTTGTCTCAGCCCGTTCATTCCATTCTGGATGCCTCCAGGAAACCGGCCACTCTGCAATGTTACCATCAGAAGTGGACACGGTTTTCTTCCTGGTGTCTTCTTCATCATCATGATCCCACTTCCCTTGCAGTGGAGACCTTATTGGATTATCTTCTTTCTTTGTCTGACTCTGGCCTCAAGTCTACTTCCATCAGAGTCCACCTCAGTGCTATTGCTGCTTTTCATGAGCCAGTTCATGGAAAACTTCTCTCAGCTCATCCCTTGGTGTCCAGATTCATGCGGGGTCTTTTCAATGTGAAACCACCTCTCAAAGCCCCTCCGGTAATCTGGGATCTCAATGTGGTTCTTTCCGCCTTAATGAAGCCTCCTTTTGAACCTTTGGCTACCGCTCCTTTCAAGTTTCTCACTTGGAAGGTACTTTTCCTTATTGCTCTTACCTCTGCCAGGAGGGTCAGTGAGCTACATGCACTAGTTGCTGATCCACCTTTTACAGTCTTTCATCATGACAAGGTGGTTCTGCGTACACATCCAAAGTTTCTCCCTAAGGTTGTCTCGGAATTCCATCTCAACCAATCCATTGTTCTGCCTGTCTTCTTTCCGAAATCTCACTCTCATTCTGGAGAACAAGCTCTGCATACTTTGGACTGTAAGCGGGCTCTGGCTTACTATTTAGAACGTACTAAGCCCCACAGATCAGCTCCCCAACTCTTTCTGTCCTTTGATCCGAATAAATTGGGACGTCCTGTTTCTAAACGTACGTTGTCTAATTGGCTGGCAGCGTGCATTTCTTTCTGTTATGCTCAGAACAGACTGACACTGGAAGGTTCTGTCACGGCCCATAGAGTCCGAGCTATGGCAGCATCTGTGGCTTTCCTCCGCTCCACGCCTATTGAGGAAATCTGCAAGGCTGCTACTTGGTCCTCAGTTCATACTTTTACATCTCATTATTGTCTGGATGCTTTCTCCAGACGGGATGGACACTTCGGCCAATCTGTTTTGCAAAATTTGTTTTCCTAATGGCCAACCTTCCCACCATCCCTCTTTTTGTTAGCTTGGAGGTCACCCATCAGTCAAGAATATGCTGCCTGCTTGTCCTGGGATAAAGCACAGTTACTTACCGTAACAGGTGTTATCCAGGGCAGCAGGCAGATATTCTTGCGTCCCACCCACCTCCCCGGGTTGGCTTCTTAGCTGGCTTATCCTAACGGGGGACCACATGCCTCTGTCGGGCGGGAAGGCACTCGCGCATGCGCGGTGCGGCCTACTAGAACTTTCCAAGTTCTTAGAGTGCAATCACTCTAAAATTGTCCGTACCGGGGCTCTGTCGGTGCCATCATCCATCAGTCAAGAATATCTGCCTGCTGTCCCTGGATAACACCTGTTACGGTAAGTAACTGTGCTTTTTCAGAATCAAATTAGCTGCTCTAATGAGCAACAAACACAGGAAATATTTATTCCAGCAGGAGCAACTCTCACAGCGTCTTACCACTACGATGCCATCTTGTCTCATATTCCTTATTTTTTTGAGACTGAACATATGTCTTTATTACACAAATAAAAAATGTTGTAAATGTTGCATGGTATAATCTTATATTTGACCTGTATGGTGTAAATAGTACATAGGAAAGAATAGTATTGTGATTCAACTGAATATTTAATAGAACAGTCATTGCTAAATGAAGTAAAGGTTTATTGAATGCAATTTGTCAACACTGAACTCTTTTTTTTTTTTTTTTTTTGCAGTTGCTGAAAGCTCAATGTGGATACCATGCAGGAGAGATGCTCATTCCATAGAAGTCAGCAAGCCCCCTGGGGACTGGAGATCTCTTTTGAAATGTATAAACTATACCTGGCCTGTACAGCTCTCTTCTTCCCCTTTTCACAAATTCTGCTAATTCCCAACAAAACTAGAGTGCAATTTTAACATCTTACAAAAACAGAAAAAAGACATGTAATTTAAAGTGTAGTTCTGGCCTCAAGGTTTGTCATTTATGTCTTAAATTTAGTCTGCACTGTGCCAAGTTGAATGTATGTTATTGGTTAAAAAATATCTTAGTTGAAATTTCCTAGCTTAATTTGTGTACATTTTGTTTTCTTGGGGAACATGGAACAATGTTGACATACAAATGTTTTGTGTTTTAACCATTTTAAATAGAACACTACTCCCACGGTGTAAATCAAGGCAGTACTGTACATGGGGTCTTATTAAAGGACTACATTTTAAAGCATCAGCACTCTAGCGTTATACAGAAGATAGCTGGCTTAATGATAGCTGTCATTTGGCACTGAAATCTTCAAACCATGGAATAACCGAAGATTTCAGGTTGGAAATGGCTTTTTTCTAAATTATGCCTGGTGCCAGGTTATTTGAAGTCAAATACTGTATATTAACAAATTAGTAAAATTTTACAATAGAGCAGAGGGGTTTTCAATTGTGTATAGGAACATATTGTTTGTCCTGTTCATGATTCCACACGCAGCATAGCCTGGTGGGGTGAAAATATCCTGCTTCATTCTTACGAGTCTTTCGAGTAGGACCACTATGCCATTCAATTTTTGTCAATTTAATTGTAAAATGCACTGTGTGACTTAGTTCAGTAAGCTCTTTTTTTCTTTTTTTTACATTATCCATATTGTCTCAGTACCAAATATATTTAAGTTAAAATGTAGACTTAGATTTGAAAATGTGGTAACATTAAATGGAATAATGGTTTTAAATACACTAATGATGTCTGAAATGGAGTAGCGTTCAGTACAGTTTACATGGATGGAAATTGCAATTGCTGGTTTTCAGCTACTTACACGCACGCAAACCACAGAAATTTTGCTGGTTAAGTATAAAACTATTTATGCCTATATTCAATGGTTTGTATATCCAGAATGAAAATTTTTTTCTGCAGGCTACCTCCTAGAATTTTCTTGCAAAATGGAAAAAAAAAAAAAAATTTCTTGCCTAGCAAGTAATCTATGAAATAAGGACATCTTCATTAGATTATGATGTGCCATTCCCATATTTGGTTTTTAACATGTCCCTAGAATATTGACCTGAATAGCTATTTAACATGGAACATAAATGTTTTAAAAAAATCTTCACCATCCAGAGCCAGTTATTCCTTTCCTTTTTCACTAACTAAGGGTATTGTCCTTGGTTGTTTCAATAAATTTGGAACCTTAAATGATGGGTATCTTTTTAGAAGAAGAATTTTATAAAATGTGAAATATTTATATGAAGACTGGAGGCAGAGTCAATCACTTTAAACTGCAGTTGGATTATTTTCTATTCCCCTGTAAAGTACTTCTGTGGCTTCCCTTTTATAACACATTTTTCTGAAGATTGAATGTACACTTTTAAATAAATAATAGCCAAAAGTCCCTTATAAAATTCTCTAGCAATATCAGGCCCTTTTTAGCACTGGAAATAATGTTTTTTACTCATAGGAATAAGCAAAGATGGACACTCCAAGGATATGATTTGTGGGTTGTTGTGCAGCAAGATAGATGGAAGTAAAATATTGGAAAAGAAAGTGCTCCAGAGGTGGACGTAGATTGTGATAAAGGATTTGTGGACTTAGTTAACTTTATCAGACAATATACCTTTATCATAATTTGTTTTAATGTGATTTCTAACTGCACAGTTAAAACACAGTCAGTTTTAAATCTTCCACTTAAAATTGAAACTTCTTTTTCCCTGAGGCCTATTTGGAATGAAGCAGCATGTTTTCTCTTGGGCCGCCTCTACTCTTGATTAATTTCATTCCTATAAGTAATGTACCACAGTTACTGGTGCTGAACATTGCTCTGTAATAAACAGTTAAATAAACTGTAACTAGCATGAAGCTTAATATGTGTAGTGCTACCTTTTTTTGCACATTACTTTGTTTTTACATCAATTTTAGCAAGAGTTGCAGCTTAGACTTCCTTAAGAAACTATTGAGTGCTTTTTTATTGGGGGGCGAGGCTTGGCTATGAGAAATCATTTGAACAGGATGATAGTTTTCTAAATTTCAAACCATTGCTGAATTATGATAAATGTATTGCTCATTTTCTCCCTTTTACAAAGCCCGATAGCACAGGCCACTGCAGTAACTGCCCCTGAAGCCCATAGGGATTTAAAGGGCTTCGAGGCTTTTGCAGCGCAGCTTTGTAAAAGGGGGTGTTAATTTTCAGGGGGTGTTGGAGGTGTCTTTTATGTGTTCCTCTGGATCATATTTTAAGAAAATGGTTTCAAAGGTGTGGTGAATTAATATGTATTGTTAACTAATGCTGGCTTTTACAAAGCTGCGGTATAGGTTTCTACCGCAGGACAGCAAGGTAAGTGCTTCAGCGCTCATAGAATTCCTATGAGCATCAGAGCGTTTACCTCGCCAGTCTGTGGTAGAAACCTCTACGGTGGCTTACTGCGGCTTTGTAAAAGGAGCCCTAAATTATTTGCATAATTTAAGAATTACTGACTCATTGTATATAATTGAATTAGGCATGACATGACATAGTCCATTGAGGAAACTTGGTGGTTTAAGTGCAGTACACTGAGAAGCATTTAAATAGGATTGATTTGGAAAGACATTATATAGGTAACTTGCATGCTGTAAATTTATTTCTGTTGAAATAAAGACCAGTGTAATTGAAATTTAATGAATTTTTGAAGATCTTTTAACAATATAGTTTCAAAACTGGATTGAAAAAAATCATTCCATCCAGTTCAGCTCTCTTTAGACTACCTATTTTGGGGTAATTTCTGGTGATCCAGAGGAAGGCAGAAAGCCTTGTTGAATTTCAGACAGTTGTTTCTCGGTTAAAATATTCTCAAAGTTCGGGGGGAAATCTCTGATTCAGTACCTATGAATGAGAATCTCACCAAATAAAAATGCCAGTAACTAATGTAAATCTCCTGCACCTCAGCTTTCATGGTCTACCACTAGTAGCAGCAATAAACACATATTGAGAATGAGCTCAAACCTTGCTGTCATAGGACATGTACACTACTGGCCAAAACTTTAGGCATTATGCTTTAAAAAAAAACCATGGCATGTTCGACTAATAACAGAAACTCTAATCATTTAACAAGATCAGCATAATATTTAGCACATTTCACAAAAATAATGCTGTTCATAATCTACCCAAGCTAATCATGGTAATTTGTCCAGTTATCTGAAGACTTCATAAATCTCACCAGTAGTGCGCTTCATATCCCTTAGCCTTGATTACTGTCCACAAGTCTTTGGAGATCAGTGGGTGTTACTATGTGGAATCAGGAATTGATTATTGCTGCTGTCAACTCATGTTTATTTTAGTTGCTGTGCCACTACTCTCTTTAATATGGCCCAGAGGTTTTCAATGGGGTTGAGATCTGGGCAGTTTCCTGACCAATCTAGCAACTCAACCTTGTTCTCTGTGAACCAGGTGAGACATTTCTTGGCTGTGTGGCATTAGGCGCCATCCTGTTGAATAATGAATGGTCGACTGGCACCAAAGATGTCTCTGGCTGAAGGCAGGACCTTGGGCTGAAGGACCTTCTTTATGTATTTGTCAGCATTTATCACTTCATCAAGTACCTGCAATTGACCCACATCTCTGGACATGCAGCCCCATATTATCACACTCAGAAAATGCTTCATGGTGGTAGTAGTACAGCTAAATATGGAGATCTCATTGCTCCACAACACCTTCTTCCACTGCTCTGTGGTCCAGCTGGCTTGCTCTTTAGCCCAGTTCAAATATTTATGACACTGAACTGCATTGAGGAAGGGCTTTTTTCCTGGGAATTCTTGCTTGCAGCCTTGCTTTCACCAGTCTCTGGCGAACTGTCCAGCCTGACACCAACACCCCTGTTTCGGCCAGTGATTTATTGATTTCCGCGACAGTTAATTTCTGATTCTGTAGAGCCATTCTCACTATCCTATCAGTCTGAGGTGGTGTAACCTTTTTCCGGCCCCTTTTGGCCTTGTTTTTTATGCTTCTAGTCTCGTCAAAGAGCTTGCAGAGTTTCTGTACCTCCGCTAGTGACGCACCTTGACCAATTTTGGCTGCAGTCTCTCGGTAGCTGGCAAATGACTAAATTATGCAGTGTCGCCTCAGGAACAGCTACAAAAAAAATTGACAAATACAGTGCAAAATATAGACAGCAGATATAAATTTTCAAAGCTGACAAATTTCAGTCACTAAATTGAAAATAAAATCATTTTCCCTACCTTTGTTGTCTGGTGATTTTATTAGTCTCTGGCTAAACTTTCTTCTGACAGTGCATCCAACATTTCTTTCTTTCTGCCTCCTGCATGCTTCCTCTCCTCCGGACCTCATTCCCTTCCCCAACCAACATCTCTCTGTCCCTCCATGAGTCCAACTTTTCTTCCTCTCTCATCCACCCCCATTAGCAACATGTCTCCCTCTCTCTCTCACTGTCCATCTGTCTTGCTCTTATTCCTTCCCTTGCTGCAAAGGGAGTGAGGAGAGAGAGAGATCCATGGTGCATCTCTCCCACCCCCTCTACTGCCACATCCAACATTTCTTTCTCTCTCATCCCCTGGATCATGTGCAGCATCTTTCACCACTGCCCACCAGCCCCATGCCCAACATTTCTTCTTCTATCACCCCTCTCCAGCACATGCCACATCTTTACCTTCATTCTCTCCACCATGTCAAACATTCCTTTCCCTTGCATCCCTTTTAATCTGTCCCACTGTTCCCTCCACGACCATATCCAACATATCTCTCTCATCCTTCTCTTCCCCATGCATGTCTACATCACTCTCTGTGCCCAACAGTTTTCCTTTTTTTCCTTTCCCCATGTGCACCATCTCTTTCGTTCTTACTCACACTGATGCCCAACAATTTTCCCTTTCTATTCCCTCCCTTCTGTGTCCCAAGTTCATGCT
This sequence comes from Geotrypetes seraphini, assembly GCF_902459505.1. Classification (NCBI taxonomy): domain Eukaryota; kingdom Metazoa; phylum Chordata; class Amphibia; order Gymnophiona; family Dermophiidae; genus Geotrypetes; species Geotrypetes seraphini. The sequence goes on along the minus strand of NC_047085.1, from coordinate 448,248,272 downwards.
CCTCCCTTCCTTCATCCACATGCATCTTTTCCCTTCTTCCTTTTACCTTCCAGCCATATGCATCTCCTCTCTATTTCCTTCCATTTCACTTTATGTGCACCTTCTTCCTCTCTTCTTTTCCTCTTCATACTTGTGCATATCATCCCTTTCTCTTCAGTTTCCCTTCCATCTCCATCCATGTGAATTTCCTCCTCTTTCTTCCCTTCCTCTTCATCCCATAAGAAGCATATCCCTTCTTCCCTTCTCCTCCATCCATGTCCAGCATTTCTCTACACCCAGCCAGCCAGCCTTACCAACTGTCTCAATTTCCCCACATAGTCCAACATTGCTCTCTTTATCCTTCCTCTCCCCCCCCCAGCAAGTCAAGTGTTTCTCCTCCTCTAACCTTCCTCCTGCTGCCCTACCACTGCCTGACCCAGAATCTGGATTCCACACAGGGCCTGACACCGCTACTAACTTCAACAAAGAGCCTTCACGTCCACACGCTTGGGAAGGCCCTGTTGGCTCCACCCACTTTTACACATTTGTATCAGAGGGGCAGTACCATCAGGGCCTCATGAGCGGATAGACTCAAAGGTTCTGCATAAGTTAAGCTAACACTGGTACCAGGCCTTGTATAGACTCTGGACTCCTGACAGGCAGCAGGAGGGTGGCAGAAGATGGAGGGCTCTTCATTGCTGGAGTTAGTGTTGCCCGGACTGTGGGGCTGACCTGGAAGGCAGAGGAAAATCTTCCGGGTCAGCCGGAGTGGCCCCACAGTTCGGGCAACACCAGGCTAACTCCAGAGATGAAGAACCCTCTGTCTCCTGCCATCCTCCTGCTGCCTGTCAGGAGTCCGGAGTCTATATAAGGCCCAGCACTGGTGCTAGCTTAACTGACGCAGAGCCTTTGAGTCTTATCTGCTCATGAAGCCCTGTTGGTACCGCCCCCTGACGCAAATGTGTCAAAGTGGGTGGAGCTGACGGGGCTTTCCTGAGCACATGAACATGAAGGCTCTTTGGTGGAGGGAGACCCACGCTATGTATCCCCCCCTCATAAGCAGTTCATGTACCCCTAGGGCACAGGTGTCAAACTGAAGACCCACAGGCCAAATCCAGCCCGCCTGGTCGATTTATGCGGCCTGCGGTCCGATGCCTCCAGTTTTACCTTGTGTCTACTCCCTTCTCCTCACAGTCATAATGTGCATGGAGCCACATGCATCGGCTCCTTGCGCGTCCCACACCTCATCTAGAAGCATTCCCTCTGATGATGTGACGTCAGAGAAAGAAGGCTTCCGGTTCAGGTGCATGCAGCTCCATGCACACTACAGCTGTGAGGAGGAGGGAGCCGGCCACAAGATGACACTGGGGGGCATTGGGCCACATAAAATAGCCAGGTTTGAGCCGGCCAGAAGGTTAGACACCCGCCATAGGGAAGTACAGCATGGAGGGAGGGAGACAACAAAGGTAGGGGGAATAGTTTTATTTTCAAGTTAGTGTTTGAATTGTGTCAATTTTGAGCATTTTAATCTGCTATCTTTTGCACTGCTCAGGAAGAAATATATTTGTTTCTTTTTCTCTGGGGGTTGTACTGCATGCAGAATCTTGAATCTCAGGGTGTTTTTAAAAATATATTAGTACTTTTAGTTTTTGGTCCCGTATTTGCATAGGGGTTATCTGTGTTCTGGTAGGAATGAATGTTGAGAAGCATACAGTGTGTTTTGTGTAGTTTAATTTTGTGGTTAACCATTAACATTATGTGAATAAGATTATACTGTGTGTGTGTGTGTATATATATATATATGTGAAAAATGAATGGAAAAAATGGTGTTATAATTAGTATTATTATTGGGGCGGAGATTGGGTGGGGTCTGGCCTATGTTTTGGATTTCAGCCCCTTAATGTGATTGAATTTGACACCCCTGCCCTAGGGGTATGCGTACCTCATGTTCAGAAACACTGCTCTAAATTCATCGTGCCTTTAACGATTGATGCTAAACCAGATCTTACTTTTTCTACTGACGCATATAATGGCTCACCGTAGTGTTTTCCATGCTTCCTAGCATTCTCCAACTCTGCTATGTAAATGTAGTAAAATGAGGTCACTAGTATTAAAATTAGCACTCTCAGCGATGCTCTGACATTGCCTGTTAATGCTCTGACTTTTAATGCTCCCAAATTACCGATCCCGCCCCATATGTTTTACCCTTTTCCCTCTTTCTCCCTTCTTACTTTCAAGTCTGTCCAGTTAACGTCCTTGGTGTGCACTTTCATTATTTTTTTTTTTTTTAATTATTTATCTCTTTTTATATTTTTATTGTAAACTGGCCAGATACTAGTTGATGGTCGGTATATTAAAAGTCAATAAACTTGAAACTTGAAGGCACATCTGAGCCATGTGTGTCAAAGCTTAGGTTGTCCATTGCATGCGAAGTAGAAGTTCATCATATTTGGAGGGGGGGCTGTATGAGGGAAGCTCTTGTCCCGCCAAAGCAGTGTAAAAAAAGTATTTTTACATTTTGCTCCTCTCCTTATGACGTGTGCCTATGTTGCACTCCTATAAGGTACTCCTATGATTGACGCTTATACACATATTCATGTCTCTTACCGTGGACTATTCTGCACGTGTCGGATGTTTTCTCCAACAACTGATCAGATGGGATTTCCACAGGCCTCCATGAACCTCATTTGCATGCAAAGCTGTTTTCAAATCAAACAATTTACCGGCCCCACAGTGGTCCATAGGATTTTAACAGCAATTTTAGAGCATCTGGGCCTAAGTGCTGTAACAGCCAATGCAGTTGGCTTGCTGGGAATTAGCAAGTGAAATCCACCCATATTTCTTTGCAGCTGTTGTGAGGAAATGAGCTGGCAATACTGGCTCTTGTGCCTGCAGCACCTGGTGATGCTACTGTTGCTTTTTTTCTGTCACAGCTCCAATGACTTGGAATTCTCTTCCTTTATACATTAGACTAGAACAAGATTTGCAGAAATTTAAGAGTAGCTTAAAGTGCCTTCTTTTCAAAGAAGCCTTTAACTGAAAAAACAAAGTTCATTCAAGAGGTAATACTTTATGATTTCTACCATCTCCAAAACAAGATTTCCAATAGCTCTCTCATCCGATCCCACTTCTGCCACTAATCCTCTTCTTCCTACCCTCCTAATGTACTTCCCTTTTATGTACTTTTTTTCTTCAAAAATTGTATTTCCTCCCCCCTTTCCTAATGTTTCCCGTGGTTTTAAAACCAATTACCCTTGTAGGTCTGATTAATATATTATGTATAACTGATTTCTTTAAAATCATATCTTTTTATCTTTTGTACAACGCTTTGCAATTTGGAAAAGCGTTTAATCAAATAATTTGAATAAACTTTGAAACTTTGAATAAACTTTGAAACACAGAGTAAGGGCAAGAGAATGAGCTGTTGTTCATTTGAAGAAGGAGAGCCAGTGGGCTTTCTATGTGATTTGAACTGAATTGATTCTTTTGCCTCTGCAAATGTCTACTCACCAAAAGAAGCAAGAGGAGGTACAGTTATTGTTTCTCTCACTTTCCCTGCTTTATTTTATTTATAAACCTTTGCAAGGTGTGGTGATAATTGCAGTGTCACTTTGGTCTGAATTAATTTGATTTCATGATCACTTACCAAGTCCAGATGCACAATTATGATCTATAGTTTGACCACTTCTACTCTAGCAGTAAAATTCCAATTACTCAATTTTAATATATTATTCCAAATACCAACCTTAGAAATGTAGTACTTTTTATGTTGAGTTTTAGACTATAATTCTAATCAGATATAATCCCTGATCATATGAGCTGTATCATCAGCTGATTGAGCAATAGGTATTAAAATTGAGATGATATCTATATCGTTAAAAATGTTGTAATCTGTTAAGGACAAAGTCTTTCCCAGAGAGGACAATAATAATAATTTGAATAGCATCTGAAAGTGAGGATCCTTGTGGGACCCCGCATTCCGCTTGCCATTTATCTGACAGCATCTTTAATTTTACTTTATATTTCCTGAAGGTGAGAGAACCTGAAAACCAGTTTAAAAATTATTCCCTATTTCTAGATTATCCAGAATACCCAATAACAATTGATCTACTAAATCAAACACATTAGATAAATCAAATTGTTGAACTATGGCTCTTCTCTCCTTCTCTAGGATTGATCTGCCTTCGGTGCGTAGGGCACACAAAACTTTCAGTGCTAAAATATTTTCAGAAACCTGAGATTCATGCAGTATATCAAACCTATCTACATAATCTACTAATTGCTTCATTACCAGACCTTCCATGATTTTAATAAAAAGGGGGCTATCTGTAAGTTTATAGTATGAAACTGCTGTAGTTGTCTTTGGTGGAGCAGGATCAGATATAGTACATTTTGAATAGGGTGTGTGTGCATGGTGTTTGTAAATTGAGTGGATGGGGAGAGGTGACATGGTGTTTTTCTTTATTTCTTGCAGCCACCCTTTCTTTCCCTGTCATTCTTGTGCATTTCCCCTTCATTCCTCCTTTTATAGCTCCCTCCCTGCTCCTTGCCAGCCAAGGATCTGCTTCTGCTGCCCCACGGCCATTCATCTTCCTTCAACTACCATCCTTTGTCCTCTCCTCTCTATCAGATGCTCCTGTTTCCCACCTAGAAACACTCTTCTCCTCCCATCAGGCTTCCTCCTATTCCTCTTCATTCAGTATCTACTCGCCCCCTTTCCCTATCCCATGTTCCCTTTGCCATCACTGAACTCTTCTTTTTCCCATAAAGCCTTCCCCTTCTCCCAACAGTCATCTTTACTTGCCTCTCCTCCCTCTCCATTAGATCCCTTGTCAGGATCATGAACCTTTTCTCCAGCAACCTCCCCCCCCCCCTCTTTAAAGCATTTTCAGATTTATCTTCCTCCTCCTCCGTGATCAGGTCTCCCCCTTCCTCGGCATACTGTGGAAGAAGGCAATCTCAGCTGGATTACTTCATGAATCTCTACAAGGCCAAGAAAGAAATTAGAGTTGTGAGATATTTTAAAAACAAAACATCCTACTGTTCAAACCTCGTTTCTCTGAGCCAACTGCAGTCAGCAGCAGGAGCATAGGCAGACCCAAATGCTGCTTCTCCATTCTGATCCACCAGCTCTCTAACTAACTGTGTTTGCTGCATAGCAACATGATCAAGCTAATTCTTCCAATGACCAGTGAGAGTACATGACGGACTGATTGGTTTTGGATGATTGTGCAACACACCTGCCTACTCCTACTGTGCCAGTGCCTCCAGATCACCTTACTCTCTAACCCCTTTTTCAAATTATAGAAAATTAATTGTGAGTAATCAATTAGAGGGCCATGTAGCCCATAGGTATAAAATAAGATGTGTAGTATTTAGTGCATGCTAGTCGGTTAACATGCACTAAGCTTTAATAATTGGACCCCTATGTGTACAGTATGCATAGATGTAATTGGCATACCCGTATTTGCCGGCGTATAAGACGACTTTTCAGTACCTTAAAATCCTCCCCAAAGTCAGGGGTCGTCTTATACGCCGGGTACTGTTTACATGCAGTGGCGTACCAAGGGGAGGGGGCGGTGCGCCCCGGGTGCCAGCCCTAAGGGGGTGCTCCCGGCCTTGCCGTTCAATCCCCCCCACCCCCGAAGGACCGCTCGCCCCACTGACCTTCCTGCACCACCTGTGAAGCAGTCCGCAGCAGGATCGCGAAGTCAGCGTCAGCGATCCCACCCCTCCTCTGACGTCAGAGGAGGGGCGGGACCGTGGCGCAGGAAGCAGCGCAGGGATCGCTGACGCTGACTTCGCGATCCTGCTGCGGCTGCTTCATAGGTGGTGCGGGGAGGCCAGGGGGGCGAGCGGTCCTTCGGGGTGGGGCGGGGCATCAGGCCTTCAGGGTGGGGCGGGCAGGCAGGCAGGCAGGCTTTCAAGGGAGAGGGGGGGACAGGCAGGCAGGCAGGCCTTCAAGGGGGGACAGGCCTTCGGGGGGGGGGGGTGCAGACCTTCAAGGGGTGCAGGCCTTCAAGGGGGGGGCAGGCAGGCCTTCAGGGGGGGGTGCAGGCCTTTGGGGGGGTGCAGGCCTTCAAGGGGGGGGACAGGCCTTCAAGGGGGGAAAGGCAGGCAGGCAGGCCTTCAAGGGGGAGACAGGCCTATAAGGGGGGGACAGGCCTACAAGGGGGTGGGACAGGCCTTCAAGGGGGGGGACAGGCCTTCGGGGGGGGGGTGCAGACTTTCAAGGGAGTGCAGGCCTTCAAGGGGGGGTGCAGGCCTTCAAGGGGGGGAAAGGCAGGCAGGCAGGACTTTAAGGGGGGACAGGCCTACAAGGGGGGGACAGGCCTTCGGGGGGTGCAGACCTTCAAGGGGGGGACAGGCAGGCAGAAGGTTGTGCAGAAGGTGTGCGGAAGAAGGGGTAGTCTTATACGGCGAGTATATAACAAACTCTATATTTTAACTGTAAAAGTTGGGGGGTCGTCTGGTATATCTGATTATACCAAGGCAGAACTGCTAAACGAATACTTCTGCTCAGTATTCACCTGTGAAGCGCCAGGAGCTGGTCCGCAACTACAGATAAGAGACAGCCAAAATGATCTGTTTCATGATTACGAGTTTACACCCAGTAATGTCTACCACGAACTTTCAAGACTCAAAGTAGACAAAGCCATGGGACCTGACAATCTACACCCCAGGGTACTCAGAGAACTGAGTGAAGTTCTGGCTGAACCACTATCCGTGCTCTTCAATCTTTCCATGCGCACGGGTAAAGTACCCCTAGACTGGAAAACAGCTAACGTAATTCCACTCCACAAAAAGGGCTGCAGAACAGAGGCAGAAAATTACAGACCGGTGAGTCTTACATCCATAGTGTGCAAACTCATGGAAACACTGATCAAGCAGAAACTCGACGAGATTCTAGACGAAGAAAATTTACGAGATCCACACCAACATGGATTTACCAGGGGAAGGTCCTGCCAATCTAATCTGATTGACTTCTTTGACTGGGTGACCAGTCGTCTGGATGCCGGGGAGTCCCTGGATGTGATATATTTGGACTTCAGCAAAGCTTTTGATAGCGTCCCACACCGCAGGCTGTTGAACAAACTAAAATCGATGGGATTAGGGGATACATTCACTGCATGGGTAAAGGATTGGTTAGATGGTAGGCTTCAAAGGGTAATGGTAAACGGTACCCCCTCCAAAACATCAGCAGTAACGAGTGGAGTACCTCAGTGCTCTGTCTTAGGGCCGATTCTATTCAATTTATTCATAGGAGATTTGACCCAAGGGCTTAGAGGAAAAGTATCACTGTTTGCCGACGACGCCAAACTATGCAACATAGTAGGCAAAGGCAGTGTTCCTGACTTTATGATGCAAGACCTACAGAAATTGGAACAGTAGTCATCAACTTGGCAGCTAGGCTTCAATGCTAAAAAATGTAAAGTAATGCACCTAGGCAAAAAAAATCCACACAGAACTTACTCACTAAATGGTGAAACCTTGTCCAGGACCACGGTAGAACGTGATTTAGGAGTGATTATTAGCGATGATATGAAGGCTGCCAATCAGGTGGAGAAGGCTTCGTCCAGGGCAAGACAAATGATGGGCTGCATCCGGAGGGGTTTTGTCAGCAGAAAACCTGAAGTCATAATGCCACTGTACAGATCCATGGTGAGACCCCATCTCGAGTATTGTGTTCAATTCTGGAGATCACACTACCGGAAAGATGTGTTGAGAGTTGAGTCGGTTCAGCGTATGGCTACCAGGATGGTCTTGGGGCTCAGGGATCTCACGTATGAGGAAAGGTTAAAAAAATTGCGGATGTACTCACTGGAGGAGCGAAGAGAGAGGGGGGACATGATTGAGACCTTTAAGTATATCACAGGGCATATAGAGGTGAAAGATGATATCTTCAGTCTTACAGGGCCCTCGATAACCAGAGGGCACTCGCTGAAAATCAGGGGAGGGAAGTTTCAAGGTGATGCTAGGAAGTATTTCTTCACCGAAAGGGTGGTCGATCATTGGAACGAGCTGCCTCAGCAGGTGATTGAGGCCAGCAGCGTGTTGGATTTCAAGAGGAAATGGGATATTCACGTGGGATCTATAGGGGAGTAGAAGTCAGGGAGTGGGTCATTGGTATGGGCAGACTCGATGGGCTGTGGCCCTTTTCTGCCGTCAATTTCTATGTTTCTATGTCTTATACGCCCAGTCGTCTTATACGCCGGCAAATACGGTAATTCCCCAGGGTGTAAAATTGTATACAACAGTGGCCTTAATTTTTTAGTCCTAGAAGTTTTATACATTTAACAGTCTATGAAGCAGTGGTTGCTGAAGCTATTGCCTTTACAAAATGTTGAGTACATAGTTTAGCATTGAAAACATTTAGGCAAATACTGCAAAAATAAATGTGAAATTAGAAGAAAACTAAAGTACGGCCATTTATTTAATGGGGTAAAGAAATTAATGAGAGAATACTCCAAAGAAACTGACTCTTGAACCAATTAACCAGTAAGTTTTCCAAAACAATGATGGCAGAAAGCTTTAGAAACTTCAAAGGAACTATGAAATGTCCAACTTCCACATGACATACATTATATGCATTCAGAGAAACTGAAGGGAGATAGGTTCAAAACAAATGCAAGGAAGTTTTTTTTCACCCAAAGGGTCGTGGACACCTGGAATGCGCTACCGGAGGAAGTGATCAGGCAGAGTACGGTACAGGGATTCAAACAAGGATTGGACGGATTCCTGAGGGATAAAGGGATCGTGGGATACTGAGAGAGGTGCTGGGATGTAACACAGGTATAGAAAGCTAACCAGGTAATAAGTATAGAAACCCAACCAGGTCGTGCAAGTGCAAGACCGGAGGGTTAGGACTTCGATGGGAAGATAGGACTCAATGGGAAACCAAGGTGGCAAGGGGGCCCCTTCTGGTGATTCAGACAGGTCGTGACCTGTTTGGGCTGCCGCGGGAGCGGACTGCTGGGCAGGATGGACCTATGGTCTGACCCGGCGGAGGCACTGCTTATGTTCTTATATTGAGCTGTTGAAGAGATGCATTGTGGTTATTTTGAAATCAACCTGATTTTAAACAAATATTTTTAAAAATCCATACAGTACCACAAAACTGGAATAATCGTAAGTTGCAGCATTTTGATAAGCCAAATCCTTTATCAAGGTGAGTGCTACAGAACAAAAGTAGAGCACATGGATTCAAATGGATGGAATTTGATATACAGTACTGCCTTTCTGAGGTTACAATAAAAGCTTTCATATTATATACAGCTATTTATTTTGTACATGGAACAATAGAGTTATGTGACTTGCCCAGTGTCACAAAGAGCTGCAGTGGGAATCAAACCTGCTTCCCCCACCACCACCACCACCTAGTTTTTAGGCCACTACACTAAACACTAGGCTACTCCACTCCGATGTTTTAATGCCAGCATTGTATTCTTACCATCCTGCCAATTAATCACGTGCTTTGAGATTATCAGAACTTGGCCAAGTAAACTGGTTGTTACTATAACAGTCTTATCAGGTATGCAGGAAAAATGGGTGTTAATGGTTAATCAAATATGCCAGATATTTGTCAGCCCTGCCCTTTCTACTCCCAGGCAGTAGGATGCAGGAAACTGGAGGGGAAGGGATTGGTGCCGGAGTGGACACAGCATAGTGCAAAGCAGAGCTAATCCAGCCTCTCCTTGCCTGTTCTCCTAAAGCAGTGGTCTTCATTCATTTTTAAGCTGGCGCCACTTGGGATCCAACTGAGTTGAAGAAGCGCCACCAACTATCTTCTCATGTGAGGCTGTAACACTGCTGGCCAGTGTGTGTCAATGACATCTACCCCACCTGCCTGTCTTCAAACTTTTTATTGTGTGTATGCTGAAGAAGGTAGGCATTTCCAAATGAATTTTCTTCATCTACTGAAAAATGCCTTCTCCAAACAAGCATGAGGTTTTTCCTCTCATCCACTTTCCTCTTTGTGTCATGAGCTTGGGCAGAGAGGCAAGAGTAGCAGAAAAACAGCCAAAATGATAAGGAGGTCTTCTCCAGAGAACTTCAGAGGCTGTCATTGGCCCCAGGGCCTTACATTGATGAGTACTTTTCTAGAGAGTATAGGCGGTAACCATTCCCTCAATTATCCCCTCTCCTCTTATCATTTCCTTTTACTGAAAGTACTGCCTAGGAGACGTCATTCTGAAAAGGAAAGTGCAGGGTAATGGAGCTCTTACCTTCATTTAATTTGTTGCCAATACATCTTGCAATTCTAAAAGTAAATCAGATTACTGAAATTCTGTTAGGCTTTTTTTTTTTTTTAATCAAATTGAATACAGCTTCTGTTTTTTGCAGAAACTTCCAGTAAATCAAACTATCCATTTTAATTGCTGGTAATAGCTAGTATATTACAGCTCAGGTAAAAAAAAAAAAAAAAAAAGTGTTGCCATATTGGCAATCCAGAGTGACAATAGTTTTCTAAGTCCAAACTCTGTTTCTGAAAAGGATCTTGTCAAACCTTTCTGTAGCCAGGCCAGCCTGATGGATCTAGGTGGGAGATTCAGGTTTGATTCACAGATATAGCTCTTAATTTTTTGATCAGTACACCTTGTGACACAGCAATATCAGTGACTGTACAGTAGCTCCTAGAACAAGAGAGTCCCAAACCATATACACTTCTCCCTCCTAATCCGCAGTTTCAGCATCCACGGATTTGGTTATTAGTGATTTTTTTTTTATCCATTTTCATTTTTCAGGCTATTTTTAAGCCCTCTTAGACCCCCCCCCCCCCCCTTAAGCCTTACCTGGTGGTCTAGCGGGTTTTCGGGGCAGACACGATCTTCCTACGCTCCTGCCCCATGCAGATCACTCATAGGAAATAGCTGCCATGAGTTCCCGTAGTCTCTCGAGACTACGACAGGAGCTCACGGCAGCCATTTCCTATGAGTGATCTACCCCGAAAACCCGCTAGACCACCAGGTAAGGCTTTGCAACACTTTTCACACCCATGTACAATTTTCATTCTAGTGTCTGTAATACACAATTCAAATCGAAATCTTTAAAAGGTAATTTTAAAAAAAAAAATCAAAGGCTTAATAGTTTAACTTCACACCCAAATTAGCTTTTGATTTTAAAATTTGACTTTCTAAGGCTTTAAGTCAGTGATCTTCATTGTAAGGCCCATGGAAACCTTCTGGGTAGCCCATGCGCAGTCTGGGTTTCCATGCCCCCCCTCCCCCTGCAGAGTCCAACACTTCAACTTCATGGCAACTGCTCTTTCACTCTTTGGGCTGCTGGCAGCATGAGAGTAAACACATTGTCTCTGGCAGCCCAGAAGCTTTCCCTCTGCGACTTCCTGTCCCCCGCTTCTTGCTGAAACAGTTTTAGTGGGAGGGGTCATGAAAACTTGAGGGGGAGGTTAGGTGGAGTAGGAGGATGTCCAGCAGGTTTGGGGAAGATCAGGTTGAACTGGGGAGTATCCTGGGTTTGCAAGAGTCCAGGAATTCAGTGATGATTTGTGGGAGGAGGGTCTGTGGCAAATTATGCTGAATTATGTGATTGTGGAGACCCTCATTAATTATGCATGCATATAAATGCATAATTTCTTGGTGTAAAAACAATGCTATATCAGCATTAAAATACAAGACATTCAATCTTAATAATCCTGATGCATGACGTAACCCCAACTCTCACTTGTATTGGGCAGGGCTATGTAGCAAGTATCATATTAAAATACAATCAAATACATTCACTTAAATTATCCATCCTTCCTAGTTAGAGCTGCCTATTTACTATGGCTGCTCATTTGTCATTGAGAGCCAGAAATTGTCTTTCCTCATTTCTATTACCAACCAGTCAATTTCTTGTTAAAAGTCTTGCCAGTTCTGCTCGATATAGTGCAACTAACTTTATTTTCATAAAATAAGGTCATTACTGCCCCAAACCCACAACCCCTTCTGTGAATGCATTACAATGCTGCAAAATGCTAAGTGCAAAGGGTTAGCAGCTCCTTGAGTGTAACATGACAGTCACTCTCCAACCCACTATGAATGCCTAATGGAGTCATTTATTTTGTGCTCCCTTGGAGGCTGAAAATCAAATCAGCTTTGTAGCATTTCCATATTCAACCAACCAGCTGGAGATGGTGGGTGTTTGTATATCTGCTTCCAAACCTCCACACATTAGCTAATACAGTATAACCCTTTCCTGCCTGGTGAGCATCAGTGTGCATTACGGTTAGTATTTTTAGGACCTTTTGGGGGGTCAGAGCTGGGACCAGCAAGCTGGGAGGCTGAAATGCATGACAGGGTCAATCCCTTAGCGCTCTCCTTTCATTCAATAAGTGAGTCCTTGCCAGAAGTTCTAACCAAAAGGTTTACTTCAACTTGGATGATAAAGGGAAAACATGGGACAACTTCTAAGCTTCAACTATTTACAGTCGTAAGCAGAAGAAAGTTAATATCTAATGCTTGGAGTCTTATAGTTGAAGTTCTTAAAAACACTCTGTCTTGGCAGAGATCCTGTGTAAAAATAGGTTCTTGTCCTCATTTCCAGAGAGTAACTGCATGGTAATCATTTTTCTCTCTCCTAGAGCTGGAATCTTTGAGCTTGCAGGTGAAAAGTCCTTGTAGGTGGACCTTATTGTGATGCAAACTTGGCTACTAGGAGTCTCTGTCGTGCTTCTTCTTTGTACGGTTGGTAGTCATGTAGTTTTTATAGGAAAGTATGTCTAATTGTTATTTTTGTTTAAATGTTATTTTTTACCTTGTACAACGCTTTGTAGAATCAAAAAAGCGTTTAATCAAAAACTGAATAAACAATAAACATAGATCTTTCCACTGCTTCTCTACTTCTTTCCTCCTAGGAAAGCAGTGTTGGTGTGAACACTTCCTCTTTCTAGATTCCACATGGAATCAGTACAGCACTGCAACTATCTGGATTTTATTACATTTTCTTCACTCCTCTCTTCCCTCTGCACTCATTGTGTTAGTCACACTTCCTTCTTAATAGTGCAGTGACCAGGGGAACAAAGAACCAAAGACCAAGCCATTCCCTCTGGGCTTGGCATTTGTAGTCCCTTAGATGTCCCTGCAAGGGGTGTCGTCTTCCTCTTCTGTCACTCAGGCAGGAGACACAGCCCTTGTTCTGAGAGAGCTTCTAAAGCCAAACGTGAACACACCTACAGTAATAAATACTAGTAGAAGCACCACAGCTCTCAGCGGTATAGTTTCATGCAGGCAGATTCTGTATTACCTGTATGACTCTGGACCGCCACCTTACTCTAAATGCTTACACAGATTTATTGGTTAAAAAAATGCTTCTCGATTCTGTGGAAACTCAGAACCATCAGAAAATACTTTGATGCAGCATCTTTCTGCTTACTGGTTCAATCTTCCATCTTAAGCATGCTCGATTATTGCAACATCATTTACTTGGGATCCTTCAAAAAAACCATTCTAAGACTCAGAATCATTCAAAATTCAGCTGTTCGACTGATTTTTGGGCCGAGGAAATGGGAGCATATAAGCCCCTATTATCAAAAACTCCACTGGCTGCCCCTGGAGCAGCGAATTTTGTTTAAGTTCTCTTGTCTGTGTTATAAGTTAATATTTGGTCTGGCCCCCACATACCTGGTTTCTCAATTTAACCTAGCTAGTTCTATTAGGCCCACACGAAGAATACATCTGTTCACCTATCCGACAATAAAGACCTGTCACTACAAAATATTCCTGGACAGAACCCTTGCCTTCCAGGCAGGCAAATGGAACGACTGGCTCAGTAACATTATCACACAGTCCTCAACCTACTTCAGTTTTAGAAAACTGGTCAAAACGAGTTTGTTCAACCGATTTGTAAACTAAGAATTTTTATAGCTGTTAATTCAACCAGTAACCTAAGAACTATTTAGCTTTCCACTTCTTCCATTATGTAAGATTGTATTGATGACTTTGAATTGTAACCTCTTCGCTGATTGTTCCAGCTCTTCTTGTTGTAAACCACCTCGAACTACCATGACTTTGGCGGTATATAAGAATAAAATTATTATTATTATTACCTTTACACTAATAAAAGATCAGATGTACTGAACATTTTTCCCTCGAACCCTCGAAGAATTGTTTAGTGATGGTAGTTCAAACTAAAGGTGCCCTGAGCTTTCCACCTCAGAAGATTTGGTAGTGATTGCAACAAAAAGGAGAAGAATGCTGCACAATCAGGAACACGAACAGAGACAACCAAAAGTCCGAGCTGGTAAAGCACTTTAATAGGATGCGTATATACTAGTGGCACACGAAAATGGACCAGACATGGATCATTATTCAGCTAACCAATTTGCATCAGAAGTCTTATATGGTCTTAAAATATACCACTAATTGAACAACATGGAGGATGGGTGACATATACCAGTCTTGATGGTCATGTAAACAGTGCGGTTAATGTTACCCAACAGCATCTGTACCTCAACCGCACTGTTTAAATGGTGATTATCAAGATTAGTATATGTTAACCATCCTCCATGTTGTTCAATAAGTGGTACATTTTAAGACTCTGTTGAACTCCTGATGCAGGCTGGTTAGCCGATACAGTCTGGTCCATATACATCCTATTAAAGTGCTTTACCAGCTTGGACTAGTGATTGAAAATGGGCCATCTTCTTCCTTGGGCCATCCCCCTGCACTGCAGGGGCTGCCTGGGAGAAATTTATATGCTGAGCCTTAGAAAATCAGGCCCACAGTGTTCTCATTGCTGAAATACTAGGTCTGGGTAATCCATTTTCATAGTTGTATCCAATGCATAGAGCTCTTAAAACTCTGAGAGATTATCTAGCAAAATGATGTATGTTATTCTTTGGGTTTTTTAGTTAACTGCAATAGATGTAAAAGAGAATGATTCTTTGGCTGGTGGTTAAAGCAATGCACTGCATCCTTAAAAAGAATACATGCTTCATACAGTTGCAGTTAAAATTTCTGACCCAACTCCAGCATAAACTCTGAACATTTCAAAACAGAACATTTATTTTTAACAACAATGTCAGCCTTACATTACTGTATGCTGGGCTGTCAGCATTTGTGACCAGAATGTTACAAATGTGACCCTATGAACGTTAGTGGAGATAGAAACTAAAATCTCCTTTCTCAGGTCAGGACAGCTTACTGTTTTGACCTGGGGAAGGAAATGTTGGCTTCTGAGTGCTAAATGAAAAATGTTTCAAGTACTTTAAATAAAAAATAATCTTCTTTTCCATTTTTTAATTTATATTTGTAATTCTTAATTTGTAATGTACAGTATGTATAATACCATCAGGGTAATGTAATGGAAAATGCTGACATTAACTCAGTCCTTTGCTCACAAATTATTTTTTTTGCTCAAATGAACTCAGTCCTTAGAGGGAACATTACCCTTTACCCATCCATACATTAAAATTATGCTTGAAAATACTATCCATAGTTGCCCTCCCATTGTAACCCACCTAGATTGGTAGGACTGAATGGGGCTATAAATCATGCATATTAGTCATATATGCATTGTACTTTCCTGCATGTTGAGCAATGGTTCAAAACTCTTTCCATACATGAAAACATATATTATGCTTGGAAATACCATCCATGGTTGCCCTCCCCATGGCTGGAAGAATATAAAATTGCAGTCTTGCTAGCTACTACTATAAATGAAATGGATTCTATGACTGTCAGTTTCTAAAAAGTACTGCCAGTAGTTGCAGCAGCGAAAATTAGTTCACAGAAATGGAAAACTATAAAAATGTTGTTTTTGTGAGTACTTATAAATACACAAGGATGCTCTTCTGTTCCAAAGAACCATTGACAACAAAGTAACAAGCACATCCAGCTTCCAAAACCCAAAGGCCATGATACCAGCCCAATGTATAAGAATAGCCTTACTGGGTCAGACTAATGACCCATCAAGCCCAGTAGCCCATTCTCACGGTGGCCAATCCAGGTCACCAGTAACCTGGACAAAACCCAAGAAGAAGCAATATTCAATGCTACCAATCCAGGGCAAGCAGTGGCTTCCCCCATGTCTTTCTCAATAACAGACTAGTGACGTTTCCTCCAGGAATTTGTCCAAACCTTTCTTAAAACCAGCTACGCTATCCACTCTTACCACAACCCCTGGCAACACGTTCCAGAGCTTAACTATTCTTTGAGTGAAAAAAACATTTCATCCTATTGGTTTTAAAAGTATTTCCCTGTAACTTCATCAAGTGTCCCCTAGTAATTTTTGATGGAGTGAAAAATTGATCCACTTATACCCGTTCTATTCCACTCAGGATTTTGTAGACTTCGATCATATCTCCCCTCAGCCATCTCTTTTCCAAGCTGAAGAGCCCTAACCGTTTTAGTCTTTCCTCATACAAGAGGAGTTCCATCCCCTTTGTCATCTTGGTTGCTCTTCTTTGAACCTTTTCCAGTACCATTATATCTTTCTTGAGATAAGGAGACCAGAATTGAATGCAATACTCCAGATGAGATCGCACCACGGAGCAATACAGGGGCATTATAACATTCTTAGTCTTGTTAACCATCCCTTTTTTAAATAATTCCTAGCATCCTGTTTGCTTTTTTGGCTGCCACCACACATTGGGTGGAAGGTTTCTTCATATTGTGTACAGTGAACCCAGATCCTCTTCTTTGGTGCTAACCCCCAAGGTGGACCCTAGCATCCGGTAACTATGATTCAGGTTATTCTTCCCAATGTGCATCACTTTGCATTTGTCTACCTTAAATTTCATCTGCCACTTGGACGCCCAGTCTTCCAATTTCCTAAGGTTTGCCTGCAATTTTTCACAATCCACAAGTGTTGTAGCAACTTTGAACAGCTTAGTGTCATCTGCAAATTTAATCACCTCACTCGTCATTCCAATTTCTCGATCATTTATAAATAAGCTAAATATGAGTCTGTACGGAGGGTGGGAGGGGGTTGGTGGGGTTTATAATGTACAAATATATCAGAAAACTTTTTTATTCTGTCATTTTTTGTATGCGTGCACTTTGGTATTCAATAAATATATTTCAACATAAGTTAAATAGCACCGGTCCCAGTACAGACCCCTGCGACACTCTATTGTTTACTCTCTTCCATTGAGAAAAAACTCTCTAATTTTCTCAGGAGCCTCTCATGAGGAACTTTATCAAAAGCTTTCTGAAAATCTAGATACACTATATCAACTGGCTCACATTTATCCACATTTTATTCACACCTTCAAAGAAGTCAAGCAAATTGGTGAGGCAAGATCTCCCTTGGCTGAACCCATGCTGACTCCATCTCATTAAATCATGTTTGTCTACGTGTTCCACAATTTTATTTTTTATAACTGTTTCCACCATTTTGCCTGGCACTGAAGTGAGGCTTACTGGTCTGTAATTTCCTGGATCTTCCCTGGAGCTCTTTTTAAAAACCTCCGATGATAAAAATTTTCAAAAAGCTACGGTCACAGCTTGTACAGCTTGCAACAGTACTTCAGAAAAATAACGGTTGGTAAGAAGACTTCCTTATATTGCCTTTTTTACAACAAAAATACTTTGCGGTAGGTGCATTCGGAGCCTGCTAATGATGTCTACGATTAAACCATGCCCCATTTCTATGCAGTGAAGTCCTAAAGAGCTAGTGCATGCGTTATGAGCTTCAAAACCAACAAGGATACAGTGTGCATGTGCGTTGATCGATGTTTCAGCGCTAATAGCGGCGTGTTTACGATTGGATCATTTGCATGGACAAGCTTTACTGAATCGATCATCTACAATGACTCGGAAACGGATAGGACACGAATTGGATAGATTTCGGGACTTTAGTGAATCCTGCCCTAAGTAAGGCTCTGACCATTAATTTGCAAATACTTCTTCCTATTGCATGCACTTTCTGAAAGGTCTCAAAGAGGAAGCTAGTAAGCATAGATACCAAAACTTTGTTTCTGTGTTAAGCTGGAGTCACTATCATCTGACAATGTGGATTCCTGTCCTCAAAAGCTCACGCATCTATAAACTGGCTAGTTTATCAGGCATCACCAGCTGTCATCATCTGTGATTTACTATGATTTGTAACTTGATTTCCTGTCTTGTAAGATAGGGTCCTCCAAAAAGTTTCCACACTTTCATATTTTTGCAGGAAATGGTTGGGATGGCTCACCTTGCAGGTAGTGGGAGAACTGTTATGCTGTGGTGAAGATGGCTGCTAAACTTACAATTTGCAACAAAGAGAAATAAAAAAGTGATGTAATTTGCTTTTGAGATATTTAATAAATAGTGTAAAAAAATAAAAATAAAAATGCGGAAACTTTTTGAAGATCCCTCGTATTCTTCAGGAATGACTTTCTGGTTTTCTGATTACTTTAAACATATTATCTTGCTATTTTCACATCTGTTCTTTATTACAATATCATCATAACTGTGAAAACAACCAAAATTAGAAAGAAAACTTGAGATACCATAAAAACATGTTTTTAAACTATTTTACATTTTTCTTTCCTTTTTTGTCATTTTCAAAGGAACAAGGAAAAAAGAAGTAAAAGGTTGGTATTTGGGAGCTGTAGACAGCATCTTCTTTGCCAGGTTTTAGGTTGTCATCTTTAGTCCTTAGATCTGCAGTAGTGTAGAAGATACATCCCTGGAGGGAATCTGTTATTCAGTAAGTGTGAACAAGATACTCATCAATCCCAACATGCTTTGGCTTAGAAGCAAGTTTTATTCCTGTCAGGGTATGTACAAAATTAATGCTTTTTCTAGAAAAGTAAGTCTGGTCTATTTTTTCAAACATTTTATTTAAAAGCAAACTACTAACAATAATAAAGTGATAAATGCAATAGTCTGGTTAATTTCTGTAAGTGCATTTAGCTACATGTCACCTAGTTCAATGGCCAGGGTAAAATCAGAATTTGCCAAAATTTGTTTTACACATTGATATATATGACAATCTTTTTTTGGGGGGGGGGTCACCCCATTAGCTGTGAAGTTTAAGGCCTTCAATTCACAATTCTGAAGGAGTTGCTGGACTGCTAGCTATTTCTTCTTATAGACAAAATTCTTTTTTTCAGTGAACTTTTCAAATAGGCTACCCTTCTTCCATGAATGTCTATTTAAAATATTTATCTGATCAATAATTTTTGTTCCAGGGTGAAAATGTTTAGAGCACTGTGCCTCATGAGTTACTGGTAGGACAAATCCCATTTTTTAGAAAGGCTCTGAAAACCTATCTTTTTGAAGATTTAATGTAATTTTACTTGCTTTTTATATTTTACAATTTGCAATTTGTTTTATATGTTACTTTATCTAGACTGGAATCTTTCTTTCGATGCTCAGATGAAACCTTTGGTTAAAAGTTACTTTATGTTGTGGAAGCTTCAGACTATCAGATCATATTTTGAATTTTCTGCTTTCAGACTTCTTGTTCAGTCTTTGATTCTAAGTCTGGTAGACTGCTGTAACATTATCTATTTAACTACTTATAAAAAGAACATTATCAGACTGCAACTTATTCAGAACACAGCAGTCCAGTTGATTTTTCAATCTGGACCCCCCCCCAAAAAAAAACCAAACAAACAACTGATCATGTAACAAAATATTTTCAGATCTTGCATTGGCTCCTAATCAAAGCAAACCAACCCCCCCCCCCCCACCTCCCCATCCCCTGACAAAATCCCACAGGAAAGGCCACCACTTAGACTTGATCACATTTCTTTCCAATGTCCCAACTTCCCCAAGCATAAGTCTTTATGGTGAAGCCTGGGCCAACACCCCCTGGTCTGACCACCTTCTATGTAATTTTAAATTACTCTGGCTCAAAAATCAAACCAAAAGGCATCCAAGGATCAACCACAAAGAAAACACTTGGACTAGAGGACAACTAAACCCATTGGAATTTTGGTCACACTATAACTTAACATCCATCCCCGACTTAGACACAAACTTCATCCTAGGTTGGAATAATCTCAGCAACCAGATCCTAAATGACATTGCACCACTGAAAGTATATAAGAAAAGACACCGTCCTTTAAACAACTGGTATGATGCCGACCTATTAGCAATTAAACAAGAAGTTCGCTAATTAGAAAGAATATGGTGCAAATCAGATACACCTGGCGACTAAAAGTCAAAGAGTACAAAAGAATGATTAAAGATAAGCGCTGCAAACACTACTCCCAAATTATCAACTCTCCTTCACTGAACAGCAAATAACTATTTAGAATAGTCAATTCCTTATTTGATATCGATCTCCATAAACGTTCCCACTCAGATCTTCCACCCTCTGCTACAAACCTAGCCAACCACTTCGCCACAAAAATTAGTAATCTGAAAATGTTTCTCACTGCTACAAACGCTGACCCATCAACCAATCCACCTGCTCTAGAAAATGAAGTCTCAACAGCAGACATGACCTGGGACCATTTCCTCAAGTTCTACTCTAAATACGCTAAATCCAACTGCCTGCTAGATAACTGGCCACTGACTATCATGAAAACAGCCCCCTTCCCATTCAAAGCCGAATTTTTCCACTGGATCTCCCTTTGCTTGTCCACTGGCTACTTCCCAACAGAACTCGGCCATATTCTTGCGACTCCAATCATCAAAAACCCCAAAGAACCAATCTCTTCGGCCGCCAACTACAGACCCATTGCCAACATACCTCTCTTCCTTAAAGTAATGGAAGGCCTAGTTAATCATGATCTCATGTCATACCTAGAGAAGTTTAACATTCTGCATGATTCCCAGTCAGGATTTCACACCAACTACAGCACTGAAACAGTCTTAGCTGCGTTAACTGACCATCTCTTCCATCTGTTTTCTCGGGGAAAAAGCACACTGGTACTTCAGTTTGACTTAATATAACCAAGGTTATAATATAAATTAAATACCTTGTCCATTTTCCAGGGGCATATGGCCATGTGTTGTGTCAGATACTGTGGAGTATTTGTGCTGGTGTTGTGCTGTGGAATGTTGAGCCCACATTCAGCAGAGGTGCTGTTGGTAGTTTCCTAATGCAGTGCTTTAAAGATATTGATTGGAATGTTGCTGTTCCTTCAAGATGACACATGCTGATGGGAAGTGGGATATAGTTCTTGTGGCTTAGATGTTGAGATGTTTTCACAGAACATTGTTTTTGGTTGAATTCAGTGAGTTTGTTTTAAAGCTGAATACTTTAGATGTTAAAGCAGATTCTAAACCGTTACTAGAATGTGTTGAGAATCTATGCTAATGTAAGAATGTTTCTGATTGGCTGCACAAGTCTGCAGGGACATCAACTGGCTTGTGACAGTTAGACAGACTGAGTTGTCTTTGAAGAAGGGAAACCGGTTCTGGTTTTGTTCTCTGTGTAAATGAGAGTAAGTGAGATAGAAGGTGAGGTATATGAATGAAACTTTAATAAAAATTGTGTGTATGACTAACAGATTTTTGGAACAGATTTAAGGCAAATTGTTATGTGAGAAAGGTGTGTGTTGTTTTAATGTCTGTCTAAGAAAATGGAAAAATGTAAGTGAAGAGAACTCAGTCTGCTACAATAGTTGGTTTAAGGAAAATAAAAAAAATAGTTTAGATAGAATTCTAGTTATAGAAACTATTTTTATTTCTTTTAAACTTATTTAGTGGAACAGTTCTTAGGTATCCTGAGCTGACAGGCAAACTTAAGATACTTATAGGGAGTGAGGGTATTTTTCCTCTTATTTTTATTTGACTTAGAGAGGTGTAGGGAGAAGAACAGATGAAGGAAAGAGGCCTGAAGAATGAAGAACAAAGATAAGTAAAATTCACCAAAGACAGAAGTCATTTTAATTTCTACTAAGAACAACCTTTGCCTACCTGAAGTTAAGACTCTATGACTTTAAATGGCATTTATGACCCTGAGAACTGTGAAATAGAAAGAAAGGTTTCTGTACTGTAAAGGAAACACTGTTGTTCAGTCCTCAGTATGTAATTGTAATAAATAGTGAATGCGGAAACACATTAGAATACTGGATCCAGTTAGGAATATGTTATTAAATTATAATGATAAGCACTTTATAACTTATTAAAAGATTTTATTTGCTTTTAAACTTGTTTTTAACCATTTTAAAGACAAATTATTGAATTGGTGCAATAAATTTATTTTTGCACCTTGCATCTAGTCTGGCTACTCATTATAATGTTTATAACCTTTGCATATTTTATCTGATTTTAAAAACATTTAATCCTAGCCAGTTCTCTTAAAATCCAAGTTAAGAGTGGCTAGTGTTCATTTTTCTTCTGACTTTCCTCTTTTTTTCTGGCTGGGTGTTGAGCTAAGCCACTTGGACACCATGACTACAGTTTAGGATTCTCGGCACTTTGGTGCAGAAAAAGGAGGGGGGTTACATTAAGCAGTGCCTTCGACCTTGTAGATCATGACATTCTGATCAGTTGCCTCAATTCAATTGGCATTTCGGGACAGGTACTAACCTGGTTCACAGGCTTCCTAAAAAATCGCACCTACCAGGTCCACAGGAACGGAACCTTTTCCCATTCTTGGAGTAACCCCTGCGGAGATCCACAGGGCTCCCCTCTCTCTCCATCTCTGTTCAACATCTACATGGCATCACTTGGGCATATGTTATCCGCCTTAAAATTGAAATCATTCATATATGCAGACGACATTACAATTATCATCCCCATAACCTCCTTGACACAACAGACTGAACAATTCACCTCATCCGTTCTCTCTATGGTAGAACAATGGACTACACAATTCAAACTAAAACTAAACCCAGAAAAAATCAAACTTTTCCTCGCAAGTCCCAACCACAAACTAACGAATACCTCTCTGAAATTAAACGGGCTAACCCACCCAATCAATGCCACCACTAAAATCCTTGGAGTCATCCTGGATCGATGCTTGACTTTTGAAGACCATACCAATGCCCAAGTTAAAAAATGCTTCTGCACCCTCTGGAAACTCCGCACCATCAAACACTACTTCGACTTCCTCTCCTTCAGACTGCTGGTCCAGTCTCTAATCTTAAGTACCTTAGACTACTGCAACATCATATACCTAGGATCCTTCAAGAAAACTATCGAACGCCTGAGAATCATCCAGAATACTGCCGTCCGCCTCATTTACGGTCTCAAAAAATTAGAACATGTAAGTCTGTTCTACAGAAAACTCCACTGGCTGCCAATAGAGGAAAGGATCATCTTCAAGTTCGCCTGCCTTCAAAACCTTAACGGGAGTTTCCAGGCACCACCTGTACACATAGCGCCTACCTATTTGCCTTCCCTTCCCTGAAAGGCTGTGTCTATAAGAGATTCCTTGATAAAACACTGTCATTCCAAGCTGGCAAATGGAATAAATGTTTAACCACCCTCATTTCAAGTGCACCCTCCTACCAAGCCTTCAAGAAATCTATTAAAACCTATCTCTTTGATAAATTTCTCTGAACCCTCCCCACCTTGCTTATCACTGATATTACCTGCTATACCTCTGACATATTTCCCAACTTTTCCTAACCTCCCTTGGGTCATCAATTTAATTTTAAATTTGTTACAAATATACCTGATAATACTTTCTGTAACATCACTGTCTATGTCTCTTCCTCTGTAAACCGCTCAGAACTGCTTGTGGTATTGCGGTATACAAAAATAAAGTTATTATTATTTCTTTTAAAATGGATTGCATTTGTTACAAGACATTGAATGGTCTTATACCAACTTATCTTGTGGATCATTTTAATTTTGAAGATAGAAAACTAACTTTGCACAAACTATATTTTAATTTCCAACAGTAAAGGGCTGTATCTACAAGCATTTCTTTATCAGAACTTTAGCTTATCAGGCCGGTTTCTGGGGCAAGAATCTCAGCAATTTGGTAACAAGTTCTAACTCATACCAAATTTTCAGAAGGATGTTGAAAACCCATTTATTTGCTAAATTTTATAAATCACTAATAATAAAACGCTAAGTGCATGTGCGCACTCCTACCTGCGTGATCCCTGCCTCCGTGATCAGTAGCTCTGTGACCGGCAGAGAAATGTTAGTGTGGGTTCGGCGTGTGTGCGTTCGGCAGTTTACAATGATTGCGCGCATGGCGATTTACTATATCCAGCAGCAGTTACTGAGTGCTGGTTGCCCGTGATAAAAAAAAGGTAGGTGGGAGAAGGGGCACAATAAACAGACAGGTAGTGGGCAGGGACATTGACAGACAGACAGAAATAGAGACACACACACTGAAAGACAGGTAGGTGGGAGTGAAAGACACATACAGAAGGGCTTCTGCTAGACAGGGAGAGCAGGGAAGGGGTGCTTCTGGACAGTGGAGAGGTAAAAGGAAGGGAGAAGGGCTGCTGCGGACAGGGCTGGGAGGAGGGATATTTTTCTTCTGCATTGTTATTGATGGAATTTAAGTGCTTATGTTGATTATTAATGTGTATAATTCCTGGCACTTTGTATTAGTTTTGAAAATTAATAAAGATTTTTTTTTAAAAAGAAAAACGTCTGCATAACATCTTTAGTTTTTTAGTAAATCAATTGAAACTACAGTATAACAACCTGCAATGAATTTAGATTTGATCAGAAGAGAACTGCAAGCTGACTAGCTCTACGGTACAGCTCATTATTTTGTCTCCTGCTAACTTGACAACTATGTGGGTGATGAAGGAGTACAGCGTGGGGAAGGATCTACTAGAAGTAACAGACACCTCAATTCCAGCTTCTTTTGAATTTAAGATTCTTAGATAAAGGTTAAATGTGGGACAGAAAAAGAGAAAGAAGGATAATTGTAGTTTTAAATCCATTCCCTACACAAATTCTGCCTACAGTGTACATTTCTATTTGCTTCTGCTAATGCTAAATTGATTCAAGCTACAGATCTATAGTCCACAACCCTTAAAAGTAAATTAGTTGACAAAGTCATGGCAGATACCTTCTGAATTGTATTTCATTTTCTAAGCCACTATTAGTGTTATGAGGTTTTGGAAGGTCATCTTACTTAACCACCATTATGAATGTTCAGTAGACTCTCTGTTAACTGGAACTCAATTAACCAGAACTCTCAAGGAGCTGCTGCAGTAACTGCCCCAAAGCCCATCAAGGTTTTATTAAAATTTGACTTAATCGCTTATCTAATTTCTAAGCGAATTTACAATATATATAAAAAAGGAGCATTAAAATAACAAAAATACCATTAACAATACCATTAATACTTACAAAAAAAATTTTAAAAACCCAAATAAACAAATTACAAAGAAACATCAACTAATAATTGGCATATTACTAAAGGGATAAATGAGACAGACGGCAGACAAAAGGAAATAGGGTTAGAAATACAATTTGGATAGGAACGAAAGATAAATAAGGAAAAAAACCAAAAGGAAATGGCTCGTTGCTGCCTAATTCCTTAAGGGAGTTAAAAAGGATACTGTAAAATTTAAATCATAGTGATAGAAAGGGATTCTGGTCTTTTATTGTACAGCTTTGTAAAACATAGTAACATAGTAAATGGTCTATCCAGTCTGCCATGAAATCACAATTTCATATTTAAATTAAAATGTTTTTTTTCTTTGTTATTTCTGGGCCATAGACCTTAGAAGTCTACCCAGTACTGACCTTAGTTTCCAACTACTGGATATGCCGCCGAACCCCACTCCAGCCCATCCAAACATCTCCTTTGCTGGATTTGAACTGTGAAAGTTTGCTCATTTATAGTCTAGTTAGAAATCTGTGTTCATCCCATGCTTTTTTAAATTCCATCACAGTTTTTCTCTCCACCACCTCCCTCAGAGAGGACATTCCAGGCATCCACCACCCTCTCCATGAAAAATAATATCCTAACATTACTCTTAAGTCTACCACCCTTCAACCTCAATGTATGTTCTCTAGTTTTACCAATTTCCATTCTCTGGAAAAGATTTGATCCTATATTAATACCTTTCAAGTATTTAAATGTCTGTATCATATCACCTCCACCCCTTCTCTCCTCCAGAGTATATATGTTGAGTCTCTTCTCATACTTCTTTTAACGAAAACCTCCTACCATTTTTGTAGCTTTCCTCTGGACCCCTTCAAAAAGTCTTTTTATATCTTTGGCCAGGTACGGCTTCCAAAACTGAACAGAATACTCCAAGCTGGGCCTCACCGACGACCTGTACAGGAGCATCAACACCTCCTTTCTTCTGCTGGTTACGCCTCTCTCTATACAGCCTAGCATCCTCCTGGCTACAGCCACTGCCTTGTCACACTGTTTTGTTGCCTTCAGATCTTCAGACGCTATCACCCCAAGGTTCCTCCCCCCATCTGTGCGTATTAGTCTCTCGCCTCCCAGCACATACATCACCCTCAGATTTCTGCTCCCCAAATGCATCACTCTGCACTTCTTTACGTTGAATTTTAATTGCCAGACATCAGACCATTCTTCCAACCTTTGCAGATCCTTTTTCATGTTTACCACTCCCTCTGGGGTGTCCACTCTGTTACCAATCTTGGTATCATCTGCAAAAATGCAAATCTTTCCTTCTAGCCCTTCGGCGATATCGCTCACAAACATATTGAAGAGAATTGGCCTCAACACGAACCCTTGAGATGCTCCGCTACTCACCTTTCCTTCCTCTAAGCAAATTCCATTAACCACCCCCCTTTGACATCTGTCCATCAACCAGTTTCTAATCCAGTTTACCAATTTGGGTCCTAACTTCAGCTGATCAAGTTTGTTCAAGAGTCTCCTATGAGGAACTATGTCAAAGGCTTTGCTAAAATCTTAGTAAATTATATCTAGCTAGTGTTTAAGCCCGTTACATTAACGGGTGCTAGAATAGATGTGTGTGTCTGGTTTTCTTTCTTTCTCTCTGCTTGGCCGCTTTCTGTCTGTCTGTCTGTCTGTCTTTCTTTCTGTCTCTCTCTTTCCTCGACTGTCCACCACCATCCCTTGTGTCGAGCAGCACCCATTCCTTGCTCCCCCTGTCCAGTAGCAGACCTTCTCTCTTCCTTTTACCTCCCCCCCTGTCCATCAGCACCTCTTCCCTGCTCCCCCTGTCCAGCAATAGGCCTTCTCCCTTCCTTTTACTTCCCCCCCCCCCGTCTAACAGCATCTCTTCCCTGCTCCCCCTGTCCAGAAGTATGCCTCCCTTCCTGTTATCTTCCCCTGAGGAACCGCCGGGCCTGTTACACTGTGTCACAATGCTCTAGTCTCAAAACTACAGGATTACTGACTTTTTAAGCCAGCTCAAATTTGAATAAAGTGTTGAAATGCAGTCACTACTGCATAGTTTGTGCTCCTTGCCAAGGTAAGTCTCAAAGGCAACCAAAGAGAAGATATACTGTAGTATAGCACAATCCTTAGCTTGAATTGGCAAAAAACCCTCTGGATCCACCCTTATATAAGGGGGTGAAGCATACGGACATCGGCATGTACCCGGGCTCCGTGCGCCCTCACCCCTCCCTGCAGAGCTACCCCGGTGCCGCCCAGTACCCCGACTACGGAGGCTACCACAGCCTGGACTTGGACCCCGCCTCGGTGTCCCTAGCATGGCTCTCCCCCTATAGCGCTCCCGGGAGGAGTGGGGTCACACGAACTATAGCGCGGGAGCAGCCGCTCTCAACCCGTCCCCCGGGCCCACCCTGGGTTACAGCCCGGTAGCCGAGTACCCGACCATTTACCTGCTCTTCCTGGTCTGCCCCGAATAAAGAGAGAGAGAGAGAGCAATCTGCAATCAAAAAAGCCTACTGAGGATCGCGGCCGGCTGTAGCGAACCTCGCAGGCGCTTTGCACTTCGGTAGCACGTTCCCTCTGACATGATCCGGTGCGTCAGAGGGAACATGCTACTGAGGTGCAGAGCGGCCAGTGAGGTTCGCTACAGCCGGCCGCGATCTTCAGTAGGCTTTTGCAGACAGAAGAGCCCTTCGGTGGACTGGTTGGTGGACTGCCGCTTGATGCCTGGAGGAGCTGGAGAGCAGGGAGGTCCATGCTAGCTGCCAGTAGCGCGCATGCGCACTCCTGCGGCCACAGACCTACGGATCAAGGAAGCATGCAGTTAAGAGTGCGCATGCGCAGCTAGGATTTTATTATATAGGATGTACTTCCTTGATCTATTTTTCTGGTCACCCAGTCAAAGAATTCAATCTAATAAAGTCATGTTGTCATGGATCTTGTAACCCATTTGATTCTAGGAATTTCACTATCCTCTCCTTCAGCAACACTTCTATTATTTTTCCAATAACTAAAGTGAGACATAAGGCCTGTAGTTTTCAGCTTCATCTCTGCAACCACTTTTGTGAAGAGGAACCATATCCGCTCTTTTGTCCAATCCCATGGAACCACTCCTGTCTCCAGGGGTTTACTAAATAAATCTTTAAGTAGAGCCGCCAGAACTTCTCTGAGCTACTGCTGCCCGATTCACGATTTGAATCGGGTGAATCGATTTGATTCGAATCGATTCAATTTCCCAAAAAATTGGCTTCCCGATTCAATGATTGACCCTTCCCCCGTGCCTTCCAAACGCAGGAGCTGCAGCGCTGCCTCTTGCTGGCCATCCACTGCTGCTCCTGCTTGAAGGGGAAGAGTCAGTCAGAAAGGCCTCCCCCAGCTTCCCCGCTCTTACCTCCTTAAGGTTAACATGGCAGCCTTCAGGCTTGTTGGTGTTACAGCGATCCCTGCAGCTGCCTGTCGTCCTCAGTGGCATGTTCTCTCTGCTATGTCCTGTCCCTGCTCTCACGTCAGGGAGAGAACATGCCGCTGAAGACGACGGGCAGCTGCAGGGATTGCTATAGCACTAGCGATCCTGCAGGCTTCTGTGTTAGCCTAAAAGTAAGAGTGGGGAAACTGGGGGAGGATACAGGCTTGTAGGGGGAGTAGGCCGAAGAGTGCCTTCATGGCAAGAGGGCAGGCCATTGCGGGGGGAGGAGGAAAGAGTGCCTTCAGGGCAGGGTGGCAGGCCTTTGCGGGGGGGGGCAGGTCTTCACGGCAAGGAGCAGGCTGAAGAGTGCCTTCATGGCAGGGGGGCAGGCTTGTGCAGAGGGAAGAGGAGGAAGAGTTCCTTCATGGTGGGGAGGCAGGCCTGTGCAGAGTGAGGAAGAGGAAGGAGTAAGAGAGGGGAAGAGAGATGCCAGACCTGGGGTGAAGGGAAGAGAGAGACCAAACAAAAAAGAGGGGGAGGAAAGCAAAGGAGAGGTGCTGGACTATAGGAGAGAGGGAGAAGAAATGCAAGACCACAAGGGGAAGGGTACAAGAGGGACAGATACTGCTCCAAAGTAGGTGGGCAGGTTGCAGGATGGCAGGAGAGATAGTAGGAGAAAGCCTGTACCTGGGGAAGGGGATACAAGAGGTAAGGAAGAGAGAAAGAACAAGCTGGATATGGGGAGAGATAAGATGCTGGACATGGAGGGAGCATAGGAACAGGGACACAAGGGGGACAGTACTGGAGAGGAGAATAGGGACAGGGACACAGAAGAGAGATGCTGGATGAAAGGGTAGTTGAGAAAAGGAGAGATGGTGGATCTGGGGATGGTGGGGTCCATCGCAGTGGGATGGAGATGAAACAAAAGAAAGATGCTAGACCTCTGGGGAGGAAAGGGGAGCACAGAGATGGAAGATGGATGGTTAGCACGGAGAAAGAAGAAAGAAGGCGAGCCTGATCAGAAGACAACCAGACCAACATGGGACCAACATGATTTGAAAAATAACCAGACGAGAAAAGGTAGGAAAAATAATTTTATTTTCTGTTTTGTGATTACAATATGTCAGATTTGAAATGTGTATTCTTCCAGAGCTGGTGTTGGACTGCGAACGTGAGCTAGGATTTAACAGGGAGAGGAAAAGTATTTTTTGTTTGTTTATTTTGTTTACACCACAGGACCAGTGTGGGTAGGAGAGGGCAAAAGGGATGAAGAGGCTATAAAATAAACCCACCAGGATGTTTGGGAAAAAAACCACCCAATTGGGCAGGAAAATTGAATCGAAAAATCAATTCAATAGGCTGAAATCGAATCAAAATTTTTTTTCCTGAATCGGGTAGCACTACTCTGAGCTCCTTCAGTATCCTGGGATGGATCCCGTCCAGTCCCATGGCTTTGTCCACTTTCAGGTTTTCAAGTTGTTCATAAACACTTTCTTCTTTGAACAGCGCAGTGTCCATTCCATTCTCACTTGTCATTTTGCCTGACAATCGTGGTTCTTCTCCAGGATTTTTCTCCTTGAACACAGAGCAGAATTATTTGTTATGCACATTTGCTTTTTCCTGATCACTCTGCAGTAGTTCATAGCATCTCTCAGTCATGCAATCTCATTTTTCGTCTTCCTTCTTTCACTAATATACTAAAAAAAAAAAATTGTTTCCTTTTTTATATTTCTAGCCATTTGCTCTTCTGCCTGTGCTTTCACCATACGTATCTCTCTCTAGGCTTCTTTCTTTTATCTGGTATTCGTTTTTGTTCTCCTCTTCTTGAGTATTTTTATATTTCACAAACACCAATTATTTTGCCTTTATTTTCTCTGCCATTAGTTTGGAGAACCATATCGATTTCCTTTTTCTCTTGTTTTTATTTATTTTCCTCACATAAAGGTCAGTAGCCATTTTTATTGCTCCTTTCAGCTTGGACCACTGTTTTTCCCACTTCCTTTATATCCTCCCATCTTATTAGCTCTTCAGATATTCCTCCATTTCACTGAAGTCTACACGTTTGAAATTCAGGACTTTGTTTTGTGTGGCTGCCTTCCACTTTAGCTGTTATATCACACCAATCCATTTGATCACTACCACCTAGATGGGCACCCACTCGGACATTAGAGACACTTTCCCCATTTGTGAGCACCAGATCCAGTTTCATTTTTTCCCTCATTGCTTCTGTCACCATTTATCTGAGCACAGCCCCTTGAAGGGCATCCACTATCTCCCTACTTTCCGATTTCAGAGACAACTTTCCAATCCATATCCAGCAGGTTGAAATCACCCAGCAACAGTACCTCTCCTTTTTTCCTAGCTTTTGGATATCTGCAACAAGATCTTTATACATTTGCTGCTCTTGGCATTTAGATGCATCACATCAGGAGTATGGATCCAAGATGGCGTCAGGCTAGACGCGCTGAGGAGCCGCTCTGAGGACTTTCTCTTAACAAACATTTCTTAGCGGTTGTATTACCTACCCGATGCCTAAACGGAGGGGCCGTAGCGCCGCTGGTGCCTCGCAGCCCACTGCCACCCCCGCGGTCGGCGATATCGGGGAACTCCTCAGACGGATGCAGGGAGCATTTTTGGCGTCGGAGGGAGGCCCGCAGAGGAGTAGCGGCGTCAGCAAGGCCGTGGTGATTCCTCCGGGATTGGAGACATCTTTGAGCCCCGACGTTAGGGCGCCGCCCCCGCAGCCACAATTGAGCAGCTCTCCAAGGGGTAAGGGAACCCCAGATGTCGGGGCCTTGCCTTCCCCTGAGGCAAGTAGTCCATCACAGAGCCTGCTGACAGGAGCTCTCATGGATATGAGCTCCTATGAAGAAACTGAGGAAAAATCATCTAAGGAGAGGCGAGATAGCCTTCAGGGACAGCGACAAGTTAATCAACTGGACGGTGAGCACTATGACACTTTTTTACCTTTAATTTCTTTGGAAAAACCCTCAGAAGTAACTCTTAACTCACTATGGGATCTTATGGCCGGACTAGTGAAGACCACAAGTCCCAAACTTCAGTCAATTGAGGGGAAACTGTCTCAACATTCTACTGAACTTAAAGAACTGAAAAATGAAATGACTGCCTCTAATTCCTCTGTTCAAAAGCTTGAACAGGAAATTAAATCATCTAAACAACTACAGGAAACTTTAATGAAAGACAATATAAATCTTAGGAGAAAGATGGAGAATTTGGAAAACAACTCCAGATATAATAACTTAAGATTAATTAACTTTCCTAGGCTACCATTGACACCACCTAGAGAAATGTTTAAAAGATATTTTCTTGAAGTTTTGGGGGCCTCAGAAGATTCATTACCTCCTTTATCACGAGTTTATTATTTACCTAATAAGATTAAATTGCTAAAAAAGTCGTCAGACCAAGGATTATTAGATGTATCGGAGTTATTGGAAAAATCTGATAAAGAGGCTATAGAACCAAGTACTTTGATTGTAACAGTAGCTCTCTCTATTGATAAAGTTTGGTTGTTAAAACTATACTTTAAAAATAGACAGAAAGAATTTATGAGTTGTAAAGTGCAAATATTTCCTGATTTATCACGAGAGACCCAAAAGCGTCGCCGTGAATTTCTTATGTTGAAGCCAGGTGTTACATCTTTAGGTGCTACTTTCTATTTACGCATCCTTGTAAGTGTATAGTGCATCACCGATCAGTTAAATATGTTTTCTTTGAGCCTAATCAGTTGACTTCTTTTTTAGCGCTCTCCCGATTGGAGGCAGAAAAACCATAAGCTCTAAGATTATTGATTAATCCCAGCAATCAGCCTTCTAGCTAATTTTATATGAAAGAGTGTACATTTTGTTCAATTCTTTTTCTTTTATTTTCGCTAAGAAATCTTGGATTCAAATTTGAGGACTTGAGCATTTTAGTTTATACATGATCTAAATGTTATTGGAATGTTTCTTGCTCTATGTGGAATTGCTAATTTGCTTTCTGTACAAGTTAATTCTTGATTATATGATTTAAAAATTAATAAATATATTTAACAATAAATTTGCTGCTCTTGAGTTTGAGGTCTGTAGACTACACCCCATCTTCTCTTTTCAAAGTTATCCTTATCACTTCTTCATTTCTCCAGGCCCCCTGCATTTCAGTTGCCTAGAGATCAGTCTTCAGATATAGAGCTACTCCTCCACCCTTTCAACCAGATCTGTCCTTCCTTAAAAGATTATAACCCGCTATGTTTGAATCCCATCTATGGGAATAATTGAACCATGTATCTGTGATTGCTACGATATCCAAGTCTGCCTCTAACATTAGAGCTTGCAGATTTTTGTTGCCTAGACTGTGAGCATTTGTGATCATTGCTTTCCAGCTAAGTTTCTTATCTAGTATTTTGTTTAGTCTCATTTCCTGTTGCCTTGCTAAGAAGTGTATTGCTAATATTGTTGTGTACATTGCTATCTTTACTACCATCACATTTTGTCCTTTGCTAGGAGTAGCCACCATAAGTGTCCTGCATACATATGCCACCCCCCACCTTCTAGTTTAAACACCTAGAAACATATTGCCTGAATTTCTTTTACCTGTCATAGTAAGATGTAGCTCATCATTACAATAAATAAGGTCTGTTCAAAAAGTTCCAGGACTGATTTTATAAAAATTTATTACACAATCTTACAACTTATTCCATTGGATCCCCTTCCCTACATGTACACTTTTCCCAATGTTATTTCTACTTCTGGAAATAGTCCTTAAACGCATCTTCAGGAATTGCCAAAAGTTGCTGCATCAAATTTTGCTTTATGTCTTCAATGGTGTCAAATCGCTTTCCTTTCAGCGTGGATTTAAGTTTAGGAAATACGAAGTCAGCAGGGGGCCAAGTCAGGAGAGTAAGGAAGCTGGGGAAGAACTATCCTCTTGTTTTTTACGCAAAATTTGCAATTGTTCTTCTGGTTGTCGGTCATCAACCATGGAACAAACTTTGTCACAACGCAAGACATCCCCAACTTCTCTGTTAGAATGTTATGGCCTGAACCAATGTTGCATTATTCTGCCAGTTCTCTAACAGTTAATCGCTGATTTAGCAGGCACAAGAACCCTTATGACGTTGATGGTCTTCCAGTTTGCGAATCGTCTTCCACTGATTCACGACCAGTTCTGAAGTGTGAATACCATTCAAAACACCTTCCACGACTCATGACATGTTCCCCATAAGCCACTTTCAACGTTTCATAAATTTCTGTAGCGGTGTTATCCAATTTAAAATAGCCAATCATGAAAACACACTTTCACAAAAACTGCGGTAGCTCAGAGATGAAAACAGATATAAACAAAAGGAAAAAAGGTTACTCATGCAGTTTCAAGATACTCAACGCCGCCTAGACTAAAAGGGACGACAGGTACGAGGGGGCACTCAGAGAAACTGAAGGGGGATAGGTTCAAATCAAATGCAAGGAAGTTTTTCTTCACCCAAAGGGTCGTGGACATATGGAATGCGCTCCCGGAGGAAATGATCCGGCAGAGTACAGTACAGGGATTGGACGGATTCCTGAAGGACAAGGGGATCGTGGGGTACTGAGGGAGGTGCTGGGGTGTTGCATAAGTATAGACAGCTCACCAGGTCGTGCAGGTGCAAGGCCGGAGGGTTAGGACTTTGATGGGAAGATAGGACTTCGATGAGAAACCTAGGGGGCAAGGGGGCCCCTTCTGGTGATTCAGGCAGGTCATGACCTGTTGGGCCGCCGCGGGGGTGGACTGCTGGGCGGAATGGACCTGTGGTCTGACCCGGCAGAGGCACTGCTTATGTTCTTATGTTATGTTCTAAAAGAACTTCCTGTTGGCACGCAATTCAAACTGTTCTAGAAAATTTTGAACAGTCCTCGTAGTCTCTTGTTGTTCCATGTACTTCCCCATCCTCCAATATACCTAAAGCCTTCTTGATGACACCAGGCTCTGAGACACTTATTGAAAATGTCAGTATTTAGTACTGTTTCCTATCCTTTTCCATATATAGTCTTTACAGTCTATATGTTTGGGGGTCAGAAGCTGATATGCACAGACAGGGAGAGGGACCTTGGAGTGATAGTGTCTGAGGGTCTCAAGGCTGCAAAACAATGTGACAAAACAGTGGCCATAGCCAGAAGGATCCTGGGCTGCATAGAGAGAGGAATCTTCAGCAGAAAAAGAGAAGTGTTGATGCCCCTGTACAAGTCATTGATGAGGCCCCACTTGGAATACTGCATTCAGTTCTGGAGGCTGTACCTTGCTAAGGATAGAAGAAGACTTGAAGCGGTCCGGAGGAAGGTGATGAAAATAATATCAGGATTGCGCCAAGAGACGTATGTGAAGAGGCTTGAACACCTGAATATGTATACCCTGGAGGAAAGAAGTGATAGAGGAGATATGATATAGACGTTTAAATTCTTGAAGTGTATTGATCTACAAATAAATCTATTTCAGAGAGGTAAAGCAGTAATGCTAGAGGACATAATATGAGGTTGTGGGGTGGTAGACTTAGGAGTAATGTCAGGAAATGCTTCTTCATGAAGAAGGGTGATGGATGCCTGGAATGCCCTACCTCTGGAGGACCTGGTGGAGGCAAAAAAACAGGGATAAACACAAAAGAACCCTAAACAGAAAAAGGATAGTTTTGACACAAAACTTGACAGATTAAAAACTATATCTTCATTTATGATGCGCATGAGTTGTGCTTAAATAGAAGACCAGCAGTGAGGAAGGAAAATGATGCTGGATGGACTTCTATGGTTTGTGTCCCATATATGGAAAGATGGATGGGGGGGGGGCTTGAATTAGCTGTTATGGCAACTCCAGCCATGGCGCAGTGTGGGGCGGTGTAGCCAATGCTGGACAGACTTCTATGGTCTCCGTCCCATATGCGGCAAAAAGGATCAAGAGCAATTGTAAATATTTTATACCATGTTCAAATCATCTGAGTACAGGTCTTACCTATCTTGGGGGATGGGGGACCGGGGGAGGGGACATATTATACCGAAACATAGCAAGTAAAATGAGTAATTACTGGTTTATTGCTTTGAGAATGGATGTGACTGGATGGACCACACAGGTCTTTATCTGCCTTCATTTACTATGTTACTATGTTTTTTCACAAAAGGTTTTAGCCCCTCCCCCAGTTCCTGAAAAGCTTTCTGAGTCACGAGTGGGGTATTGCTGGCTAGGTCATTTGTTCCCAAGTGGATAAAAACATCAGCTTTAGAATTTTTAGATTCTTCTCTAATTATAGACAGTATTTGTTTGGTATTCCTGGTAGCAGAGGATCCTGGGAGACACTTCACTATTTTAGGCTCCTTGACTTGTGTTTCAAGATTAATGCCTCTTATGATGGAATCTCCTAACAGCAACTGTTTTCTTGCTTGAGCTTTCTTTTTCTCCCTTTGGGATTGCTTTTCTTCTTGAGTTACCTTCACTGGTTCCAGTTCCATCTCAATTCTTTTTTCTTGAGTATTGCAATACTCTAATAGAGCAAAAGAATTCTGCAACAATTGGGAGGGTGGATGTTTTTGTGTCACATGTCGCAGTCTACCTGCCCCTACTGTAATCCATTTATTCCTGGATTGTTTTATTCTTTGAGGCAGTGGTGGTTAATTGGTTTGATTCTGTGGCATGATGGAAGTAGGAGTACCAGATTTTCCCAAAGGAAAATCGGAATCCTTGGCCATGCCCCCCAGGCCTGACAAGTTCCGCCCATGTCATGCCCCACCCAACCTTAACCTGTTCGTGTGTCGGGATGACATTCGCGGATGCCGTCACGACATCTGAATTTTTTTAAAACCAGGACATGTTTGGGGAAATCTGGACATCTGATAACCCTAGATGGAAGCAGCTTTAATTGCTTCCAATTTCTACTTAAGCTTACAAAGCTCCTTTTTAATACTAGAAAGCTGAAGACAGATGGGGCAGGCCCTAAATCTCCAGATGGTGTGCCTTGGAACTAAGGCAACACAATGATTGCACTGAATAAAAGTCATCCTGATTGGTTGTTATGGGAATTGTCTGTGAAATATTCTTACCTTAAATATTTTATTGAAAATTTTATGAAATCTGAAACATAAAATATATATAAACTGAAACATAAAATATAAATAATATTAATACAATATAATTGAATAAGTTACGAGGTGTCGTACAAAACAAAAAATTTACCCACAATTACTCCTTAAATTTAAGATTATTGTAACATAGAAACATAGAAATAGACGGCAGATAAGGGCCCACGGCCCATCTAGTCTGCCCACCTTAATGTCCCTCCCCTACCTTTGCCCTGTGAATAGATCCCATGTGCCGATCCCATTTGGCCTTAAAATCAGGCATGCTGCTGGCCTCAATCACCTGTAGTGGAAGACTATTCCAGCGATCAACCACTCTTTCAGTGAAAAAGAATTTCCTGGTGTCACCTCGTAGTTTCCCGCCCCTGATTTTCAACGGATGCCCTCTTGTTGTCGTGGGACCCTTGAAAAAAAAGATATCTTCCTCCGCCTCGATGCGGCCCGTAAGATACTTGAACGTCTCGATCATGTCCCCCCTCTCTCTGCGCTCCTCGAGCGAGTATAGCTGTAATTTGTCAAGCCGTTTTTCGTATGGTAGATCCTTGAGTCCCGAGACCATCCGGGTGGCCATTCTTTGCACCGACTCCAGTCTCAACACATCCTTGCGATAATGCAGCCTCCAGAATTGCACACAGTATTCCAGGTGGGGCCTCACCATGGATCTATACAATGGCATAATGACTTCCGCCTTACGACTGACGAAACCCCTTCGTATGCAGCCCATGATTTGTCTTGCCTTGGACGAAGCCTGCTCCACTTGATTGGCAGACTTCATGTCCTCACTGACGATTACCCCCAAGTCTCGTTCTGCTACCGTTTTTGCTAGGATCTCGCCATTAAGGGTATAAGACTTGCATGGATTCTGGCTGCCCAGATGCATAACTTTGCATTTTTTGGCATTGAAGTTGAGTTGCCATGTCCTAGACCATCGCTCCAGTAGGAGTAGGTCGTGCATCATGTTGTCGGGCACTGAATCTTCGTCTGTTGTGCATTTGCCCACTACATTACTCAGTTTGGCATCATCGGCGAATAATGTTATTTTACCTCGAAGCCCTTCTGCCAAGTCTCTTATAAAGATGTTGAATAGGATTGGGCCCAAGACTGAGCCCTGTGGTACTCCACTAATCACCTCCGTCATTTCGGAGGGGGTGCCGTTCACCACCACCCTTTGGAGCCTACCTCCAAGCCAGCTCCCAACCCATTTCGTCAATGTGTTACCTAATCCTATAGAACTCATCTTGCTCAGTAACCTGCGGTGTGGTACGCTATTGAATGCTTTGCTAAAGTCCAGGTACACGATGTCCAGGGACTCCCCTATATCCAGCTTTCCCGTTACCCAGTCAAAGAAGCTGATCAGGTTGGATTGGCAGGATCTCCCCTTAGTAAATCCATGTTGTCGGGGATCCCGTAGATTCTCCTCATCCAGGATCTTATCTAATTGGTGTTTGATTAGAGTTTCCATTAGTTTGCTCACTATCGATGTTAGACTCACTGGTCTGTAGTTTGCTGTCTCCATCTTTGAGCCTTTCTTGTGGAGTGGAATGACGTTAGCCGTCCTCCAGTCCAACGGGATGCTGCCTGTACTAAGGGAGAGGTTGAAGAGCGCGGACAGTGGCTCCGCCAAGACATCACTCAGCTCCCTAAGCACCCTGGGGTGCAGGTTGTCCGGCCCCATTGCTTTGTTAACCTTGAGCTTTGACAGCTCACCGTAGACACTGCTGGGCGTAAACTCAAAGTTACTAAACGGGTCAACTGAGCCAACCCTTGTCTGTAGCTGAGGGCCGAGCCCTGGCGCTTCTCGGGTGAAGACTGAGCAGAAGTATTCATTTAATAGTTGGGCTTTTTCCGAATCCTTTTCCACATAGTCTCTGTCTGGTTTCCTAAGACGTACAATCCCGCCTGAGTTTTTTCTTCTATCACTGATATACCTGAAGAAGGATTTATCTCCCTTCTGGATGTTCTTTGCTAGAGACTCCTCCATGAGGAATTTAGCCTCCCTGACTGCTGTTTTGACGGCTTTTGATTTGGCCAGGTAGTCTGCTCTAGAGTCCTGCTTCCCTGATTGTTTGTAAGAGATGAATGCTTTTTTCTTCTCCTTGATCAGGTCTGAGATCTCCACAGTAAACCACTGTGGTTTATTGTTTCTTCGCCGTTTACTTACTGATTATACATAGCGGTTTGTTGCTTCTTGTATGGTTGCTTTCAAAGTCGACCACATGTCTTCCACGTTATCGGTTTCTTCTTGGCTTTGTAGCGCCTGGTGAACGAAGTCTTCCATTTCTTTGAAATTTGTGTCCTTGAATTTGAGGACTTTGGTTAGTGTAGTAGATTTAGTGAAACCTTTCCTGATATTGAACCATACCATGTTGTGGTCACTGGAGGCCAATGTGTCGCCCACCGAGACCTCTGTGACACTTTCTCCATTGGTAAGTATCAGGTCCAGTATTGCCTGATCCCTTGTCGGTTCCAACACCAGTTGCCTGAGGCTTGCTCCTTTCATAGAGTTTAATAGCCTCCTGCTGCTGCCGGAAGCAGAGGTAAGTGTAACCCAATCCACATCAGGCATGTTGAAGTCACCTAGCAATACTGTGTCCCCACGCAAGGTGATATTTTCTATATCTTCGATTATTTCCATATTGTCTATATATCAGTAGCAAGCCCCGGTGTGTGTGTGTGTGTGAGTGGGGGGGAGAGGGGGACTAAAGTCCCTATTCAGGGGAGAACCAAAATTCCCAAGAAAATAAAGGAAAAGGGGGGGGGGGTAATTATTATTCTTTCACTAGCTGAGAGTAGAAGGCATTAGATTCTATATTTAAAGCAAAATCAAGGATATACAATTCAGGATTACTTGACTCAGAGATCTGCAGTACTAAAAGCACCTGTGCTCTCACCAAGGCTTTGTCCCAGGAAATGAAAGTACCTCAGGAGATGCTTCCTCCGGTTCCTAGCTAGACTCTGGTTCAAGGTAACTATTCAAATGGTCCAATAGCAAGCCAAATCCTGAGCTGAGCAAAGATAAGAGGATTTAGTAAATCCAAAGCACCACTTTCCACTGAGTAGAACACAGAATTTGCAAACCTCACTTTAGCAGAACAGAAAATACACAAGATTTCAAGTCCACGCTCCAATTTTAACTTGCGATTTTAAACCTGAAGCTTTGAACTACAAAGAAAAAGCATAGGCTGTGTTCTATTAGAGAAAATCTGGGTAGAGGTCTCTGAGAATTGGATAACCCTGCATATCTAAACTGAGAATAGAAAATATAGGAGAGGTCAGCGGCATAAAAATATCACCCAAGCAATGTGTGAGAGAGAAAAGGGACTTGGCTAAGAAAGAGGACCAGCAACTCTTCCACTGCAGGGATGGAGACTTAGCACTGCAACACTATACTTAACTTTCACTGTGCTGCTGCATGTCCTCCAACAACTTTATTTCAATTAACTAATTACCCCTCCGCCGAGCAATTGAAGAAGCATTTAAGCATATCTTCTGCTGCCAAGCAAAGTCTTGGAATAAGAGCCATGTTTGGCAACACTGTGAAAAGTACGTACAATGTTTGATGCATTCACTTCCTCCTGCTAATTTTAAGGCTTTGGAAGAGGTCCATAAGTTTTATGCAAGGCCACTGGGAGACCCTCCAGTACCTGCTTACATCAAATATTTGAATCTGAGTCTCTGAAAACATATTTTGAGAAGTTTGAAAACAGCCCCTTTTATGACAGGAGATATTCTAGAGAAGGGGTGTCAAAGTCCCTCCTTGAGGGCCACAATCCAGTCGGGTTTTCAGGATTTCCCCAATGAATATGCATGAGATCTATTAGCATACAATGAAAGCAGTGCATGCAAATAGATCTCATGCATATTCATTGGGGAAATCCTGAAAACCCGACTGGATTGCTGCCCTTGAGGAGGGATTTTGCACCCCTGTCTAGAGGCTGAAACCTCTGAAGATGAATGAACCCGTATGTGATCAACAGCTCAAGATAATTATTTTCCATTAAAAAAAATCTATTTGTATAAAATGAACAACACACTTTAGGATGTGCATCATAACGGAAGTATGATACTACACCTCTCCAGCACTGGAATTATTTAGAT
The DNA here is from genome assembly GCF_902459505.1 of Geotrypetes seraphini. Taxonomy (NCBI): domain Eukaryota; kingdom Metazoa; phylum Chordata; class Amphibia; order Gymnophiona; family Dermophiidae; genus Geotrypetes; species Geotrypetes seraphini. The sequence continues at coordinate 448,207,553 of NC_047085.1, read as the reverse complement.
TATTGTCTCATGCATCACAGTTCCATAAACCACATGCTGATCTGGCATGCATGATCTGTCGTGTGTTAATATTTACTAATGACTGCAATGCCTAAGCAATTCAGATGTGACTCACTGTTATCATTAACACCCCCTTCACTTATGGCATGTTAGGATATGCCATGCTCCAGAAACGAGCATTTTCTAAAGTAGTTCATACTTGAATCAAAAATATTTTTTTTCTATAACTAACAACTGCAATTCATATTAGGGAAAGAAAAGGGGATGGGATTTGATATATTGCTTTTCTGCAATTTCAATTAAAGCGATTTTCATATAAGCTTTATGTGCTGAAAATCTTACAATGGAATGTACGATGAAATGTACGAGGTGCTACCCAAAAGTTCAGGGAAGTCAATTGAAAAAAAAAAAAAAAATTGCTTACCGAAACTTCTAGTTTCCACCATCTCCTTCGAAGCACAATGCTCCCCTGCGAATTTGTGGTCCGCAGTTCACGGTCCCGACCATTTGCGGTATTTTCTGACCGCGCATGACCGGGCAGGAGAGAGCAGGAGAGTGTAGGAAATCACTCGCGGTATGCTCTGACCACCTCTTCCTGTACTAAAGTCGGGCCTCACCAATCAGGAGCTGTGTGTGATTTCCTTCACTCACTGGTGCTCCAGATGCCCTCTCCTGCCTCTCTGGCTGCCCTCTCCTGTCTCCCTTGCTAAAAACCATATTCGCGGTTTTTCAACATTTGCGGGGGTTCCTGGAACGGAACCCCACCGAATATCGGGGGAGTACTGTAGTCCCCTTGAGAATATATATACAGTGATCCTAGCATTTTTCCCATGAGTTCATGCATCTATGGAAGTCATCTTGGGGAGTGCCTTGAGGACCTCCTGCAATTCTGCCTGGATCTCTTCAATCGTGTTAAAATGGCGCCCTTTCAGTCATAATTTCATTTTGGGGAATAGGAAAAAAATCACAGGGGGCAAGGTCAGGCAAATAGGGAGGGTGCGTAATCACTGTAATGTTTCTGGAAGTCGAGAATTGTTCAACGAGTGATGTGTGAGCGGGTGTGTTGTCATAGTGGAGTAACCAATTTTTGTTTTTCCACATGTCTGGGCGTTTGCGCCGAATGCTCTCGCTCACCCGCTTCAAAACCTCACAGTATGACTGTCCTACTATCTCACAAACATCATGGATAGTTTGCCTATGATCTGCAAGAATAGTCTCACAAACTTTTGCTATGGTTTCCGTTGTTATGCTTGTTGATGGTCATCCAGAACGGTCATTGTCGTGGACAGATGTTCTTCTGTCTTTGAAGCGTTTGTACCAAAGAAAGGTTTTGCTTTGGCACATGGCATTATCTCCATATGCCATGTGGAGCATATGATGGGTTTCCACAGCAGGTTTTTTTTTTTTTTTAAGTTTGAAACAAAATTTGATGCAGATTCTTTGCTCAATAAAATCCGTCATATTGAAATCCACTGAGTCACAAAAACACACCTTTACCAAATCACACAGAACAAAACAACGCGACCACTCAACTGCACGCCCGTTGGCACCCTGATTCACAAAGCATACTGCTAGATACCTCTAGCGGCAGAAGGGCATACTATATCCAGTTCGTGCGCGCTGTTCACATTCCCTGAAATTTTGGGTAGCACCTCATATAATCTTTATCAGCAAACTGGCAGAGGAAGTGAATAAGAACAGGAGTATCCAGGAAATTCTACTATTATAAACAAGTATGGTTGATTAGAACACCTCACTGTCATTTTCTGAGCCCCTTTATCTATCTAATAGTAGGTTGTTTGTGTTTATTCATTCCAGTCCAATGGATACATTGAAATGTAACAACTAGGGAATTGCTTCTTTCAAACTACTTCCCTTTCCTCTATTCTCCTGATCTCACACATACATATACAGTACTCATAGTTTAGTTTATTTATTTGTATCGCGCTTTGCACAAAACGGGTCACAACAAATACATACATAATTATCATAATACATTCACAAAAAAGCAATCACAAACAGTAAGAAGCGAATAAACGAACCAGCGCTCAATCATACAACCTAAAATTCAGATCCCATACTTCATCTTACAAAAAATATATCTTTAATAACTAGAGATAGACATAAACACACAGACACACATGAAGATAAACACACAAAACCTGCACATTAACCTGTAAATCAGACAGTGGAATTTGGGGGGGAGGGGGGGAGGTATGTTTGTTTGGGGTGACCAAGTGCCAGCCCCAGCTTTAAATTCTGGTGGGAAAGAGGCCAGAAAATGAATTGGGATAGTTCTGATCTGATCTATTCTGTTGGCATGGCAGCAGATACTGTCACCCTTGCCTCGTTCTCATAAAATCCGTGATGAGGAGAGACTGGAAGTCCTGAATTTGTATATCCTAGAGGAAAAGAGAGACAGGGGAGATATGATTCAGACGTTCAAATACTTGAAAAGTATTAACGTAGAACAAAATCTTTTCCAGAGAAAGGAAAATGGTAAAACCAGAGGACATAATTTGAGGTTGAGGGGTGGTAGATTCAAAAGCAATGTTAGGAAATTCTACTTTACGGAGAGGGTGGTGGATGCCTGGAATGCGCTCCCGAGAGAGGTGGTGGAGGGTAAAACTGTGACTGAGTTCAAAGAAGCGTGGGATGAACACAGAGGATTTAGAATCAGAAAATAATATTAAAAATTGAACTAAGGCCAGTACTGGGCAGACTTGCACGGTCTGTATCTGTATATGGCCGTTTGGGGGAGGATGAGCTGGAGAGGGTTTCAATGGCTGGGAGGGTGTAAATGGGCTGGTGTAGGTTTTGACAGAGATTTTGGCAGTTGGAACCCAAGCACAGTACTGGGTAGAGCTTTGGATTCTTGCCCAGAAATAGCTAAGAAGAAAAAAATTAAAAAAAATTTAAATTGAATTAGGTTGGGCAGACTGGATGGACCATTCGGGTATTTATCTGCCATCATCTACTATGTTACTATGATGGTGAAGTGGGGCACTTTTTCAAAATTAGACCACTTAACATGGATTGACCATGTAGGTAAGTATTTTTGCTATATCCAAATACTTTATATAAGATGGTAGCATATTTGGTCCAGTGGAAGGAAACATTTCACATTAGATGGTAGACTTTTGGAAAAACCTCCGAGTGGGTGTGAAATAAGGGGATAAACATGAAAACCATTATATGTATGTGTAAGTGATGATAACATTTGGAACTCACTAGGCCCTGTAGTAATACATCCGGTAATGGGTATTCTAGATAGAAGATAGAATTCTGTAACGCCTATCTCGTATACAAATTATCATCTTTTTTCATGGTGGGGTCTCAGATTTCTTTTGCAGGATAAATTAACCAAATTTGTGTTTGAGCTCTTGAAACCATTTTGTCAATTTATACATTATTTTAATCTACATGTTAGTTAGTGACATGTAATGACTATAACAGACTCTATTACCTCATGACATCTTTCATTGAATCATATTAACTCTTTTGCTCTATTTGATTCCTCCCCTAAATGTTCATTTAATGTACTTCCCGCAGCACCGCTGAGTTCTACCACACTATCTCTTTAACTTCATGGTACGACAATCTCTACCTTGAGGAATCGCAAAGGTCTTAACAAATCTCTTGTGCATCCTTGTATTGTAATGTTTATCTAAGCTTCTCTGCACTGTACTAAACAGTTCTCCATATACTGTACCGTAAGTCGCCTTGAACCTTTATAGGCATAGTGTGACGCATAAATCCCATATTAGATTAGATATCTGTGCACTTTTCTCTTTCAGCAAGTTCCTTTGAGTTACTTAAGACCTCTTTTCCTTTCAGGTACTATACTATTTTGGTATTCCTGAACTGCTTTATGAAGTTACAAACTCCAGGACCAAACAAAATGCTAGGACTAGTCACCTGCACAAGACCAATTTTATCTCCTTTACTAAGCTGGTGATTTCCTTCTTATGTACCTACTACTACTATTAATTATTTCTATAGCGCTACCAGATGTCTCTCCCCCCCTTTTATTTTTTTCAAGGGTAATTTCATAAATAATGCACACTATTTAAAAAAAAAAATTTTTTTTTCAAGTATTTTATTACAGTCCTTCAATATAGTCTCCCTGTTTTGCAATGACCAAGTCCCAACATCTAGGAAGCTTAATTATTCCATCCAAGACACCATTTTTGTTCAGTTGTCACATGGCTCGGGTAACGGCGGAAGAAAGCTCGTCCAGAGATACAAAATGATGTCCACGCATAGGATGTTTCAACTTTGGAAAAAGGTCAAAGTCTGGTGGACTCATGTCTGGACTGTAGAGAGCATGAGGTAACATCTCCCAACCATATTCATGTAGTTTTTCAATGATGACATTCCCTATGTGTGGGTGAGGGTTGTTGTGAAGAATGAGTGGCCCAGCCAAAAGCAACTGAGGTTGGGTTTTGTGCATTTTTTTGCACATTTTTTGCAAAAAATCACGATAATACATTGCTGTGACACTTCTTCCACATGGAGCTTTGTCTGTGATGATGATACCTTCATGATCATAAGCAAAAATCATCATTTGTTTGACTTTTGATTGAGCTCGTCAAAATCTTTTTGGTCGTGGGGAAGATGGAGCTCTCCACTCGGACTGTGCTTTCAACTCTGGCTCAAACTCTATGACCCATGTTTCATCAATAGCAACAGTGCGATTCAAGAATGCCTGACCTTCAACATCAAATTTTTGTTTCAGCATGGTTGCATTGTCCAGGCAGTCAAGAAGTGAGGGACCCATCGCACAGAAATTTTTCTCTTTTTTATATCATTTGTCAGAATTCGGTATACTAATGTCGGTGGAATCCCTGTGGTTTCAGAAAATTCCTCGCATGTTGCACGATGATCTTATTCAAGAACATCAGCCACGAGTTTCACACATTGTTCATCGGTTGTTGATTTGAGCCTTCCTGGTCTTGCATCATCATCTATGCTCACACGACCACTCCGAAAACGAGTTGCCCACCAAGAAACTGTACTACGGTACACTGTTAACTCATCACAAAGTTCAAGTAACGCACTGTGGATTTCTGTCATGTTTTTGCCACATAAAGTTTCAATCTTAATGTACGACCTCTGATCATCAACAGTCACAGTACCTGAGACAACTGCAGCCTCCACTTCCCACACTTGTCACAGCCACACTATGTATACTACAGAGCTCCTAAGCACACATCCTGCTGCTTCAAGCACTGAAGTGAAAGTGAAACAAGGTTTACTGCAATTGCATCATCCACTCCCCATGTTGCCAATCTATGTATTATTTATGAAATGACCCTCGTAATAAACCTATTGTTCAAACTTGCATATTAGTATAAGTAAAATTTCAACAAAAAGAAAAGAAACAAGTCAATTAGTGATACAAAGCTACCTCACAACATCTTCTTTAACCTTCCAGCCCTCATGACATCTTTCTTCAAACCTTCTAGCCCTTTTGATGTATATATTTTCCCATTAATGTTCATTGTTGTTGTATATATTCTCCCATTAATGTTCATTCAGTGTACCAATCCACCTCTTTAATTGCATGATATGATAATCCCCTCCTCAAAGAATCCCAAAGGTATCAATATATCTTTAGTGCATTCTGTATGGTAATGAATATCTGTTCTGGTATTGTAACTAGTGCTGCTCGATTCACGATTCAAATTGGTTCACCGATTCACTTCGGGTGAATCGATTTGAATCGATTTTAAAACAAAAAAAATCGGCCTCCCAATTCGGTAACTGACCCTCCCCCCTTGCCCCCTAAAGCAGGAACGGCAGAGCTGCCTCTTGCTGGCCGGCCGCTGCCACACCTGCTTTAGAAGGCGAGGGGGGAGGGTCAGCTGGGAAGTTTTGATGTCCGGCTTCCTCCCTGGCCTCCTGCGCATCCATTTACCTAATATCAGCAGCCTGCAGAGAAGATCACCGGTGCTAGTGGTCTTTGCAAGCTGCTATAGGCCTTTGGAGCTGTTTTCTCTGCTGCGATCCTACCTCTGACATCAGAGAAGGTGCAGGACCGCAGCAGAGGAAACAGCTCTGAAGACCTATGGCAACTTGCAAAGATCGCTAGCACCAGCAATCTTCTCTGCAAACTGCTGATATTAGGTAAATGGTGCGCGGGAGGCCAAGGGGAATACGCAGGCCTTCTGGGGGGGTGGGGGTGCGTAGTCCTTTGGGGGAGTGCAGTCCTTCAGAGGGGGTGGCCTTCAGGGGGGACAGGCATGCCTTCAGGGGTGGGATGCAGGCCTTCAGGGTGGGCTGTATATCCTTCCAGAGCTGGTGTTAGACCGCAAATGTGAACTAGGATTTAACAGAGAGAGGAAAAGTCTTTTTAGTTTGTTTATTTTGTTTACAGCACAGCGCCAGTGTGGGTAGGAGAAGGCAAAGGGGCTATAAAATAAACCCACCAGGATGTTTGAAAAAAACACCCAACTGGGCAAGAAAATCGAATCAAATTGAAAAATCGATTCAAAAGGCTGAATCGAATTGAATCAAAAATTTTTTTCCTGAATCGGGCAGCACTAATCTAATCTATGTCGCCTTGAACCTCTGTAGACATAGCGTAATTCATAAATTCCATATTAGATTAGATTAACTTCATCTTATGTTCTCTCATTCTGGAACTACCTTTCAAATGAAAGAGAATTACCTCATTTGCATGTATGCCATATAGATATTTATACGTATACTTTAATCACTATATTTCTTTATATCATGCTTCTTTACTAATAACTTAAACACACGTGGGGAATCTCAGAACGCCACCTGTATATTGAATCGTGATAGAATACATTGTGGCAGCACTTGTCACTGGCTCACCCAATCGTGTGAAACTAACTTATTCTGTTATCAACATTTTAAATTCATCATTCCAATTCATAACTAATTCATCTCATCTCTTCATTTTACACATTCAATGATTGTTTCATTCCCCTCAGTATCAAACACTTAGCTTGATTGTTCAATGTCGCTGCTACACTACAGGTGGGGCCTTCAAACAGGCCCTGCACTGGCAGTGGGGGGTGCGAGCAGGGCAGGATTAATTTGTGGAGGGCCCCTAGGCACCCAAGTACACTAGGCCCCCTGCCCCGCCCCACCCCACCATGCACCCAGGCAGAAACAGGAAGCTGCGACAGAGGGAAGCTTTGGGCAAGCAGAACGCTTGCAAAATTACAATTCCCGTTGCCTTTCTTACCCGCTTTGCTTGCTTGTCTTACTTTCCGTCAATGGGCGTGGGGGGGGGGCATTGCCATTTGGAAAAAACAATGTTGATGCCCTCCTTCATCGGGCCCCCCTGACCATTGGCCTATTGGTTAATCCTGCCCTGGGTGTGAGCGAGGAAAAGGGCCAGAGAGAAGGAGAGGCACTGGTGCTAGCTGACTGCCTACAGAATGTGCCTCTCGTTCTGTAGGCAGTCAAACGGCACCAGTGCCTCTCCTCCTCTTCAGTGTGCCGCAGCACACAGTTTGTGATATGCTGGTATACATATTGAGATCTTTAAGTCTGTCCCTGTATATCTGATGATGTAGACCACCAACCATTTTAGCAGACTTCCTCTGGACAACTCCATCCTGTTTATATCTGTTTGAAGGTGTGATCTTCAGAACTGTACACAATATTCTAAATGAGGACTCACTAGAGTCTTATACAGGGGCATCAATATCTCATTTTTCCTACTGGCCACTCCTATCCCTATGCAGCCACGCATTCTTCTAGCTTTTGTCATCACCTTTTCAACCTGTTTGGCTCTTCAAGAGGGGTGCAACACATGAAGAATAAAAAACTTATATTTCTGAAACAATGGCATAGCTAGGACTGAATAGTCTCCAAGAGGAAAAAATTAAGAGGCCCGCTATAACACCCTCTCTGCCAAGACAGTGGAAGGAAGGGGGGGGGGGGGAGGAGGGGTTGAGGGCATGAGAACCCCTTCACAGCCTCAGGAAACAGACCCTGCTAAAAGCAAACATTCCAGGCCTATAAAGAAAATCTATCATAATAATAGAAATAGACACTGAAATGTAAGATATCAAAGATGCACATTTCCCACAGTTGACATATTATAGTTAATAAATTCAGAAAAAAAATCACTTTTTTCTACCTTTGTTGTTTTAGCTTTGATTTCTTCCCAATATCTCTTTTCTGCATTTCTGGGTTTATTGTTTTTTTATTGTTTCCAGGTTCTCCTGTTTTTTTAAGAAATGTCTCTATATGTTTTACCATCCATCTTCCCTCTGTGTCCTTTTGTCCATCCTGTCTCTATCCTTATCTTAACCCCATGTTCAGCATCTTCTCTCTCAGTGTCCTTATCTTCTCCCTATATTCAGCATCTCTTCTATGTATACCTATCTTATTCTTTCCAGCATGTCCTCTCTGTGTTCCTGTTCTTATGCTCCCTCCATTCCCAGTATCTATTCTCTGTGTTCCTGTCCTTCCTCTCCTTTTTCCCTTCCCCCAATTCTGGGGCCAACATCTCTCTCTTTCTCTCCTGATACCCTGGCCCATCAAACCCAGGTCAACATATCTCTTTCACCCCTCCCTTCCCCCCCAAGGCCTGGCATCTCTACATTCCTCTCCCTCTGCCCCATGCGGTCCTCCAAACTCACATCGATCGGCCGAGATGAAAACAGGTAGCATATAGCTGGCCCTACAAGGGCCTTTCCTCTGCTGCATCCCTCCTCGTTTGATATAATTTCCTACAGAGGCAGGATGCAGCAGAGGAAAGACCCTGGTGAGACTTGCCAGAGGCTGTTTTAATTGCTATTGCTGTTACTGTCAGTACTTGCTTGAAGGACCACGAGGGGTGAGGGAGGACTAGAAAAAGGGGGAAATGGGAGGAGAGAGAGACATACCAGATAGCGGGACAGAGAACTGAGCACATTTTAGTTCAATAACAGCCAGCAGCTATTATTAGGAGGCCTGGGCTTTATGCCAGGCTCGCTCAATGGTTGCTATGCCCCTGTTCTTAAATTTATGTCCCTGTTGGAAAGAGTGTTCCACTAATGATTATCTCAGATCCCGCCCCCCCCCCTCTTAATGCAACCTTTATGTTCATTAACTCTTGATTCTAAATTTACTCTTGGTTTTATCAATATAAATTAAATTACATGGCCAAATAACTACATAGATTCAATTGGAAAGAACATTGCTGTTCAGTAGTAGGATACAAAACTTTTATATTTAATTAAACCTCACTTAAAGGACAATTCTAAAAGTGACACATGTTCTATCACTCTCTTATATTTTCTGTAATTTGCAGATAGTTTCAAGTTTTATTATGAATTTGATTAATCGCTTATCATGGATTCTAGGCGATGTGTAATAAAATGGGAGTATACAAGAAATAAAAAAAAGCAGATTAGATGGACTATTGAACAAAAAGGAGAGGGAAGAACTACAATAAATTCAAGAAAAGAGAACATAAAGAGGGAAAAACAAGATGAAGAGTGGAGGAGAAGGTTGCACTTATTAATAGCTGCGGCTTACTAATTTGGAAAAGAAGGGGAGACGTCAGTGCTCGAAAACGTCTTTGAAGAGGAAACATTTCAATGCCCCTTTTAAATTTGTCTAAAGCTGAAGGGGCAATGAGATTTTTAATGTTTCTCCTCCTAGTAAATGTAGTGAGTTTTTGGCAGCAATTTCTTGTAAAGATTTTACAAATATTTGTAGACAGATGTGTAAATTTCAAAGCACAAACCAATCTGTCATTATGACATTTTAAGGGCTTTTATCAAGGTGCGCTAGCGGGGTTAGCACGTCGGACATTTCATCACGCGCTAACCCCTGCGGCAAGCCAAAAAACTAACGCCTCGTCAATGGAGGCGTTAGCGGCTAGCGCAGCAGGTGGTTTAACGCGGGGTATTCTGCGCGTTAAACCCCTACCGCAGCTTAATAAAAGGAGCCCTAAGTCTTTCCTATTAGAAATCTTTGTTGTCTGATATGCTTTATGGATACAGGACCTTTTATGGCCTCTTTCAGAAAACCATTTACTTATGGTGACTGGCTCTTAAAATCTGTTTTAGAGCATCCAATCCAATCCAATCCTTGAGTTTATATACTGGATCATCCTCAAATATTGGGGCTCGATTCGGTTTACAATATTATTATAAAAGAAAACCAATAAGACAGGAAAGGAATCAAATCTATTTACTCAACATAATATTAAATAAGCTCCATTTTGTATTCATCTAAAGCAGTAGTCTCAAACTCGTGGCCTGGGGGCCACATGCGGCCCACCAGGTACTATTTTGAGGCCCTCGGTATGTTTATCATAATCACAAAAGTAAAATAAAAAAGTTTCTTGATCATATATCTCTTTAACTATAACTGACAATATTATTATTAAGACTTAGCCAAAAGGAACCCTCACAGCTCACTACCAAGAGCGTTAGAACTATTGGATGAGTTTCACATTTATTCTGGCCTGGAGTTGAATAAGCAAAAATCTTTAGCACTCCCCACTCTTTTAGAGGTGAGACACACTTGGCCGGGTGATTTTCCACTACAATGGGCAACTTCTTCGTTGACATATTTGGGAGTAATTATCCCCCAAAATTTGAATAGACTCTATTCAGCAAATATAATACCCTTGCTACATCGAACAGCTAGTACATTGCATGGCTGGCGGACATTCCCTATTTCCCTGTCTGGCCGAATAGCTCTCTATAACATGATGGTAGTGCCTCAATGGACATATGTCTTGCAAATGCTCCCTCTCATGTTAACCACAGCTCACACTGCACTTCATAGCTCCCATCTCTCTAAATATTTATGGCAGGGTAAAAGAGCGAGGATTTCTTTGGCTAAGTTAATGCTTCCTGTGGATCGAGGGGGGCTGGGACTACTATGTGTCTCTCGGTTTAACCTTGCATGTCAATTACGTCATATCCATGACTGGTTCTGTAACACTTCTGATTTTTCTATGCCTGTGTTTGAATGTTTTTCCTTACAGCCATATCATTTTAGCTATCTTCTCCATGCTCCTCAGTTGCCAGATTTACCTCAGCTGAAGTCCCATCCACTTTTGCCTGCGATGCGAACAGCATGGAAGTTGTTGTGCAAGGGCTTGCAGATTTCTCCACACCTTGCCTTCCATTAGTTGGAAATGGAGACTTCCTACCTGGCATGGATTCTGCAGTGTTCCAACAGTGGTCTCGTGTGGGCCTACAATATGTGTCACAGACTGTACAAGATAATGGTTCACCGATCTCCTTCAGTGATCTACAACTACAGTTTCGGCTATCATCTACGGACTGGTTTGCGTATCAACAGCTTAAACATTATTTACAGTTCTTGACTCCGGTGAGGTTGCAGGAGGATGTGCAAGACAAGATTGCAAGAAGCGATTGCACTCACAGCTCCTGAGTCAATGTCCCTCAGATTCTTTCACAAGTGGCTACAGAAACGGGCGGGTGAATTAGACTTTATCGCCTTGGCTCGGAGGTGGTCTGATGATCTCCAATTGCCCATTGCAGCGGATGTGATTCGCAGAGGCATTCGCTCGGGAAAGGTCACGACTGTGTCCTCGATTGAGAGGGAACGAAATTATAAATTTATACTGAGAGCCTTCTGTACGCCCAAGAGAGCACATGTGATAGGGATCAGTGCGGACCACTGCTGCCAGAAATGTGCTGGTCCTCTGGCATCGTTTGGACATATGTTTTGGTCTTGCCCCATGATATCTTCCTTTTGGATACAGTTAGTGTCTTTGGTGGCACGACTTTGGCATTGCTCCTGGAGATTACACCCAAACTTCCTTTTCACGATGCAGATTCGATTTCATCCACCAAGACCAGGTTGTGCAGCATTCTTACGGAAAACTGTATTGCTGGGACAGAAATGCATCTTGTTGCAATGGCTTTCACCACAACCTCCGACCGTCCCTCAATGGAGAGCATTAATGTTACACCAAATGTTACTGGAACGACGTGAAGTGATGGACTTGTCGACTAAAGCTGGACGATTGTACACTCAGTGCTGGTACCCTTTTAGCTTGACTTTTACACCCTACATTCAAAACCAACTTTGGGGTACTTAATTGACTTCTTTTTTCCCCTTTTTGCTTTCTCTTTATTGCTTTGTTACCGCTGCTGCCAGGGTGGGTGGGAGGGTGGGAGGGGGGTTGGCTGGTTGGGTGGGTGGAGATTGGCTTTGTGTGCTATTTGAAAATTGTGCCATGCTTTGTTCTCTGCTATGTTTGTGCTTTAATAAAAATGATTTAAACATAAAGAGTTTTACCTCATGCAAAATTGTAGCGCGCATGCGCACTTCAAATTTGGTGGGTCCATGATCCGTGGTGCCATGCCCGCATATGTGCAGTGCCTGCCTCAGTTGATTTCCTGATCTCCGACGCCGGCTGACTTCCTGACCCTATTCCTCCAAAACCGGAAGTTAAGTCATGAAGGGGGGAGGGAGGAGAAGCGAAGCCAGCAAGCACAGTGTTAGATCCCCGGAGCATGGCCAAAGTTGCTTCCTGGCTAGGGCGGCATTGGTGAGAAATAGGGCATGGAGGGAGGCTTCAACTCGCTGCTCCTGTTTGCTTCGGGCCTTCCTCACTGCCGGGTCCTGCCTTTGCGAAAACAGAAAGTAGGTGGGACCCGGCAGCAACGAAGGTCATAATGCCGTTGTACAGATCCATGGTGAGACCCCCATCTGGAATACTGTGTACAATTCTGGAGGCTGCATTATCAAAAAGATGTGCGGAGAGTTGAGTCGGTTCAGCGAATGGCCACCAGCACACCTCCCCCCAAAGCAGCCCCCTTTCCCTCTCCCTGTCTCTCCATGACCCCTTCTGTCTCCCCCCAGCACACCCCTCCCCCCAAAGCAGCCCCCTTTCCATCTCCCTGTCTCTCCATGGCCCCTTCAGTCTTTCCCCCAGAGCAAAGCTGTCTGTCACCATCACAACTCCCCCCCAAAGCAGCCCCCTTTCCCTCTCCCTATCTCTCCATGGACCTTCTGTTTCCCCCCAGCACACCCCTCCCCCCAAAGCAGCACCCTTTTCCTTTCCCTCTCCCCCTGGCCCCTGGTATTGATCTGCTTCTTACCCTCCCTCCATCCCGGTGTCTTCTGGCCTGCTCCTCTTCAAAGCAGCCTGCGATCGTGGTGGCCGGCTTTAGCGAACCTCGCAGGCCGCTCTCCAACTTGGTAGCACGTTCCCTCTGACGCGATCCCGTGCGTCAGAGGGAACGTGCTACTGAGGTTGGAGAGTGGCCTGCGAAGTTCGCTAAAGCCGGCCACCATCGCAGGCTGCTCTGAAGAGGAGGATCAGTAGTGGCAGCGGCGAGTGAGGACGGGACAGGCTGTTCTGAAGTGGAGGATCGGCGGCGGAAGCGGCAAGGGAGGGTGGGAGGTGTGTTCCCTGCCGAGGACGCAGGCAGGGAGAGAGCTTGCCTGGCTTCCAAATGGTGAGTGAGGGCGGGAGGAGGGGAGTGGCCAGAATGTTCCCTGTCACCGGGTTCTAAAATGGAACACGGCCACGGATCACACACCACACCGGCAGGGAACACGAAACCCTAAGTGCGCATGCGCGCTTAGGGTTTTATTATATAGGATAACACTGCACCTCCTGAATTGAGTGGAATATTGTACACTGTGTTATATTGACTATTTATGCCACTCAGAGTGATAATACTCTAATCTGGGTTTATTTTATAGCCTCTTCACTCCCTTTGCCTTCTCCTAACCACACTGGCGCTCTGGTGTAAACAAAATAAACAAACAAAAAATAATTTTCCTCTCTCTGTTAAATCCTAGCTCACGTTTGCGGTCTAACAACAGCTCTGGCAGGATACATGTTTCAAATCTGACATATTGTAATCACAAAATGGAAAATAAAATTAGTTTTTCTACCTTTTGTTGTCTGGTCATTATTCAAATCTTGTTGGTTCCAGGCTCTGGTTGTCTTCTAATAACTTGCTTGCCAGGGTCTCCTTCTTTCTTCTTGCTAACCATCCATCTGCCATCTCTGTCCTCCCCTTCCGTTTCCCTTCCCTCCCCCAGAGGTCTGGCATCTTTCTTGTTTTTTGTCTCCATCCACAGATCCACCTTTTCTTAACTACCCTTTCATCCAGTATCTCTCCCTCCTTCCCCACCACCCCAGGGTCCACCATCTCTCCCTTTCTTTTCCCAACTACCCTCCTATCCAGTATCTCTATCCCCCATCCACACCATCCCTTGTGTCCAACTTCTCTCCCTTTCTGTTCCTTCCCTCCCTACATCTCATTGTCCATCATCTCTTCTATTTTTAGACCCATTATTTCTTCACCCCAAAGTCCGGCATATGCACATTTCTTTGAACCCCCCTTCCCTCCCTCTGTGTACTTCTACACCAGGGCCCCCCTCCCCTGAAGGTCTGTCCCCTCTGAAGGCCTGCACCTGCCCCCTGAAGGCCTGTACCCCCATCCCTGAAGGCCTGTCCCCCCCCTTGAAGGTCTGCCTGTCCCCCCTGAAGGCCTATGCCACCAACCCTGGCCTGTCCCCCCTTTGAAGGCCTGTCCCCCCTTAAAGGTCTGCACCTCCCCTTAAAGACCTGTTCCCCCCTTAAAGGCCTGCACACCCAAGGCCTGTCCCATCCCCTTAAGGACTGCCCCCGAAGGACTGCCCCTCCCCGAAGGCCTGCCTGTCCCCCCTGAAGGCCTATGCCACCATCCCTGGCCTGTCCCCTCTTTGAAGGCCTGTCCCCCCTTAAAGGCCTGTTCTCCCCTTGAAGGCCTGCACCCCCCAAGGCCTGTCCCACCCCTGAAGTACTGCCCCCCCCCCGAAATACTGCACACCTCCCCCCCCGGGAAGGCCTCCGTGTTCCCCCTGGCCTCCCCGAACCGTTTACCTTATAGCTTCAGCCTGCAGCGAAGATCACGGTTACAGCGCCTTTGCAAAGTGCTTTAAGCTGTTTCCTCCGCCGCGATCCTGCCTCTGACATCAGAGGAGGGGCGGGACCGCAGCAGAGGAAACAGCTCAAAGCACTGCAAAGACACTGTAACTGCAATCTTCGGCTGCAGGCTGAAGCTATAAGGTAAACGGTTCGGGGAGGCCAGGGGGAACACGGAGGCCTTCCTGGGTGGGGGTGCACAGTCTTTTGGGGGGCTGTCCTTCGGGGAGGCCAGGAGGGAAGTCGGACAGCAGCACTTCCCGACTGACCCTCCCTCCTCGCCCTCTAAAACAGGTGCGGTAGCGGCCAGCCAGCAAGAGCAGCGCTGCCGCTCCTACTTTAGGGGGCGAGGAGAGAGGGTCCGAATCGGGAAGCCAACTTTTTAAAAAATTTAAATCGATTCGAATCGATTCACCCGTAGTGAATCGATGAACCGATTTGAATCGTGAATCGGGCAGCACTAGTACTGACTGATATTCAGTGCTAACACCCGCATAGCAAGCAACTGAGTATAGGACAGCTTTTGTGTAGTCCTGTGTGATTACTTA
Source organism: Geotrypetes seraphini (assembly GCF_902459505.1). NCBI lineage: Eukaryota > Metazoa > Chordata > Amphibia > Gymnophiona > Dermophiidae > Geotrypetes > Geotrypetes seraphini. The sequence continues at coordinate 448,192,118 of NC_047085.1, read as the reverse complement.
CCAATGCAGGTTCTGCAGGACCAAGCGGAGACTGATGATGTTGAAGCTAAGTGGTTAACACTGAAATCAACCATATATGAAGCAACTAGCCGCTTCATAAAATCAGTAAATAAATGACAAAGAAACAATAAACCCCAATGGTTCACCGCGGAGATCTCGCACCTCATTAAGGAGAAGAAAAAAGCGTTTCTCTCCTACAAGCACACGGAGAAAAGAGAGGCAAAGGTAGAATATAGGACCAGGTCTACAGTGGTCAAAATGGCAGTTAGGGAGGCAAAACTTCGAGTGGAAGAAATTCTGGCAAAAAACATTAAAAAGGGGGACAAATCTTTCTTCAGGTATATTAGTGACAGAAAAAGGAACACAGGTGGGATAGTACACCTTAGAAGACCAGACGGAAGTTACGTGGAAGCAGATTCCGATAAAGCCGAACTACTGAATGAATACTTCTGCTCAGTCTTTACCTGTGAGGCACCGGGACACGGTCCGCAGTTGAAGCCAACACAAAGCACAGAAGACCCGTTTCAGAATTTTGAGTTCACACCAGGTAAAGTTTACAGTGAACTGACAAGACTCAAGGTGAACAAAGCCATGGGACCAGACAATTTGCACCCAAGAGTACTCAGAGAATTGAGCGATGTCCTGGCAAAACCGTTGGCTGAGCTATTCAATCTCTCCCTAAGTAAGGGGAAAGTTCCCCTGGACTGGAAATTAGCTAATGTCGTTCCTCTGCATAAAAAGGGTTGCAGGGCAGAGGCTGCAAATTATAGACCGGTGAGTCTCACATCAATAGTGTGCAAACTCATGGAAACACTAATTAAAAGCTAATTGGACACGATCTTGAATGAAGGGACTCTGTGGGATCCCAGTTAGCATGGATTCACCAAGGGTAGGTCCTGCCAATCCAATCTCATCAGCTTCTTTGACTGGGTAACAAGAAAGTTGGACTTGGGAGAGTCTTTGGACGTCGTGTACCTGGACTTCAGTAAAGCTTTTGACAATGTCCCACACCGCAGGCTGCTAAGCAAGATGGAATCGATGGGGTTAGGAGAGACACTAACTGCATGGGTCAAAGATTGGCTGAGTGGCAGACTTCAGAGGGTGGTGGTTAATGGTACCCTCTCTAAAACATCGGAGGTGACCAGTGGAGTGCCGCAGGGCTCGGTCCTGGGTCCACTCCTTTTCAACATATTCATAGGGGATCTGACTCAAGGGCTTCAAGGTAAAATAACACTATTCGCCGATGACGCCAAACTATGTAATATAGTAAGTGAATGCAGTTTACAGAATTATATGGCGCAGGACCTGCTTACATTGGAAAGTTGGTCCTCAACCTGGCAGCTAGGCTTCAATGCTAAGAAATGTAAGGTCATGCACCTTGGAAGCAGAAATCCATGCAGGACGTACTTCTTGAACGGAGAAACTTTAACTAGGACTTCAGCAGAATGAGATTTAGGAGTAATCTTCAGTGCAGACATGAAAACTGCCAATCAAGTGGAGAAGGCTTCATCTAAGGCAAGGCAGATATTGGGTTGTATCAATAGAAGTTTCGTCAGCCGAAAGCCTGAAGTCATAATGCCGTTGTACAGGGCCATGGTGAGACCTCATCTGGAGTACTGTGTGCAATTCTGGAGGCCACATTACAGTAAAGATGTGCGCAGAATTGAATCGGTTCAGCGGACGGCCACCAGGATGATCTCGGGGCTCAAGGGTCTCTCGTATGAAGAGAGACTGAACAAATTGCAGCTCTACACTCTCAAGGAACGTAGGGAGAGGGGAGACATGATCAAAACATTTAAGTACCTCACGGGACGTGTCGAAGTGGAAGATGATATTTTCTTTCTCAAGGGACCCTCGGCCACAAGAGGGCACCCGCTCAAACTCAGGGGCGGAAAATTTCATGGCGACACCAGAAAGTATTTCTTCACAGAAAGAGTGGATGAACTACAGACCAGTGGCAGCAGAGGCAGCGAACTACAGACCAGTGAGTCTCACATCAATAGTGTGTAAAATCATGGAAACTCTACTCAAAGGTAAATTAGACTCGATATTGGATGAAGGGAATCTAAGGGATCCCTGTCAACATGGATTCACAGGAAGCAGGTCATGCCAATCTAATCTTATAAGCTTCTTTGATTGGGTGACAGGAAAACTAGACTCAGGAGAGGCTCTGGACATAGTATACTTGGATTTCAGTAAAGCTTTCGACAGTGTCCCACACCGTAGACTATTAAACAAAATGAAATCGATGGGGTTGGGTGAGAAACTAACTGCATGGGTCAATGATTGGCTGAGTGGAAGACTTCAGAGGGTGGTGGTCAACGGCACCCTCTCTGAGACTTCGGAGGTGACTAGCGGAGTGCCGCAGGGCTCAGTCCTGGGACCATCCCTTTTTAACATATTCATAAGAGAACTGACCCGGGGGCTTCAGGGTAAAGTATCACTGTTTGCCGACGACGCCAAACTGTGTAACATAGTAAGTGAAAGCAACCTCAAGGACAGTATGACGCAGGATCTGATCACGTTGGAAAACTGGTCCTCGACATGGCAGCTGGGCTTCAATGCTAAAAAATGTAAGGTCATGCATCTCGGCAGCGGAAATCCATGCAGAACATACTCCTTGAATGGAGAAACGCTAGCTAGGACTTCAGAGGAACGGGACTTGGGGGTAATCATCAGTGCAGACATGAAAGCTGCTAAACAAGTGGAGAAGGCCTCATCTAAGGCAAGACAAATGATGGGATGTATCAATCGAAGCTTCGTCAGCCGCAAACCTGAAGTCATAATGCCACTCTACAGAACCATGGTGAGACCTCATCTGGAATACTGTGTGCAATTCTGGAGGCCACATTACCGGAAAGATGTGCTTCGAGCTGAATCGGTCCAGTGGATGGCCACTAGGATGGTCGCCGGACTCAAGGGTCTCTCATACGAAGAAAGACTGGGCAAACTGCAGCTCTATACCCTGGAGGAGCGCAGAGAACGGGGTGACATGATTGAGACATTTAAGTACGTCACTGGTCGCGTCGAGATGGAAAACGATATATTCTTTCCCAAGGGACCCTCGGTCACAAGGGGGCACCCCCTCAAACTCAGAGGGGGGAAATTTAGTGGTGACACGAGGAAGTATTTCTTCAAGGAAAAGGTGGTAGATCACTGGAACAAACTTCTGGTGCAAGTGATCAAGGCCACCAGCGTGCTCGATTTTAAGAATAAATGGGACATCCACGTGGGATCCCTACGAGGGTCAAGTTAAGGAACTAGGTCACTAGCACTCAATGGGGTGGGTCAATAGAGTGGGCAGACTTGATGGGCTGTGGCCCTTTTCTGCCGTCGTCTTTCTATGTTTCTATGTTTCTATTGGAACAAGCTTCCAGTGCAGGTGATCGAGGCAGACAGCGTGCCAGACTTTAAGAATAAATGGGATACCCATGTGGGATCCCTACGAGGGTCAAGATAAGAAAATTGGGTCATTAGGGCATACACATGGGGTGGCTAAGCAGAGTGGGCAGACTTGATAGGCTGTAGCCCTTTTCTGCCGTCATCTTCTATGTTTCTAAGTACTACTGAATATTTGTGGCTGGCCTGCAGTGCATGATTTAAGCAGGCAGAAGGAGTGGCCTAGTGGTTAGAGCTATTGCCTCAACCCCCTGAGGTCGTGAGTTTAATTTCCACTGCAGCTCCTTGTGAGTCTGGTCAAGTCACTTAATACTTCATTCCCCCCCCCCAAAAAAAAAAGCAATATATCAATCCATCCCCCTTTACTCTAAATTGCTTTGACTATTGACCTCATAGTTCTTTGGACCACTGAGACCATGTCCCTTTCAGTCTCCTCCAGATTCTGTACAAGTCACTCAAATTTGGGCGCCCAGGGCAGATGTGTTAACAAGGTGTCAACTTGCAATAACTGGAGTTAATTAACAACACTTTTGGATTTGTGTGTGCATCTGCACCTAAATTTTGTAGGGCACAAATCAAAAGAGGCAGAGCTATGGGAGGAGTCTGGGCAGAACAGGGGCATATCCAGAAATTAGGTATAATGTTGTAGAATAATGTCATATCGATACCTAAGTAGGGCACCGGCATTACACTAGGTTTCAACAGGTGTAAATCCAGCACCTTGTAATGTTAGTTACAAGATCTGCTTGGATCTTTTCAGTGCCTAACTTTTGGTGCCAAATCCAAAATTCAGTCGGCCTCTAGGCGTAAATGGGCATGGCATGTTATGCTAGTATTCTATAATGCATCTTGGCACACAGATGCCATTATATAATTGATGCTCAGCAAGTGGCATAACTGAACCTAACTGAAGTGCCCTTATAGTGCATTTTCACTTATAAACACAACTGTTCTAAAATGACTGCCTCAGTTTACTAGGCTTTTGCCTTATATCAAAGTATTGTCCTTCCGTGGGAGAAACTTGACAAACTAGGGCCTTTGTGTGTCTCTCGGGCATCTTATCAAAAACTACTTTCCTGTTGCATCTAGAAAAGAATGATCAGTTTCTCTGTTTTATGAAAGTACATTTATTTTCTAAGATTTAAATTGTTGCAAAAATTTTGATTCCAATTTTGTGATTGTAAGTAAAACTACTGTATATCACTGCCTAAACATATTTGAATTGAGTTTCTGCATGTTTCCATAATTGGTTTTCTAATAGCTGAAATCTGCATGGGTCATAAGCTCCTGTGCTTTACTTCCGGAACCACAGCACAGAAGTGGTTATCAAGTGGTTCACCCTGTTTTTCCACCAGATGGCATTAATCCATAATGGTGAGCAGGAGGATAGGAATGTGCCCTTGGTTGCTTAGGGCGTTTACACATGAATGTGATTCTGAGCCTTCAGTAGGACACAGCACAGAAAAACAGGGAAGAACACAGCTATAAATAAGACTGAGGATGGGAAAACAGAGTGAGACTCCTCTGTCAAGAATGTTGGGAAAAAAAACATATAAAATAAAAGTGGCTATGTTTTCCATGAAGAATAATATTAACAGGTATAGATATGCTCTCCCCAATGTGAGAGAGTTAAGTTTGGAAAATTATATTTTTTTAATTCAATTTTCTATACTGTTCTCCCAGGGAAGCTCAGAATGGTTTACATGAATTTATTCAGGTACTCAAGCATTTTTACTTGTGGGCTCACAATCTATCTAATATACCTGTGGCAATGGTGTGGGGGAGGGGGGAGGGACTGGGTGACTTGCCCAGGGTCATGAGGAGCAGTGTGGGTATATTTTGAACAATTTTTATTGATGACTCCATAGAAAACAGAACAAGAAACAATACAATACAACTCCTGTAATCCATTTTTTCTAAGACCCTCCCCCCCAGTAATACACAAAATCAGCCCCTTCTCCCGTAAAACAAAACAAAAAGGGCCTACTAATTCACCCATCCCCAAGATGAAACTATCCCTTAACTTACAAAGAAAGTGTGAAGGACCATGGCAAACAGTAACATCAGAAAGAACCATGTATAAGCACAGGTACACCGATAGAAGAAAGCAAAAATTCCACAGCATGATCATGGCAAACAGGATAGAAACAGTTGAAGCCTACACAAGTGGGTTAGCTACATCTTCCTAACCCCCGCCCATCCCCCTAAACCATTTGGTAAAGAAAAAAGAATGTATTCCAAGACCCTGAGTTCCTATGAGTCTTGGAATATCTATCAGACGGTTACTAGAATTAGCCACCCAGCCATAGAGTATCTAACAGTATAGTACAACCAAAGTAGGAAAACCATATATTACATAGCGTCCATGGTTGAATGTAATGTGACACCCCCCCCCCCCCGCCCACACCTAAAGAGCAACAAATAAGTACAAGTAAAAACAATGGTTAACAACAAAAACAAAGAGAAAAAGGAAGAGAAGAGAAAGAAAAAAGAAAAGTGGAGAAATCTGCATCTCTCGTGTGATCCCCAAGAACCTCCCTAACTAACCGTCACACAGAGCAAATCAAAGAACATTTAAGATATCACTGCGAGCCCTGGGACTCAAAGATTGAATGTAGGGGGGGAAGCCATATGGAGAGAAACACAGTGTGGGTTTAAACCCAAAAACTCAGGGTGCTGAGGCTGTAGCTTTAACCACTATGCCACAAATTCCCCAATGTGAGAGAGTTCCGTTAAGTTTGAAAATTACTAGTTGGAAAGTTATTTAGAATTTAGCTGTGAACTCAGGTGTTTGTTTAATATTTCATTCCTTGTTAGCAGATTCTGCAGAAGTCTGATAACATGAAGTCAAGACACAACTGTACTACTCTCTCTCTGCGTGACCTTGGCCAAGCTGGAAGATCCTGAGTGGGAAATGTAATGGGACAGATAGGACATTTTTGTAAGGCAGGAAAAAAGGTGCACCAAAAACTTTAAGGCTGACCATAATGCCAAGGCTTTAATGTCAAGTCTGAGGATACTAGAGAGTCAGTTTGTACTTCTGCAGTAGCGTCAGTGAGGATTTAATGCCTGTTCCTCTTTTTTTCCTGTGAGCACATAGGAACCACCAACATTTTTTCTTATCCTTCATGAAGAACATGGGTAAATACTAAAAAAAAAAAAAAAAAAAAAGACAGAATGGGAAGCGATAGCTCTGCATCCAGACATAACAAAGGCACACAAAAGGCCTGATGTAACTAAAAGAGGGTTGGGCAACTTGTGTGAAAGCAGCTTGCCACTGAATTTTGTGTGGCCCTGAAGACTATGGGAATAGGAGAGTGCGGTGTAGTGGTTAGAGCTACAGCCTCAGCACCCTGAAGTTGTGGGTTCAAAACTTGTGCTGCTCCTTGTGCCCTTCGACAAGTCACTTAATCCTCCACTACCACAGGTACATTCAATAGATTGTGAGCCCACCAGGACAGATAGGGAAAATGCTTGAAGTACCTGTATGTAAATTGATTTGAATGTGGTTATACAATTACAAGTCCCTATCCCTTCCTTATACACAGAAACTGTCATTAAGCAGAGTTTTGGCAAGTTTAAATGCTGTATTTTGCGAATATTTTCAGAATAGCCATTCTAGCAGTTTGCTTCCATCTTTTTTAGTTAAATGTTTACTTATTTATTTCAGAAGGCCTATGGCACTCTGTACATTTCTGTTTTTGTTTTTTTTTCATTAAGTAATGCCGTGACCCACTAGCGATATTATTGACATTCAGGTGGCCTTCTACGTACAAAGTTTGTATACCCCTGTATTAAAGGGTTTTCCCCCATGTGCCTTTGGGAAAATGCTTGCTACATATGCCCCCAATTCAAGCAATACACAAAGCAGTCTGTGAGTGAAAGGAAAGTCATCTGTCACATTTTGGCTTGCCCTGCTCTTCATTTATTCAGAAGTGGATTCTGAGTTGTGCACTGACAGTCCTACTACAGACATTGCCCCTAGGGAGTAAAAAACCTTTTTTGTCCCCATGTTCTACTATTCTTTAGATTTTATCTTGGGTACACTGCATAGTCCCACTGAGAAATGCCTTAAAATCAATCAGTACCAATAATAGCATAGGGAGGAAAATCTTGCTTTATTAGGGCAGAACTTTTTTTTTAAAAAGCCCCCAAAAGAACTCACTTTCCCCCAGTTGCAGCCTATTGATTTCTTTCAACCCCCCTTGCTATTGCTCTGCGGGATCTCTTTTTTTCCTGCAAGAATGTAGTTAAATATTCAGATGGATGAAAACGAAGCTTAGCACCTCATCTCTCTTTTTGGGAGAGTGGGGAACAAGAGATCTTGAGGTGCAAGTCACACTTTTCTTTTTTTTTTAATTTATTTATTTATAAGATTTTACATTATTATCAAGCATAACTTGTACAGAAAGTATAATCAAGAAAATATAACATTTAGGCTAACTTCCAATCCTAATAATGGATCAAAGTATAAAGAAAAAAAAGGAAACATTTCTTATCTTAATCACACACTAGTCCTCAATTTTGGATCCAAGGTTAACGAAAAGAGTAATTAGATTGAAGAATAATTTTACAAAGAAAATTACTGAATCTGTGCTGATGCAGAGCTAATTATCACTTAGGTACAGTTGGTATTCCACACTCAAGACGTTTCATAGAAAGAAAAGCAATCAAATGAGCTGGCTCTACGAAAACATATTTAAAAGAACGATATCTGATGACACATTTACATGATATCTAAGAAAGAAAAAAGCTCCAATCTGGGTCACACCTGGCTTCAACATTAGGAATTCCCTTCTTCTCTTCTGAGTCTCCCTAGAGACATCAGGAAATATTTGAATATGGAGACCCAGGAAGTCCTTAGACCTATTTTTAAAGAAAATCTTTATCTGGAGCCAAAACTACAGTCAGTAAGAGAGTGGCTGGAATAGCCAATTCTCTATCTGATTGTTCCAATAAAGTGGAAACGTCCAAGGGTGCTTCCTGCGATATTCCTTCATCTTCTTTCTTTTGAGGATCCTGGTTTTTTGTAGGCAAATAATATACTCTTGTAAGGGGTGGTAAAGAATCCTCAGGTATTGTTAATATCTCCAGAAAGTAGCGCTTTATCATTTCTCGTGGAGAAATTGATGAAATTTTTGGAAAGTTAATTAAGCGCAAATTATTAGCCCGAGTCTTATTTTCAAGATCTTCCAATTTTGTTTTCATAATTAAATTATCTTTAACAAGTAGATCTTGATTACTTTTAATTGTTTTAAGTTCCTTGTTTTCTTCTTGTATTTCGGACTTCAACAATACCATATCTTGCTTTAATAAATTGATTTCTTCTTTCTGGTTTTTTATCTCTTGGTCCAAATGTTTTATTTGCGGATTAAGGGAATTCCCTAATTTAGATACTAAATCCCATAGAGAATCTAAAGTGACTTCAGAGGGCTTATCAGGAGGAGTAAACGTAACTTGTGTCTTTAAATATTGTTCATTCGAGTGTTTTACCTCTCTGGTGTCCTGAGTTTCTTCAGCCAACGTTGTCCCAGTCGCTGGTTCCTTCCAGAGGAGAAAATCACTCTGGGTTGTTCCCTGTAGCGAGCCCTCCAATGAACTGGCCTCTCGGGGGGAGAACACTTCCTCTTCGGGTGTGCTCTCTCCTCGCGGTGAGCTGGCTCCCAGCGCTTGTGGCTGAAGCGGAGGCATCCTTACGTCGGGGCTCAGCGTGATGTCAAGCCCTTGAGGAGACCCCGCGGCACTACTCTCTGCCGGGACACTCACAGGGCGATTCCCCGACGTTTCCTGCTCGCTCAAAAGTCGCCGAAAAATGTCGTTGACCGTAGGTAACGGGGCTACCGAACATCAGGAGGCTCCACCGACACTTCTGCCCCTTCTTTTCGGCATTTTGGCCGACAAAACTTAAGCTAAATTGACTATCAACGGCGTCCTCACAGCAGTCAGATACCAGTAGCAGCCATCTTGGATCCACACTTTTCTACTGTATAATGAATAAATATGTACTGCTGAATGGCAAGAAAGTGTTTGTGAAATCTGTAGAATACCTAGAGCTCTCAAAGTATTCAAAGTCAAGGAGGTACCACTCCAAACGAAGATCAGACTTGTCCACGCTCTCATTTTCTCAGTGGTCAGTTACCAATGCAAAAGCTGGACACTACAGAAAGAAGATTGATTTATTTGAGCTTTGGTTCTGGAGAAGGATTTTATGTGTCCCGTGGACCGCCAGAAGAACTAACAAATCAGTTCTGGAAGAGATCAAACTGGCTATGTCACTCGAAGCCCAAATGATAAAATTATCACTGGAGAAGGACATCATATTTGGGAAGATCAAAGGAACCAGGCAAAGAGGGCAATCTGCAATCAGATGGCTGGACACGTTGAAAACAACCATGGGGATGATGCTGGAGGACCTTTCCGGACTAGCACAAAACTGATTTAGATCTGCAATTCATCAAGTCGCTAGGACTCAAGCGTTGGCAAGTCTGATCTTCGTTTGGTGTGGTACCCCATGGTTTGGAGTGGTACTCCATGGTTTGGAGTGGTACCCCATGGTTATGGTCCTCAAGAGCCGTATTCCAGTCGGGTTTTCAGGATTTCCTCAATGAATATGCTTTGAAAGCAGTTCATGCAAATAGATCTCATGCACATTCATTGGGGAAATCCTGAAAACCTGACTGGAATACGGCTCTCGAGGACTGGAGTTCCCTACCCCTGACCTAGAGCAATAAAACACCAATATTTGTAGTATTTATTTGGTATGACATAGTAACATAGTATATGATGTCACAAAAAGACCAGCATGGTCCTTCTAGTCTGCCCAATGGGGCAGCCAGAGCTGCACCTGTCGCCCTGTACAGGTTATATTCCTTCATGATCAGATATTGGCATCACAAAAAGGCAGCCACACTAGAGTAGTTTTATCAGTTTGGATAGTCACATTTAGGGGAGAATTCATCAAGCAGAGTTAGTTGAAAGCACTTTAACACAAGTTAAGAGAATTAGCACACACTAAACACTAAGGCCTATATTCTATAAATGGCACCAGTATTTACTTATTTATTCATTCAATTTTCTACACCATTCTCCCACGGGAGCTCAGAATGGTTTACATGAGTTTATTGAGATACTCAAGCAATTTTCCCTGTCTGTCTTACTGGGCTCACAATCTATCTAATGTATCTGGAGCAGTGGAGGGATTAAGTGACTTGTCCAGGGTCACAAGAAGCAGTGTGGGTTTAAACCCACAACCTCAGTGTGCTGAAGCTAGAGCTTTAACCACTGCACCACATTCTCCCCTGTAGGCCTAACTTAAGTGTCAAAGTCATTTAAAATTGTTTAAAAACATAAAATGTGGGCGCCTAGATTGTGTTTACAGTGGTGCCTAAGGTCAAAGTGGGCGTGGTTAACTCTGGCAATGACCTTAGGTATCCTTGGGCACCGCTGTGGATGTGATTCACATCAAACATATGCGCATGAAATGTAGACCTCAAAAACCCTGGCCTACATTTCTGGCACCTATGTCTGAGGTAGCTGCGATCCCACAAACGATGCCATTGCATGATTGACAAGTGATACGAGCACAATTTGTAGAATCTGGGCCATAAAGCCCATAGGTATAAAATGGGCTGTAGAATTTAACAGGCTCTAATTCCTTTAACATGCATTCAAGGCATGCTAAGCCCTAACGCTACTTGCTTATTGTCCAGACTTGAATAAACTAATAATCTAGCAAGGTTACAAATTTATATTTTATTTGCTATTAACCTTTAGGTGAATGTTACAAAAAAAAAAAAATGCACACTTGTTCTTGATTTGTCCCTGCTTTCCTCAGGTCACAGACCGTAGAAGTCTGCCTGGCCCTGGAGTTGTATAGAGAGCACCTGCAAAGAAGTGTAAATTAGCCTATGCCTGTGTAGGCCGACTATCCAAAAGTAGTTGTATTGGCAACCCCCAATATAATTGACATAAGAGCAATAAAACAACACAATTATTGAAAGACGACAAATGTGTAACAACACCAAAAGAGTGAAATATATGAAATGTTTTTAAACGTTGTAGAAAATGAAGAAATATTTACAAAATTAAGCAATATTTACGAGGGTGTGCTGAAAAGTTCTCAGCCCAACCAAGAAGAGAATGACATGAATAGGGTTCAATCAGTGATCAGAAACGATGTCAAAAACATAGATTCTCGTTTCTGCAAATTGGCACTTAACGAAATAACTCCCCCTCCCACCTCTAGCGAGAGCCTATTCCACGCATCTATCACCCTTTCTGAACCTTTTTACTTCATCCTATGCTCCCTCATTCCGGAGCTTACTTTCAAATGAAAGAGACTCACCTCATGTGCATTTATGCCACATAAGTATTTAAAGGGTTTGGAGGAGTTGCCCTACAGTGAGAGATTAGGGAAGCTGGGCCTCTTCTCCCTTGAAAAGAGGAGACATGATCGAAACATTCACGATAATGAAGGGAATAGACTTAGTAAATAAAGACAGGTTGTTCATCCTCTCCAAGGTAGGGAGAACGAGAGGGCACTCTCTAAAGTTGAAAGGGGATAGATTCCGTACAAACGTAAGGAAGTTCTTTACCCAGAGAGTGGTGGAAAACTAGAACACTCTTCTGGAGGCTGTTATAGGGGAAAACACCCTCCAGGGATTTAAGACACAGTTGGACGGGTTCCTGTTGAACCAGTACGTAAGCAGGTACGGCTGGTCTTTAACCTGGGGACCGCCGCGTGAGCGACCACTGGTCTGACCCAGCAGCGGCAATTCTTATGCTCTTATGTAAATGCCTCTATCATATCTCCCCTTTCCCGTCTTTCCTCCAAAGTATACATGTTGAAATCTTTAAGTCTGTCCTATACCCCTTATGACGAAGACCACTGACCATTTTGGTAGCCTTCCTCTGAATGCCTGAGCACGCTTTGTGATAGTGCTTTTTAACCTGCGGCAAGCAAGCAGCTTAATAAAAGGGCCCCTTAGTTCTTTAACTAAATTTTTGGCAATTAAAAAAATCTTTCAGAAGTCATTAAAGTCATGTTTTGTCAAACCTCCTCTAAAGGAAAGCTAGGTTAAGAGAAAGCAATTCCTGTACAAAAGTACATTTCTGTCTAAGTGAGGATCAGAGATTTACTGATCTCAAAAAGCTGGATCCTTGCAGCTGTTACAGCTTGGAAGCCTGAATTGTGAGCAAGCACTAATTATCCTTTCTTTCCAGATGTTCTCTATAGAATTTCATGGCCTGGCACTGGTCCTATTTCCCAATCGTTGGACTTATGGTCAAACTCTACCCCTGCCTATTCATAATCAGGACACAGACTGTAAAAGACTGCCCTGTTTTTGCCATTATTTGGGACACACAGACTGCCCTTACTTCCCTATAATTGGAATTTGCTGGCAACGCATCAAGATGTTGGGGTTTTTTTGTTTTTGTTTTTATTCCACCCTTTTTCCATATAGGAAGCATTTGTGTTAGGTGCCATGCATTTTTGAATTCTGTCACCATTTTTGTCCCCACTACTTGCATCATCTCTGCACTACGGGCTCCTTTTACTAAGCTGCAATAGTGTTTTTAGCACATGCAGCATTTTAGCGCATGCTAAACCCATGCTACGCGGCTAGAACTAACTCCAGCTCAATGCTGGCGTTAGCGTCTAGCGCGAGGGGCAATTCAGCGCACACTAAAAATGCTATCGCAGCTTTGTTAAAGGAGCCCTAAGAGGAGGTTTAAGAAATCCTATGATTTTAAAAAATTTTCAGCTTCTATTTAGTTTTCTTTAAATTGTATTATCCTTTGCTATTACTTTCTTTAGTTTTTATTTAATCATTGTAAACTTTCTTTAGTTTTTATCTAATTGTTGTAAACCGAGTCGAGCTTCCTTAGGTTGATAACCCGGTATATAAAGTTAAGCTTTAGTGTAAAAGACAGCAACTACCAGGGCTCTATCATGCTAATAAGTACTGCTATGAGGGGCATTCAATAATTTATCTACCTGAGTATGAACGAAAGCAGCAAGCATGATGACACAAGTCCGTGCATATTGTGACAAGTCTCAAGGTTACTCATGCACAGCTGTGGCTTAGTACGAGTCTAATATTCCAAAAGACAGGATGTTAGGAGAGTCCTCATGAGAATCAAGTAAGAAACTGCTAGATTTGGAGCACTGTTCTCACAAAAGAAGGGATAAAAACAAAGGAGATCCATGAACACATGACTGCAGTTTATGGTGAGTCTTCCCTCATCATCCTACAAAGTAACATTTTGGAGCTACCAGTTTAATTGGGGCAGAGAGTCCATGGAAGATGATCCTCACACTGGACATGGGGAAGCCACTGTTTGCCTTGGATCAGTAGTAAGGAATGTTGCTACTCTTCGGGTTTAGGCCAGGTACTAGTGACCTGGATTGGCCTCTGTGAGAATGGGCTACTGGGCTTGATTGGCCTTTGGTCTGACCCAATAAGGCTATTCTTTTGCTCTTATGGACGGCCTTTGGAAGCAACTTCCACAGAAATGTGCAAGAAAGTTGAAGATTTAATTTTGTCAGACAGATGAATTAATGTTTCCTGAAAAGCTGAAGAAATGGGCATCTCAGAAGGTACAGTTTGGAAAATAATTCATGAAAAGTTGGGCATGTCCAAGGTTAGTGCATGATGGATTCCAAGAATGCTGATGCCATGTCAGAAAGTCATGAGGCTCCAGTACTGTCAGGAGAACTTGGAGATGCTCCGTGAGCGTTTGATGACTGGAGATGAGACTTGGGTCTATTACAGAGATCCTGAGTCCAAAATGGAGGCAATGGAGTGGAAGCACAAGTCATCTCCCAGCCCCTAAAAGTTCAAGTCAGAAAAATCTGCAGGCAAAGTCATGGCAACTGTCTTCTGGGATGATGGAAGAACTTATGAGGAAAACTCACAGCAGGCGTGCTGCTTCTTCATGACAATGCACCGGTGCACATGTCACGACAATCACAGGCTGCCATCCAAGAATGTGGGTTTCAGCAGCTGACCTGGCTCCCTCAGATTATTTCCTGTTCTGAGTTTTGAAGAAATCTCTCCATGGACAGCAGTTTTCAAGTGATGAAGACGTCAAGGAAGCTTTGACGTCCTGGTTTGAAGGTCAAACAGAACAATTCTTTTCAAAGGGGTTAAGTTTATTGCAGGAAAGGTGGATGAAATGTATGGAGCTATCAGGGGACTATATTGAAAAATAAAACACAAACTTTTTGAAAACTCTTCTTTCCTACTGAGGTAGATAAATTATTGAACACCCTTCATGTGTATTTTTTTTGCAAGATCTGAAAAGCTTTTAAAAAAATGTGATTTTCCAAATTACCCAAGTAAATTGGACTGTAACAAAATAGTCCTACTCTTCCCAACTAGAGGAACATGTGAGCTTCCATAGTACATGCACTATTATCTGGGTTATAAAGACATATACCCCACGGGTAAGATAAGGGATATTTAGGTCATGGGATACACCCTTCCTAAAACTGATGTAAAATACATTGGCTAATTTTCATGTGTGCCTCGTAAAAGTACCTAAACATATGGGTTATTTGAAAATTGGTCCCAGTATTTAAGAAAGACATTTGAAGTGTCAGACTACACTGCTCCAAACTATTTTCAGGACATACATTTAACTTGTTTTTATTTATTGTTTCAATGGCATAAGTTCAAATTCTTGTGCCTTCCTCCATAGCAGCAGGGGGTCATCTTCCTCTGAAATGGGAGTGGGGAAAGTGGCTTCCCCCCCTTTGAAGATGCAGGAGTGGGGTGAATATAGGGGGTGGTTCTTTTCCTTCTCTCCTCATTGATATAGCAACAGCTGGAAAAGTGCCAGGGCAGAATTCACACCACACCCAGACAGACAAAGACAGACTAATGGACATAGAAAGACAAAGAAATACCATACCCAGGGCTAGATGCACTAAAGTCTCTGATTATCTAACGATCGTTGCGAAACCAGGGGAGGGGCCTTAAGCGCCTGGGCCAATTAGAACCTTAGGCCCTTCCCTGGCGCATCCCAGAATGCACTGGGAAGGGGAAGGTCTGCCATTTTGAAGAGCCGGGCCTGCTGGCTGGAGGAAATAGGCATCCCTCCAGCCAGCCTTCGTGAAGGAAGGTAGGGGGTGGGGGGATCGTTGGGGGCATGGGGGGGTTGTCAGAGGTTGGGCGATGGTGGGAAGGGGTGGGCATCCTTCCCACTGCTGAGGGGGGTGTTGGGCAGATGTGTGACTGCAGTGGGAGGAAGTGGGGCTGTCACGAGGTTAGAGAATCGCCCAGAGTGCACATTTTACTAACATTTTAATATTAATGACCTTGTTGTACTACATTTGCAAGGCAGAGTCGGAAACAGCTAGGAAGCTTGGAAAAGATCACGGTGAGCTGTTCTGATAATATTGGCCAGTGAAATACTGCCTCGCTACACCGGCTGGAGCACAAGAACATAAAAATAGCCTTACTGGATCAGACCAATGGTCCATAAAGCCCAATCTAGGTCACTAGTACCTGGCCAAAACCCAAGGAGTAGCAAAATTCCATGCTACCAATACAGGGCAAGCAGGTTTAGCGACCACGTTAAAAGCACGTTAAGTTTTGAGAATCTTCCCCTTAGTCCTTTGTTCATAAAGAGCTGTTTTTGCTCACATCAATTTGGTCCTTAGAGAGAACATTGTTAAACACAAATCAATTGTTCACTCTTTCGAAAAGTACATAAAGTACTGTAAGTGACATGGTACATTTAAAACAAATTGGAGAAAATAATTTTCACTCAATGTATAGTAAAGCTCTTGAACTCATTGCCAGAGTAAGTGGTAAACATAGTTAGTATAAATTTGGATACATTTCTGGAAAAGGTTCATAAAACATTATTAAGCCACTGCATCTCCCTGGGGATATGAAGGATGATATCATGCTACTTTCTGAGATCTTGCCAGGTACTTATGAACTGGATTGCTCAATGTTGGAAACAGAATGCAGGGCATGATGGATCTTTGATCTGACCTAAGTATGACAAATTTTAAATCTACACTTGAGGAAATAGATTGGCATCTCTTGGGAGCAGAGAGGTCAGGGTAGAAGACCAGCAGCCCTTGGGAACAGTTCAGGGCAGAAGAAAAGGGCATATGGAGGCAGTATCGGAGCTTGAGGGCTGAGAAGAGCAGAGGCAGCCCTCTAGAGGGAGCCCTGTTACTGGTGGTCACTGACCCCTGTTAAGGGCTGGTAACTTGGACACCAGCAGGGAGTTACTCCAGATGCTCCTCTTGAAGGAGGGGAAGGCTATTGGAGTGCTGATTGGTACTAGTAGCCCAATGGCACCAGCGGCTAACAAGGATGAAGGTTTCCTGGAAACTAGTGGTGGAGATGGAGCACTCTTGAGAGGGCAGAGGCCATCAGAGCTAAGAAATAATCACCAGGAGGATGCCACAGGGGCAGGCCCAAAAGACGGGAAGGACAGCACCTTCTTATCCACAGAGTTTCAATGGATTGGGTGAGAACTTGGGGACTGGGCAAGGGTGGATTGGAAAGAGAAGAAGGATCTAGGTACACAGCTATGCCCTCCTAGTGACTAAGCTAAGAAGCTTGAGAGGAGCTTACAACCACAGTGTTGACAGAACTTGAAAGGGGCTCAAAAAGTATTTAGAAATGCTGGATTTGAACTGAGAGTAAAAGGTTCAAGAGATTACAAACAGGGTTTAAATATCTGAATAGTATATAAATGCTGTTGAATTAACTGCACTAGTATTTGTTTAAGTGTGGAAGTATTGGGATTGTTGAAAGCTATTCCTAACAATTTGTTTTATGATTTGGCCTATGTACATAGTTCAAATAAATCAGTTTAATTTATTAGCCAACCTTGTTCACAGAAGCTTTTTATTGGACTTTTACTTGGGTGGAGAAAAAGGTGAACCCGGTGACAGGTCAAAAGCGCGCGCCGAGACAACTGAGCGCAAGGCGGAAGCCTGCGCCGAAGAAAAACAGTGTTTTAAGGGGCTCCGACGGGGGGTGGGGGGGAACCCCCCCACTTTACTGAATACAGATCGCACCGGCGTTGTGGGGGGTTTGGGGGGTTGTAACCCCCCACATTATACTGAAAACTTCACTTTTTCCCTAAAAAACAGGGAAAAAATTAAGTTTCCGCCTTGCGCTCAGTTGTCTCGGCGCGCTTCTTATCCCCAAGAAGAGGCACTGAGCACTAACCAAGTGAGTGACCAATGGAGACTGCCTTTGGGGACTCCAACAAGGTTGGGCCCCAGACCCAGAGCCGCCCTGAAGGGGGTGCTACATAAGGGAAAAGAAAGCTTAGTAAATTGGACCTTTAATGCATTGCTGTAGGCCACTGGCAGAAATATACAGCGAGCAGCTTCCCCACTCTCTTTCCTTCCCCTTCATTTCATCCAGTCCCTTTTTCTCTCTCATTCCTCCACCCTGTCATCATCCAGCCCCCTCTCTTTCATTTTCCCACCCTGCTGCCTCCCAGCCTCCTCTTTTTCTCATTCCCTCAGCCTGTCAGCACTGAGTCTTCTCTCCCCCATTTCCCCACCCTGCCATCATCCAGTCTCTTATTTCGACATTCTGCTGCCTCCCTCTCTCTTTTTCTCTTTGTCAGTCTCCAGCCCTATTGCCATCAAATCTCTCTCTTCTCCACCAGTTTCCCTGCCCACCCCCAATTACCTACTCCTATCTAGCCCTCACTACCTACCTAGTGGTGCCTCACAGCCATTGCTCCATTAGTTAGCCAGACACTTGTGCAGACTGTTGTGAGGAATGGAGTTTGAGCCATGTGGTGCAGAAACTCCCATGCTGGTCTTGTGAGAGACCACCATACTGGCACAGAAGCTCCAACACCATGCAGCTCAAACTCGCACAGAGCCATGTAATGCAGAGAAAAGAAAGCTCCTATTTTTGTGGCAGAGGTGGTGGCTGGGAGAATGTGGGGCAGTGGTTAAAGCTACAGACTCAGCACCCTGGGGTTGTGGGTTCAAACCCACACTACTCCTTGTGACCCTGGGCAAGTCACCTAATCTCCCCATTGCCCCAGGTACATCAGATAGATTGTGAGCCCACCAGGACAGACATGGAAAAATGCTTGAGTACCTGAGTAAATTCATGTAAACCATTCTGAGCTCTCCTGGGAGAACAGTGTAGAAAATTAAATAAATAACACAAAAAAACCAGCACAAATATCCTGGGTGCCAGTAAAAACTATCTAGTTGCCATGACAATCTACTTCCTGTGATAAGTCGACCTTTATTGTATGGGTGTTTCATTGTTTAACTTGCTGTCATTCTACATTGCTTTCAGCCTGTAAGTTAGAAAATAAATTAAGCTCAAATAAATGAAATAAGAAAACTTTAATATAAGAATATAAGAGGATCAGTAATGGAATGGTAAAAACTGAATACGGTGAAATCCAACAACAATAATAATAACTTTATTTTTATATACCGCAACATAAGCGGTTCACAAAAGAGACAGTTTACAAGCAACAAGGAAATACAAAAGGTTATAAAGTAACAAATTTAACAAAAAGATAATTATAAGCACAGGATAACATCGGTACAAAGGAAATGTCATACAAATAAGTAACAATGATCTGCTAGA
This sequence comes from Geotrypetes seraphini, assembly GCF_902459505.1. Lineage (NCBI taxonomy): Eukaryota > Metazoa > Chordata > Amphibia > Gymnophiona > Dermophiidae > Geotrypetes > Geotrypetes seraphini. The sequence continues at coordinate 448,173,111 of NC_047085.1, read as the reverse complement.
TTTTCATACAACATAAAAGTATGTAGAGATTATACCCCCCCCCCCCCACACAAATGAAATAAAGTAGGCTGCCAAACTGTGTGCTTTCCTTTCCAGTTGCAGAAGATCATTCTGACCCTTGTTCTAGAGAGGTGCCAATCAAATCTGAATAGGGGTTAGTCTCTTCTGAGAAAGTGGCACCCTAGCATTGAATTTAAGCTTTTGGAGAGATACGGGAACATAGCTACCACTGAGTGAGCCCAGCTAAAAGCCCAGGGCTGCCTATTGATAGAAGCCACCTGCTGTTAGACTGAAGACAGAAAAAAATATGTCACCTCTTTTGACAAGCATTCAAGATGGGGTATCTCTTTCTCCCACCCATCTGCCCAAAGGTTTGGCAGCTCGCCATCCACTCCCCTCCCCCCCCCAACTACATGGAATCTGGCATTTCTCCCTTTCTCTCAATTCCCACCTCCCATCTACCTTCAAACATCTTAAACATCTTTACTACTAGAGGTTGTTGGCTGCAGAAGCTGCTCATATACACCACTTATGGCTGGCACTGAGAAGAGAAAAGAGAAAGAGGAGCTAAGAAAGGAAAAGTATGTAAGGAGGGGGATGAGAAAGGGAAGACTGGAGAACAGGAAAGAGTGAAAAAAAAAGGAAAGCGGTAAAGGATATTGTCTGGTGGAAAGAGTTCAGAGGCTCTGGAAAGGAACAGATGAAAGGGACAGAGCTGAGAAGGGAATGAGGAAACTGGGTAGCAGGTAAGAGAAAGAAGGGGGCTGGAGTTCTGATGGGGTTCGTGAGGGAATGAAACTTAAGAGGAAGAGAAAAGAGGGATGGGGAGAGGTGAGAGTGGACGTCGAAAAGCTCATAGGTAGGTGAGATATGAAAAGAGGGAAAGAGAAGGGGAGAATGGGGTAAAATCTAGCTGCTGAGTGGAGATGCACAGAAGAGAGAAATAGAGAAAGATAATTAAGGAGAACAATCAATGCCAGAGACAGATGTATAGAGGAAAGGAAAACAGAAGAAGAAACAATAAATAAAAATGAGATCCTAGAAAAGAACTTAGAGGACAACAACACAAGAAAAATCGAAAAGAGATGCTGGAATCAAGCTGATTAGTATAATGAAACATCCACACAACAAAGGTAGAAGACCTCTACTCAGCTGGCTTTCCTTGTGCAGTCATCACCAGTCTCTATGCTCCCTGGCCTCTTGGGTCCCCACTGGTCCTGGACACTTCACCAGTCCCATCACCAGTTGTCAAGCCTGAGCCCCTCCCTAGACTCCAGGCTCTACTGGGCCCTCTAGCTACTCTTTCTTCCAGGCCCTCTCACAGATGCTCAGTCATCTTATCCTGGATGCACTGAGGACTCTTCCAGTCCCTCAGTTGTCTTCTCCCAGATGCATGCACTAAGAACTCCTTCCCAGCCAGTTTCTCTCTGAGATCTCTCCCTGAGGACTTCCTTCCAGCTCCTCTCTGTGAGAACTTTCCTGTCATTCATTCCCCTAGTCTCTCACACTACCACCAGACCTTCTACCCATTGTCAACCCTAGGGTATCCTCTTGGTTACCCCCAAGATCTACTGGTCAGGCTGGTCTAACAAACTTACTAAAGGTTATGTCAGAGACAAGCACTCCTCCCCCTTGAGAGTCACCTGGCTCCTGAAAGCACTTCTGATTTTCCTAGCTTTGTGCTCTGGACCTGTCCTTTACAGCACCAGGGTAAGTGGACAGTTCCCAGCAGTCTTTGCAGGATATTATGCGAAATATTTCCTTCTTTCTGCTGCTCAGTCTTTCTCTGCTGGTCAGTGACAGGAACTCTACCCTGTCACAGCAGGTTACCTTGGTACTGCCTTAAAAGCTTAATGTAGCCATACCACTGCTGTTGGTTATAATTGCCACTCTATGCTCATTATAGAAACATAGAAGATGATGGCAGAAAAGGGCTACAGCCCATCAAGTCTGCCCACTCTGCTTACCCACCCCCTGTCTATGCCCTAATCACCCAATTTCCTTATCTTGACCCTCGTAGGGATCCCACATGGGTATCCCATTTATTCTTAAAGTCTGGCACGCTGTCTGCCTCGATCACCTGCACTGGAAGCTTGTTCCAATGATCAACCACTCTCTCTGTGAAGAAATACTTTCTGGTGTCGCCATGAAATTTTCCACCCCTGAGTTTGAGCGGGTGCCCTCTTGTGGCCGAGGGTCCCTTGAGAAAGAAAATATCATCTTCCACTTCGACACGTCCCATGAGGTACTTAAATGTTTCGATCATATGCCCCCTAATATTTTCAGAAAGAGTAAACAAGCGATTCAAATCTACATGTTCTACTCTACTCAATATTTTATTAACCTTTGTCATATATCTCCTTAGATGTCTCTTCTCCATGTAGAAGACCCCTAGCTGCTGTAGCCTTTCCTCATAGGGAATTCATCCCATCCATTTTATCATTTTTGATGCCCTTCTCTGTATCTTTTCTAATTCCTCTATATCTTTTTTTGAGATGCGGCGACCAGAACTGCCCACAGTATTCAAGGTGTGACAGCACCAAAGAACAATACAAAGGCATAATAACATTTTCATCTTTGTTTTCCATTCCTTTCATGATAATTCCTAACATTCTATTTGCTTTCTTAGCCACTGCCACACATTGAGCTGAGGGCTTCAACATATCCTCAACAATGACACCTAATCCTTTTCCTACTGTATTTGAATGCCAGAATTCCATTTCTCTTTTAACTTAGTTACCAATACCTCATATGCTCATAAAAGATACAAAGTTTTGTTTATTGATAAGAAGATATTTTTTTCTCAAAGACTTAATAAAAAGGCTTTGGGGCTGGATTAACACCCTATTGGTTTCCAGGCAAACATATAACTGAAGGCCCCCACTATGGACCTAAATTTACTTCTCTTATCAGTTCCTTACTCCAGTGACAGAAGTTCAAATTAGGATCCCCTAAGCAAGCCTCTAAAACAGGGGGAATTAACCTCAGAACATATGGAAATAGCTATAAGTAGGATCCCTTGTACATCTGGGGATGATTGGATAGAATTTATAGCACTTTTCCTATCAAAGTCATATTTACTCTTTCTCTGATCCGCGTTTTTCATTAAGAACATAAGAATTGCTGCTGCTGGGTCAGACCAGTGGTCCATCGTGCCCAGCAGTCCGCTCAAACGGCAGCCCTTGGGTCAAAGATCAGTGCCCTAACTGAGACTAGCCTTACCTGCGTACGTTCTGGTTCAGCAGGAACTTGTCTAACTTTGTCTTGAATCCCTGAAGGGTGATTTCCCCTATAACAGACTCCGGAAGAGCATGCCAGTTCTCTAATACTCTCTGGGTGAAGAAGAACTTCCTTACATTTGTACGGAATCTATCCCCTTTTAACTTTAGAGAGTGCCCTCTCACACAGCCGATCAGAAATCTTCCCCGACGTCAGCGCTGACATCGGAGGGAGGGCTTAAGCAAAGCCCGCCCTCCGACGTCAGCGCTGACGTCGGGGAAGATTTCTGGTCGGCTATGTGTGCGCGGTGGGACAGGCAGGAAATAGAAGACAAGCCTACACGTCTCGAGCTACATTTTGCTGAGAAAGTTGCTAAGATGGGCTGGGAGACAAACGGGGAACGCAAAAGGGGGAGGGAGTGCATTTTGGACACAAGGCATGAACTTGGGAGAAAGGAAGGGAGGGAAAGAGATGCTGAGGTGGGGGAGGGAATGTGTTTTTGCACACAGAAGGCATGGACTTGGGAGAGAGGAAGGGAGGGAAAGAGATGCTGAGGTGGGGGAGGGAATGGGTTTTTGGACACAGAAGGCATGAACTTGGGAGAGAGGAAGGGAGGGAAAGAGATGTTGAGGTGGGGGAAGGAATGGGTTTTTGGACACAGAAAGCATGAACTTGGGAGAGAGGAAAGGAGGGAAAGAGATGCTGAGGTGGGGGAGGGAATGGGTTTTTGCACACAGAAGGCATAGACTTGGGAGAGAGGAAGGGAGGGAAAGAGATGCTGAGGTGGGGGAGGGAATGGGTTTTTGGACACAGAAGGCATGAACTTGGGAGAGAGGAAGGGAGGGAAATAGATGCTGAGGTGGGGGATGGAATGGGTTTTTGCACACAGAAGGCATGGACTTGGGAGAGAGGAAGGGAGGGAAAGAGATGCTGAGGTGGGGGAGGGAATGGGTTTTTGCACACAGAAGGCATGGACTTGGGAGAGAGGAAGGGAGGGAAATAGATGCTGAGGTGGGGGAGGGAATGGGTTTTTGGACACAAGGCATGAACTTGGGAGAGAGGAAGGGAGGGAAAGAGATGCTGAGGTGGGGGAGGGAATGGGTTTTTGGACACAAGGCATGGACTTGGGAGAGAGGAAGGGAGGGAAATAGATGCTGAGGTGGGGGAGGGAATGTGTTTTTGGACACAGAAGGCATGGACTTGGGAGAGAGGAAGGGAGGGAAAGAGATGCTGAGGTGGGGGAGGGAATGTGTTTTTGCACACAGAAGGCAAGGACTTGGGAGAGAGGAAGGGAGGGAAAGAGATGGTTGTGTACACAGGGAATAGAAGAAAGGAGAATTTTTGGTCATAGGGAGGGAGTGAGGTACAGACAGTGGCATACCAAGGTGGGGGTGGGTGCGGTCTGCCCCGGTTTTATGCCCCAAGGGGGTGCACAGCTGGCCACCCTCCAGTGTTCTCCCTAGGCTGGCAAACTGCGTCTCTTTAGCCACTTGAGTGCCACCGCCGCCATTGGGAACAGGCCGGTGCCAAGTTCTCCCTGCTTTTCCCTGTGGGGCCGACCAACTCTCGCCACCCACGTCAATTCTGATGTTGGAGAGGACGTTCTGGGCCAGCCAATCGCTGCCTGGCTGGCCCAGAACGTCCTCTCCGATGTTAGAATTGACGTCGAGTGGCGAGAGTTGGTCGGCCCCGTGGGGAAGAGAAGCAGGGCGAACTCGGCGCCGGCCAGTTCCCGATAGCGGCAGTGGCAGCCTATTCCCCAGTGGCGGTGGCAGCATTTTCCCAATGGTGGTGGCATAGGGGAGGGCAAGGAGAAAGAAAGAAAGGGGGGGACAGGGAGCCAAAAAAAAAAAAAGAAAGAGGGCTGGGTGAAACAAAGAAAAATGGGGCACGGAGAGAGAGAGAAAGACAGACATACAGAATGAAAGGGGGTATGGAGAGAGAGAAAAAGAAAGAAGGGGGCAGGATGAAACAAAGAAAAAGTTTGGGGAGGGAATGAGGTCTGGAGGAGAGAAAGCATACAGGAGGCTGAAAAAAGGGAAGAAATATTGGATGCACAGTCAGAAGAATAAAGTGCAACCAGAGACTGATGAAATTACCAAAGGTAGGAAAATGATTTTATTTTCAATTTAGTGATCAAAATGTGTCCGTTTTGAGAATTTATATATGCTGTCTATATTTTGCACTATGGCCCCCTTTTACTAAACCGCAATAGCGTTTTTTAGCGCAGGGAGCCTATGAGCTTCAAGAGCAGCGTGGGGCATTCAGCGCAGGTCCCTGCGCTAAAAACCGCTATCGCGGTTTAGTAAAAAGGGAGGGGGAATATTTGTCTATTTTTGTATAGTTGTTACTGAGGTGACATTGCATAAAGTCATCTGCCTTGACCTCTTTGAAAACCCGCGGAATATAAATGATAATTAACATTTTCTCTGCGTACAGCGTGCTTTGTGTTTTTAAAATTTTATAGTTGGTAGATCATTTTGACTTGGCCACAAAGGTAAGGGGGAGGGAGGGGAGCTGCTGAAAGAGTCTAACTTGACGTGGTTGCAGGCTTACAAATCTTTTGGTCAAAGAGTGCGGCGACAGAGAAAAGTATGTGTGTATTCGGCCCATGAATGAAATCATTAAAACATTATAAATTGCCAATAAATTGAAATGAAAACCAAAGGATTGTGAATCAAATTGATTCTCTGACAATACAAAGATTCCAACCTTTAAAAATGATGTTACATAGTTCAGGCAACTTTATAAAGAGTTTTTAGATACTAAAATCTTGTTATTAAGGTTTAATTGACGTGCTGGCACTTTGAGGAAATTCTTTGGTTTTGTGCGGCAGTTTGGGCACTCGGGCTCAAAAAGGTTAGCCATCACTGCTCTAATCTCTCACTATACGACAACTCCTCCAGCCTCTTAAACATTTTAGTTGCTCTTCTCTGGACCCTTTCGCAGTGGCGTACCAAGGGGGGGGGCGGTCCGCCCCGGGTACCAAGCCCTGAGGGGGTGCTCCCGGTCCGGTCCAGTTACCCCCTCCTGCGCCGGGTGTCGCGTCTGGAAACAGCCTGCAGCAAGATCGCGATGCCAGAGATCTTTGCCTGCTTCGACTGTTTCCTCCGCCACGGTCCTGCCCCTCCTCTGATGTCAGAGGAGGGGCGGGACCGCGACGGAGGAAACAGCCGAAGCAGGCAAAAATCTCTGGCATCGCGCGATCTTGTTGCAGGCTGTTTCCCCAGGGCAGTAGCGTACCAAGGGGGGCGAGGGGGAGGTCCATCCCGGGTGCCGCCTTAGGGGGGGGTGCACAGCTGGCCCGGTCCCTATCGCGCTCCTACCCTCCCAGCGAAAGCAGCATCGGCGCCATTATCGAAAAAGGTAATGGCGCCAGGCCTTGGAGCACCAAGGCAGACCGCTTCTCCCCCCTCCCAGCCGAAACCCCGCTGACCATCCTATCTCTCTCCCCCCCCCCCAAGTGAACCTTTCTGACCCTCCCAGTGAAAGCAGCAAACCACCCTCCAGTAGCGTCGGCTTTATCCTCCCTCTGCCGCATCACTGATGACGTCATCAGTAACGCGGCAGAGGAAGGAGAAAGCCGCGAAGGAGGTTTGCTGCTCTCGCTGGGAAGGTCGGAAAGGTTCACGGGGGGGGGGAGATAGGAGGGTCAGCGGGGGTTCGGCTGGGAGGGGGGAGAAGCGGACTGCCTCGGTGCTCCATTACCTTCTTCGGGCAGCAGCAGCGTTTACAATTCGCTGCTGTTGCCGGCTTCAGGCCTTGTTCTCTGCCGGGTCCTGCCTACTTCCAGTTTTCATGAAGACAGGACCCGACAGAGAGGAAGGCCTGAAGCGGGCAACATCAGTGAATTGTGAATGCTGCTGCTGCCCGATGAAGTTCAGGACATCGGGGAAGGAGCAGGGAGAAATCGGCTGCTGGCTTGGGGGTGAGGGTAGGGAAAGAATCGTGGAAGTGGAGAAATCGGCACGATTGCTTTGTGCAGGCTAGGGGGAGAGAGAAAGAAAGGAAAAAATAAAGAGGGGGGGCCAGGGGGAGAGAGAAAGAAAGGCAGAAAGAAAGAGGGGGACCAAGGGGAGAGAAAGAAAGGCAGAAATAAAGAGGGGGACCAAGGGGAGAGAAAGAAAGGCAGAAATAAAGAGGGGGTCAAGGGGGAGAGAAAGAAAGGCAGAAAGAAAGAGGAGGGCCAGGGGGGAGAGAGAAAGAAAGGCAGAAAGAAAGAGGGGGACCAAGGGGAGAGAAAGAAAGGCAGAAATAAAGAGGGGGGTCAAGGGGGAGAGAAAGAAAGGCAGAAAGAAAGAGGGGGGCCAGGAGGAGAGAGAAAGAAAGGCAGAAATAAAGAGGGGAGCCAGGGGGAGAGAGAAAGAAGAAGGATCAGAAGAAGGACCAGAGACTCATGAAATCACCAGACAAAAAAGTAGGAAAAATGATTTTATTTTCAACTTAGTGATCAAAATGTGTCCGTTTTGAAAATTTATATCTGCTGTCTATATTTTGCACTATGGCCCCCTTTTACTAAACCGCAATAGAGTTTTTTAGCGCAGGGAGCCTATGAGCGTCGAGAGCAGCGTGGGGCATTCAGCGCAGCTCCCTACGCTAAAAACCGCTATCGCAGTTTAGTAAAAAGGGAGGGGGAATATTTGTCTATTTTTGTATAGTTGTTACTGAGGTGACATTGCATAAAGTCATCTGCCTTGACCTCTTTGAAAACCCGCGGAATATAAATGATAATTAACATTTTCTCTGCGTACAGCGTGCTTTGTGTTTTTAAAATTTTATTGTTGGTAGATCATTTTGACTTGGCCACAAAGGTAAGGGGGAGGGAGGGAGGGGAACTGCTGAAAGACATCTAATAATCCTTGCAGGCTTGACTGCAGGGAATTATTTTTGTAAAATCATGTTTTGTTATGTGACTGGCATTATCTAGACTTTAATTTCTATGAATGAATAGAATGAAAATGATATAAAATTACTTGCTTGTTTTTATGTGCGTGCGCTGAAGGAAAGTGGAGAGAGAGTGGGCTGAGGATGCTGAAGGGAAATGGGGAAGAGAGTGGGGAGAAGACGCTGATTTATAAATTGACAATTGTACAGAATATTGTTTCTTTTTATACTTTAATATAAACAATTCAAGGCTTGTGTGGATGGAATCAGGTGGTTTGCGGGGATGGGGACCGAGCTTACGGGGATTAGTCCAATAAAATTGTATTTTTTTATATCTCATTATTTGTTTTATTTTTATTTGTTAATTTATAAAGTGGTGATTGTTATGTATCAGTTTTTTCAAATTTACATCTACTGTCTTTATATTTTGCACTGTATTAGAGGACATGTGTTACTGTTTTTTGTGGTGTTGCATTGTATCCAAGGTCTGGTTTCTTGGCGGATCAGTTTAACTTTTGTCTACATATTTCTATTTTTAGTTTGTGATTATTCCATTTTGGGCGAGGGTGTATCTCTGTTCTGTGTGTATGAAAAAGACATAGTTTTCAGTTGGCATTGACTACAGGACCAATTGACTGTGCGGGATCTGGCTTGTTTAGTTTTACAATGTATGTGTTGGTGTTCTAGTGCTCACTGCAGTGTTTAAGATGCAGCCTTTTCCTAGGTACACTCTTGTGGTGCGATATGTAGATTGGTACTAAAAATCATATTTTTCATATAGATGGGGGGGTGTCAAAAAATGATGGGCCCTGGGTGCCACATACCCTAAGTACGCCACTGCCTGCAACTACTCCATATGTACTTCTAATGTCATGACAATTTAGACATAATTTATGTTTTGTTATGTTTGGAATAATGGTTACATATATGAGGTTCAATAAAAGAAAATTTTCACTGCCTGTTTCTATTCTGACCATTTATTCCATTTCATGGTTATTGCAAAAAAAAAAAAAAAAAATTTTTACATGGGGGGGGGGGGGGGGGTGTCAAAAAATGATGGGCCCCGGGTGCCACATACCCTAGGTACGCCACTGCCCTTTCGAGTAGTACTGTGTCCTTCTTCATGTATGTCGACCAGTACTGGACGCAGTATTCCAAGTGAGGGCGTATCATGGCATGGTACAGCGGCATGATAACCTTCTCCGATCTGTTTGTGATCCCCTTCTTAATCATTCCAAGCATTCTGTTTGCCTTTTTCGCTGCTGCACATTGCACGGACGACTTTATTGACTTGTCGACCAGTACTCCCAAGTCTCTTTCCTGGGGGGACTCTCCAAGTACTGCACCAGACATCCTGTATTCGTGTATGAGATTTTTGTTACCGACATGCATCACCTTGCACTTATCCACATTAAACCTCATTTACCATCTTGCAGTCCATTTCTCGAGCGTGTTTATGTCTCATTGCAGGTCTTCGCAATCCTCCTGCATCTTCACTACTCTGAATAACTTCATATCATCTGCAAATTTAATCACTTTACTCGTCATACCAATTTCCAGGTTGTTTATAAATATGTTGAAGAGAACGGATCCAAGCACCAAACCCTGTAGTACTCCACTCGTGACGCTTTTCCAGTCTGAGTATTGTCCATTTATCCCCACTCTGTTTTCTATCAGCCAGCCAGTTTTTAATCCACGTATTTCACCCTCGATTCCATGGCTTGCCATTTTTCAAAGTAGTCATTCATGCAGAACTTTGTCAAATGCCTTTTGAAAATCCAGATATACGATGTCGACCGGGCACCCTTGTCTATCTGCCTGTTTACTCCCTCAAAGAAGTGAAGCAAGTTCATCAAGCAAGATCTTCCTTTGCTGAAACTGTGGTCCTCATCAGATTGTGTCCATCAAGGTGATCAATGATGTGGTCCTTTATCAGCACCTCTACCATCTTTCCCAGTATCAAGGTCAGACTCACCAGTCTGTAGTTTCCCAGATCTCCCCTCAAACCTTTCTTGAAGATTAGCATAACATTTGCCACTTTCCAGTCTTCCAGAATCCTTCCTGATTTGATCAACAGATTGGCTATTAGTTGAAGCAGTTCAGCTATAGCCCCTTTCAGTTCCTTGATTACACTCGGATGGATGTCATCCGGTCCCAGGGTTTTTAAGCCTACCTTTCTGCCTGCATACCTCTTCTAGACCGAGTGTCAACCCTGTCAGTTTTCCGTCTTCGTTTCTTGCATATAGCCTGTCAGCTTCCGGTATGTTGTGTATATCCTCTTCGGTAAATACAGACGCAACAAATTTGTTTAGTTTGTCAGCGATGGCTTTGTCCTGCTTTAGCAATCCCTTTATTCCACCGCTTCCTTCGTGGGTCATTTCCCCTTAATATATCGAAAGAACGGCTTGAAGTTTTTGCCTCCTTGGCTATTTTTTCCTCGTAGTCTCTTTTGGCCCCACTTACTGCCTTATGGCACCTGCTTTGATGTTGTTTGTGCTTTTTCTAGTTTTCGTCTGGTTTTGTCCTTTTCCATTCCTTAAATGAAGTCTTCTTGTCTCTGATCACTTCCTTCATCGCTACAGTGAGCCATACCAGTTCCTTGTTCTTTTTCTTCTTGGATCCCTTGTTGATATAGATTTTGTGTCTCAGTGACTGTGTCCTTAAAAAGGGACCATGCTTGCTCAAGTGTTTTTACAGTGCTTATCCTCTTCTTAATCTTCTTCCCCATGAGTCTCATCCCTTCATAATTCCCTTTTCAGAAGTTCAGTGCCATGGCCATCGTTCTGGATCGATGTTTTGCCCCCGTGTCTAGATTGAAGCAGATTATATTGTGGTCACTGCTTCCCAGCATCCCTTCTACTTCTACACCTTGCGCCGGTCCTCGTATCCATTTAGAATTAAGTCCAGAATTGCATTTCCTCTCATATTTTCCTTGACAAGTTCCAGGAAGCAATCGCTTACAGCATCTAGAAACTTGGTATCCCAACCGCAGCCGGAGGTGCCTAGGTTCTAGTCTATCCCCAGATAGTTGAAGTCACCCATGATAACTGCATTGCCTCCCTTGCAGTTGCGATTAATCTCATCCATCATTTCTCCATCAATTTCTTCAGACTGCCCTGGGGGTCGGTAGTAGATGCCGATCTTTGTTTCCGTTCCAATTGTTCCCAGAATTTTGACCCATAGAGACTCTATCTTATTTTTCGTTTCCGGCGTGTTCTCTCTGGTAGACTCAATTCCCTTTTTGACGTATAGGGCAATACCCCCACCTTTTTGACCTACTCTGTCTCTGGGGTATAGCTTGTATCCTGGTAGCACAGTGTCCCAGATGTTTTCCTCGTTCCACCATGTTTCCGTGATGCCGATGATGTCAAGGTTATCTTTTTGTACCATAGCTTCTAATTCTCCCATCTTATTCCTTCCTTATTCCATAGCTCTTCCCCCAACAAAGGCAGCAGAAAATATATTTAGTGGGGGGGGGGGGGGGCAAACAGACCAATCTCCAACCTCCATGCCCAAGTTTTCTAGTTGCTGATGATGGCTTGGTCAAAATATCGAGGCACAGTAGTGAGTACTGACACTATCCAATTAACCAGTCAATAGACAAAATATCACTGCTACAGTCTGACAGGTTTTTTTTTACTGCCCTAAATGTATATGGTTAGCTATTCAGTTAGAGCAGGGGTGTCCAATGTCGGTCCTCGAGGGTCGCAATCCAGTCGGGTTTTCAGGATTTCCCCAATGAATATGCATGAGATCTATTTGTATGCACTACTTTCAATGCATATTCATTGGGGAAATCCTGAAAACCCGACTGGATTGCGGCCCTCGAGGACCGACATTGGACACCACTGAGCTAGAGGACTGAATATGACCAGATAACCTCAGCTCTGAGTAAGCTCTGTCTCAGGTCCATGTTGGTACTGTCAAACTATGGTAGACTGTTTTGATATTTGGTGGCACTATCCAGATAGAGATAGTGGTGGGATTTATCCAGATAAATACCTGCTGCATATTAACCTGATCAATTTACAATTTATAACCCCCTAGATTCATAAGCCCTAGTTGTTTGGTACCTTCTTTGTCAGAAGCCAGTGTTTCTCTTTTGGGTGCTTAATTGTTTTGGGGTTGGTTATTTTTTTTGCTATATACAATTTAAAATCAGAATAAACTACAAACAAGAAGTAGAACAAACTTTAATAAGTGACATTTGTATACATTTTATATTTATTTGTATTTATATGTCATGCATACTTTGCTACACCACTAGTTATATTTCACACATGTGCCATTACTGGAATTGCACTTTTAATAAAGGAAAAGAATGAAATAAAGTAGTAGAAACTTTCAAAATACCTATGAGAGCTAAAAACAGTTTGGAAAAGATTTTATTTTTGTACTCTGTAGTTTTTAATGCCGCCCCATTAATTATAGGATGAGTTCATATTCCTGTGTTTTTAAACTTGGATTTTTTCCACAAGCACCCACACACCTCTGCTGCAGATTCAAAGCCCAGAGATCTATTCATTCCAACAGATGAAATTTAAGGGTGGACTAAATGTATTTGTAGGAAAAGAAAGAATCATATAAAAATTATCTGTAGGAGACTAAAAATTATTACCTATAGCCAAGGATTCAAAAATTTTTTTACAGACTTACATGCTACTGATGAAATGCATTTGTCATATTGTTTATTGAAAGCTTCTATACTGCTACTAATGACTGGGGAGTCAGAGTGGTTTACATGAGCTTCTGTAATGGTGTTACAATACAGAGATAGCGTTTTCTGAGATGGTTTTCAATAGACACAGTTATACCATAGTCAATCATCCTACGTATATACACATATACTACTAGTATTGTGTATTATGTTCATACTAAATCCTACTTATATGCACATATATCATGCCTGTATCATGTCATATGTTGTGTTCCTAATGAGGATTAGCCAGCTATTTCCCCTATGTTGCTTTATTAGTTAAAGTAGTCTGTGAAGAGGATGGTCTTTATCCCTTTCTTTAACTTTCTGCTGTCCTTTTCTAGTTTCTAGGGAGTTCCACAAACTTGGGGCCATCACTGAGAACATTCTTGTCCTAACACTTTTGTATTTGATGTCTCTGAGAATATTTCCAACAGGTATTCTTGGCTCGAGCGCAGGGTGTGTGCTGGCATATGGTAGTGTAGTCTGGCTGCTAGATATTGAGGTTCCGAGAGATGAATGATTTTGTGGGTCAGCAACAAGATCTTGAATTTCACCTTGCTTTCAATCGGGAGCTAGTGTAACTCTTTCAGAAACAGGGGGGCACTTGTCTGCCTTGATTTTCCCAGCAGAAATCTTGCTGCTGCATTTTGTACCATTTGAATCTGCCTGATTATGTACTTCGGAATGCCCATAGGACTACCAATGTGTGTGTGTGTTTTTTTATAGTGAGTTAAATCAATCAATCAATAAACAGTACTAGTAATATATCCCTTGAAGCACACTTTAGTTAAATAATTATTGAAATCTCAAGTCCAGCAGCGTTTGTGGGTCAATATGATCGGCTAATTAAGCTGTGCAATAGCATTCATTTTTTGTGGCTGGCTCGGTTGAACTCCGAAATTGAATGGTTCAGTATGTAATCAATTATGGATTTTTCAGCTGTGTCAGGGGATTTTTCCTCTTTGTCCTGTCCCTGTTCAGAAGAGCCAGTGACGTCCTTTTTGCTTATAAATTTATATTACTGATGGCAGGTGGGAGCATTCCTCTGTGGGCGTCTGCTTTGCAGTTCTTCCCTAACCTTGTAGCCACCAACAGGTATTAGTTGTAGTATTAAATTCTGTAAGGATACTTTCTATGTAAGAATATATTATTAAGAGCATAAAATAAGTTCTGATGAGGTTTTATATGGGGTTTTTTTGTGTTTCGTTATATTTTAGTTTTTCCCCCTCCTGACGAAGCATAGCGAAACCCGGGTCGAGGGGTCAACGCTATTAGGAAGCAAGTTTATGTTTGTTAGTACTATTTATATCACATGGGTTCGTCAAAGAGTAGCAGTAATCAGGACTGAGACCGCTGGATGCTACAAAGTTTCAGTTTTTACTACACTAAGATAAGTACTAAACTTTCTTTGGCGTTTATTTATTTTCCTGGCAGTACAGGACTTACAACCTTTGCTTTAACCTATTGAGCACATGGATATGGTACGAGCACTTTATGCACTAATTTTCTAATAATTTTTGTTATTGTTTCTGTGATCTAGAATGTAATTTCATTATGGATAGAAGCCATATTGGGAAGAGAAGGTAGGCTATCTAATTTACTTCAATTTAACACCAACTTATCTAAATTCTTATAAACAATAAAATTCAATTTTAAAAAATCATGTTTTTTGTTCTGCCCAAGTTCCTTTTATAAGTTCAGTGACAAAAGGAAAACTGTAGAGAAGTCAATGAATTCATCTAGTATAAATAAGTAAAAAAGTAAAACGTACATCTCAAATGATCATTCTGCTCCCTCTCCTCATGAGTCTTTTCTTTTGCATTCAGTCTTTTAAAAAATCATTTCCTACATTTTGTTTGTAGCTTGAACTCCGCAGAATTTCCATGGTGTCCAAGAGAAGAATTATAACAGCACGTATTAAAACCTCAGGAAGTATGTGGGATGAAAATGGCACAGAAGAAAGCATAATGTGTTCCATGTACTACAGAGCTCCTTCTCAGCATGGGATTCCATTTTAAAATCTACACTGCTTACTTATAATAACTTATATTTATTCTTCAGTTCTCCTAAACTCTATCTTTTTCCACATTTTAATTGCAGCTGGCTTTTCATGTCTCAGACTCAAAATCTAAAAGTACACATAAGTTTGACAATCCAGAAAAAAAAGAACTCAATTTTACTTTTGTAATTTCATATTCTAGTATACATTCAAAGTCCAGTTACAGTGCAGACAACTAGACACTAGAAAGATTTGTATATATCAGGGGTGTCCAATGTCGGTCCTCGAGGGCCGCAGTCCAGTCGGATTTTCAGGATTTCCCCAATGAATATACATGAGGTCTATTTGCATGCACTGCTTTCATTGTATGCTAATAGATCTCATGCATATTCATTGGGGAAATCCTGAAAACCCGACTGGATTGCAGCCCTCGAGGACCGACATTGGACACCCCTGGTATATATGAACATATTACTTGAAAAATCCACACAGTTATAAAAAAATCTTTGTAAGTACAAAAACTATGTGAGGAACACTATAGTTAAAAAAAATAAAATGGTGAAATCTATAATTATCTGCTAATTTCATTTCCTTGAGTCTTGCTATACCATTCCAGCCAAGTGAGTTATGTCCTCCTACCAGCATATGGACGCAGACATTTCAGTGACATTACCAGTGTAATGATTGGGGTAGTACTGAACCCTGTCAGTATACTATTGACAGAGTGTAATTACTTTACAGAACAGCCACATGGACTTGACACGAATACATCCTAGCACTGCTATAGAAATGATAAGTAGTAGTAGTTTCCTCTACAGCAGCCTCCCCAGGGACTATTTTGCGGCCCGCGATCTGTCCTCTCCACTTCACAAGTTTTCCGATTGTGGAGAGGACAATCGCTTACAGACCGTGACTGCGGCTCGCCTAAAGCAGGGGTTCCCAATCTGCTTCCCTTCCCTTCTCACTGCCCTCCCTCAAGCCACCACAATCGGGGAACAGGCCAGTGCCAAGGTCTTAGCTCTCCCTGCTTATCTGCCCCAGCTCGGACCCAACTAATTCTCACCCCCCGATGTCAATTCTAAAGTCAGGGAAGAAGTTCCGGGCCAGCCAATCGCTGCCTAGCTGGCCCGGAACTTCCTCTCCGACGTTAGAATTGATGTTGGGTGGTGAAAATTGGTCGGCCCTACGCTGGGGAAGATAAGCAGGGAGAGCTAAGACCTCAGCGCTGGCCTGTTCCCCGATTGCGGCGGTGGCGGCCTGTTCCCCAATGGTGGTGGCTTGGGGGAGGGCAGGGAGAAAGAAAGAAAGGGGGGAGGACAGGGAGACAGAAAGAAAGAAAGAAGGGAGACGGGACACAGACAAAAAGGGGCATGGAGAGAGAAAGACAGAAAGAAAGGGCGGGCATGGAGAAAGAAAAAAAGAAAGAAAGGGGGCACGGAGAGAGAGAGAGAAAAACAGACATATAGAAAGAAAGGGGGCATGGAGAGAGAGAGAAAGAAAGAAGGGGGCAGGGTGAAAGAAATAAAAAGTTGGGGGGGAGTCACGTGATGTGCTGAGCCGAGCAAGACGTGCTTTGCTCGAGCTCCGGGGCCCTAGATCCCCCTACACCCGTTTCTTACTGGACTTCCATATTTTTGGCAGTGGCTCGTGATTCTGTGGTGTATGGACCGTTTTCTTCTGTCGGGCAGCCCTACTATGAGCGGGAAATCTAGAAGTGCTAACAAAGATCGGGAGGTGAGAGCCTCGCGCGCGGACACTAAGATGGCGGCGGGAGCTGAGTCAGGTTCCGCGCTCCCGCTTTCTGCGGCGCATATTGAAGCACTGTCGGCTTCCGTGGTGTGGGCGTTAGATGTCCGATTTGATCAACTTTCCTCTCAGCTAGCCTCCCTAGAATCTACCATCGCTGATACTACCAGACGCACTGGGGAGCTGGAGCACCGCGTGGCCCACGTGGAAGACGCCCACGATGCCTCGGCAGCGGAACTCTCCTCTTTAAAAACTTTGCTTCGGCGCCAAGAAGAAAAGCTGGAGGATTTAGAAAACCGCTCTAGAAGGGATAATTTGCATCTCATTGGGCTGCCAGAGACGGTCTCGGATGCCGGTTTACTTACCACCTTGGAGGCCTGGCTGCAATCGGAGTTGCCGCTCCCTGCTGGGATGGGGCCCCTCAGATTGGAGCGCGCGCATCGCCTGGGGCAGCGGTCCGATGACCATACCCGGGCGCGGGTAACCATCTTTAAAGTGCTGAATTCAGCACATAAGACTGAATTGATGCAACACTATAGAAAGAAAAGAAACACGCTTGCTTTTGAAGGGGCCACAGTCCACTTATTCCAGGACTATTCCCCTGTACTGCAGGACCGGCGTCGTAAGTTTTCCAGGGTCTGCTCGGCCCTCTATGAACGTCGACCGGTTCCAGCTTTCCTATCCTGCCCTACTGAAGATTTGGACGACCGACGGCTGGAAGAATTATGCCACAGCAGAGGAAGCACAGGCCTATCTGGATGCCCTACCCGGGGAATCTGGCCCGTCATCAGCCCCTTGAGGTTTTGGGAGTCCTGGTGATGGTTTCTGTTTGCATTGATTCTTTTTGTGGTTACTTGGAGTTTGTTTCTTGCATGGGATCTTTGTTACAATCCTGTCTGTGGCTTCCCATCTCCTGTTCCTGTACTGTGTCCCCCTTTCCTAGGGTGCTGCGGAGTGAGCCTGTGTATTGGATCGTCCTGGAGGTTGTGCAAGACAGGCGGTTCTAGTCTCACCTGGAGTCCTGCCTGCGGTTTGGCCCCTTACACTCTTGTACCGTGTTCTCCTTCCCAGGGGTTCTGGGGCGGTGTGCCTGTGCTTTGGGCCGCCCTGGCTGCGGAGCCGGGCAGACAGTTTTCGGCCCTTCTACGATCCGGCCGGGGATTTGGCCTCTGACATTCCTAAGTGGTGACCTTTTTTCCCTGGAGCACTGGGGTGCTGACTCTGTGTTTTGGGCCACCCCGGATGCTGAGCCGGGCAAACAGTTCTAGCTTTGTCTGGGCTTACTGTTGGATTTTGTGTGCCCCCTATACCTTGCGTGCCTTATGTGGACTCCCTTACAGGGGTTTATGGTCTGTTGTGGGGACTGTTACTGTTGGGAAGGTTTCTGATGTGCCCTAGCCATTTTACCCGCCCCTACAGCGCTTTGCTTTTACTTGTTATTGGCACCCATTTTGGTTCCCCATCGTTTTCTCTCATGAATGTACAGGGTATGGGAGTTTTTGAGGTTCTGGTGGGGAGCTCTGATGTCTGGAGGGGACAGTTGCTTGTTTTGGATGTTTGAGATGTGTAAGGGGGGTTTGTTTGGGGTTTGGGGCTTTCATAGGGCATCTTTCTTTCTGGGATCCTTGTCTCTTGTGGGCAAGGGGTTTTCTGTCTTTTTCTTATGGTTTGCCTGGGCTTGAGTGTGTGAGTGATTGCTGGGGGGGAAGGGGGGGTTTTAGGGTATTCTTTTGTTTGGTTCCCCTTTTAGGACTGTTTGGGCCTTTTGCCCTGGGCCTTCCCTTTCTCTTCCTTCTGCTCCTGTGGAGGAGGACTGGTGTGTTGTGGTACTGTTGGGTTGTTCTTAGTGTGTGTGTGGGGATTTTGCTCTACACTGCTTTGGGGGGTGGGGGGATTGGGGGCCCTGTTGCCATCTTTGTGTGACTCTCTCTCACTCCACGTCCGTTGACTGGGGTATATGTTTGTAGTGGGATTTTCTGGGGATTTTGGGGGGTCTAGGGAGGGTGGGTGGGAGGGAGGTTTGGGTTGGGGGAGGTTCGGGCGTGGGTGGGGTTGGTATGGGGGGTGGGGGGTCCTCCTTCGCTCTGTTTGCCTTATTTTTGCTGTGATTTACTGTTTCACATTTGCTGCATTGTTTTCTTTAAGCGGATACTGCTACTCTGGGGGGGGGGGGGCTGGGCCCTTGGGGTAGTTTTCTTTTGGATTCCTTTTCTTCTCTCGCATCTTTTCTGACTTTCAGCTGTGAGTACCCCTTTTACAATCACATCTTGGAATGTAGGGGGGATTACATCGCCTGTCAAGAGATCCAAAATAATTGCTGCTCTACAACGCTATCGGTCAGATATTGCATGTTTACAAGAAACTAGATTGACTGATGCAGAACATCTTAAGTTGCGTCGTTCTTGGGTGGGGGAGGTGTATTTTGCTTCCTCTTCGGGCCGTCATGGGGGCATTGCTGTGTTGGTCCGCAAGTCTTCTCCCATAGGTGTTCAGGTTCTGGACAAGGAGCCGGATGGTCGCTCTCTGCTTTTACGACTTACCTTGGGAGGGCGTTCCTATCTTTTGTTAGTGGTTTATGGCCCTAATTCTGGGGAATCGGCCTTCTTGCAGCGGCTGCTTCAAATTTGTTCTCGATTTCCTAGTGATCCTCTATTTCTCTTGGGAGATTTTAACTTGGTCATGACTCCTGATCAGGATAAATCTGGATCTCCTGTTTCTTCTCTGGGCTCTAAGGGTCACCTTCTTTCGGATTTTTGTGAATCTCTTTCAGTTGTGGACCCTTGGCGCCTCCTGCATCCTGAAGTTCGTGACTACACTCATCTTTCTCGTGCCCATGGCACTTGGTCTCGCTTGGATTATATCTTCTTGTCTTCCTCTATGTTTTCTTCTGTTCAATCGGCTGAGATTGGACCTCTGTCTATTTCCGATCACGCTCCGATTTGGGTAGATGTTTTCTTGGATTCTTCGTACCTCCGAGCGTCATCCTGGCGGTTTCCCTTCTATCTGGCACAGGATACGGAATTTCGTGCCTTTTTGCAGGCCCAATGGGATGACTATTCAGCGAATAATGCTTCCCACGTGGATGATCCCATTTTGTTTTGGGAGGCTGGGATTCGAGGTCAGATCATTTCATTTCTGTGTGCTCGTAACAAGCGTATTAACCAAGGGATTGTTACTCTAGAACGGGCCTTACGTTTGGCGAAGCGGTCCTTTTCTCTTCACCTTTCTTCTGAGACTCGAGACAGTTATCTATCTACTCAGGTGGCCTTGAATTCACTTATTCATTCTCGTTTCCAAAAATGTAAAGCCTTTTATCAGCATTGTTTCCATCGTTATGGAAAGAAACCTGGACGCCTTATGGCTCGTTTGACTAAAGCTACGACTGGTAAGAAGCCGATTTTATCTTTGCGGACCCGGGGCGGTGGGGTGGTGTCTCAAACTTCTGAGATCTCCGGGGTTTTGTTTGACTTTTTTCGTCGGTTATATGAAGCTCCGGATGATGCTTCTTTGGAGATGATGACAGATTATCTTCACTCTTCTGGGCTTCCTCGTTTGTCGGAGGCTGCAATTTCCTCTCTTAACAGTCCATTCCGGGCCGTTGAATTGGAGTCTGCCATTAAATCGCTCCGCTCCAATCGGGCACTGGGCCCAGATGGGTTCTCGGGCGACTTTTATAGGCTCCTTTCCCCTTCTCTTTTTGGACCTTTGCTGGAGTATTTTAATGCTGCCACTGCGCGTGGCTCTTTTCCGCGCTTTGCGAACGAGGCCCTTATTACTTTGCTCTTGAAGCCGGGTAAGGATGCGGACTTGCCGGGGTCTTATCACCCCATTTCTCTAATAAATGTTGACCTCAAGCTCTTCGCACGCATGCTGGCTGATCGTCTTGCTCCTCATTTACCACAGCTTATACATGAGGATCAGGTTGGCTTTGTTCGGGGCCGCCAGTCGGTACATAATGTCCGCAAGGTACTTCTTGCTCTTGCTCAGTGCCAATCTCACCACATTCCGACGCTATTTGTTAGCCTGGATGCATCCAAGGCGTTTGATAGCATTTCTTGGTCCTTTTTGTTTCGCACTTTGGAGTATGTGGGGCTCGGAGGGTTCTTTTTGGATGCCGTGAGTTCCCTCTACTCTAATCCGCATGCCTCTCTGCTTGTCAATGGGACACGCTCAGACTCTTTCCCTATTCTTCGTGGTACCCGGCAGGGTTGCCTTCTTTCCCCTCTTCTGTTCCTTCTTTCTTTGGAACCCTTGTTATGCACGCTTCGGGGGTTTGCGGAGGTTAGAGGTCTCTCGGTTGGCGGCTTCGAACTTAAGACTCTGGCGTATGCAGATGATTTGTTCCTAATTCTTACCCGCCCTGAGGACTCTCTCCTGGCAGCTCTGGATCTTATTTCTGAATTTGGGTTTTATTCGGGGCTGTCCCTTAATTTGGATAAATCCTTGGCCTTACCTTTTCCACCTGATTTACGGACTTCCTGGAGGGGCGCTTTTCCTCTTCGTTGGGCTGATTCCGCTTTGCGGTACCTGGGGGTTACCATCCCGCTAGATTTATCTGGTCTGTACCAGTTGAATGTGACACCGCTGTTTCAGGCTTTACAAAATAAGTTGCACCTTTGGGAATCTCTTCCTTTCTCGCTTCTGGGTCGCGTACACTTGTATAACATGCTGTTGGTTCCCTGTTGGCTTTATGTTTTTCAGGTCCTTCCCCTTTATTTGACTTCTCGAGACGAGCGGAGACTGGAGCGGCTGGTCCAGAAGTTTCTTTGGGCTGGTAAATGACCTCGTTTGTCTTATAAGCGGGCGGCGACTCCCTGGTATAGAGGGGGTTTAGGTTTATTGAATCTCAGATACTTAACAGTTAGTTGTGGCATGAGGCATATCAATGATCTCTTTAGGGGTACTTCAGCGTTCACTAACACTCCTCTGGAACTTACTTGTTTTCATTCTACTCACTTTAGTGCCTATCTCCATTCTGTCCTTTCTATTGTACCTGAGTCTCTTTCTATGAAAATATTGCATAGACCCTTGAGGAAGGTTTGGCGTTGGGTCTGCAAATTTCACAATCTTTCTTCCTCTGTTTCTCCCTTTCTACCTCTTCGCTTTAATGGTTCATTCCTGCCTGGGACTGATGGGCCGAGTTTTGTTCGGTGGGGAACAAAGGGCATTCATTATTTGTTTCACTTGGCTGATGATGCTGGTACCCCTAAATCTTTTGCTCAATTGCAAACGGAATTCGATCTTCCCCCTTCTGACTTTTTTGCTTATATGCAAATTCACCATTACATTTCTTCCTTACCTTCTAGCTCATTGCAGGCCTCCTGCCAAGAGTCGTTGTCCACGGCTTTTACCATTGGTTCACAAGAATCGGTCCCGCTCAAGTTCCATCATCGCCACTTGAAAGATGAATGCCCTTTGTTTGACCATTCTCGGTTGCGAGATGCTTGGTCTTGTGATCTTGGTGTAGACTTGCCTTCGGACATACTTCTTCAGTCTGTCCGCCGTTTGCCTGCATTTCGTAAATATACCACCTTTTGGGAACAACATTTTAAATTGATTTTTCGTTTATACATCTCTCCTAAAAGGGCTTATTTAGCTCATTTTCATTTAAATGCAGCCTGCCTTCATTGTCAGGCCCCAGAGGCAAGTTTGGGACACATGTTTTGGACTTGTCCTCAGGTACAGCTTTTTTGGACTGCTATTTTTGCTTTTGTTGAGAATCTTTGGCATGTTACCATCCACAGCTCTCCTTTGCTTTTGTTTGGGACTCTTCCTCACTACTTTCCACGTTCCAAAGGAGTAGCAGCTTTCCTCAAGTGGACTATCCTGATTGCTTTGAAATGCATCTTACTGAAATGGCTTGAAGTTGAGGCTCCTGACTACTCCCTTTGGAGGAGCCGCATGATAGCTCTCTTGATGTGGGAGCGACGGGATGTGCCAGATTTGTCCTCTCGCCAGGGCCGCCTTTTCCAGTCTACTTGGGAACCTTTCTGGACTACTTTGACCCCTCTGGCTCGTAGCCGGATTCTTAATTGATGCTTTTTGTTGCGCTTACCCTTTTGTTTCATTTTCTGTATGACTTGCTCATTGTTTCTTTATGGTAATTGGAAGGAGGACCCAGGGGTGGGATTGGGGGGAGGGGGGTGTTTTGGGGTGGGGGTGGGTGGTTATTTGGGGGGATATTTCAAACTCGTTTGAGCTGCTTTTTGACCTTGTTGTGCCCTTCTGTTGTTTTCTTGATTGCTCAATAAAATACATTTGACTATAAAAAGTTGGGGGATGGAAGGAGACAGATGCCAGACCAGGGGAAAGGAAGGAAGGAGGGAGAGAGAGAAAGGAAAGAAAGAGATGTCAGACCATGGAAATAGGGACGGTAGAAGAGAGAGATAGAAGGGAAGGGAAGACATGGAAACGTAGATTTTGAAAAGAAAGCAGAAAAATTGAATATTAAGTTAATGCCAAAGATGGATGCAAGGTAGAAAGTGAAGACAGAGAGAAAAACAGTCAAAGGACAAGAAGGTCCTGGAAACAGTTAAAAGTACAGAAAAATAAAGTCACCAGCCAACAAAGGTAGGGAAAATGATTTTATTTTCAATATAGTGATTGAAATGTGTCAGTTTTGAGAAAGGAAAGATATTAAACTTTAAATGTGAGGGCTGCAGAAAAAATAGGGTACTTGGAGGGCTGCAGAAAAAATAGTTAGTGACAATTTTGCATAAGGTAAAACTCTTTATAGTTTATAAATCTTTCCTTTAACTGTTAAAGGAAAGATTTATAAACTATAAAGAGTTTAACTCATGCAAAGTTGTCATTTCTTTATTAAGACATTAACTATTTTTTCTGCGGCCCTCCAAGTACCTACAAATCCAAAATGTGGCCCCACTAAGGGTTTGAGTTTGAGACCACTGGTCTACAGCTACCCTATGTATATCTTGCACATCCAGAGGCCTTGAAATGACCCAACCATGCATCTATATAGCATAATCAGTAAATGTATCCACACCAAGCCACACACCGTAGCCCTCTCAACTTGTTCACGTTATGCTTCTGCATGACACATGCAACATATTCTTCCACAGGATAACACACCGGAGTCTGCATATTCCAGTATGCAACCACAAAACACATACCCTTTGAACACAGCTGCAAGGGTCCACAACAAGATCATCTCAGTATTCCTATGAATTCCTATCAAGAGAAGTGAGGGAGGTTGTTTTAGAGACCTGTCAAATGCAAGAGGAACCCTTACTATGATGTCTTCCTGAATGGGTCCTGGACTGGCCTAGCAGTATTTGAGGAAAGGAAATTAGCAGGTTAGAACAAATTGCACCTTTCTTATCATCCTGCTAGACCAGTCCAGATGAGTGGAAAGTACCAAATCTTTATAGCTTTTAGGGTGTGAGGAAGACCAGGACACAGCCCTGGGAATGAGATAGCACCACCTTTGGATCAAGCATTATTGTACAGAGGTTGCGCAGGGGAACACAATATCAAGGACAGACCCCAGCATAAATGACCGTGTCAACCCTAGACATATCTATAGACAATCCCACTGAGACATTAGGCAACCCCAGAACAAACTACAATCCCCAGTGGCGATACTGAAACACTTACAGACACAGATAATTTACAAAATTATCAACATATATAAAAATATATCAAAATCAGATCATGAGCAAGTTATAATGCCTTCAAAACAAGAGTAGAACCTTTTAAGTTCACAAGGAAATTAAAAATGATTGATTTTTTTTTCTCTACTAAAACAGTCAGTAATATTGACCACTAATTGCAAAGCATCTAGTAAATGGCAATGTCAATCCATTCATCCAGACCTATGAAACCGATTATGAACGATATCACTCAATTTGGAAGAAAAGAGTAGGAGGCCTTTAAAAAAAAAAAATAATGTCATGAAATAAAAGAAGCAAGCTAAAGAATCCCTTAAGAAAGATGATTTGATTATCATCAAACCTGCAGGAAAGGGAGGCACAATTGATTAATAAATGTGATTATATTTCAGTGTGATCAGATAGTTAAATGATACTATGTTACAAAGAAGCTCAAAAATAATCTTACTCCAATGATTCGAAAGAAAAAAACCTCCCTTGTCGATACTGCCACAATAGCAGATTTTCTCACATATAAATTAAATTCTTAACAATTTCTCATCCAATTATTCCAACAATTTTATTTTTTTTTAAACTGACTTTTGATGTAGAGTCTCTTTATACAAACATTCCCCAAAAAGAAGCCATAGAAATGATCAGAAAAACACAGACAAAAAAATTTCCACCTAAGAGTTGCCACCGAATTTGTTGTGCCTATCAGAATGTTTGTTTTATTTTTTATCAGCAGATCAAAGGTGCCATAGTGGCACCCTCAGTGGTCAACTTTCAGGTGGCATGTTTTGAAGAGAAGTTTCTTACCAAACACCAATTTAAGAAAAATATTATTTTATGGAAATGCTACACAGATGATTTCTCCTGAAAAGAAGGGATTTGAAAATGTTTTATTATTGGTTGAACACAGGGCCGGATTAAAGAATAGGCCCAGTAGGCACGTGCCTAGGGCCTGAAGTTGTCAGAGGGGCCCGATAAAAGAGAACTCAGGTGTTTTTTTTTTCCTTGGCAACGCGGGCCCCCCGGGAAAGATCAGCAGTGCTGGGCCTCCCCCGGAAAGATCAGCAGCGCTGGCCCCCCCCAGGAAATCGACAACACCACCCTTCCCCCCGGCATCGACATCAACCAACTAGATTAAGTGACGTTGGAAGGGGTGGACCGGCAGATGCAAGGAGTTGCTGCAAGGTCCCGTGATAACTGCGTCTGCCAGCTCTGCTCAGGGAAGAAGTAAGTGACGTCGGAGGGGTTGGACCGGCAGATGCAGTCATCGCGGGAACTTGCAGCAACTCCTTGCATCTGCTGGTTTTTTCTTTCAATCACTATGTAGCCTAATGCCACACAAGCAGCGCTGTTACAAACATATTCTGTTTCCTTCCTTGGACCAGAAGGAGATACTGACAAACCACTGGAAGAGATCCCAAAACAACTACCCAGGAACAACACCCAAAGATCCACTTAGTGTGTGAACCAGTTGAGTGGAGTGGACTAACTGGGGGGTGGAAATGGGCCCAGAGTTTGCTCAGCAGAATTTCCCAGACCACATCTTCCTCTCAACACATTGACACGCTGCACCACCACCACCACCACTAGGAACACCTCACCAGGTAGGACAGCAATGCTTATAAACTTTATAAAACACATTATTATATTTTCTTATAAAGCACATATTTTAACTGAACTCTCTGACATCCTCAGCCTTTCTATTCACAAAAATAGAAGGAAGAAAAGTTCCCATTTCCTGCTGTCTCATGTCCCCGGCCTATACAATATTTTTCTTCTGCAGACCCTTCAAAAGTCTATCCAAATCCTCATTTCACTTGCATTATAAAGTAATGAGGATGCTATCTCTTCCCAATCCCAGGTCCTAAAGTCTAAGATAGTAGCGCAAACTAGTGCTGCCAGATTCAGGAAAAAAAAAAATTTCGATTCGATTCAGCCTATTGAATTGGTTTATCGATTCGATTTTCCTGCCCAATTGGGTGTTTTTTTCAAACATCCTGGTGGGTTTATTTTATAGCTTTTTCACCCCCCTTTGGCTTCTCCTAATCACACTGGCGCTGTGGTGTAAATAAAATAAAGAAACAAAAAGGACTTTTTCTCTCTCTGTTAAATCCTAGCTCATGTTTGCGGTCTAACACCAGCTCTGGCAGGATACACATTTCAAATCTGACATATTGTAATCACAAAACAGAAAATAAAATTAGTTTTTCTACCTTTTGTTGTCTGGTTATTTTTCAAATCTTGTTGGTCCAAGGCTCTGGTTGTCTTCTGATAACTTGCTTGCCAGGGTCTCCTTCTTTCTTCTTTCTCCGTGCTAACCATCCATCTGTCATCTCTGTCTTCCCCTTCCGTTTCCCTTCCCTCCCCCGGATGTCTGGCATCTTTCCTTTTTATCGTCTCCCACCACAGATCCACCTTTTCTTAACTACCCTTTCATCCAGCATCTCTCCCTCCTTCCCCACCACCCCAGGGTCCACCATCTCTCCCTTTCTTTTCCCAACTACCCTCCTAACCAGTATCTTTATCCCGCCTCTCCACACCATCCCTTGTGTCCAACTTCTCTCCCTTTCTGTTCCTTTTCTCCCTAAAACCCATGGTCCATCATCTCTCTCCCTCTCCTCTATTTTCAGACCCATTATTTCTTCCCACCCAAAGTCCGGCATATGCACGTCTCTTTGAACCCCTCCCCCTTCCCTCCGTGTACTTCTACACCAGGGCCCCTCCTCCCCTGAAGGCCTGTTCCCCCTTAAAGGTCTGCATCCCACCCCTGAAGGCCTGTCACCCCCTTGAAGGCCTACACCCCCCCCCCGAAGGCCTGCCTGCCTGTTCCCTTTGAAGGCCTGTCCCCCCCTTGAAGGCCTACCTGCCTGTTCCCTTTGAAGGCCTGCACCCCCCCTGAAGGCCTGCCTGCCTGTTCCCCTTGAAGGCCTGTCCCCCCCTTGAAGGCCTGCCAGCCTGTCCCCCTTGAAGGCCTGTCTCCACCCCTGAAGGCCTGTCCCCCCCTTGAAGGTCTGCCTGCCTGTTCCCCTTGAAGGCCTGTCCCCTCTTGAAGGCCTGCCTGCCTGTCCCTCTTGAAGGCCTGTCCCCCCCGAAGGCCTGTCCCCCCCCCTTGAAGGCCTGCCTGCCTGTTCCCCTTGAAGGCCTGCCCCCCCCTTAAGGCATGTCCCCCTGAAGGCCTGTCTCCCCCCACAAGGCCTGCCTGTCTGCCCGCCCCACCCTAAAGGCCTGCTGCCCCCCCCTGAAGGACCACTCGCCCCCCCACCACCTCGAAGGACTGCTCATCCCCTCCGGCCTCTCTGCACCATTTACCTGGGGAAACAGCCTGCAGCAAGATCGCGATGCCAGCGATCTTTGCCTACTTTGGCTGTTTCCTCCGCCGTGGACCCCCCCTCCTCTGACGTCAGAGGGAATCCAGATGCAACACCCGGACGTCGAGGGCTGAACCGGACGCAGGGGGGGAACCAGACCAGGAGCACCCCCTCAGGGCTTGCACCCGGGGCGGACCGCCCCCCGCCCCCTCCTTGGTACGCCACTGCTGCAGGTTCTGTTACATCTACTCCAGATTCTGTACGTGTGGTGATGTACCAAAGCAGTTGCTGACTTCTAGAGTGGGACAGAAGAGCTTACCCACAATACTGAGGACCCAAAAGTGATGTCCTCCCAAGCCGCCACATCCACTCTGTAAAATTTAGTAGCTGCTTGACAAATCTCTATGGGAGGCACTGCTCGAGACTCCGCCTAGGAAGAGGTGATGCTCCTGGTCGAGTGTGCCTTGAGAAAGACTGGTAGCAGCTTTTCATAGGCATTGTATGCCAAAGAAATAGCCATGCAAATCCATCTAGCAACAGAAGCTTTAGACACCGGCTTGCCACGCTGGGAGTGGTGGGTAAGCACGAACAGATGGTCAGAAAGGCAAAAATCATTCATCCTTTCCAAACACTAGAGCAAAACCCTGCGGACGTCCAGTTTCTTCTACAATCTATCCTGTTTGTCAAACCCTGTGGATTGAAAAGCACGCAGACGAACCTCCTGGTTGATGTGGAAATCTAACACCACCTTTGGGAAGAGCTATAGCTCACTGGTTGAGCTGCTGCCTCTACATCTAGAGGTTGTGAGATCAAATCCCAGTATTACTCCTTGTGACCCTGGGCAAGTCACTTAAGGAAGACCTCTGAAGATTTTTCATCATCGGTGCAGTAAAACCACCACAATGCTGAAAAATCTTCAGAGGCTTGCTCTGAGGCCTTCCTTCTGCTAACAAGTTACATTACATTACATTAGTGATGTCTATTCCGCCTTTACCTTGAGGTTCAAGGCGAATTACATAAGAATTGTTATGATATTAAGAATTACATATTGTTAAGATAATAATAAGAACTTAAGGAATAGTTTGAACATTTTCTAATTTGCTAAGAAGTAGATAATATTGCAGGAGGAGTTTGGGATATGTCTGGTGGTGTTATATTGGTTTTATATATTTTTTGAAGAGTAGGGTTTTTGTTTCTTTTTTGAAGGTTTTGTAGTCTGTAGTTGAAATAAGCAGATTGGCGAGTTGTCTGTCCAGTTTCACTGCTCTGGTGGCCAGTAGATTGTCATACAGTTTTCTTTGTTTGACGGGTGTATGAATATTGTGTGGGTTCTCCTGTGTCTGTTTGAGGTAGATTGAATTAGTCGATTGTTCCAGTAGGTTGGGCTGTCTCCGTTTATAGCTTTAAATAGTAGGCAGTTGAATTTAAAGTGTACTCTTGCTTGTATTGGGAGCCAGTGTGAGTCGTGGTATGTCTCTGTGATGTGGTCATATTTTTTCAGCGAATAGATGAGTCTTAGAGCTGTGTTTTGTATTGTTTGAAGTCCCTCCTTGATGTAACTTCCGGTTTTGTGAAACCAAAGTTATATCAAGGAAGGGCTCATTGGCAAAAGGAAGGCCTCAGAACAGGCCTCTGAAGATATTTTAGCATGGCTTGGCTGGCTCATTCAGGTAAGGTAGGCGCGAGGGGAGCTGGGAGGAGATGCTGACCTGTGGTGGAAAGGGGGTGCTGCCGTTATCGCTGCCCCTGGTGCAATTTTTTTTTTGCCGTAAGAATAAGGCTGTTTACTGCTACTGTGGGGTGGTAGAAGATCTTTTTCCTGTCGTAAACCAGCCACAATTTTTTCTGTTCCCACAATCTTACCACAGTTGCATCCCTGTGTCATTCTCTACTGCCAGGCCTTTGCTTAAGCCACTAGAATAGAGGGACTAGATTTATCTATGTATTTCCAATAGTATACCCAAATCAGTAATTTTTTTTATATACCTGTAAAACTAATCTGAAAAGTGTTTTTTTTTCCTTCAAAAAATGAAATCTTCATCTGGTTGTAAATATTAAGATTATACCAGCAAGAATTAGCCTTTCTGTAGAAAGCCATGATTTAAATCCAATATAAATCAAATCCACCCTGGACAATTTCATTTAATTATGTTATGGAAATGCATTTACAACCGTGGCAGAAACCTATTTACAATGTATTCTATCCAACTGATATTTTCAAATAAGCAAAGGCACTTTATTAATTTGGAAGAATACAAGCTTTGTAAATGGGTTTCTGCCCGAGCTTCTAATGTATTTTGAACTAGAGAGCTGCACAAGAATGGGATTGATAGACACCCTGTGGAGCCCAAGGAGATCCTGTAGGAATCCCCTCCAGGCTTCATGGGGTTCCCACAGGGATGGAAGTAGTTCCTCTGCGGGAGCATACCTGCCTGACTCAGCCATACTTACTCTCTTCCACAGGCTGCCGGGAGCAATCCTAAATACTTCTGGTGGCTGACCTGCTTCCCTGTGACGCATGTCAGAGGGAATGCTTCTGGATCAGCCGCCAACAGTGCATAGGAAATGCTGCCAGCAGCCTGTGGAAGAGAAGAAATATTACACAGGAGACATAGGGGAGGTGGTAAGGGAGGGAAAAAGATATGCAGCCAGTGGGGGAGGGAAGAGAAAGAATGGTTGGATATGGGTGTGTGCAGGAAAGGAAGAAAGAGGGAGAATTGTTGGACATGGTGGTGGAGAGGAGGGAGGAAGAGATGAGAAAGGGAGAAATACTGGATGTTGTGGTAGGAAGGGAGGAACAGATACAAAAGAAAGAAGAGACAGGAAGATGCTAGTAGGGAGAGCGGAAGGGACAGGGAGATTTCAGGCTTCAAAGGTGGGGAGGGGAGAAAAAGGGAGCAGATGTTGGGCAGGGAGGGAGAAGCTGGGAAGGTGGCACCATGTGGGAGAGGTAGGGGGGGAGGTGGAGTTGGCAGAAAAATGGATGAGCAGAGGATAGTGATTACAGTGGGTAAAAATAGTTTAATGGTAAATAGACTGAAGATGGAAGGGAACGGAAGAGTGGGTGAGAGAAGATGGATACTTGATAGCTAAAAATTGAAGAGAAGTGAGCAAGACTGTGAAATTTGAGTGGACTTAGGTAGAAAAGAAAAATAGAGAGAAAAGGAGGAACGATCTAAATGGAAAGGTTAACTTATCAGAGGCAGTTGTAGTGAGGGAAAAGAACAAGACAGAGGAAAGAAGAAAAGACCAATGGACAGCTTGCTTGAAGAAGAATTTGCAGAAAACAGGATAGCAAAAAAAGAATGAAAAATTATGTTCTCATCTGTTAATTTTCTTTCCTTTAGATGCAGCAGATGAATCCAGAGACCAATGGGATTGCACACATCTACCAGCAGGTAGAGATAGAGAAACTGATTAACAGGTGATCCTATTGGCTGGCACACCTCCTGCATCTTCAGTATTGCTCCTTGCCCAAGCATCCGTAACCATCAAAATGCTTAGCATGTAAAAAACTTCTTTCCCATAACAAATTTCAAAAGGTAATAATATAGAATACAACTATCAATAATAACAGACTTTGAAAGTTGCAAAAGAAAAAAAATGATAGTCAATATCCAGAAAGGGTAGGGCTCTGGATTCATCTGCTGCGTCTAAAGGAAAGAAAATTAACAGGTGAGATCATAATTTTTCCTTCCTTAGCAACAGCAGCAGATGAATCCAGAGACCAATGGGAAAGCAATCCTCAATCTGGGTGGGAAGCAAACGCCGCCTCCACAACAACCGAAGCACTAAACGCTGCCTCCGCATGCGCCCCCATATCCAACCGGTAATGCTGAGATAAAGTATTCTTGGAAGACCAAGTAGCCGCATGACAAAACTCCTCCAAGGAAAAAAACTGTGGACTACGTCCAAGTAGCTGCCATTGCTCTGGCTGAATGGTCATGAAGTTCTTCCGCCAAGTAAGCGTAAAGAATGTCCTCCTGGACCCTTCGAGTGATGGAGGCTTTGGACGCTGCCATATGTTTGTCGCATACCTTGAAAAAGAGGTGATCTAAATGACTAAAAGTCATTAGAAACCTACAGATTGCGGAGAATGCTACGCACTTTTAAAAAATGCAGTGATGAAAAGCTCGCCTCCCCATTCCTCCTCCCAGGAAGAAGGAAGGAAAAGTGAGAGTGGCATAAAAGAAAGGATGACACCAACTTAGAAAGAAATTGTGGTACTGTCCAAACTGACACCCCAGAATTTGTAAATCAGAAATAAGAATCCCCGCTGTACAAGGCCTGCAACTCAGAAAACCGTTGAGCTGAAGCCATGGCCACAAGAAACACTATGTTCAACGTCACAGCCTTTTAGAGTCTCAAAATACAAGGTTGAAACGAAGCCTTCTGTAAACTGCGAAGAAGTACCTTAAAACTGTACTCCGGACAGGGCTTCTTAAAAGGTGTATGAATATACTGTACTCCTTTTAGGAACTGAACTACTTGAAGCTGAGAAGTAAGCGAAGAGCGAGATACCTAGCCCTTGTAACAAGCTAAGATTGCCACTTGAAGCTGAAGGGAATTGAATGCTAAGCCCTTTCTACAACTCTACAAAATATAGCGTTTGATAAAAACTATATTCCTTCTGTAGACTCACACTGATCCGCAGTTTCACCACAACCAGAAACCAGAAAAGAAGTGCAAATAAAACATACTCATAACTTTGTTGATAGTGCCGGGAGATGCCGGTTGCTCAGCACTATGAGGGCAGAATAATCACTGTGGTCTCTTTTTTTTTTTTTTTACAGTGAAGGGAAAGAAGAAAAATCGAGACCCAGTCAGATCCTCTATCATTGGAGGGAGGGTGAGGCAGGGACCTGGGGGGGGCCCAGATGAAACCCCTAAAGCCGGCACCGTTCAGCCAGACACCCCTGTCTCACTGAAGAGAAACCTCTACAGGAGAAATAAAATTGCCATCTCACTGAAGAGAAACCTCAACAGGAGAAATAGAATGGCAGTCTCACTAAAGAGAAACCTCAACAGGAGAAAATAATTTTCCAGTCACAGCCAGAATTCATGAGCTAGTTGAATAGCGACCATCACCTGCTGGGAGATAGAGCATACTGAAGATGCAGGAGGTGTGCCAGCCAATAGGACCACCTGTTAATCAGTTTCTCTAACTCCACCTGCTGGTAGATGTGTGCTATCCCATTGGTCTCTGGATTCATCTGCTGTTGTTGCTAAGGGAAATGGAATCAACCTGATAGAAAAAAAAAATCTCCAGACAACAAAGGTAAAAAAAAAAAGCATTTTATTTTGAATTTATTGACTGATATATGTTAGCTTTGGGAAATGTATATAGTAGATGTCTTTGTATTGTGTTCAATAGAAAAAAGAAATGCATTTCTGTTTTTATTTCTCTAGCGTTGAAGTATTTGCTGAATTTAACTTTTTGGGGGCTCCCAGTTCAATTTTTGTCTCTAATTTGTGATTCCTTGTTTTGTATTTAGTAATGGCAAGTTTTGGGAACTTGGAGGAAAGAGTAGGACTACCATATTTGGTTTAGTATAAAAGCCCTGTTCCGACTCGACCCGCCCCCAACATAAACCTTGTCTCTTCTCCTTCCCTGAGCTCGGGACCATGTCTGGAGAGCCTACGAGCATGCGCAGATGCATGTGATGACATCACATACATGCTTGGAGGCCTTCCAGATGAGGCTCCAAGCTCTGGCAGAGCTGCTGGGACAAACTGCTGGGTTTTCAAAATCCATCCACATATGTCTTCTAAAAAGAGGGCACGTCTGGGTAAATCCAGACATCTGGTAACCCTAGGAAAGGGAGACCTCTAGGCACCAGCATGTCTGACCACTGCTGTAGTTGGAGATCCCCAAGCAATGCCAGCTGAGTACCTCCTCCAAAGGTGGCCAGAACTCCCTTCTACCAAGTGTGGTAGTCGCTGGTAGCATCCTTGAGCTGCCAGTTTAGGAAAACTGCTGCTGCCAGCCAAGCTTGATAAAAGGGAGTTTTGGCCACCTTTGGAGGAGATCCTCGGCTGGCGGTGCTTGGCAATTTTAACCAGCCACAGCAATGTAAAATGATTTAGGGCTCCTTTTACAAAGCCGCATAAATGATTCTCTTGGGCAGTCTGCGTTTATACATTAATTTTACTGTTACTGTTACTATTTAATACGTTATTTCTTTCTGAACCACTAGCTCTTATCTTTATGCTCATATTCACTGGTTCCATTCATTTAAATTGCTACTACACTCCTTATACATGGAGAAAGTGGTGTGATTGCCGGTTAGTCTATTTTAAAGAATGAAACATGAATTAAAATAAAAAAAGAATGAAGTTATATTTTTGTGTTGAGATAACAATTCACTTAAGCTGTAACTTTGCCACCATCATACATATAAAATAGAGTAGTAGACCTTTTATTTATCTGGGTTGTTATATTCAGAGCAGCTTAAATTCATCCTTTACACCTAAGCTATGCAGGCCACCAGTCTGCTCGTAACTACGCCTCTTTTATACATAAAAATATTTGTAGAATCTGCGCGAATTAAAAAAAGAAAATAACGCCAGGTGCATTAATTAGCGCCTACCGCTCTGGTGAAAACTACGGTTAAACAGCACAGTGCATCGACTCCTCCGAGTCCTCGTTTCAATAATTCAGCGCAGCTGCATTTGTTCTTGCTCTCTGCTCGGGTTGACGCAACAAGGGTGACGCTGACACATTCAGGAGCCGGCGACATCAAAAGTCATCACCTGATCGGCAGGTGGGTGCGGCGACCACCATGTGCAGCGACTTGACAGCACGTGAAGGTCGCCATACGCATGCGCCACTAGATCAGGTGACCCCCCCCAATAGCTCATGCTGGGCCAGTATATGTGTCGGTGGGAGCTAGAGCTGTGTGTTGAATGATTAAAATGACGAGAAAGCGGACGTCTTGGAGGACCCCAGGCTGGTAGCTGGAACCCCGCGCGCAGGCGCCACTTGCATTCCCGCAGCTCCCGTTCTCCGGCGTCCCGCCCCCTCCTCTGACCGTACTTCCTGTTTCCGGCAAGGCGGGACGCCTCAGTGGGAGACAAGTTGTGTCGGAGGGGAAGGAGAAGGAAAGCTGCGGCTTGTTGGTGGGCGACCTCAGGACAGAGTTTGAAGGTAGGATGGAGTGGTGGGGAAGGGTTTGAGGGGCAGGTGCTGGAAGGGAGCGAAAGCCAGTCCCCCGAATGCTCGGCGTGTGAAGGCAGCCGAATGCGTGTGGCTTAGTATCTTTGCTTGTTCCGATCGCCTCCCCGTGCGTAGGGTGCTAGGGAACTTCCAGATATGTGGAGCAATTTGAATCCGGTTAGGAAGGGTCGTTTTGTATCTTATAATGAGTGCGCTCGGGCGCTACTTAGTGGCGTTAAATTGACATGTTTATTGTTACTTGTGGGATTCTACAGTAGGTCACAAGTGACGAGCTTCAACTTTGTTAATGGTATTTGATTTGTGCATAAGAAATTGCAGATATTTTAAGAGTAAGCTAGTGTTGACAAAGTTTAGGACGTATTGTCTTGCTTTAATAACTTGGTGTCTATTAAACTACAGAGAGGTGACTCATGAATTTAACTCGTTGAACTACTCAATCTCAGTCTTACCTAAAAATCACGTTTCTAATGTGAATGGAACTTTGCAATTCTAGTATAGAAGCTATGAATGGTGGCTTTTGATTACTATAGAACATAGAGATTTAAGAACAATGTAACTCACTTTTCCCCCCTTTTTTGTAGTTCAGTAGCACTGAACAGAAAACGGAGTCACAATGCTACTGTTCTTCTCTCTGAAGAGGTGAATAAAGATTTTGAATGAAAAATGGCTGACAGAGGTGGGAGGACTGTTCCAGTGCCAGTGTACATTGAAGTGGAATATGATTATGAGTATGAAGCAAAAGAAAAAAAGATTGTAATAAAGCAGGGTGAGAAATACATCCTTCTGAAAAAGACCAATGAAGACTGGTGGCAAGTCAGAAAAGATGAAAATTCAAAACCCTTTTATGTACCAGCACAGTATGTTAAAGAAGTAGCACGGAAAGCACTAATGCCTCCAGTTAAACCACCTGGCCTGTTGTCAACCAGCTCTTTGAAACTTATACAAGGACTACAAAGGTCAACAGAAAATATAAATAAGTCACCAGAACTTTCCAGTTTTGGGAAATCCTCTTCAGGTCAAATAGCCGGTTTAGTTCGGGATGTCAATCAGAATATTGGACCTAATACTAGTCCAAATCAAATAAAAGGCCTGACTCTGGATCTTGCCCAAAATAATGAGAAGCTGGGTGGTGGTTTGCCTTCTCCTAAAACTTCTAGTCAAAGTAGGAGCCCCTCGGTGCTCAATTTTCCCCTTCCAGAATTAGTGGAAACGGAGAAGACAAGCTTTTCTAATGAACAGTCTTGCGACTCAGCTGGAGATGGCTCTGAAAGACTTCATCAGGATTCCGAATCTGGAGATGAACTGAGCAGCAGTTCCACAGAACACATGCAGGTGAGTGTAGAACAGCATTACACAGAAATGTTCAACACTATTCACATTTCATGATCTCACAATTTTTTGGTAATTTTGTTATTGAATGTGTATTTGTAGAGTTTTCCAGAATGTAGTTACTACTTGGCTAGTAACCTTAAAAGTTGACATAACCTGTTATGAATCCTACTAAGATGATTTTTTAAATGTCCATTTTAGCTTGCACTTGAGATGGAACTTCTTTCTCTGTAGTCCTGTCGGCAATAGTGGGTTGTTAGGATTAGTTGTGACATGTTGAAAAAGTGTGTTGGTTTATGGTCCTCCCCTCCCTTGAATTTTTTTCCAAATACAGTAACTTCTTTTTACCAACTGCACATTTCAAGCAATGATAAAGGTACAGAAAATCCATGGTTGCTTTGATGTCGCTATTAACATTTTGAGTACTATAAATCAAAATATTCAATATGTCTCATCATACAGAATTCATACAGTGAAGGCTGGCTTGGTAGTTTTACCATATATAAAGTTTTAAATCATGTTTTCTGCTCTCTTGGGTCATCACACAAGAGAGCAATGCTTGGTTGATTCAGATTAGAGAATGACATGGGGAAAAAATTTGTCCCTGTTGCCGCCCCTTCCCCGCAACCACTGTCCCTGCCCCGTCCCCATGATCACTGTCCCCGCAGCATCCATACAAGCCTCAGTACTGCAATATTTACCTTATTCCTTCCTTATAAATCAAAGTTCTGTCTGCTGAACTAGAGAGAGAGATTTTCAGCTGGCAGGGCTTTGTTTATAAATTTTTATCTACACAACTAATATACTACTTTATCCTAAAGAGAAAAGAAATAGAATTTTTTTTTCTACCTTTTGTTATCTAGATTCTGCTTTCCTCATCTTCTCATTCAGTTCCTTCCATCCACTCTTCTCTCTCTGTCTTCCGTTTGCTGTGTTACTGTGCCTCTCCCTTCACCCCTCCCCCATTGGTCTGGCACCCATCTTCTTCCCTCCGCTCCCCCCATAGACTGGCATCTGTCTTCTTCCCTTCCAGCGTCTTCTCCCCTCCACCTCCCCGTCAACGTCTGTTCCTTTCCTTTCCACCTCCACCCTTCTCTCTCGCCATCTCACTGCCCTTCGGCACCTCTCACGCGGTCCGAGCATCTCCCTCCCTCACCTTCGTGGCATATTTTAAGTTTAGAGTAACTTGTTGAAAGCTGCCAGAGTCTGCCTACATGCAGTTGTGTGCGTCTGTGGGTAGAAGCTTCTCCTCTGACGCAACCGGAAGTTGCATCAGAGAAGAAGCTTCTGCCCACAGATTTGTGCGACTGCACGTAGGCAGACTCTGGCGGTTTTCAATAAGTTACTCTAAACTTAAAATTCACTGTGAAGGTAAGGGGGAGGGAGAAAGATAGATTCAGGGAGGGAGGGAGGGGGCCGCGCGCGTTCCCTGAATCTATCTTTCTCCCTCCCCCTTACCTTCACGCCTTGTCCCCGTACCCGCAGTGAGTACTTCCCCCCCCCTCCTCCACAGTTTCGGCAGGTTACCTGCGGCTACCCGCGAGTAACATCTACCGTGTCATTCTCTAATTCAGATCTCATAATTGAAAGATTCTACAAGGAGCATTGATGCATGGCCTCAGGTACTAGATTCCCAGCTCTGTTTCTGATGAGCTAAAAGTATAAAAAAAAACACGCCACATAAGAAAACTATTCCATTAAAGAAAAAAAGAATCGTACAGCGGAATGAGAAATATTCTGTTTACTTTTCAGCGAGTAATCTTTCATTTTAGATGCTGATTTTTGAATCAAATATATCTTTCAACTTGGATTGTGGTCTGGGATCAGGTTTTATTGGTCTGAGGTCTGAAATATAGTTAAAAAATCAGGCGCCACAGTATAAGCAAGGAAGTAATTTAATATACATGTAACTGTTTTGGGTCATCTGGATATATATTATATGCTCTCTGTTCTTGATTGGTCATAGTCGCCCAGATTATTGGCTCATACTTTTTCCATTTTTCAGAAAATTTACTTTGCCAAGACTTAATAAAATGCTAGTCTATTTTGTGTTCAAATTTAAAGATTCTGAAATGGAAAGCAATTATTGCCACAACTGATTCTAAAGGGTACAAGTGGCACAGTGTAATCATATAGACAGAAACAGTTCATGACGTTTTAAAGGCTAACAGTTATATCATATTCTGAATGATCTGAAGTCATATACTCGGGGGAGGGGGGGGGGCTTATTTTCAGAAAAGGTAGACGTCTAAAAGACAGCACAAACCAGCACTTTGATGTTTTGCTAGTCAAAACGTCCAATTGGGGATTCTCAAAAGACTTTCTAGATGTCTTTGTGGTCACTTTCTGTCCAGTGTATCTAAATCTTAAGGGAGTGCATTAGAGGCATGTTTTGGGGTGGGCTTAGGACTTGGATGTTCTTCAGGGATTATCAAACTTGTAACAAAATGTCCAGGGTACCATTTAGATGTTGGGGCTAGACCTATTTTAAAAACTAATAAGAATCAAAAAGGTGCCTTAACTGACCAGATGGAATAAGGGTGGAGGGATTAAGGCATGACTCCACCCTAACTCCCCCAGTGATTATGGACCCCCCCTCCCACCACCCAAATATGTAAAACATAAAATAAAAAAAGTCAGTACTTTCCAGCCTGCCTTATGGTTTATATACATCTCCACAGCAGTGTAGAGAGCCAATCTAAGGGTTACTGCAGTGATAAACACCAGTGTTCTCCCTAGCGTGTTTTAGCTGGGCGCTCCGCCTGGCTAATTTAGGTGAGTGCCCGGCTGTCATCTTGCATCTGCAGATCTACAAACAGCCCCGCTCATCGCACCACCAACATCGAAGCCGTGCACCAATCCTCTTTCCTGCCCCTACTCCAGGGGTGTCCAATCCGCGGCCCAGCTTAGGTGGCCCAGCTTTTCCCTTCCTCCAGCGGATAGTTTTCTGGCCAGTTCCCTTGCTGCAGTCGTCTGCGGGCGGTGTCGGCTCCTTGCACACGATTCACAGCTGATTCGGAAGCGTTCCCTCTGACGTAACGACTGAATCCCCCTCCCCCCTCCGAGAGCCGACATACCTGCGAGCCTCCTAAAGAAGCAGCAGTGGTGGTGGTCAGCTGGCAGAGGCAGCGCTATGACCAAGCTGTTTGCAACCAGCCCCACCAGGGCTTCCCTCTGCTGCGTCACTTCTTGTAGATGGGTGAAGTGGCAGAAGGAAGGCCCGGCATCCACAAGCAGCCACTTCACAGCACTGCCTCTGCTGGCTGGCCACTACTGTTACTGATGCCTTGGGAAGCCCGCAGGTATGTCAGCTGTCATGGGGGGAGGGGGGTCAATAGGAGAGAGGCTAGAACTGCATGAAGGAGTGGTGGGGATATGGATGATAGACCGCAGGTGGGGGGAAGAGGAAGGAACATGGATGCTAGGCCCACAGGGAGGGGAGGGGCCGTGTATACTAGGCCTACAGGGAGAGGAGGGGACATGGATGGAAATACTTTTAAAACAAATAAGAGGAAATATGTTTTTCACTCAAAGAATAATTAAAGCTCTGGAGTTCATTGTCAGAGGATGTGTTAACAGCAGTTAACGTAGATGGGTTTAGAAAAGGTTTGGACAAGTTCCTGGAGGAAAGATCCATAGTGTGCTATAGAGACAGACCTGGGGGAAGCAACTGCTTGCTTTGGGATCGGTAACATAGAATGTTGCTTCTATTTGGGTTTCTACCAGCTACTTGTGACCTGGATTGGCCACTGTTGGAAAAAGTATACTGGGCTAGATGGGCCATTGGTTTGACCTAATATGGCTGTTCTTATTTATCCATTAGGTTTCTGTTGCAGCAGTATAGTGGAGTTTTTTTGAGATGGGCTAGCTATGTGTTAGGGACAAAAAAGATGCTAGTGTGTACAGGTATGCAGCAGGATGTGAGTTGGTAGATGGGTTATGTCTAAGGAGGGTGTTTAGAAGAGTGCTGTGGGAAAAAAGAGGGCATTTGAGGTGGATGTGCAAAGAAGGTAAAAGTGGAGTGGAGAGTTGGAAAAAAGAATCTCCTATCTCCCAGGGTAAAGCTTTTCAGACTGTTGCATTAAGTGATGAGTCATAGGAACTGAAACAAATCTCTGAAAGCCTGGAGGCAATTTGACAGGCTAAAGTGGACAAGCTAGTACACTTCTCCCTCAATATTTGCTGGAGTTAGGGGCAGAGCCTGCCTGCCAATATGGGAAAAAATTGCAAATTTTAGGGCCGACTGACCCACCCCCGCCTGCTTCCCGGACCTCTCCACACTGAATAACGTGCTGAACAAAGCAACATTATCAACATCTGATGTTGATAATGCTGCTTTGTCAGCACATAATTCACTACTTGTGCTGTGACCACCTTTTTACGCTTCCCCTAAATTGTGATCAAGAGGTTAAAAGAAAACAGCCAACAATACCTGATACCTGAGCATTGGAAAATAAATAATAATAATTAACTAATAAAAATAGTATACATTTCATTTTCCCAACCACCAAATCTCCCCGTCCCGCCCGGCTACTTTTTCATGCCACCCAGCTGGAAATATTTTCTGGGGAGAACACTGAACACATTAAAAGTCCCAGGTTAGAAGTCAATTTAACTTGCTTATATTGTATGGTGAGCCCTCTAAAACCTACTAGG
The DNA here is from genome assembly GCF_902459505.1 of Geotrypetes seraphini. NCBI lineage: Eukaryota > Metazoa > Chordata > Amphibia > Gymnophiona > Dermophiidae > Geotrypetes > Geotrypetes seraphini. The sequence continues at coordinate 448,132,475 of NC_047085.1, read as the reverse complement.
GATCTGGATTGGTCACCATGAGAACGGGCTCTTGGAGAGAGCAAGAACCAGAAGGCCTTGAGCATGCACAGATGCTGAAGGCCAGGCAAGAGGCAGGAATGTCTTGCACTGGCATGTCCTGTGGGCTGCGTGCTGGTGCCAGATGGGGGAGGGTAAGGCTGAATGCTGTTTGTGGGGGGTGTTCGCGGGGGGGGGGGGGGCGATGACGGTTCTTGGGGGAGGGGTGCTTGCAAATCGAGTCAATGATCGGTTTGTGAGACAAGATTTGTGAGAATGTTTTGCTCATCTTGCAAAACACTCGCAAACTGCATTATTCGCAAACCAAGGTTTGACACTATACATATTAATTACAAGAACAACTCAGACGAAGGAAACCCCCTAATATCCTGGACTTCAACTGCTGGAAAAGCTATTGGACCAATCACCACTCTCTCCCCCCCCCCTTCCTTGGCCAATATAAATTCCAACAATTGCTTTGGTTCGAAAAATAAAAAATGTTTTCCTTGTAGTGAAACACAGCATTTTGCTGGAAATTTCAAAAAGAAGGATGCATCCAGAGCCAAAGTTCTGGGTTTATAAAGGAGAAATTATTTTCGCCTCTTCTGTGTCACCTGAGCAATATTTGGAAAAATCCAGATTGCCGAACCAAAGAACTTATCATTCATGTGTCTGAAGTAAAGTTTAAATACAAAGTCTGTCATGCTCCAAGGCAAACATTACCAAAAGAGTAATCCTTTCCATGACTACTTCAAGGGAATTCTCCCAAAAATCTGTTAAATTCATTCCTCCATTCTCAGTTTCTCCCATTTCAACAGGAGTGGAACTATCCTGTTTCTTCCCTCTAGATATATATTGAGCCGCGGTAATAAGTGGCAAATTGTCTTGCGGAATTATTAAAGTTTTTTTCAAATATTTCTGCACCATCTCAAATGGAGATAATACTTGAGATTTAGGAAAATTAAAGTGTCTTAAATTGTTTCTCCTCTTTATTTTCCATGTATTCAAGTTTTTAAAAAATAAAAGATCTTTCTTTAATCTCCATTTCTACCTTTTTTATTTGAGTAATCTGTTCTTCATGTTTTTTAATTTCATCTTCTTGTTCTTTTAACTTTCTCTCATGGACCCCAACCTGATGGCTGACAAACACAATCCGCCTGTACCTTAATTATCGCCTTCTGGAGGTTAGAGTCCATGATTTCTATATCCCTCCACAGTTCCTCTAAATTCACTACTGCTGGCTTATTCAATTGTCCAAATTGAATGTTGTTACAATAGTTTTTCCTGCCTCTGCTTTGAGTGCCAATGCCTGGGTTCCAGTGGGTATTTCTTCCTCCATTGCTTCTCCTCCCACTTCTCCTCTGGGGCTAGACAGCAATCCACCTTCCAGGGTAAGCTGTTCAGCCATTCTCTCTGCAGGGCTTCTTCCTGGTTGGACAGGACTTAGCCCCTGAATCGGGCTTAGGGAGACCTGATCGTCACTAAGGTTTGCCAAACCTGGCGTTCCTGCCAGTCGGTGGCTTCTCCTTCAGCTGGATAGAGAACCCTCCATTCAGCGTTGTTTGCACCCAGTTATCGGAGGAATCGGCTGGTTAGTTCCCTCCCTTTTCCCCATATTCTTAGGTTCTTATGTTCTACTGTACCCATATAAAGATAACATCTGCAGGCATGAGGTCTATTGCTTGATGTACATGTAGGTACAATAAGTTTTGGGTGGGTTTTGGAGGGCTCACAATCTATAATAATAAAATGCTAAGCACGCATGCGCACTCTTACCGTGTGCTTCCCTGTTCTGTTGGGCTGTGGTGGTAGGAGTGCGCATGTGCGCCAGACAAGCCTCCCTGCACTCTTGCGCCACTGCAGAAACAGCCCCACACTCGCGGCTCGGCTTCAGGCTCACTTAATCCCTTGCTGCCCCTTCCCTTCCCATGATCTGACCGGCTCGCTTAGTCCCTTCCCGCCCCCCCCTTCTCTTTCCGCGGTCCCAACTCCAAGTCTGCCGACTCCAGCAGCCTGCAGCATTCTTCACACGCTGACATCATCAGAGACGCGGCAGAGCAAATCATGGCAGTAAAAGGCCCCGAAGCAGCGTGTGTAGAGTGCTGCAGACGCTGCAGGAGTCACAGGTTTGTCGGGACCGCGGGAAGGGAAGAGGGAGGCGGAAAGGGACTAAGGGAGCCGGCCAGACCGTGGGAAGGGAAAGGGGGGTAGGGGAAATGCTGTTGCTGCACAGGAAAGTAGTGTGGGGGGAGGGAAATGGAGGGGGGGGAATGCTGCTGTTGCTGCTGCACAGGGAAGTGGGGGGAGATAAATGCTGCTGCATAGGAGGCAGGGAGAGAGACAGACAGATAGATAGAAAGAAAGACAGACAGTGGGAGGAAGGGAGACAGAAAGAAAAGAAGAAAGACAGGGGCAGGGAGAGACACAGAAAGACAGACAGACAAAGGGGGCCAGGGAGAGAGAGAGAGACAGAAAGAAAGATAGCAGGAGGGAGAGAGAGGCAGAAATAAAGACAGACAGACATATATTCTAGCACCCGTTAATGTAACGGGCTAAAATACTAGTACAATATAAGGTTATAGTGACGTGTACCTGGGACTTTTTATGTGACATTCACTACAGTCCCTCTTAGAATGCCCCTCTGCTGTGCTCAGCTCTCTGTGAACAATTTGCTAAGAATGCTGGCTGCTTGAATGTCTGAAAAGCTTTCTTTTGTGAGTTTTTCATGTGGACATCTTTATATTCAAGAATGGCCAAAAAAGATAGATGTACCAAGGGCCAAAACATCTATATAAGTCATTTAAAAAAAAAGGTCTTGCAGTTTTGAAAATATTTTCTCTACTGGATTTCTGGCTGTCTTAGACTTAGACTTCCTATTGAAAATGTCCCTCTCTGTGTTTATTGCATGGCTTGAATAGTTTGAGTGTTCACTTGCAGAAAATTACTTCCCCTAATGGCAATATTAGCTCTCTTTACCTTTATGAGTATCTAAATGAAATACTACTAGCATCTCAATCTAAAATATATACCCCCTTTTTTTCCTAAGCTGCGTAGATGTTTCTACCACAGCCCGGAGTGCTAGATGTTCTGATGCTCATAAATTCCTATGAGCGTCAGAGCATTTAGTGCTCTGGACTGCAGTAGAAACTTCTACCATGGCTTGGTAAAAGAGGGTCATAGAGAGGGACAGCATCAAAACATTATGTAGTTAATGTTAGCTAGTTTCCCCCCTCTTTTACAAAGCTTGATAGAAAAGAGGGGGCTTTGTAAAAGAGGGGGTTTATCTTTGGGTTAGAAATATTAAAGTTCTTTTTTTTTTTTGTTTGTTTTTAATGTCGCATTTATTTCCCACTTGTACCTTTGGAAAAATATTTTAAAGAATAAGGCGTTAAGCTTGTCTTCTGACATCCCCTCGGCTAGAGGTTTGTTTGTTTTTTGTTGTTGGGGTTTTTTTTTTTTTTTAAAGAATTAAAGACTTTTTTCTGACTTTGGCTTGTATTCAGCAGAGCTTTGAAGACTTTAAAATAAACACATTATGTTCTAGATTAGTCATATTAGCATGATACAGTATAATTATTGAGTCAGGCTTTATTCAGAGAGAAATCTTTTTGCTTCTATTTCTTGTTGACAATATTCTTCTTTTTTAAAAAAAAGTTTCGTTCTCAATCTGATAGTTGAACTTGTGCTTGCAGTTTTAGGCTTCTGTTTGCTTTCAGCCTTTGAGAGTCTGGGGCCTGGTCTGTGTACAGGGCATGTTTAAACTCACAATACCAGTATCTGAAATAAGATACTGGTACTGCGATAGCGGTTTTAGCGTGTGCGCTAAACGCTAACACCAGCATTGAGCTGGCGTTAGTTCTAGCTGCGTAGCGTGGGTTTAGTTCACGCTGCAATTCTGCGTGCACTAAAGATACTATCGCAGCTTAGTAAAAGGAGCCCACAGTGGCTCATTTTCAAAGCACTTAGACCTAAATTTAAAATTCTTTGTTTGAGTTTTATTTATTTATTTTTATTAATTTTTGAAAGATAAACATCAAGTAAACACTTGTACAGAAAGCACATTAGCCATTACATATTCCATCAAAAGTATAAGATTAAATGCTCCTAACAGAAAGAAAATAAAGTAACTTTAGCTAATAATGCTCAAGTCATCAAAAAGATCCAAGATAATGAATTTTAGCGAGAGAGAAGAAAATATATAAAATATACCAGTGGTTCCCAACCCTGTCCTGGTGGCCCTCCAGGCCAATTGGGTTTTCAGGATAGCCTTAATGAATATGCCTGGAGCAGATTTGCATACCTGTCACTTCCATTATATGCAAATCTCTCTCATGCATATTCATTAGGGCTAGCTTGAAAACTCGATTGGCCTGATGGTCCTCCAGGACAGGGTTGGGAACCACTGAATATATGCTATTTAAGAATAATATAGGCTGTAGTGCTGTCAACTGACTAGGTTCAAAAAATACAGTACATATTTAACAGAATGGTAATACACAATGCACTTGCAAGGGTGTCGCAGGAAAAAGTAGCACCCAGAGATTTAACCCCAGGTCTCATCAAAAGAAATTCACAACGATGCTTTTGCGTCTCTCGTGAATCATCAGGGAACATTTGAACTTTAAAAACAATAAATTTTTTCTGTCGATTTTTAAAGAAAAGTTTCATCAACCAAACTTTATCAATTAAAAGAGCTAAGGTTAAAATCAAAGTAGATGGCACTGCTGCCTCACAATCTGAAGTTTCTAACATTTCTGAAACATTCATTGGCTCGTGGTTTAGAGCTCTTTTCTGTTGAGATTGATTTTTATCTGGAAGATAATAAACTCGAGAAAGTGATGGAATTGTATCTACTGAAATTTCCAACATATATCAATTAAGCATTTCCCTAGGCATTACTGTTATAAGCCTAGGGAAATTAATCAATCGTAAATTGTTTATAATGAGAATTATTCTCAAGCACTTCCATTTTTCTCCTGAGGTTAGAATTATCACTCACTAAAGTTTCTTGTAGCTGTTTAGAAGTTTTTATTTCCTGTTCAAGTTTCTGCACAGAGGAATTTGAAGCAGAGAATGACACGGTGGCTGTTACCCACTGAAACAGTGGGAGAAAAAGTCGTTGTCAGAGGAGACGTTTTGGCAGCCACATGCGACTTAATGAAAGCTGGCTCGGGCAGCTGAGAGATGAACCCCCCCCCCCCCCAAAAAAAAAAAAAAAATTGCCTTGGTAAGGTGAGAGGGAGATGCCCTCGGATGATTCGGAGATGACTTCGGAAATCAGGAGGGAGGGAGGACGGATCTCCGGTGATTGGGGCGGGGCTGCTGGACCGCGCGCACTGAAGGGAAGTGGGGGAAGGGGAGAGGAACAGACGCTGAAGGAAATGGGGAAGAGAGAGTGGGCTGAAGATGCTGAAGGGAAATGAGGAAGAGAGAGATGCTAGACTATGGGGGAGCGGAAGGAAGAAGATGGGTGCCAGACCAATTAGGGGGTGGTGGAGGGAGAGATGGAAGGGAGAGAGAAGGCAGACATCGAGATTCCCTGGATTCTCCTGAGAAGCTCCCCAATATCGCCGAATGTGGGAACCTCTGAGCACCGCAAAGCACCAGTGGCACTCCGGCCTCTTCGCTTTGGCATCATCTGTAAGTGGATGGTTGCTTTGAAAGAAGTTCAAATTTTTTGCGAGAAGATCTCCAGCACAATCGCCTCAGCGCATCCAGCCTGCCGTCATCTTGGAACGGTTGCCATCATCGTTTGACTTTTAAAGCGCTACGTTATGCAGCTCCATCATACTTGGCTGTTGTAATTATTCCAGATACACAACACTCGCATTATGGTCAGATGGTTCTCGAGACTGGTACTTCCTTCTCCAAAAATGGCTCATTATGAATCGTAATTCTGCATTCTTCTTTTTATCTCCATCATTATGGAATGATATGCCACGTTATTTACAGTGAACTGCATTTCCAAAATTTGTCTATGCTGAAAACTCTCTTTTTAAATTTGGCATTTAATTTTGATGTACCATATTTTTTATTCCATAAAGACGCGCCCTAGATTTAGAGGAGGAAAACAAGAAAAAACCCATTTTGAACCAAATTCTCTTTGCCAGGCTCTGCACCCTGTTCCCCTTCCCTGCCAGGCTCTTAACCGTGTCCCCCCTCTGTTGGTTTAGTGGTAGGCCAGGACAGGGCAGGCCGGCTGGGCCCCCCACCCTGAAGCAAGCAGGCAGGCAGGGCCTTCCTTTACCCACTCCGAACTCCCCCCCTTGCACCTTATTTTAGGTCCTCCGGTGGTCCTGACCTTCCTTCCAGCTCACTCCCATCAGAGCGACGCAAAAGCAGCACTTATTCCCTCCAGCTGATTCCTGTCAGAGTGGCGCAAAAGACAGGTGCACGCTTTACGTGTGCCTGCCTTGTCCTGCGCTGCTCCATGAATGGCTGCCGTAGGGTTAAATAGTCATTTTTCTCAATGGAAGAGAGTAAAACAGTGGAGTGCTGCAGGGATCTTTTCGCTGGTTTTTCTTCCACCATTTCAATGTAACTTGTCAAAAATTATATAGTAACCTATGTGTATCTTTCCTCTTGCCAATTTGCACCATGTAATCACTGACCACCCAATGATCTCTCCTTTATCTATACACTGTAATTTGCTGCAATCTCTTCTTTATTTGTACACTATAATTTGCTGACTGTACAGCTTATCTTCACTGTGAACCACCTAGAAGTCGCAAGATTATGGTGGTATAGAAAAATAAAGTTATTATTATCTGTACTGGGGCCGGTAGTATTTAATTTATTTATAAATGATTTGGAAATTGGAACGATGAGCGAGGTGATTAAATTTTCAGATGACACTAAACTGTTCAAAGTTGCTAAAACGCATGCGGATTGTGAAAAATTGCAGGCAGACCTTAGGAAATTGGAAGACTGGGCGTCCAAGTAGCAGATGAAATTTAATGTGGACAAATGCAAAGTGATGCGTATTGGGAAGAATAACCCACAGTTACTGGATGCAAGGGTCCACCTTGGGTGTTAGTGTCCAAGAAAAGGATCTGGGTGTCATTGTAGAGAATATGATTAAACATTCCGTCCAATGTGTGGCAGTGACCAAAAAAGCAAACAGGATGCTAGGAATTATTTAAAAAAAAAAAAAAAAAAAAGGATAGTTAACAAGACTAAGAATGTTATAATGCCCCTGTATTGCTCCATGGTGCAACCTCACCTAGTGTATTGCGTTCATTTATGGTCTCCTTATCTCATAGAAACATGACAGCAGATAAAGGCCAAATGGCCCATCTAGTCTGCCCATCCACAGTAACCATTATATTTTACTCTCTCTGAGAGATCCCACGTGCCTATCCCAGGCCCTCTTGAAATCTGACAGTCTCTGTTTCCACCACCGCTTCTGGGAGACTGTTCCAAGCATCTACCACCCTTTCCGTAAAAAATTATTTCCTCGTCTCTTAAACTTCATCCTATGCCCTCTCATTGCAGAGTTTCCTTTCAAATAAAAGAGACTCAACTCATGCACATTTATATTATGTAGGTATTTAAACAACTCTATCATATCTCCCCTCTCCCGCCTTTCCTCCAAAGTATACAGATTAAGATCTTTAAGTCTATCCCCATACACCTTATCACGAAGACTACACACCATTTTAGTAGCCTTCCTCTGGACCGACTCCATCCTTTTTATATCTTTTGAAAGTGTGGCCTCCAGAATTGTACACAATATTCTAAATGAGGTCTCATCAGAGTCTTATACAGAGGCATCCTTTTTTCTTAGCAACAACAGCAGATGAATCTAGAGACTAGTAGGATAGCACACATCTACCAGCAGGTGGAGATAGAGAAACTGATTAACAGGTGATCCTAGTGGTTAGCATGCTCCCTGTATCTTCAGTATTCTCTATCTCCCAGCAGATGATGGTCACTATTCAACTAGCTCCTGAATTCTGGCTGTGACTGGAAAATTCAATTTCTTCTGTTGAGAATTCTCTTCAAGTAGACAGGGGTTACTGGCTGAACGGTGCCAGCTTTGGAAGTCACACCTTGGCCACCCCAGGTCCCTGCTTCACCCTTCCCTCTGTTGGATTGAGGGATATTCTTGCTCAATTTTCTTCTTTCCCTTAAAACAAACAAAAAAACCAAAGAGAGAACTAAATTGTAGCTGGACTGGACTTTCCTGTCAGTACAACTATCAGCCTTAACAACAGTGAGCTTGGGTGAAAGAAATTTCATTTCTATTCTAACTTTCTAATTGGTTAATCTGTCAGCCATTTGGTCAGTGCGAATTGACTGTTAGTTGCTTAGATGTGGTTTTGTTATTTTTACTGCCGGCTTTGGGTTGCTCAGTGACCTATACTGAGAAGAATGGCGGCAGAGGCGGTTAAAAGGTGTTTCCGCTGTGGGAAGTGGTGAACACCATCGGGCCTTTATTCGGCGGGTTGCATGGACACCGCACGGGAAGAAATTAATCACACCTGAGGTATCTGTTTGCTGCGCAGTTTGACTTCGCCCTGCTTCTCCTGCACTCGCGGCTGCTTCTGTTCCACTTTCGCCGGCAGTCAGCTGTTTTTCTTCTTCCTTTTTAGCGGCGGTTTCTGGGCAGGAGAAGATACATCCAGTGCAGGCAAAAACTAATATGGTGGCATTTTCCCCAGAGTTCGTTATGTTAATGCATAAAGCATTTTTAATGCAGAGCTCTCAGCCTGCACAGCAAGGGGAGTGTAATTTGGACAAGTTTTCGTTGCTTCAGGCTAGTAGACCTCCTCTGGAGTTTTAGGCAGCAAAAAGGGGCAGAGTGGCTCCCATGAACGGAGGTGACCCTCCATCAGACTCCACCTTATTTCTTCCAGAATCTCTGGAGGAGGGTGAAGTGGCAGATTTGGAGTTAGAGGATGTGCTGGCTAGGGAGGTGGATGATCCTATAGTGCTATCTCTCAACTTGATCCGAAACCTGGTTCACGGACTCCCATGGGTGGGATATGGCTATACCGGGTTACAACTTACTTCGTCAAGACTGAGAGGGCAAAATGGGAGGAGGGGTAGCACTATACACTAAAGAGGACATCAAAGTTACCAAAATTGCAGATGTCAAGTACACCGGGGAATCACTCTGGGTGAATTTGGCCAGGGGGAAGGACAAATGCCTGTATCTTGGCGTAGTATACAGACCTCCAAGACAACAGGATGACCTGGATATAGAATTAGTTGAAGACATAGAGAATATCACTTTGCGTAGAGACACAGTATTGTTAGGTGACTTCAATATGCCTATTGTGGATTGGAACAAACTTTCCTCCATGACCAGCAGCAGCAGAAAGCTATTAACCTCTATAAAGGGATCAAGACTTAGACAAATGGTATTAGAGCCCACTAGGGATCAGGAGATACTGGACCTGATACTCACCAACGGAGAAAGTGTCACAGAGGTCTCGGTAGGCGATACGTTGGCCTCCAGTGACCACAACATGATATGGTTCAACCTCAGGAAATGTTTCACTAAATCAAGCACATTAACCAAGGTCCTCAACTTTAAGGGCACAAACTTCGAAAGCATGGGAGATTTCATCCATCAGGCACTGCAAAACCAAACTGAAACAGATAATGTAGAGGTAATGTGGTCAACTCTGAAAACAACCATACACGAAGCAACCAACCACTATATAAAATTAGTAAATAAACGGCGAAGAAACAATAAACCACAGTGGTTCTCTGTGGAGATCTCAGACCTCATAAAAAAGAAGAAAAGAGCATTCATCTCCTACAAACAATCAGGGAAGCAAGAATCTAGGGAGGACGATCTGAACAAGTCAAAAGCAGTCAAAACAGCAGTCAGAGAGGCCAAATTCCGAATAGAGGAGAATCTAGCGAAGAACATCAAGAAGGGCGATAAATCCTTCTTCAGATATATTAGTGACAGAAAAAGAAACACAGATGGGATAGTACGCCTTAGGAAACCTGATGGGAACTATGTAGAATCGGACTCCGATAAAGCCAAACTCTTAAATGAATACTTCTGCTCAGTCTTCACTTGCGAGGTGTCGGGATCCGGCCCTCAGCTGCAGACAAGGGAAAGCTCAGAAGACCTGTTTCGAAATTTCGAGTTTACGCCCAGCAGTGTCTACTATGAGCTATCAAGACTCAAAGTGAACAAAGCTATGGGACCAGACAAACTATACCCCAGGGTGCTCAGGGAGTTGAGAGACGTCTTGGTGGAACTGTTATCCGCGCTCTTCAGTCTTTCCCTAAGTACAGGAAAAGTCCCGTTGGACTGGATAACAGCTAACATCATTCCACTCCACAAAAAAGGATGCAGGACGGAGGCTGCGAACTACAGACCGATGAGTCTCACATTGATAGTGAGTAAACTTATGGAAACTCTAATCAAACGCCAATTAGATACGATCCTGAACGAGGAGAATCTACGAGATCCCCCATCAACATGGATTTACAAAGCGAAGGTCCTGCCAATCCAATCTGATCAGCTTCTTTGACTGGGTAACAAGAAAGCTGGACATAGGGGAGTCCCTGGACGTCGTGTACTTGGACTTCAGCAAAGCGTTTGATAACGTCCCACACCGCAGGTTATTGAGCAAGATGAGTTCAATGGAATTAGGTGAAACATTAACTGCATGGGTTAAGGACTGGCTTGGAGGTAGACTTCAGAGGGTGGTGGTAAACGGCACCCCCTACGAAACAACGGAGGTGATCAGCGGAGAGCCGCAGGGCTCGGTCTTGGGCCCGATCCTATTCAACATCCTTGTAAGAGACTTGGCTAAGGGGCTTCGAGGTAAAATTACGTTATTCGCCGATGACGCCAAACTATGCAACATAGTAGGCAAGAGCACAATAGATAAAAGCACAGTGCCCGACAAAAGCTCAATGCCCAACAGTATGACGCATGACCTAATCCTACTGGAGCATTGGTCAAAGACTTGGCAACTAAGTTTCAATGCCAAAAAATGCAAGGTCATGCACTTTGGCAGCAAAAATCCATGCAGGACTTACACCCTAAATGATGGTGAGACCCTAGCAAGGACTGTAGCAGAACGAGACTTGGGGGTGATCATTAGTGAAGACATGAAGACTGCCAATCAAGTGGAGAAAGCTTCTTTCTCTCATTCAGCCTAGACAAATCATAGGTTGTATCCATAGAAGTTTGGTCAGCCGTAAGCCCGAGGTCATAATGCCGTTGTACAGATCCATGGTGAGACCCCATCTGGAATACTGTGTACAATTCTGGAGGCCACATTACCAAAAAGATGTGCTGAGAGTTGAGTCGGTTCAACAAATGGCCACCAAGATGGTCTCAGGACTCAAGGATCTCCCGTATGAGGAACGGCTGGATAATTTGCAGCTATACTCACTCGAGGAACGCAGAGAGAGGGGAGACATGATCGAGACGTTCAAATATGTCACAGGCCGTATCGAGGTAGAAGAAGAAATCTTTTTTTCTTAAAAGACCCATGGTAACAAGAGGGCATCCGTTGAAAATCAGGGGTGGGAAATTTCATGGCGACACAAGAAAATATTTCTTCACCGAAAGGGTGGTTGATCGCTGGAATAATCTTCCACTACAGGTAATTGAGGCCAGCAGCGTGCCAGATTTTAAGAAAAAATGGGATTGGCATGTGGGATCTATTCACGGAGGAAGTTAGGGGGTGGGTCATTAGTGTGGGCAGACTAGATGGGCCGTGGCCCTTTTCTGCCGTCATTTTCTATGTTTCTATGCAACAGGATCAGCTAATCCTCTTATGGCGGGCATGAAAAAACCTCCTAAAACGTTTCCGGTCCACGAAGCAATGTAAGAACTTATTTCAGCTCAATGGAACACGCCAGAGGCAGATCTCCGAGTAGCAAAGGCCATGTGGCAGTTGTATCCAGTAGCTCAGGACGAGCTAGATAAATTTAAGAACCCAAGGGTGGACGCTTTGGTTGCTGCGGTTATCAAAAAGACTACATTGCCGGTTGAGGGAGGTATAGCGCTGAAAGACATCCAGGATAGGAAGATTGAATCTTCACTTAAGCTGTCCTTTGAAGCAGTGGCAGTTACCTTGCAAGCAGCTGTGTGCAGTTTCTATGCTGCATGGGTATGTATGCAATGGGCTCAACGTATGGCAGATAAAATGATGGAGACGGGGGATTCTGTTCCATCCGACTTTCCAGATATGGAAACGGGTCTAGCTTATTTGGTGGATGCCCTCTAAGATAATATTGCGCTTCAGCAAAACAAATGTCTTTCGGTTGTTTCTCGAAGATCATTGTGGCTCCCTAACTGGGCGGCAGATGCGGCTTCCAAGCTTAGACTAGTGAGGCTTCCTCTTAAAGGTTGTTTGTTATTTGGAGAAGATTTAGAAAAATTGGTAAAAGATTTTGGTGATACCAAAACACAGAGGTTACCAGAAGATAAGCCTAAAGCACCTTTGAAGGCTTTGTCTTCCAGACCTCGCTTCAGGGATGTTAAAAGGTATAGGCCTGGAAAGCATCCTTTACACCCTCTTATTAGAGAATAACACGGTGGCTGTTACCCGCGGCTAGCCTCGAGTAACCGCGGGTAATCCGCCGAAACAGGGAGAGAAAAAATAGTGGTCACTGCGGGAAGGGGACAAGGCCATTCACCATCCCGTGGAGCGGTGAATGGTCTTGTTTCCGCAGTGAGGCGATTGTGCGGTCCCCCTCCCGATCGAAGCATTCTGCCATCTCCCTCCCTCCACCTCACCTTAGATGCTGACTCCGAGTTTGCAGACTTTAATTCTTTTTCTCCCAGCTGCACGCTTTCAAAAAGCCGCACATGCGTGGCTGTTCGAGTTTTTCAAGCTTCTCCTCTGTTTTTCAAGCTTCTCCTCTGCTGCAACTTCCTGTTTCCAGTTGCGTCAGAGGAGAAGATTGAACAACTCGAGCAGCCACACGTGCGGCTGGGAGAAAAAGAATTAAATTTGGCATCTTAGGCGAGGTGAAGGGAGGGAGATGGCAGAACGCTGCGATTGGGTGGGAGGGGGCTGCTGGACCGCGCAATTGTGCGTGTTCCCGGCTCGCACGAGGAAAGAGGGAGTGAAAGGGAAAGAGATTCTGGGCCAAGGGGATGAAGAGGGAGAGAAACAAACCCACAGCAGGAAAGAAAGGGGAGGACAGGCAGGTGATCCAGATGCTGGAAGCAGGGGAAGAAAGAGGGAAAGAAGCTAGATGGGGTTGCAGAGAAGAGATACATTGGTGTGGAAGAGGAAGAGAGGGGAAATCTGGACACAGGAAGGCAACAGAAATAGAGGGGAAATTATGTACATGGGGGCATAGGGACAGTGACATAAAGGGGACATACATGGGGATGGTATGTGGACACGGGGGGGGCAATGCCAGATACATAGGGGATATATTAGAAATGGGGAAAATAGGAACACAGAAGCGAGATGGTTTGTGGAGATGGGATGGGAACCTAGCTCGCAGGCTCCAGCGGCTTGCACAAATTACATTGTAATGTGCCACGAAGGTAAGAGGGAGGGAGATAGATAGTTAGTCGGGCCGCGCAAGGGGAGCTGAAGGGTGATAGAAAGAAACATGGTGAAAGAGGGAGGGAAGGGTGGTGGTGGTGGAAAGGAATAGAACAGACGTTGAAGGAGGGTGGAGAGGAACAGACGTTGAAGGAGGGTGGAGAGGAACAGACACTGAAGGGAAATGTGGAAGACAGAGTGGGAAGAAGACGGATGCCGGACTATGGGGGAGCGGAGAGAAGAAAATGGGTGCCAGACCAATTGGGGGTGGGGGGGGTGAAGGGAGAGGCACAGTAACAGAGCAAATGGAAGACCCAGAGAGAAGACACACAGTGGATGGAAGGAATTGAATGAGAAGATGAGGAAAGCAGAAACCAGACAACAAAGGTAGAAAAAAAAAAATCTATTTATTTTCTTTTTCTTTTTTTTTTTTTTTTTGCTTTAGGATAAAATAGTATATTGGTTGTGTTGATAAAAATTTATAAACAAAGCCCTGCCAGTTGAACATCTATTTCTCCAGTTCAGCAGCCAGAACTTTGATTTATAAGGAAGGAATAAGCTAAATATTGCAGTACTGAGGCTTGTATGGATGCTGTGGGGACAGGGCGGTGAATGGGATGGCGGTGATGGGGCAGTGAAGGGACCAGTGGGTTAGGGATGGGGCAGTGACGGGGACAGATTTTTTCACCGTGTCATTCTCTACCTCTTATGGTTCTTCCTATAATTCTAGGCCTAGGTTTCCACAAAAGAATTCCTTTCGTCCTACAAAACCTCAAACTGCTCAACCAGCCCGTACCCCAGCATTACGCAATTCCCAATGACGGGAGGTCAGCTCCCTCCGTTGTGACCATGGGGGGGGGGGGTCGGCTGTCTTCATTTCTGGCGGAGTGGGACAAGATAACGTCCGATCAGTAGGTATTGGATATTATTCGAGAAGGTTAAAAATTTAGAATTTTCCTCTCCTGTCGCAGATTCTTTCTTGGTTACCTCTTGCACAGGGGCAGCCAAGAGAGAATCAGTGCAGATCACCCTTCAAGTTCTTTTGGAGCTTGGGACTGTATTCCTGTGCCTCCGGAAGAAAGGGGCCAGGGAAGATATTCCATTTACTTCATAGTGCCCAAAAAGGGGGGTTCGGTCAGACCAGTTCTGAATCTCAAGAGTCAATCAATTTCTAAATGTCAGGCATTTCCGTATGGAAACAGTGAGGTTGGTCATAGCGGTGTTCAACCGAGGGAATTCTTTATGGCGCTTGACCTAAAGAAAGCATATCTACACATTCCCATATGGTCACCACATCAGAGATATCCTTGCTTTGCCATACTCGGCCAGCACTATCGGTTTCGAGTCATGCCATTTGGCCGAGCCACAGCTCCACGGACATTCTTAAAAGTCATGGTAGTAGTGGCGGTGTTTCTTCGCGAGGAAAGGATTCAAGTACATCCTTACTTGGATGACTGGTTGATATGGGCATCTTCCAGACAGGAAAGTTTGTCAGTAACCCAAAGGGTGATCTCCCTTCTTCAATCAACTTTCCAAAGAGCTCTCTTGCACCATCCCAATCATTAGAACATTTGGGGTGCTGTTCGACATGAAGGTGGGGAAGGTGTTTCTACCCAGAGACTAGGGAGAGAAGTTAGTCTCAAGTTCGCCTACTTCTACAGTCGCCCAGACCGAGAATGTAGGATTATGTGCAAGTTTTGGGATCAATGATGGCAGTGCTGGAAGTGGTGCCTTGGGTGCTCTTTCACATAAGGCTGTTGCAGCAGTCTCTTCTCTCCCGGTGTCTCAGGATTACAATCGTCATCTACAATGGACTCCTCAAGCATCGCTCAGCATGAATTGGTGGCTCAGCAATCTCATTCTGTTCAAAGGCATGCTACTGGCAACACCGGACTGGATTATAGTTACTACAGATGCCAGTCTGTTGGGATGGGGGGCTCAGTGCCTTTAGTCCTCAGCAGTGGGAGTCTGGTCTCCGGAGGAGGCTCAGTGGTCCATCAATCTTATAGAATTGAGAGCGACCAGGCTAGCGCTTCAGGCGTTTCAGGCCGACCGATGAGGGTTTGTTTGTTTTTTTTCCAGACAGTGTCGCAGCAGGGGCATATATCGACAGGCAGGGAGTTACCCGAAGTCATCAGTTGGCAAAAGAAGCAATGCTTCTGCTTCAATGGACAGAAATTTTGGCAGCTCACATTGCGGGTCAAGCAAATATTCTGGCAGACTTCCTCGGCAGAAATCTTCTAGATCCTGGATAATAGGAACTCTCCTATCAGGCATTCGACCTCATTGTGCAAAGGTAGGGTTTCCCAGAAATAGATCTCATGGCCTCATCTCAAAATGCAAAGCTTCCTTGCTTCTTCAGCAGATGCAGGGAATGGGAGTCAGAGGGGTTTGATGCGTTGGCTCTTGCATGGCCTCTGAGTTGTCTCCTTTATGTGTTTCCTCCTTGTTCAATGATAGGTCATGTGTTACTTTCAGGGCATGGTGATCCTGGTAGCTCTGAATTGGCCATGTCGTCCATGGTATGCAGACCTGATAAATCTGAAGTCTGTCGACTGGCGAACGGTTGACATTTCCGGTGACTCTGGACTTACTAACCCAGGGTCTGATCAACATGGAAAATCCATCCCACGTTGGTCTTATGGCTTGGCTCTTGAAAGGTCGTGGCTGAGATGTAGGGGATATTCAGAGCAGGTTATTTCCACTCTTCTTCAAGCAAAAAAGAGATCTACCTCTGCCTCGTATGCTAGAGTCTGGAGGATTTTCAATTCTTGGTGTACTGCTCAGAGTTTTTCGCCCTTCCAGGATTCTCTCTCTAACTTTCTTTCTTTTCTTCAGGACGAAGTAACCAAGGAGTTGGCATATAATTCCCTTAAATTCAAGTGGCCGCTATTGCTTGTTATAGGGGTCGCGTGGCTCGTTCTTCCCTTGCGTCACAATCTGATGTAGTTCGATTTCTCAAAGATGTGCAACTTATTCGTCCACCTATTAAAAATCCCTGACCGGAGTGGAGTCTTAAGGTAGTCCTTGGGGGATTACAAAAGGCTCCATTTGAGCCTTTGTCAAAGGCAACTCTGAAGGATGTGATGTTGAAAGCGGTCTTTCTTGTAGCAATGCCTTCAGCCCGGTGGGTGTCTGAGTTGCAGGCATTATCCTCTAGAGATCCTTTTTTGTGAATTTCAGATTCAGGTGTGTCTGTTAGGACTGTAACATCGTTTCTTCCTAAAGTGGTATCAACCTTTCATGTTAACCAGTCTTTCTTCCTTCCAGCTTTCCGAGAGGAGGACTGGGGGGAGTGATTCTCAGAGGAGGGGCGGGACCGCAGCAGAGGAAACAGCTCAAAGCACTACAGTGCAAAGACCCTGTAACTGCGATCTTCGGCTGAAGCTGTAAGGTAAACGGTTCAGGGAGGCCAGGGGGAACATGGAGGCCTTCCCGGGGGGGTGCAGTCTTTAGGGGGGGGCAGTCGTTCAGGGGGGACAGACCTTCAAAGGGGGTACAGGCCAGGGATGGTGGCATAGGCCTTCAGGGGGGACAGGCAGGCCTTCGGGGGGTGCAGGCCTTCAAAGAGGGGACAGGCCAGTGATGGTGGCATAGGCCTTCAGGGATGGGGGGGCAGGCCTACGGGGGGAGGTGCAGGGCTGCAGGCCTTCAGGGGGGGACAGACCTTCAGGGGAGGAGGGCCCTAGGGTAGAAGTACATGGAGGGAGGGAAGGGGGTTCAAAGAGATGTGCATATGGCAGACTTTGGGGGGGAAGAAATAATGGGTCTAAAAATAGAGGAGAGGGAGAGAGATGCTGGACAATGGGATTTAGGGAGGGAAGGAACAGAAAGGGAGAGAAGTTGAACACAAGGGATGGTGTGGAGGGGGGATAGAGATACTGGATAGGAGGGTAGTTGGGAAAAGAGAGGGAGAGATGGTAGACCCTGGGGTGGTGGGGAAGGAGGAAGAGATGCTGGATGAAAGGGTAGTTGAGAAAAGGTGGATCTGTGGATGGAGACGAAAAAAAGAAAGATGCCAGACCTCCGGAGGAGGGAAGGGAAACGGAAGGGGAGGACAGAAATGGCAGATGGATGGTTAGAACGGAGAAAGAAGGAGACCCTGGCAAGCAAGTTATCAGAAGATAACCAGAACCTGGGACCAACAAGATTTGAATAATGACCAGACAACAAAAGGTAGAAAAACTAATTTTATTTTCCATTTTGTAATTACAATATGTCAGATTTGAAACGTGTAACCTGCCAGAGCTGGTGTTAGACAGCAAACGTGGGCTAGGATTTAAGAGAGAGAGGAAAAGTCTTTTTTGTTTGTTTATTTTGTTTACACCACAGCGCCAATGTGGTTAGGAGAAGACAAAGGGGGTGAAGAGGCTATAACATAAACCCACCAGGATGTTTGAAAAAAACACTCAATTGGGCAGGAAAATCGAATCGAATCTAAAAACCAATTCAGTAGGCTGAATCGACTCAAAATTTTTTTTCCTGAATCGGGCAGCACTAGCAGAGACACCTGGATGGACAATGCAACCGTGCTGAAACAAAGGTTCGACATTGAAGGTTAGGCATTCTTGAATTGTATTATTACAATTGATGAAACATGGGTCAGAGACTTTGGGCTGGAGCTGAAATCATAGTCCAACGAGTGGAGAGCTCCATTTTCGCCATGATCAAAAGTCAAACAAATGATGATTTTTGCTAATGATCATGAAGACATCATCACAGACAAAGTTCCATGTGGAAGAAGTGTCACAGCAGTGTATTATGATTTTTTTTGCAAGAAATGTGCAGAAAAATGCACAAAACCCGACCTTAGTTGCTCTTGGCTGGGCCACTCATTCTTCACGACAACGCTCGGCCGCACATAAGGAATATCATCACTGAAAAACTACGCAAATACGGCTTGGAGGTGTTACCTCCATGCTCCCTACAGTCCAGACATGAGTCCACCAGACTTCGACCTTTTTCCAAAGGTGAAACAACCTATGCATGGACATTGTTTTGCATTTCTGAAAGAGCTTTCTTCTGCCGTTACCCAAGCCATTCAGCAATTGAACAAAAACGGTGTCTTGATAGAATCATGAAACTTCCCAGACGTTGGGACTCGGTCATTGCAAAGCAGGGAGACTATATTGAAGGATTGTAAAAAATACTTGGAAAAAAAATAAAACATATAAATTTTAAAAAATAGTGTGAATTATTTGTGAAATGACCCTCATATAATGCTCAGTGCAAGAATAAAAGCACCCAAATCACAGCTAACAGGTTTCTTCACAAATGGGGGCAGATGAGCATTTGTTAAAAATTCTCCTTGATGGTATCAAATGACTGCAACTGCGCTACACTAAATTAACAGGTCAACAAGGCAACTGACTGATTAGATTAAACTTAGCTGATTGAAAAGTTGGCTTATGTATTGTAGAAACAGAAGTAAAGTCTGGTTAATTTGAAGTTTTCACTTTTTTGGACAACTTGAAGCCAATAACTTGGGCATTCACATGCCAGCTGTCATGCTTCCAACAGGAGATTTCTGCTTTGAAAATGGCAGGATTCTTTACTGCAATATGATATCATCTTGTATAATTAGATGCACTGAAGGTAATTGAAATATTTGACATTTGAGTAGGTGTTAAGGGTTAAGTAGTGGCGACCATGATTGATGTCACTAGCATTGTTAATGATTCAGATACTGTACTACAAGTGCCAGCCTTCCCCATTGGAACAGCTCCCATGTATTTTATAATGCTTTCAATAATGCTCATTGTTTAGCAGCTGTGCAGAAATGAATGGTTTAGCAAGCTGGTTTTATTGCCCTGTAGTCTGTCATCAGAATACTAGTTTCAGGCTTGCACACGTACATTTTCATTTGATGAAAGGTCCAGTTCTTTTATTCCATTCTGTTCTAGTCCTTTTTTTTATTTTTTTATTAAGTATTACTCTTATTACAGTGCAGGGTTAGAGTAGTAGGCTGAGAATTTGGGGCACCAGGATCAAAATCTCATTCTCTTACTAATTTTGGACAAGACCCTTCAGCCTCCATTGCCTTAATTACTGACTAGATTGCGAGCTGTCTTGGGCAGAGAAATACATGTTGCACGTGAATGTAACTTGGCTGAACCTGAATTTGGAAAATTGAATGAATCCAAATTAATACGGTGTTCTCTTTATGAAATTATATAATACAGTGGTACCTCGGTTTACGAGTGCACCGGTTTGCGAGTGTTTTGCAAGACGAGCAAAACATTCGCAAACTTGGTGCCTCGTAAACCGAGCTTGCCTCACTGTACGAGCGCACCCCCCCCCCCGCCGCAACCTGAGATCCCCCAACCCACCCAAACCCTCTTCTTACTTCCAGTGTAGCCTCCGCATCGGCACCGGCACCAGCATGTCCTGTGCCCGAAAATCTGCTTCCTGTGCTGGGCCTTGAGCTGCGCATGCTCAAGGCCCGGCACAGGAAGTAGATTTTCGGGCACAGGACATGCTGGTGCCGGTGCCGATGCGGAGGCTACACTGGAAGTAAGAAGAGGGTTTGGGTGGGTTGGGGGATCTCAGGTGGCAGCAGGGGGGTGCCGGATCGTGGGGGGGAGGGTACCGGTTCGCGAGGGGGGCCTTCAGGGGGAGCAATGCCGGTTCTCGGGGGGGGGGGGGGGAGCAGCGCTGCTGGCCTCGGGGGGGGGAGGTGGGGGGGGGGAACATATCAAAGCAAGTTTCCCTTACTTCCTATGGGGAAACTTGCTTTGATATACGAGCATTTTGGATTACGAGCATGCTCCTGGAACGAAATATGCTCGTAATCCAAGGTACCACTGTATAGAGTATGTCTTCTCTCTACTGGGCTTGTAGTTATGTTTTGAGAAAGTCAGGATTATAAGTCTGCAGTGAAAGTATGTTACATTTTTTTAAAGATTAGCTTAATACTTTAAGCTCTGTGTTTAAGTATGGAATAATTTAAATGACTGAGTAAACTGAATAAGTGGTTTGAAATAGAATTTTGACTAGATCCCTGTGTAACCCCACTTGGAGTTCCAGGTAATAAAGAGCAACCATGTAATTTACTGATACTGTCTGTTCTTTGAGGACAAGCAGGCGTGTTATTCTCACACGTGAGTACCGTATTTTCACGCATATAACGCGCGTGTTATACGCGTTTTTACCTACCGCGCATACCCCTCGCGCGTTATATGCGTGAGCGCGGTATACGAAAGTTTTAAAACATAGTTCCCACCCGCCCGATTCACCCCCCCAGCAGGACCACTCGCACCCCCACCCCGAACGACCACTCGCACGCGCTCCCACCCGCACCCGCATCCACGATCGGAGCAAGAGGGAGCCCAAGCCCTCTTGCCCGGCCGACTCCCCGACGTCCGATACATCCCCCCCCCCCGGCAGGACCACTCGCACCCCCACCCCGAAGGACCGCCGACTTCCCGACAATATCGGGCCAGAAGGGAGCCCAAACCCTCCTGGCCACGGCGACCCCCTAACCCCACCCCGCACTACATTACGGGCAGGAGGGATCCCAGGCCCTCCTGCCCTCGACGCAAACCCCCCTCCCCCCCAACGACCGTCCCCCCCCCAAGAACCTCCGACCGCCCCCCCAGCCGACCCGCGACCCCCCTGGCCGACCCCCACGACCCCCCCACCCCCCTTCCCCATACCTTTGGAAGTTGGCCGGACAGACGGGAGCCAAACCCGCCTGTCCGGCAGGCAGCCAACGAAGGAATGAGGCCGGATTGGCCCATCCGTCCTAAAGCTCCGCCTACTGGTGGGGCCTAAGGCGCGTGGGCCAATCAGAATAGGCCCTGGAGCCTTAGGTCCCACCTGGGGGCGCGGCCTGAGGCACATGGTCGGGTTGGGCCCATGTGCCTCAGGCCGCGCCCCCAGGTGGGACCTAAGGCTCCAGGGCCTATTCTGATTGGCCCACGCGCCTTAGGCCCCACCAGTAGGCGGAGCTTTAGGACGGATGGGCCAATCCGGCCTCATTCCTTCGTTGGCTGCCTGCCGGACAGGCGGGTTTGGCTCCCGTCTGTCCGGCCAACTACCAAAGGTACGGGGAAGGGGGGTGGGGGGGTCGTGGGGGTCGCCAGGGGGGTCACGGGTCGGCTGGGGGGGCGGTCGGAGGTTCTTGGGGGGGGCGGTCGTTGGGGGGGAGGGGGGTTTGCGTCGAGGGCAGGAGGGCCTGGGATCCCTCCTGCCCGTAATGTAGTGCGGGGTGGGGTTAGGGGGTCGCCGTGGCCAGGAGGGTTTGGGCTCCCTTCTGGCCCAACTACCAAAGGTACGGGGAAGGGGGGTGGGGGCGGCGTGGGGGTCGCCAGGGGGGTCGCGGGTCGGCGGGGGGGGCGGGCGGAGGTTCTTGGGGGGGCCGTCGTTGGGGGGGAGGGGGGTTTGCGTCGAGGGCAGGAGGGCCTGGGATCCCTCCTGCCCGTAATGTAGTGCGGGGTGGGGGTAGGGGGTCGCCCTGGCCAGGAGGGTTTGGGCTCCCTCCTGGCCCGATATTGTCGGGGAGTCGGCGGTCCTTCGGGGTGGGGGTGCGAATGGTCCTGCCGGGGGGGGGGGGAGATGAATCGGACGTCGGGGGGGGGGGGGGAACGGAGAGTCGGGACAGCGCACGGAGAGGCGGGGCAGTGCACGGAAGTCAGGGGGGTGAACGGAGAGTCGGGACAGCGCACGGAAAGTCAGGGCAGTGCACGGAAGTCAGGGGGGGTGAAGGGAGAGTCGGGACAGCGCACGGAAAGTCAGGGCAGTGCATGGAAGAAAGGGGGGGTGAACGGAGAGTCGGGACAGCGCACGGAGAGGCGGGGCAGTGCACGGAAGTCAGGGGGGGGTGAACGGAGAGTCGGGACAGCGCACGGAGAGGCGGGGCAGTGCACGGAAGTCAGGGGGGGTGAACGGAGAGTCGGGACAGCGCACGGAAAGTCAGGGCAGTGCACGGAAGTCAGGGGGGGTGAACGGAGAGTCGGGACAGCGCACGGAGAGGCGGGGCAGTGCACGGAAGTCAGGGGGGGTGAACGGAGAGTCGGGACAGCGCACGGAGAGGCGGGGCAGTGCACGGAAGTCAGGGGGGGGTGAACGGAGAGTCGGGACAGCGCACGGAGAGGCGGGGCAGTGCACGGAAGTCAGGGGGGTGAACGGAGAGTCGGGCAGCATGCGCGGTATAATCGTGAGCGCGTTATACCAAAGTTTTTGTGCTTATCATCGTGATTTCTGCGCGCTATACACGTGTGCGCGTTTTATACGGGTGCGTGTTATTTGCGTGAAAATACGGTAATATCATTCATAGAATCCGATACAGACTACCAAGCACACTGTTGCTTTAAATTTTTTGCTAGAGCTTTCCTGTCCGACTCCAGCTTATGGGATCAGTTCTTCATTTTCCGAAGAGCTGAGAAGCTGTATCTTCAATTCTTTCCAGCACGTCGAATGTTAACCCTTATTTTATGCCTTCCCATACTTATTTTTAATTATTTTCCTCATAGTTTATTGTTTTCATCATGATCCAGTATTTTACCCAACTTCTTTGGTTCATTTTCATAAACTTTATTTATGGCAGCTTGAGAGTCTCACATATAAGAACATAATGCCTGTTTGTCCTCTGAAAAAGCAAAGATACTTACCTGTAGCAGGTGTTCCCCGGGGACAGCAGGCATATATTCTTGCAACCCACCCAACTTCCCTAGTTGGTTTCTTCAACATTGGATGGAAAGGTATGATTATGAGCACTGCCAAAAAATTGATGGTGCACTTGGTAGTTTCCATTCTGGGTTCTATGGATATCACCCTTATGTGAGAATATATACCTGCTACAGGTAAGTATCTTTGCTTTTTACAAGAATTAACCAGGTTACTAATTCTGCCATTCTGTACCAGCCTCTGCCAAATCTGATAGCATAATAGTGTGATCCAGAGTGTCAAATGCTGCTGAGAAATCCAACAGCACAATTATTGAAGTCTGATCTATCTCAGTTTGTTTGGCAGTCATCCAGCAGGGAATTGAGGACCAACTGTTCTGTATTCAGATCTGAATTAACATTTGATATGGATCAAGCTAGTCATGGATTGAGTTGCAAATGTACCATCTGCTCTGAGTTTGCCTGAAAATGGGATGTTCATTACTTGGTGGTAGTTTTCCAGCCTAATCTACCAAAAGGTCATTTTCATAGATAATGCATGATGGCTCTTTTTAGCACTGTTGGCAGCAGCCTTTAGAGAAAGGAGTTCAATGTTTTGACAAGCTATTCTATGAGGACCTCACTTGCTAGCCTCATTAACTTGCATGAGTATAGATCAGGGGGTGCAATCCAGTCGGGTTTTCAGGATTTCCCCAATGAATATGCATGAGATCTATTAGCATATAATGAAAGCAGTGCATTCATTGGGGAAATCCTGAAAACCTGACTGGATTGCAGCCCTCGAGGAGGGATTTTGACACCCCTGGCATAGATGAAGGGTATCACTCAATCTTTACAAAGCCTCTTTTTGTTGGGTAAAATAATACCTTAATATCTGGAATTCTTGAAGGGCTTGGGTTTGTACTTCCACTTTTTTGATACCTGGGATATTAGGGTATAGGTTATCAGGTGGATGCTGTTCCAAGCACTATAGTAACATAGTAAATGACGGCAAATAAAGACCCGAGTGGTCCATCCAGTCTGCTCAACCATACATGCTCCATAAATTAATTTAGTTTAAATGGTCCTTTTTCTTAGATATTTCTGGGCCAGAAACCCAGAGCCCTGCCCAGTAGTGTGCTTAGGTTCCATCTACTGGAGTCTCCATCAAAGCTCACTCCAGCCCATCTTAACCATCCCGGCCATTGAAACCCTCCCCAGCTTGTCCTCAACTGAATGTCCATATATGGCACACAGGCCGTGCAAGCCTGCCCAGTACTGGCCTTAGTTCCTTCAATGTATACCTATTATTTTCTGATTGGAGATTCTCTGTGTTCATCCCACGCTTGTTTGAACTCTGTCGCCGTTTTCTTCTCCACCACCTCCCTTGGGAGCGCATTCCATGCATCCACCAACCTTCAGTAAAGAAGAATTTCCTAACATTACTCTTGACTCTACACCTCAATCTCAAATTATGCCCTCTTGTTTTACCATTTTCCTTTCTCTGGAAGGGCTGAAGTTAGGATCCAAAGTGATGAACTGGGTTAGAAATTGGCTATCGGACAGATGCCAGAGGGTGGTGGTTAATGGAAGTTGCTCGGAGGAAGGAAAGGGGAGTAGTGGAGTCCCTCAGGGTTCGGTGCTGGGGCTGATCCTATTCAATATGTTTGTGAGTGACATTGCTGAAGGGTTAGAAGGAAAAGGGTGCCTTTTTGCAGCTGATACCAAGATTTGTAATATGAAAAAGGATCTGCAAAAGTTAGAGGAATGGTCTAATGCCTGGTAACTAAAATGCAATGCAAAGAAATGCAGAGTAATGCATTTGGGGATTAATAATTGGAAGGAACCGTATATGCTGGGAGTTGAGAAGCAGATATGCATGGACAGGGAGAGGGACCTTGGGGTGATAGTGTCCGAAGATCTAAAGGCGAAAAAACAGTGTAATAAGGCGGTGGCTGTTGCCAGAAAGATGCTGGGCTGTATAAAGAGAGGCGTAGCCAGTAGAAGGAAGAAGGTGTTGATGCCCATGTGCAGGTCATTGGTGAGGCTCCACTTGGGGTATGATGTTCAGTTTTGGAGACCGTATCTGGCGAAGGACATAAGAAGACTTGAAGCGGTCCAGAGGAGGGTGACAAAAATGATAGGAGGCTTGCGCCAGAAGATGTATGAGGAGAGACTGGAAGCCCTGAATATGTATACCCTAGAGGAAAGGAGGGACAGCGGAGATATGATTCAGATGTTCAAATACTTGAAGGGTATTAACATAGAACAAAACCTTTTCCAGAGAAAGGAAAATGGTAAAACCAGAGGACATAATTTGAGGTTGAGGGGTGGTAGATTCAAGAGCAATGTCCTCCCTGAAACTCCTCCAACTGTCCCCCTTGAAAACACTTTACAGTTACGCCGATGACATCCTTGTCCTCCTCGAGACCGACTCTAACCTCACCAATCTCTCTGAGAACATCTCCTCATGTATATCGAACCTCCAATCCTGGGCCCTCACCGTATAAATGAAATTAAATGAGACCAAAACAAAACTACTTTGGCCCAAAATTAGATCAGCTACTTACCCTCATCCCACTGTTTTCTGGCACCACATTGCAGCTTGAACACTCATGCAAAGTTCTGGGCATCATCATTGATTCCACACTGTCCTTCAATGACCACCTTAATTCCTTAGTAAAAAAAAAAAAAAATGCTTTTTCAATCTTCACATGTTAAGGAAAGTGAGATCCTGCTTCCATCATCATCACTTTGCTGTCCTCGTACAATCCATCATTCTTTCTAGACTGGATTACTGTAACTCCATCTACTTAAGCCTGACAAAGAAAAGCCTTCATAGACTCCAGCAGATCCAGAACACTGCGGCTAAACTAATTTTCGCAAAAAGCAAATTTGACCACGTCTCCCCGCTTCTGTCTAAGCTTCACTGGCTCCCAGTAATCCTTAGGGTTCACTACAAATGCGCCTGCCTAACCTTCAAGTCTCTACATGGTATCCTGCCTCCCCTTTTTCCATTATCTTGGAACTCCTCTAATCCCAACACCACCAGATCCAGTCAAAAATTCAAACTATCCTTCCCCCTCTTTAAAAGGCATATCCCATGCAGGAAAATTAGGGACTTCCCTCTTCTTCAGGATCACCGAACTCTGGAACAGCTTTACTACCCCTCTTTGGAGCCTGACCTCCCTCCAACTCTTCCGAAAACATTTGAAAACTTGGCTTTTCTCTAAAATGCAATGACCCCTCCCTCATCAATATACTAAGTCCCTCTAAACTTCTCTTTCTAAGTCCTTCTACTTTTCATTGTAGTTCCTTTCTATACCAACTCCTGTAAACCGTGCTGAGCTCTACTTCTGTGTAGATGATGCGGTATACAAACTTAGTTTAGTTTAGTTTTAGTTTAATGTTTTAGTTTAATGTTAGGAAATTCTACTTTACTGAGAGGGTGGTGGATGCCTGGAATGCACTCCTGAGAGAAGTGGTGGAGAGGAAAACGGTAACTGAGTTCAAAGAAGCGTGGGATGAACACAGAGGATCTAGAATCAGAAAATAATATTAAATATTGAACTAAGGCCAGTACTGGGCAGACTTGCATGGTCTGAATCTGTGTATGGCCATTTGGGGGAGGATGGGCTAGAGAGGGCTTCAATGGCTGGGAGGATGTAGATGGGCTGGAGTAGGTTTTGACGGAGATTTCGGCAGTTGGAACCCAAGCACAGTACTGGGTAGAGCTTTGATTTCTTGCCCAGGAATAGCTAACAAGAAAAAATTTAAAAAATTTAAATTGAATCAGGTTGGGCAGACTGGATGGACCATTCGGGTCTTTATCTTCTGTCATCTACTATGTTACTATGGAATAGATTTTTGTTCTACATTAATATCTTTGAAGTATTTGAACGTTGAATCATATCTCCCCTGTCTCTTCTTTCCTCTAGGGCAGAGTTGTCCACACTTTTTTGGCTTGCGAGCTACTTTTAAAATGACCAAGTCAAAATGATCTACCACCAATAAAATTTTAAAAAAACAACACAAAGCACACTGTACGCAGAGAAAATGTTAATTATTTACTGTATATTCTTTTATTTTTCCCCCAGAGGTCAAGGCAGATGAATATGCAATGTCACCTCAGTAACAACTATATAAAATACAATTATACAAAAATAGACAAACCGCAATAGTGGTTTTTAGCACAGGGAGCTGCGCTGAATGCCCCACGCTGCTTCCAATGCTAAAAACTGCTGTCACGGTTTAATAAAAGGGGGCCATAGGCATTTTAAAGCTGATCTATAAACAGAGTATGCACTTTTTAAAATCAGATAAGTGAACATGTTAGCAAAAATGAAACTATTAGCACAGAATTGGATTGTATTTTGCCAGCATGAAAAGATTAACAAAGGAGATGTTCACAATGTACCTTCCCAGAGAAAAGAAAATATATTTTAATAAAGAAATGTTACAAAATGTTTCTAAGTCATCTCTGCCCATACTGTTCTCTAGTTCTAAAAAAAAAAAAAAAAATGTGTGTGTAATATGAATAGCATAACCCCTGGGGGAATTCTGCTGAAAAAAATAATCAAGATTCTGTGGATGGCTTTTAAAATTCTGCAAATTTATCAACATAATACAGCTCAGAAGGTGATTGTATTGTAATTAATTTCAACATCTAGTCATATGGAAATAAAAAAATAAAACAAAACCTGTTCATAAACTTTATTTTTGATTTTGACATTCAACATAGTAATGAGAGAGAAGTATTTTTTGTTATGCTAACAATACTTTTTTTTTTTTTTTTTACTAGCTTTCAAAGGCAGAACCTTCAGGTCAGAAATAGCAAAATGACAGTATTGGAATATATAAGTGAAATATGTTATTGTTGGATATATTCGTTTTTTTGTTTTTTTTTTAACATAGTGATCTATTACTGTTAAATGATAGCTTGATTTTATTTAGTAAGACAAGATATAGGTTGAGATGGCTCATACTGTAAACTGACAAAAAGAAAACCCACACCAAAATGTTTGTATCTTCCTCAGAATTCGGCTGATTCTTATAAAATTTACTAAGTTGTGTCCTGAAAGAAGTTGATGTAAAATGTTGCTAATATTTCTCACCGCACCACAACATTACCTTGTGTAACCAAAGTTAAAATATACAGTGTTCCCCAGGTCATTCACGGTCGACGGTTTGCGGTCTCAGTCATTTACGGTATTTTCTGACTGTGACCGCCGACCAGAAGAGGACAATGGGAGAGGCAGGAGAGAGCAGCCGGAGCACCGGCGAGTGAAGGAAATCACTCGCTGTATGCTCTGACCGCCTCTTCATGCACTAAAGTCGGGCCTTACCAATCAGGAGCTGCTTTGACATGCACTATGTTGGAGAGCCTCTGAGCCCATGCAGACGAATGCTGTCGTACCTGCACGTTGCATATGATCATGCACAACGTCCATCATCGATGTGCGTGTTTATACGTGGCACGCATTTGGGACGGTGCTTGGCTGCGTGGGCTCAGGGGCTCTCCAGCGTGGTGCGGAGGGCTGGCTGGTGGACGGAGGAGGCATCTCCTTGAGGCGGCGCTGCCTGCAGATGTACAAGGACCCCGATGGTTGCGTGTGACTAGCCACCTACAAACTCCAGCACCCGACAGGTACACACCCCTGGGCCACCCCTCGCCACTTCCTCCCAGTTCCTTGGCATCTTTTGGGTTGTGGAACAAATTGCCAGCATTGCCATTATGGCCTATGGGGATAGTTGCTTTGATATACGAGTACTTTGGATTATCCCAGGACAAGCAGGCATGATATTCTCACATGTGGGTGACGTCATCTACGGAGCCCCGGCGCGGACAGCTTTTCAAGCAAACTTGATTGAAGTTTCAAGTTTGCACACTGCACCACGCATGTGCATGCCTTCTCGCCCACTAGAGGGCGCATCCCACCTCGTGGTCCTCAGTTCAATTTTTTCCGCGGAGCAAGAAAGCCCTGTGGATCTGAGCTCCAGTGTTTTTGCCTTCTAGCTGCCGCGTTTAGTTTGTTTTCCCCATCGAATTAGTTCGCGGTGCTGCTTTTCTTTTCGGTTCTTTTCAAAAAAAAAAAAAAAAGTCTTTCGTTTTTCGTCGGGCTCCGGGGGCTCCCGGAAGCCGTGGCCGCGGGACGTCGGTACGTTCCCGGCCTTCGTCTTTTTCTTCGTGGATGTCCCGTCCTGTTACGGGATTCAAAAAGTGCAGCCGGTGTGAGAGGTTGCTTTCCATCACTGACCCTCACCGGTGGTGCATTGTCTGTCTTGGGCCCGAACATCCGACAGAGTCGTGTGATCGCTGTGCTACCTTCCAAAACAGGGCCCTCCGTCGCCGTAAGGCCAGAATGGCGGAATTGTTCGCCGTCGACGCGCCGCCTAAGGCCTCGACGTCGGCCTCGGCTTCGGCCCCGGCCTTGACCTCGGCCTCGGCGTCCTCGGGGGCCTCGGCCTCGCCTCGGCCCTCTTCCTCGAAGGCGTCGTCAGTGAAGCAAGCTTCGGGTAAGTCCTCTGTTCCATCCCCTTCAGCAAAGAAGCCATCCTCGAGTCAGGCCAAGGCGGGTGGGTCGACCCCGGCCCCGCATCGGACCTCGACTCCGCACACCCCGAGGGAATACTCGAGACCGAAGTCGCCCTCCAGGGAGTGTGCCCCGGACCCGGAACTCCCCACCTTCGTGGGGATTCCGGCCTTCCAGGATCTCCTCCGAGCTCTGATCTCATCAGAGCTGTCGGGAGCCCTGGAAGTGTTGCAACGTGCTGCGGTTCCGGCGGCCTCGACCTCGGCCGGGGCGCCTTCGGTCTCGGAGGCCCCGGCCTCGGCTCCCTCGACCACGGGAGCCCCGGCCTCGGCGACCTCGGTCTCGGGTACTGTGGCCCCGTTCACCTCGGTCTCGGCCCCGCCCCGGACCTCGACCTCGGGGGAACCCCCTGAGCGGAGTGTAAGGCCCAAAGAAAAGTTGCGCAGAGTGCGCCGTCTTTCCTCCTCTTCCTCCGGGTCTTCCAGGCACGCCTCGCCCTCGACGCGACCTCGGACGGGGCGTCGATCGAGGAAGTCTAAGCGGCCCCGAGGCTCGCCTCGGCGCGACCGTTCCTCGTCGTTCGGGGGCGAGGCGCTGCAGGTGTCGGAGTTGCGCCTCGACAACCCGAGGCTCCTCCGCTCACCTCGTGGGAAGTCTTCCCGGGCCGCCTCGCCGAGGAAACGGGAGAGTGTCCCACGAACCCCGGGGTCCTCACCCAAGGGTTCTGCGAGGAGGATAACTTCCCCTTCCCCCTCGAGGGCCCTCGAGAGGGGATCCTGGGATTCGGGATCTGTTAGGGATCCTCATTACTCCCATGAGGCCTCCCCCCTCTCCTCGGTGGGGCGGTCGAGAACCCCGTCTCCCCAGGCTAGGCCGTCCTCATTTTCATCCTTCATTCAGGACATGGCCCAAGCCCTGGGGATTGACCTGATGGTAGGTTCTCGGTATTCCAAAGAATTTTTAGAGGAACAGGACCTCCCCACTCCTCCTAGAGAGGTGCCTAGACTCCCTCTCAACAGTGTCCTTCTGCAAACCTGGCTGAAGAACTTGTCAAACCCTCTTACAGTCACGTCTGTACCTTCAAAAATGGAATCGAAGTATAGGACGATTCCCCCTAAAGGGTTCGATAAGGCGCAGCTCTCACACCAGTCTCTTCTGGTGGAGTCTGCTCTAAAAAAATCACAGCCCTCACGGGTTTCTGCGGCGGTTCCACCAGGCAGGGAGGGGCGGACCCTGGACAAGTTTGGCCGTCGCCTCTATTCAAACTCCCTGATGGCCACCAGGGTTCTAAATTACGCCTTCACCTTTTCCTCCTATTTGCGTGGCATGGTGAAGGACCTTCCTCAATATCGAAACTCGTTACCGGACTCCCAAAGAGCAGGATTCGATAAGTTTATGTCCAACCTGTCTCAATTGCGGTTGTACCTATTCCATGCAGTGTACGACGCCTTTGAGCTGGTTTCGAGGGTGTCGGCCTTCGCAGTGGCCATGCGCCGCTTGGCCTGGCTTCGCACCCTCGACATGGACCCAAACCTGCAGGAACGCCTTGCGGACTTGCCTTGTGTGGGGTCCGAGTTATTTGACGAGTCATTGGATGCGGCGACCAAGCGCTTGTCGGAGCAGGAGCGCTCTCTAGCATCCCTGGTCCGCCCCAAACCTAGGCCCCCGCCGCAGAAACCCTTTCGGCCTCCGCCGCGTCGATACCCTCAGAAATCGACCCCGGCTTTCTCGAGACCGCCTCCGAGACGTCCGTCTCAGCGAGGCAGAGGGGGACAAACCCAAGCCCCGGCGCAGGGCCCTTCTAAGCCCGCGCCTTCCTTTTGACGGGCTGAGCGGACGGGGCGGGTTCCCCTCCGCACTTTCACAGGAACCCCTTCCTATCGGGGGCCGTCTTCGGTCCTTCCGGGAGGCATGGACCGGGATTACCTCAGACGCTTGGGTGCTCCGGATCGTCTCCGAGGGCTACTCGCTCAACTTTGTGTCCTCGCCACCGGACAGTCCCCCAAGTTTAGTCCCCTGCAACCGTTCGCAGCTACCGACCCTTATAACCGAAGCCAAAGCCCTCTTGAAGCTTCGGGCGGTCGAGCCGGTCCCCAAGGACCAGTGGGGTACGGGGTTTTACTCCCGCTACTTTTTAGTTCCAAAAAAGACCGGGGACCTGCGCCCCATACTGGACCTCAGGAAGCTCAACAAATTCCTGGCCCGGGAGAAGTTTCGAATGCTATCTCTCCCGGTTTTGTATCCTCTCTTGGAGGAAGGGGACTGGATGTGCTCCCTCGACCTGAAGGAAGCATACACCCATGTTCCGGTGCACCCCGCCTGCCGAAGATTCTTACGATTCCAGGTGGGGGACCTCCACCTCCAGTACAGGGTACTGCCCTTCGGTCTGGCCGCGTCCCCACGAGTATTCACGAAGTGCATGGTGGTGGTTGCGGCAGCCCTGAGGTCACGTGGACTCCATGTGTTCCCTTACCTGGACGATTGGCTCATCAAAGCCCCGACCAGGGAGGGGGTTATCTCAGCGACCCGACAGTCTATTGCCTTCCTGCAAACCCTCGGGTTCGAGATAAACTTTCCAAAGTCTCAGTTGAGGCCGACTCAGTCTCTTCAATTCATAGGTGCGGTGCTGGACACGGTGCGCCTGCGCTCCTACCTGCCGACCCAGCGGTTGGAAGCCTTGGTACGGATGAGCCGCCAGGTCTCTCAACTATCGAGGGTGTCGGCCAAGCACATGATGATGCTGCTGGGCCATATGGCCTCGACGGTACATGTCACGCCGTTTGCGAGGCTACATCTGAGGATCCCTCAGTGGACCCTCGCGTCCCAGTGGCGTCAGGAGTGCGACCCGGTGTCTCGCCTCATTTCGGTGACTCCGCCTTTGCGGAAATCGCTGCGTTGGTGGACAGACTCTTCAAATCTGTCCATGGGGCTACTGTTCCGCACTCCGCCTTTTCGCAAGGTCCTGACCACGGACTCCTCGGAGTACGCGTGGGGAGCCCATCTCGACGGTCTCCGCACGCAGGGCCTGTGGTCGGCAGAAGACCGTCGGTGTCATATCAACGTGCTAGAACTGCGGGCCATCTTCCTAGCACTTCGAGCCTTCGTTCACATATTGCAGGACCAGGTGGTCCTCGTCCGCACGGACAATCAGGTGGCAATGTACTATGTGAACAAGCAGGGGGGAACGGGGTCTTGGCCCCTCTGTTCCGAGGCTCTTCGCCTTTGGGAGTGGGCGGCCTCCCGGAACATCTTCCTCCGGGCGGTCTACATCCAAGGAGAACAGAATTGCCTGGCGGACAAACTCAGTCGACTTCTGCAACCGCACGAGTGGACCCTACACTCAGCAGTTCTGCGCGAGGTTTTCGCTCGCTGGGGAACGCCACAGGTGGATCTGTTTGCCTCTCCGGAGACACACAAACTACCACTATATTGTTCTCGAATGTACTCGCGGGACCGTCTGGAAGCGGATGCCTTCCTACTCGACTGGCAAGGGAGGTTCCTGTATGCATTCCCCCCGTTCCCTCTGATCATGCGAACGTTGGTACACCTAAAATCGTCCACGGCCACGATGATTCTCATAGCACCTCGGTGGCCGCGTCAGCACTGGTTCTCCCTGCTACTCCAGCTCAGTGCAAGGGAGCCTCTCCCCCTGCCTGTCTCTCCTTCTCTGCTGTCTCAGAGTCAAGGATCCATGTTACATCCCAATCTGCAGTCATTGCACCTGACAGCTTGGTTTCTTGTTCCCTGACTCCTCCGGACCTGTCTCAATCGGTGAGGGAGGTGTTGGAAGCCTCCCGCAAGATCTCGACGAGGCTTTGCTATGCGCAGAAATGGACCAGGTTTTCCACCTGGTGTTCGTCTTTTCACCTGGATCCGGTATCAGTTCCGGTATCCTCGGTGTTGGACTATTTATTCCATCTGTCGCGCTCTGGCTTGAAAACCACTTCGGTGCGGGTTCATCTCAGTGCGATTTCTGCCTTCCACCAACCTCTGGATGGACGCCCTCTGTCTCTCCATCCCTTGGTGACACGCTTCATGAAAGGGTTACTCAGGGTTTGTCCCCCTCTTAAGCCTCCGTCTGTCGTGTGGAATTTGAATGTGGTCCTGGCTCAACTGATGAAACCCCCTTTTGAGCCACTCAACAAGTCCCTCTTGAAATTTCTGACTTGGAAGGTGGTGTTTCTGATCGCCCTCACCTCCGCCAGGCGGATTGGGGAGTTGCAAGCCTTGGTTGCGGACCCTCCTTTCACAGTCTTTCATCACGACAAGGTGGTTCTCCGCACCCACCCTAAGTTTTTACCTAAAGTTGTTTCTGACTTCCACCTCAATCAGTCCATTGTCCTTCCTGTGTTCTTCCCGAAGCCCCACTCCCATCCTGGCGAGACGGCGCTTCACACGCTTGACTGTAAGAGGGCGTTGGCATATTATCTTCAACGCACCAGGTCTCATCGGAAGGTTCCCC
The DNA here is from genome assembly GCF_902459505.1 of Geotrypetes seraphini. Taxonomy (NCBI): domain Eukaryota; kingdom Metazoa; phylum Chordata; class Amphibia; order Gymnophiona; family Dermophiidae; genus Geotrypetes; species Geotrypetes seraphini. The sequence goes on along the minus strand of NC_047085.1, from coordinate 448,098,388 downwards.
AATTGTTTTTGTCCTTCGATCCCAATCGATTAGGGCACCCAGTTTCCAAGCGCACTCTGTCTAACTGGTTGGCCGCTTGCATTTCCTTTTGCTACGCTCAGGCTGGCCTTCCTCCCCCGGGTCGAGTCACGGGGCACAAGGTCCGAGCAATGGCAGCTTCGATAGCCTTTCTCCGATCCACTCCGATGGAGGACATATGTAAGGCTGCCACTTGGTCTTCGGTTCATACATTCACCTCTCATTACTGTCTGGACACTCTGTCCAGGAGTGACGGCCGGTTTGGCCAGTCAGTTTTGCAAAATCTGTTTTCCTAAATTGCCATCCTCCCACCTACCCTGTTTTCGTTAGCTTGGAGGTCACCCACATGTGAGAATATCATGCCTGCTTGTCCTGGGATAAAGCACAGTTACTTACCGTAACAGGTGTTATCCAGGGACAGCAGGCATATATTCTCACAACCCGCCCGCCTCCCCGGGGATGGCTTCCTTGCTAGTTATGGAACTGAGGACCACGAGGTGGGATGCGCCCTCTAGTGGGCGAGAAGGCATGCACATGCGTGGTGCAGTGTGCAAACTTGAAACTTCAATCAAGTTTGCTTGAAAAGCTGTCCGCGCCGGGGCTCCGTAGATGACGTCACCCACATGTGAGAATATATGCCTGCTGTCCCTGGATAACACCTGTTACGGTAAGTAACTGTGCTTTACAAGCATGCTTCTGGAACAAATTATCCTTGTAAACCAAGGTTACCACTGTAGTTTTAGATTTAAATACCATATTTCTGTATTTTTCACTCTATAAGACGCATCCCCCCCCCCAAAAAAAAGTGGGTGGAGAAAAGGGTGCGTTCTATTGAGCGAATACCCCCCCCCCCCGTTACCTTATTTAGACCGCTGCCCACCACCGCTGCTTCTGCTACTGGTCACTTGCTGCCGCCGCTGCCACAAGTAGAGAAAGGGAAAGGCCAGGTAGGTACAGCGATTGAACGCCTCAGGCCCAGAAGCCTTACCCCGACGTCAATTATAGCCTGGACCTTCTCTCTGATGTCACAATTGACGTTGGGGGTAAGACTTCTGGGCCGATGGCATGCAATCGCTGCACCCCCCTGGCCCTTCCCATCAATTTGTTCCGTTAGTTCCTTTCTCTTGGGCCGCAGCAAAGCCATGGCTTGCAGTGCTGCGCTGATGAGTTCAACTCGCTGCTGAGCCAGGAGTCCCCGTCCCCCCCCCCCCACCGCTGCTGCTGCTTTGTCGATGTGTCCTTACAGCGGAAGCAGCGGGAGGTAATTTAAACCAGTATGGGGACGGGGTGGAAGAGGACAGAGGCTGGAAGGCAGTGAGGGGAACATAGGAAGGAAGGAGGGAGGGAGGAAGGGACAATTGTTGGGCCTGAGTTGGGGGAGGGGAAGAGGACAAAGGCTTGGAAGGCAGTGAGGGGAACATAGGAGGGAGGGAGGAAGGGACAATTGTTGGGCCTAAGGAAAGAAAGAGAGAGAGCAATCACCAGACAACGGGGGGATGAAGAGGACAGAGGCTGGAAGGCATTCAGGGGGACATAGGAAGGAGGGAGGGAAGAAGGGACAATTGTTGGGCTTGTGGAAGGAAAGAGAGAAAAAAATCACCAGACAATAAAGATAAGAAAAATGATTTTATTTTCAATTTAGTGATCAAAATGTGTCAGTTTTGAGAATTTATATCTGCTGTCTATATTTTGCACTATATTTGTCTATTTTTCTATAGTTGTTACTGAGGTGACATTGCATATTTTAAAAAGTCATCTGCCTTGACATCTGTGCCCTGTCCCAGCCTACCACTAGAGGGGGGTGGAGGACAGGGGACAGAGCCTGGCAGGGAGGTGGGGTTGGGTGCAAAGCCTGGCAGAGAGAATTTGGTTCAGAATTTATTTATTTTTTCTTCTTTTCCTCCTCTAAATCTATGGTGCATTTTATGGAGCGAAAAATACCGTACTTGGGGTCCGGATTGTCCCAGGTCCAGTGATGCATCTGGGATGTGGATCCGGCATTCTCGCCGGATCTGAGAGACACTGCAGCTAGTTTGGGCAGCATGTGGCAGGCCTGTTAGCATCCGGTTGTTTTGGGCTGTGGTTAGGCCAAGTGTTTTGTGCGAACTATGCTAATTATTTTTTCTTCATTGACGCATGATGGTCTGGAGAGGTGAGCCAAGGTAGGGAGTTCTGACGTGCTGAAGACTCGTGTGTACGGTGTCACCACCTGTTGGAGTGATCATGCATGCGCAGTGGCTCGAACAGAGGAGGAGAAGACCTCTAGCTAGAAATTGGGTTCTGAAGGTCCTATTTTATGGCCTGTCGGACTGCCGGAAGAGTTTTTCCCCCTGGAAAGGCTCGAGGTGCTGTCGGCAGCAAGGTGCCAGATTGAGGGGCCACTGTGCATGTGAATGATGTCTTCCCGCAGGCGTGGGGATGACATCACTGGCAAGGTGCATGCGCGGTATTGTTGCAGACCTGGGTTTTACCGGCCACATTAATCTTTTTATTAATTTAAGTTTTAGTGGCATTTTGGTCTGCTGAAAATTCAAAAGAAGGCACTAGACATGTGGGGAGAGGCTCCGGAGAGCCTCCCCTGAAGATTTCGTGCATGCAAGTTTTGCACATGGTGTTTTATTTTAACTCAATTTTAGGTGTGCACGTAGGCAAGAGCGTTGGCTGTCAATGTGGCAATGCTCATATCGGGCTCGTGAGAGCAGCATCAGGCAGAAAATAGAGGATTTAAGAAATTTTAAAGAATAAGAAAGTTTTCTTTAAGATAAGAGACTTGGTGATTTATTTCTTTTTGGAAGTCTGGTTGTTAAATGTAGTTTTGTTTCTTGCAGCTGATTTCTGCATGAAATTTGTGAACATTCTAAACCACAGTTCTTCAACCACCGGTCCGCGGACCGGTGTCGGTCCGCAGAAAATTCCTGCCAGTCCGCGCAGGACCGGCGAGATCAACTTCTTCAATTTCCTGCCGGTCCGCGCAGGACCGGCAAGATCGAGGAGCTGTCGTTCGCGCAGGGCCGTAGAGATAATAGGGAGCCTCACACTGTGCTTTCTCCCCTCCCAGCGGCTCTCCTTACAAACGCAGCGATTCAAAAAGGAAGCCTTGGTGCTTTTGCTGAGTCGGGCCGCCTCTGATGATGCAACTTCCGCTTTCCTCAGAGGCGGCGCGACCCAACAAAGGACCCGAGGCTGCCTTACTGAATCGCAGCGCGGCAAGTAAGAAGAGTTGCTGGGAGGGGAGAAGGCTGCTGGGCATGGTGAAAAAAAAAGGGACAGCTGCTACTGGACCTGGATAGGGAGAAGGAGAGATGCTGCTGGGAGGGGGGGGGGTAGGGAAAGGAGTCTGGGAAGCTGCTGTGTAAGGGGGAAAAAGGGACAGCTGATACTGGACCTGGAGAGGGAGAAGGAGAGATGCTGCTGGGAGGGGAGGAGGGAAAGGAAAGGGAAGAGAGTTACTGCTGGACAGGGGGAGGAGGGAAGGGAGAAGAAAAAAGGAAGGAAACAGCTTGCAGGGAGATTAGAGGAGGGGGAGGGGAGAGACAGGAATGAGATGGGAAGGGGGGTCAGCAGAGAAATTGAGAGGGACAAAGATGCTAGATCTGGTGTAGGAGAGATAAAAATGAAGAGAGCAGTGAAGCTGGAGTGAATTGTGTAAAAAGGAGAGAGGGGCATAGGCTGGATGGAAAGGGGAGAGGGGCATAGAAAGAAGACAAATACCATATGGAAGGGGGAGAGGTCAGACAGTAGATGGAAGGGGCAGATGCTGGATTGAAGAGACAGAGAGGGCAAACGCTGGAAAGAAGAGAGTGAAAAGAAGATGAAAGCAGAAACCAGAGACAACAAAAGGTAGAAACAAATAATTTTATTTCTATTTTGTGATTAGAATATATCAGATTTGAAATATATATCCTGCTAGAGACATAACTGGGGACTGCAGTATTCTGTTAGCATGATATTTCTATGAACTTGGCTTGTTCAGTTTTCTTGATAGTAGAGGGGATATATGTGAAGGGGAGGGGAGACAGGGGTTTTGTTGGTCCGTGCTCTGTATATTTGTATTTATAAAATCATAATTGTTCAGTATATTGTTTCTTTTTATACTTTAATAAAATACGTTCAATATAAAATCATAATTGCGGCTTGTGCAGATGGGATCAGATGGTTTGCGGGGACCAAGCTCACAGAGATGGGGCGTAAACGGGGGTTTTAAATTTTAGTCCTAGTAGTTTGCCGGTCCACAAAATAATTATTTTATTTCTGCCGGTCCACGGGTGTAAAAAGGTTGAAGAACACTGTTCTAAACTGTCATTTTTGACAGTTTAGATGAGTTCCTGGCTGAGCGTGAGAGCTGTTCCTTATTGAAAAGTAATTTTGAAGTAAGTTATTGATTTCTGAGGTTGGTTTTTGTTTTTTTTTTGTTTTTTTATTTCTGTAAAGTTGGTTATTGGATGTCTAAGTTCTAGTATTGATGATTTGAAGTTCTGTGAAGTTGGTTACTGAATAAAGTTTGAAAGCTGGTTTTAGCTACTGTTAGATTTGTATATAAAGTTTTGATGTAACGTCCTAGTTTTGAAGAAGATTCCTATCCTTTTATTGCTGAAGATCCATGTTGTGCTGTAATATTTTGAGTGACAACGGTGTTTCTGTGCTTCAGGGGATTGCTGTGGGTAAATCCCATTTTTGATATCCGCCTGAGGTGAAAGGTGGAAACAATCTGTGGTTTTGTCATCTGTAGTTTATAGATTAATTGTAGTTTTGAATTTGGTTATTTGACTGGAGCGCTGGTGTGTGACTCTGAAGAATTTTACAAGACAGAGAGAATAAGGAAATTCTATATTTCTGCTTTTATTACTTAATACTGTACTCAACTTTCTCTGATAAATCTGAGTGACTGCGGTTAATTGTGCGAGACTACCACTGGAAGTCTTGGCAGCCTTTTTCAGTGTCAAGGGACCAAGGGCAGGAGCAAGTGAAATTCTCTTCTACCCTAATGCCCTACTAGACCACCAGGGAAGCACAGTAGGCCTGGAGGTCCTTCTGCTGGGTTTGGGAGGGGGGGGGAGGGAGGGAGGGAAATTTCCAGGTCAGTGTATATATGGTATACCTGATAATTTCATTTTCTGGAGTCCTGCCTGATCAGTCTAGGAGACCTGCCCATGGAAGTTTTTGGTGACTGTAGGATAATCTCACAAGTGAATCAGCACAGACAAGGTGGTAGGTCACTGGTGCCCAAGAATGGGTACTCAAATTTGCCATTGCAGAATAAAAAAAAAAAAAGAAAAAAGCTACTGGTTAGTTCAATGCAGTAGGTGGATTTTATGGGAGAGTAACTAGTTTAATCTGTCCACAATTGCTGGTGGGAAGGGAATAACCTATAGTTCTGGACTGATCTGACAGAACTCAAGAAAAGAAAATTAATCTACTATGGTATAAGATTCCTCTAGTCTAGAGCTCCCAAAATTAACCTTATGTTCAAACAATTTTTATTGATGAAATCTGCAAAACAGCAGGAACAGACAGATGATATCTAAATCAAGAATAGAACTCTGGAGTAACGTCCACAACATAAGAACAGTCATCAACATCGGTGTTATTTCTTTTTGTAGGTACATAATACATGTCGCCTACCTAACATATCCTCCTACATGCCTAGTTCCAAGAAACACAACAATACTAACCAGGGCCCTAGTCTTTGATGAGCCCTGGAGCAATCCATCCATCACCCACCCCCCACTGTAATCGTAGAAGAAATGTACAAAACTGGATAACCCCCTTCCCCACCCAAAAGCCCAAATGCAACTGCCAAGAAGACCCAAACCCCCCAGAACCTACTCCCCAGGTACTCTCCACCCCCCCAAAAAAAACCTCTCCATCCCCCTCCCCCATCAATTGTAAATTGCCTAGATTAGGACAACCACCTTAAATGGCACTGCGACCCTTGGGATACAAGGACTGCAAATAGTGTTCCAAGGTGTTTAGGAACAAAAGCTTCCTCTTCTGTGACCCCCCCCCTGGTATCCCATGCCTCCTAGGTAGCCAACTGATGCAACTGATTCCGCCAATGCCAGAACGCCGGAGGGTCCTGAACCGTCCAATATTGAAGGATACGTTTACGGGCTAACAGGCTCATCTTCCTACATAAAGTCAAGTGGCCCCGGGGTAGATGGTCATAATCCTCAGGCAAATCCAGAACCAACTGGGCCGGTGTGCTCCTCAGGACTCTCCCAATCAAATCGGACATGTAAGAGACTATATGGCTCCAAAAGTGCTGTATAACGGGGCAGGACCAGAATGCATGTCCCAAGGTGTGCTCTCCCGTCCACACTTATGACACATTGGTGTAGGGAGACCTCCACTATAATATAACTGTGTACGAGTAAAGTAAGCTCGCAAGATCACCCTTTAATATGTTTCCTGCAACCAAGCACACGGGGTCGTCCCTGGTGTCGCCCGGAGAGTGCGAGCAACATCCCAATGTCCCAAATTAACCTGTAACTCCTTTTCCCAGCGACCCTTAACAGATGATAGTCTTTATTGGGCTGCAAAACTTGCAACTGGTATGTATGCTCGATACCGATAGGGAGGTCTCTTCCTTCTTTGAGAAATATCTCCGCAAACTAGCCCCCATGTGTTTCCCCAATTGCCCTCTGTTGAGGGATCCCACATAATGTTCCACTTGATGACACGCAAACTGTGCACTCCATTGATCACCCACCGATGCCTGCAAGTCTGCACGGGCTAACATCTCCCCTTCCTCCCCCAAGAGATGCTCCGACCGGGAAACACCTTTCGCTTCCCAGGACAAATAAACCCGGGACTCCCGACCCGGCAGAAAAGCAAGATTGCCCCGTAACAGCAAGAGATCAGTGACCCTCGGGTCCCTCCCCCCCCCCAAGCACCAAGCATTTAAATATCCATTGCCAAGCTTCTTGCAGAGAATTAAATAACACTCGCTCTGACATTCACTGGGAGCACACTTCTGGGACTATGGAGCAATGCAAACATATCAAAGGGAGCAAAAAACTCCCTTTCCATCGAAAGAGGAGTATAACTACTAGACTGATTTATCCAATTCCCCAAATGTCGGAGCAAACACGCATAATTATAAACCTGGACATCCGGCAAACCTACCCCCCCCCCTAATCGACCAATTCCCCAAGAGCAGAGGCAGCATTATCTTAGGTTTCTTAGCTGCCCAATAAAATCGAGTGATACCTCTGTTTAATCTTTGCAAATTCTTCCCCGTCAAACGCAACGGGAGGGTTTGCAGCACATATAGCCACTTTGGAAAAATAAGCATCCTAACCAGACCAACACGACCCAACAGGGAGTGAGGCAAAGCAACAAAAGCTCCATGTGCTGGTATAATAAATCTACATTAAGGTTATAGAGATTGGAAACCACCATGGACATCGGAACCCCCAGATAACTGAACTTCCCTGGCGCCCAGGTGAGTGGAAACCAAGTCCCCCAGAGGGCTCTAACCTCCACAGAGGAGGCCAACGCTTCAGACTTCTCCAAGTTTAAATGAAACCCAGCGAAATCTCCATATTCTTTAATTCCAATAAAGCAGACAAGGAGGGTCGAGGGTCTGCCAAATGTACCAAGATATCATCAGCAAAAGCCGACAGCTTGAATGTAGTATTACCTATACAAATCCCCTATATAGTGGACATGGCATAAATGCCCCGTATAAGTGGGTCCAGGTAAGCACAAATAACAATGGCAACAGTGGGCAGCCCTGTCTTGTGCCCCGATGGATCGAAAACCGATCTGTTTTAAAATCTTTCAACAAAAGCAGCGTAATTAATATTTTTGTAATGTAAAGGATGTAGTAAGCTTTCAGTAAATACATCAAATATAATCACATTTTGTATAGATTTGTTTCATGCCCTTCTGCCCACCCACATTACACTAGATCCCATTATGGTTGTCCTTAGAAATTTATAATCCAGAGTATATTCTGAGAAGACATACTATTCATAGATGGATAATCCCAGGTGTGGGATGCTTGTGTTACTGAATGACATTGCAGTAGTTTATTGCAGAATTGGCATAAAAGCAGATGTTTGCAGTTTCAGCTATAATGCTCTTCTAATGAGTTTCCTTTGCTTTCAAATTTAAAAGTAAAACACTATATGGAATGCTTTAATAATTTCAAGTAATTGAATACTTCATGTAGTGATGAAGTTTGACATTCTTAAGGTCTGCCCCCACGAACACACTGCTTTCATTTGTATCCTGCTGGATGGTTATTTGTTTTAATTAGCAATGTCAGATTTAATAGCTCAGGTTTCTTGAATACACTTTTAAGCATGCCACTGTAATCTGATATATTGATGTTTTCTCCTAATTGAGAAATATATACCAAAAAATCAACTCTGTAAATATATGAAAGATCACTAGTCTTCGTTTAGGTTTTTTCTCTGTTTCTCTTTGAGCTTTGGGCAGAGTCAAAATGTGATTATTAATTCTTTTCCATATACAAAGCTCCAGGGATGCTGCCATGGAACCAAACAATTACAGGTAATCCCATTCTTGGAAGTGGGAGTGCATAAATTTTGGACCTGGAGCTGAAGCTTGCTCAGATTTGCAGAAGACTGTCTCGAAATGAGTATTGGATTGTACTTTCATACTGGAGGACCTGAACTAGTTTCATCATTTGGACTTCCTGCTCTGAATTGTTTTGAATCAGCTAGTCCTCAAAGTAGATGTGCACTCCTATCCTTTCCTTTTGAATATCATTTTTATTAAGGAGTCTTCAAGAGAACAGGAATAACACTATGCAAACTTGAAAAGTACAAAAAAATGAAATGAAGTTTGCTACCACAAGCACTCCTATCCTTTCCTTTTGAAATATTACCACAGCCACAACTGTTACCTTGGTAAAAATCTGAGAGGTATAGCCAGGCCAAACCAGCACTCGGTGAACTGAAAAGTCTTCCCCAAGACACACAGTCAGAGAAAGTGCTTGTGAGTGTCCTGAATAGCAATGTGAAAACACGCCTCTGAAAGACTGAGGGGAAGGTTCTCAAAACTTTAACATGGTTGCTAAACCGGTTCCAACCGGGTTAGCATTCATATATTTTGGCAGCAGATTTTCAAAACGGCTTATCGTGGTCTTTTCAGAGCTTCCTAGCAGTCTGACTCTGCCATGTAAATGTATTACAATGAGGTCATTAATATTTAAAGGAGCATGCTGGGAATTCTCTATCGCATTGTGATTCCCTAATCTCGCTGCCCTACATTTGCAAACAAAATTTTCCAGCAGCTCTGAGCTGTTGTAGCCTTTCTTTTGGGCAGTTCCTGAGCCCTGATTTGCTCAGGCATTGACAGGAAAGTAAGGCTTGACAGCTCAAATCTACCAGAATATTTTGCCAATGCCAAGCAACCCTCCCCCTCCTGACAGGGCTCCTACTCCATCCTGCCACCATGCAACAACCCTGCCACCCCCCTCAGCAGTGGGAGGGAAGGCCACCCCCACCACCACAACAGTGCCCATGATGACCTCCCCCCCCTTAACCTTGTTTATAAAGTTTGGCCGGAGGGATGCCTACCCAGCTGAGAGTATGATGGCGGCAGCAAGAGGGAGTGAGCATCTCTCCTGCTGCTGGGGGGGGAGGGGTGCTTGGGGGATTGCTTGGCGGCAGGAGGCAGTGGGCATCTTGCTCATTCCCTCTTGCTGCTATGAAACCCTTCCCCTCCCCACAGGGCAGTGGGAATCTCTCCTGCTGCTGGGGGGGAGGGAAGGGAGTATCGGGGGTTGTTGCATGTTGGAGGGAAGGACTGGTCATCTCTCCCACTGCTGGGGTGGAAGTAGGGGGGGGTTACTTTACAACTGTGGCGGGAGGGAGTGGGCATACATCCCTCCTACCGATCTTCGATTTGGGGTCTTTTTATTTTGGGGGTGTGTGTGTGTGTGTTTATTCTGCGCCAGTGCTGATTGCTATCACCAGTGATTGGCACATGTAAATGTAGTATCCCTCTGGGAACCCTATTTGCATGTGCAATATTTTAAGAATGACTCACCTTTTTGAAATTGTTACAGTAGCGTCCGCAACAGCTACCCGTCAGATTTTACCTCAAACGTTTGAGAATCTCCCCTGGGGCAAACTGCCAAGATCACTGAATGAAGAGTTACCTTCTAGACATAAGGGACCCTCAAGGAAGCATTGATTTCTTTCCTCCCCCGAGATCCAGAAAGTCCCCTCATTTTAAATGAATTGAATAATGACCTTATTCACACTTTTGTAGAAGAACTGGCTCAGTGGCTCTTAGAGCAAATAGGCAGTGCAGAATGTCTCTTACCCAAATTGCTTGGACCCTGGTGTCTGAAATGAATTATTGCAAACTCTGGTGCATAGGCCAGCTGAACCACCTCCAAGACTCATGGGGGGGGGGGGGCACTCCTAGTTAAATAGGCAACACTTGCTTGTCTCCCATCAGTTCTGCTGTGAAGGAGAAAACACTGAATCTTATTGAGAGTTTTTGGTCTCTCTGGCATGGTTGATTAAATGGAAAGGAGCCTGATCTCTCCAGCTGCTTTGCACCTCTCCCCTGAAAGAGCTGACCTTCCTGCAGATTAAGGCACAAAAGGAATTTTTTTTTACTGAAACAAGGATGATTGCAGTCTGTTGGCCAAATTGTTTCCACAGATGCAAGGGAGCGTCTTCTCCCTTTCTTCCAGTAGATACTGAAGCCCGACTTTGCCCAGGACCCTAACAGTTGGCTCTGGAGCACAGAAGGGGAACTTGATAAGGCACACCATAAAGGTGACATCAGCTGACCAATTTCTAAGTCACAAATTTCTGCAAGTTACTACACAGGTCAATGAGTGTGAACAGATGCAAGCAAGGTTCTACAATATTTTTAACACAAAGGGCCACTGTGACTCCAAAAGGGTCACATAGAAACATGATGGCAGATAAAGGCCAAATGGTCCATCTAATATGCCCATCTATAGCATCCTTTCTTGAATCTGGCACGGTATTTGTCTCTACCATATCTACCGGGCGACTATTCCATGTATCTACCACCCTTTCTGTAAAAAAAAAAAAAGTATTTCCTTAGATTACTCCTGAGCCTCTTAGTAAAATGTCATCCTATGCCCTCTCATTCCAAAGCTTCCTTTCAAATGAAAGATTTGCCTCATGTGCAAGTGGGGAGTGTGTGGTGCAGTGGTTAAAGCTACAGCCTCAGCACCCACACTGCTCCTTGTGACCCTGGGCAAGTCACTTACTACCAGGTACTTTAGATAAACTGTGAGCCTGCCGGGACAGACAGGGAAAAATGCTTGAGTACCTGAATAAATTCATGTAAACCGTTCTGAGCTCCCGTGGGAGAACGATATAGAAAATTGAATGAATGAAATAAATGAATGCCATGTACGAGTAGGTATTTAAACATCTCTATTGTATCTCTCCTCTTCTACCTTAAGCACATAAGAATAGCCTCACTGGGACAGACCAATGGTCCATCTAGCCCAGTATCCTGTCTTCACAGAGGCCAATCCAAGTCACAAGTACCTGGCAAAAACCCCAATAGTAGCAGCATTCCATGCTATCAACCCATGTCTGTCTCAACAGCAGACTATGAACTTTTCCTCCAGGAACTTGTCCAAAACATATTGAGATCTTTGTCCCCATATGCCTTATGATGAAGACTATCAACCATTTTAGTAGCTCTCCTCTGTACTGACTCCATCCTGTTTATATCTTTTTGAAGGTGCGGTCTCCAAAGTTGTCCACAGTATTCTAAATGAGAGCTCGTCAAAATCTTATACAAGGGCATGAGTACCTCATTTTTCCTACTGGCCATATCTCTCCCTATGTACACAACATCCTTCTAGTTTTTGCCGTTGCCTTTTCAACCTGTTTGGTCACCTTAAGATTATCACATACTATTTCACATCCAAGTCTTGCGCTTTTTTGTGCACAGGTTCTTCACCCCTAAATTGAACTATTTCCTTGGGTTTTTGCAGCCCAAACACATAACTTTGTATTGCTTAGCATTAACTCTTAGCTGCCAAATTTCAGACCATTCTTCAATCTTCGCTAGGTTCGTCCTCATGTTCACACCATCAGGGGTATCTACTCTATTACAGATTTTGGTATCATCTGCAAAGAGGCAAATCTTACCAGACAGCCCTTCAGCAATATTGCTTAGAAAAATGTTAAAAAGAACAGGCCCAATGACTGAACCTTGAGGCACGAGACTGGTAACATCCTACCACCATCATCCACAGAGAGATCTCTATTGACCACTACTGTTTCCTTCCACTCAACCAGTTCCTGATTCAGTCCATCACTTTGGGACCCATACAGAGTGCATTTAGTTTATTAGATATCTGTGTGGAACACTATCAAAGGCTTTGCTAAAATTTAAATATACTACATCTAGTGTACTCCCTCTATACAATTCTCTGGTTCCTAGTCGAAGAAGTTAATCTGATTTGTCTGACAAGATTTGCGTGTAGTGAATCCATGTTGCCTTGGGTCCTATAATCTACTGGATTCCAGAATCGTCACTATCTGTCTTTAAAGTGTTTCCATTTATTTACCACAGAAGTCAGACTTACCAGTCTGTAGTTCCTTACTTTCCACTTTTGTAGAGAGGGACCACATTTACCCTGTTCCAGTTCTCCAGTACCACTCTTGATTCTAGAGAAGCAATGAAAAGGTCAGCCAGCAGAGTCGCCAGAATTTAGGGAAGTTCTTCCAGTACCCTTGGATGGGGGAAGCTATTGAATCCTTTGTAGAAACTCATGGGCCATGTAACCACCACAGCCTGCTGTCCGTATTCCCAGCACCAAGGAAGTGATGAAGTGCTTAAGAACAATGTGATCTTATATTTGTGGGATTTCTTAAGGGCTGTACCACCCTCCACAGGAATGGTGGCCATTTTGGTAACCACCATTACCAGATCATCCACTGTAGGGACTTTGAACAATCTCTCTAGGACAGGTCATCCTGAGGAATGGGGATAAAGCTGCTTCGTCGATCTCATTTCCTTGAGAACAAAGTTCAGTGCCTCTCATTCTGCCAGTATCTAGACAGAGCCTTCTGCAGGGGGAAAACCTTTGGAAGGCTCCTTCAGACCATCCAGTATAGTCCCATTCTGAGATGATCTCCATTATTGTTGAGAAAATCATAAGGATTGCTGTTTCCTAGCCTGAGGAAGGATAACAACTATTGGTGAAACAAAGTGTGCTATCAGAGGGGAACCCATTTTGGGAGAACAAATTTGCTTCCAAATATCCTCCACTAAGGAGGAAGGTCATCCCGCTTTGGCTAGAGGTCCTTGATGGGGGGAGGGGCCTGAGACCTGAATCATAGGACATCTTCCCTGCTGGTTGTGCCCACTTAAAATCAGGGTGGATTTGATTTAAATCACTGGTCAGAAAGACTTGATTTAAAGCATGGTTTTCTCATTGTATTCACTGCTACTCAAAACTGCCCAAAACAGAAATATTTGCTTGTTTCGACTCTTATTCATAACTGAATCAAAATGACGGTAATATGCAGTAATAACAAATATATTTTTGCTCAAGTATGACAGTTCCTCAAAGCAGGTTTTAAGAAAACATGAAATCAAAACACATACCAACATGAAGATCCTGCCTGTTCAAACATGTTCCTTTTTTCATATTTCATTCCAGCCACCAGTCCTTGCATTTCTTTGTTGCAGTGTTTGCATTTTGCATGCATGGTTGCCTTACCCACAGCTAGAGGAACTTCATTAAAAATATTCCCAAACCTGGGTCCCTATGAGGAAAGGCTAAAGTGGCTAGGGCTCTTTGGCTTGGAGAAAAGACGACTCAGGGATATGATATGATAGAACTCTATAAAATACTGAGTGGAGTGGAAAGGGTAGATGTGAATTGCTTGTTTCCTTAGCAACAGCAGCAGATGAATCCAGAGACTAGTGGGATAGCACACATCTACCAGCAGGTGGAGATAGAGAAACTGATTAGCAGGTGGTCCTATTGGCTGGCACTCCTCCTGTATCTTCAGTGTGCTATTCAACTAGCTCCTGAATTCTGGCTGTGACTGGAAAAAATTAATTTTCTTCTGTTGAATTTTTCTCTTCAGGTAGACAGGGGTGACTGGCTGAGCGGTGCCAGCTTTGGGAGTTTACACCTGGGCCACCCCTGGTCCCTGCTCCACCCTCCCCTCCAGTAGATTGAGGGATTTTGTTTGGGCTCTAAATTTTCTTCATTTCTTTAAAAAACCAAACAAACCAGAGTCCCACATTGAGCTAGCTGTGCTGTTCTTTCCTGTCAGCTTACAGCTGCCAGCTATAACTTATTTCTTGTCGAGGTCGGGTAGGAATATTTTTGGTGAGTAGGAATATTTCTTTCTGTCGGGTTTCTAGTGCTGACGGGATTTGCAGGCAGTTTAACTATATTTTGTTTCTGTCGTACTTTGCAGTGCAGTATGTGGTGTTTTTTTACATTAAAAAATGGGCGGCAGAGGCGGTTAAGAGGTGTTAGCACTGTGGGAAGTGCAGAACACTATACCGCCGGGTGTGCAGACCCAATGGGAGTAGTTCTTTTACTGGCTAGCGAATCTGTTGTTTCCTGCACTGTTGAAGTGTGGTCGTGCTCCCCTTTGCTCGCGGTTGAACCTGCCTCACTTCATTGCACATTGGCAGCTGGGGAAATTTCAGCGGCTGTCAGCGATTCTTCTGTTATTATTTCAGATGCAGTTTCAATGCAGGAAAATATTCAGGCAGTGCCAGCAGGGTTCATTCAGGGCACTTTTTCACCGGAGTTTATTATGTTAATGCACAAAGCCTTTTTATTGCAGAACTCTCAGCCTGTGCATAAGAAGGATTTAAATTTGGAAAATTTTTCTTTACTCCTGGCTACTACAACTCCGGTGGAGTCTCAGATGGCTAAATGTTGTAGACTGACTCCCACGGATGAAGGGGACCCTGCATTGGACTCCCACTTATCCCTTGCTCTTCCTAAGTCTCTAGAAGAGGGAGAAGTGCCAGACTTGGAGTTGGAGGAGGCGCTAGGTAGGGAAGTAGATGATCCTACAGTGCTCCATCTTTTTCATAGAGAAGAATTATCTCTGATTTCTAAAGCATTAAACATCTCTCAGGAGGATCCGCAGGTAACAGGGTCACCTAACCCTCTTATGGCAGGAACGAGAAAACTACCTAGGACTTTTCCGGTTCATGAGGCCATGCAGGAACTAATTACAGCTCAATGGGACATGCCAGAAGCAGGTCTCCGGGTAACAAAAGCTATGCAGCAGTTGTACCCACTAGCTTAGGACGAGCTGGACAAGTTTAAGCTCCCGAGGGTGGATGCTTTGGTGGCCGCGGTTACCAAAAAGACTGCATTGCCGATTGAGGGAGGTATAGCACTGAAAAACACCCAGGATAGGAAGACTGAATCTTCACTTAAGATGTCCTTTGAAGTAGTGGCAGTTACATTGCAGGCAGTTGTATGCAGTTCCTATGCTTCATGGACATGTCTGCAATGGGCTCAGTGAATGGCAGATAAAATGATGGAGACAGGGGTTTCTGTTCCATCTGACTTTGCAGATATGGAAACAGGTTTAGCGTATTTGGTGGATGCCTTGTAGGATATTATTTGTTCTTCTGCAAAACAAATCTCTCTTTCGGTAGTTTCTCGCAGATCATTGTGGCTCCATAACTGGGCAGCAGATGCGGCTTCCAAGCTTAAGCTAGTGATGTGCCCTTTTAAGGGTCATCTGTTATGTGGTGAAGATTTAGACAAGTTGGTAAAAGATTTTGTTGATATCAAAACACAGAGGTTGCTGGAAGATACACTTAAAGCACCTTTGAAGACCTTGTCTACCAGACCTCGCTTCCAGGATGTTAAGAGATATAGACCTGGAAAGCCATCCTTTCTACCTTCTTACAGTTCTTTCTATAATTCTAGGCCTAGGTTTTCACAAAAGAATTCCTTTCGTCCTACAATACCCTCAGCCGCTCAGCCAGCTCGTACTCCAGCCTTATGTAATTCCCAATGACAGGATGTTGGCTCCCTTCATCATAACCTTAGGAGGTTGGCTGTCTTCCTTTCTAGCAGAGTGGGCCAAGATAACATCCGAACAGTGGGTATTGGATATTATTCAAGAAGATTACAAATTAGAATTTTCCTCTCCCATCGCAGATTCTTTCTTGATATCCCCTTGCGCAGGGGCAGCCAAAAGAGAATCAGTGCAGGTCACCTTTCAAGTTCTTCTGGCTCTCGGGGTTGTAATTCCACTTCCTCTGGAAGAAAGGGGCCAAGGGAGATATTCCATTTACTTCATAGTGCCCAAGAAGGTGGGGGGTCGGTCAGACCAGTTCTGGATATCAAACATGTCATCCAATTTCTCAATATCAGACATTTCCGTATGGAAACTGTGCGATTGGTCATTGCAGCGGTTCAACCAGGGGAGTTCCTTACATCTCTCGATCTCAGAGGCTTACTTGTCATATTACAATATGACAATGCATCAGTGGTATCTTCGATTTGTGGTCCTAGGCCAGCATGATCAGTTTTGAGTGATGCCATTTGGTCTAGCCACAGCTCCACGGACACTTTCAAAGGTCATGGTAGTAGTGGTGGCATTTCTTTGCAAAGAGGGGATTCGAGTACATACTTGGACAACTAGTTGATCTGCACGTCTTCCAGACAGGAGAGTTTGTCAGTAACCCAAAGGGTGATCTCCCTTCTTCAATCTTTAGGGTGGGTCATTGACTTTTCAAAGAGCTCTCTTACCCCATCCCAATCATTGGAGCATCTGGGAGTAAAGTTCAACACGAAGGTGGGGAAGGTGTTTCTAGAGACCAGGGAGAGAAGTTGCAGTCTCAAGTTCGCCTACTTCTCCAGTCACCCAGACCGAGAGTGTGAGATTATGTGCAAGTTCTAGGATCAATGGTGACGGCTCTGGAAGTGGTGCCCTGGGTTTGCTTCCATATGAGACCGTTGCAGCAGTCTCTTCTCTCCCGATGATCCCCAGTGTCTCAGGATTACAATCATTGTCTACAGTGGACTCCTCACGCATCGCTCAGCATGAATTGGTGGTTCAGCAAGATCAATCTGTTCAAAGGAGTGCCTCTTGAAACACCAGACTGGATCATAGTTACCACAGATGCCAATATGCTGGGATGGGGGGGGCTCAGTGCTTTTAGTCCTCAGTGCAGGGAGAATGGTCTTCGGAGGAGGCTTAGCAGTGGTCAATCAATCTTCTAGAGTTGAAAGCGATCAGGCTAGCGCTTCAGGCGTTTCACCCCATGATTCAAGACCAACAAGGGTCTTTTTGGACAGTGTCACGGCGGTGGCATATATCAACAGGCAGGGAGGTAAACTAAGTCCTCAATTTGCCAGCGAAGCAATGGTTCTGCTTCAATGGGCAGAAATTCATCTTTCTCTTCTCTTGGCGGCTCATATTGCGGGACAAGCAAATGTTCAGGCAGACTTCCTCAACAGAAATTTTCTAGATCCTGGAAAATGAGAACTGTCCACTCAGGCATTCCAGCTGCTGGTGCAGAGGTGGGGGCCTCCCAGAAATAGACCTCATGGCCTTGTTTCAAAATACAAAGCTTCCTCGGTTCTTCAGCAGACACAGGGAGCAGGAGTCAGAGGGGGTAGATGCGTTGGCTCTGTCTTGGCCTCACGGTCACAGTTCTATATGTGTTTCCCCCTTGGCTGATGATAGGTCGTGTGCTCCATCGTGTAGCTCGCTTTCAGGGCTCGGTGATACTGGTATGCAGATCTGATGGGCCTTTCGATGGGTGAATCATTACAGTTTCCGGTGACACTGGATTTGTTCCACCAGCGTCCAATCAACATGGAAAATCCATCCCACTTTGGTCTTACGACCTGGCTCTTGAAAGGTCCTGGCTGAGGCGTAAGGGATACTCGGAACATGTTATTTCGACTCTTCTCCAGGCGAAAGAGATCTATGTCTGCATCGTATACTAGAGTCTGGAGGGTTTTAGATTCTTAGTGTGTTGCTCAGGGTATTTCGCCCTTCCAGGCTTCTCTAACATTCTTTTTTTTCTACAGGACAGCGTAGCCAAGGGGTTGGCGTATAATTCCCTTAAAGTTCAAGTGGGGGCCATTGCTTGTTACAGGAGCTACATGTCTCGCTCTTCTATTACTTCTCAGCCTGATGTAGTTCGATTTTTGAAAGGTGTACAGCATATTCGTCCACCTGTTAAGAAGCCCTGTTGAGAGTGGAGACTTAAGGTAATCCTTGGGGGGGTTACAGAAGGCCCTGTTTGAGCCTTTGTCTAAAGCGACTCTAAAGGATGTGATGTTGAAAATGGTGTTTCTGGTGGCAGTGGCTTCAGTCTGGCGGGTTTCTGAGTTGCATTGTTCTGCAGGGATCCTTTTTTACGGTTTACAGATTCTGGGGTGTCAGTTCAGACTGTACCATCATTTCTTCCTAAGGGTGGTATCAACCTCTCATATCAACCAGTCTCTTCCTTCCTGCTTTATGGGAAGAAGATTGAGGGGGGCGTGCTTCTCTTCTCTTCCCTGCGTTTCCTCGATGTGCATAGGATGCTTCTACACTATCTGCAGGTTACTAACGACTTTCGATGTTCAGATCATCTCTTTGTATTATTTGCGGGACGCAACAAAGGTATTGCAGCATTCAAAGCTTCCATTGCTCGATGAGTCAAGGAGGCCATTGCTTCTGCTTACTTGATGGCAGGCAAGCAGTTGCCGGAAGAGCATCATGTGCATTCAGTCAGAGTGATGGCTACTTCCTGGGTTGTCCAGAGGTTTTTCCTTGGAGGAAATTTGTCGTGCAGCTACTTGGTCTTCTAGGAATATTTTTTCTAAGCGTTACCGGTTGGATGTGGCAGTGCGTGTGGAGACTGCTTTTGGTGCTTTGGTTATTGCGGAGATGGCGTTCGCTTCCCACCCAAATTGAGGATTGCTTTGCTACATCCCACTAGTCTCTGGATTCATCTGCTGCTGTTGCTAAGGAAGAAAAAATTATGTTCTTACTTGTTAATTTTCTTTCCTTTATACACAGCTGATTGAATCCAGAGCCCCGCCCTTTCTCAATATTGACTGACAGTTTATCTTTCACATGTTTCAGAAGTTTTGTTATAGTTGTACTTTACTATTAATTATTTTTATAGCGCTACCAGATGTAATCAGCGCTGTACAGAGTCACAAAGAGTAAGAAAACAGTCTCTGCTTGAAATAACTTATAATCTAAATAGGCAAGACAGACAAATAAGATGTCATGGATATAGTTAAGGGAATGGTTAATCATCTGGCTGGATTGTATTCTGTATTATTACCTTTGAATTTTGTTATGGGAAAGAAGTTTTTTGCATTCTGAGAATTTCCTGGTTCTTGGTGCTTGGGCAAGGAGCAATACTGAAGCTGCAGGAGACGTTCTATCCAAGATGACACCTGTTAATCAGTTCTTTATCTTCACCTGCTGGTAGATGTGTGCTATCCCACTAGTCTCTGAATTAATCTGCTGCATCTATAAAGCATGCGGCCCTCCAGGTGCTATTTTGTGGCCTGCGGTCTGGACTCGATGATCAACTGCTCCCTTGCTGCAGTCGATTGTTCGGTCAAAGTTGCGGCTGGTGGCGGCTCCTCGCACCATTCACACCAGCATTTCTCTTCCCCTTCCCTTCTTTGTGGAGTAGTAGCATGTCTGGCCGGCTCCCTTGCTCAGTTGATCGTTCTGTTCAAAGCCGCGGGTGGCGGGCTCCTCGTGCCATCCACACCTGCGTCGGAAGTCTCTCTGGGTGAAGAGAGAGATAGGAAGGGAAGGTAAGACATGGAAACGTAGATTTTGAAAAGAAAGCAGAAAAATTGAATATTAAGTTAATGCCAAAGATGGATGCAAGGCAGAAAGTGAAGACGGAGAGAAAAACAGTCAAAGGACAAGAAGGCCCTGGAAACATAGTTAAAAGCACAGAAAAATAGTCACCAGCCAACAAAGGCAGGGAAAATGATTTTATTTTCAATATAGTGATTGAAATGTGTCAGTTTTGAGAAAGGAAAGATATTAAACTTTAAATGTGAGGGCTGCAGAGGCATTTCTTATGTTCTTATTAAAGAAATGACAATTTTGCATAAGGTAAAACTTTTTATAGTTTATAAATCTTTCCTTTAACTGTTAAAGGAAAGATTTATAAACTATAAAGAGTTTTACCTCATGCAAAATTGTCATTTCTTTAATAAGACATTAACTATTTTTTCTGCGACCCTCCAAGTACCTACAAATCAAAAATGTGGCCTCACAAAGGGTTTGAGTTTGAGACCACTGATCTAAAGGAAAGAAAATTAACAGGTAAGAACATCATTTTTCCTTACCACTAACCTCTGTTGTTTTCTATTCCCGTATCAAGGACACTTGGTTTATCAGTTGCCTCTGTGGGAACACATCAAAGGCTTTGCTAAAATCTAAGTACACCACATGTAGTGATCTCTCAATTAAATTCTCTAGTCACTCAGTCAAAGAAATTAAGCTGGTTTGTGTAGGAGGACCTATCTTTTAAAAAACCCAAAACCCCCCAAACATTCTGCCTCAAATCTGCAATCTGTTGGATTCCAGAAACTATATATTCGCCTCTGTTTTTGAAACCTTTTCATTAATTTACTCAGAGGTCAGACTAACTGGTCTTTAGTTCCTAATCTTCTCCTTGCTTCCATTATGGAGAGGGACCACATCCTATCTAATCTAATTTAATCTTGCACATGTAAACCAGTTAGTTTTGCTTTGTTTCCAGCTGCTTGAAGGAGGGATAAACCTTATTTGTCCGGTAGAAAGGAGTTTTATGCAAAGTACCCATGGCAAATAGCTGTCTGGGTTGAATGAATCGTGAAGGTTACCATAAGAAATAAGATTGTAGTAATAACAAAAAAAAATACAAGAAGCTCTGAATTCAGTGGTTCACATTAGCTGAAAATACTTTGCAGTGTATCCTGAGCATGACTTAGTTTGGAACTGTTTTTTGTAGCACATTCTTTATTTTTCCTGCCTGACTAATGTCCTTGATTGGTTGTGCTTATGGTTAATGATGCAGCTGTATGTAAAAGGAATGTAATTTGCTAAATGGTGAAGTCACAATGCGTCCTACTAAGATTTACTCTGTTGCGACCCAAACCGATAAAATATAGAGTACCACAGGACACTCTCCTGTCCCCTCTGTTCTTCAACCTCTATATCAGACTGGTTATAGGCATTGCCTTAAAACAGCACATAATTGTTTGCGATAACATACAACTATCTACCGCTAGGTGCAAACTGAGATGCCCAAATCTCCAAACTATACAACTGTCTCTCAGAAATAAAAACTTGGATGTCCCAAAAAAAAAAAAAAAAGCTAGAACTAAATTCAGTGAAAACTGAGTTCCTCTGGATATGGAGAGGTGACCCTGAACTTGCCTGCCCGTTGCTCTCTTGGTAATCGACCACCCTGATGGCCAAAGACAAAGTACACAGCCTAGGGGTGATCCTTGACAGCAACCTTTCACTCTCTGACCACATCTTTCAAGTAGTATCTGCCCCATTCTACTACCTCTGGCACCTATGGAAAATCAGACGGTACTTCTTGGAACCGGACTTCTCTCAGCTTCTCTACGCTTTTATCCTCTCCTGTATGGACTACTGCAATGTGCTCCTAAACGGCCTCACTGCAAACATCCATTGACTTCAAGTACAAAATGCCACCATCCGACTTATGAAGAGTCTCCATATACAAGACCTGATCACCCCGGCATTGCGTGCTACCCACTGGCTGCCTATCGACAAACGATTTATATTCAGAGG
This sequence comes from Geotrypetes seraphini, assembly GCF_902459505.1. NCBI lineage: Eukaryota > Metazoa > Chordata > Amphibia > Gymnophiona > Dermophiidae > Geotrypetes > Geotrypetes seraphini. The sequence continues at coordinate 448,076,597 of NC_047085.1, read as the reverse complement.
CCTAGTAATGGCTTACAAACTCTTCCACAACATGGTGCCGGCTTATATGGCCTCTAAACTTCTGCTATATGCTCCAAATTGACTGTTCCGCTCACAAGATGAAAAGCAATTATGTATGCTCTCAGGATGAGACATCTGCCTTGAGAACATTTGAAAAAGATCTTACTTCCACTACCTACCATGCCTCTGGAACAAACTACCTACCCGCATAATATCATTAGAAAGCCTACTGAACTTCAGGAAGGCAATAAAAACTCCTCTTCCCCTTACCCTCTATGAGAGAGTGCCAATCAAATTCTCCAAACCTTCTGACAAAGTGCCCGACCCTCCATTGTCTTGAATCTAAAATGCTATGAGGTACATAATTGAAATGAAAGTATGTTTAAAATCCCGCCTAAATCGTCTCTTGGGACAATCAAAAAGACAGGTTGTCCAAGTGCCGATAATTGAAACGGGTTTTAGACGTATCTAAAAACAGCGTAGGCCTTTTCAGTGCTGCTTTATGCCCAGATTGAAAAGGGGCATTTTTGAAGGAGTGGTTAAGGTGGGAGGTAGGCAGGATATGGGCTGATCTACACTTGGTCGTCCTGCAGCGATAATCGAAAGTTCAAGACTAGGATTGGCCACCGTGGGAATGGGCTACTACGCTTGATGGACCATTGGTCTGACCCAGTAAGGCTGCTATTATGTTTTTAAGTAGTTCTTAAGTAGTCTGGTGGGTGGGCTAGTGAACCATAGAGAAGAGGACCCAGGCCCATAAGCCACTGCATTCATGGTGAAACATGCACCCACCAAAACCCTATTGTACTACCATATAGGTGCCACCTGCAGCCATAAGGGCTATTGGGGTGGTAGATAGGTGGGTATAGTAGGTTTTGGGGTCTCACCATGATCTGCAAGGGAGTTGTGAGATGTTTTGTGTGGCACCCTTTTTGTGAAGTTCTAAGGTGCCCCACTACTGTGTTGCCATATCTGGGTGTCCAGTCCATCACTTTGCTGGTCCCTCTCAAGTCCAAAAGGTCTTGTTCTAGGTGTGTTGTGACTTGGATGATTTTTTGGATGAGAATGGGATATAAAGATAGACAACTTAGCGGTCTGGACGATTAAAGGGCTGTATGTACAAGTAGATGATTCTCAAAAAATATTTTGGACGTATTTTTTGGACGTTTCCGACTTTGGGCGACTAGCAACGTAGGCCAAAAATGGACTTAGACCTTTTTTTTTATTATGCTGCTCCATGTACTTTGTCCTATGTCTGACCATGCCATGTTTCTCATACAGTGTTCTTCCACACACTATCATTCTGTTCACCATCTTTGTCCTACTATAATATCTGCCATATTTACTACATTGTTTATCACACTGTCTACCATGCTTCAGTCTCTCATGCCATGTCTCCCACACAGTTTGCTGTTTCATATCTTCTATGCTATCTTTCATAACACACGCTTGTCTTTCCAAGTTTGCCAAATCGTGTCTTACTATGTTACCCATGCTTTGTAATATGCTCACCGTACCATGTTTGTCATATTTTTTTTTTTTTACAATGCTTTAACTGTTTTACCATCCCTGCCATGCTATCTCCTACTATGCTATGTCTGAGAGTGTGGCACAGGGGTTGGAACTGCAGCTTCGGCACCCTGAGGTTGTGGGATCTGACACCCACTGCTCCTTGTGGCCCTAGACAGGTCACTTGGTCCCCCAATGCCCCAGGTATATTAGATAGATTGTGAGCCCACTGGGACAAACAGGGGAAAATGCTTGAATACCTGAATAAATTCATGCAAACCGTTCTGAGCTCTCGTGAGAGAACGGTATAGAAAAATGAATGAATGAATAAAGTACAGTCAAACCTTGGTTTGTGGGTTTGCGAGTGTTTTGCAAGATGAGCAAAACATTCTCGCAAAACTTGTCTCGCAAACCGAGTGTTGATTCGATTTGCGAGCACCCCCCCCCCGCTCAAACTGGCACCCCCCACCTGAACAACTTGAACTTACCCCCCCTCCCCCCCGTCTGGCACCGGCACGCAGCCCACAGGATGTACCGGTGCCGCTAGAAGATCTTCCTGCCTCTGCCAGCTTTGAGCATGCATCTCCGAGAATCTCGGTGAGAGGGAGAATTAGAAGGCCTTGAGCATGTGCAGATGCATGCTCAAGGCCCGGCAGAGGCAGGAAGATCTTCTAGCGGCACCGGCACATCCGGTGCCAGACGGCGGGGTAAGTTCAAGTTGTTCGGGCGGAGGGGGGGTGCCAGTTCACACGGGGGGGCCTTTACGGGGGGGGACGGGACATATCAAAGCAAGTTTCCATTATTTCCTATGGGGAAACTCGCTTTGATAGACGAGTATTTTGGTTTATGAGCATGCTTCTGGAACGAATCATGCTCATAAACCAAGGTTCCACTGTACATAGTGTTTAAGTTTATTTATACATGCATTTGTGGAAACGAGTTTGTCATGCACTATTTGCATGTTTTCAAATTACTGATTATATTGAAATAGATATGCCAATGCCAATTTTAATTCATTTGTGCTTTTAGGTTTTTATTAACTTTTTTTTTTTTTTTTAATCCTACTAGCCAACTACTCCACCTGCCTTAGCAAGGTCTGAGTCGCCAGTGTATGCCAACCTTCAAGAACTGAAAATATCTCAATCTGTGCTTCCACCTTTTCCAAATAGTTCTCCGGTCCAAGTTAACGGAGAATGGGAAACGCATACAGATAGCACGGGGCGTTCATACTATTACAACAGAGCAACACAGGAAAGAACCTGGAAACCACCACGCTGTACTCGAGATACAAGTGGAAGTAAAGGGGATCCACCAAACCATGCTGATAATGAGGTACTGTACTTAAATAAGGAAAGAAGTGATTTTTGAGAGTCCCGAGACATACAAATAAACTAGAAACATGCTAAAAATATAATCTGCAAGAAAAAACTTGTTAGATGAGTGTAGAGGAACCATTAGCATAGCATATATTCCATTTCTTCTGCACGCATACTGTCTACATTGCAAAGGATCCAAATGAGATTCTCATAACATTTGCTATTTCAATAGAAGCACTGATAGATTGTGCTGTGGCAGTGTCAATATGCTGCTGAGCCCCTCTTGCTATCATTGCCATTTATGCTTATAAGTGTCATCAGGACATAATTATCTGCTGGTATTAATAATTAGGAAAAATAAAAAAATATCAATACTCGGAGCAAAATATGAACATTTAAGATGCTCTTAGCAATTGCCATTCATTTAAAATTCTTTACACTATCTTACCAACCCATATAGAAACATAGTTAAATAACAAAACGATCAACATAACACAAAATATACAGTAGAACCCCAAAACAACCCTTCAAAATCGTTACTTCCCCACAGACTTGAAGACCATTAGAGTAGGTAACTGATTCTAATAAAATAAACAAGTTTTCATTATTAATAAAAAAATAAAAAATCTCCCCCTCCCCGAAAAAACAACAATAAACATCAGTAGTACTGTATTGCTAAATATCGTGCCATGATTTTGTGAGCTTACCAAAACAAATTTTTCTTCATGACACATCTTTAGAATTAAATCTGGTTTTTTTGTTTTTTTTGTGAAGTTGTATTTTATTTTATTTTTTTTTACAGCAGTGTCTGGCTTTTTGAGTTTTGTACATAAATGCCAGCTATTCTGTAGAATATCATGACACCAGAGTCTTTAAAAGAAAAGTTTATGATTTGCACAAAATATAGAGTATAGAGCACAAGCACTTTAAAAAAAACTAAGGTCTGATGATGAATAAAAGCCAGAAAGAGAAACAAGTCTTCAAATAATTTGGCTGGTGGTTGGCTAGAACTGAAGACCATAGAGGTACTTAGAAATGCATTATCTGAAAAGAAGATTGCTTAGAAATTAGGCACTTTGAAGTTTACTGTGTGGCTTGATGGTATATATTACATAGACAACGTCATAAACAGCATTGGGCTATTTTAATACATCAGTTAAATGACTAGAATGCCATCATTTATGTGCATTCCTGCTGCTTATACCTAGGTGGCTCTTTAACCTCTAAAGCCTTGAAGAGTCAGCATCTTGAAAAAATTTTGTCTGTCTACATAGACATTGTGGAATAAATTTTGTGCTATTAAGATTGGAAGATGATTTTAGAAGGGTTTAGTGCAAAGTATTTGTAAATTGGCATACATATGTAAGCCACTGTTGTAGAAAAGGCACTACTTGTATGTGTTTTGTATGGCGCACACACAGATTTTAAGGGGCTGGTTTTGGAGGACCTTAAGCATATGTGTATTCAGTATTTTTTATGACACTATGTATATTAAAAATTCACCATTGGTATTTATGCCTCTCCTGTGTCTGGCATTATCACATATAACTGCTCATTTGGCCTTGGAGTTTGGAGAGTGAATGAAAAGGGAATTATTCTTTTTCTGGTATTCAAAGCCACTTGAGAATGCAAAAAAATTATTTTGAAATGCCGGTTATTAATTTGCAAAATGCTGTATTTTAAATATGTAAAGGGAGGCAGTAAAGGGTAATGGGATTTGATATACCGCCTTTGTGGGTGCAATCAAAGCGTTTTACATAAACAAGCACTTTTTCTCTAGTGGTCCCACTATCTAAGTTCTGTACCTGGGGCAATGTAAGTGGTGCTATACACACAAGGTTGGATTCTGTATATGGCGCTCAAATTTGGGTGCCAAAAATTGAGTGCCGAGTGCTATTCCAGAAACGATGCTCCAAGTTGGGCGCCGTTTTATAGATCGGCATCTGATTTTGGGGGTAAGGATTTACACCACTTGAATCCTGGTGTAAATTCTCCTGCCTAAATTAGGTACATATCTCCCCTGTTCTGTAACACTGCATAATCTTATGTTAGCACCCCTGACCTGCTCAGTCCTCTCCCATGACCATGCATTCATCTTTATAGAATAGTGTGTAATTTCAAATTCTTGCCAGATAGCACCAATACTTGTTAGTATGGCCAATTATTAGTGCTAATTGGCTCATTACTCAATTTATACGAGGGCGAATAAAAAAATGAAAGGCGATAACCAGAACAGAGCTAGTGAAATGCAACATATGTACTTGTATGTTGCCTGTTGCATAGTTCTTCCATGTACAGTGCAGTGCTCAGCCTTTAGTCTTGTGGCAGCCAAGAGGTCAGGAACATGGGCATTCTATTACAAGATTGCACCATTGAAGAACGTGCAGTAGTACGCTTTCTTTGGGCAGAGGGAGTGAAACCTGTGGAAATTCACTTTTGGATATTGATTCAATATGGACATAGCACCATGAATCAATGAAAGTACTTTCAACTCCTAACTCCTTTCACCTTGGGTTCTCAATCCCGAACCCTATATGTTGTGTCTGTCTCAGTTAGATTGTAAGCTCTTCCAAGTAGGGACTGTCTATAAATCTCAAAATGGCACTGTGTACGCCTTTCAACGCTATATAAGTGATGATGAATAGTAGTAGTAGAGTGGATAAAAAGGTTTAAAGCGGGAAGAACAGGTGTAACCGACGAAGGTTGTTCTAGTTACCCATCAACATCACGCATATGAGCAGATTGACAGGGCGGATGCCTTGGTTAGAGAAGACCAATGGAAAACAGTGTCTCAATTGGCTGCAAATTAGGATGTGAGCTAAGGATCTGTATTTGCATGATGACTTGGGATGCAGGAAAGTTTGTGCATGATGGGTTCCCAAACAGCTTACTGATCTGTACAAGCAACAGCATGTGGAGGTTGCGACCCAGTTTCTGAGACGGTATGAAGACGATCCGAGTATTTTGGTGAGAATTATTTTATTTTAATTTTATTTTATTTTAAAAATTTCTACACTGCCTAATTGTCACCAGCGATGAGACATGGGTGCTTCACTACGACCCAGAGAGCAAAAGCATGATTAAGTAAATGAAGCGGTGCTCACCTGGTTTCAGGAGCAACCGAAAAACTTCTCTGTAGGCATGCAAAAGTTAGTTGAACGATACAACAAATGCGTCGTCTTGCATGGGGACTATGTGGAAAAGTAATATGTTCAATTGCTCACAGTTACTTTTATTAAAGCCGTTAAACGTATTTTGTCTTTACTTTTTGATTTACCCTTGTATTATTGTACAAGCTTTGTTCAATTGGAATTTCAGGTAATGTTTTGACTTAGGATAAAATAATTTATTGCATGATGTTATTTCAAAGTTAAAATGGGAAACCAAATTTCAGCAAGTTGTACTCTTTGTGGAAATATTTCACCCACAAGTTCCCCATTGTCCTCAATCTTATTTAACGTATAAATGTCATTTTTCTGTGATAATTTTGCAGCTTTAAGAGCCAAATGTTTTTCATATGTTGATAATGTTTTTATTACTATCCAGGATACATTCCAACTGTCATACAACAGATTTCATGCTGTTTAAAAAGAACAGATTTGCTAAGTGCAGTACATATTTTCAATTGAACAAAGATAAAACTAAGCTCCTTTGGCTTAATAGAGCTGGTCAGAATATTCCTAAGGAATTATCATTGCCTGATGGCCATTTATTGAAAGTAGATAGTTGCTAAGATAACTTAGTGTCTAGACAGACATCAAGTATCTTTCTTTAAATTCTCATAATAAATTTTGTGGTTAAATCATCTTTTATAAATTACATTGTCTTAGATTTCAGTATTTCTTTGAAAATATTTTGCTATTTTAGTAAGACCCTTATACTTTCTAAACTAGACTACTTTAATGGTTTGTATTATCTTCTTGCTTCTAGATAACAATTCAAAATAAAAAAGTTCCTTTCATGCCCCAACTCTTATTAGACTTCATTGTTTGCCAATCAAGGCACATTATTTTTTAATTGTCATGTTGGGTTTATATGTTTGCAGGTATTAGTCCTGATTATTCATTCTCTTTGTTCTTGTTTCCTCATTCTCTGCCCATTTGATTTATTTTCTATCTTTTGTTGGAGTAAAATTATAAGAAGTCTTTTTCTATATCAGGCAGTTGGATACACTGGAGTCTATATTTAAGCTGTTGATTCCCCCTTCCTGCGAACTGCAGAAGGATATCTGTTTAAGAATTTGAGGACTCCTCCCCTTCTGCAGTGGAGCACAGCACCCCCCTCAGTTATTCCTCAGATGTGGTGGTTGTTTTTGTTATTCTTTGCTCTTCTTTTCGGAAGTCAGTCAAGTAAAAAAGATGAGGAAAACTCTCAACAGGCGTGCTGCTTCTTCACAGCAATGCGCTGGTGCACATATCACGACAATCACAAGCTGCCATCCAAGAATGTGGATTTCAGCAGCCAAACCATCCACCCTGTAGGCCTGACCTGGCTCCCTCGGATTATTTCCTTTTCTGAGTTTTGAAGAAATCTCTCAGTGGACAACAATTTTCCAAGTGATGAAGATGTCAAGGAAGCTGTGACGTCCTGGTTCAAAGGTCAGCCAAGAATCCTTTTCAAAGGTGTTTAAAGTCACTGCAGGAAAAGTGGATGAAGTGTATGGAGCTATCGGGGGAAGATATTGAAAAATAAAATTTTTTTGAAAACACTTTTCTTTCCTGCTGAGGTAGATAAATTATTTAAGGCCCCTCTGTTTATTGTGATCCATGAAGAACCGGTTGGTATTCTAGAAAATATGTGAAAAAATATTGTATTGTATTCAAGTAGTCCTTTTACTAAGGCGCACAAACAGATTTAGTGTGCGTTAAATGCAATGCAGCCCATACCAATATAATGAGCAGCATGGCATTTGGCGTACATAAAATCTGTTAGTATGCCTTACGTAAAAGGAACCCTTAGTTTTGGTAGGGGATCCCAGATTTTGAGTCATTTTGTTTATTAGTACTGGGCCACTAAGCAATATAAATGTTTAGGGGGATTTGTTAACATTGAGACAAGGGACTTTTCCATCACTTAAGCAGGTGAAACAGAAGTGGAACTTGCCAGTAGATACTTGTTTTATTATTTTCAAGAACTGTATGGCATTATTGTAATGCCTTGCAGTTGAAAGATGGGAAGGAATAGGACAAATTTCATTGAGGTGAAGGCTTTGAATTCTCTTGCAGAGAGTTAACAAATTGTCCATGCTGTGGGGGATGGGTAATTAAGAAAGGAAGATACACATAAATGTGGCACAGCCAGTCCGGCAATGGATGGGAAGTCTTGCATGAGTTTACTGATGGGGATTTGATAGGGTGTGCAAAGATGAGGAAAGTTAACAATTTGCAGAGCTACATAACTAGAATAAGAGGGACCCAAATGAACTTATAGGAAGAGATACATGTTTAGAATGCAAAGGGGGGAGAGGAACATGGATACATTCCTTTTTAGAATGCCCACAGTTGCTTGAATTTTGGATCCTTGCTGCTGTGAGTTCCCATGGTCTCGCGAAACTGCAGCAGGAACTCACGACAGCCATTTTTGTTTGTGGCTCTATTCAGGGCAGGAGTATAGGAAGATTGCTCCTGCCCTACTTCACTGCTAAACCACCAGGCTTTAAAAAGTAAGTTGTGGAGAGGGAGGCATGCAAAGGTAGGTCAGAATCTGCCCAAAATAAGATGTGGAGGGTTCTGGGAGGTGGTAGGGAAGTGGGGTTTGGTCAGAGTCAACCCTAAAGTTATTTGCAAATTTTTCTGATTCATGGGCTGGCTTTGCCCCAACCCCCAAGCATATGGAAGGGTGAATGTACTTTACATTCATTTGAAATGCGACACAAACACCTAAGATAAAGCTAACCATGTTGCGATATAAATAGTCAAGGTCTAAATTTAGACAAATATATGTAGTAGAAATTTAAAGACTTGCCATTGATGAATAATAATCTCCTGAGTAGGTAACATTATACGTGTGTGAGTGTGGGGGGAGGTTGTGATTGGGGTAGCGGTTATGTGATGAGTGTTACATAAGAACATAAGAAACGCCTTCACCGAATCAGACTATTGATCCATCCAGTCCGGTGACCCGCACACGCGGAGGCCAAGCCAGGTGTTCCCCGATGAAGACCTGTTTATCCGTATCCATCAATGTGATTTGCAAGAAGGTGTGCATCCAACTTGCCCTTGAAACCCAGAATGGTTGTTTCTGTCACAACCTCCTCCGGGAGAGCATTCCAAGTGTCCACCACATGCTGCGTGAAACAGAACTTCCTGGTATTTGTCCTGAGCCTGTCGCCTCTCAACTTCAGTCCATGGCCTCTTGTCTGATTCACATTTGACAACTTGAATAACGATGCTTCTCGCTCTATTTTGTCGAATCCTTTTATTACTTTATAAATCTCTATCATATCCCCTCGCAGTTTTCTCTTCTCAAGGGTGAATAAGCCCAGTTTTCTGAGGCGTTCTTTGTAGCTCAAATTTTCCATACCTTCTACTAGCTTCGTAGCTCGCCTCTGCACCCTCTCCAGCAGGGTCACATCCTTTTTTAGGTAGGGAGACCAGTGCTGGACACAGTACTCCAGGTGTGGTCTGACCATTGCTCTGTAAAGCGGCATTATGACGTCCGCCGATCTACTCGTGATTCCCTTCTTTATCATGCCCAACATCCTGTTTGCCGCCTTTGCCGCCGATGTGCACTGCGCCGACGGCTTCAGGGTCCTGTCAATCAGTATCCCCAGATCCCTTTCTTGTTCGCTCTTGCCCAATGTCACACCTAACATTTTATATTCATGTTCCTTGTTTTTCCTTCCCAGGTGCATCACTTTGCATTTCTCTATATTAAACTTCATCTGCCACTTTTCCGCCCATTTCTCTAGCTGGTTCAAATCTCTTTGGAGTTCTTCAATGTCCATTTGTGACCCAACTGTCCGGCATAGTTTTGTGTCATCTGCAAACTTGATTATATTACTTGTTGTTTTCTCTTCCAGGTCATTTATGAAGATGTTGAACAAAATGGGCCCAAGAACCGAGCCCTGGGGCACACCGCTTGTCACCTTTTCCCAGTCCGAGAACTTCCCATTTATGCTTACCCTCTGCAATCTTTTCTCCAGCCATCTACCTATCCATCTTAGGATGTCCCCCTCTATTCCATGGCATTCCAGTTTTCTCATAAGCCTTACGTGTGGGACCTTGTCGAATGCTTTCTGAAAGTCCAAGTATATTATGTCCACCGGGTCTCCACTATCGATGTGTTTGTTCACCTTCTCAAAAAATTGTAGCAAGTTCGTCAGACATGACTTCCCCTTCCTGAAGCCGTGTTGACTGGCTCTCATCAGATCATGATTATCCAAATGTTGCACTATACTATCCTTGATTAGTGCTTCTACCATCTTCCCAGGAACCGACGTAAGACTCACAGGTCTATAGTTGCCTGGTTCACCTTTTGATCCCTTTTTGAAGATTGGGATGACATTTGCTATCTTCCAGTCGTCTGGGATTTGACCTGTTCTGATTGACAAATTAGCAAGGGATTGTAATAACTCTCCTATTTCTACCTTAAGTTCTTTTAGGACTCTCGGGTGAATTCCATCTGGTCCAGGGGACTTGTCACTTTTTAATTTGTCGATCTGATTGCATATCATATCCAAGTCCACATTCACTGTGGTGAGGCTATCCTCATCTTTTCCCTTGAATACTTTCTCTGCTTTGGGCAGTAATGCAGTGTCCTCCTTGGTAAAGACAGACACGAAGAATGAATTTAGCCTATCAGCAATCTGTTTATCGTCCTTAATGCACCCTCTTCTTCCTTGGTCATCTAGAGGGCCCACTGCCTCCTTAGCTGGTTTTTTCCCTTTTATGTTTCTAAAAAAGGGTTTGAAGTTATTGGCTTCTTGCGCTAACTTTTTCTCATAGACCTTTTTGGCGTCTCTTACCGCCTTGTGACAATTCTTTTGGTCGACCTTGTGACTGTTCCAGGCGTCCGCTGTTTGTTCACGTTTCCATTTTTTGAACGAATTCCTCTTATCCCTTACTGCATCCTTCACACCTTTAGTTAACCAAGCTGGTTCTCCTTTGCACTTATTTTTCCTTCCTTTGGATATCCGCGGAATGTAAAGATTCTGCGCTTCGGTGACGGTATTTTTTAGTAGGGACCATGCTTGATCGACTGTTTTGATTTCGGCTGTCCTTTTCCTGAGTCGTTTTTTAACCATTTTAACCATTGCACTAGATTTGTGTGGTGGTGAGTGAATGCAATGGAAGTAAACAGTACTAGGATTTTCTCTGGATAAGATCTTGCCATAGGAACCTCTTCAGGACAGCTCCACTGCTATCGAGAACTGCCCCCACAGAAACTTCACCTTCGGTAGCAAAGGAGGGAGATCGGCAGAAATAAAAAAATTATTTTGTGGACCGGCAAACTATTAAGACTGAAATTTAAAAAATCCATTTCCGCCCCGTCTCAGCGAGCTCGGTCCCCGCAAACCATCTGATCCCATCTGCATAAGCCGCAGTTATGATTTTATATTGAACATATTTTATTAAAGTATAAAAAGAAACAGTATTCTGAACAATTGTGATTTTATAAATACAAATATACAGAGCACGGACCAACAAAACCCCTGTCTCCCCTCCCTTTCACATATATCCCCTCTACTATCAAGAAAACTGAACAAGCCAAGTTATTATAGAATGCTACACAGAAATATCATGCTAACAGAATACTGCAGTCCCCAGTTATGTCTCTAGCAGGATATATATTTCAAATCTGATATATTCTAATAACAAAATAGAAATAAAATTATTTTTTTCTACTTTTTGTTGTCTCTGGTTTCTGCTTTCATCTTCTTTTCACTCTTTTCCTTCCAGCGTCTGCCCTGTCTCTTTAATCCAGCGTCTGCCTGTTCCATCCACTCTCTGCCCGCTCCCCCTTCCATATGTATCTGACTTCTTTCTATGCCCCTGTCCGCTGTCCATCCAGCCTGTGCCTCCTCTCTCCTTTTTACATCATTCATTCCAGCTTCACTGCTTTCTTCATTTTATCTCTCCTACACTAGATCTAGCATCTTTATCCCTCTCTCATTTCTCTGCTGACCCCCTTTCCAGCCTCAATATCTCTTTCTCATTCCTCTCTCTCCCCTTTCCCTCATTTGATCTTTCCATTCCACCCTGACCCCCTTCCCCTCCTGTAATCTCCCTGCCAGCTGTTTACTTCCTTTTTTCCTTCTCCCTTCCCTCCTTCCTTTATCCAACATTAATTCTCTTCCCATCCCTTTCCCTCCTCCCCTCCGAGCAGCACCTTTCCTTCTACCTCCCTCCAGGTCCAGTAGCAGCTCTCCCTTTATCCAGCAGCTTCCCAGCCTCCTACAGTGGCTTCCTCCCCTTCCAACAGTTCTCAGTACTTGCCTGCAGCAGTGATTTATTTAGGCAGCCTTGGGTCCGTTGCCGCCTCTGAGGAAAGAGGAGGTTGCCGGTGAATCACTGCCCTGGCAAGTAGGAAAGCTGCTGGGAGGGGAGACAGCTACCGTCGAAGGCTCCCCAGGATCTTGCTCCCGCACACGCTGACCATCTCTCTTGTACCTGCAGCTCTCTCCCTGCAAATCATTGATTGAACCATATTCCTGTAATTCCCTTCTTGGTTGGGGTGAGAACTTTTCAGCACCCCTTGTAGAATGAATTTAAAAGTATCCCACATGGAATTATTTATAAATCCTATTTGTCAATGTGTGTGTGTGCGTGTCTGTGTTTTGGGGAGCTAGGTTTAGTTGCAGGGGGGGTAGTTTAGGGGTGGGGCAGATGGTAGAGCAAATGCAAAGAGTAGATTTGTGAGGTGATAGAGTTTGGGGTGATGGTGGTGTGGGGTAGAGGTTTGAGCTGTTAGAGGGCTAGTTATAGGAGTGAGGGGAAATTGATGGGGATGTTTTGTAGGTTGAACAATTTGGGGTAGTGGGATAGGTGCAGGATGAGTAATTTGGTGGGTTGAACAGTTTTGGGGAGTGGTGGAGCAGTTGCATTGGTAGTTTTAGGGGTGGAGCTCTTTGGGTGTAGTAGGAGGGGGTAGTTGCAAAGAAGTAGTTTGGGGTGAGAATAGTTTGGGGGGCTTGGGAAGTTTTAGGGATGATGGGACAGTAATGGGATAGTTTGAGGGCACTTCGGTTCCTCCCAGCCTCAGGCGATCAAGACAGGCTGCCGACATTGGGACTTTTACTCTCTGAGTCCCGCCTATTTTGTTTCAACTTCTGTTTCAGAACAGGCGAGACTCACAGAGGGAAGGCCCTGACGTCGGCAGCCTGTCTTGATCGCCCGAGGCTGGCAGGAACAGCAGTCGGCAGGAACAACAGTCGGCAGTAACTTGAACTGCCGACTCGATCTCGCCGGCCCTGCGTGGACCAGCAGAAATTTTCTGCAGACCGGCGGTTGAAGAACAGTGCACTAAATCATACTGCATTCTGGACTCCTGTTCCCCAGTTATTATGAAAGCATCTCCATCAAACTTTAAACTAACTTTGTTGAATTATTTGACCGACAACTTAAAAAATGGAAAATTCCTAACTAATAATGGTCATATTATAATAACCCCATTTCCAAAAAATCGTAAAGAATCCTTAACGTCAGTAACTAACTATAGACCAGTGGCATCTATTCCAATTTTTGTAAAAATCATGGAAGGATTGGTACATACTCAATTGATGGAGTACCTTGAGTCTCTCCTACATGAAACTCAATCTGGTTTTAGACCTTTGTTTAGCTCCGAGACAGTTATTGTGGCCATCTTGGATAATTTACACTCCTTATTTAGCAGGGGCCTTAATGCCTGATCATGCAATTTGACATGAGTTCTGCCTTTGACTTGGTGGATCATGATAAACTGCTACAATGCTTAGACGCTATTGGTATCAGAGGAGAGGTGTTGGATTGGTTCCGAGATTTCCTTATGTCCCACACCTATCAAGTACGTTTCAATTACAACTTCTCTAATACCTGGAGCAATCCATCTGGCGTTTCGCAGGGGTCACCATTATCCTCCTTTGCTTTTCAATGTTTACATGTCATCACTAGGTGCACAATTGACCCAGCGGGGGATAAAATTATTTAGTTACGCAGATGACTTTACGATTATTATTCCATTCGCTACTTCTCTCTCTGAAGCTACCTCTATGGCAACAGAAGTACTAAACTTGATGGAACAATGGACAACTGAATTTAGATTGAAGCTTAACTCAGAAAAAACAAAATTCTTTGTAGCCTCGCCACACCAACTTGACACTAAAGCATCACTAAGTATCAATAAACTTAGTTACCCTATTCAACCTACAATGAAGGTTCTAGGGGTAATACTGGACCAGGGCCTAATCATGAAAGACCAAGTTGACTCCTTGGTCAGAAAGGTTTTTTTTTACTCTTTGGAAGCTTCGGTCCATTAGAGCAGTGTTTTTCAACCTTTTTTGGGCAAAGGCACACTTGTTTCATGAAAAAAATCACGAGGCACACCACCATTAGAAAATGTTAAAAAATTTAACTCTCTGCCTATATTGACTATATATAAAGTAATTCTCTTGAATAGGAATCAAATAAACACAAAGAAAGTATTTTATAATTACTTTATTATGAAATAAAAATTATAAAAATTATAAAATACTTTATTCAGTGCGAAACCTGGGCCTGTTTGGCTGAACACAAAGCTGATATTCTGGCTGGAATGGAAGAAAGACACACACGTACCTCTTCGTCAACAGCTCTCAGTCTCTCTCTGTATTTGGTTTTTATAGCATACAAAAATAGACAAATATACCCTCCATCCTTTTTATTAAACCACAATAGCAGTTTTTAGCGCAGGGAGCTGCGCTGAATGCCCAGCACTGCTCTTGACGCTCATAGGCTCCCTGCGCTAAAAACCACTATTGCGGTTTAGTAAAAGGTGACCATATTGTAAAATATAGACAGCAGATATAAATTCAGAACTGTGCATAGTAAGTGAAGGGAAGTTTTCATCTCTGGGAATTTACCCAGTTAACTATTAAGTTATTTGGGCAAATTCCTTTGAAAACTGTGGTAATACTGCCTCCACTTTGCTAAATTTAAAATAAAATCATTTTTCCTACCTTGTCTGGTGATTTCTGGTTGCACTTTCTTCTTCTGACTGTGCATCCAATCTTTCTTCCCTTCTATCAGCCTGTATGCTTTCTCTCCTCCACACCTCATTCCCTCCCCCAACTTTTTCTTCCTCTCTCCCTGACCTTTCTTTCTTTTTTTCTGTTTCTCTTCTTTCCTTCTGTTTCCCTGCCTGCCCCCTTTCTTTCTTTCTCCCAGCCTCCTGTCCAGCAGTAACTCTCTTCCCTTCCTCCCCTCCCAGCAGCATCTCTCCGTCTCCCTCTCCAGTAGCAGCTGTCCTTTTTTTTCCTGGCCCAGCAGCTTCCCAGATTCCTTTCCCTCCTCCCCTCCCAGATGCATCTCTCCTTCTCCTTCTCCCTCTCCAGTAGCAGCTGTCCCTTTTTTTTCCTGGCCCAGCAGCTTCCCAGATTCCTTTCCCTCCTCCCCTCCCAGAAGCATCTCTCCTTCTTCTCCCTCTCCAGTAGCAGCTGTCCTTTTTTTTCCTGGCCCAGCAGCTTCCCAGATTCCTTTCCCTCCTCCCCTCCCAGATGCATCTCTCTTTCTCCTTCTCCCTCTCCAGTAGCAGCTGTCCCTTTTTTCCCCTGCCCAGCAGCTTCCCAGACTGATAGTGGTTTTCTCCCCTCCCAGCAGCTCTTCTTACTTCCCAGCGCAGCGATTCACGAAGGCAGCCTCGGGTCCTTTATTGGGTCGCGCCGCCTCTGAGGAAAGAGGAAGTTGCATCATCAGAGGCAGCCGCGACTCAGCAAAAGCCCCGAGGCTGCCTTCGTGAATCGCTGCGCTGGGAAGTAAAGGAGAGCTGCAGAGAGGGGAGAAAGCCACTGTCGGAGGCTCCCCAAGATCTCTCCGGCCCAGCGCACGCTTCCGATGCTGATCTTGCCGGTCCTGCGCGGACCGGCAGGAAGTTCAAATGAGTCAATCTTGCCGGTCCTGCGCGGACCGGCAAAAATTTCCTGCGGACCGGCGGTTGAAGAACTGTGGATTAGATCGCCAAGACAAAGTGAGTCCTGGGTGATCGACTCACTTTGCCTTGGCGAGCTACTGGCGCCCCTGCCTCGGGCCCCCTGTAAGCTCCGGGCCCGGCGGCCCTGCGGCACACCAGGCAACATCTCGCGGCACACTAGTGTGCCGCGGAACAGCGGTTGAAAAACACTGCATTAGAGCATACTTCGAAGCTTCATCATTCAGTATTCTGATACAATCCCTTATACTGAGCCATCTTGATTACTGTAATATCGCCCATATGGCAATTTCCCAGAAGAATATGCAGAGATTACAACTGGTGCAAAATGTGGCGGTTGGGCTGATTTTTGAGTTGAAAAAATCCAATCGCATAACCCCTTCCTACCGACTCCTGTATTGGTTGCCGATGGAAACACATGCCAAGTTCAAATTTGGCTGTTTTTGCTTCAAGGTACTATTCAGTCTAGCACCCAAATATATAATTGACTTTTTCTCTTTCTCAACCAATAGACATAAGAGAAGCTCACACCTGAAGTTTTTTTAACCACCAGTTAGAGGATGTAAATTTAAAAAACATCATCAACATCTTTTCTCTTATCAAGCTGCATTATGGGGAAAAGATCTGAAACAATTACTTATGCATGCTAATAACTATGGGGAATTTAGGAAACACCTAAAACATATCTGTTCCGGAAGTACCGTATTTTCACTCGTATACCGCGCACCCGTGTAAAACGCACACACAGGAATAGCGCGTGGGGAACTGCAATTTATGTAAATAAATTTTTATATACCGCGCACGCCTGCCCGACTCTCCTTTAGCCCGCCCCGACTCTCCTCTCCCCCTTGAAGTCCTGTCCCCACCCTGAAAGCCTGATGCCCCCCCGACGTCCGATTCACCCCCCGCAGGACCACTCGCACCCCCACCCCGAAGGACCGCTCGCACCCCCACAGCTTTCCCCCCCCATCATGAAGAAGTTTCCTACCGTCGTCCTGCTGCTTCCTCTGCTCCTGCCCTGTGCAAAGCCATCATCAAAATGGCTGCCATGAGTTCCCATTGTAGTCTCGAGCCATAAGTCCCCAAGTACAAACTATTAAAAATAACAGGCCAACAAAAATCAAAATTCTCCTGGTGTCTTGGGGTTATTTGGGATGCTGATTCAGAAAATTGCACTGGATAAACCACATCAACTCTAGTCAGAGAAAGGGCGGGAACGCTGGAAGAGGAAGCAGCATAGACGCAGGGCTAAGAGAAGGGGCAGGACCACCGGCAGAGGAAGTAGCAGGACGACGGTAGGCAGCTTCTACATGATGGGGGGAGGGTGGGGAGGCTGTGGGGGTGCGAGCGATCCTTCGGGGTGGGGGTGCGGGTTCGAGCGCGAGCGGTCCTTCGGGGTGGAGTGTGAGCGGTCCTGCGGGGGGGGGGGGAACTATGTAAAAAAAAAAAGGGGATAACGCGCTCATGAATATAACGCGCATGGTTATACACAGTTTGTAAAATCGTGTATAACGCGCGCGTTATATGCGTGAAAATACGGTACTTTGATAGCTGAACCATACAATCTCCCACAACAATTGATCTCTAACTGTTAATCACCAATCTCTAACTTTGTTAGTTCTAGTTCTACTCAATTTGTAACATTTTTTAATCATTGTAAACTGCATAGAACTTCACGGTCCTGCGGTATATAAATAAACTTATGTTATGACAGTTTATATAAAAAGATGTATGTTGAAACTATGTATGTTAAACTATGTACTGAATGTTGTCTGTTTCTTGGTTGTGGATTAAATAAAAAGGAAAAGAAAACAAAGTTTATAGTTGCCCCTATCTGATATCATTCAAATCCTGAGTTGACTCTTTGAAGATGGATAAAGAAGTTTCTTTTTGTGGTAAACATGCCTTTTTCTCCATTCTGTCTTGACACCATCTTTGTTTACCTTTATACAAAGGCTGTTTAATTCTCTTGTGTTTGTGGATATCGCTATGTATTGATTACACTAGCCAACAATCATTTTGTTGCCTCAAATGTTAGACCTGTTTCTGGGTATATTTGACCTGCTGATTCCAAAAATGGTACCAGTTTTCTCCCATCAGCTCTAGTTTTTGAGATATAGAACATGTGCCATATACCACTCTTCAATCTGCTCGCCCATTAAAAAATCTGGATATTTTAATGTAGTACTTATATTAATATATTTTAAGCACGAAGGAAAAGTAACAAATTTTTAAAATTTTTTAAAAAATTTAAAAGAAGTATACAATATGAAAATCTACGTATTTCAAACCAAAAGCACAAGTTTGTAAGACTTCTGAGAGTGGGATCTGCCAGAACCAGCCCACTTAAGATTCTAACAATAGTCTGCCATTGTGTGTGCATTCCATCTTCCTTGGTATCTGGCTTCCATTGTTTTTATGTCTTTGTGAAATAGGATGGTGTGAATAACATGAAGAAAGATCTAGCGAAGCTTGAAGAATGGTCTGAAATTTGGCAGATAAAATTTAATGCTAAGAAATGAAGGTCATGCATTTGGTCTGCAAAAACCTAAGGGAACGGTACAGTTTAAGGGATGAAGAACTTATGTACACAAGGGAAAAGCGGGACTTGGGTGTGATTGTATGTGATGATTTTAAGGTGGCAAACAGGTTGAAAAGGTGACAGCGAAAGCTGGAAGGATGCTAGAGTGCATAGGGAGAGGTATGGCCAGTAGGAAAAAGGAGGTATTGATGCCTCTGTATAAGACTCTGGTGAGATCTCATTTAGAATATTGTGTACAATTCTGGAGGCTGCACCTTCAAAAAGATATAGAAAGGATGGAGTTGGTCCAGAGGAAGGCTACTAAAATGGTGTGTGGTCTTCGTGATAAGGCGTATGAGGACAGACTTAAAGATCCAATCTGTATACTTTGGAGGAAAGGCAGGAGAGGGGAGATATGATAGACGTTTAAATATATAAATACATAATATAAATGGGCATGAGTCGAGTTTTTCATTTTAAAGGAAACTGCAATGCGAGGACATAGGATGAAGTTAAGAGGTGATAGGCTCTGGTGTAATCTGAGGAAATACTTTTTTTTTAAACAGAAAGGGTGGTAGATGCGTGGAACAGTCTCCCAGAAGAGGTGGTGGAAACAGAGGCTGTGTCTGAATTCAAGAGGGCCTGGAATAGGCACTTGGGATTTCTCGGAGAGAGATAGAGATAATGGTGGTTGCGGATGAGCAGACTAGATGGGCCATCTGGCCTTTATCTGCTGTCATGTTTCTATGTTTCTAAGTGACTGTGCAGATAATGGACGTTAACATAAGAATTGCCGCTGCTGGGTCAGACCAGTGGTCCATCGTGCCCAGTAGTCTACTCTCGCGGTGTCCCTTAGGTCAAAGACCAGAGCCCTAACTGAGTTTAGCCTTACCTGTGTAAGTTCTGCAGGAAGTTGTCTTAATTTTGTCTTGAATCCCTGGAGGATGTTTTCCCCTATAACAGCCTCCGGAAGAGCGTTCTAGGGTGAAAAAGAACTTCCTTACATTTGTACGGAATCTATCCCCATTTAACTTTGGAGAGTGCCCTCTCGTTCTCTCTACCTTGGAGAAGGTGAACAACCTGTCTTTATCTGCTAAGTCTATTCCCTTCATTATCTTGAATGTTTCGATCATGTCCCCTCTGTTTCCTCTTTTCAATGGAGAAGAGGCCCAGTTTCTGTAATCTCTCACTGTATGGCAACTCCTCCAGCCCCTTAACCATTTTAGTTGCTCTTCTCTGGACCCTTTTGAGTAGTACTATGTCCTTCATGTAGGGCGACCAGTGCTGGAAGCAGTATTCCAGGTGAGGGCGTACAGCGGCATGATAACCTTCTCCGATCTGTTTGTGATTCCCTTCTTAATCATTCCTAGCATTCTGTTTGTCTTTTTGCTGCCGCCGCACATTTCGCAGATGGCTTCATTGACTTGTCAACCAGTACTCCCAAGTCTCGTTCCTGGGGGGATCTCCGAGTACTGCACTGGACATCCTGTATTCGTGTATAAGATTTTTGTTACTGACATGCATCACCTTATACTTATCTATGTTAAACCTCATTGCCATGTTGTGGCCCATTTCTCGAGCGTGTTTATATCACGATGCAGGTCTTCGCAATCTTTGTGTCTTCACTACTCTGAATAACTTTGTATCGTCTGAAAATTGAATCACTTTGCTCATCGTACCAATTTCCAGGTCGTTAATAAATATGTTGAAGAGTACGGGTCCAAGCACCAAACCCTGCGGCACTCTACTCGTGACGCTTTTCCAGTCCAAGTATTGTCCATTTACCCCCACTCTGTTTCCTATCCGCCAACCTGTTTTTAATCCACGTGAGTATTTCACCCTCCATCCCATGGCTCGCAATTTTTCGAAGTAGTTGTTCATGTGGGACCTTGTTTGAAAGCCTTCTGAATATGCAGATATACATTGTCAACCGGGATGCCCTTGTCTATCTGCTTGTTTACTCCCTTGAAGAAGTGCAGTAAGTTCGTCAAGCAAGATTTTCCTTTGCTGAAGCCGTGCTGGCTGGTCCTCATCAGATTGTGCCCATCAAGGTGATTAATGATGCGGTCCTTTATCAGCGCTTCTACCATCTCTCCTGGTACCGAGGTCAGACTCACCGGTCTGTAGTTTCCCGGTTCTCCCCTTGAACCTTTCTTGAAGATCGGCGTAACATTCGCCACTTTCCAGCCTTCCAGAATCCTTCCTGATTTGATCAACAGATTGGCTATTAGTTGGAGCAGTTCAGCTATAACCCCTTTCAGTTCCTTGATTCCGTCTGGTCCCGGGACTTATCGTTTTTAAGCCTATCACTCTTCTAGACTGACTGTCAACCCTGTTAGTTTCCCATCTTCGTTTCCTGCATATAGCCTGTCGGCTTCTGGTATGTTGGGTAGATCCTCTGGTAAATACAGATGCAAAAAATGTGTTCAGTTTGTCGGCGATGGCTTTGTCCTCCTTTGGTACTCCCTGTATTCCATGGTCATCCAACAGCCCCCACCACTTCCTTCGCAGGTCGTTTCCCTTTAATATATCAAAAGAACGGCTTGAAGTTTTTCGCTTCCTTGGCTATATTTTTCTTGTAGTCTCTTTTGGCCTCTCTTACTGCCTAATGGCACCTGCTTTGATGTTGTTTTTTTTCCAGTTTTCATCCGTTTTTGACCTTTTCCATTCCTTAAACAAAATCTTCTTGTATCTGATCGCTTCTTTCACCACTACAGTGAGCCACGCCGGTTCCTTGTTCTTTTTCCTCTTGGATCCCTTGTTGATACGCGGTATATATAGATTTTGCGCTTTGGTGACTTTGTCCTTAAAAAGGGACCATGCTTGCTCTAGCGTTTTTACAGTGCTTATCCTCTTCTTAATCTTCTTCCCCACCATGAGTCTCATCCCTTCGTAATTCTCTTTTCAGAAGTTACTTGAAATGAAAGAGCATATGCTTCACTAATTGTGTGTAGCTGTCTGCCTTCTTGTTGCCAAGAAAGTTTTTCATAACAAGATCAAATGAAATGTGGGTCATTTATAAGTTGTCTGATCTGTGGACCATCAAAAATGCCTGCCTTAGTTTTTCCATGGTAAGTCTAGGTAACATATGTGTTATGTATTCAATGCACGAACCTTCTTTATTTAAGGCCTAGCTTTATAGTTGTGAAACAAAGGACATTATACACAAAAAAATGGGTAATATTAAATACATAAATTTTCCCATGAAAAGTTTGACATCCTGATTCTGCAGAAGAGATCTTTTAAATAGCAGTAAAAAAAATAATAAATTAAACCATATCTAAGAAACTAGAGTTGATGTGGTTTATCCAGTGCAATTTTCTGAATCAGCATCCCAAATAACCCCAAGACACCAGGAGAATTTTGATTTTTGTTGGCCTGTTATTTTTAATAGTTTGTACTTGGGGACTTATGGCTCGAGACTACAATGGGAACTCATAGCAGCCATTTTGATGATGGCTTTGCACAGGGCAGGAGCATCACCGCTAGACCACCAGGTAAAGCCTGGGAGGTTCGGGCAGCCTGCAAAAAGAAGAAAAAAAATTTGCGAATAACTGAATTTGCGAGTAGGGAAACAGTGAATCCGGAGGGAGAGCTCTATAGCTATTTAAGCTTTCTTAGGCTTGAAAATAGAGGGCAACAGCCAAATGGAAAGATAGTTTTGTTTCATTTTTATAAATGGCATTATCTTCTGCTTTTTAGAGGTTCCAAAGCCTCTTTTTATACTTGTTTAGTTTTTCTTTTATGTGGTTATATTTCTAGACTAAAGAATCAAAAATATATAGTGGTCCAAAAACCATCCAAATTCTGCAACCCCCCTAACCCCCCCCCAAAAAAACAACAAAAAACCCAACAACCCAGAAACAAAACAGTGACCTAAATCCTTATTTGGGAATAGGGAAAGCCTCAGAATGGGAGCAAATCATCTTTCAGGTGAACATCAAGTGAGCTCCTTAAGTAAAAATTGGGACAGTTAGACCATGACAAAATTAGACCTTTTGAGAATAGGTTTAGAGCAGTGGTCTCAATTTGCGGCCCGCCAGGTACTATTTTGAGGCCCTCTGTGGTATGTTTATCATAATCACAAAAGTAAAATAAAACAGTTTCTTGATCATATGTCTCTTTAGCTATAAATTACAATATTATTATTAAGACTTAGCCAAAAGGAAAGATTTATAAATTATAAAGTTTACCTCATGCAAAATTGTCATTTCTTTAATAAGACATTAACTATTTTTTTCTGAGTCCCTCCAAGCACCTACAAATCAAAATTGTGGTCCTGCAAAGGGTTTGCGTTTGAGACCACTGGTTTAGAGCTATCTGAGTAAGATAATTTTACTAATTCTGTTTACCATGATTTTTTTGGGTTTTTTAATTTATATGTTTTATTGGGAGCTGCTTAGACTTTTTAAATGGGTTATAAATAAATAAAATAATCATTGTGAAACCTCCCCCACCAAAAATGAAAATCTTCATAAGATATATTTTAGGTCCAGTTTATAGTAAGATATATCCTCAAAAAGAGTAAGACTTAATAATACTTTATATGCATTACTCATCTATATTTTCAAAATAAATATATAAACTCCTTTAAATTCACACAGTCAATCAAATCAGAAAACCAGCAGTGCAAGACATTCTTTAAAAAATGTACTTAATCTTGGTAGAAAAAATTTTAATTCTTCATAATAGTGCATTTAGCTTCACCAGTTCATTTCTTCACAACTTCATACCTGCTTCTGCACTATCTGACATGGCCAGCATTTCACGGCAGAGGTTTACTGCTGCATCAGGGATTTCAATTCAACAGCTCCATAAACTCTAAGGCAAAATATTATTTAGAAGATCCCTTCAAGAAATAGAAAAACCAGACATACAGTCTTGCTCACTTACCCCCCTCCCTTTAAGAAGCTGCCGTAGGCTTTTTTTTTTTAATCACTGTCCGTGGTGGTATTAGCTCCGATGCTTATAGGAATTCTATGAGCGTCAGAGCTAATACCTCCGTGGCCGGTGATTTAAAAAAAAAAAAAAAAAGCCTAATGCGGCTTCATAAAAAGGGTCCTTAAAGCTTACAACCATCCACCACTGACATTCTCATACAAAATGGTGACTGCAGACTTAATGAACGCTAATCCCAGGAATCTAGCCAGTGAACAGGCTTCTTGTGATTATCAGTAGTTGTGCAATTAGTAAAAGTGCTGCCATTCAATGTTAGAATTTAACCCCAATGGTGCCAAGGTCTGCAATTTGAAAAGCCAGCGTTGCTCCCTCTTTGCAAGGTATCTTTGAAAATTTCTTCCTGGACTGAGTACCCCAGGGGAGGAGAGAACAATCCCTCTTAAAGCAAAAAAAATTATGTTGAAAATGGGCTAGTGTTTGACAATAGGGCCCCCAGACATTTTCTACCAATATTGCTCTTAAGCTCATTCAGCCTCGCATTAAGTTTATGTGAAGTTTGACCTTGTTGCATGGGCATGTGATCCCATAAGTCACACAGTCAGTTTTACAGTTTGTAGCATATCTTAATTCATATACCCATATTCATAGGATTACAAAGCACTACACATCTAGCAAGAACCGTAAGCTGTATGACCTTTTGGTTATACTGGTGATGGCAAATTCAGTCTTGGTAAAACCGATGGACTCAGTAATTCTTTAACATTTTTATTTCTCTGATATGCAGTCCGTAAAACTTTATCTTGAAAAAACGCCATCCACTTCTAGAATATGCCAATGTTTCTTTAAGATACACTGAAAACTGTTCTGTGAAAAAGTCAGAACACGTGTAGCATAGTCTTCATTATTCCCTGATATGGATCTAGGTTGCAGCAGAAGTTCACGATTGTTAAAATAAGCTCTTTTGTAGGCTCCTAGGACCACCATTTCAGGATAATCTCTCAAATCCAATGACTGATGTTTAAAATCCTTATTTGCCAAACAGATCCTTTGTAAACTTAGAAATTGAGAGATTGGCAGACTGTTTGTTTTTTAATGGAGCTGGATAAAAACTGAAAAAATGGTTTGACTTTCTGTAAAATGCATTATTTTTCAATTGAGTAGTAACATTCTAAGAAATTTCTGAAAAACTATAAGTAAGATTAAAATCCATGCTATTATGACAAGCATTAAGTTAGTCTATAAATAAAAAAAATGCCATGTTTAACAATCATGAACTTCTACTGCAGCCTAGATCCATATCAGGGGATAATAAAGAATATGCTACACATGTTCTGACTCTTGCACAGAACAGTTTTCAAGTTTCCTGTATCTTGAAGTAACGCTGTAATGTAATTTAGCTGTAAAGCAATCTGATTTTTATCTCTTCCTTGTCATCAGCAGCAAATGAATCCAGAGATGAGTGTGTTGTGACTATCCACCAGCATGTTTTTTTAAACATGAGTAGTAGGAGCACAGGGTAATTATCATATGGGTTAACATGAGATGGATAGGGAACTGCCACCACCAGCTGTACCCTAAAATAGGCACCCAAGAAGCCTTTCTCAACTGAGGTAGCATAGCTAAAACAGGAGTTTAGCTGAGCCAGATCTAGCCAACACTCACAGGCCACACTGCATAGCAGATGAAATCAGGAGCAGGAGAGAAACTATCCATCCACCTGCTGGAGTTAGAGAAGACTAGCTATCCAGTGAGCCTACCATCATATATAGCTAGATAGCTAGTCTTCTCTAACTCCAGCAGGTGGATGGATAGTTTCTCTCCTGCTCCTGGTTTCATCTGCTATGCAGTGTGGCCTGTGAGTGTTGGCTATATCTGGCTCAGCTAAACTCCTGTTTTAGCTATGCTATCTCAGTTGAGCAAGGCTTCTTGGGTGCCTATTTTAGGGTATAGTTGGTGGTGGCAGTTCCCTACCCATCTCGTGTTGCCCCATATGATAATTACCCTGTGCTCCTACTACTCATGTTTAAAAAACAAACAAACAAAAAACCCCAGGTTATTAAACATAGAGTACAGTGGACTGGAGGCAGTTACAAACAAAAAAGCAACCAGCTGTGTATGTGTTTTGGACCACCTCAGTGAGTGTGTTCTTTCTTTTGACTACCGTTTTGATGCAGAGTTGCTTCCCATGCTGTGTCTCATGTTTGGGGGTGGTGAAGGGTGCACCAGCATCCTGACTCCTGTTCCCCCTCCCCCCGCAAAAGAAACCTAAAATGGAGCTGCATTCTGCACGTTGGTGCCTCATTGTGCTGTTGGGAGAGCAGCAGCAACTTCCACTGTAAGGGATCCCTAGGAGGCTGAGTGAGTTGGAATGGCAGCTAAAGTTTTAGGGCATGAAAAGATTACAGTGTCCATTATTCGATATCAGGGCCTTGTTGCGGGTATTGCACTCAGGTGCTGATACTTGGCGGATGGGAGCTTTAGCAAGACTGCCTTGTATTTTTGTAGCCTTCATTCATGCCCTGTTTTCTATCTGAGCTCTCTTGGGGTGGGGGATGGTGTATTGCAGTTTCTGGTCTCCTTCCTGGTCAAGGCTCCAGCCTCGTATCTTGGTGATTATGCACCTTCCTGATGCAATTTCTTGGCAGTGCCCAATTCTTTTATTAAATAAAAAAAGGGGAGTAGATAGATTTATGGCGGTGCTAACACTATAGTTGGGTACCTGGAACACATGTTTATTTGGAGCCACACCTCCATAGGAAGCACACCGTGAGAGGACTGGATCGTATCAGAGGAGCATGCCTGCGTGGATTCCAGTGTTAAAATGCTGCTAATATCCAGCATTCTTCGGCGGTTATTTGTGTTCTTGGATGGCATTTCCATTGGCATCATGGGAAAAGTGTTTAATTGGTTTGAGGGCTTCCTGAAAAACCAATCCTACCAAGTGATCAGTGAACAATCCTACTCACAATCTTGGGTCAACCCCTGTGGTGTCCCACAAGGCTTCCCCCTCTCTCCCACCCTCTTTAACATATACATGTCCTCTCTAGGTCAAACCCTATCAAAGCTGAACATCAAATCCTACATATATGCTGACAACATCACAATCATCATTCCCATCTCCACCCTATCGACCAAAACCAAGACCTTCATCTCTTCAGTGATCATCCAGGTCTCGCAATGGCCAAAAACTTCAAACTTTAACTAAACCTGGACAAGATCAAATTCTTCATGGCAACCCCATCAAACAAAACCCTCGACTCTCTTCAATCAATCTAAATGGAAGCAACTTCCCAATCAACCCACCATAAAAATCCTAGGTGTCACCAGCGACCAATTCACCCTTGACGCTCACACTGACATCTTAATCAACAAATGCTTCTGCCTATTATGGAAATTACACACTCTAAAACCTTACTTTGATTTTGCTGCGTTCAGACTGCTAGTTCAATCTCTAATTCTAAGCTCAATGGACTACTGCAATATAATTTACCTAGGGTCCCACACAAAAAAACCCCCAAAAGACTTAGAGCGATCCAAAACACGGCGGTAAGAATGATCTTCGGCCTGAAAAAATCCGACCACATCTCCCCATACTTCAAAAAATTACACTGGCTACCAATCGAAGCCAGAATTATCTTCAAATTCAGCTGCCTCTTCTACAAGACATTATTCAGCACTTCGCCCACCTACCTCATGAGCCACCTCGTTCTTCAGGACAATCCCCGTCTCTCCCGCAAAACTCTTCTTTTCTCATTCCCCACTCCCAAGGGATGTCGATACAAAAAAATTCCTTGATAGGACACTATCCTTTCATGCAGGCATCTGGAACAACACCCTAAGTGCCCTTCTCCTGAATTCTCCATCATACCTTCAGAAAATCTCTGAAAACCCACCTATTTGACAAGTTTATCTGATCCTTCGAAACCTCTTCCATCCTCCCCTACAATCCCAATGCGAACACCGCCTATCTACACCCTCCCAAGTAATCTCAATGCTGTAACCTCCACACACTTGTATCGATACCTGCGGTATCCACTCTGTACTTTACTGTATACCATCTTGAACTGAAAAGGTATGATGGAATATAAATAAAGCTATTATTATTATTATTATTATTATATTGAAATTGACACAGGATATTTGTGTGCTCTTGCCCTTTCTGGTTTGGTCTCAGGGTTTTCAAATTATCCAGCTCTACCATTCTCTTGATTGTATGGGATTTTGTGAATTGTAAGTCATGTCTGAGAAACTCTTTACAAGCCTTTCTGTTGGGTGCCTCTTTACTGGTGGCTCTTTCTTGGGTTCTGTCTCATTTCCTGAGCAGCATCTCCCTTTAGTGTCTGGCTTTCTGGGGGCCATTATTCAGTCCTTTAGTGAGCTGGTCTTGGGCTCAGTGGTTATTGCCTATCTGCTGTAGTGAGGCAGACAAGGTTGATGTCCAGGAGTTTTGCTGCCTCCCAGCACAACTGTTTCCAATTTCCCTGATTCTGTGCCAGAGCTCAGTTGCTATTCCAGTCAGCTGGATGGCCTTAGGCTATATGATGGTGCCTCCGAGGTTCCTGTGTTCAGGGGAAGTGCTGATCTCTCGGGTGATTCTTGCCATCCCTTCTCTTTATGGCTAGTCTTAGTCTGGTCTCTGCTATGGGGTTTGCAGCCTTCGGGTAGTATTTCTAGCCAAAGCAAGGCTAGACCCCTGTTTAGCCTGGGTATCCTTTCTTTTGTCATTGGCCACAACCTTCTAGTGCAAATCTTCAGCTCCAGAGTACCACCAGGGCAACACAAAGAGGGTCTCTGGCACTTGGATTCAGCCTCCTATTTTTGATATTGGTCCAACCTCATACTTTCCACTGTACTGCTATCATCATTCAGAGGACTCTGCCTCTTCAGTGATGTGGCTATGCCCCACTCTAGGGTTTGCTTGCCTATGGCAGGTTTTTTGCATAACTATCTAGAGGAATTTCTGGTGTTTGGCAAGTTTTTCTGTTACCTTTCGGTTGGCTCTCCAACTCCAGGGTCACTTCTTTATTACCTTCTAGGTGGTTAGGACAATGCAGATCCAGTGGCTACTCATAGCGCACTCATGCAGCAGAGAGCAGTTTGGATCCCCAATGCTACTCTATCATGGGACTGCCTGCTTTCCTGTATATGCACAGGCCAAAGTCATATTTAAGTGGTTGGATCTACTGGAAGGTCTTGACTATAGCTTAACTAGTTCACATCTGCTATGCTAGTTGCATGTATGACACAAATTGCCACAGCCTATTCTTTTATCGAAACTTCTATATCAACACAATATAGAAACCTGAAAGGATACTACCTGAACACCTGGTCCATGAGAAATAAGGCACAAGTTATACATGACTGGATAGAACAAAAGAATCCAGACCTCCTATTTCTAACTGAAACATGGATTGTCTCGGATACAGACGTCATAATAAAGGAAATGCTACCGCAGGACTACAAAATCGTTCCACTAACCAGAAGCTGGAAAAAAGGAGGAGGTCTAGCAATAATCGCTAAAACATTCTTCAAACTTAGTAGAATAGATTTTAAAACTACAGAAGAATTGGAAATCCTAACTTGTAAGATCGCTTACACCGAACTGGAAGAACCACTAACTGTAACACTATTCTACATCCCCCCAAAAAAATGGCCAAGTGCCAAAGAAGAATTTTTCGAATTCCTTTCGGCTAATACCATAAGAGGACCGTACAATATGTTGCTGGGCGACATAAACATTCACCTGGAACAAGAGGGAAAACCGGAAGTAATTGAAATTGATACGTTCCTAACTACCCTTGGCTTCTTCATACCAAACAAAGAGGAAACACATAAAAAGGGACACCAATTGGATATAGTCACCTTTTCACACAGCATAGGAGCTTGGGAGAAATGCATATGGTCAGACCATTATATTTGCAATTTTGAGTTAAGCTGGCAAAAGAAACACTCATTCACAAAACACATAAGCCATGCCAGACAGAAAACAATCACCTGCAGAGGCACCATTGCCAATTGAGGCACGGATTTTATTTAAGTTTTCCTGCTTTTGCTATAAACTGGTGTGGGGAATGGCCCCAATTTATCTATTACCTCACTTCGAACTTTACACCCCCATAAGGACAACCAGAAATCGCAACCTCTTTGCCTACCCGAAGGTCATAGGTTGCAAATACAGGACCTTTATGGATAGAACTTTCAAGTTTCAAGCTGGCAGACAGCAAACCTGGCTAGGCAACTTCATTGACAAAGCCAGGCAGACCTATGGCGCCTTTCGGAAATAAATCAAGACCGCTCTATTCAATATTTATTTCCCAGCCAGACAACACCCCCAATCCTAAAACTTTTCTCTTTATGCTGATACTGTGCTTCTTCACAAATGTATTCTGTTCTTCTCTTGACTATTCAGTGTCTTCCTCACCATCTGTATTCTGTAATTCGCTGACCATCCAGCCCCTTTAATGTAAAATGTTTAAGATTATACTGTAACCTGTAAACATTGATTACTCAGTGACTTCCTACCTGTTCTCACCTTGTAATTCGCTGACTGTACAGCTCTTCTTTCACTGTAAACCGCCTAGAAGTTGCAAGATTATGGCGGTATAGAAAAAATAAAGTTGTTATTATTATTAATAACGGTGAACGGTTCCTTCGGCTGCGGTATTATTTCTTCTCTTAATTGTAATTTTTTGTAAACCGCATAGAACTTTATTTTTATAATTTCTGGGTGCTCTTTCTGACTATGGCATCTTACTAGGCAGCACTGCCTAACACGCCTACTTCTCTGGTGCACTGGCTGTTGGCATGCACATTTCTAGGTTTGGTTTTTGGCAGCCTTGCAAGCTCTTCCTCTTGATTTGAAGTGCATCATGACCTATACCTGCTCGGCTCAGTTTTTCCTCTGGATAAGTTGAATCTGTTGGCCAGCTCTCCTTTTGGAGGGAGAGTGAGGAGCCTCCTACTTGTTTGGGCTTAGCTTCTTCCATGTATCGGTCCCATTTCGGGATGTAGAGCGAAGCTCCTCCTTGTTCATCCTGGTCCCTTCTGATCACAATATCTTGAAAAAGTCAGACTATTTGTTTCTAGCAGTCTGCAGTCTCAACTTTTTGTGTAAATCACATAATACAACTTGGGGCAAATACGTTTTACTCTTAAGTATTTACTCTTTAATATTGACTTGTATCTCAACAGTTTACATATATAGGGATCTGATATATATTAAGTAAAATCTAACCTCAGAGGGGCTTCTTGCAATACATTTCACTGTTTTATTGGAATGCAGTTCGAGAGGTCCAGGATCAAAAGTATCATTGGCCAGACTGCCTAGTTTTTCCAGTTCATCTTGATTTTCTAAAGTTTAAACCCAGAAGAGTATCTGTAATTTTTGGAACATTATCTTATTAGAATATCACCGATATACACACACTATACATTCACCTTTGGGACCCCAAGTCCATTTTCACTTAATGCTCTCCAGATTTTTATATTATAATTATACACATTTAACTCTAACTTAGAGCAGGAACAACAAAGAGAAAGCTAAAAGCAGGAAAATTTCTGTTCAGTACTAAGACAGGAAAAAAAGGGTAGGGAAAAGCAGCCCACATAGCCAGAGAAGAAAGAAAAAGTTTTTAAAAATTTTACCTCTACAAAGCAAATTTTTTAATGCATTTAGTCTTTCCTAAATCTCGCTTAACCAGCAAATCGCACAATTATATATTCTTTTCTCTCTCTCTATAGTCTTCCTGGTCCTTTGTTAATAATATCCTTCTTAAAGTTTCTTTACTATTGCCCCAGGACAGTTTTTGCATAAGCCACTTAGCTTCATTCAGGTGTTTTTCCTAACTATCCTGTTGGGCACTTTTCTATTTAATATACATGGAAAGTAGTGGACATGCATGTAACTGTATGTAAAATGATCCCCATTAGCCTAGGCCTTTCTTTATATGCCAAGACCTGGCTTCCCTGGGACACTATTCTCTGCCATGTTAGCCAGAGCACCATCGCAGGATCCACTCCACCTCAGAATCTAGAGGGGGAACTTCCTGCCATTTCAGCATGGCTCTGTCAATGGCTCTATCCATTTCTGGTTGTAGAGTGGGGTGCTTTTAGATGTTTTTTCCCGGCTCATTCCATGGTTAAGCTCCATCTCTTGAATTTGATCATATCACCTACTTCCTGTTTGGGGCATCTCCATCTCTGGATGTAGGGCACCTTCAGTCTGTTCGTCTCAGCTCCACTGGATGTAGAGCACAGCTTCAGTTGCATCGATGCAGCGGCTTACTTGCTGGAAGTAGAGTGTAGCTATGGCTGCATATGGACCATAACTCCATCACTAGATGTAGCATGCAACTCCGACTGTGTCTGTGCCACAGCTCTATTAATCACTATTTTCCACTTCTCCATCTTTGGATGTAGACCAAATTCCAGCTCCTTTGTGGCACTGCTCCATCTTGGGAGGTTGTCATTCCAGTGCCGGTGGTGCATCACAGTTCCATTTGACAGTGGGTCACTACTACTTGCCCTAAAGCTGCTCCTTTGCTTTGGGTTGCTTGCCAACCCATTGCTGGCTTTTTGGGCAGCTGAGCACAGGTCTAGGGGTGGTCTCTCGGGGGCGCATTCTTCATTAGCTAGCAAGTGAGATGCTTTCTTTGGCTGTTGTGTATCCTTGGCACAGTTCCATTCCTTGGGGGGGGGGGAGCATGTGCATTTTCCTTTTCTGATGGATGCCTAGGCTTTGAGCATTATTCATCCTTTCAATTACAAAGTCTCCTCAGGTGCTTAAGCACATTGAGTTCCAGTCTGGCCCTTTAACGCTGGCAGGCTTGGCCTCGTAGTTAACCTCTTTCCATTGAGCAGAGCAGATCTCTCCTCCTTTGGCAGACCGGTGCACAGTTACTGATTTTTGGAAGGCAAATAGGCTGTTTGAGTAGAGCTCCTTCGATTCTACTTTGATCCTTCCTTTGCTTCCTTGGGGGAATGCTGGAACTTTTGGGTTCATATCTTCCTTTTTCTAGATTTGCAGCAATATCCCACCTTACTTTGAGGTTGCTTTGATACATCCCACTTGTCTCTGGATTCCTCTGCTGCTGATAACAAGGAAGGAAAAATTATATTCTTGCCTGATCATTTTCTTTCCTTTTGTCACAATGAATGAATCCAGGGTCCTGCCCTTTATATTCCATTATGGTCATGTGGGCAGCCTAGATATGACGACTGTGAGGAGGGAGTTTTGTGCCGACTGCCCTTTTCATGTTGATCCTGCTGCTTTGTTAAAAAGAATACTGGCTGACCAGTGAACCTAAAGATAGAGCGGAATTGTCCCAATCAGAATAATACGCACAAAGAAAGTGGCCTTCAGCTGATCTGATGAATTCAAATGCCTTTATTCATCCAAAGTTTCATAACCTGACATGTACATGTTTCGGCCTAACTGGCCTGCCTCAGGAGCCTACAAATACATACATGGATATAAATAAGTTAAAAACATACAAAGTGCATCGGATCACAAGCTAAAAAACATATATAAATATATGATGACAAACAGTATATAAAAAATAAAACAGAAAAGTAAAGGAAAAGAAAACGATCACTGAATAATGAAGTTCAAACAAGTTTGGACAGCCATTCTCTCCTTTTTATAAATATTAATTTTGTTCCTCTCGGTTGTAATGCAGTTATTTTTTCACCGTACGGATGTGTCTATCCCAATGAACATTTGAACTGTAGTATTTATTTGCTTTTCAAGGTTTTCTTTTGCATTCTTAAGTGCTTCTGGTTATTTAATGACTTTATAGCAGGAGTTCATATCATTTCTTTTTAAACGTTTACCAGTATGTGTTTCCTCCCTTATTTGAACGTCATTATTCAGTGATCGTTTTCTTTTCCTTTACTTTTCTGTTTTATCTTTAATCTAATCTAATCTAATCCTTAGGTTTGTATACCGCATCATCTCCACGTTCGTAGAGCTCGACGCGGTTTACAGTAGGAGAAATGCAGCCGCGTTTAGTGGGTTGTGCATCTTTACATTTATGGTTATATGGTTTTGGATACACCTGTTGAAGACTCATAAGGTATGCACATTTTAAAAAAATGATTCTTATAAGTGATGCCAGGTGTTTTACGATTGTTTTTACATGAATACCCATTTTTACAATAGTGTCCTCCTTAGTCGTTTATATTTCAAATATAGGATTTTGTTCTCTTTTGAGCAGCATATAGTGCAATATCTTACTCCTTTTTAAATGTATATTGCTGTGATTTTAAAAGTTTTATTAATATATATTTTTAATGTATTCATTAAATATTAATTAAATATTAATTGACATCATTGTCTTTATATAATTAATGGTTGGTAGCTAAATGTTTTTAAAAAATAATCTTGTTTATACTTATGTGGTAATTTCAAGTGTTAGTCCATATGTATGCTCGTGTTTATTATATATTTTTTTCTTGGCTGTACTATATATATATATTTTTGAATTCATCAGATCAGTTGAAGGACACTTTCTTTGTGCGCATTATTCTGATTGGGACAATTCTGCTCTGTCTTTGTTTTCGATTTTGTGGTTTTTTTGTGGTTTTGTTTCCCCTGTTTCGTTCTTTGCCTTTTGTTTGGGGGTTACCATGTCTCTTGCCCCTTGGGACAATGTGCTCAGTTACACAGAAGACTGCCTACATAGGCTTCTACAAGAGATTCCTGAACCGGAAGTGGATACATCGGATATGGAGACCATTTTTGATAAGTGGATTGATTTTATTGATCTTAAGAAAAATGTTATTCAAAATGAGTTACATTACGCGACCAGTGAACCTACCATCTTATATATGTGAGAGCTCAGCTTTGGTGTTCCTTATCTCTGCCTGTTGGTAGATGGTCACAACCCCACTTGTCTCTGGATTTATCTGCTGTGGCTAAAGGAAAGAAAATTATCAGGTAAGAACTTAATTTTTCCTTTGCATTAAGAGCTTTGGGTTCTGATTTTTATGCATAATGGCACTTCTGGTTTGGATTGTTTTGCAGGTCTTGAAAGCAGTCATGTTTTTTGTTCATTATATATTATATTTTGCAACTAGTCAAGCATACATATGTCTTTGTATTCAGTTTTAACCACTGTATACTACTTTGGTTTAGTCCTTATAGTTGGGGATGAGAAAATAGAGGCAAAATCAGAGAGCAGTCTAGGGCGATCACTTTCAGAAATGGTCAAGATCCAGAAACCTGGTTGAAACAGGAAAACAGTATAGAGAGAACTGACACTCCAACATTGTCAGTCTGTGTATCGATGATGCTCAGTGATGGGTTTGAAGCATATTAGAATTGAGCTATGTTAGCTTTTTAAAATATTTTTGTTTTCGAGAAAAACTTTGAAGTGACACCGTTTTACAAATCCAATGTACATAAATTTTTGAAATTTAATCTTTCTGGTTCACTGCCATAGATCTGAATATTATTTTTTCCTGCCACAAAAGTGATATCTACTTTAAAGCTCATACAATACTATGTTTCTGACTACTTATAGCATTTTTCATCAGAAGAAATCTGCCATGACTCTTGGTACAGCCAGTCAGATAGGCAGTGTGACTGTCCTCCAAAGGGTTGGTCAGAAGAGTTGGATGAACATGGGCATACCTTATATATCAGTGAACATACTAATGAAAAGGTACATTCTACTTCCTCCTTAGTATTTGTTTTGATTTGATAAATCCTTTTTCTGTAATTTGCTTGTAAAGTATGTTAAATGGTGCAAAAAAGACACATTAATTAGTTGGTTTCCCCCCCCCCCCCCCCCAATTTAGTTCATTAGTACTAGTTTTGTTTGAAGTGATATAGGTCTACATATTTTTGATTTAGCAGTTTTCTCCTGTTTGGGTCTGCAGTTCAGTTGGAAATAGCCTTTTTTTGTCTCTGGTACTGTGAGCTTTCATGTGCATCTACACTAGTGGCTAAAATTGTGGAAACACCTAGTATTTTAGGCATTATGCTTTTTAAAAAAAACATGGCTATAACATCATAATTGTATTTAAAGCATAACTTTTTGACTAATAACAGAAACTCTGTAATCACTTAACAAGACAAGCTTGATATTTGGCACATTTCACAAAAAGAATGCTGTTCATAAACTACCCAAGCTGATAATGTTAATTTTGTCCAGTTATCTGATGACTTCATCAGTCTCAGTAATAGCGCGTTTGATATCCCTTAGCCTAGATTACTGCCTCACATCATCATGGCAACCAAGATGATAAAGTGGATGGAACTCCTCTCATATGAGGAAAGACTAAAATGGTTAGGGCTCTTCAGTTTGGAAAAGAGATGGCTGAGGGAAGATATGATTGAAGTCTACAAAATCCTGTGTGGAGTAGAATGGGTACAAGTGGATCAATGTTTTTCACTCTGTCAAAAATTACAAAGACTAGGGGGTCACTCTATGAAGTTATAGGGAAATACTTTTAAAACCAATAGGAGGAAATTTTTTTTCACTCAGAATAGTTAAGCTTTGTTTCGCGTTGCCTGAGGATGTGGTAAGAGCGGATAGCGTAACTGGTTTTAAGAAAGGTTTGGACAAGTTCCTGGAGATAGTCCATAGTTTGTTATTGAGAAAGACATGGGGAAAGCCACTGCTTGCCCTGTATCGGTAGCATGGAATATTGCTACTCCTTGGATTTTGGCCAGGTACTAGTGACCTGGATTGGCCACTGTGAGAACGGGCTACTGGGCTTGATGGACCATTGGTCTGACCAGGTAATGCTGTTCTTATGTTCTTATAAGATCAATAGGTGTTATGTATAACAAGGAGTTGATTATTGCTATCATCTTTTGCTTGTTGGACAGTTGCTTTGCCTCTACTACACTCTTTAATCTGGCCCAGAGGTTCTCAATGGGATTGAGATTTGGGCTGTTTCCTGGCCAGTCCAGCAACTCAACCTTCTCTTTGAACCAGGTGAGGAATTTCTTGGCTGTGTGGCATGGGGTACCATCCTGCTGAAAAATGAATGGTCGACTGGCACCAAAGATGGCTGTGGCTGAGGACCAAAATAACAAAATTCCAGTGATATGGAATATGCTGAATATGGGGTGTCAGATTGACCACTTGAAGTGAAAAACACCTCAAAGGTCTATCAAATCTTCATTCGTCCCCTATATCTTTATCATAGTCATATTTTTTATATTTTTTTGCGTTCATTTTTTTATATATATACTTTTATACTTAAATGCACTTATCCCAGGACAAGCAGGCAGATATTCTTGACTGATGGGTGACGGCACCGACGGAGCCCCGGTACGGACACTTTTAGAGTGATTGCACTCTAAGAACTTGGAAAGTTCTGGATACCGCACCGCGCATGCGCGAGTGCCTTCCCGCCCGACCCCGGCGCGCGGTCCCTCAGTTTCTTAGTTTCCGCGGAGCTAAGAAGACGCGTTCACTTCAACGGCCGTTGAAGAGATTTTTTTCACGCCTTCCCGCTCGCGTAAACCCCTTTTAGAATAAAGTTTTCTTTATTTCTTTTCTTATTCTCTTTAAAAAAAAAAAAAAAAAAAAAGAATTTTTTCTCCTCTTTTTCGATTCGGCCCGGCGGGGCCTGTTGCCACGATCGAAGCCTCGGCTTTCGATTTGGCAGAGGCTGTTTTCCCGTTCATGCCCCCTCAGCCCGGTTTTAAAAAGTGCCAGCGGTGCGCTAGACCAATTTCGCTGACAGACCCCCATAACTGGTGTCTGCAGTGTCTTGGTCCTGACCATCGAGCATCTACTTGCTCCCGCTGTGCAACTTTAAAAAAGAGGACCCTCAAAAACCGCCAAATCCAGCAGCGGATCCTTTTCGGTGCCGAGATGTCCGACTCCGCAACTCCGGCACCGACATCTGTTCCATCCCAGTCGGCTCCGACTTCGTCGACGCCGCGTGATTCGACGCCGGTATCGCATCCCACAGGTAAGCCGGCTAAGAAGCCTTCCCCGTTGGAGCGTCCTCCGGTCTCTACAGCAGTGAGCCCAATCCTGCCGACCTCGAGGCGCCCACGGAAGCGCTCCGCTCCGATCGAAGTTAGTCCCTCGACATCGGGCTCTTCTTCGGAGTGTCGAGCGGCACCCAAGGCACCGCAGAAGAAAAAAGCGGTGCCGGTGCCATCCTTGGACGAGCGCATCGCCGCCGTTCTGCAGGTGCAGCTTAAGGATCAACTTCAAAAGCTGTTTCCTGCTCTCTTGACCCCGAACCTTCCAGTTCCAGTTCGGTCGGAGCCTCCGGTACCGATAGAGGAACGCCCTCTCTTATCGGCATCCACTTTATCGGTGCCGGCCCTTACCACATCGTCATCGATGCCGGTTCTGGCTCCTGAACCTAGGTCTCAGCACCAGGCGGTACAGACCTCGGTACCGATACATCAGGTTGCATCGCCTGGTACCGTTTCTATGAGATCGGGCAAATCTACACATAAAACCCGGCACGTAGAGCCCTCCACACCTGAGTCTCGACACCATGGCTCTCAGGTTAGAGACCCTGATTTGTGGGGAGATTCAGAAGAGCCCTTCCTATCTGAAGGAGAATGCTCTTCCGATGAGGAGGAACACCTGGTGACAGACCCCTCTTCTAAACAGGATTCCACCTCTTTTACCTCCTTTTTGAAGGAGATGTGTGAATCCCTGTCAATTCCCTTGGAGGCTGAATCCAAGAAGTCCAAAGCATTCCTTGATGCTCTGGATTTTGACCAGCCTCCAAGGGAATTCCTTAAACTTCCTCTCCATGATATTTTACGAGAGACGTTTTATAAAAACCTTGAAACTCCCCTGACTGTACCAGGAGCTCCTCGTAAGCTGGACTCTCTATACAGGGTAATCCCCATTCCTGGGTTTGACAAGCCCCAGCTCCCTCATGAATCTCTTTTGGTAGAGTCTACATTAAAGAAATCAGCGGGGGCTAATGTTTATGCTTCAGTCCCTCCTGGCAGAGAAGGGAAATCTATGGACAAATTTGGCAAACGGCTTTATCAAAATGCCATGTTGGCCAATAGATCAGGAAACTATGCTTTTCATTTTTCTTTTTATTTAAAGCATTTGGTCCAACAGTTGTCTTCATTTGAAAAATTCCTTCCTGATCGTAAAAAACCTTCTTTTCATTCCTGTGCTTCCTCTCTCCTTCAGTTGAGGAAATTTCTAGTCAGATCAATTTATGACACCTTCGAATTGACTTCTAGAGCCACGGCTATGTCAGTGGCTATGCGCAGGTTGGCATGGCTCAGGGTCTCAGAGCTAGAGGTGAACCACCAAGACCGTCTAGCAAATGCTCCTTGTCTGGGGGATGAGCTGTTTGGAGAATCCATGGATTCAACAACACAAAAACTGTCTGCTCATGAAACCAGATGGGATACTCTTTTAAAGAACAAAAAGAAGACTCCCCCTGCTAGACCGTTTCGCCAACAATCGGCATACCAACGCCGATATGCTGCTCGGCCTTTACCTCAGCATTCCCAACAACCTAGGCGTCAGCGACAACAACAACAACGTCAACCACCTAGGCAAAATCAGCAACAACAGGTGAAACCTCCTCCACCTCAAAAGTCTACTCAACCCTTTTGACGTGTTTCTCCAGAACATAGCCATTATGCCACCATCAGTTCAACTTCCCCTACCCATTGGAGGCCGTCTCACTTATTATCTCAGCCGTTGGGAGAACATAACATCCGATCAATGGGTTCTCAACATCATCCGCCACGGCTACTCTCTCAACTTCCAAACACTTCCATCTCAAAGTCTGCCAAGAGAGTCTGCTTTGAACACTCCTCAGGCTTCTCTCCTTAT
This sequence comes from Geotrypetes seraphini, assembly GCF_902459505.1. Lineage (NCBI taxonomy): Eukaryota > Metazoa > Chordata > Amphibia > Gymnophiona > Dermophiidae > Geotrypetes > Geotrypetes seraphini. Next base: position 448,037,457 of record NC_047085.1, on the reverse strand, counting down.
TCAAGAGGTTCAATCTCTTCTTCTTCTAAACGCTATCGAAGAGGTTCCTCTGGACCAGAAGGGGCAGGGGTTTTACTCCCGTTATTTTCTGGTTCCAAAGAAGACAGGAGATCTCAGACCCATCTTAGATCTTCGAGATCTCAACAAATGTTTGGTCAAGGAAAAATTCAAGATGCTTTCTCTGGCCACTCTTTACCCTCTTCTCAATCAAGACGACTGGCTATGTTCCCTCGACCTCAAAGAGGCATACACTCATATTCCAATCCATCTAGCCTCCAGGCAATACCTCCGCTTCATGATCAACAACTGTCATTACCAGTACAAAGTTCTCCCCTTCGGTCTTGCCTCATCTCCACGAGTATTCACCAAGTGTCTAATTGTGGTAGCTGCTTACCTACGCTCCCATCACCTTCAGGTGTTTCCTTACCTGGACGATTGGTTGATAAAGGCCAATTCATCTCAAACAGTTCTCCTGGCCACCAATCAAACCATCTTGTTCTTACAGCTTCTGGGGTTCGAGATCAATTTTCCCAAATCTCATCTCCTCCCCACTCAACGACTTCAATTCATTGGAGCGGTGCTGGACACAGTCCTCATGAGAGCATTCCTACCGTCCAACCGCCTTCAAACTCTCCAATCTCTGTGTCAGCAGGTGCTTCCACAACGTTCCATCTCTGCCAAACAAATGATGATACTCTTGGGTCACATGGCATCCACAGTCCATGTCACCCCCCTCGCACGTCTTCACCTGCGCATTCCTCAGTGGACCCTTGCTACCCAGTGGTCACAAGCGACGGATCCTTGCTCACGGCACATATCTGTGACATCATCTCTTCGTCAGTCTCTACAATGGTGGTTGATATCCTCAAATCTCTCCAGAGGTCTTCTATTCCATCTACCTCCTCATCAACTGATCATCACCACAGATGCCTCCCCTTATGCCTGGGGAGCTCATTTGAACGAATTCCAAACTCAAGGTCTTTGGACAGTGCAGGAAATGAGACATCACATCAATTTCCTAGAACTCAGAGCGATGTTTTATGCCCTCAAGGCTTTCCAACATCTTCTCTATCCTCAGGTCCTTCTGTTGTGCACAGACAATCAAGTGGCCATGTACTACATCAACAAACAGGGTGGGACAGGCTCTCGCCTCTTGTGCCAGGAAGCCCAGAAGATTTGGACTTGGGCCATAGATCACCATCTCTTTCTGAAAGCGATTTACATTCAGGGAGAGCAGAATTACTTAGCGGACAAGCTGAGCAGAATTCTCCAGCCTCACGAGTGGACACTCGATCCCTTAACTCTACAGTCCATCTTTGCTCAGTGGGGCACTCCTCAGATCGACCTTTTCGCAGCTCCTCAAAATTACCAGCTGCCTCTCTTCTGCTCCAGACTATACACTCCTCACCGTCTGGCAGCGGATGCATTTCTCCTCGATTGGTCCAATCTGTTCCTGTACGCCTTTCCTCCTCTGCCTCTCATGTTACGAACATTGTTCAAGCTCAAGAGGGAAGGAGCCACCATGATTCTGATTGCCCCACGGTGGCCCAGGCAGCATTGGTTCTCCCTTCTACTTCAACTCAGTTCCAGGGAACCTTTTCTGCTTCCACTGTTTCCTTCTCTGCTTACGCAACAACAGGAGACCCTTCTACATCCCAACCTCCAGTCTCTGCACCTGACAGCTTGGTATCTCTCGGGCTGACTTCACAGGATTCTCTTCTGTCTCAGCCCGTTCGTTCTATTCTGGATGCTTCCAGGAAACCAGCCACTCTGCAATGTTACCATCAGAAGTGGACACGGTTTTCTTCCTGGTGTCTTCTTCATCATCATGATCCCACGTCCCTTGCAGTAGAGACCCTATTGGACTATCTGCTTTCTCTGTCTAACTCTGGTCTCAAAACTACCTCCATCAGAGTCCATCTCAGTGCTATTGCTGCATTTCATGAGCCCATCCATGGAAAACTCCTTTCAGCTCATCCCCTGGTCTCTAGATTCATGCGAGGTCTTTTTAATGTAAAACCACCTCTTAAAGCACCTCCTGTGGTCTGGGATCTTAATGTGGTTCTCTCTGCTTTGATGAAGCCTCCTTTTGAACCCTTAGCTACTGCCGCTTTCAAGTTTCTCACTTGGAAGGTACTTTTCCTCATTGCTATCACCTCTGCCAGGAGGGTCAGTGAGCTCCATGCACTGGTTTCTGACCCACCTTTTACAGTCTTTCATCACGATAAGGTGGTTCTGCGTACACATCCAAAGTTTCTCCCAAAGGTTGTCTCTGAATTCCATCTCAACCAATCTATTGTACTGCCTGTTTTCTTTCCGAGACCTCACACTCACTCTGGTGAACAGGCTCTTCATACTTTGGACTGTAAGAGAGCTTTAGCTTACTATTTAGACCGTACTAAACCCCACAGATCTTCGCCCCAACTTTTCTTATCTTTTGATCCTAATAAGTTGGGACGCCCTGTTTCTAAACGTACGCTGTCTAATTGGCTCGCAGCGTGCATTTCATTCTGCTATTCTCAATCCGGACTGGCACTGGAAGGTTCTGTCACGGCCCATAGAGTTAGAGCTATGGCAGCATCTGTAGCTTTCCTCCGTTCCACGCCTATTGAGGAAATCTGCTACTTGGTCCTCAGTTCACACTTTTACATCACATTATTGTCTGGATACATTCTCCAGACGGGATGGTCACTTCGGCCAATCTGTTTTGCAAAATTTGTTTTCCTAATGGCCAACCTTCCCACCATCCCTCTTTTTTGTTAGCTTGGAGGTCACCCATCAGTCAAGAATAGCTGCCTGCTTGTCCTGGGATAAAGCACAGTTACTTACCGTAACAGGTGTTATCCAGGGACAGCAGGCAGATATTCTTGCGTCCCACCCACCTCCCCGGGTTGGCTTCTTAGCTGGCTTATACTAACTGAGGGACCGCGCGCCGGGGTCGGGCGGGAAGGCACTCGCGCATGCGCGGTGCGGTATCCAGAACTTTCCAAGTTCTTAGAGTGCAATCACTCTAAAAGTGTCCGTACCGGGGCTCCGTCGGTGCCGTCACCCATCAGTCAAGAATATCTGCCTGCTGTCCCTGGATAACACCTGTTACGGTAAGTAACTGTGCTTTTTCAACTATTCAAAATAAGTTATATAGTAAAAAATAACTTAGCTTCTTTCAATTAGTTATTTAGGTCATGTTGTTTTAGATATGCTTTCTCCAGCGTTCAAAATAGAACGCTCCCCTGCCAACGCGTTTCGCCGATCTTTATCAAGGCATGGGGCTCTAGGGAAAACGCACAAAGCATACTGTTAAAACCTACCATTAAAACTTGAAAATTACTGTTCAATTACTATATTGAAAAACGTTATCAACAAGCACATACCTGTATCATTAAATGCACCTAACTTAAGTCCAGCGGCATCTGAAAGATGGCCATGGCGTTTTTCCACTCACTGAAATAGTCACTACCCCTGACGTCATATCCGCAGGTCAGTAACTAAGATCAACTTGGGCTAGCCAATCAGCTGTTTCATTTAACCCCTCCGGGGCCATGGAGTTCAACATGAACATCCAACGAAGTTCTTTTAAGTTAAGATTTTTTTCAACGTTACCTCCCTCCCACCCTACTGTAATACTATCCAGCACTCTCCACTTAAGATCTTTTAAAGTATGGCCACACAATTTCCAATGTCGTACCAATGGAGAAGTTTCATTTCGGGTATGAACCCAGGATTTGTGTTCTGTCAATCTTACTTTTATAGATCTTAAAGTACGACCAATATAAAGTTTTGGGCATGGACATTGAATGCAGTAAATGACCTGGCTAGAATTACAATTTGTTAAAGCTCTAGAGCGGGGGTCGGCAACCTGCGGCTCCAGAGCCGCATGCGGCTCTTTTCCACCTTTGCTGCGGCTCCGGTAGTGTGTCACGCATGCATGCAGTTACAAGTCCAGCGTCGCGGCTGGAAATAGCCATGCTGAGCAGTGAGCTCAGCACTACACAAATGAAAGCCTTGCTTGCTGATTGGTCCGGCGGCACGGCGGGGCGGGGCGGGGCCGCCGGACCAATCAGCAAGCAAGGCTTTCATCTGTGTAGTGCTGAGCTCACTGCTCAGCATGGCTATTTCCCGCCGCGACGCCTGAAAAAGAAATCATCCTGGCCGGGGTCGGTGTCATGCTCCGGAGATCTACAGCCTTCCTATCTCCCTCTCCCTTCTACCTGCTTCCGGCCACATCCCCTGCTCCGCGGCTCTCTTCGGCAACTCAGCAGCAGCTTCTGACGTCGGGGCCTACCCTCTGCGAGTCCCGCTTGTTTCAACTTCCTTTTTCCACAAAGGCGGGACTCGTAGAGGGAAGGCCTCGATGTCAGCAGCTTGTCTTGATCACCGCTGCTGACGAGTTGCTGAAGAGAGCCGCGGAGCAGGGGGGTGTTGCCAGGTGCAGGTAGAAGGGAGAGGGCCAGATGCAGGACTCGTGGGTGAGGGAGGAGAAGAGAGAGAGAAAGAGAGAGGGGAGGAAACAAAATGAAATATTTCATACTGGGCTGGGCCGGAGTGGAGGGAGGGTGGAAAGATTCTGGCTACAGGGTGCAGTAACAAAGGAAAAGGGGGGAAAGCTGAAAATGGAGATAGTGACACAAAGAAGAGAAAGAGTAAGCAGGACCTACTGAATAAGGATAGAGATACAGAGGGGACATGAAGAGGAGGTGAAATAGAGACATAGAAGTAATGCTGAAAAAGTGGGGGGGGGGGGAGATAAAGACATTGAAAGGGCAAATGGTGAACATGGGGTAAAGACAAGGACAGAGACAAATGAAGATTCTGAAAAAATGATGAGATAGGGATATAGGTGAGATGGACACAAAGAAGGGTGATGCTGGAAAATAGGTGGAATGGTAATTCTGACAGACACAGAAGGGAAATGCTGGATCAAGGAGAGATGGGGCTCAGGCTGGATGGAATGAGGAGAAATGCCTTGTTGGCCCGGAACTTCCTCTCCTACGTCAGAATTGACGTCAGGGAGCGGAATGCTGGTCAGCGCAACACTTCTGCAGGGAAAGCTTGGGACGGGGGTGGCTTGGGGGCTGTTCCCCGATTGCGGTGGCAGCAAACCGAGTGGCTTGGGGGACGGCACGGAGACAGAAAGAAGGGGGAACAGGGAGACAAAGAAAAAGTTGGGGGAGAGAATGAGGTCTGGAGGAGAGGAAACATACAGGAGGCTGGAAGAAAGGAAGAAAGATTGGATGCACAGTCAGAAGAAGAAAGTGCAACCAGAGACTCATGAAATCACCAAATAGCAAAGGTAGGAAAAATGATTTTATTTTCAATTTAGTGATCCTGTATATAGCATTAAGATAAGAAACAATATATGCAGTGTTAGATTTGTTTTATAATGGTTTTGCGGCTCCAAGTTTTTTTTTTCTTTTCGAAAACGGGTCCAAGTGGCTCTTTATGTCTTAAAGGTTGCAGACCCCTGCTCTAGAGTGATAAGAGACCCCTGTGATGGGATGTATCCATAGTTCACTGGAATTTTGTTATTTTGGTGATTTTGTCCTTGTTTACATCTAAGATCTGTGAGTGTGGCTGAGGACAGCATCTTGGGCTGAAGGATCTCCTTTATGTATTTGTCAGCATTTATTTTATTTATTTATTTCAGTTTTATATCCTGTCCTACTCAGGAGCTCAGAACGAGTCACAGTGTTTGGGGTACAGGAGTAGTGGTACATTCTATATTGTAGGATAGAAACAATATAATCATAATGTTTTAGAGGTACATGGTTTATCGTGCATATACACGATAGAGGGCATTTACAGTATAAGGGTAAAGCATCGGGTGTATACATCAAATGTTGTGGGGGGAGGGTTGGAATGAGCACACACTCTTGGCTGGTGGCATTAGGTTTGAAGCATGTCATGTACTTGGTCAATAGCATCGAGGCCAGGTCCATGAGTTTAGGTCAATGGTTATAGAGGGAGAGGGAATGTCTGTAATTGGACTGCTGACGTGAGGTGGATAGAAGGCATTCGTAGCGATAAGCACCTTGTTACTGGTAGTGTGTTGTTAGGTTAGAATACTGTTAGGGTTTATTCCTTAAGGTTTCCGTGCAGGAGTGCCGTGGTTTGGGAACAAGATGGTTTTACTGCTTTTCAGATGTCTGTGGGGGAGCTGGTTCCATAGTTTTGCCAAGGTGTGGGAAAAGGAAAGTTTCTGGGCGGTTTCCATGTAGAGCTTGTGGAATGCACAGTCTATGTTTATGGTATGATCTGAGTGGTCTGGTCAGATGGTAGATGGGGAGTTTTTCGGTTATATATTGGGGGGTCTTGTTGTAGAAGCACTTGAAGGCGATAGTTAATGTTTGAGGATGATCTGTTTCCCTATGGGTAGCCAGTGTGCTTCGGTTAGTGCGATCGAAGGAACCAAGGTTTTTCAGTAGCCGAATTGTGGCATTCTGGACTCTTTAATCAATGTTCTTCTTTCGTAGGGAGGCTGACGAATAAGATGTTACAGTAGTCCAAGCGTGAAAGCACGAAGGCGTATAGCAATTGAGAAAAGTCTGCTTTAGTTGGCGTAGGTGGTAGAAAAATGATGATACTACCTTGGAGATTTGTGCTGAAAATGAGATGTTGGCATCTAGAATGATGCCTAGGCTGCATATTTGGTCTTTGGGTATGAGGGTAATGTTATCGCTCCATCAAGCACCTGCAATCAACCCACAACATCTCTGGACGTGCAGCCCCACAATATCTCACTCAGAGGATGCTTCATAATAGCAGTAGTAGACTCTGGTAAGCTGTTCTCACCCAGTCGTCGATGAACATATCGAATACCTTCACTTGCTAAATATGGAGATTCAGGTCTCATCGCTCCACAACACCTTCTTCCACTGCTCTGTGGTCCAGTTCAAATGTTTACAACATTGAACTGTGTTGAGGAAGGTCTTTTTCCTGGGAAATCTTGCTTACAAGCCTGCTTTCACCAGTCTCTGATGAATTGTCCGGCCTGAGACCAACACCCATATTTCAGTCAGTGACTTATTGAAGTTAGCGGCAGTTAATTTCTAATTCTATAGAGCCATTCTCACTATCCTTCTATCAGTCTGAGGTAGTGTAACCTTTTTCAGCCTCTTCCAGCCTTGTTTTTGATTCTTTTAGTCTCTTCAAAGTGCTTGCAGAGTTTCAATACCCTGGCGTGTTCCCTCTAAGCGGGCGGGTGTTGTGAGCAAACTTTTTTCACTGTGAGCTAAAAATATCGGGCGCCAGCAAGTTATGAGCCAAATAAATATGTTGTCAAGGCATCAGGCCAGCTTAAGTTCAGGCCAGTTATGGAACTGAATTTAAGATTTGTAGGTTCATGGGGACATACTCTAGTCCAGTGTTCTTCAACCTTTTTACACCCGTGGACCGGCATAAATAAAATAATTATTTTGTGGACCGGCAAACTACTAAGACCGAAATAAAAACACATTTTCACCCAGTCTCCGCAAGCTCGGTCCCCACAAACCATCTGATCCCATCTGCACAAGCCTCAGTTATGATTTTATATTGAACGTATTTTATTAAAGTATAAAAAGAAACAATATTCTGTACAATTGTCATTTTATAAATATAAATATTCAGAGCAAGGACCAACAAAACCCCTGTCTCCCCTCCCCTTCACATATATCCCCTCTACTATCAAGAAAACTGAACAAGCCAAATTATTACAGAATGCTACACAGAAATATCATGCTAACAGAATACTGCAGTCAACACATGACAGGAATAGTATTAGGCTTTGCAGTCCCCAGTTATGTCTCTAGCAGGATATATATTTCAAATCTGACATATTGTAATGACAAAATAGAAATAAAATGATTTTTTTCTACCTTTTGTGGTCTCTGCTTTCATCTTCTTTCCACTCTTCCTTCCAGCATCTGCCCGTTCCATCCACTGTCTGGCCTCTCCCCCTTCCATATGTATCTGACTTCTTTCTATGCCCCTCTCCCCTTTCCATCCAGCCTGTGCTTCCTCTCTCCTTTTTACATCATTCATTCCAGCTTCACTGCTTTCTTCATTTTTATCTCTCCTACACCAGATCTAGCATCTTTATCCCTCTCTCATTTCTCTGCTGACCCCCTTTCCAGCATCAATCTCTCTCTACTTTCTCATTCCTGTCTCTCCCCTTTCCCTCAAACCCTGAGCTGGGAAGGGAATAATTTCTGTGATTGATATCATCCTGCTTGTTGGGAAGGAAAAGCAATGCTACTTACATCCATTGAGACTTTCCAAAGATGGCAGGATAAATCGGCCACACATTCTCATTCATGTTCCTGAAATGTGAAGCCTTAACTAAGCTTTTCTATGAAACTGAAATGGGACTGAAGTTTTTCTGTACTTTGAGGGGCCGATGCAGAAAGCTACTGCAGGTCGAACCATTCAGTTATGAATGTTCTGCACATGTTACTGGTTTCCCAATGCAGAGAAAGATTCACCATGTCCGTTAACTCTTGGTATACTTGGGCACACATTATATTGTAATGAGTCAATTACTTATTCTTCAAATCACAGAAGTAAATAGGGAATGTTAACCCATGCACAATAAAAGAAATTCTGAAGTGTGGCAGAATAAGGGTTAGATGTGCAGAACAAAATTCTGGTTCACGTGCAGATGTGTGCTGACACTTTTGTTTTCTTTGTACATGCATAAAGTGAAGCTGTCCTTAATGCAGAACTTTTGTCCTCATGTGTCCAACAGGCTGCCCCTGATTAGTGTGCAAATTGTGCACAATTTGAATTTGTATCTCATTAGCTTACTGCATCCCTACAGAATATTTTCTCACTAATTTCACAGTACAAGCTGTGCACTCAGGCATTAATGCGCAACTATACTGCACAGCTTTCTGCATCAACCCCTGAGTTTTGTGCCTCTTGTTGTCGTGGGATTATGTCACTCATTTGCGTGCCTATTTTATCTTGTTAACTTAAGGAGGGATTAAACTACATGTCACACTTTCTTAGTTAATTTTGGATTTGTTTTCATAGAAGATTGCATTTCTTTAATTTGTCTAGGGATAGTAAAGGGTGAGTTTTGTTAGCACAATTGATTAGGGTTCAAAATACAGGTATTTAACGTTTCATAGTTTTAAAGACAGTACTAAACTCTCTTAACTAGAAATTCACCCAGGTAATGTCAATTGTAACTTATCTGTCTTTCCTTTGCTGCTACTTAGAATAACTTTCTCCAAACCTTTATGAATGCAGTCTTTGTAGACAAAAGAGGGTGTAGTCCTCACTTATATAAAAGAGTAGGTGGAAACAAACAGGCAGCTGGTTCTCAGTAGCACGAGGTCCAAGTTGGGGTTTTTGGTTGTTTTTTTTTTTTGTGGGTTACAACCAGCTACCAGGCAGGGTTAACATGTCATTTGGCTGCCTTATTTTTTTAAAAGGACAAGGATGGAACTTGATATACTGCCTTTCCGCAGTTACAATCAAAGTTCTTTACATATTATATACAAGCACTTATTTTGTACCTGGGGCAATGGAGGATTAAGTGACTTAGCCAGGGTCACAAGGAGCTACAGAGGGAATCAAACCCAGTTCCCCAGGTTCTCGGGCCATTGCATTAAAAACTAGGCTACTCTTCCACTCCGTTGGAATCTGTCTACATGATCTTGGTTCCCTCCCTATTGGTTTATCAGAGACTGTTCAGGACACAACTACTTGTCAGGACTTTTACTGTCATGGATTGTGAATGTCTCTGTGAAAATGTTTTCTTCTCAGATTTTGTCTAAAGGATAGCTAAGACTGTACCCCAGGTGATGGGACAATCGCGCGCCAGACACCAGCGCGCTGACAATTCGGCGCAAGACACAAGTGCACCGCGGGAAAACTTAGTTTTAAAGAGCTCCGGGGAGTGTGAGGGGGGGAACCCTCCCTATTTCACTGCATACTGTTCGCGCTGCCGTTGGGGGGGGGGGGGAGATGTGGGCCCCCCACATTATAGAGAAAATGGAACTTCCCCCCCCCCAAAATCGGAAAAAGTTCCGTTTTCTCTATAATGGAGGGTTCTAACCCCCAAACCCTCCCCAACAGCAGCACGAGCACTATGCAGTAAAGTGGATGGGGGGTTCCCCACTCACACCCCATTTCGGAGCTCTTTAAAACTAAGTTTTGGTGTCTTGCGCTGAATTGTCTGCCCTCCATTGTCGGCGCGCTGGTGTCTCGTGCACGACTGACTATGAACTGTACCCCATGTGAAATGGGTTTGAGAATGAGCCCAGGGCATCTCTTGTCTGCCACCTCCAGTATCTGGGTACCTTTAAAGAGTTGACATTGCCTATCCATATCAATATCCAGGATAGATAGAAAACCCTACACACCATACTTCTTATTGATTAGAAGGTTGACATAAAGTATCATGTTCAGGCAGCTGAGGAATTGGACAAAGTTGATGTCATTCTAGAATGTGTTAGTTGAACCCATTCCTTGGTATCCATTGTACATAAAATCTGAGATTCCATACATCATAGTGCTGTGCTCTAATGCCATTTATGTCTGAAACCGTATATTTCTTTTCAGGCAATGACCAATTTAGTTGTTTCATTTGTTCTCTCTGTGTTTGATTATTGTGATGCTGTCCTTTTGGGATTGCCAAACAGTGCAAAATGTAGCAGCAAAATTTCTGCTGGGAAAACCACGACAGACGAGTGCCACTCCTTTGTTTAAAAAAGTTGCATTGGCTACCAGTTGAGAGCAGGGTGAAATTAAGACTTCATTACTAACATTTAAGGTCTTGGCATTTTACTGAACCACAGTACCTGTTACCAGATTTCTCAAATATGTACTTCCATGGGCCCTACGTTCTGGACAGCAACTTGTGCTGGAAATCCTTTCTTTCAAAGACATAAAATATGAGCATATTAAGGTGAGAATGTTCTCGGTGATGGCTCCAATGTGGTGGAATGCCTTACCTAAGGAATTAAGAGCAGAAATGGATGTTTGTAAATTTTAAAAGAAAATTGAAGACACTGTTCTTCACAGATTACTCTGTTGCTGATTTTATGCCGCTAGTCCTTTGTGCTGTGGTTGGTTTTTTTTTTTGGGGGGGAGGAGAAATCTTACGTTTTTGAAAAGTATTTCATGTGAAATTGTATGGATGTGTATTGTAAACCACTTTGAATTGAATATTTAGTCTTTATAAGTGGTACAGAAATTTTCAATAAAAATATAGCTTGCCAGATCTGCAGGAAAATACAAAAATACTTGCCTACAGGCCTAGAAGGTGCTCTAGAACTCTATCCAAATAAAAAGAAGTAAGTCTGAAAAGCATCTAGTCTGCATGACCTGCAATGTTGTTGAAATAGTCTTGAGAGCCTCTACCGTGGCTATTGACATTCGCAGACTCCTATGGCTATGGACCTCAGGCTTTTGTGATGACATGCAGAAAATGCTCAGATGTGCTTTGTGCTTGTGGAAATGCTTTTGAGAGAAGGCAAAAAAGTAATACTGGACCTCATGAAAGACTACTGCTGCTATTAAACACTTAGCACTACAGGTTTTTATGAAACACTGTACAGATATAGATACAGTAAGATTCCCTGTTCTGTGTTGCGTACAGTCTAAGATAACTAGGCATAAGGGAGAATTGGGGAAAATCACCACAACTGCCGATCCCCCCACCCAAACCCAGGTTTCACCAGTTGGCTTCATCAGGAGGGGTACTACAAAACAAAATTACACCCTATCACTCACTCATCTCACCAAACCAAGCAAAGTTCACCAAACGCACTGAATCATACACTGTAATAGAGAAGCAGTTGTGGTGATTAAGGATGTACCCGGAGTAGCTGTAAAGGCCACAGTACCACCTTACTAAGATAAGTAGTTTTTGTTCCTAGTTCAGGAGATGTGGATGCAGTTAAGATCTAATGTTATATGTAATGGTGGGAGAGACTGTGAATAAGCAATGATGGTCTCTTTACACAGCTTCTCCGTAATATTTCACTGGGATATAGTTGTGGGTCTGAGCGTTCACTATTAAGCATGTATTATACTGTGTGGTCATTTTATATATAAAGAGATTTACAGATTTGGCATGGGTGACTAATTAAAGCAGTAAAATATAAAGACAACAGAGATAAATTCTCTAAACTAACATATTTTAATTGCCAAATTGAAAATATCTAATTTCCTAACTTTGTCTGGTGATTTTATTTTTCTCATCATCTTGTTCCCAGTCTCTGGTTGCACTTCCCTCTGTGCTCTTAATTTTGTTTCCTATTTGCTGTTTGTTTTCTCTCCTTCACTTTTTGCCGTCATCTATCTTTGGCACAGATTTTTTTTTCATATTCATCTTTCTTCCATTTTTCTGCTTCCATCTCAAATCTACCTACATTTCCAATCTATTCATTAACAACATCTCCTCCCTTTCTTCTCTCTTCCCCCCTCCATCCATGTATACCTCTTCCCCCCTCTCTTCTCTCTTTGTTTCCCTTGCATCCAACATCACTGCTCTATATTCCTGTCTGTTTGCTGTGTCTCTCTCACTGCCCATGTCCAGGTTGTTCTCTTTCTTTCCTTCTTTTCACCTATATCCCTCAGCTGTCACCTCCTCCCCCATTCCCAGGTTCTCTCCTCTCTCTCTCCCCTTTTCATCTGCATCCTACAATAAGCAGCCCTACTGCCCCTTTACTCATACTTGGTTCAGGCTGATTTTTCTTTGTCTTTTCCATCTTCCTTTCCCTCCCCACTTTGTGAATCTGGTATCCCTACCTGCCTACCTCTGTCCCTCCTGATGCTCTTACAGACAGGTAGTCTTCCCAGCAGTGATTTAGCCAGGCTCCCTCTGTTGATGCATGGAAGGAACACTCAGAAGAAGGAACTTGGAGTTGCAAAGAGATCTTTGCTGAATCACTGGCAAGAAGATGATGGTTTGTAAGAGCATTGGGAATATCTTGTTACCTTTTCCCCCAGCAGTGCCTCTGCTGTGCTGAGCCTCACTGCTCGTGTCTGTTTTCTGCAGCATTAGAAACTTGTCAGATATAGTTGTGCGCTCTTTACCTCCCTCATTTGTTGACCACAATCTTACTTGGTTATCCTAGCAACAGTTATGAGTACTGCCCCATGTCACCTCCTTTAAGAACATAAGAATTGCTGCTGCTGGGTTAGACCAGAGGTCCATCCTGCCCAGCAGTCCGCTCATGTGGCGGCCCTCAGGTCAAAGATCAGTTTTCTAAATGAGTCCAGCTCACCTGTGTATGTTCCAAAATAGCAGGAACTTGTCCAACTTTGTCTTGAATCCCTGGAGGGTGTTTCCCCTTATAACAGACTCTGGAAGAGCGTTCCAGTTGTCTATCACTCTTTGGGTGAAGAAGAACTTCCTCACGTTTGTACTGAATCTATCCCCTTTCAGCTTTAGAGAATGCCCTCTCATTTTCCCTGCCTTGGAGAGGGTGAACAATCTATCTTTATCTACTAAGTCTATTCCCTTCAGTATCTTGAACGTTTCGATCATGTCCCCTCTGTCTCCTCTTTTCAAGGGAGAAGAGGCCCAGTTTCTCCAATCTCTCGCTGTACGGCAACTCCTCCAGCCCCTTAACCATTTTAGTCGCTCTTCTCTGCACCTGTTCGAGTAGTACCGTGTCCTCCTTTAAGTACGGCAACCAGTGCTGGACGCTGTACTCCAGGTGAGGGCACACCATAGCTCGGCATGATAACCTTCTCTGATCTGTTCGTGATCCCCTTCTGTATCATTCCTAGCATTCTGTTCGCCCTTTTCGCCGCCACCGCACATTGCACGGACAGCTTAATCGACTTGTTGATCAGAACTCCCAAGTCTCTTAACTTGGAGGTCTCTCCAGGTACTGCCCCAGACATCCTATATTTGTGCATGAGATATTTGTTACCGACATGCATCACTTTACACTTATCCATGTTGAACCTCTTTTGCCATGTTGATGCCCATTTCTCGAGCTTGGTTATGTCACATTGCAGATCTTTGCAATCTCCTCGCGTTCTCACTACTCTGAATAACTGTATCGTCTTCAAATTTAATCACCTCACTCATTGTACCAATGTTCAGGTCGTTTATAAAGATGTTGAAGAGCACGGGTCCAAGCACCGAGCCCTGCGACACCCCACTGGTGACACTGTTCCAGTCCGAATATTGTCCATTTATCCCCACTCTCTGTTTCCTATGCTCCAGTTAGTTTTTAATCCACGTGAGTATTTCACCCTCGATTCCATGGTTTGCAATTTTCTGAAGTAGTCATTCTGTTACCCTAGGAGCACTCACCCTATCTCTCCAGCTAGCCGGTAGGTAGTGTCACAATGGATGCTTGTGCAGTTAGTGAAGTTTTCTGAAAACTCAAAAGTTGGAAAGAACGACTTGTGTTCAATCCTCTGGAGATGGTGTATATGCACATGCACATTTAATGACATAGGCAGAGGGAAGTCCCCTGAGTAGACCTGTAGGAATTGCTCCTGGGAAGTTAAAGATTATAGCGCCGTGAAGGGGGGGGGGGTTTGAGGGAAGGAAAGTGAGCATACAGATGCCAGTCCTGTGACGTGAGGGGGTTGAGTCATGAGTGAAAGTTTAACGTGATTAATATGTTAAAATTATTAAAGCGAGTAAAAATTTTAACATGTTCAAAAGCAACACTTTTTTAAAAGCAACACTTTCAGAGCTTACTTATTCTAGGCTTTGTCTAAAACTTTGACAGATCAAGGAGCATTGCTCCATCCTAATGTTCAGTTTCTGGCCTTCAATGGAATGTTGAAGGAAATATAATATAACTGCTCTGGAGGGCTTTTGTTCCAAAATATACTCAAATCATTTTTTTAAAGTAAGAATTCATTAGAATTCTTATTACTTTAAAGCTACGCAAAGCTGTTAGAATTCCTTCTGCATCTTTCATTGTCTTGTTTAAAAAAACAACTGTTGGATTTCATTGTCAGATTTGTTCAAGAATTGCTTCAGTTGAAGCCTATTAAGCCTGCTAAAATGATTAGCTGATGATAATTCTTTTGAACCTATAGACTTTCTTTGAACTTAGGTTTCTAAACTAAAAGATCATTTTGTTGAAAGTAGTCACTTCAGTCTGCAGATTCTCTATATGATGCATCGACCCCTAATGAATTATCCATCGTAAGCCAGACTTTATCACAGGGAGGTGTTTTGCTTATATCCTGAATTCTCTTCTAAGGTGTGGTGTGGTGTGGTTTTACCTGTCAGCTAATCAGAGTGGAGGAATTGCATAGTGGTTAGAGCAGCAAGCTTAGAAGGGACTGTTTCTCCCACTGATGCTCCTGTGACCTTGGGCAATTCAAATTATCTGTGTCATATAGAGTTCAGCATTGTAAGCCCACTTAGAGAAATAACTTGTGCTCTTGCTTGAAACTTTCCTTGAACTTGGATTTGTGCAAAAAGCAAGTAATTTTAAATCTAAAATCCTATCTAAGGTTTTGCCTATATTTCCATAGGCACAAGTCCTTAAAGATGCAACTTTCCTTCATTTTTCAATTTATGTATGCCTGCTGATCCTTCGATTTATCATGGGCCTGATGATCTGCTGATTATTCTAGACCTAGTAGTAATGATAGGGGGCATGGCAAGATGGCAGACTGAATATCTGATGGTGTTTCCTTTGCCGAGAAGTGCTGCAGAGGTTTTCTTACTTGGAGATATGCCCCATACAAAGCATAAGGGGAGTGTGAAGGCGCAGGTGCTGCCCGCCTGAGCTTCCTCCCCGATGCAACAGACCATGGACCGATTAGCTGTTAGAGCTTCACCTCAAGATCCCAGAAAGCAGAGCCCTACATTGAATGATGCCGAAGGAGTGGGATCGTTTCTGAGGCAAAACATCTTGTTATCTCCTCCAAGTGTTGTACCTCTACCTGCGTTAACTTGGGTGGAGCAGGTAGTTTCCTGACGGCGTCTTATCATGGAGGAGGAAACTCCAGGCAGTGGAGTGAGACCTGATGACTCGAACGCCGAACAAGGAGCTAAAGGAACCATATTGGATTTCTCTAGCCCTGAGGTGGTGAACCTGGATAGTATCTGGAAGGCCATTCAGAAGCTAAATGAGACGTTGGTAAAATCTGCCCAGGAAACATCTTTGTGAGTAAAGTTGATCTTTCTCAGTCACTGGAGACTTGAAAACAGGACTATGCTTCAGATATTGATCTAAGAAAAAAGGAAACTAAAGAACTTGAGGGTAATGTGGTGTCTATTAAGAAAATATAATTTTGCACCAGAAAATGGAAAAAATTGAGAACTTTAATAGAAGACTTAATCTTCAGGTTCTGAACTTCCCTAAACCTGTGGGAGTATCTCCTTTGGATCTTTTTAAAGAATATCTTATAGAAGTGTTGAAATTTTCTTCTACAGCAATTCAGCTTTTAAATAAGATATACTTCGTGCCAGTTTTTTCCAGATCTGTGGAGGAACCCCAGGTCGAAGAGACCCAGGAGAGATGCTGTTTTCAGGATTTACCATTTATTTTGGAAGATTCATCAGAAGTAATTCAAGCAACGCTTCTGTTATCTTTTGTTTTTGAGCAAGACCTTAATGCGGCGATGAGACTATTTTTTCATAATTCTCATGTTCCATTTTGTGGTCAAAAAATTTGGGTTTACCCCGATGTGACAAAAATTAAACAAGATAGAAGAAGTTTCCGGCGCTGAGGGAAGAAACTCGGGCTTTAAGAGCATCATATTTGTTGGCGTATTCATGTAAATGTATAATACCTGGATGTAAAATATGTTTTCTTTGATCTGGAGCATTTGAGAACCTTCGTTGATATTAAGAAAATCTCCAGTGGTCTTGATCCAACAAAAAAATATGACTTGTGAATGATAGGTGGATAAATATCAGTTTAATGCCTTTTCCTTATTTGTTTCCCCTTTTTGTTCTTCTTGTTTTCTGTCCTTTGCCCCTTAACTTTTCTTTTTATGGTGTTCTATGGAAAAGTAAAGATTTTCTTTTTCTCTTTTTTTTTTTTCTCTTAGAGATTTATTCCTGATTAGTAATAGTAATGCTCTCTGTTTTTCTTGAACAAGTTGTAAGTGTTTGTATAAATTTTCAAAATATAAATAAAGAATTTAAAAAAACAACAAAAATATAGAGGATTAAGGGCTGAATGACAACTCGGTGGAAAACACCAGGTTGGGAGCGAGCTCCATTTTCTGGGCGATGCTCAGCACAAAAAGCATCGCAAATTATATGCATACTATTTACACTGAGTACAGTAGTGAATGGGGGAAGAATTGTGCATGGTGCCCGTGCACAAGAGCTGAACATTAGGTACAGCACTTGTGCGAAGGCCCAAGTATAGGGCTGTGATTGTGGAGCTCTGGTAAGCAGCAATAATGGCAAAAAATAAAAACCCTTCAGCTGCAGCTGAACCATCTCTTTTTTTACTTTTTGAGTTACAAGTCAGTTTTAGATGCAGCTGTTAGGCATGGGACACCCACATGCACATCAGACATGCTAAGTCCTCAAAGTAAACTGTTCCTACCAAACTAAACTGTTCTACCAGCGAAGTCACCGACAGCTCCAGACCTGCTGGAAAAGTTTTAATGGTAAAGAGGTGGGCCTTCCTTGCTGTGCATTCTAGCGATATTTTCTTAATTAGAATACATTATTCTATCAAACAACAATCTTAATAACTTCCTATGCTTTTGACACAGCAGAATAAAATGCTTAGATACTGTTTAAAGTCACACCAAAATATGTATTCTCCTTTTTATTTTTCTTGAATACATTACTGCATTTTGAGAGTCTGATTGTACAGTGTGATATTTTGGTTTTTTACACAAAAGTTCACTTTTTTCTAAAGGTATATACAGTACTGAATTTTAACTGTCTATTAACCATTAAATCTTATTTTATATTTTCACAGTGGATAAAACATGTAGATGATCAAGGTAGACAATATTACTATAATTCAGATGGATCACGATCAGAATGGGAATTGCCAAAGGTGAGAAATAAGAGAACTTGTCATTAAACACTGAAAATAAAGATCTTGAGGCAGTTTTGTGATCAGAAATGCAGAGAAGAATACAATACTACTTATCTCTATAGCTCTGCTAGAGTAGGGAAGCTTGGTTTAATATTTTATCTGAAAAATGGCATCCAACAGTATATTACTCCCTAGCCTGCTCAACAGGGGACTAGCAAAGTTAAGACATACAGTGGAGTGTCTTCTACTGAGTGAACCTTTCAGGATAGCCCTAATGAATATGCATGGAGCAGGTATGCATGCCTGTTGCTTCCATTATATGCAAATCTCTCTCGTGCATATTTATTAGGACTATCCTGAAAACCCGATTGGCCTGCTGGTCCTCCAGGACAGGGTTGGGAACCACTGCCTTAGTACACATAGAAGGTAATTTTGTATACAGGAGTGCCTAGTGTAGAAGTGTTTCCTAATAGTTCAATTTTATAAAGACAAGTAGATACCTTTATCTGTTTACAGAATACTAAGTGGAAGAAATTGCATTGCAGATGTTTACACCTGCTCTGGAGCAGATATAAATGTTCACACCTATAATTTTTAAGTACATGTATAAATTTACATGCATGCTGCTCTATATGCCTGCTGACAAAGTACACATTATCATGTCAAAGTACATACACTGTT
The DNA here is from genome assembly GCF_902459505.1 of Geotrypetes seraphini. Classification (NCBI taxonomy): domain Eukaryota; kingdom Metazoa; phylum Chordata; class Amphibia; order Gymnophiona; family Dermophiidae; genus Geotrypetes; species Geotrypetes seraphini. The sequence continues at coordinate 448,018,846 of NC_047085.1, read as the reverse complement.
AGTATTATATAAGAGGAGGCAAATGCATAAAAATTACTTTAAAATTACCCTTGTAATGCTCATGGTATGTTCTACACCCTCATACATTCCAGATTTGACACTGCTGAAATTAAGAGCTTAAAGTACGAAAGCTGATGTCAAACTAACAGTTGAATTAGGGTTTGAAGTAGGGTCTTGAAAGAGATTTTCATACATTTAAGAAAAGTATGCACATAGTTATTCATGTTCATTAAGGATATTCTGAAACATTGACTGGTTTAGATCTCCTGAGTGGAATTTAACACCTCTATTGTATAAGGAAAATGATTTGTAATAAAACTAACAGTTCTTCAAGTTTATAGTAATTGAGCTATTTAAAGTATTCTTTTGTTAGTACAGTCGACTGCTTAAGTGCAAGGCCTCTGGACCGGACCGCGATGTTCGCTTAAATGGAGTGTGCGCTTAATCGGAGTACCAATTTATAGTCATGAAAAATCACACTAAGCTGTAGTTAAATGCAATAAAACTTTTATTCAGCAAAAAAAGACACCGAATACAATTTAACACGGTTCAGTTATAGAAACCTGTTCCATCTAATGTAATATGCTGCAAACCTTTTTTTAAACCAACATTCTACTGAAATAATCAGTCATTGTTTTCTGCACACAGATTGCACGATTCAGGCTGTGCCCTTATTAATAGTTAGGCCCTGCCGAGTACTGTGCTGTAATTGTTGCCCAACATGACCTTACAGTTACCATGCTCAAAAGGAAACTCTACCACAAATCTTTTGAGCATGGGCCCATCAGTGCTGTTTGCAGAATGGTAGATGCTAAAAAGATAAGACCAGATCTTGCTTCATTGCAGGCTTGTTTATCTAAGATATCACTTTGGTTGTAAGAACACTATATGGTTAATTCAGATAAAACTATTAGTTGTTGGATAATGGGTACGAATTCCATTCCTTCTCTTGATTCCTAATTAATCTCTTTAATAAACAAATTCAGACAGTTGATTTGTTTCGTTATTTGGGAGTAATTATTGATTCAGCACTAACTTTTACTAAAAAGATTTCCGCTGTAATAAAATCAGGTTTTTACGCCTTTGAAAACTTACCCCCTCTTTAAGGTGCGCTAACCGATTAGTGTGCGCTAACGCATCCATAGACTAACATGCATGCGTTAGTGTTTAGCGCGCGCTAAATCGATTAGCGCACCTTAGTAAAAGAGGGCCTTAGATCAGTTCGAAATCTTGTTACTAAAGAATCTTAAACTCCTCCTTTTTTGCTTTTATAAATTCAAAATTAGATTACAGGTTTGCCAAAATTGCAATTAAAACATCTTCAGACACTTCCAAAATACTGCAGTTAGAATTTTAAGAAATGCAAGAAAATTCGATCATGTAATGCCTTTGTTGAAACAATTACATTGGCTACCAGTGTACTTTTCGTATACAATTTAAAATTCTTACTCTGACTTACAAGACATTGCATTCAGGTGTTCCAGATTATTTGGCAAATCTGATTATTCCTTATTCTCCATCTCGGACTCCGATCATTAATGGATAATAGACTTGTCATTTCTTATCCTTTAAAAACGAAATGGGAGAGAACACTTATCTCTAAGTTAGACTATTGTAACTCATTACTACTAAACATTACTCAAAAAGAAAAGAAACGGCTACAGATTATTCAAAATCTTGCCGTTAAATTAATTCACAACGGGAAAAAATATGACCATGTATCCCCCTTTCTGGTTGCTTCACATTGGCTTCCCATCAATCATCGCATCATCTTCAAAATTCTACTTTTGATATTTAAAACTTTATCCACAAACGAACCGCAATTCATAAACAGGGTACTTATTCCATACAACTCTTCTCGCTCCCTTCGCTCATCAACCCAAGGTCTTTTGGTAGTCCTTTCTTTGAAAGTGATCGGCACAAGACGATACGATATATTTTCAGTAGTGGCCCCTCAAACCTGGAATTCTCTCCCCAATATATTAGAGACGAAAAAGATATTAGCCATTTCAAAATTAATTTAAAAATCCTTCTGTTTAAAGATGCGTTTACCTCCTATCTGGAATAATCACAGTACAGCAGTTTTTTATAAAAAAAAAAAAAAAACAACAAAAAAAACCCTTCCTAATGTTTTTCTCCTTTCGTGTTTCTCTCTTTTTATAATGATTAATATTGTAACCTGATTCCCTCTTCCCTTTCCATCCAGTTGATTCTGTTGGTCTGTAAGTCCAACCCCCTTTTTCTTTGATTTGTTATTATTTTTATTACCTTGTGTCTTAATGTATGTTCAAATTTGGATTTTATTGTAATTCGCTTAATATTTTATTTGTTATTATTATTTTGTATTTTAATGTATGTTCAAATTTGGATTTTAATGTAATTCGCTTAGTATTTTATGTATAAGCAATTCATCAAATTTCGAATAAACTTGAAACTTTGCTATGGCACCAGACTGCTTCGTGGCCTTCTCTCCTGGAACACGGCTTCAGCAAGGGAAAATCTTTCTTAACGAACTTGCTGCATTTCTTCAAGGGAGTAAACAAGCAGAAAGACATTGTATATCAGGATTTTCAGAAGGCATTCGACAAGGTCCCGCATGAATGACTACTTCAAAAAATTGCGAGTCATGGAATCGAAGGTGAAATACTCGTGGATTAAAAACTGGTTGGTAGATAGGAAACAGAGAGTGGGGGTAAATGGACAATACTCAGATTGGAAAAGCATCACGAATGGAGTGCCGCAGGGTTCGGTGCTTGGACCCGTGCTCTTCAACATATTTATAAACGACCTGGAAATTGATGCGACAAGTGAGGTGATAAAATTTGCGGATGATACGAAGTTATTCAGAGCAGTGAAGATGCAGAAGGATTGCGAAGACCTGCAATGTGATATAAACACGCTCGAGAAATGGGCCGCAACATGTCAAATGAGGTTCAACTTGGATAAGTGTAAGGTGATGCATGTCGGTAGCAAAAATCTTATACACGAATACAGGATGTCCTGTGCAGTACTCGGAGAGACCCCCCAGGAAAGAGACTTGGGAGTACTGGTCAACAAGTCAATGAAGCTGTCCGTGCAATGTGCAGCGGCAGCAAAAAGGGCGAACAGAATGCTAGGAATGATTAAGAAAGGGATCACAAACAGAACGGAGAAGGTTGTCACGCTGCTGTACCAGGCCATAGTATGGCCCCACTTGGAATACTGTTCCAGCACTGGTCACCGTATTTGAAGAAGGACAAGGTTCTACTCGAAAGGGTCCAGAGAAGAGCGACTAAAATGGTTAAAGGGTTGGAGGAGTTGCCGTACAGTGAGAGGTTAGAGAAACTGGGCCTCTTCTCCCTTGAAAAGAGGAGACAGAGGGGACATGATCGAAACATTCAAGATAATGAAGGGGATAGACTTAGTAGATAAAAACAGGTTGTTCACCCTTTCCAAGGTAGGGAGAATGAGAGGGCACTCTCTAAAGTTGAAAGGGGATAGATTCCGTACAAATGTAAGGAAGTTTTTCACCCAGAGAGTGGTGGAAAACTGGAACGCTCTTCCGGAGGCTGTTATAGGGGAAAACACCCTCCAGGGATTCAAGAAAAAGTTAGACAAGTTCCTGTTGAATCAGAACGTACGCAGGTAAGGCTAGACTCAGTTAGGGCACTGGTCTTTGACTTAAGGGTCGCCGTGGGAGCGGACTTCTGGGCACGATGGACCTTTGGTCTGACCCAGCAGCGGCAATTCTTATGTTCTTATGACATTTTTCTGCCACATCAGCAATGCGGCAAACAGAACGCCCTGGCGGGAGATGGCCGCGAAGCAGCCTGTCTAGATTGCTGCTGTTTGGAACAAAGTATATCAGTCTTGCGGGAGGGAGAGATGGAAGGGTTGGGGGGGAGGAAGAGAGGGATAGAAGCTACAAGAGTTCTGCTGCACAAGGGATGGGAGGGATAGATTAAAAGATACTGCACAAGGGAATAGGTTAGAGGGGAGGAAAGATGCTGCACATGTGGGGGAGAAAAATGAAATTGGAAGAATTGGGATGGAGGAGAGGAAGGGAGAGATGATCATTGTACATGAAAAAAATAAGATTTACCCCAAAAAAGACCTAGTGCGTTTTTTGGGGCCAAAACTAATATGAGACAATTTTTTATTGTCAGAGTACTTGCACTTATTTTTTCCCCAGAAGTCTCCTTAGATTTCCAATATTCAGAAAGAACTAAGTATAACATTAAAAATAATCATCTTTTCTTGTGAACAATGAATGTAAGTTAAAAAAAAAAAAAAAAAAAGATTTTCAGTAATTGCTGATCACTAACGTGCAAGAAACTTTGTTTCATTTTTATAAAATGTCTTTTAGCTGTATGAATGTACTTTATTTTTAAGGACTTTCCAAAAAAAAAAAAAAAAAAAAAAAAGTTAATAAAATTTCAGTACGGTGGGTTTAAAATTGTGTTCTAACATCATTGTGGGTTTAAAATTGTGTTCTAAACATCATTTTGACTACTATGATAGACTGAGTATTTCTGTTAGATATATATATATATATATATATATATGAAAAGTAATATATCTTGATTTTATTAGATATGTCAACTTATTTGCTTTTCTTGTTTTTAGTATAAAGTCTCATTACAGCCTCAAAAAGAAATTATTAAAAGTAGAAGTCTGGACAGAAGGCAAGACCCAATAGTTCTGACAAAATGGAGGCACAGTACATGTATGTTGGACATAAATGACAAGGTAGGATGTGTGGAATAATTTGTATAGTGAGGAATTGTGTTTTCTTTGTAGTTCATTTGATTAAGCAAAAGCACCTCTCTTCATAACATATTAGCTTCATTGGAATGTTAGTCTTGCTGAAATATGTTAAGACCTGTCTGCAGTCTTTGAAGTAAGTCAGTACTTGCATGAAATTTACTTAAATAGATTTATTAGAGCTGATAGATAAATTTACAGAAAACATTTACATTGCTATGGATCCATTAGTTTTGGCAAGCTAAACTTCTTCAGAGTACAAGGAATAAAACTTTTTTTCCTGTTCTCATGTGATTTTAATGATTAGAGTGTAATATATACCTTACTATAAATGTGTCTAAAAAAGCTGCATAGTGCTCAAATGGCAATCAATACTTTTTGTGTGTATATCATTCTGTTAAACACAAGGTGGCCGACTTCAGATGTAAAGGATATGTGTTAAAACTATATAGTGGTAGCTCTGTTATCACAGTAAATACTGCTAAATATATATATATATCCGCTGTAATAAACACAGCGCATGCGCACTTCAATCTCCGTGCCTCTGTGATCCATGGTGCCGTGCCGTGCATGTGCAGTGCCTGCCTCATCTGATTTCCTGCCTTCTGCCCCGATCTCTGACACTGGCTGACTTCCTGCCTTCTGACTACGCTTCTGCTGCCGGGATGCCTCGTCTACTCATCCCCGGACCAGTAGCGGTAGCAGTTGCAGTTTCATCAAGCAGCCATGGGGCATTTGCTAGGCCAGCCCACTTCAATAATGCGAAGTGGGCCGACCTAGCAAAAGCCCCAAGGCTGACTGGGCTAGCGGATGCTGGACAGGGGAAGCAGGGTTGCTGGACAGGGGGTAGGTCAAAGGAAGGGAGAGACTACTGCTGGACAGGGGGAGCAGGGAAGGGGTGGTGCTGGACAGGGGGTAGGTCAAAGGAAGGGAGAAGGGCTACTGCTGGACAGGGGGAGCAGGGAAGGGGTGCTGCTGGACAGGGGGGAGGTAAAAGGAAAGGAGAAGGGCTGCTGCTGGACAGGGAGCAGAGAAGGGGTGCTGCTGGACAGGGGGGAGGTCAAAGGAAGGGAGAAAGACTACTGCTGGACAGGGGGAGCAGGAAAGAGGTGCTGCTAGACAGGGGTGTAAAAGGAAGGGAGAAGGGCTACTGCTGGGCAGGGGGAGCAGGGAAGGGGTGCTGTTGGACAGGAGGAAGAGATAGAAAGAAAGAAAGACAGACAGGGGCCAGGGAGAGAGACAGAAAGACAGACATACCGAAAGAAAGAGAAAGAAAGACATTCCTAAATCTGCACATGTATTCTAGCACCCGTTAATGTAATGGGCTAAAAAACTAATATAGTCTACATACTTGTAACACACTTGCTAGACATAGGTTTTCAGAAGCCACTTGAAAAGATTCCAAGCATGGTATGTTTCTGCCAGATACTTGTGACCTGGATTGGTCACTGTGGAAACAGAATACTGGGCTAAGATTGACCCGGTATAACTGCTGTTATTTTACAGCTACTGCAAAACTTTTAAAGCAGTGTTATTGCCTAATGTTCTGAATCTGCATGTAATGCAACACCAGAAAAAGTTAAATGCATTTCCTTCTGACACATTCTAATCTCTAAACTGTAAATACTATTTTTCTTACTTTTTTGTGGTCTGTTGACTATTTTACTAATAATCTTGTTCCCAGGCTAAGATTCTGCTTCCATCTGCCTCTGACAGGCCGATGCTCAGAACCTAACATTGGTGCTAGAGTTGATTGGTGCTGACATTAGTGTTATTGGGATGTTCAAAGGGCTGTTCACAGGGAACAGTACTGGATCAGTGCAAATAGCATGCAGATGCAATACAAACGAGGCCTTACAGTAGATATTCCTTCCTAATACTCAAACAATACACAATCCAGTTTTTGCCCTTACTGCCGAAAACCTAATCAGCTCAGAGCTGGTGTTAGGGTGTTTGAACTTAGATTTATTTAAAAACTTAATATACCACCTGGAGTCACAGCGGTTTCCAAATAAACATACATAGATCAAAAACAATACAAATCATTCTTCAAAATAATATCAACACATAATGAAAACAAAACCTACAAATTCTTCAATAACGTATTAAAATGTTACAAAAATGTCCAAACAAAGTTAGGAAAGACGGATCAAAAATATGCGTCTACAAATAACTTGGTTTTCAACAATTTCTTAAAGCTGTAGAAACATAGAAACATAGAAACATAGAAAAAAGCGGCAGAAAAGGGCTATAGCCCACCAAGTCTGCCCATTCCAAGTATCCTCCCCCCCTGAGTTTACTCCCTTAAAGATCCCACGTGAGTATCCCATTTTCTCTTAAAATCCGTCACGCTGCTGGCTTTTATCACCTGGAGTGGGAGTCTGTTCCAATGATCCACAACTCTCTCGGTGAAGAAATACTTCCTGAAGTCGCCATGAAACTTCCCTCCCTTGATTTTTAGCGGATGCCCTCTGGTGGTCGAGGGTCCCATGAGCCGGAAGATATCATCTTCTGACTCGATGTGCCCCGTGATATATTTATACGTTTCAATCATATCTCCCCGTTCCCTTCTTTCCTCAAGTGAGTACATCCGCAATTTCTCTAGTCTTTCTTCATACGTGAGATCCTTGAGCCCCAAGACCATCCTGGTGGCTGTTCGCTGCACCGACTCGACTCTCAGCACGTCCTTTCGGTAGTGAGGTCTCCAAAACTGAACGCAGTACTCTAAGTGAGGCCTCACCATGGCTCTGTACAACGGCATCATAACTTCAGGTCTCCTGCTGACGAAACCTCTGCGGATACACCCCATCATTTGTCTTGCTCTGGAGGAAGCCTTCTCCACTTGATTGGCAACCTTCATGTCCTCGCTAATGATCACTCCTAGATCGCGTTCCGCTGTGGTCCTAACCAAGGTTTCACCATTTAGTACATAAGTTCTACGCGGGTTTCTCTTTCCCAGGTGCATTACCTTGCATTTTTTAGCATTGAAGCCAAGCTGCCAAGTAGTTGACCATTGTTCCAGCAGCAGTAGATCGTGTGTCATATTATCAGGTAATAAGCTTTTGCCTACTATGTTGCAAAGTTTGGCGTCGTCTGCGAACAGCGATACCTTTCCCCTAAGTCCTTGCGTCATATCTCTTATGAATAAGTTGAATAGAATCGGACCCAGGACCGAGCCCTGCGGCACTCCACTTATCACGTCCGATGCTTCAGATGTGGTACCGTTCACCACTACCCTTTGATGTCTGCCGCTCAGCCAATCCCCAACCCATGTAGTTAGAGTGTCTCCTAATCCTATCGATTTTAGCTTGTTCAGTAATCTTCGATGAGGGACGCTATCAAATGCTTTACTGAAGTCCAAATACACTACGTCCAGTGACTCTCCAGCATCCAGTTGTCTAGTAACCCAGTCAAAAAAGCTAATCAGATTAGATTGGCAGGATCTACCCCGGGTGAACCCGTGTTGGTGTGGATCACGTAGTTTTTCTTCGTCTAGGATTGTGTCAATTTTCTGCTTGATCAGTGTTTCCATGAGTTTACACACTATAGACGTGAGACTCACTGGTCTGTAGTTTGCTGTCTCTGTCCTGCAGCCCTTTTTGTGGAGTGGGATTACGTTGGCGGTTTTCCAGTCCAAGGGGACCCTTCCTGTGCTTAGGGAAAGATTGAAAAGAACAGATAATGGTTCTGCCAGGACTTCCCTTAACTCCCTTAGCATTCTGGGATGTAGGTTATCTGGTCCCATGGCTTTTTTTACTTTGAGTCTTGATAGTTCGTCGTAGACGCTACTGGGCGTAAATTCAAAATCTTGAAACGGGTCTTTCTGGTTATCTCCCGTCTGCAGCTGTGGACCAACTCCCGGCGCTTCTCGGGTGAATACTGAACAGAAGTATTGGTTTAGTAGTTCTGCCTTCTCAGAATCTGATTCCGCAAAGTTACCGTCCGATTGCTTCAGGCGTACTATCCCATCTTTGTTTCTTTTCCTGTCACTAATATAGCTGAAGAAAGATTTATCCCCTTTCTTAATTTTCCGTGCTAACTCTTCCTCCATTTGGAGTTTGGACTCTCTGACTGCCGTTTTGACAGCTTTAGATCTGTCTAGATAGTACTCTTTTGCCCCCTCTCTGCCTAGATGTTTGTAGGTGATAAATGCGTCTTTTTTCTGTTTAACTAGGTCTGAAATTTCTTTACTGAACCATTGGGGTTTTTTGTTTCTCCTGCGTTTACTTACTGTCTTTATGTATCGGTCTGTTGCTTCGTGTAGTATGGATTTCAGAGACGACCACATACCCTCCACATTGTCAGATTTTGCTTGTTTATATAGCTCCCGATGGACAAAATCTCCCATGCTGCTGAAGTCTGTACCTCTAAAGTTGAGAACCCTTGTTGCTGTGTTTGTCTTAGGGAAACCTTTCTTAAGGTTGAGCCATACCATATTATGGTCGCTGGAGGCCAGTGTGTCTCCTACTGAGACTTCCGTGACGCTATCTCCGTTGGTGAGGACCAGGTCTAGTATTGCCTGATCCCTGGTGGGCTCCAACACCATTTGCTTGAGACGTGCCCCCTTTATGGAGTTTAATATTCTTTTGCTGCTACCCGTAGTCGCGGAGAGTGTGTTCCAATCTGCATCTGGCATGTTGAAGTCTCCTAGTATTACTAAGTCCCCGCGCAGCGTGATGTTCTCTATGTCCTCAATTAATTCCATGTCTTTGTCCTCCTGTTGCCTGGGAGGTCTATATATCACACCAAGGTATAGGCATTTTTCTTTCCCTCTGGCCAGGTTCACCCAGAGGGCTTCCCCGGTGTATCTAATATCTGTGATTCTGGTGGTTTTGATGCTTTCCTTAGTGTATAGCGCTACTCCTCCTCCCAATTTACTCACTCGGTCGCAACGAAGTAGGTTGTACCCTGGTATAACCATATCCCACCCATGCGATTCCGTGAACCAGGTTTCGGATATTGCTATCACGTCAAGATCGGCATTTGTTATCTCAGTCTCTAATTCTAGAATTTTATTTCCCAAGCTGTGTGCATTAACATACATAGCCCTCCATATCTGTGAAGAGATTCCCTTGTGAGTTAGTGTGGCTCCTAAATTATCAGTTATCTTTCTCCCTGAAATGTTGTGGGTATCCTTGGTACTTACCTTAGACTTTGTAGTGTGATTGCCACTTGCCTCCTCAGGGTGGTTCCTTACTGCTCTGGGATATAAGTATGTACCCTCCCCCAACTTACCTAGTTTAAAGCCCTATGGAGTAGGCGGGCTAATCGATGTCCAAATACGTTTCTACCTCTTCTGGTCAGGTGGAGTCCGTCTGGTCCCTGCAGTCCCTGGAGCGTCTCGCCGTGGTTCAGGAATCCGAAGTTCATTTCTATGCACCATTCGCGGAGCCATTCGTTAGTCCGTTGAATACGCTCATCTCTAGCTCTGCCTCTGTTTCTCACTGGAAGGATTGACGAGAAGACCACCTGCGCTCCTATCTGCTTCAGCTTCTTTCCCAGCGCTCCAAAATCTCTGGGGATGTTCTCTGTGTCGTTCCTAGCAGTGTCGTTTGTGCCTACATGGATGAGAAACATGGGAAAATGATCGTTAGGTTTTAGAATATTGTCAAGGCTAGCGGTAATATCCTGGTAATTGCCCGGTAAGCTTGTTTCAATACGACATTCCAGCAATGGAAAACATTTGAAGTTGAGTTGCCACATATCTTACATTATCAGCTGTTAGTGCTACCAATTTCATTTTCCCCTCAGAGCGCAATGCCCTCGGAGGTTTATAAATCTCCCAAAGAGATTGAAACCAAAGTGGGTACAGTATGATATACTATTTGTTGTACCAGTAATAACACTTTAAATTGGATTCTTTGCTCAATCGGTAGCCAGTGCAGATTTTTCAATATTGGGGTTATATGGGCTATCCTCTTTACCCTACTGATGACCCTAGTTACAGAATTCATATACACCTACAAAACCTTCAGTTTTGTTTTTGGCAGACCCAAGAACGAGGAATTACAGTTGTCCAATCATGTCAAAAGCAAAGATTGGGCCACAGTTCAAAAGTCATATTTATTCAGAAATGGTTTTAGCCTATAAAACATATGAAGTTGAGCATAGCCTTTCTGAATAATACACCCAATTTGCTTCCCCATAGTCAAAGCAGAGACTAAGCAAACACCCAAAACTGTAATGTGATTTTTCACCTTTTATCTCTTCTCCTAAAATATGAACACTCTCTCCCATTGGCTTCATCCATCCTCTCTACTATCATAAGTTCAGTTTTGTTCACATTTAACTTCAAGCCTTGTTGTGACATCAATTCACAAACTTTGATCATACAGTCATTCAATCTTATCTCGATATCACCATCAATAGGAAAGAAAAAGAGAATGTCGCCTGCATAAATGGTATAATGGACTCCCAGATCCTGAAAAACCTGAGAAAATTAGTGTCATTGGATAGGTGGCAAAGTTCAGTTGTGGATTAGGAATTGGTTATCGGATAGAAAACAGAGGGTAGGGTTAGATGGTCATTTTTCTCAATGGAGGAGAGTAAACAATGTAGTGCCACAGGGGTCTGTACTAGGACCAGTGCTATTTAACTTATTTATAAATGATCTGGAAATTGGAATGATGAGTTAGGTGATTAAATTTGCAGATGATACTAAACTGTTCAAAGTTGTTAAAACGCATGCAGATTGTGAAAAATTGCAGGTGGATCTTAGGAAATTGGAAGACTGGGCGTTCAAATGGCAGATGACATTTAATGTAGACAAATACAAAGTGTTACACATTGGGAAGAATAATCTGGATCACAGTTACCGGATGCTAGGGTCCACCTTGGGGATTAGTGCCCAAAAAAAGGATCTGGGCATTATCGTAGACAATACAATGAAACATTCTGCTCAATGTGTAGCGGCGGCCAAAAAATCAAACAGGATGCTAAGAATTATTTAAAAAGGGATGGTTAACAAGACTAAGAATGTTAGTCTGCCCCTGTATTGTTCCATGGTGCGACCTCATCTGGAGTATTGCATTCAGTTCTGGTCTCCTTATCTCAAGAAAGATATAGTAGTGCTAGAAAAGGTTCAAAGAAGAGAAAACAAGATGGTAAAGGGGATGGAACTCTTCTCATATGAGGAAAGACTAAAACAGTTAAGGCTCTTCAACTTGGAAAAGAGACGGCTAAGAGGAGATATAATTGAATTCTACAAAATACTGAGTGGAGTAGAACTTGTACAAGTGGATCGATTTTTCACTCTGTCAAAAATTACAAAGACTAGGGGACATTCGATGAAGTTGTGAGGAAATTTTTTTTTACTGAGAGAATAGGTAAGCTCTGGAACGCGTTGCCAGAGGATGTGGTAAGAGCGGATAGCGTAGCTGGTTTTAAGAAAGGTTTGGACAAGTTCCTGGAGGAAAAGTCCATAGTTTGTTGTTGAGAAAGACATGGGGGAAGCCACTTCTTGCCCTGGATTGGTAGTATGGAATATTGCTACTCCCTGGGTTTTGGCCAGATACCAGTGACCTGGATTGGCCACTGTGAGAACGAACTACTGGGCTTGATGGACCATTGGTCTGACCCAGTAAGGCTATTCTTATGTTCATCATTTTCAATATGTTGCAGTAAGAATCGTCCCCAACCCCAGCCCAAAAGTTCACTAGCAACTAAGCGGGATGTCAGCAGTCTTAGAGCATAGCCAGGTAACACCGAAGAGCGTCCCAAGATCAAAAAAACTTATCTTCTGTACAGTGTTTAAGGGTAGTTAACTTATCCATTAAAAGTGCATATCTCAGGTGCTTATGCCACATGTCCAATGTAGAAGGTTCAGTGGATTTCCACAATCGTGAAATTACACCTCGAGCTGCCATCAGACAATTGGCAACAATTCTGTGATGATCCAAAATACTACCAAGTAAACCAACAGAGATTAAACAGTTCTGTAGTGGCTCCCACCGAAACAGGTATCATAGAATTGATGATAGTGAGCACCAAGGTCCAAAATGTTGTATATACTTTAAGGCCCACCACATATGGAGACAGGTGTCCTGCTCTGCACTCACCCCTCCACCATTGATCAGATTTGGCCTTTTTAAATTTGACCAAATGCGCCAGAGTCAAATATCATCAGGATAACACTTTAAAGTTACATTCTCTTCATCGTGCTTATATATTATACCTAGTCAAATGATGTCTCCCCATCTAGTAGTATCATCGAAAGTCAGATTCAAATCAGTTTCCCATTGCTGCATATATTGTAATTTTTAAAGTGAAAACCAGTAATAATTTTATATAGCAAAGATAGCAACCCCTTAGATTCCATAGCTTTCAACCAAAGTTCCTCCAATTGTGAGTACTAAAAATTCTGAACCCTCTTAAAGGCAGCACTCAGACTGTTGGCTCCATAGAGGGTAGATTAAATTCCTCCTGCATATGAGAAGTTTTGAGTATGCCATGAGAATTTATCTAAGTCAAAAATGCTCTTATTAGTCCAATATTGAATTCCCACCCTAGGAAAATCAACAGGATTATCAAATAGAACCTCTAATAGCGCTAATCTAGAAATCCAGCTACTGTAGGTCTCATATAGGAAAGAAAACTCCTCCATAAATGAAATATGAGCAGTAAATCTGGAAGATGTACTAAGCCAAATTGACAAGTTAAAAAGTGATAAATCACCTGGAGTGGATGGTATACATCCCCAGGGTACTAAAAGAACTCAAACATGAAATTGCTGACCTGCTTTTAGTGATCTGTTGTAGCCTGTTGCTAAAATTATCTGTAGTACCTGAAGATTGGAGGGTGGCCAATGTTATGCTGATTTTTAAAAAGGATTCCAGGGAAGATCTGAGAAATTAAACCAGTAAGCCGAGCAAAATAGTGGAAACAATTATAAAGAAAAATAAAATTGTGGAACATGAAGACAAACATGATTTAATGAGACTGAGTCAGCATGTTCAGCTGAGGGAGATCTTGCCTCACAAGTTTGTTTGACTTCTATGAAAGTGTGAATAAGGTTGTGGATAAAGGTGAGGCGGTTGATAATAGTGTTTCTAGATTTTCAGAAAGCTTTTGACAGTTCCTCATGAGAGGCTCCTGAGGAAATTTTAGAGTCATAAGAAAGATGGCAGTTGTAGATTAGGAATTGGTTAACGGACCAAAAACAGAGGGTAGGGTTAAATAGCCATTTTTCTCAAAGGAGGAGAGTAAATGGTTGTGTGCAGCAGGAATCCAATGCTATTTAACTTATCCCTTTGAATTCTTGTTGACATTGAAGAGTCTGTGCCATCAAATCCTGAAAGATCTCCAATTTTATTGTTTTCCATTGTAATGGGTTTAGGGCTCTAGCAGCTGCAAGAACCTGCTCTTTCAAAGCATAGTCGTGAAAGCACGCAATTATATCTCTAGATTGGTTAGCTCTCTGTGTTTACAGTGAATGGTGTGCCCTGTCAATCTTAATATCTCTCACTGAGCTTGTCGGCTGCTCCACTTCAAAAAGCAAATATTGGGCTATATCCTGTACTACAGAAACAGTCTTTATATAAAGAATCCTCTGGGACCCCACGGATTCTAATATTGCATCTCCTAGATCAATTTTCAATATCTTCCACTCTGTCCCATAGAGCTTTAAAATCAGTGCCCTGCGACTCATAAGAGGAGTGCAAGCTCTCCATATGGTCCTTGCAAATGATCAACCTAGCTTCCATTTCCATGCAATAGGAGTGGTATGCTGTATCAAGGGTCTTGCATCTTCTCCTGCAAGTCTGATTTTCAAGAGATACTGATCACTGTTTTCAGTACCTCCTCCTCCCTGCTCTCTGCTGCCTCAAGTCAGTTATTTCTTATGCAAGCGAACCTGCAGGAGCAACTTTGGTCTGCTCGGCCTTTTTTGTTTATGTATTTTTTGCGTGTTTTTATGGGACTTTGTTTCTGTTCAGCTTCAGTGACTGTCTAGCCTGTGTGAAAGGAGCAGACTTTGGTCTGCATATAACAGGTAGATCCTGCAGGGACCTGCTCCACTAACCTGCTGGAACTGTGGACCTCAAGGATTTCCCCTGCTGTTTGCTCAATCCTTGACTTGATCAGCACAGGCAGTATGGACACCAATTGCGTTTCTTTGGAGTGCATATGGTGTCGGCTGCACTTTCCTCCCCTTCTTTGCAGCATCCTAGGGGTGAGGATGTCCGGCTGTGGCATGACTGTTAGCTCTTGGTAGTAGAGGTCCTCTCCTTATTCCAGTTTCCCTGAGAGGAGCTATGGCAGGCTGTAGCACATCTTTCCAGTGTCTGGTCTGTGAGTAGGGCTATCATAGCCCATAGGGCAGTTGGGGTGGGGGAGGAAATGTCTGAAATTGTGGTTTTTGAGCTTATATCTTGTTGTAGCCTTGTTCCACCACCCCAGAAATCCTAAAATCACTGATTTTTGAGGTTTTCTGGTGGAATTGCAGCTCTTTTTCAGTGGGAAATCCTGGTGATGGCCATCTTGGATTTTTTCCAATTTAAATTCTAAGTTTTCAGACTTCATCAAAAACCCTCGTTTTTGCTTCTAATCACGAGGATTGGACTCCTTGTGCTCCAATAACATGAATTCATGCCAAGTTTGTGCTGGATGGGCACCTATTAATACTTTATCAAAAAGTATACAAGCTGAATATCCAAAAAAATCAAAAAAATAACCAACAAATATTCAGAATAAAGCTGCTAATAGTGGAAGGAAACAGGCTGAAAGGCAAGTAACTAACATGGAGAAAAAGACCTCAGTGTTTCAAGGAAACAACCAAGAAACTATATGTTCAGTTATAAACTGCCATACAAAACACATCCCAGGTCAAAAAACTCCATGGAAAAGATTCATAAAGATACAGTTTAAAATACACAAGTTAAACTGCAAAAAAACAGCAAAAAACTGTAAAAACTTGCACTTATCTTCCATTCATCTCCCACAAGCAGTGGAAATAAATATCTGTTGCTCCAATACGGAACCAGACACACTTTTCAAAGAATGAACTCAGTATTCCCGACAGGCCCTGTTTCGCCAAGGGCTGCGTCAGGGGAATATCTTTAGAAAGAGAGCAACTGCTTCAAAAAATCTTCCGCGGGAAAATGGCCATTTTCCCGTGATATGGCGCCAGTGCTTGATAAAGGTTCTGAAGGCCCCAAAACAAAAAGAAAGCCCTATAACTCTCCTCTTGAAGGGGGTTCTCTAACTTCTCTGTCCTTTATGCCTTTCTTTGTGAATTTGCTCTGGCAAGCCTATGTCGGCGGCGCCTTCTAGGTCAGCTAGAGATTGACCACCTGCGCAGCCTTCCCGTATTCCAGCATCTGCTTCTCCACAGAGGCCTGTGTCTCCCCCGGACACCGACAGCTGGTCAGAAGGGGCTCCTGAGGAGGATGATCTGAATGCGTATTCTCTCTCCCAGGAGATGCCTTGATCAGAGATGATGCGACACTGGGCGAAGTGGATCAGGGTCTGAGTGCTGCTGCGGATCAGGGCAAGGACCCCTAAGTTCACAGGTGGTTAGGTCTACTGCTCTGACAGATCTGCTCATTAAGTCTCTGAAGGAGCTCAAAATTGATCCTCCTCAGTCTACTTCCCACTGTTTCCTGTTGAGCGGAGTTCGCTTTCAGCCTACTGCCTTTCCGTGGCACCTGGATATGAAAGACCTGATTTCTGAGTACTGGGAGAAATTTGGAGGGCTCTCTTAAGGTGGCAAAAGCAATGTACAAGCTATATCCTGTGGATCAGGAGTTCCAACAAATCTTTGCTATGCCTAAAGTGGTGGTTTAGGTGACCAAGCGCACATCCCTTCCCAGTGAGGGGGGGGCGTTGTGCTTAAGGATTAATAGGATCGCAAGCTGACATGTTGCTCAAGAGGCAGTTTGAGGCCTTGTCTCTGGCGATGAGAGCTGCTGCAGCAGCAGCTTCCTTTGTGGCTTGAGCATACCACTCTAGATTATGACCCCACTCAGTGCACCTTCTGATCCTCCTTCCCAGCTATTGCTGGTGGGAGTGGACTCTGCAACTGATGCCTTCTATGATCTGCTGAGCATAGTGAAAAAGCTCTCGCTTATTCTGTCTGCTCGCAGAATCTTGTGGACCAGAAATTGGGCTGGGGATTCCACATCCAAAGCTACACTCAGCAGGCTTCCTTTCAGGGGCAACATGCTTCTTGGCCAGGGGTTGGATGACCTCATGGCTAGCATCCAGGACCACCTTCCAAAGTTGTTCCCGGACAGTAGGCCTAGGACTTCTATGTATGTGTGTGTATATACAGTATATAAAACCAAGACTTGCCTTATGTTTGGTTGGCATGATGGAGACTTGATAACCAGTGTTTAAACATGGGTGGCTGGGGCTTGCATAGAGTTGCGAGCACAGTTCTGGCTACCTTGTTTGGCAGACTGGATGAATCATGCGGTTCTTTATTTGCTGTCATTTACTGTGTAACTGTGAGAAAAAAGCATAAGTTTACTCGGAAGATACCTGCACTGGGAACTGAGAACCTGCCATGGTTTATAAAATAAATTTTGGAATTTTTCTGTGAGCATTGTGTGTGTTTGTGTGTATGAGACTTGGCATTCTTCTTAGCTAATTGTAGTATTATATTTTATGTAATTTGAGATGAAATTAAGCTGACATAAGATTGAACTTATAGTTTTTGCTTTATATGTTTTACAGGATTCTTCGAATGCTTCAAAGCCCTACTTCTCTGAGTCTTCTCCCTCCTCACCTAAGAATCAAAACACAGTTAGTATAAAACTTGCTTCTTTGCATACATTTCATAAACTGAGTCTGAAAATGAATTTTCAGTTCTTTTGTCTTAATTAAAAATCTTAATTCCATGTACTGTGCATTAGTGAAAGATATTTGAAAAAAAACTGTTCTAAAAGAAACAAAATTATACATTAAGTGTTCTTAGGTGGTTGATCATTACATTAAATTAGTTTATTTTATTCCGCCAATACCTTGCAGTTCTAGGCAGATTACAAAAGGAAGAGATTCTGGTCATTTCCAGAAGATTACAAGGAATTTCTTACAAGGAATTTCTTAAAGTCAGTAATTTTAATAGTTTATACCTTAGTGCTTAAATGTCTTCCCTACTGTGTTTTTCCTTTGTTTTGCTTTTACTAAATAAATGTATTTCAAAACCCTTCTTTCCCTATGTAATGGAAATATGTATTACCCAACGTAATTATTTATAGTTTGTACTGTTTGTTTCTTATTGACTATCTTTTTAATATGTACATCGCTTTGAATTTGATTAAGCGATTAATTAAGAAAAATAATAAATTTGAAACTTGAACAGATCACAAATATCCAATAGGATCCAAAAAGTAGATCTATTTCTTGTTGCTTACAACTAGCGATAAGCCATGCCTTTCCCAATTGTACTTATACTATATAATTATGGACATTTCCTACCAGAACTTAACCCTAAACTTTTTTTTTTCTACTTTCCAAACCAACAGACTTTGGGAAGAAATTAAATATAAGGAGATGTGAATATCTGTCCTGTCTGTTGGGGAACAAAATCACTCTGAAAATTTTAGACAGGCAGCTTCTGGTCTGCCCCTCTAGGGCTTCCCTCTTCCGTGTCACTGATGATGTGGCAGAGGGAAACCCTAGTGGAGCAGACCAGAAACTGCTGGTTTGGAGCGCTGCCTTTTCCCGTCAGCCACAGTCACCACTGCTGCTGCTTTGGGAGGCCCAGAGTGGGGGGTCGGATAGTTGGTTGGTTGGTGCTGCACAGGGCTATAGGAGGGAGGAAAGCTGCTGCACAGGTGGAATGGAGGGATGGATGAAAAGCTACACAGGGGGATAGGAGGGATGAAAGCTGCTGCACATGGGGAGAAAGAGAGGAGAGGAGAATAATTGTTGGACATGGGGTAGAGGAGAGGAAGGGAGAGATGCAAAAGAGGTAAAAAGGGGTGAGAGGGGGGAATTCTGCATGTAGTGGAGGGGAGGGAGACTTACATGGAGAAGAAATAGGGAGAAATGTTGGACCATAGTGTGGAGGGGAGGGAGAGATAGTGCATGGGGGAGAGAGAAAGAAATGTTGCACATGATAATGGAGGAGGAGGAAGGGAGAGATGCTGCATGGAGGGGAATAGAGAGGATTGACCCATGGCACAAGGCAGGAAGAGAGAGGGAGAGATGGTAGACAGTGGAACCCCCTCTCCCCCCCGAAATGTTGGATATGACAGTGGAAGGGACAGTACAGAGATGGAAGATGGATGGTGAGCACAGAGAGAGAAGAAAATGTCAAATGGGCAGGAGACCCTGGTGAATAAGTTAACAGAAGACAAACAGAAACAAGAGCTTGGGACCAACGATCTGAATAATAAAATGAACAGACAACAGAAGGCAGAAAAAATAATTGTATTTTTTATTTTGTGATTACAATATGTCAGATTTGAAATGTGTATCCTGCCAAAGCTGGTGTTAGACAGCAAGCGTGAGCAAGGACCTAACAGAGAGAGGAAAAGTCTTTGTTTATTTTGTTTACACCACAGCGTCAGCGTGGGATTGGAGAGGGCAAAGGGGTGGGGTGGGTGAAGAGGTTACAAAATAAATCCACCAAGACTTTTGAAAAAAAATGCCCAATTGGGTGGTAAAATTGATTCAAATCGAAAAATCAACTCGATGGGCCAAATCAAATCAAACATTTTTCTCCTAAATCAGGCAGCACTAGTGGGGATAGATGTCATTGACACACATTGGTCAGCAGTGTAGTTGGCCCCACGTGAGAAGATATTTGGTGGCTCTCCTTTGGCTCATTAGAATCCAAAGGGACGCCAACTTAAAAAATTTTTATTTTTTAAATTCTTTATTCATTTTAAAACTGACAAACAAGTGATTAATATTAAAACATTACATTATATTGGACATTCTTATACATATAATCCATTAAAGTAGAAATTATAACCCTTTCCCCCCACCCAACAATTCTTCAACAGAAATCCAATTATTAAATAAAAATATTAATCATCCAATTTCCCCCCTCCCCCCAATAAAATACATATATCCATCAGAAAGGAAAACGATGTTCATTCATTACAGTAATTCTCTAATGGCCCCCAGATCTTTATAAAGTTGTTATAATTACCTTTCTGTACAGCAATTGCTCTTTCCATTTTAAAAATGTGACAAAGTGAATTCCACCAAAAAGAATAATTAAGATTTGTATAATTTTTCCAATTAGCCGTAATGTGCTGAATTGCCACCCCTGTCATTATTAATAGAAGTTTATTATTATAAGATGAAATTTGACTTTTTTTCCTCATAGCTATGCCAAACAGAATAGTATCATAAGACAAAGCAACCTTTCTTTTTATATTGATTCACTCATTTGAATTTTGGATCGCTTTATTATGGGACTTTAAAGATTGATTAAGTTGATAATTTTACTTAAAAAAAATTTTTTGTTGTGATATTGGAATCCATATCTTATTCATTTTCTGTACAAGAAGTTTATTTTCTTGTTTAAATTGTTAAAATAATAAACAAAACAAAAAAAAAAAGACAAAGCAACATGATTTTCAAGTAAACGGTTAACCTGCGTCCAAATTGAATTCCAAAATAATTTAATACAGGGACAGTAAAAAAGTAAATGATCCAATGTCCCTACTCAAACAAAACAAAAAACTGCAGACCTTGTACACGATGCAGGCTGGCTTTATTATGACAAGTAAATCTTTGATTAAAAAACCTTTTACCAGGTAAGGGACCCAACACGGTCCGTGTTTCGGACTAACCTTCGTCAGGGGTCCTAATAAGTACAAATACAATATTTAAAACAAACATATTTAAAAATACAATATATTAAATATTAAAAAAAAAATTTTTTAAAAATATATATCAATATATTAATTACAATAATGGTCTAATTTATTCCATTAAAAAGAATTTTAAAAGAATTTTAAAAGATAGATTCTTTTAAAGAAAGATTTTTTAAGAAAATAGAAAGAAAAGAAAGAAGGAAAAATACTTTATAAAATAAATAGATGATATAATAGATAATTTTGTTTTTGATTAAACTATATATATCTGATGAGAAACTCTTAAAATATACAAAGGGAATCAAAAAAGGAGAAAGGAAAGAGGAACCAAGAAAATAAAAATATATATTAAATAATGTAAATATATAATACATACCAATTTGGATAAAGGAGAAAATTATCAAAAGAAAAAAGCCTTGGGTAAATAGCTATCAAGAGACATAGAGAAAGGCATATCAACATAACAATAGAAATAATCATAGACATATATCTTAGTCAAAATTAAAATTAAATGAGATAAATAATATAATATGGAATAAAGTATAACAGTAGGCAAATAAATGTCATAAATCACTATGATATACAACAATGAAACAACAATAATAATACAAATTAAGGCAATAAACAACATTTGAAAGCAATTAGAGACAATATAACCATTAGGTAGTTACTGATCATATGCTATTGAATATAAAAGAAAGGCAATTAACAACAGTTGGAAGCAAGTAGAGACAATACAACCATTAGGTTGTTACTGAGCATATGCTATTGAATATAAAAAGAGACAACCCAGATAATCATCATTTTTTATATAAAAAACCTACTTAAACCTGCAGTGATTATGAAATCAATAAAGAAATATATATGTGTATATACCAAAACAACCGTTAAACACTATATATTTACTCATTTACAGAGGCACCCCAAACGAATATTATATCATATTACTTTAAGTTGTAACAAGAGAAACACCATATGAGAATACTTTTTTGGCTAAAGAGGGAAAGAAGAATTCAGAACAGATATCACAGATTGTGTGCTTTAAAAACAGATACTGCAAAATAATAAATGTGAAGCAAAATTGACAGCAGAACGTTTGAAAAAAATGAACAGCAGAAAATTGAAGCAAAATTGACAGCAGAACGTTTGAAAAAAATGAACAGCAGAACTTTTGAAAAGAGCAGGCATATACAAAGGAAAGAAGAGAAGTAAGAGTCGCAAGATAAAGTAGAGATAAAAATGGAGAGACTTACCGATGGGTAACACACTGAAAAAACCGCCCAAGTGAAGTATTTAAGTGTGGTTCCAGTAAAGCTATAAACGGAAAGAGGCCGTAAAGTGCGATCGCAAAATTGCCGAAAAATTGAAGTAAAACGCCGGATCGATCGTGAAGAAATAAAACATACTTAAAACTAAAAAAACAAACATACTGAAACAGGGAAACGGTATGATTGTAAAAATTATGTCTGTGTGTGTAGAGGATTGTAAGTAATGTAAATAATAAAGGGTAAATAGGCAGAGTGGAACTAGCCAATCATCTTGATTGTAGGCGTGTCAATCCACAAGTTTGTAAGACATAAGGGATAGGAAAGGGACTCAGATTAAAAGAATGTATGAAGCAGCGATTATGTCAGATGTCTAGATGATTAGGAAGTTAAGAAATTTATGGATTAATTATTGTTTTATAGAACGATAAAAGATGAAGGAATAGAAAAATATGGAAAGTGGATATTATGGAAAATATAGAAGAAATAATCATATAAAGACAACATTTTATTTAATAAATAATAAAATAAGAAAAAGAAAAGGAAAAACTAAACAATATATATTTTTTATAGATGATATCTAAACAACTTAATAAAACAATAAAGTCATGAAATATATAATACTAGTGTTTAAGCCCGTTACATTAACGGGTGCTAGAATTTATGGCTGTCTGTCTTTATTTATGTCTCTCTCCCTGCTCCTGTCTCTTTCTTCCTTTCTTTCTGTCTCTCTCCCTCCTGCAATTTTTCTCTCTCTCTCCCTGGCACCCTTTGTCTGTCTGTCTGTCTTTCTTTCTGTCTCTCCCACCCCCCATTCCCTTCTCTCCCCTCCCCCCCCCCACTTTCCTTTGCAGAAGCAGCAGTGATATTTCCCTTCCCCTCCAGATCCCTGTGAAATAGTAGCAGCATTTCCCCCCCACCCCCATTCCCTTCTCTTCCCCCCACCACTTTCCTTTGCAGAAGCAGCAGTGATATTTCCCTTCCCCTCCAGGTCCCTGCTGAAGCAATAGAAGCATTTTCCCCCACCCCCATTCCCTTCTCTTACCGTGAGCTGCCCTGCTCCGTTCGGCCCCTCCCCTTCCCTTGCGTGCTGAAGGTTCTCTGCTGCGGCTGAAGGTTTTTTTTCGGCGGCTCTTCTCACGATCCCCGTGGCGGCTGATCCTCCTGTTCAAAGCGGCCTGCTGAGGTTCGCGGCCGGCTGTAACGAACCTCGCAGGCCGCTCTCCAACTCGGTAGCATGTTCCCTCTGACGCGATCGCGTCAGAGGGAACGTGCTACCATGTGGAGAGCGGCCTGCGAGGTTCGTTACAGCCGGCCGCGAACCTCAGCAGGCCGCTTTGAACAGGAGCGGTAGCGGTTGTTGCGGGAAGGGGGGGGAGTCGGCGACGTGCAGGCCGCTGTGAATAGGAGCGGCAGCGGCGGCAGGACCATGAGCCCTCCTCCCGCCATCCGCCGCCAGCGCCGCTCCTGTCGCCCGATGCACCTAACTGGCACATACGCCTCAAGCCGCGGCCATGGACGGACACAGCACACATGAGGTCCCCACAGGACATGAGGCGCCGCTGCTAACAGCCAAGGTAGGTGCTGGGAAGAAGGCTGGGGACTCACGCATGTGCACTCCTGCGACCACAGACCTACAGCGCACGGAACACGCAAATAGGAGTGCGCATGCGCGAGTTAGCCTTTTATTATATAGGATAAAATAAGTAAAATTAAAAACATATAGCAATAATTATTAAATTTTAGGTTTTTTGAATAACATATATATTATATAAAATTATATATATATATATATATATATATATATATATATATATATATATATAAATAGTTCTTTAAATCACAAATATGAATACAATAAAAGCATATGACAGTTATTTTATTGAAAAAAATAAATAAAATGATGTATGAAAAACAAATAGTCATGAAGATTAAAGAAAAGGACGGTAGTCTATTTCTGCATTAAGACCTGCAGGTATAATTGTATTAAGTTCAAAAATCGTCCTTTGTTCTGTCCGTAACAGGACGTTATCAATATCACCACCTCTCCAGTTCTTTTTATAAGTTTTGAATATCAAAAAGCGTAACTCATCAATAGTGTGTGAAAAGTCTTTCCAATGTTGAGCCAAGGGTGCTGTTAATATTTCTCTTAAAATACAACTTCTATGTTCTATAATCCTTGTTTTAATCTTCCTCTTGGTCTTGCCCACATATAATAAATTGCAAGGACATCTAATGATGTAAATGACACATTCAGTGTTACAGTTACTGCTGAAGTTTAACTTATATGATTTTCCAGTCCGTGGATGTTTGAAAATAGTAACCTGCATAGAATGCTTACAAACTGAACATTTCATACATGGTTGATGTCCCGTGTGAACATGCTGGATCGTATTCTCTACAGGAAGTGCGGATGGCACAAGTTGATCTCTTAAGTTGGTATTACGAGAAAGTGCAATCAGAGGCTTCTTACCATTAAAACATGGATGTAACTCCAAAATATGCCAATGTCCCTACTTCCAGATTACAATGCCAGCATTTATTAGACTTAGATCTATCTAACTTTTGCAAACGAACTGGGGTCCAAAAAACTCTATGCAACAAAAAGAACCAAGTTTGCCTCATAGATGCTGACATTGTACATCTCATTCTCCAAGACCAAATTCATGGCCATTGAGATGCAGAAATTTGCTGCCTTATCTCAATACTCCAAATGTCTCTAAGACCATTTTTTGGTTTTTTATTCATATATCCAGATAATAATTTATACCACAAAGCAGCTTGATGTCCCAAGAAATCCACTTGAAAACAAAGGAACTCCAGACTATATTGATTATTCAGATTTTTCCATTCAGGGAACCCCTACCTGAATAGCCTGCTTCAGCTGCAATCATTTAAAATTTTGTGATTTATTAAGACCGAATCTATGTTGCAGCTGTGAAAATTCAAGCAGTTTACCATCTGAAATAATGTCATTTAGAGTTCGAATGCCTGCAATGATCCAGGTTTTCCATAAGATTTTAGATCCGCCAATTTGAATCTTGGAATTAATCCATAAAGATTGATTTGTAGATTTACTTATTGGAATAGGTGTTAAATTGCTAATATATCTCAATGTTTTTTTTCCATGTATCTGATAAAATTCTGTTCTCCTTATATCTTTTAGGTATTCTAATGCTGGGCATATGAACCAAATTTAAGGGAAACAAGAGACGCCATTCTAAATAGAGCCAATCTGGTGCATTCTTAAAGAGTTCTGGGAGGATCCAATACATACCTTGACGTAAAATATAGGCTTAAAAATTAATGAAGACTACTATTTTATGCAAAGCTATCCTCATGAATTCCTATTAAGAATGTTTCTTTTTTATTTCAATGTATATTCCATAAATTGCTCGTACTATTCATTTGATATTTGTAAAGAACCTTTATTGCTCCTATATACACACCTATTTCAGCATTTATTTTCTTTATTATAATGCTCTGTGATTTGATACAAATTCATGGCCTTTTTGATAAGTTGATATGTGGTATAGGACAGGTGACGTCTTTTTCTTTATTGTAGGAAGAAAAATATGGTGTACTAAATGTCACAAAAATTACAGAAAATGGGAAAAAGGTTCGGTGAGTAGGTGTTCAGTTATAGTTGGATTAGTGTTCCTGCATATCTATAGAGTGTATAAATTGTTTTTGTACAGTGTGTAATATTGGTGTATATTTATGCTGATTTTTCATTTGAGATGATTGCAGCTTTGTATTAAGAAATCAGGAGTGGTTCAGTATTCAAAAGGGTTTCTGAAACTAACTGCAGATTCTGTTACGTCACTTCCGGATTCCATGCACTAGGTGTTCAATTCCAAACTGCAATCCGAGTGTTGCAGAAATCCACAACTTTTCTGAGCACATGCTCCACACCCTTAGCCTGAGAGCTAGTAAACATATCCAGTTACAATTTCTGCAAGCAATCTGTACAGAAGTCTCTGGCAGTTGCTCTCCTTCGTTTTCTTGTTTTTTTCGCTTATTTGTTTCTCGGTGGCTTCAGTGTCTTGAGGCCCTTTCCCGGTGGTTCCCTGTCTGAGAAAAGGACATAGTCCTGAGGTGCCAGACTGCAGCTTCACAGAGAAACTCTGGTGGAACCAGCCTGCTGTGTGCCACCCTTCTTAGAATACTTGGGGTCCCTTCTCTTGGGAGTCTGCTTGCTGCTGATCTTGTCACAGGTTTCAAACACAGGCTGTTTGTGTCTGGAGTAAAACCCACCCGGGTTTCAAGGCGCAGGCTGCCTTTCCTACCCCCAACTGCATTGCAGAGGATCCGTGGGGGTGGAGGTTGTAGTCAGTGTTTGCCGGTTGGCAGTCTGAAGATCTTCTTAACTGATGTTAACTGCATTGAACTTCATGGTGTATTGTGGTTTATAAATAAAATTTTATGTTATCTTCAACTCTGAGTATTTAGTGCTGTTTCGGAGGCATAAAGCCCTTTTTCACCACTCAGTTGCTTTTAAAATTACTGATGGACAAAGGCACTGTAGAACTGAGTACCCTCCATTATTTCCTTTTTTTTAAGTATTCTTTATTCATTTTTAAAACTTACAATAAGTGCAACAGCATATAACATCAATTTATATTTAAATACATCACTTAATATCCTATTAAAATCTAATTCAGATCCCATAACCCTCCCTCCCCATATACAATTATTTTCATCAAACATAAGATGACATATAATAACCCCCTCCACATTATTTGCACTCATAAGAAAACCAAAATACCCCCCACCCTTCTCCCCCCCTCCCTGGATGTGCATATTTAAGGGGAATAAATTATATTCATTCATTACAATATTTTGTTAATGGTTCCCAAATATCCTGAAATTTCCTAAAATTCCCCTGCTGCATGGCAATTACTCTTTCCATTTTAAATATATGACATAGGGGGTGCCACCAAAAGCTATAGTTTAATCGATCCCAATTTTTCCAATTTCTCATGATCTGTTGTATGGCAACCCCTGTCATGATGAGTAATAGCTTGTTATTTGAAGATAATTGGCTCTTGGCCCTCATTGATGTGCCAAATAACACAGTATCATAAGTTAATGCAACCGGATTTTCCAGCAAATTATTTATTTGCCCCCAAATTAACTTCCAAAAAGGAAGAATCAATGGCCAATAGAATAGTAAATGATCTAAAGTTCCAGCTTCATGATGATAGTGCCAGCATCTATTATATTTAGAGCTATCTAATTTCTGTAAACGAACTGGGGTCCAAAAAGCTCTTTGCAACAGAAAAAAACAAGTTTGTCTCATAGACACAGACACTGTTTCCTATGAGAACTCCGGGGGTTGCTTGTGAAGAGTTTTAAATTGCATTTTTCACAGTTTAGAGAATGGCACCCCTTGAGTTCTGTCCCTGTCCTTGCCCCATTCTGCAAGCTCTGTCCTCATCTATACAAGCTTTGAACACTTTAAAATCATAAATGTTTGAAACTTGTGCGATTAAGGCAGAGCTTGCAAGACTGGGGCAAGGGCAGGGAAAAAACCCATGGGGACAGATCGGGGAAATTGAGTTCCTGCGGGGATGGGAAAAAATGTGTCCTCGTGTCATTCAGTAGTTTAGGTCTCCCACCTCCCCAGACCCTAAATCATTATTTTTTAAATTTTCGGGTGTTGGTTATTTTTGCTGTTTTTTGCGTGAATTTGCTGGCGGTGGCCATCTTGGATTTTTATCAATTTTTTTTTTCAAAGTTTTATTTCAGCTTTAACCCTCGATTTGCTTAAAAATCATTTGGAATGGACTCCCAGCTCCGAATCTGCTGGATATTGTGTAGTGATTGCACCAGATTGGTGCCAGATCAGTGACTGTATACTGTGTGCCATAGCACGCAGGGGAAGGGGGGGGGGGGGTAACTTAAGATTTGGCTGTCTCTGCATACTCAAGGGCTCACCTGGCTCCATGACTTTGGTCAAAGATATCGCCCAGTGGTTCCAGTGGCATCTAGTGCAAAACGCCTGCGTTAAGAGTCTGGGGACTCTTGTGGTGGAGCGTGTATGTCTCAACAGCTCCCTGCCATGGTTGCAAGGTGTGGCTTCTCACCAGACTTTAGTCGGCTTCTCTGGAAAGCATATTCTGCGGACCCTGCTCATTCGTCGGGGCCAGTGGGTGCGTTGGAGCTGTCTCATTCTGTTGAACCAGCGGTGGAGCTTCTTGTTCGGTAGCCCTCTCATCCTACAGTGGCAGACCTCGATTGTATCAGTTGCCATTCAGATATTATGCCTACCTGAATAAATTCATGTAAACCATTCTCAGCTCCTTTGGGAGAACGGTATAGAAAATTGAATAAATAAATTATGCCCATGCTGTCTCCTGACAATGCTTCTATTATCCCAGGCAAGCAGGCAGCATATTCTCACTGATGGATGACATCACCGACGAAGCCCCAGTACGGACCACTTTAAAAGTGCATCACCACTTTAAGACTCTAGAAAGTTCGTGATAGCCCGAACCGCGCATATGCGCGTGCGTTCCCACCTGAAGTAGGGTGCGTGGTCCCTCAATTTCTTAGTTTCTGCGGAGCTAAGAAATCGCGTTTTCAACGGCTATTTTTTTGTTTTGCTGCCTTCCCACTCTCGCAGCTTCTGACTTTTCAGTCAGTTCTCTTTTCTTTTTCTGTTTTACTAAAAAACAAACCCCAAAAAGATATCTAATTTTGAATTTGTCGTAGACTTGGGTTTGGCGGGCCCTTATGGATCACCATAGCGTTCGTTTTTTTTCCTATGGATATCTTACCGTTACTGTCCCTCCCGCTGATAATTCTCAACACGGGCAGTTGCTGTGCTCGGGCACTTGTGGTCACCGCCATCCACTGCTTCTTCTTCAAGTGTCTGGCCCTCAACCTTGCTGATTTTTGCTTCCTCTGCTTTTTTCTTTAGCAGCACATTTCCACTCCACTTCAGCAGCAGCTCCTGTTCTGCGCCATCAGGAATCCGGCCCCACCGCATTTCCGACACCGGCCGTACTACTCAAGCCCGCACCGACCATGATGGGCACCAAGACTGGATCTTCCCATGCTGTCTGCGGTGTCGCACCTCATAGTGGGTAAGCCGGCTGCCAAACTTTTCCCTGTTCCCTCTGGGCTTCTGGTCATAGTAGCAGTGAGTCAAGTCCTGCCAACCTCTAGCAGCCCCAACTATAGCTCTGCTTCGGTATCAATGAGTGCCTCGATACCAGCATTCTCATCTCTAGAGCGTTTGAGCAGTGCCGAAGGTACCGGCTGTTAGGCTAACGGTACTGGTGCTGTCTTTAAATGCAGCGAATCATAGAATTGCTGCAAGAGGACTTATGGGAGGAATTTTTGGCTGCTTATGCCGACTCCCATGTCAACATCGATTCGCTTGGTGCCGTTTTAGTCTGAGCCTTCGACTCCGGTTGTACCTACCCAGAAGTCTCCAGTAGTGGCACCGATTCTGGTATGGGAACAGACATCGACCTCCTGACACCGATAGTCTTCTTCACACATGTCATCAGAGACGGCTTTTTGCAAGTCAAAGCATTTGGAGCCTTCAGTACCACCCCACCCCGCACTGCTAGAGATTCCGATCTCTAGGGGGTGTCTGTACAAGAACCTCTGTTCTCCGACGCCAAGGATTCCTCAGGAGGTAATTTTACTCTTTTTTTCCTTTTTCTAAATCATTCAAACAATTTTTAACTACCTTAGATTATGATTAGCCACCCAAGCACTTACAGTGCCGGTGGCTCCCCACAATTTGGACTCACTATACAGGGTGGTTCCCTTTCCACATTTTGATAAAACCACAGTTCCTTCTTGAATTTCTTCTTCGGAGCCAGTGTCTATGCCTTTGTACTCCCTGGCAGAGAGGGCAAGGCTATACATCAGTTTAGTCAACATCTAAATCAGAATGCTATGTTGGCTAACCGGTCTCATAATTACATTTTTCCTTCTACCTTAAGCATTTGGTGAAACAACTGGCCACGCTCCAAACATATCTTCTGGAACGTAAGCTCCCGGCTTTCAAACATTTCATATTAGACTTGCTTCATCTCCACAAGTACATGGTCAAATCAGCATATGACACCCTTTAATTGACCTCTCGTGCAGCAGCAATGTCAGTTGTTATGCACTGCCTTGCCTGGCTTACATTGTCTTGAGATCGACATTAATCACCAAGGCAGGCTAGCAAATGCCCCTTGTTTAGGGGACGAACTCTTGGCGCTTCCATGGACACAGCTACTTACTAGTTGTCTATCCACGAGACCAGGTGGGACACTCTGGTCATACCTAAAAAGATCCCTTTACCACAATCTTCTTAACAACGAAGCTTTGCTGCAAACCCTTTGCCTCCGACCCAGTCTCAACCCAGGAGACAAAGGCCACAACAGCAACCACGTCATCAACACCAAAGACAACAGGCTGCTCCACAAAAATCAACACAGCCTTTTGATATGTTTCTTCAGAGCATAGCCACCATCCTCATTCTACAGTTTATGCCTCAACCCATCGGAGGCCGTCTTCAGTTCTTCATAGATCACTGGGAGCTCATCACCTCAGATCTCTGGTTTCTCACCATCAAACAGCATGGTTACACACTCAATTTTCACATCCTGCCTTCAGATCACCTTCCAAGAGAGTCTGTTTTGGAGCCTGAACAGTCCTCCCTTCTTCTTCAGGAGGTTCAATCCCTTCTCCTCCTGAATGCCATCTAGGAAGTTTCCCTCAATCAACGGAATCAGGGATTCTCCTCCCTTTCCTTCTTGGTACCCAAGAAGATCGACGGATTGAGACACATTTTGGATCTCGGAGTTCTCAACAAATTTCTAGTTAAGGAGAAATTCGGGATGCTATCCCTTGCCCTGCTTTATCCTCTCCTCAATTGGAACGACTGGCTATGCTCCCTGGATCTCAAGGAAGCCTATACACATATCCCAATCCATCTGGCTTCCAGATAGTATCTTCATTTCCAGATCAATCATTGTCATTACCAATACAAGGTACTTCCCTTCGGCCTGGCATCTTCTCCCAGATTATTCATGAAGTGCCTGATTATAGTGACCGCATCTCTCTGTTCACATGACCTTCAAGTCTCTCCTTACCTGTACGACTGGTTGATCAAGGCTGTATCCTCTCAGGAAGTGGTCCAAGCAACATCTCAGACCATTTCTTTTCTTCATGCTCTAGGATTCGAAGTTAACTTCCCCAAATTGCATCTCATTCCGACTTAACGTCTACAGTTCATCGGGGCAATTCTAGATACCACTCTCATGAGAGCATTTCTTCCTCCAGATCGCCTTCAAGCTCTCATCTGTCTCTGTCAGAAACTGCTTCATCTTCAATCTATCTCTGCCAGGCACATGATGGTTCTTCTCGGCCACATGGCTTCCACTGTCCATGTCACACTTCTGGCTCCATCTTTGCACTCCTCAGTGGACCCTTACTTCCCAATGGTCTCAAGCAACAGATCATCTATCACAACATATATCTGTGACCTCATCTCTTCTGCAGTCGCTTCAGTGGTGGATGACCTCTTCCAATCTCTCCAGAGGTCTTCTTTTTCACTTGCTCCCTTATCACAAGGTCATCACAACGGATACATCCCCTTACGCCTAGGGGGCTCATATGGACTATCTTCAAACTCAGGGTCTTTGGTCTGCCAGGGAGCGGAAATTTCACATCAATTTCCTGGAACTCAGAGCCATGTTTTATGCCCTCAAGGCTTTTCATCATCTTCTCTGCCCCCAAGTCCTCGTAGCAATGTACTACATAAACAAGCAAGGAGACACGGGCTCTCTTCTGTTGTGTCAAGAGGCCCAAAAGAATCTGGACTTGGGCGACTGCTCGCAATCTATTCTTGAAGGCTGTCTACATTCAAGGGGAGAAGAATTCCCTAGCAGACAATCTTAGCAGAATTGTTCAGCCGCACGAATGGACCCTCAACTCTGCAACTCTCCAGTCCATCTTTGCTCAATAGGGCACTCCTCAAGTGGACTTGTTTGCGACTTCTCACAAACACCAGATGCCCCAGTTTTGCTCCAGACTTACTTTCCTCTCCATCTGGTAGCAGATGCCTTTCGCCTGGATTAGACAGGCCTGTTTCTATATGCATTCCCTCCACTTCCTCTCATGTTGCAAACTCTTTTCAAGCTCAAGAGAGAAGCAGCCACCATGATTCCCATTGCTCCACGGTGGCCCAAGCAACATTGGTTCTCCCTTCTACTTCATATCAGCTCCAGGGAGCCCATACCTCTTCCAGTATTTCCTACTCTGCTCACTCAGAATCAGGAATCACTGCTTCATCCCAACCTGCAATTGCTACACCTGACAGCTTGGTTTCTCTCAGGCTGAATTCATCTCTATTACATCTTTCTCAGCCTGTTTGTCAAATTCTTGATGCATTCAGGAAACCTGCCACTCAGCAATGTTATCAACAAAAGTGGACTCAGTTTTCTTGTTGGTGTTGGATTACCTTCTTCATCTCTCTGACTCTGGTCTAAAATCTACATATATCAGAGTCCATATCAGTGCTATTACTGCTTTTCATATGCCAGTCGAGGGAAAACCTCTGACTGCTCATCCTTTGGTCTCCATATTCATGAAGGGGCTTTTCAATGTGAAATCACCTCTCAAGCTTCCACCTGTCATCTGGGACCTTAATGTAGTTCTTTCCAGTTTGATGAAGCCTCCATTTGAACCAATGGCCACAGTTCATCTCGAGTTTCTTATCTGGAAAGTGGTCTTCCTTATTGCTCTCACCTCTGCCAGGAGGGTCAGTGAGTTACAAGCATTAGTAGCAGATCCACCCTTCACAGTTTTTCATCATGACAAGGTGGTTCTTCATAGACATCCAAAGTTTATTCCAAAAGTTGTCACTGAATTTTATCTCAGTCGATTGTTCTGCCAGTGTTTTCCCCAAGTCTCGTTCTTATGCTGGAGAAACGGCTTTACATACTTTGGACTGTAAAAGGGCTTTGGCCTATTATATTGACCGGACAAAGCCTCATCGAGCATCTCCCCCAACTGTTCATCTCTTTTGATCCAAAAAAGTTGGAGCATCCTGTTTCTAAGAGAATGATTTCCAACTGGCTGGCCGCCTGCATCTCTTTCTGCTATGCTCAGACTGGACTGGCACTGACAGTCGTGTCACAGCCCATAAAATTAGAGCTATGGCAGCTTCTATGGCTTTTATCAGATCTACTACCATTGAAGAAATCTGTAAAACTGCCACCTGGTCCTCAGTTCATACCTTCACTTTTCACTACTGTCTGGAGTCATTCTCCAGACAAGATGGGCACTTTGGCCAGTCTGTATTACAAAATTTACTTTCTTAAAGGCCAACTCTCCCACCATCCCATTTCTGTTAGCTTGGAGGTCACCCATCAGTGAGATATGCTGCCTGCATGTCCTGGGATAAAGCACAGTTACTTACCATAGCAGGTGTTATCCAGGGACAGCAGGCAGATATTCTCACAACCCACCCATCTCCCTGAGTTGGCTTATCTTAACTGAGGGACTGTGCGCCCTACGTCGGGCGGGAAGGCACTCATGCATGCGCGGTTCGGGCTATCATTAACTTTCTAGAGTCTTAAAGTGGCGATGCACTTTTAAAGTGGTCCTTACCTGGGATTCATTGGTGACATCACCCATCAGTGAAAATATCTGCCTGCTGTCCCTGGATAGCACCTGTGCTTTTTGGATCCAGCTGATACCCTTGCCAGGACAAGTCACCTTGGCCACCCTGTGAGTCTGGATTTGGAGGATGACCCTACGGTGTGCAGGCTTTTTAAGCATGATTCTGTTTCTTCTCATTGTTGATGTTCTGAAAGAGCTTAAATTGGATCCTCCTCCTTCCATTCAGGCTTCTGTCATGGATCACTCTAATGTGCTGTCTTCCTTATTCCCATCCCATCCACAACTTCTTGGGCTGGTTCAGCCATAGTGGGACTCTCTGGAGAGATCTTTTCGGCCATCTAAAGCTATGTTGAGGCTTTATCCACTGGCGCTTGATTTCCAGGAGGTGTTTGACAGCCTGTGGCGCAGGTTATCAGGCACACAGCCCTCCCTAGTGAGAGGGGTGTAATTCTTAAGGATTCTCAGGGTCAAAGAGTGAACATTATGTTGAAAAAGCGGCTGCGGCTGCTTCCTGTACAGCCTGAGCCTGTTATTCCAGATTGCGCAGTGCGTCTTCTGCGGACATTCCTCTCTGTCCTCCGCTGATACTGGATTGTGTGGATTATGTAGCAGACACCCTTTATGATCTCATTTGAGTTCTTAGCAAAGTTTCTGCTTATGCAGTGTTTGCGCACCGGACTCTTTGAATCCATCATTAGGCTGGGGAGCCTCCTCTAAGGCCACTCTAAGTCGACTTCCTTTCATGGGTCAGCTTCTCTTTAGTAAAGGCCTGGATGATCTCATGACCAGTGTTGCTGAATGCCGCCCTAAGTCTTTCCCTGTGAACAGGTCTTGTCAATCAGCAGGTGGAGATTGTGGTAATTTTTGTTCCTCCCGCAGGTTTCATTAGGGCTCTGTGGGATCTTCCTCTCAGAGATATTCCCTGGGCTACTGCCCTCATTACAACAGTTCCAATTCCAGGTGGCCTCAGGTTCCCGAGCAGCGGCTGCTCCTAAAAAGTCCCAATGATGCCAGGAGTCGGGCGGAGCTTCCTTGCATCGGAGGTCACCTTTCTCCATTTTATCAGGAGTGGACTCGTGTTTCCTCAGATCAATGGGTGCTGGACATCATTTGGGAGAGGTACATTTCTTTTGTCTGCCTCTGAATCTGTTTCTGGACTCTCCAGCGGGTCGGCCGGAAAAGGAGTCAGAGTCCATGCTACCGTGCAACATCTCTTAGACCTCAAAGTGATAGAACCCATTCCAGATCATGAATCGGGCTTAGGCAGATACTCTTTATCCTTAGGCAGATACTTCATCCTGCCAAAGAAAGACTCGGAAGACTGGAGACCCATTCTGGATCTCAAGTTGGTCAACTGCTTCTTGCGGATTCCTCATTTCTGCATGGAGAGGCCCTGTTCAAACCGGTGAAGGATGCTTCTCTTCTAGATCTTACGATCAAAACTGTCTTTCTGGTCGCCATTGTCTCAACACGGCTTATTTCGAAGCTTCAGACTCTTTCGTGCAGGGCACCCTACATACTGTACCTTCCTTCTTGCCAAAAGTGGTCTCTGCCTTTCATGTCAATCAGGAGGTTGCCTGCATTTCATCCAACAGGTTCAGAGCACAAAGATCAGATCTTAAATTGGATGTCCAGGGAGTCTTGCTCTACTATTTGGAGAGGACTAATGAGTTCAGGCTGACTGTTCACCTTTTTGTTCTGACTGCTGCGTCTTGCTGTGGTAAGCCGGCATCCAAGTCCCAGATCGCTAAATAGATTCAAATGGCCATTTCCACAACTTACATTGCCCGTGGCAAGCAGCCTCCAATTTCGATAAAAGCACACTCGACGAAAGTGCGTATGTGCTATGGGTGGAATCTTGCTCGATTTCATCCTGATGAAATTTGCTGGGCAGCTACTTGATCGTCTCTTCATACTTTTACATGGTTTTACTGAGTGGATGTGGAGGTGTGTTCTGATGCCGTTTTCAGGACCTCGGTTTTGAGTGCAGGCTCTTCTGTCCCTCCTTAGCTACTATTGTTTGGTATGTCACCTAGCATATGGAATCTGGAAGGGACGTAACAGAATAGAAGATTAGGTTTATATCTTCGATAATCTTCTTTCTGTTAGTCCTTGAAGGATTCCATACACTCAGTTGTTTAGAATAGCCTTTTTCTTTCTGACTCGGTTACTCTCCTTACAGGCTTGAAGATTTTCCAGCCAGTGTTCAGATCCTGTGGGGAGTTTCTGTAAGTATTTGCACTACTGAAAGTTTTTCTTGTGGTGTTCGTTGCACACAGCAGATTAGTTCTACATTGTTCCTCAATGTTTTTTTGAGTTGCCTTTGTGCCGGTTTATCACTTGTTAATAGTTTGCAGAGCAAACCAGTTCATGAATTACTTACATTGCTGGGGATCCTCTCCTGTACCCCTTTGCCATGGATTTGTTCAGGTATGTTGCTTGGCTTTGGGACTTAGTCTGAGAGCTAGTAAACATATCCAGTTAAGGGAGTGGAGTATGTGCTCAGAAAAGTTGTGGACTTCTGCAGGGACTAACAGAAGATTATCAAAGGTATAAACCTAATCTTCCAATTCACAGTATAAATCCTTATTTTTAAATTCTGAGGCAGTTGTGCTTAATGTTTGGTCACACTTTCTGATGTCTAGCAAATCATCATCCCCATTTTACAAAGCCGTGCTAGCAACTATCGCTGTAGTAATTGCCCCGAAGCCCATAGGGTTTTAAAAAACTTTGGGGCTTTTGCCACATGACAACTGCTAGTACGGCTTTGGGGAAAAAAAAGGGGGTATGTGTTTAGGTAGGGGAGAGGGAGAAGACATTACACAGGTGGTGCTCCTGTTTTAGCACTATTCAGATGACTGCAGAAATTGCAGCCCTAGCATAAATGGAGAAGACTTGGAATATTCAACTTAGAAAAGCAGATAAATTATCTACTTGTCTTTATATGTGGTCAGATACATTGAATGTTATCCCTCTAAGCTCAGACACCAAGGTTTAAAAAAAATAAAAAAATACCGAGGTATGAGCAATTTTTTGTTTTACTGGTAATTCTCAGCACAATAGCATGCAAATTATACACATGCTATGTGTGCGGAAAATCGCCAGTAAAGGGAGAGGAGGAGCTGTGCTCAGAAGAAAAATTGCTAGTACACCTCCATTCCCTGCTCTATTTCCTCACAGCCCCCCACCAACCAAGCCTGGTGGTCTAGTGGGCTGTTCCCCCTTCGACCTCCCCAGTACCTACCAGCAGCAAGCTTCCCCCCACCCACTACAGAAGCCTGGTGGATTTAGAGAGCCCTGATTGGCTAAGACGCTTAAGGTTCCTCCCAGGGGGTGTTTGAGCCAATCAAAGCCTTAGGCACCCTGTCCAGTGCATCCTGCAATACACAGGGAGGAGCCTATGGCCCCGATTAATTCAGACACCTGAAGCCCCTCCTCTGGGAGGGGCCTTGGGCATTTAAGCCAATCAGGACCTTGGGTCCCTCCCCATTCATCCCAGGATGCACCGGGAAGGTAAAGCCCTCCATTTTGGAGATGCAGACTGGGCAGGAGGATCTTGGGCATCCCTCCTGCTGTCTTCAGATAAGAGGTATGGAGGGGGTGGGGATGAGGGGAGGGCCAGGGGGCTGAGGTAGGAGGGAGTGGTAATCCCTTTTGCTTTTTTTTTTTTTCCTTCAATTTTGGGTGTAGGGAAGTAGTTAACAGCATTGGGGGGTATGGGGGTATATTTTTTTTGAATGGCACCTTAACTTAGGCACCAGTACGTGCTCTACCAGTGCCTAAGTTAAATCCAAAGCACCATTTAAAAGAGGACTTAAAAGAAATGGTGCTGTTTAGAGAATCTCGACCTCTATGCTTCCATTTCATCCCCATTCTGTTAAGCAGTGTAGTGCAGAGATCTATATTCTTCCTTCTGACTCGGTGCACTATCATTCCACTGGACATTTAAAAATTGAGTCTTTGGTAGACAAACAATTGTTTTCCACTCTGATTCTGTTGACAGTGGCAGAAGAAATTTTACCTTTGCCCTTACTGAAGTTCCACTTATTCTTGCAAAAATTAAATACCGTATATACTCAAATATAAGCTGAGGTAGCCCTTTATGTCCCCAAAAAGGAGGAAAAAGTCTGACTTGAATATAAGCCGGGAGGTTAATATTCAAGTACCCTGTGTTGCCAGGCTCTGCACCCGGCCCCCCACCCCACTCCACCTTACCTTCCTTCTGTGCCAGGCTCTACTGGGACAGGAGGGATCCCTCCCACCTATCCCCACCGACTCTAAAAACTTTTACTTCCTTCCCGCCTCCCCCGCATACCTTTTGAATTCCCTGGCGGTCTCACAGTGGACTGGGACAGGAGGGATCCCTCCTGTCCCTGCCTCCCCTGCATACCTTTCAATTCCCTGGTAGTCCAGTACTGAACCGAGCAGAAGCGTTCTACTTGTGCTCCTGCTCGGAGAAGACCCACTAACTGAATGGCTGCCATGAATTGTGACTTTAGTCTACCACTTCCAAGTATACCTACCCCCCTCCCCACCCCCACCCCCATAGCATCAGGGAATCCTAAAGTAAAAAGATGAGCTTTTAAGCTAGGCCTAAATCTAACATAAGAATGTTCCTTCTCTTAGAGCCGAAGGAAGAGAATTTTATAGGATGAAGCAGTACAGAAAGCTGAGTGATAGGTAGAATCCAGACATGAGCCATGAATTGGCATTGGCCAGTAGGAGAGCTCAGTAAGCAGCTGGGCACCTAAAAGGGTAAACAGGAAAGACAAATAAGAAGGGGAGCCAGAACAATTTTACATAATAAGGTTAGAATCTTATGCTTGATTTGAAAGAAGGTAGGAAGCCAATAATACTTTGCTAAGAGAGGAGTATAACAGTGATAGTGAGATATATCTAAGAAGTCAAATAGCTATATTCTCTACTGACTGAAGTCTTTGCAACAGTGATAAAGGAAGACCCACATAGACTATATTGCAATAGTCCAAGTTTGATGCTACCAAAGCATAAGTTTCATATGATGGATATGACAACAGTAGAAACATGATTTTACTGCTGATGTAATGTAGGATTTTGAAAGTCAGGTGTGAACCCAAACTACACCCAGATACCTGAAGGAGTCAACCAGTGTTATGGGAGACTGACAAAAAGTTGGGGTAAGTGAAAAAGATAGAAAGCGACTTATAACCCATAACATTACCGTTTTGGTAGGATTAAGCTGTAGGCAGTGGGAAGTAGGCTGCGTATTAGAAGCATCAAGACAACATTGTAGAGCTTGAAGATAATACTGCCTCCTTTTTAACCCGAAGCTCACAAGCATTAGCACGTGAAGACTCTTCATATGAGGTCTGTTCAAAACGTTCCAAGACTGATTTTATAAAAATTTATTAAACAACCTTACAACTTATTCCATTGGGTTCCCTTCAAAGTACTCCTCTGCCTACTTGTACACTTTCCCCACTTTCCACTTCTGTAAACAGTCCTTAAAAGCATCTTCAGGAATTGCCAAAGTTGCTGCTTTGAATTTTGCTTTATGTCCTCAATGGTGTCGAATCACTTTCCTTTCAGTGTGGATTTAAGTTTAGGAAACAAGAAGTCATCAGCAGGAGCCAAGTCAGGAGAGTAAGGTGGCTGGGGAAGAAGTGTTATCACGTTTTTGTACAAAATTCACAAATTTTGACATATTCAAAACACCTTCTGTGACATGTTCCGCATAAGCTACTATTAACATTTCATAAGTTTCTGTAGTGGTCTTACCCAGTTTAAAACAGAACGTCACACTGTAGCACTGCACATTGAGGTCACACATGATGAAAAATAGCCGATCACGAAAACACACTTTCACAAAAACTGCTGTAGCTCGGAATTGAAAACAGATATCAACAAATTGATAAAAGGAGGTTACTCATGAGGTTTCAAGCAACTCAACGCTGCCTAGTGCTTCTCAAAAGAATTTCCCATTTGCGCAAATTCAAACTGTCCTGGAACTTTTTGAACATACCTCGTACTTTGGACTGTCTTTGTAATGCTGGAGTTGAATGGATCACAATCTGACTAGGTTGCACCTTAACGCTGCGAAACTTATCTGTTAACTGGAGGAACCCAGAGTTTGGGAGTCACCCACATGTGTGCCAGATTCAATTTTACTTGCCAACAGAGGAAGCACAGTTTACTTATGGTGGATGTTCACCATATACAGAAAGATTATTCAGGCACATAACCCTCCCCATCTCCTGAAGAGTCATACTTGTTCTTGACCTATAGAACTAATTGAAGAACTTGAGGAGACCTTTGCATGAGATAAGGGTTATACAAGCTCACATCTTTCATTCTGATCACTGGGGGAGCTGTTCTGTCTCTAATGTGCCTTTCACAATCTTAAAATATATATATCAAGACTAGTGTTTAAGCCCGTTACAATAACGGGTGCTAGAGTAGATGTCTGTATGTCTGTTTTTTTGTTTTATTTGTCTCTCTCTCTCTCTCTCTCTCCCTGGACGCTGTCTGTCTGTCATTCTTTGTGTCTGTGTCTCTCCCTGGTCCCCTGCCTGTGCGTCTTTCTTTCTGTCTGTCTCCCTGGCCCCCCTGCTTGCCAAAGCAGCCTCCTTTCCCTCTCCCCCTCTTGTGCAATGCCTGCCTGCTTCTTGGCCCCCTTCTGTTCCCCCCCCCATGATTGCTTTCTGCCCCCAGAACAACCATCCCCCCAAAGCAGCCCCCTTTGCCTCTCCCCCTGTTGTGCAATGCATGCCTGCTTCGTGGCCCCCCTTCTATTCCTCCCCCCTCCCTGATTGCTGTCTGCCCCCAGCACACCCCTAACCCGAAACCGGGGCAGCCCCCTTTCGCTCTCCCTCTGGCCCCCTGTTGTGCCATGCCTGCCTGCTCCGTGGCCCTCTTCTGTTCCCCCCATGATTGCTGTCGGCCCCCAGCACAACCATCCCCCCAAAGCAGCCCCCTTTGCCTCTCCCCCTGTTGTGCAATGGCTGCCTGCCTGCTTCGTGCACTCAGCACAACCCTCCCACCAAAACAGCTCCCTTTTCTGGCTGCTCCAGGGCGCTTATTTTTTGGCTTCCCCTCCCGTTCTTACCTTCCTCCATGCATCCATGTTTCCTGCCGCCGCTGCCGCTCCTGTTCCTGTTCAAAGCGGCCTGCTTAGGTTCATGGGCGGCTGTATTGAACCTCGCAGGCCGCTCTCCATATGATAGCATGTTCCTTCTGACGCGATCGCGTCAGAGGGAACGTGCTTCATGTGGAGAGTGCCTGCGAGGTTCGCTACAGCCGGCCGTGAACCTCATCAGGCCGCTTAAAACAGGAGCGGCAGCGGTTGGTGCGGGAGGGGGGAGTCGTCGACGCTGCTGCGGCGCAAGGGGATCGGGGCCATGCTGCCAGCGGGATAGCCCTGAGCCCTCTCCCTTCTCCTCTCGCGCGCTGTGGAGGCGATCGTTGGCTGGCTGCGGTCCCGGCTTGGAGAGGGCAGGGGGTGCTAGCGGCCGGCAGCGGTGGAGAGCAGGGAAGAGCGCGCATGCCACTTGTCTTGCCTCGCGTGAGGCCAGACCGTAAGCCGCACATGCGCACTTCCTATGAGTGCTACAGCTCACAGAAAACGGACCCACGCATAGGAAGTGCGCATGCGCGGCTTACCGTTTTATTATATTAGATGACCAACGTTTATTATTGACTTTCATTAAGTATGTTTTAATGTAATTACAGGAAGAACTGGACCTCTGCTTGGGCAGTACTGCAAGGCTCATCTTTATTTTTTCCTAAAATCCAAGGAAGTGGAGCAAGTTGGGTAAGGATCTAGATCTATTTCTTGTTAAAAAAATCCCAATAACAAACAAACAAACAAAAGCCAAGAAAATGATGGCAATATAGATGTCATCAGACCTTTTGTGTCATGTTATGTGCAGAATCTTTGATTTCCTGTGATCCAGCAATAAGGAGGCCCTTGTGGAATTGTTTGGTCCCTACAGAAGAGCATGAAATTAGGGGGTAGAGAGCAGGGATTTCCCTTACTCTAGTCATGTCCCCTTGCATCACCATCCCATTTCTTCTCCTCTCCTCTCTTGCTCCCCTCATATTCATGGTATTCACACACATGCCTATCCCCAGCAGAACTTCTTTGCCATGCTTTAGCATATTTTACCCTCCTATCTTAATCTTCCTCTCCTTTCCTGTTGTGGTATGTTTAGGGCTGCATTTCAATGAACATTTTTAATTGTGGGGCATAGCCAGCAGTCTGTTCGGCACAGGGGTAGTCTGGGAGGCCGTACATTTCCGTTCCCTCCTTCCCCCACCTCATGTTAGGTATCATACCCTTTGCTGGTGGGGATGCCAGAACCCTTCCAGTCAAAGAAATCCACTGCTAATGCTGCCTCCTTCCTCTTTGTACTTCCTCAGTTGCAAGGAAATCAGCAGGATGCCTCCAGCCACTATTGCCAGCACTCCCTAATCATGCTTAGTTCATGCATGAACTGAACATCCTTGGGGAGTACATCAGTGGCTGAAGGCATGCTGCTGACTTCCTTGCTCCAATACAAAGAGGAAGGGGGATGACTCAGCAGATTTATTTTGGCTGGTGGGGCTTCAGCTACTTCATAGCCATTGAATAGGTTCTGCAGCTTTGGAGGGGGCCGGGGCCCAGGTCTGCAAAGTCATCCCCCAGCTATGCCACTGATTTAAGGCCAAATGTCTTCCTTTCTCTTGTCCTCAGGTCCAGCTCTTTCCCTTCATCCCCTCTACCCCCAGATTTATTATCCTTTTTATCTCTTTGTTTTCCTCTCTCTCTCTCTCTCTTTCCCCCCCTAAGTATAACATAGCTCTCCATTGCTCCCTATTTTCCCCTGTGTACAGTCCAGCATCTTGCCCTGCTCATGGTTCTCTCTCAGTTGCCTCTCTC
Source organism: Geotrypetes seraphini (assembly GCF_902459505.1). Classification (NCBI taxonomy): domain Eukaryota; kingdom Metazoa; phylum Chordata; class Amphibia; order Gymnophiona; family Dermophiidae; genus Geotrypetes; species Geotrypetes seraphini. Next base: position 447,976,532 of record NC_047085.1, on the reverse strand, counting down.
TCTGGACCTAGCCAGAGTTCTCAATCAGGTCACTACATCCCATACCCACACCCAGTGTACTTTTTCAAATTCAGGCAACTCTTCTTCCCTTCTACGCCAGCGGCAGCCTTAGTGTGTCTGCTTCAAGCAGCCTGCACTGGGCCTTTCCTGCTGACCTGCAAGTTCAGCAAAGAGTCAATGTGGATCACAGAATAATTACCCCTTACTTATTATGTATGTATATTTAAAAGGCATTATCAAAGAAGTGTTCAATGCTTTTCAAAAATCATAATATGAATCTAATTGTCTTAATTGAAGTGGCAAACTATACCAAATTTTAGGTGATTGATTAACATACAGCCCTAGTTATGTCATAAATTTATAACTCACCTTTTCCCTATAAGGTCCAAAGCAAAGTCACAATTGAGGAGTCTAGTGAATAGCACTAGGAATATTATTAATTCAAAAATTGTAATACCATATTTTTTTTTTTTAAGTATTTATAAAAATACTTCAATTTTACATAAGAATAGCCTTACTGGGTCAGACCAAAGGTCCATCAAGCCTAGTAGCCTGTTCTCACAGTGGCCAATCCAGGTCACTAGTACCTGGTCAAAACCCAAAGAGTAGCAACGTTCTATGCTACTGATTCAGGTATTGGCTGGATACCAGAAGGAAGCGACTTCCAAGTTTTAGCACAATAGAAACAGAATGAACTTTCTAAAAGTCATTTTACTCTTAAGCCTGAAACTGATGGAAAGCAGAGAATACCTTGATTCATTTTATCAGATACTTGACATACTAGAGGTATCTTGGAAGTAGCAATAGAGCTTTTAGAAGACCAGAGATCTTTGGTGTCTTGTGCAGTTTAGACACTAAAAGGCTCATAATCGAAAGAGAAATACGTACAAAAACTGGCCTAAGTTGGCATTTGGACGAACATTGTTCAAATACATCCAAGTACTGATAATAAAAATGGGTTTTAAACGTATTTCTAAACGACCTAGGCCTTCATAGTGCCGCTGAATGACCAAAGCTAAACGGGGCGTTTCAGGAGGAGTGTCGAGGGTGGGAGTTGGGTGGGACGTGAGCTAGATTAGACTTAGTCATACAGCATGTATAACCAAAAGTTATACAGCCCAGGATCGACGGAACTTGGACATTGTGACTTAGACCATGTAAAACATGGTCTAAGTCACAAAAACCCACCTAAAGTCACCAGATAAGCACTTCAAACACATAAAACAGACCCCCACATACTACCCCAGTGATCACCGACCCCCCCCCCCCACCCCCTTAAAAATATTAATCACACCTTTAAAATTCAGCCTCCAGACCATCATCACCTGGCAGCCTAACATAGGAAAGCCTAGTCGTCCATCACAGAGGCGGCTTAAGCCGTCTTGAGGGTGGGTTAGGAACTCATGGAGAGGAAGACCCATGCCCATAAGCCCCTGTAATCACTGCATTGGTACTTAAATATGTGCACTCCCCTATACACCCCCAAAACCCTTTTTTACTGGCATATAAGTGACTCCTGCAGCCATAAGGGCTATTAGAGTGGTAGATAAGTGGGTCTAGGGGATTCTGGAGATGGTTTGGGGGGCTCAAGAAGTCGCAAGATTGTTGGCTGTATATAAAAATAAAGTTATTATTATTATTATTATAAGGGAGCTGTAGTGAGGAGAAGACATGGCACCCTTTATATGAAGTTCACAGCAGTGCCCTGTAAGGTACTCCACTATTTAGGTGGCATGTCTGGGTGTTCAGTCCATCACTTTGCAGACCCCTCCCACGTCCAACAGGGCTTGTTCTAGGTGTTTTTGACTTGGACGAAAATGTGGTATAGCGACTTGGACGATCGGATCGGCAAGACGTATACTTAGACGATTTTCGAAACAAAAAAAATTTTGGATGTATTTTTTGAAAATGTGTCCTAGGCTGTTTTTTACTTTGGACGACTTGCGACTTAGACAAAAACATACTTAGATGTCCCTTTCGATTAAGCCCCTCTGCACAAAAAGGGTTGCAGAGCAGAGGCTGCGAACTACAGACCAATGAGTCTCACATCGATAGTGTGTAAAATCATGGAAACACTAATTAAACGTAAATTAGACACGATCTTGGATGAAGGGAATCTAAGGGATCCTAATCAGCATGGATTCACTGAGGGTAGGTCATGCCAATCCAATCTCATCAGCTTCTTTGATTGGGTAACAGGAAAGCTAGACTCGGGAGAGTCTCTGGACATAGTGTAAGAACATAAGAAGTTGCCTCCGCTGAGGCAGACCAGAGGTCCATCTCGCCCAGCGGTCCGCTCCCGCGGTGGCCCATCAGGCCCATTGCCTGAGCAATGGTCTCAGACTATCCCTATAACCTACCGCTACTCTTATCTGTACCCCTCAATTCCTTTATCCTCTAGGAACCTATCCAAACCTTCTTTGAAGCCTTGTAACATGCTCCGGCCTATCACAGCCTCCGGAAGCGCGTTCCATGTGTCCACCACCCTCTGGGTGAAAAAGAACTTTCTAGCATTTGTTTTAAACCTGTCTCCTTTCAATTTTTCCGAGTGCCCCCTTGTACTTGTGGTTCCCCATAATCTGAAAAATCTGTCCCTGTCTACTTTTTCTATACCCTTCAGGATCTTGAAGGTTTCTATCATGTCTCCTCTAAGTCTCCGCTTTTCCAGGGAGAACAGCCCCAGCTTTTTTAGTCTGTCAGTATATGAGAGGTTTTCCATACCTCTTATCAGTTTAGTTGCTCTTCTCTGGACTCCCTCAAGTACCGCCATGTCCTTTTTGAGGTACGGTGACCAATGCTGGACACAGTACTCCAGATGCGGTCGCACCATTGCACGATACAGTGGCAGGATGACCTCCTTTGTCCTGGTCGTGATACCCTTCTTAATGATACCCAACATCTTGTTTGCTTTTCTTGAGGCTGTGGCGCACTGTGCCGACGCCTTCAAAGACGTGTCCACCATCACTCCCAGGTCTCTTTCAAGGTTACTTACCCCTAGCAGTGATCCTCCCATTTTGTAGCTGAACATCGTGTTCTTTTTCCCTATATGCATGACCTTGCATTTCCCTACGTTAAAGTTCATTTGCCATTTTTTGGCCCATTCTTCTAGCGTCGTTAGGTCCCTTTGCAGATCTTCGCAGTCTTCCATGGTTTCAACCCTGCGGTAGAGTTTGGTGTCATCCGCAAATTTAATAACTTCGCAATTTGTTCCCGCCTCCAGGTCATTAATAAATATATTAAACAGGAGCGGTCCCAGCACCGACCCCTGCGGAACTCCGCTCGTGTACTTGGATTTCAGCAAGGCTTTTGACAGCGTCCCACACCGCAGGCTTCTAAACAAGATGAAATCGATGGGGTTGGGCGAAACAATAACTGCATGGGTCAACGATTGGCTTAGTGATAGACATCAGAGGGTGGTGGTCAACGGTACCCTCTCTGAAACATCGAGAGTGACCAGCGGAGTGCCGCAGGGCTCAGTCCTGGGTCCACTCCTTTTTAACATATTCATAAGGGACTTGACACAAGGGCTGCAGGGTAAGGTAACATTATTCGCCGATGACGCCAAACTATGCAACATAGTAAGTGAAGGCTGTTTGCAGGATAATATGACACAGGACCTTCTTGCGTTGTAAAACTGGTCCTCAACATGGCAGCTGGGATTCAATGCTAAGAAATGTAAGGTCATGCACCTCGGTAGCGGAAATCCATTCAGAACTTACACCTTAAATGGAGAAACATTGGCTAAGACCTCAGCAGAACAAGATTTGGGAGTAATCATCAGTGCAGACATGAAGGCGGCCAAACAAGTTGAAAAGGCCTCATCCAAGGCAAGACAAATGATGGGATGTATCAATAGAAGTTTCGTCAGTCGGAAACCAGAAGTCATAATGCCACTGTACAGGACCATGGTGAGACCTCATCTGAAGTACTGTGTACAATTCTGGAGGCCACATTACCGTAAAGACGTGCTTAGAGTCGAGTCGGTTCAGCGGATGGCCACTAGGATGATCTAGGGGCTCAAGGGTCTCTCGTACGAAGAGAGACTGAACAGATTGCGGCTCTACACTCTAGAGGAACGCAGGGAGAGGGGGGACATGATTGAGACATTTAAATACATCACAGGACGTGTCGAGGTGGAAGATGACATCCTTTTTCTCAAAGGACCCTCGGCCACAAGAGGGCATCCGCTTAAACTTAGAGGGGGGAAATTTAGTAGTGACACCAGAAAGTATTTCTTCACGGAAAGAGTGGTGGATCACTGGAACAGGCTTCCGGTGCAGGTGGTCGAGGCCACCAGCGTGCTTGACTTCAAGAATAAATGGGACATCTACGTGGGATCCCTACGAAGTCGAGTTAAGGAACTGGGTCATTAGCATTCAGACTTATTGGGGTGGGTCAGTAGAGTGGGCAGACTTGATGGGCTATAGCCCTTTTCTGCCATCATCTTTCTATGTTTCTATGTTTCTAAGGAAGATCTCTGGTTTTCCACATGGTTCAAACTCCCAGGATTCCAAGTAGAGAGTTGCGGGGGTCAGACATCCCACTCGTCCCTGTCAGGATCCTCTCCGTCCCCACCCATCCCCGCAAGGAATTACCTCCATCCCCGCCCGTCCCCATAAAAAGCAGCAATTACTTCTGACAGGATCATCAATTCTACAGTTTCTTTTGTGTTTGCGCTACTGTTTTCCTTGTGGAATCTTTTTGGTGGAATCCTTTTTTTGTTTTCTGTTCAGGTAATTAACTTATAAACCCCCTCTTTTACTAAGGCTGACGTGTCCATTATATTATATGGACGAACCCTGCTTCCAAAGCCTTCCATCCCCGTGGGAGTCCTGTTGGCTAGAGGGGGATCCCAGTGGGAGTCCCGTGGATTAGGGGGATTCCCGCAGGACCAGCGGGATTCCCATGATCCCCGTTCCCGTGCAGACCTCTAATTCCAACCAGCAGTAAAGGATGATGTAGTCTGAAATATTGCTGCACTCTTCCTCATGTTAACTAGCCCAGGGAGCGGTATATGTCCAAGAATCTCAATATTATCTTCGTGCTGCTTCCTCTTCCGTTGGCCCACATTGGCTTCATAAGTTCTGTTGAGGGGAGTTTTTGTGTCAGAAAACATATGAGCAGAAGCTTGAATATTTATGCTTTAGAAAAGGGATGGGGAGATTCAACTATTTAAACATTTGTATTATAAGACATTAATGAGCAAGAAAATCTTTTTCAAAGAATGGCAAACTATAGAACTGAAGTTACAAGTAGGTAATCTTAAGAGCAACATCAAGAAATACTTTCTTGCAGAAAGGGTGGTGGATGCCTAGAACACCCTTTCAGTGGTGGGATAAAACTAATGGATTCCAAAAGGCATAGGATAAACAGAGGTTCCCTATGTAGCATGAGGATGGATTTAAAGCCAAATATAAATGACTTTCTCATTTCAAAAAGGGCATAGAGGGGTGTAACCTGCTTGATGTGGAAGGTACAACTCTAGCTGCCTTATTGGGCAGACTAGTTAGACCACACTGGTTTTTATCTACTGCTATTTACTATGGGACTCATAATAAAAAAAAAAGTCTAAAAAGTGGCCTAAATGGTTACTTGGACGATCAAAAAGCCTGATCGTCCAAGTAATCAAAGCTGGTTTTAGACATATCTAAAACCAGCTTAGGCCTTTCCCCTGCCTCTAAACGCACGGAGAGAAAAGAGGCATTTTTAGAGGCGGGGAAAGGGCGGGTGGTGGGCGGGAAGTGGGCCAACCTATACCTAGGCTTACAACACGTATAACCAATACATTTGACAGGTTGCATAGTTGGCACGTATACGTTTGACTTAGACCAAGTCAAAACAAGTATAAGTGCCAAAAAAGGGGCTGCTGAGCTGATGGCGGCTGGCGCAATCAGTTCAGCGGCCCGGCAACCTACCCACCCCCACCGCAACCATCGCGGCAGGAGAGATGCCTCATCTCCCCTATCGCAATGCGATCACCCCTCTACCCAAACTGCTGCGACCCGCGGCAGGAGAAATGCCCAATCTCTCCTGCCGCGGGTTGTGGCAGTTCCTGTAGAGGCGTGATCGCATCGCAGCAGGGGAGAAAGCCAATCTCTTCTGCCATGATACATCACCCCCCCCACACCCCCGACAACCCAAGTCCTCCTGGCCACTCAACCCCCACCTCCTACAAGATCGGACAGGAGGGAGCCCAACCCCTCCTGTCCAGGCGGACCCCCTACCCCCACTAAAATAGGGGCAGGAGGGATCCCAGGCCTTCCTGTCCTCAACTCAACCCCCCCAAGACTGCCCCTCCGAACCCCTGATCGGCCCCCCACTGACACGCAATCCTACGAGCCCCCCACCCCCAATCCCACCCCCCCGTACCTGGACATCGTTGGCTGTACAGACGGGTTCCAAGCCCACCCGTCCGGCAGGCCAGCCAGCGCAAGAATGGGTCTGGATTGGCCCAGGCAGCTCAAACCCCGCCCATAGGTGGGGCCTGAGGTGCCTGGGCCAACCAGATTAGGCCCGGGAGCCTTGGCCCCTCCTGTGGGTGAGGCCTTAGGCACATGGACCCAACCTGGCCCATGTGCTTAAGGCCCCGCCCCCAGGAGGAGCCTAAGGCTCCTGGGCCTATTCTGGTTAGCCCAGGCGCCTCAGGCCCTACCTGTGGGCGAGGTTTGAGCCGCCTGGGCCAATCCGGCCCCATTCCTGTGCTGGCTGGTCTGCCGGACAGGCGGGCTTGGCCCCCGTCCGTCTGGCCAACGATGTCCAGGTACGGGGGGGGATTGGTGGTCGTGGGGTCGGCGGGTGGGGGGGGGCTCATGGGTCAGTGGGGGGGTGCCGATCAGGGGTTCGGGGGTGGTCGTGGGGGGTTGACTCGAGGGCAGGAGGGCCTGGGACCCCTTCTGCCCCTATTTTAGTGGGGGTGGAGGGTAGGGGGTCCACCTGGGCAGGAGGGGTTGGGCTCCCTCCTGCCCAATCTTGTAGGGGGTGGGGGTTGAGTGGCCAGGTGGGCTTGGGCTCCCTCCTGGCCGGATTGGACTTGGCGGGGGAAGGGTTTGGGGATCGCGGGGCAGGAGGGCTTGGGCTCCCTCCTGCCCCAAATGTAATCAGGGGTGCCGCGGGGCAAGATGGCTTTTGCTTCCTCTTGCCCCGATGTCGTGGGGGGGGGTGTGGATTCTCCTGGCTCCTCCGCCTAAAAGCCCTTGTTTTGGACGTTTGGGGCTTAGGCTTTTTTTAGATTATATAGTATAAGTTTAGATGTAGTGGTGTTCTGGGTGTTTAAACAGCTGAACGTAGAGGCAGGCCAGTATAAAAAAAAATCTCCTTTTGGACGTATTTTTTGATAATGGACATTTTCCCTGCTTCTACTTTCAACGTTTAAGGCCTTAGGCCAAAAGGGGACTTAGACATTTTTATGATTATGCCCCTCTATGTTACTATGTATGTCTAGAGTTGAAAGGGCTTCCAAATTCACGAGGCAGCCAGGAATACTAAGGCCCACAAATTATCTCCCAAGGAGAGATGCTCATACCTTGGATTTTTCAGAATGCTATGCCCTTTCCATATATTTCGTTACCAGCTCTTCTGGAGCCAGTATACTCAAAGACTTTTTGCATAAGATTGAAGAGCTTACAGATTTTCTCCTTCAGAATAAATTTGCAGAAATGGTCAGGTTGATCTTTGATATTTTTAAGTTGATCAGCAATAGATGGGTGTTCAAAACTACCCTAAAGTTTCTTCCTAACTTACTGTCAGCTTTCCACCTTAATCCAGTCAATCATGGTACCAACAATATTGAATATACTTGATATGCTTTGAATTGCAAAAGAGACTAAGTCTTCTACCTGTATTAGACTAAGTCTTTTTAGAAAGCTGTTTGTTATTTTGAAACTAAAACACCTATGACTGCCACTGCCAAACACAACTTATCCAGTTAACTGGTCAATTGCATCTCCTTCACATACGTTTGAGCAGGCCACATCTAGTGGAGCATGTCAAGGCTCTTAATGTCAGAGCCATAGCTTCATCAGTAGCACACATGAAGGTCAGCCTCTATGAAGAAGATGTGCAAAGCTACAACATGGATTTTGATTCATATATTTCATATCAATATTATTGGGAACAAATTCTAAACAGGACAGTAGGCTTGTTTAGACTATTCTGCATAGTCTTTGAGGTTTGGAATCTAACTCCATCCACCTCCAGGGCCCATTTTACTGACTTCTATTCTTTGAGCAAAATAAGTACATTAACAAACAAACCTAAATGAATGCAGATGAAAAAGACTTATTGTAACAAACGAAAAAAACAAACAAACATTTTGGCAGTATCTTTGTTCCCCGTTCCTTTTTTGGTTAATGTTTACTGTAGCTAGGAAGTCCCAATTGTGAAGACTCCACATGCTGTTTGTCCTCTGAGAAAGCCAGGATGCTTTTTTCTAAAATAAGCTATTTGATAACTGATGAAGCTTTTCGTGGTGGTGATGTACAGGAAGTGATGCTCAAAGTGTTGCAAAATGCTTCTAAAATATTATTTGAGGGCATTGTTTTCCGGTGTGGGTTCTGTAGGACATCACCTACATTGAGAACTTGCATCCTGCTGACCTATGGAGAACAGCTGCTATAGGTAAGTAACTTGGTTTTTCTCTACTTTAAGTATAACAGCAACTTGCAGTTTAGTAATAGCAGTTCAAATTACTTGAGAAGCAATCTTTTTAGTTCTTATCTTCTCATATACTTGTTGGGGGGAATTCTTATAAACTCTTCCATGTGTGAGGAGAAACCCCCAGATTTAATAAATCCTTCACTAGCAAAGTCTGAGAAGCATCTTGTCCTAAAAGAACTGTAGATACCAGCTCATCCTAGAACAAAATAAATAAAAGTTTATTTAAATACTGTCATAACTGGTGTCTAGGCAGTTTAAAAAAAGAATAAGAGATTGCAATCCTAATAAAATATAGTAAAAAAGGAAAATACAAAAATCAAAAGCTTAAGAGTAACCATACTTGGTCAGACCAAAGGTCCTTCTAACCCAGCATTCTGTTTCCAATAGTAGCCAATCAAGCTAATTGTTGGAACCGCACTTACTCCCTCCTCCCCCAGCGAACTCTGTGCATGGACAGTGCAAGCAGTAATTCACATGCTGCACGTGGCTGGCCCACAAACCTTCCCTCTGATGTCAACTTTTGACATCGGAGAGGAGGTTTCCGGGTCAGCTGCTTACGTGTAGCATCTGAGTCGCGTCTCTACACAGAGTTCGCTGGGGGCGGAGGGAGTGAGTGTGGTTCTATCGAGTAACTGAATCGGCTTTGGGGGGGGGGGTGATGCCTGGCAGCAGCTTCAGCGGGGGAACAGGTGGGCAGGCAGGGATCCCGGTGGCAGTAGCTTCTACTGATGAGCAGGGAATATCCTCCGCAGTGGCCAGGCCACAATTGGCCCGCATACCCCCTAAGGGAACTGTTATTAACCATTATAACTATAAATTTATATTCTAAATGTTCGGCTGAATTTAGAAAAACAAGTTATCTGTGCAAATGCCATAAATACTTCAATGTGTGGGGTAGATTAATTGAAATCTATGCATTGAAAATCCAAATGTCCAAATTGTGATTTTTCTCTGTAGTGTTTGCTGCTTCTGTTCCAGTATATTACTTTTGTATGTTGCTTGATTTGCTAGTTTCACTTGTACATCTTCTTGCTGTGTGAATTGATTTGTGACCTTCATTTTTCTTCCCTTTTTTCATCAAGTCTTTTTGCACATGGTGCTCGATCCCTGAGCTGCTCTTCTCGCTGTTAGCCACCTGGAAAAATTCTGTTAGCCATCGGCCTGCCATCTGCTATGTAAACTACAATCGTGTTTCTGCTATCACTGTATGTGTACACTTGCATGCTGGTTGCCACCATATTATTTTTACTACCATAACCTTTTTGTTTATTATTCTTATAGCAGTTTTTGGTTGATTGACTTTGAGTATTTTTTCCATAAAGGCAAAATGAGAAAACCATGTAAGAATATTTGACCTTTAGTCCATGAATAAATATATTTGACTTGGGCATTTAACATTTTTTTACATGTCCAAAATGAGCCTTATTTGTATTGCTGCTTCTTTCATGTGATGTTTTATACATTTTTTCTTGCTTTTTATACTAAAATATAGAGGGGCATTTTCAGTAGGACAACTAAATCTGAGTTTAGACATTTTGTGGAACATGCACAAAAATCCAGTACTAAAGGAGGCCCATTTTCAAAATTTCAAGACGTCTATCTTGTTTTTTCGAAAATGAATGTGCTCTGTGCATCTATCTTTCTGAATCATTTTTGGGGAAAAAGCATGTAGAAAAATGTGCACAAAACAAACCATTGGGATTTAAGAGGGGCCAGCATTTTTAGTAGACTGACCACACAGTCATCCCAGCAGAGCAGCGGGGCACTGCAGTGAACTTCACATAAAAAGTTTCAGGTATACATCTCACCATAACCTCTTTATAGTGTATGGTGAGCCCTCCAAAACCCACTGTACCCAAAAGTACATCACACTAATAGCCCTTATTCCTGCAGGTGTTACCTATAACTCGTATGTGGGAACAGTGAGATTAGGATGGCATTTTGAAGGCTCACAAATTCTACCATAAGTGTAGTGGTTAGAGTGGAGTATGGGCCTGAGACCCCATCTCTATGGTCCAATGCACTGTCAACTAGGCTTCTCCAGGAACCTGCTTTCTGTTCTACTAGGACTGGCCATAATATCTGAAGCTGTCATACAGGCAGGTATATACTGTTTCATTCACATCTTTGGGGTGGGGGGGGGAGGGGGATCAGGTGACCACTGAAGGGATTTTTGGGGGGAGGGTGTCATCCATCCCTCCAGTGATCAGATTGAGCACCTTTTGGCACTTACTACTTGTTAAACAGGTATAGCCTCAGAAGTCCAAATTATGCTCGGAACATATTCTTAAATGTTTGATTATGGCAGAGAAACATCCTAGTCATAAGCCCATCCTAGTCCTGTCAACACCATGCTTCTAACTTGCCCCTTTGAGATTTAGACAAACTGCAGATGAACTGTATGTTCTAGACCAGGGGTGGGCAATTCCGGTCCTCGAGAGCCAAAGGCAGGTCATGAATATCCTGAAAACCTGACCTGCCTTTGGCTCTCGAGGACCGGTCTAGAACATACAGTAGGTTTCAAAAATAGTGAATTGGGAAGGTTTGGCGAGAAAAAAGTCCATCTATCCCTTTATGCTACTTTTTGGATTTTCTTTTATGAAAATGTGCCCCATAGTCTATTAATTCTTTAATTTTTATATACACGGCTAATGACATCACTTAACTGCCAAGAAAATTTTAACCACTGCTTATGGAATCATTTTAATTAAACCAATATAGCCAAGTGATAGCTTAATTTTTTTAACCTAAAGAAAGCTAGAGAGTAATGAGAAATAAAACACTTTCTGTAAGAATAGAGAAAAATATCCATATCTAGTGAAGCTGTATCAAAATAAAAATCACAAACAGAAGGTTATAATGTTTTTAAGACGGAGAGTTGGGAAAAAGTTTAGACAAGTTGTAAATATATTCTAAATGAAAATATAAGAAATGTTTGGATATGTTTGGATTAATTTGGAAATTAGATATAAAGACTAATGAAACAATAGCCAAGAACCAGGCAAGGTGATATTTTCAGCAATATATATAGTGCTGTTACATTGAAGGGGCTATTTTTGTCTACAGAAAAATAAGATTACTTTCACTATGATTTGATTGCAGATGCTATAGTAAAATGTTATATTTTCGTATGAAACACCATGATTTAATTTTCATATAGTCTGCTGGTAGACAACTGCTAGTAATCTATATCTGTCTATAGCTAACAGGGCAATTTGTGATACCTGTTGGGAACCTAAAGGATATATACATATGAGGTAGTATGCAGGGCTAACCTACTGTGAGACTAAGAGGACTTGAAACAACATGATGCAAGGCACAGAGAGCTATTGTTTGTGGAGGGCATACCAGGTAGGATAGAGAAATTATACTGTCTTTATTCTTGAGGAGGGGGTAACATGCCTGGCACATAGGTGGTGAGGTTGGGCTGGGAAGGTGTCATCTGCAGGAAAAGGGGAGTCTGGATCCTTTGGTAAATTTCACTTGGTAACAGCTAGTAAATAAGCTTTTGACTCTTCAGAGGTTATCTTGTCTTTCTATCATATAATGTTCTTGTCTGTTTGAAAACAAATGCATTAGGAATGTCAGGATGCCACCCATGCAGTAGTTGAGCATGATTTTTTAATAGTCTGGCTTAGTGGAAAGAAAACTGCAATGAAATTAATACCTCCCAATACATTACATTTTATTATTTATACATGGCACAGAGAGTTCAAATGAAGTTTATGTACAGAAAGCTAAGAGTTGAACAATTCTCTTTCCGCAGTTAAACAGATCTCATGCTTTAGTTTAAACACACTTGACTGCAAGGTTCAAGTTTCATCCATTCTGCCCCAAAAGACAAGACTGCACTTTCCACTCTGCGTAGGTTGTAGTCATTCATGCTTAAACACTAGTTGGCAATTTTGCCATCATGCCAACCTTATATCAACAGATGCATAAGATGCAGTTTTGGGACAATTATTTTACAACCAAAAGTATCGCTAACAGTATTTAACTTGTTAATCTCAACATGCACAGCACCCTTGCTGGTAGCATATGATAAAATGATATATTTGATCTTCATTTGTTTTTTGCCATTTGTGGGACACAGACTGTAGAAGTCCATATGGCATTGGCCTTGGTTCCCAACTATTTGTCCAACAGAATACTTCAACAGCCATGTTTTGTCTTAGCCCTCCTATTTAGGCAACCGTTGTGCTTATCCCACTTATTTTTGAATTACTTCACTGTTTTTGACTCCACCACCTCTCCTGGAAGGACATTCCAGGCATCCACAACCCTCTGTGAAAAAGTATTTTCTGAATTTACCCCCCAAGTCTACCACCCTGAAATCTTCATTCATGTCCTGTAGTTCTACTGTCTCCGTGTTTCTGGAAGAAGTTTGTACATCAGATAATTACTTAATTTTAACAAATAGTTTGACATATTTATATATTACTGAATCTTTAAGAAGCACAATGAATGTGCTGCTTATTTGAGTAATTGGGTTTGTTTTACCATCGGGTCAAAATGGAAATAAGTTTGGGAAGCACTGCTCTAAAATTCTTCAGGCTCTTCCCTTCAAGGTCCTACACTGGGTACCCCAGATCTCTCAGGAACTCCTGCAGTACACTTTACAGAAGACAGTTATTTCGAAAATACAATATTTCTTGAACTTTAAATTCCATGTCAGTGCATCTAGACTCATATATCCAAATTATCAGTCATCAGCACATGTACCCTATAGGAAGAGAGGGAAATACCAGAGATCTCCCAGAATTATTCAGTCTCCCTTGCTGACTGACCAATATGTATCAGTTCCAGTTCTTTAGTTTATCATGGACTTCTGACTGTTTTTGAAATGGAATACACTTTCTTTGTCCACCAACATTTATCAGTTATATCAAAAATCACTTACAACTTTCAGGCTTAACAGCAGACTCTGGTTGGGTTCCTCAGAGGCCCACTGGAAAACAGCTGTTGTAGTAATCAGCAAGGTATTCACCACTTTTCTCCAGACAGGAGGGGCAGAAGATGTAGGATTTGAAAGGCCGGGGGGGGGGGGAGGGAAGGTAGAAGAAAAAAAAGAAATTGGAGCGGAAAATACTTAACCTAGTTATCTAGAAGTCCAAGTTGTTCCAGTTACAAACAGGGAGGGGAAGGACAGATGGATTTGCAGCACTATTTTAGTGCAGAGCAGGGGCATAGACAACATTGGATTTTTAGGTGGCCCAGGTAGATTGGGAGGGGGCAATACATTTCCTCTCCTCCCCGCCACATTCATTACCTTTGCTGGCAGGGATTTTCATTGCCTGCAAGCCAATGAAATCTGCTGCTGGAACTGACCCAGCTCTGCCTCAGGGAAGAAGTCAGCATACTCCCATACTTCCACTGACATCATTATTCCTTGTGCAAACTGAGCATGCAGGAGGAATACTGATTTCGGTGGAAGAAAGGGAGGCTGCTGACGTCTTCCCTACTTGGGGCAGTTCTGACAGCCAGTTAAAGGGTGCTCCAACTGGGGAGGGGACCTGAGCCAAAGATGGAGGGGACTAGGCCCCCTTTCTCACCACTGGTGCAGAGCAGGCAGCAGCAGCTGCAGGCTAAGGACCAAACGTGCCAGCCTACTGGCACTTGTTTAGGCTTCTGCTATTGCTGGTTCTTCTGTCAGCAGCATTGGCTACTTTGCCCCTTTCCTCTTTGAGGGGAGGGTGTTCAAAGTAAACTGGGCCTGCAACATTTCATTTAGACTGGTTTTAGCTATCTAAATGCCATTTTGCAGGTAATATACACAATCGTTTGGCATGGAAGCAGTGACCAAACGTCCTATGTTAATGAATTTGCTGGTATTGGAATGAGCTCATTAGCAATTCCCTCCAGTGTTCAGAAAAACGTTGCAAGGAAAACTCATACCCTAATGGCTAAAAACTGCCTACAGCTCTAAGCCGTTGATGGGGTCGCTTGTTAAATTTCCTGTCAGGTGCCTGAGCATTGGTTGGCACGAAACAAACAAGAAGAGAAAAATCTTGCCTTACTGTGGAAATAGTACAAACCAAAAGGCAAGAGAGATGTCCTTTCAACTGAAAATATCTCTATTACTGACAAGAAAATCAATACAGAAGCAATTCTGAGCCTCCATCCCCCAACCTATAAATAATCTCTGGTGGTCCAATGAACTCTTCCCAAAAACCCCTTCCAAAGAAAATATCCTGGAGGTCCAGTAGGCCCACCAACCCAACCGGTGGACCCTGGGCTGGGCTGGGATGAGCCGGACCCCCTAGTAAACACTGGCCCTGATGGTCTAGACTAGAGGCAGATCTTGTTGGACAAATCTGATCAATTTCTTTGACTGGATGACCAGAGAATTAGATAGAGGGAGAGCGCTAGATGTGGTATATGTAGATTTTAGCAAAGCCTTTGACAGTGTTCCACACAGGTGTCAAATAAAATTAGTTCCCTCAGTATGGGTGCCAGAATGACAGATTAGGTGAGAAACTGAATTGATTCTTACAGAAAGTGGAATTCTAATCCGTCGTCATAAGTTTTAACTAATCATTGAACCTTCTGTCATTTTTAGAATGCTATTAACCTTTTTCTTTGCTATTCTGAACTAAACATACTAGTGCTATTAGCTTAATTTAAACTCATGAGAATTAAGAAAATAAGAGCAGCCTGTAGTGAAAACTTAATAACAGAATGAATTGTAAAGTTACCAAATTTGAACATCAACATGCTTACCTTTCCACAGATTCAGAACTCTTATGTTGACACTTAAATGTTTTTGAGGAAAAAAATATTTTAAGTATGGATGTTTCAACAGCCAGTGTTAAAATGTTATGAAAACACTCAATTATTAATCCCTAGTAGCTTCCCATTTTAAGCATTTATAAGTGTTTTGATTAGCTCAGTGCATCCCAAACTGCATCCTGTGTGGGCAATCCATAAAATCTTTATTGGACTGTGCCTCTGGGAGGATCAAACACATTGTAGCCTTGTGAATGAGGTCATGGCCACAGAAAGATGAATTAGATGGTTTTGTAATTGATATCTATTGCACTGATTTAACATATTCATGCACCCTTCTTCCTACTTCATTAACCTTGTGACCATTGCTGTGGAGTAGGTATACCAAACCTTCAATTCTGAACACCTCTATTTTCTATCTCCGACTCCAGCTGCAACTCCTATTGAGATTAGGCTTTACATTTTTTTTGTTCTGGATCTATACTGGTAAATATAACTTTAGATCCAGGTCAGAGATATAAAATAACAAATTTGTTATACATTATAATGTAAGTGTTTATTTTGAAATTGGAATCGGTACATTTTTACCAACCCCAACTCTACCCAAAATTGTTTCGTAGTCAGACTCCACGGCTTTGCTTATTACTCAGTAAAAAAAACAGGATTTTGTTGTAAAATAGCTTTCCTTGTCATCCTTTTTAAAACAAATTACTATGATCAGAGGATCAGAGTGCATACCTGTAGAATTTAGCAAAGCAGTGAGTTCCCAAGAAGTTCCAAAAGAAAGCTAAAAGTTAACAAAAAAACCCTATCTTTTTGACCTCTTATTTTCAGAAGTTTGGCAGCAATCAGTCTAAACCAGAGTTTACAGTGGATCTCAAAGGAGCTGTTATTGAATGGGCTTCAAAGGACAAATCCAGCAAAAAGAATGTCATTGAGGTAAAGTCATCCATTTAAGAATATTATGTTTTCTTATTAAAGTTTCTTTAGCATAGCAATTTGGCCTATTAAATGATGAAAGTTGAACATAAAGAATCAATATTTCTCTTAACATCACTGTCAGCAGCAGTGAAAGGATATATAGGGGTTTCTTTATCACCTCTCCAGGCTGATACAGCCTCACTGATGGATAATAGCTTACTGAGACCAAACTTTGCTTGTAGTATTAATAGCAGTAGCTCCCTCTAGCAAACCAATCTTTGCTCAGTCTCTCAGCAGGTGAAGGTGAGCTGTGCTAGTCTCCCCTTAATTAGGCCTGTTGGAATTTGTTTAGCACTCCTTGTCCTCATTCTTGTGCCGAACTGAGCTTGGGGGGGGGACCCTGTTTGGGGTTCTGCCCGACCTGAGGGTGTCACACTCGGGTCATGAGTTGAGTCCCACCCTCTACCTTCCCATATTTTTGTAGAGGTGCATCAGCAGTAGCAAGCCTTGCCACCGATTACCGGCTTAGAGCAGGGGTGCCCACACTTTTTTGGCTTGTGAGGTACTTTTAAAATGACCAAGTCAAAATGATCTACCAAAAATAAAATTTAAAAAAACACAAAGCACCCTGTACACAGAGAAAATGTTAATTATCATTTGTATTTGGGGGTTTTATCAGAGGTCAAGGCAGATGACTTTAAAATATGCAATGTCACCTCAGTAACAACTATACAAAAATAGACAAATATACCCCCTCCTCTTTTACTAAACCGCGATAGCAGTTTTTAGTGCAGGAAGTTGTGCTGAATGCCCTGAGCTGCTCCCGATGCTCATAGGCTCCCAGCGCTAAAAAACGCTATTGCGGTTTAGTAAAAGGGGGCCATAGTGCAAAATATAGGCAGCAGATATAAATTCTCAAAATGGACACATTTTGATCACTAAATTGAAAATAAAATCATTTTTCCTACCTTTTTGTCTGGTGATTTCATGAGTCTATGGTTGCACTTCTTCTGTAAAGCCAATATTTATTTATTTCTGCCTTTCTTTCTCTCTCCCCCTGCCCCCTCTTTATTTCTGTCTTTCTTTCTCTCTATCCCTGCCCACTCTTTCTTTCTCTCTCCCCCTGCCCCCCAAGCCATCGTGTCAATTTCTCCACTTCCCCGATTCTTTCCCTACCCCCACCCCAAGCCACCAACGCGATTTCTCCCTGCTGCATCCCCAAGCCAGGCCTGGCACGTACAAGTGTCAGGCCCATAAGACTTCACCTCTAACGTCAATTCTAATGTCAGGGAGGAAATTCCGGGCCAGCCAGGCAGTGATTGGCTGGCCCAGAACTTCCTCTTCGACATAAGAATTGACGTCGGAGGTGAAGTTTTGTACGTCCGGCGTTTGTACGCGCCAGGCCTGGCTTGGGGAAGCAGCAGGGAGAAAAAGATCGCAAAGGCAACGCGATCAACTCGTGTTGCCTTTACAATATACTGGTCGATCGTGATCGACCATTTGGGCACCCCTGCCTTAGAAAGCCAGTGGAGTCTGTTGTGACAGAAAAAAAAAATCCTGAGGCAGTGCTGGTCCGAAGGGATCTTTCTGTGCTTTATAATTGATTTTTCTTTGTTAACTTGCAGCTAGGTCGTGTATTGCGCAATGAGTACTTTTTAAAGCGAAAAAGTGCTCATTGTGCTTCAGATGTGAGGCAGCCGCAGCCAGCCTGTGCATGTGGTGTGCAGGCCACCGCGAAGGGGAATCCTCGTCGGCATCGGGTTCCAGCGTTCAGGGATCCTCTTCATGAGTGCCTCGCACGCTGACAGCGGTAAAGTCCGGGCTTTCCTCGCCCACAAAGGGATTCCCCTAGCCACTGACACCAGCTTGGGGAAGTTATTCCTGCCAGATGCCTGCATGGTCAAGTTCCAGTCGCAGATTTGCTTTCTGATGGCATCCCCGTGTCCTTGGGCTCAGGGTTTTTTCCAGGTCTTGGGGTCCATGGCGGCCTCCCTGGATGTCGTTCTGTGGGCATGCTCTGCTTCAGTGGTGGTTGCCCCAGGTACACAAATTGGACTCTCCCATTCCTCTTCATGGGTTAGTTTGTCGAAGTCTCCGTTGTTGGCTCCAGTCTTCCAATCTGGTGCAGGGGGCGAGTCTGGATCAGCCCCAGTGACAGTTCTTATCATGGACACCAGTCTCCTTGGTTGGGGAGCTCAGTGACTCGGTCGCTCAGCTCAGGGCTGCTGGTCTCAGGAGGAGGCTTCTTGGTTGATAAATATTCTGGAGACCAGGGCAATCTGGCTGGTGATGCTAGCATGCCAGATTTTGTTGACAGGCAAGCCTGTGTGGGTTCTCTCGGACAATGCTACGGCGGTAGCTTATGTCAGTCATTAGCGGGGAACCAGGAGCCGTCTTTTGCAGGAGGCGGCTCTGCTCATGGTGTGAGCAGAGTCTCATCTTCTGGATATCTCAGTTTCCCACATTGCAGGGTTGCAAAATGTCCAGGTGAACTTCCTCAGTCATTACGTGCAAGATCCCGGAGAGTGGTGTCTCGGTCCCACAGCCTTTGAGTTAATTGTATAGGCTTGGGATCAGCCAGTCCAGGACCTGATGGCCACGAGTGTCAACACCAAAGTGCCTCGTTTCTTCAATTGGTGCAGAGATGTTCAGGCTGAGGGGTTGGATGCTCATGTGCAGCTCTGGCCAAGAGCAAGTTTCCTGTATGTATTTCCTCCATGACCAATGGTGGACAGAGTTATTCTTCGCCCTGTAGTTCTGGTGGCTCCGGACTGGTCCAGGAGCCCATGGTATGCGGATTTGGTTTGTCTTCTGGTAGTAGATCCTCTTCCGCTGCCTCTCTTGCCCGATCTTCTGTCTCTTGGGGTCTCAGAGGCTTTCCATTTCTCAGACTTATGTGCATGTTAGCGTATTTTTGAAGAGTGGTGTGATGCACGGGGGATGATTTCCTTTTGCGCTTCTTTGCTTCACATCTTTGATTTTATGCAGGATGGCCGGGTTTCCTGTATGTATTTCCTCTGTGGCCGATGGTGGGCAGAGTTCTTTGCTTTGCTCGGCACCCCGGCCGTGTAATTGTGGTAGCTCCCTTGGTACACAGATCTGGTTCGTCTTCTGGTGGTAGATCCTCTTCCACTGCAGGTCTTGGAGGCTTTCCATTTCTTGGCCTTATGTGCATGTTGGCATATTTTTGAAGAGTGGTGTAGTGCATGGGTGGGTGATTTCCTCTCGCGCTTCTTTGCATCACATCTTGGGTTTTTTGCAGGATGGCCTGGATAGGGGGCTGGCCTTGTCTTCTTTCGGGTTCAGCTGGTGGCTTTGTCTGCGTTTCGCAGTTTGCTGCACGGTAAGCATTTAACTTCTTTCCTGGACGTAGTTTGCTTTTTGGGGGCGACCAATTTGATTCGGCCTTCGGTTCCAGCCTGGGATCTCAATCTGGCCTTGTCCATGCTTGTGCGGCGCCCTCCTTTTGAGCCCCTGGGTTTCTCGTTAAAGGATCTTACTCTCAAGGCAGTGTTCCTGGTGGCCATTACTTCTGTGAGATGAGTTTCTGAGTTGCAGGCTTTCTCTTGTAGGCCTCCCTTCCTGGAGTTTTTCTAGGGAATGGGTTTGTGGCCTGTTCCTTCCTTTCTGCCAAAGGTGGTCTCACCTTTTCATGTCAACCAGTCCGTGGTCCTTCTGGTCTTGGGTAGTCAGGAGGGTTCCTCAGAACAGAGACAGTTGCGCAAGTTGGATGTCTTAAGGTCCTTTGCTGTTATGTTCAGCGAATCTAGGAGTACCGGAAGTAGGATCATCTTTTTGTCGTCTTGGCGGGTCCACATAAGGGGGACGGTGCTTCCTAGGCTACCATTGCACGCTGGGTCAAGGAGACTATCGCTTCTGCGATCTTCTTCAGTCAAAGCCTGTTCCGGGATTTCTCAAGGCTCATTCCACTTGGGGTCAGGCAGCTTCTTGGGCTGAGTCTTTTCTGGTGCCTCCAGTGGATATCTGTAAGGCCGCGGTTTGGTTTTTTGTGCTTTCCTTTGTGCGGTACTACAGTGTGGATGTTCAGGCACATTGGGACACGGTGTTCGGTGAGTGTGTTCTGGTGGTAGCCCTCCAGGGGTCCCACCAGTGATCCCACCCGTGATGGGTACTGCTTTGGTGCATCCCATCAGTGAGGCTGTACCGGAGAGGTAATAAAGGAGAAATTAGGTTATTACTTGCTAATTTTCTTTCTTTTAGACTCTCCAGACTGGTACAGCATCCTACCCTATCTGTCTGTCTGTTCTTGAAGTTTTTTTCGTGTGAAAATTTTGTCTTTTCTGCGGGTTCTAGTATTTTTCTAGAGCCGGGAAGACTAAAGAACAGTAGCTATGGGTCAGCTGGCGAGCTATGGGGACCTTTCACTGCAGGGGCTTGTTCTATGCACTTTCCAACAGTATTCCTATACGTTTAGTTTATTACTCCTGTTTGGAGTGGTGTTACTGTTAAATATTAGCACTTCTTAGTTTTGCTTGGCTATTCGGCAGACTGGCTTGCTAGAGGGAGCTATGGCTATTAATACTACAACCAAAGTTTGGGCTCAGTCTCCACCTGCTGGGTCAAAGTGAGCTATTACCCATCAGTGAGGCTGTACCGGTCTGGAGAGTCTAAAAGAAAGAAAATTAGCAGGTAAGAACCTAATTTCTACTTTTCTTTCAGCTGCAAATTGTAGAATTGAGTGTGTCATGCATGTGAACACCAAATTTCACTTACAGTGCCTTATGAGGATAATTTAATAGCAACTCACACATGGGTAAAAAGTTCAAGTAGGTACCTCAGATTGCCTACAATACTTGTGGGTAAATGCACCAATGTACATCAACAACTGTTTGGCATAAATTTACATATGCAAGGTATATGTATAATCATATTTTATAAAATACAGCATACATTGTTTGCACTGTTGCCTGTTACACCCAAACTCCTTCCTCAAACGTGGCTACACTGGGTCACAATTAAATAGGCTTGAAAATTCTCCATGATAACTTTATGCCCATGTAAGCCCCAGTGTAATTTCATAAAGCCCCTTTTTTACCTGATGAATTAAATTAACCCCTGTAAATTTTCACACCTTCTTACGTGTCTCTGTTGTGTAAAAAGAAAATTGAAAGTAGGCCTTTAGATTGGCAACAGGGGATGTGTAAGATACTACAGCTCTGACTGCTTAGATGATTTGAAAACTTATAAAGAATAGTGCATTCCAAGGCAATTCATAGAAAAAATGAAGGCAGATAAAGACAATATGGGCCTATCTTGTCTGCCTAACTATGCCATCTACTAAACAGAGATTCAACATATTTGTCCTGAGCTTTCTTGAATTCAAACACACTTTTTTTTTCTCCACCACCTCCACCTGGAGGTCATTCCAAGTATTCATAGAAATAGGATGGCAGATAAAGGTCAAATAGCCCATCTTGTCTGCCCAGCCCTAGTAATCATTATCTCTTCCTCTTTCTAAGAGATCCCAGATGCCTATCTCACGTGCCTATCTTGAATTAAGACACAGTCTCTGTCTCCACTACTTCCTCCGGGAGACACTTCTGCTCATCTACCACCCTTTCTGTAAAAAAGTATTTCCTTAGATTACTCCTGGGCCTATCACCTCTTAACTTCATCCTGTGCCCTCTCATTCCAGAGCTTCCTTTCAAATGAAAGAGACTCGACTCATGCACATTTATGCCCCATAGGTATTTAAACGTCTCTTATCATATCTCCCCTCTCCTACCTTTGCTCCAAAGTATACAGATTGAGATCTTTAAGTCTGTCCCCATATGCTTTATGATGAAGACTACCCACCATTTTAGAAGCCTTCCTTTGGATCGACTCTATCCTGTTTATAATCTTTTTGAAAGTGCAGTCTCCAGAATTGTACACAATATTCTAAATGAGGTCTCACTAGAGTCTAATACAGAGGCATCAATACCTCCTTTTTCCTACTGTCCATTCCTCTCCATGTGCACCCAAGCATTCTAGCTTTTGTCATCAACTATTCAAACTGTTTGGCCACCTTAAGATTATCACATACTATCACACCCAAAATCCTGCTCCTCTTTTGAGCACAAAAGTTCTTCATCCCCTAAACCAGTGGTCTTCATTGCAAGGCCCGCAAGCCAATGGCGGACACTGAGACCTCTGTGGCTGGAAGAATATTATACCCCTGTCAGGATCTGACACTTTTTGTTTCAATTGCTTCAGTTTTGCAGTCTTTGGGCCTGAACAACGTGAATGAAATAAACACACTGCCTTCGGCGGCCCTGGAAGCTTTCCTCTGTTACAGCTTCCTGTCCCCATGGTAAGAAGCTGTAGCAGAGAGAAAGCTTTAGGGCTACTGAAGGCAATATGTTTACTTCATTCATGCTGCCCAGGGCCTGAAGATTGCAGGACTGTAGCTCTGAAAACAAAAAGTGCTGGAACCTTATAGAAGGTGGGGGAGAAGGAAAGGGGAAGAAGATACCTAACCTCTGTAGGAAGAAAGATGGGGAGGAAAGGGGAAGGGCGGAGAAAGGGAGGAGATGGTGCGTCCAAGAGGATGATTTCCACATGGTTTGCCTCTTGTATCTCCTTCTGTTATGCTCAGGCTGGGCTCCAACTGGCGAGTTGTGTCATAGCTCACAAGGTCAGAGCTATGGCAATTTCAGTTGCTTTCCTTCACTCGACCCCTATTGATGTAATCTGTAAAGCTGCTACTTGGTCCTCAGTTCATACATTCACATCACACTACTGTCTGTAATCTTACTCAAGACAGTATGGTCACTTCGGCCTAGCAGTATTGCAAAATTTATTTTCCTAATGGCCAACTCTCCCTCCATTCCATCATAGTAAGCTAGGGAGTCTCTCACATGTGAGAATATGCTGCCTGCTTGTCCTGGGATAAAGCACAGTTACTTACAGTAACGGGTGTTATCCAGGGACAGCAGGCAGATATTTTCACAACCCACTCACCTCCCCTGGTTGGCTTCTTAGCTTGCTTACTGAACTGAGGAGCTGCGAGCAGCATCAGGCGGGAATGCACTCACACATGCATGGTAAGGGCAGTTCGTGAACTTTCTCAAGTTCTTAAAGTGGCGATGCACTTTTAAAACTATCCATACCGGGGCTCCGTGGATGACGTCACACACATATGTGAGAATATCTGCCTGCTGTCCTTGGATAACACCTGTTACAGTAAGTAACTGTGCTTTCTCATTAATCTTTGCTTATGTATTCTGTATGTTTTATCATTTTGTTCTTTATAATAGTCTCTACCATTTTGTCTAATACTGATGTTATGCTCATTTGTCTATAATTTCCCGGATCACCTCTGGAACCCTTGTTAAAAATCAGCATCATGATGACCACCCAGTACTATACTGGATTTTAATTACATATTACTAACAATAGCTCTGTGAGTTCATTTTTCAATTCTATCAGCACTCTGGGACGTATATCATCCAGTCCAGGCAATTTGCTACTGTTTAGTTAGTCAATTGAACCATTACGTCTTCCAGGATTATAGAGATTTGTTTGTTTCTCTGATTCATCAGCATTGAATACCATTTCTGGCACTGGTAACTCCCCCACATCTTCCTCAGTGAAGACTAAAGCAAAGAATTCATTTAATCTCTGTTACGCCTTCCCTAGCTTCTTGCTTTTAATATACCTAAAAATTTTTTTACTATATGTTTTTGCTTCCAGTGCAATCTTCTTTTTAAGGTCTCTCTTTGTGCCTTGCATTTGACTTGCCATCCCTTGTACTATTTACAATTATTTTCAGTCGGATCCTTCTTCCACTTTCTGAAGGATTCTCTTTTAGCTCTAATAGCTTCCTTCACCTTGCTTGTTAACTACACTGGCTGCTGTTGGTCAATCTTTCTCCTTTTTTTAATACATGGAATATATCTAGTCTGGGATTCCAGGGTAGTATTCTTGAATAACATTCACGCCTGATGTAAATTTTTGATCTTTGCAACTGCTGTTCTAATTTTCTTTTTTTATCATTCTCCTCATGTAGTTAGTCTCCATTTTTAAAGTTAAATTCTGTTGTATTGGATTTCCTGTGTGAACTTATTCCAGGGATTATATCAAATCTGATAATGTTATGATCACTGTTATCAAGTGGTCCCAGCACATTACCTCCTATACCTATTCATGCACTCCACTAAGAACTAGGTCTAGAATTATTTCGCCTCTTGTCAGTTCCTGAACCAGCTGCTCCATAAAGTAGTCCTTGATTTAATCAAGGAATTTTATTTCCCTTGTATACACTGATGATACATTTACCCATTCAATATTGGAAAGCCCTTCAGCAGTATCTAGCACACATAAGAACATAAGTATTGCCCCTGTCGGGTCAGACCAGAGGTCCATCGTGCCCGGCAGTCCGCTCACGCGGTGGCCTCTCAGGTCCATGACCTGATAGTGCTCATAACCTAAAACTCTCTTACCCTTTTCGCTTAATGTTCTGTGAAGTAACCCTCTATCTGTACCCTGCAATCCCCTTCGCTTCCAGGAAGTCATCCAGTCCCTTTTTGAACCCTAGTATTGTACTCTGTCCTATCACCTCACTTGGAAGCGCGTTCCAGGTGTCCACCACCCTCTGAGTGAAGAAGAACTCTCCCTCTATCCAATTCTCTGGTCACCCATTCAATGATTGTCTGACGAGATCTGCTTCTAGTGAATTTGTTGCTGTGGGTCCTATAATCCATTGGATTCCAGAAACTTCATTATTCTTTGTTTTAAAAACATTTCTATTAACTTACCACAGAAATCCCTACCTCGTCGTCCTTACTTCCACTTTTGTGGAGAGGGACCACATCCACCCTTCTCCATTCCTCTGGTACCACTCCTGACTCTAGAGAAGCATAGAAAAACTCATCCAGCAAAGACTCCAGAACTGCCTTAAGTTTCTTCAATACCCTCACATGTACACCAGCTAGCCTTATTGTTTTGTCTACTTTTAGGTAGCTCCCTCATGAACAAAGTCCTCTGAAAATCGTTCAGGGTCTACCACTCCTCCATCTCTATATGCATTTGTCTTCTGTGGGCCTACTCCCAGTACTTCAGCTGTGAACACAGAATAGAAATACCGTATTTTTCGCTCCATAAGACACACCCTAGATTTAGAGGAGGAAAAACCAAGAAAAAAATATTCTGAACCAAATTGTTCCTCTGAACCCAGCCCCCTAGAAAAATAGACAAATATACTGAAGCAAACAGATTTTGATCACTAAATTGAAATCCTACCTTTGTTGTCTGGTGATTTCCTTCCTTACTTCCTCAGGCCCAACAATTCTCTTTCTATTCCCTCCCTCTCTTCTTTCCTATGTCCCGAGTTCTTGCCCCCTCCCCCTCACTGCCTTCCAGCCTTTGTCCTTCCTCCCACACTGAAGCCTGCCTGCCTTCCTCCCTGCTGCACCGATTCCTCCTCCCTGGTCTGCCGCTCGGCCACTGTTGCCGCAACTCCACAAAGCCTGCCTTCCTCCCTGCCACTCAGATTCCTCCTCCTGTCTAAATCTTAGCAATGCTGTGCTGAAACTTGGAATTGAGTCTCCTGTGGTTTGTTTTGGTGGATCTTTACCTCCATGTGACGGGAAGAGGAGTGAAGAAGTACCTAGGTCTGTAGATATAAGTGCCAGAGGGACAGTGGGCTCAGAGAGCTGTTTGTGGTTGGGTGTTGAGGATCAACTTTTGTTGAAGTGATATTAGACCTAAATAGAATGGGGGAAAACCCCTTTTGAGATCATTTGGATATGTTTGAGCTTGAAATCAAGTTTCCAAGTATTTGGATGAGTTGGAGGCATAAGGGGGCTCGTTTTGGACAAACTGAACAAATGTATGATTTGCAGTTTTGGAAGGTGACGTTAAATAAAAACAGGGGTATTGTTTAATTTAAATTGGAGGCGCTAGAAAATCATTTAAGGTTTAATTTAAGATTTGTGGGCACCTTCTCAGAGCAGCAGTATTTCCACCATTCTGCTCTGTAGAAAAGATGCTGTGTTGTGGATTTTAAGAATCTCCTATAGTTTTGCTCCTGATGCCGCTTTTTGGCGAAACTTGGCTATGTCGGGTTACTGTAGTTTCCAAGTTTATTTCAAATTTGTTGTTCTCTTATTCAAGCTTCTAAGCAGAGTACATAAAAGTTAAAATGGGTATTCTATAAAAAGTCATACACGTGTGTTGAGACTAACAACAAATAAGATGGATATACTGTATTAATAAATCTCTTCATCTTGATTGATCTGTTTCTTGTATTATTGTCTTGCCTGAACTTAACCTGACCTTGAGCTAATAGAGAAATGCCTGAATTAAATATAAATGTATATTGTACTTTCTTCACCTGTGTGGAGCACACACGTGGTATGTGAAATTCATTTATTCTCCATTGCTGTCAAATGTAGATAAAGATTATGGTAGATTATATATAATAAGCCATGGTAGAATTTAATGAATTAGCTAAATAAATACTAAACAAAAATGTTAATGGTTATCCTTTGTTTTCCAGCTGAAAACGCGTCAAGGAATGGAACTTTTAATCCAGTCTGACAATGACAGTTTAATTAACGAATGGTATAAAGCACTTTGTTACACAATCAACAATCAGGTATGTAACAAAACCGAAGTTCTTGATTTCACCTTTGTGAAAATATAGGCCAGTTGAAGAACAGACAGAATTTATTATTACTACTGGCCAACTTACGACTATGCTTGTCATTGCTACCAAAAGATAAGCATGTCAGGCTTTGAAATAAACTTCTGGAGGACATGGCTGGAAGTAGAAGAAGAGATGTGAACATAATTAAAAAAAGCAAAAACAAAACAAACCCCAAAATAATATTTATCAGACTTCTGTACTGCCAAACTCCCAGTTCCTTTTAATTTAAACTAGCTAGCTGGTCCTCCAAGTTAGGTAATTAGTTATATACTAGTGTTTAAGCCCGTTAGATTAACGGGTGCTAGATGTCTCCTGCTTTTGAACTTGGGCAGGGGCAGGGGCAGAGCCGGGGTGGGAGGGAGTGACGGTGGGAGAGCAATTTCAAAGCCTCAGCAGCGGCGGCTCCTTGACCAATCCGCGCTTACAACGTCCCCACACTTGCGGTCTGGCTGGCTCCCCCACCAAAGCCCTTCGCAGCGGCAGCCCCTCCCACATCTGTCCCCACGTCCCAAGCCTCTCCGAAGACCGGCTCCCACGAAAATGGTACCCCTCTGTCCAAAGCCGTGGCAGCAGCCTCCCTCAAGACACATTTCAAATCTGACATATTGTAATCACAAAACAGAAAATAAAATTATTTTTCTTACCTTTTGTTGTCTGGTCATTATTCATATCATGTAGGGGTCCCAGGCTATGGTTGGCTTTTGATAACTCGCTTGCCAGGGCCCCTTCTTTCTTCTTCCCTCCCTCCATCCCGGCAGCTGAAGACAGGCACCTCCCCCCAGTGGTCTGAGACAGGAGGGAGCAGTTAGGAGAGGGTCTGAGGGCAAAGAGGGGCTCAACAGCGCACAACCACCTTTCCTTCCCTCCCTCCATCAAGTGCAGTGCAGCTCCACCAATGTTAAAAGGAGCCGCGTCGAAATCGGAGGCCTGCCACTGCCGTAGCACTTTCCCCTCTGCCTTGGTCCCGCTCCTTCTCTGACATATGGGACCGCGGCAAAGTGTTACGGTGGCGGCAGGGCTCCAATTTCAAAGCAGCTCCTTTTAACATAGGCGGAGCTGAACTGAAGGGAAGGAACGGTGGGGCCGGGTGAGGAAGGCCGCCTGCTAGGTAGGGGGACAACAATGGCGCTTATGCTCAAGCCCCCGCCGCAGCTCCTCTCTCGATCCTGGTGCGGTTCGAGAGAGGAGTCGTGGCGGCGGCTTGAACATAAGCGCGATTGTTGTCCCCCTACCTAGCCGCGAGGCTGCGGCGGGGTTTCCATGGCAACCCGATCGCGGATCTCAGTGTAGGGCCGGGTCTGGCGGAGGCGGGACCTCAGCACTGCACCGCCGGGCGGCTCACGCCGCCGGCCCCCAGGAGCTCGAGGCCGGTTGCGGACATGCCTGGCGTGGCATAGTGCAGGAGGAGTGATCGGTGGCGCGAGGTAGAGAGCAGGTGATGACAGTGATTGGTGGCGCAAGGTGGAGAGTAGGTGATGACGTAAAACGCGCGCATGCGCACTCGTGTTTTCAGGACGGATCAGGGAACACGTTTTTTTTAGTGCGCATGCGCGGCCTAGCATTTTATTATATTAGATGATGTGATGCGTATCAATAGCAATCAGACAAATGAAACCAAAAAGTCTTCAGTTAAAACAACTAATACCAGTCTTGATGGGTTGCATTTATAACTTCAGGATATTATTTATGCCTTAGTATTTTGTGTGCAAGATAAATCTGTAAAAAGTGTGTTCTAATTTAAATGTGTTTTGTTTTGAGCATTCACCAACCAAGCACCTTGGTCTGCGGTTCAACCTGGGCTTTATTAGAACTCGCAGAAACTTAAAATAAAATGTTTTGCTTCCTGTAGTTCTCTTATTATAAAAGAGGTGTCTCAAAATATTTTATTATAGCAGTAGATACTGTAAGTTGTTATAGAGTAGATTTGACCAAGAATGCTGGATAAATATAAACTGAATATTTGGGAAAATCTTACTTCAGATCTATGTGGGGAGGGGAGATTGTTAGAGATCTTTCTCTTAGTTTACTTAATAGGTTTTATAATTTGTGAATCCTTCCTCAACTCCCACCAGCTAGCTACTTTCTTTGCTTTGTAAAGTACTCCAATAAGAAAATAAGTTAATTAGGGATTTAGCTAAGGGAGTAAGTCTGACATATGTAGATTAATACTATTCCCTTTGTAATTATTGACTAACTCAATAAAACACCAGATAAATTGGAAGGATTTTGCAGTTGCTTTAACAACTCCTACCCCTCATAGCAACTTTAAATAACTAACAACTCAGCATTAAACTAACAACTCGCATTAAAATGCAGTCCAGCAGTAAGATAAGGAAAGATTAGGTTCTTTACAAGTGGGTTATGAACCCCAACTCGCGAGTTGATTTGTGGAAGACATTAATCATTTTCCTCAGCTCTGCCTCCTTGTATTTCTGGGCAGTGCCCTCTCAGTCCATGCCAAAGCAAACAAAAATCCCTAGGAGAGGAAATAATAACAAGGAGGGGTTTGGAGGATTGCCGAGAACATTAGCTTTGCTCTACTCTGCAATAGGAATAGGTAAAACAGGAATAGCAACCAGTAGAAATAAACAATACAAACAATGTGTTTTATTGAACAAACTGAGAAGTGGAACCAACAAACTACCTACCTGTGTGCAACCAACACAAACACTTGTGTAGCTCTACAACTGTAGCGTGCAGTGAGCAGTAGGACTCAATCTCTTTCCACATAACTTTTTGTATCTTCTCTTTTGGCTACCTTGAGTCAAGCCACTGGAACTACACTCGAGACAATTGTTAAATACAGACCGAATCCAGGAAAAGGTCTCTGAGGGGGGTGAAAGAATTTGAGTTTGTAGCTCTCTCGAATTGTGTCCAGGTCCCACTTGTCTGAAGAAATGCATGCCCAGGTCTCCCGGAACTCTGAGAGTCTCCCTCCTATGCGGGGGAGCTTGGAGGGTAACCTGATGACATTGGGACGACTTCATATTGGTTGCTGAGTGCAAACCAGATGTTTGAGCTCTCCTGGATTTACCAAACCTTTGTCTGGATCCTTGATAGGATCTTTATGATAAGGATCCCATAGACCCATAACATGGTGGTCTAGTAAGAGAGCCACTTCCAATTTAAGTTTCAAGTTTTATTTTATTTGGTGAACCTCTTATTGAAGCCTAAGCGGTTCTATACAAATTGTATAAAAAAAATAAATAAAAAGGGGGGGATGGGGACAAATAGGGTTGTTAAAAAAAACAAACAATGGACATACTTGTTACAAAAGGGAAATATGAATTCCTGATACAGTACTCCCCCGATATTTGCGGGGGTCCGTTCCAAGAACCACCGCGAATATGGTTTTTAGGCAGGGGAGACAGGAGAGGGTGGCAGGAGAGGGCAGCTGGAGCGCCAGCGAGTGAAGGAAATCACTCGTCGTATGCTCTGACCGCTTCTTCCTGTACTAAAGTCAGGCCTCACCAATCAGGAGCTGCGTGTCAAAGCAGCTCCTGATTGGTGAGGCCCGACTTTAGTACAGGAAGAGGTGGTCGGAACATACAGCGATTTCCTTCACTCATCAGCGCTCCGGCTGCTCTCTCTTGCCTCCCCTTCGCGGTTGGAAAATACCACGAATGACCGGGACCACAAACCGCAGACCGCAAATTTGTGGAGGAGCACTGTACATCATAAAAAGAGAGGTTAAATGAACAAACCAGAAGGGTGGGTGTTCAAGAGAATAAAAAGGAAAGAGGAGAGGGAGAAAAAAAGAAGCAGGATGAACAACCGAGAGGCAAAGAAAAGAAGGAAAAAAAAAGATTTAATAAAGCATTTTGACTGTAGAATTGTACTAGTATCAGTAGTAGTGCCTGCTAGATGTAATAAAATGAAATCTAATAGATGATCCAGCTTTAAAATGGAGAGAACAAGTTTTTTTGCATGTTTTTCATTTATCTTGATCACATGTCGATCCCTATGTGTTTAAAGTTGACTTGGATAGCATTGTTTAGTGTTTTGTCATGTTTTCAACCAATAGGTTGGGGATCCAGAAGAAGCGGTTGAGGAGGATGTCCCAGATTCTCCAGTTGAAAAGCATGACAAAGAAAAGGATCAAAGGGACTCAAAAAAATCTCGTTGTAAGTACATCTCTTAACAAATCTTACATTAATCCTATCAGGGTTAGCTCATGTTTTAAAATTTGTTCTTTTTCTTAGTGTTTTTCTTTTAACTTTATTTAAGTCAACTATCCTTCCCTGGTTCAACTCGGTACAAAAATGAAGCAACAACCAATGTGAATACATAGCGATCAAGAGACATCAAAATACAATAAAGCACCCGCAAAACTAAACTAAACTAAATCTTAGGTTTATATACCGCACCATCTCCACAGTCATAGAGCTCGGCACGGTTTACAGGAATTGAGATGAAAAAAGAACTTCGAGGAAAGGAAGAGGATAGGAGGAAAGAAGAGGGTTTGGAGGACTAAGATATCAAAGGACTAGGATATCAAAGGAGGGGGGAGTGTTACGTTTTTGAGAAAAGCCAGGTTTTCAGATGTTTGCGGAAAAGTTGGAGAGAGCTCAGTTTCCGAAGTTGTTCCAGAGCTCGGTGAATCTGAAGGGGAGGGAAGTCCCCAGCTTTCCTGGGTGGGAAATGCCTTTTGATGAAGGGAAGGATAGTTTCAACTTTTGGGTAGTTCTGGTGGTATTAAGATTTGAGGAGTTCCAAGAAAGTGGAATAAATGGAGGAAGAATGCCGTGGAGGATCTTGAAAGTTAGGCAGATGCATTTGAAGTGGACTCTGGAAATTATTGGAAGCCAATGAAGTTTGAACAGGAGCGGTGAGACGTGATCAAATTTGCTTTTTGCAAAGATAAGCTTAGCCGCGGCATTCTGAATCCGTTGGAGTCTGTGAAGGTTTTTCTTCGTTAGGCTTATGAAGATAGAATTGCAATAATCCAGTCTAGAGAGGATGATGGATTGGACGAGAACGGCAAAATGCTTTTGCTGGAAACAGGATCTTACTTTCCTCAGCATATGTAGGCTGAAAAAGCATTTTTTTACCAGGGAGTTGCGGTGGTCATTGAAGGACAATGAAGAGTCAATGGTGATGCCCAGGACCTTGCTGGAGAATTTGAGCTGCAGCACATGGAAACAATCGTAATGGGGACATAATTTGCCACTCTAAGTACAGCCAATCCGGAAGATTTTCCATTAGCTCAGGGAGGATCCAATACATACCCTGGCGCATTATATAGTCTTGATGATACATAGAAACATAGAAGATGACGGCAGAAAAGGGCTACAGCCCATCAAGTCTGCCCACTCTGCTTACCCACCCCCTGTCTATGCCCTAATGACCCAATTTCCTTATCTTGACCCTCGTAGGGATCCCACATGGGTATCCCATTTATTCTTAAAGTCTGGCACGCTGTCTGCCTCAATCACCTGCACTGGAAGCTTGTTCCAATGATCAACCACTCTCTCTGTGAAGAAATACTTTCTGATGTCGCCATGAAATTTTCCGCCCCTGAGTTTGAACGATTCCATCTTGCTTAACAGCCTGTGGTGTGGGACACTGTCAAAAGCTTTACTGAAGTCCAGGTACACGACGTCCAAAGACTCTCCCAAGTCCAACTTTCTTGTTACCCAGTCAAAGAAGCTGATGAGATTGGATTGGCAGGACCTACCCTTGGTGAATCCATGCTGACTGGGATCCCGAAGATTCCCTTCATTCAAGATCGTGTCCAATTTGCTTTTAATTAGTGTTTCCATGAGTTTGCACACTATTGATGTGAGACTCACTGGTCTATAATTCGCAGCCTCTGCCCTGCAACCCTTTTTATGCAGAGGAACGACATTAGCTAATTTCCAGTCCAGGGGAACTTTCCCTTTACTTAGGGAGAGATTGAATAGCTCAGCCAACGGTTTCGCCAGGACATCGCTCAATTCTCTGAGCACTCTTGGGTGCAAATTGTCTGGTCCCATGGCTTTGTTCACCTTGAGTCTTGCCAGTTCACTGTAAACTTCACCTGGTGTGAACTCAAAATTCTGAAACGGGTCTTCTGTGCTTTGTGTTGCCTTCAACTGCGGACCGTGTCCCGGTGCCTCACAGGTGAAGACTGAGCAGAAGTATTCATTTAGTAGTTCGGTTTTATCGGAATCTGCTTCCACGTAACTTCCGTCCGGTCTTCTAAGGCATACTATCCCGCCTGTGTTCCTTTTTCTGTCACTAATATACCTGAAGAAGGATTTGTCCCCCTTTTTAATGTTTTTTGCCAGAATTTCTTCCACTCGAAGTTTTGCCTCCCTAACTGCCATTTTGACCGCTGTAGACCTGGTCCTATATTCTACTTTTGCCTCTCTTTTCTCCTATAAAAGTTTGGGAAATTTACCCCACCCTCCGCAATTGATTTTTGTAAAGATACTAAAGCAATTCGAGCTGCTTACCCAGCCAAATAAATTTGGTAAGTATACTATTTATTTTTTTGTAAAAAGACCTCTGAAAAAACACTGGCAACATACCCATTTGGTAGCAACCACAGGCAAAATCATCATCTTAAACGTTTGAACTCTCCCCCTCCAAGACAGATGAAATGGGTTCCATTGCTCACACATTTCTCCAACCTTCAGCAATAAAGATCTTTCATTTACTTTCATAGTTTCCGCCAATGTTTTATGAATTCAGATACCTAAATATTTTATCCCCTCTTCTTTCCAAAGAAAGGGAAATGAATCAAGCAATCCTTTTGGACAATGTATATTCAGCGGAAGAACCTCTGATTTACTCCAATTTATCTTATATCCTGAAAATTTCCCGAATCTATCAATCGGATCTAGTAAATGTGGAATGGTAGTTTCAGGATTCCTCAAATGAAGCAAAATGTCATCTGCATACGCACAGACTTTGTATTCCCGACCTGCATAAGGAATACCCTGAATCTCCTTGCCTGCTGAATAGCCAGCATCTCTTTCCCTTCCTTCCTCCATCCTCTCTTCCAAGTTCATGCCTTCTGTGTCCAAAAATGCACTCCCTCCAACCCCTTCATTCGAGTCTAGATAACAGCAGGGGTTGGAGGCAGCCCTCTATAAACGCCTTTTCTTTCTCTCAAGAAGCTCCTTTCATGTATTCAGGTATTCTTTACCCATAGAATTCCAATTAGTACGTAAGTTTCCCATTTAGACTTATTGTATTGTATTTAGACTCATTGTATTGTATTATATTTAGACTCATTGTATTGTATTAAGACTTTTTGTTATTCGCTGAATGTCCAGCCTTCTTTCAATGTAAACCGCCTAGAAGTCGCCTGACTATGGCGGTATAGAAAAATAAAGTTATTATTATTATATGTAGCTGACCCGGAAGTCTTCCCCCAATATCAGAGCTGACGTCGGAGGGAAGGCTTCGTGTCAGTCTGGCGGCGACTGAGGTGTCAGGTGGGAGGGGGGTAAATACTGGATATAGGAGGTGAGAGGAGACAGACTGTAGATAGAAAGGGGGATGGATCAAACACACTGGATGAAAGGGGAAAGATAACAGACAAGCTGGAATGCCTTTGGAGAGAGAAAAAGACAGATGATGGATGTAAAGAAAAGGAGAGGGGGGATGACATTGAATGGAACGGAGGAGAGGGGGAGGATGTGGATGGAAGGGAGGAAAGAGAAAGATGGGGCAGACACTGAATAGAAGAGAGAGAAAGAGAAATGAAGCAGATGCTGGGCTGAAAGGGGGGGAGAGAAAGATAGGCAGATGCTGGATGGAAGGGGGAGAGAGAAGGGTGGATGATGGATGGGGTGACTGGGACAGAAAGGAGGAAGAGAGGAGACGGAGCAGATGCTGGGCAGAAGCAGGAGAGAGGGGCTGATGCTGGATAGAAAGGAGAAAGAGAGATAGGGCAGATTCTGGATGGAAATGGAGGAGAGGGAAGATGCTAGAGAGAAAAGAAGGAGAAAGGACAAATGCTGGATAGGGGAGCAGAAAGAGAGAGAGAGAGGGGGAAATGTTGAATGATGGGAGAGAAAGAAGATAGAATTAGTGACAGACTAGGAAATAAGAAGTGAAATAAGAGAGCCAGAGTGAGGGAAAGAAATGGCAAGTTTTGGTAGACAGAGCAGACCATCCAAGCTCACGGGGCTTCAGAAAGCTGGATCATTTTGGTAGCGGCAGAGCAGTTTTCATCCTTGCTTGCTGCAGTCCAAGATCCCAGGTCGCAGCTCCTCGCTGGGTTTTTGCAGCTTCGGCTCAGCAGCCCTCGGCATCCACCGATCCCCGCTCAGCTCTGAGCCACAGATCGTGGCTCGTGCAGCAGAACCGGGCCCTGCACACTGCGCTTAACCAGCGAAATTATCGCAATTTGGGTTTGTTCCGGGGTGGGGGAGGAGGAGGACTCTGTCCGCCCGCTCTAGCCTGCACGTGACACCTCCCCATGAATCAGAAACAGTCTCTCATGTAGGCATGGAGCTCAGCACGTAGGCACACAGAGTCTGTGTGCCTATGTGCTGAGATCACTGCCTAAGTGACAGAGACTGTTGCTGCTGATTCATCAGGACTCGGGAGATCAGCTGGGTGCCGGACCCGAACTGAAAATTAGGGTAGGCCTTGGGATAGGAACCCCGGATCCATCCCCGTGGGAGTCCCGTCAGCCTTGGAGGGGTCATCGTGGAAGTCCCGTGGGCCTGGGAGCGATCCCCATGGGAGTCCCGCCGACCTAGGGGGATCCCCATGGGATTCCCGCGGTTCCCTTGCAGACATCTACTTGAGATTCCACAACTTGCACCAGCACTTCCACTTTGTAGCTTTGTCTTTCTGGCTAGTGACAATGCCTCAGACATTTACCAAAGTGGATGGTAGTTGTGGCAGCTCATCTATGCAGACTTGGGATCCAAGTCCATCCATATCTGGATGATTGGCTCATCAGGGATCAGTCGGAGTCCAAAGGTCACCAAGCAGTTCGCCAGGTCATTCAGTTGCTGAAGAGGCTAGCCTGGGTGGTCAACTTTCAGAAGAGTCAATCATGCCGACCCAAGACTTGGAATATATGGGAGTCCATTTTGTCATGAGAATGAACAGGGTGTTTATTCCTGACTTGTGCCAGAAACTTCGCCAGTTGATATGTATCTTTCTGGACTCTCACGCCCCAACAGTCGGGCAATATTTGCAGGTTCTGGGGTTGATGGCTGTGACCATTCATGTAGTCTCTGGGCAAGGGCTCACTTGCACCCGCTCCAGGATGTGCCAATCTCCTGTTGGCATCCACAAAGGGATCCGCTGCATCTCAATCTCCTTTGGACAGTGGAAGCTCGGCACAGCATAACTTAGTGATTGAATTTTCTCTCCCTCTCCAGGGGTTTCCCCTCCGGATCTCCACTTGGATGATCTTGATGACAGACTCCGGTATTTACAGCTGGGGGGCACTTTGTGTGAACAGTCCAGGGACATTGATCTCGCTCAGAGAAGTAGTTGATCAATCTCTTGCAGCTTCAGACAATTTGGCTGGCTCTCCTGCATTTCAAGAGAGCATTCCAGAACAGGGCAGTTTGAGTCTTCTCGGACAACGCCAGGGTAGTAGCCTATGTCAGTCATCAAGGGGGCATCAGAAGCACACCCCTGCGGCAGGAGGTTCAACTCCTCTTTCACTGGGGGGAGGGGGAGGAATAGACAACATGCAAGTGGATTATTTCAGCCGCCAAACCCTGGATCCAGGGAAATGGTTTCTCTCCCATAGAGCGTTCCAAACTATAGTGGATAGATGGGGATGCCCAGTGTTTGACCTGATGTTTAACCCCTTATTTGTTTCTCTTCTATTAATTATTGTATTTCTTACCCTTTTTTCCCTTTGTGTAATATATATCATGTTCGTTGAGTATTGTTTGCGTGTTTGTTCCCCCTGAAAGTTGTAAAGTTTTTAACAATGTACATCGCTTTGAAGTAAGATTAAGCGATTAATCAAATTTTAAATAAAACTTGGTATCCAACAAGAAGGTGGCTCGTTTCTTCAGCCCCTGTCGTGAATCCAGAAGCGTAGAATTGGATGCTATGGTGCTGCCATGGCCACAGGAGGGTCTTCTTTATGCCTCTCCTTCGTAGTCCATGATAGGCCGTCCTCTGCGGAGAATCATGACTCTCCGGGGTCAAGTGATTCTCAAGGTACCAGATTGCTCTGCAGACCTGGTTTGTCTCCAGCTGGATCAGGGTATCAAGCTTCCCTGCCACTCTCGTCATCTTACGTAGGGTCCCATAGTCCTGCAGGACCCGGAACACTTTTGTCTTACAGCATGGCTCTTGAGCACGCAGATTTAGTGTGCAGAGACTACTCAACAGGAGTGATATCTGCCATCTTACACAGCAAGAAGAATCCGACTGTTGCCGTGTATGCTAAGGCTTGGCAGTGTTTTTATAATTGGTGTGCTCAAAAGAGCATAGACACAAACTCGGTGTCTATCCCACTGGTTCTTGCCTTCCTACAGAAAGGTTTGGAGAATTCAGATAGCTGGTTCTTTCTTGCTTTGGATCTAAGCCCCTGGGAGGCTCTCTTGATGCTCACACGGATGGGGTCAGGTTCTTAAAGGGTGTGTTGTGGCTCCACTCTCTTTTGCGCCAGCCATTTCTGACTTGGAATCTGAACTTGGTTCTCAGGTTGATGGCTTGCCCACTCTATGAACTGTTGGACCAGGATTCTTTGGACCTTGCCATCAAGGCTGTCTTTCTGGTGGCCGTCACATCGGCCCATAGGGTTTCCAAACTTCAGGCTTTATCCTGCAGAATTCCTTTCCTTCAGATTACAGACTCTAGTGTTATCCTATATATGGTTCCTTCCTTTTTACCAAAAGTGGTATCTAACTTTCACATCAACCAAGAAGTGAGATTGCCAGCGATTTTGCCCTTGGGTTTGAAAGCACATGACAGGGTATTGAAATTGTTGAACATGCGCAGAATCTTATTGCAATACTTGGAAGTTGTGAACGAAGTTCATTTGTCGGATCGCCTGGTTGGGGCAGCCCGTAAGGGCAGCAAAGCTTCTAAGGCCTCCATTTCTAGATGTATTCGGATGGCGAATTCATCAGCCTACGTTGGTGCTTGTAGGTGTTCTCCTGTGTTGGTGAAGGTGCTCTCCATGCGAGGTGTGGGCATAATCTTCAGCATATATTTGTGGAGCAGCTGCTTGGTTGTCTTTGCATACCTTTATGAAGTTTTACAGAATTGATGTTGTGGCCGGAGGGATTGTGCATTTGGAACCTTGGTTCTGGCAGCAGGCTCATCGGTCCCACCATGAATTTGAGGAACTGCTCTGTTATGTCCCACTTATCCAGGAATAGAGTGAGATTGTAGAAGGAAAGATTAGGTTCTTACCTTTGCTAATGTTCTTTCTTGTAAATCCACACACTATTCCTGGAACCTGCCCTGACAGTTGCTGATTCACCAGTTGTCTGCCTTAAGTTACTGGTAAGTTGGACTACTGATTCTTTGACCAGCCTTTGTCAAGCATAATACCCGCAAACTGTTGTGCAGTTTGCTCTGGGGAGTCCTTGATTACAACGCCCCACACTGTTAGTGCAGGCAGAGTCTCTATACTTTCACTGTTTGCTCGTTTACGATGATTTTACATTTCTAATTGCCTGTTCTGATGTTCGTTGATGTTATGAGCAGATTAGACTTGTTTCTTGGGTAGTATCCCCATACTCCTCCCCTTTCTGTGTCCTATACAGGTATGGCTGTTTGCTTTTGTACCAATGGAAGTTAGAGGCCAGTCCTAAGGTAAGGGGGGGGGGGCGATCAAAAATATGTAAATGAGGCTTCCTAAAGAGATCTCGTGAGATGGGGTTGACTACCCACTTGACTAGGAATAGAGTGTGGATTTACAAGAAAGAAGATTAGCAAGGGTAATCTAATCTTTCCTTTTTACTTAAGTACATTGACCTAATACTTTGAACAACACTGTCTAAATTTTGCTTGGGTTGCATCCTCTTCCAATACATATTTTATCCCACACGTTTTTTAATTCTTTCACTATTTGTCCCTACTGCTTACACTGAGAAGAGCATTCCAAGATTTCACCACCCTTTCTATGAAACAGTATTTCCTAATGTTACTTGTAAGTTTACCGTCTTACAATTTCAATTCACCGCTTCCCTTTTGAAAAAGATTTGTTTGTATATTAATTCATTTCTAGTATTTAACATCTTGTATAGTTAACTGATTTGTGACTTTTGTAACACTCGTTTGGTTTAGGAAACAAAATATTAAGCATGAGAGAGTCTGCAAGCTTCCAAATTCTCATACCACTATATATAAGAACAAGATTGGACAGGATTGTGTTGCAGAGAAAAAACAATTTTAATAAAAAATTTGCAAATGGATAGCTGTGTTTGTCTGATGTAACAAAAAAGATAGAGGAATTTCTCAACAATTTTAATACAGAATACTTTCTTTTTTGTTCTTTCTGAAGCAATTAAGATTTCCAATAGTATAGATTCTTCAGAACAAAAGAAAACCAAAACAAAGTTGAAGAAGTTCCTCACTCGACGCCCAACGCTACAAGCTGTTCGTGAAAAAGGTTATATTAAGGGTAAGTGATAAAGCTTTCAAAATAAACTAGTTTTTTGAAAAGCCGTTTAAATATCTGTTGGTAGAAATGTGACCTTGTTAGACAGTTAAGAAATAGCTAGCTTAGAGGAGATCACTTCAGTGAAAGCTCCTTATCCAAGGCACTCATGTTAAGAACATAAGAATTGCTGCTGCTGGGTCAGACCAGTGGTCCATCGTGCCCAGCAGTCTGCTCACACGGCGGCCCCCAGGTCAAAGACCAGTGCTTTAAATGAGTCCAGCCTCACCTGCGTACGTTCAAGTTTAGCAGGAACTTGTCCAACTTTGTCTTGAATCCCTGGAGGGTGTTTTCCCCTATAACAGACCCCGGAAGAATGTTCCAGTTTTCTACCACTCTGGGTGAAGAAGAACTTCCTTACGTTTGTACGGAATCTATCCCCTTTCAACTTTAGAGAGTGCCCTCTCGTTCTCCCTACCTTGGAGAGGGTGAACAATCTGTCTTTATCTGCTAAGTCTATTCCCTTCAGTATTTTGAATGTTTCGATCATGTCCCCTCTATCTCCTCTTTTCACTGGAGAAGAGGCCCAGTTTCTCCAATCTTTCACTGTACTGCAGTCTAGGGATTACTTATATTAGTGTTAGATCAGTCTAGGGATTACTTACATTAGTGATAACTAGGGCCATGGAAAACCTTCACGGAATTCAGTTGTATAGAATTCTCATTACTATTATAGAGTTTACCTATTAGTAGTGGTGACCATTTGAGTCAAAAACCATTAATATAAAATTATGCTTTTTCTCTTCCTGGATAGTGGGAATAGTAACAATTACAGGAAAAAGGTGTTCAGCCTTTTCCGTTTTATTTTGGCTACCTTCTATCCTAGGCAGAAGAGTGAAGTACTGTGAAGCACCTTCTGCTTGGATAGACAAGCTGAGACAGTCCCACAAATATGAACATAACAGAAGCCATACTGAATCGGACCAAGGTCCATTATACCCTACATATTACTTCTGAAAGTGGCCAATATGGGATCCTATAAAGTAGATCTATTTATCATAGCTCATTTCTAGGGTTAAGCAGTGGCTCTCCCAGGTCTATCTGGCTAGTAACTTTTAGGAACTTTTCTTCCATGAACTTGTCTAAACCTCTTTTGAATCCTACTGTGTTATTTATCTTGACCTCATCCTCCATCAATAGATTCCACAGATTAATTACATGCCTTTTCAATCAGCTGGCCATCAATTTCATGGAGTATCCTTTTGTCTTTATTTTTTTTGAAAAGTTAAACAACCATTTTCTATTTAAACTTTCCAGCCCAGCCAAGATTTTGTAAACTATCCCTTTTTAGTCTTTATGACCAAGCTGAAGAGCCCTAACCTTGCTAGCCTTTCTTCATAATCAAAGTGTTCTATCTTTTGTATCAGTTTGTCCCCATTCTTTACACATTTTCTAATTCCATTATATCCTTTTTGAGAAAGGGTGACCAGAATTGCCTAGAGTACTCAAATCTGCATTACGATGGTGACTTATACAGCGTTGTCATTTTTGTTCTCCATCTCTTTTTAGAAAAGAAAATCCCTAACATACTGGCAAACAGGGCTGAAAATGTCAATGCATTTTCTTCTATTAATAGTAAATAACACTCTAGGGCAGTGGTCTCAAACTTGCGGCCCGCCAGGTACTATTTTCCGGCCCGCATTCTGTACTAGTGCTGCCCGCTCTTTGCAGTGTCCTCCGGCTTCCCCCTGGCCGCCCGTTCTTACCTTCAAATAATTACCGCAGCCTGCAGAGAGGATCGCTGGTGCTGTAGCGTTCCTTGCAGGCTGCCGTCGTCCTCTGCAGCAAGTTCCCTCTGCCGCAATCCTACCTCTGATGTCAGAGGAGGGGCGGGACTATGGCAGAGGGAACAAGCTGCGGTGGCTGATGGCAGCCTGCAAGGAACAGTACAGCACCGGCGATCCTCTCTGCAGGCTGTGGTAATTAGCTGAAACTAAGATCGGGAGGCTAGGGTGGAAGTTGGAGGATGCTGCAAAGAAGGGGGGAACATGCAGGTCTTCGGGTAGGGGTGGGGGAAGATTTATAAACTAAAGAGTTTTACGTCATATAAAATTGTCATTTCTTTAATAAGACTTTAACTATTTTTTTTCAGCGGCCCTCCAAGTACCTACAAATTCAAAATGTGGCCCTGCAAAGGGTTTGAGTTTGAGACCACTGCTCTAGGGCATGTGTGTCAAACACAAAGCCCACAGGCCGAATCCAGCCCGCCTGGACTTTTTATCTGGTCTGCGGCAATGCTCTCGAACTTCCCCTTCTCAGAGGAGAGATAGAAGGAAAGAGGAGGCTGAGAAAGGAGTGAGATGGGAAATGGAAGAGCTACAGAATAAGAGAAGATAGAAAATTGATGGGTAGCTGAAAATTTGAGAAGGATGAGAAAGAGGACAAGATTTGAGTTGACAGAGGCAGCAAGAAAAAAGGAGAAAAGTTGAAAGGGAAAAATCAATATGTTGGAAACAGGGACTGGAGCAAGAGAGAAGAGGAGAAAAAAAATAGACTGCAGACACTGGAAAGAGAATTAGAAGATAGACAAAATCAGAAAGAGAAACTGAGATTTAAAATGACCAGACAACAAAAGGTAGAAAAAATAATTTTCTTTTCTATTTTGTGATTACAATATGTCAAATTTGAAATGTGTGTCCTGCCAAAGCTGGTGTTAGACAGCAAGTGTGAACTAGGACCTAAAAGAGAGGAAAAGTCTTTTTTTATTTATTTTGTAGCCAGCGTGGGATTGGAGAGGTTGTATCCCTATATTTCTACTAAGACTAACCCCCTCCTTTGCTGGCGCGCAGCGTGAGTTTCGGTGCCGGTGGTGGCGATTGATCCAAAACTCACAGAAGTCCTGTGAGCGGCGGAGCTGCCACCGGCGCTGGGGCCCACGCTGTGCGTCAGCAAAGGAGGGGGTA
The DNA here is from genome assembly GCF_902459505.1 of Geotrypetes seraphini. Classification (NCBI taxonomy): domain Eukaryota; kingdom Metazoa; phylum Chordata; class Amphibia; order Gymnophiona; family Dermophiidae; genus Geotrypetes; species Geotrypetes seraphini. The sequence goes on along the minus strand of NC_047085.1, from coordinate 447,934,087 downwards.
AGTATCTTAATTAAAAATCCATCCCACAACTTAGCCTGTGTTTTAGATTTTGGCCCTTTATGTAATTTGAGTTTGACACCCCTGCTCTAGGGAGTTAATATTAACTTCTGTGATAAAAATATCAGAATATCCAAATAAATCACAGATTATATAGATAATATACTATAAAGGTATAGTGCTCAGACCCATCAACCTTACTGTTCAGTATGTTACCAAACTGTGGTTGACTTAGGGACCATCATAGCCTTTACTGTCCCTTACCGCCTCTTTCTTCTGGAACTTAATGCTTAGAAAATGATGTAAAAGCAACTTATCTTAAGTTCCGGGGTGGACAACTCTGCTGGAAAGGCAGCCACATCAAAAGTGCTCGTGCTCATGTATTAATGCTTAAAGTGCAAAACGCTAACTCGAGTTTCACACTTTTCATCAGGAGGGGTCACTAAAAATGCGATATTGAAACAAACACCATTCTCAATATCAAGTTAAACATCCCAACTGATACTAAACAACTCAAAATGCTTCAAAAAGTCAAAGCCTAAGACTAGTCACTGAATTAATAAACAGTAAAGCCTTGGATTGCAAGTAACTTGGTTTGCAAGTGTTTTGCATATGTTAGACAATACAGTAGAAAAAAATTGTAGTGGTGTTTATATCGGCTCAGCACGTGTAAAACAAAAGTGGTAAGAGTGAATTGGAATGCACAGCTAATGAAGACTGACAAGACTATTGACGTCACATATCCAGGAACTGTTCTGCTGCAAACTGCATCATTATATGCTGTACTTCTACTCCAGTCAGTAAACAGCAATAGGTATAAATACTTTGAATTGCAGTATTTTTTTATGGACATGAAATCATAGCTGTTAGAAAATGTACTTTAGGTTTTTAGGTTTAAATTTAAGCACTGTTTTCAAGAATGCAATATGCCTGTAAAAGAGATGGATATAGTTAGTTGCAATGCAGCAAACTGCATGGAAATGTATTTACCATCCCACTTTTATTTGTGACTCGAGTTACAATTGCCCTAACAGTTTATTTTTTACATAGCTTAGCTCTTAATGTAAGATGAATGCCTTATACAAATATTGTCCTCTAACAAATACTATTTTGTTATTTCAGATCAAGTGTTTGGTTCAAGTTTAACCAGCCTGTGCCAAAGAGAGAACACATCTGTGCCAAAATTTGTTAAATTGTGTATTCAATACGTTGAAGAATATGGTATGCAAAACAAATTGTATGAATCTGTGCTGATTGGAATGAACGTGAATGGAAATAGTCATGGTGGACCTGTAGATGGCACTGAAATTCGCCATTGGTTGAAAATGAATTTGGTAATAGCCTTGAGCTGGCTTGGAATACCAAGGAGCAGTCCCAGTTTCTGTGGTGGTGGCAATTTTGGCATTTCTCGCTCTGTACCAGGGTATTGCACAACAAATTTCAAACAAATTCAATGAGTCCTTATTGCAGGTAGCTTGCAGTTTAAATGGATACCTGAAACTGGACTGTTAACTCTGGAAGGTCAGGAGGGTGGGGGGTTATTTCCCACTGTTCAGGGTGTTCCCTTTTGACATAGTTGCACAAGATCTTTCTTCTGTTGACTATATAATGGCTGCATGACATCCCTTACAAGGCAGCTGAGAGATGGTGACTTATCCAAGGTTACAATGTACATTGGTAAGAGAAATGGATTCTCAATTGGTCTCCATTAATCAAACAATTGATCACTTGCTGACATTCTTATTATGTTACATTAAATTAGTCATTCTTATATTCTGCAATACCTTGCAGTTTTATGTGCAGCGCACACTGGTAAATTATAATCAATACTAATACCAGAAGGTAACAACATATAAAAACTACAGATAGTACAAAAAGTAGCAAACAGTATTTGTTTGAAATATAAGCTGCAGGAAAAATTTTAGCATATCTGCCGAATGCTTTGACTGCAGGTCCAGGAGGTAGGCTGGGGGGTCCGGCAGGGAGGTGGGGGAGTGTCCAGCAGGAGGGACTGGGCATCCCTCCTGCCAGTGAAGAGTGCGATGATGGGGGGTTTCCAGCAGGAGAGATCGGGCATATCTCCTGCCGTGATGTGTCATGGGGGTCGCAGCGGGTAGCAGCAGGAGAGACTGGGCATCTCTCCTGCTGCGATCATTGCAAGGGGGAACGGGAAGGTACTAAGATTCTCTAACCAGCGTTGTTTATGACAGATGCCAGTTAGAGAATCATGCTTTTAGTTGAAGGACTGGCCCCTCCTTCACCTAAAAGGTCTTGTTTTGGGTGTTTGGGACTTGGACGATTTTTTGGTCAGGAATGTGTTGTAAGCATACACGTAGTGGTGGTCTGGGCGATTAAACTGCTGAATGTAGAGGTAGGCCATTCTCAAAAAAAAACCCTAACCCTGCTGCTTACTTTGTGTGCCTAGGGCCTTAGGCCAAAAGGGGACTTAGATGTTGTTTTTGATTATGCCCCTCCACATGTTTTTAATAAGATTATATTGTGTGTGTGTGTGTATATGAAAAATGAATGGAAAAATTAGTACTATTATGGGACGGGTTCTGGGGCATAGCTTGGGCAGGGTCTTGGGCGGAGCTTTTGGGCTCCCCCAAACAAAAGCTTTGCGCTGCCTATGCCTAGAATGACTATTTGAATAAAGTTGGGATTAAGTATGGTAACGTCTATGAGGTGAAAATAACCAGGTGAATTGCTGGAATGGTGTCTCAGGGTGAGGAAAGATCCATACTTCTACTAAGACTAAGTATCTTAATAAAAAATTTGGCCCGCAACTTAGCCTATGTGTTAGATTTCAGCCCCTTATGTGATTGAGTTTGACACCCCTGCTCTAGGACATTGAAACACTGCAAAGGCAGTTGCTAAAATAAATCAGAAGTTTGTAAAAGCAAAGGAGGTGTTCTTAATGGATGATGTGTTGCAAGCTTTTATTGCCTTTATAATTCATTTAAGTCTGTTTTAGCCCCTCCATTTAAAAATTAGCAATAGCAATATGAAGAAAGTTTAGTATTATCAATTGTAAGAGAGGAAAAAGTTGAACCTGAAATATGAAATGTTTGCCATCTCTTTATAGGGTTAGAAGTTGATGGTTTATACAGAGTAAGTGGCAACCTTGCAGTGATACAGAAGCTAAGATTTGCAGTTAATCATGGTATGTATGTTCAATAGAAATATTTATACACATGATTGGCATATTTGTCTAAACCAGTTTTCTTTGTCAGTTCTGCAGTATCCCTTAGCAAATCTGGTTGTCTGGATATCTATAATAAATATGCATAAGAAAGATTTGTAATCAGTGGTACCATTTATTTATAAATCTTTTAAACAGTGATCCCAGCATTGACCATTTAACTCTATTTTTTTTTTTAAATCTTTTTAACCAGTTCTTAATCCACAATAGGATACTGTCTCTTATCTCAGGCCTTTATAATTTCCTCAGGAGTAATTCATGAGGTACTTTGTCTAATGGCTTTTGAAAATCCATGGAGGTAGAGATGTGATGCTATTCTTCCTTGACATGTCAGCCATGGTGTGATCTGACACCACTCTCCTCCGTCTAAAGGACCTTAACATTTCCAGCCTGACACTTCATTGGTTTCACTCTTCATTGTCCACCACTCAGACAACGTCTTACTGCCACAGCCTTTAATATTAGGGGTACCTCAAGGGTCAGTCCTATCCTTTTTAATGTCTTTCTTGTCCCGCTAGCTCTCCTTAAGTCTCTTGACTTCGCTTTCTTCATCTATACAGATGATATCCAGCTTCTTTGCCCTCTTGATTCCGTTTCAACCTCAATCAGTACTTTATCCCAGGACAAGCAGACAGCATATGCTAACACATGGGTGACATCAATCACTGACAGAGCCCCGGTACGGACACTTTAAAAGTGCATTGCCACTTTAAGATTTGAGAAACTTCACAATAGCCCACACCGCGCATGCATGAGTGCCTTCGCGCTCGATGTAGGCGTGCAGTTTCTTAGTTTTGCGGAGCTGTGAGGACTGGCACAGGATGTAGAAGTAGAAGGGATGCTGGGAAAAAGCGATCACAATATGATACGCTTCAACCTGGAAATAGGGACGAAACTTCGGTCCAGAACGACGGCCACAGCCCTAAACTTTCGAAAAGAAAATTACGAAGGGATGAGACACATGGTGGGTAAGAAAATTATGAGGAGGATAAACACTATAAAGACGCTGGAGCAAGCTTGGTCTCTTTTTAAGGATACGGTCACTGAGGCGCAAAATCTATATATACCATGTATCAACAAGGGATCAAAGAGGAAAAAGAATAAAGAACCGGTGTGGCTCACTGTAGAGGTTAAGGAAGCGATCAAAGACAAAAAAAACCTCGTTTAAGGAATGGAAAAGATAAAAAACGGATAAAAACTGTAATAAGCACAAACAACATTAATGCAGGTGCCATAAGGTGGTAAAAGTGACAAAAAGAGACTACGAGGAAAAAATAGCCAAGGAGGCAAAAAACTTCAAGCTGTTCTTTTGCTATATTAAAGGGAAACGACCCGCGAAGGAAGCAGTGTGGGACCATTGTATAGCCAAAGAATAAAGGGAGCGCTAAAGGAGGACAAAGCAATCACCAATAGACTGAACACATTTTTTTCATCTGTATTTACCAAAGAGGATATACACAGCATACCGGAACCCATCAGGCTATATGCTAGAAGCAAAAACGGGAAACTGACAGGGTTTACGGTCGGTCTAGAAGAGGTATACAGGCAGATCGATAGACTTAAGAGCGATAAATCCCTGGGACTGGATTGCATCCATCCAAGAGTCATCAAGGAACTGAAAGGGACCATAGCTGAACTGCTTCAACTAATAGCCAATCTGTCAATCAAAACAGGAAAGATTCCGGAGGACTGGAAGGTGGCGAATGTTACACCGATCTTCAAAAAAGGTTCGAGGGGAGACCCCGGGGAACTACAGACCGGTGAGTCTGACCTCGGTACCGGGAAAGATGGTAGAGGTACTGATAAAGGACTGCATCATTGAACACCTTGACGGACACGGTCTGATGAGGACCAGCCAGCACAGTTTCAGCAAAGGCAGATCGTGTTTGACAAACTTGCTGCACTTCTTCGAGGGAATAAACAGGCAGATAGACAAGGGTGACCCAGTCGACATTGTATATCTGGACTTTCAGAAGACGTTCGACAAGGTTCCACATGAACGACTACTTCGGAAAATTGCGAGCCATGGAATCGAGGGAGAAATACTCACGTGGATTAAAAACTGGCTGGAGCATAGGCAACAGAGTGGGGGTAAATGGGCAATACTTGGACTGGAAGAGCATCGCCAGTGGGGTGCCGCAGGGCTCGGTACTTGGACCCGTACTCTTCAACATCTGTATAAACGATCTGGACATAGGTACGATGAGCGAGGTGATTAAATTTGCGGACAACACAAAGTTATTCAGAGTAATGAAGACGAAGGGGGATTGCGAAGATCTACAACGTGACATAATTAGGCTCGTGGAATGGGCATCGACATGGCAGATGAGGTTCAAAGTGGATAAGTTTAAAGTGATGCATGTTGGTAACAAAAATCTCAAGCACGTGTACAGGATGTCCGGGGCGGTACTTGGAGAGACCTCCCAGGAAAGAGACTTGGGAGTTCAGATCAACAAGTCGATGAAGCCGTCTACGCAATGTGTAGCGGCGGCGATAAGGGTGAACAGAATGCTAGGAATGATAAAGAAGGGGATCATGAACAGATCGGAGAAGGTTATCATGCCGTTGTACCAGGCCATGGTGTGCCCTCACCTGGAGTACTGCGTACAGTACTGGTCGCCGTACATGAAGAAGGTCCAGAGAAGAGCGACTAAGGGGTTGGAGGAGCTGCCGTACAGCGAAAGATTAAAGAAACTGGGCCTCTTCTCCCTCAAACATAGGAGATTGAGAGGAGACATGATCGAAACATTCAAGATACTGAAGGGGATAGACTTAGTAAAAAATGACAGATTATTCACCCTCTCCAAGGTAGGGAGAACGAGAGGGCACTCTTTAAAGTTCTTCTTCACCCAGAGAATGGTGGAAAACTGGAACGCTCTCCCGGAGGCAGTCATAGGGGAAAACATCCTCCAGGGATTCAAGACAAAGTTAGACAAGTTCCTACTCAACAAGGACATATGCTGGTAGGGCTAGTTTCAGTTAGGGCGCTGGTCTTTGACCAAAAGGGCCACCATGTGAGCGGACTGCTGGGCATGATGGACCACTGGTCTGACCCAGCAGCGGCATTTCTTATGTTCTTAAGAAGTCACGTTTCAACGGTCGTTGAAATTTTTTCTGCCTTCCCGCTCTCGTGTTTTATGACTTTGGCTTTTTTCTTTTCTTTTTTTTAGTTAATTAAAAATAGTAAAAAACAAAAACAAAACTTTGTTTTCCTTTTTTCGCCGTTGGGCAGGGCCTGTTCCTCCACCTCAGCCATCACATTCAATTTGGCTGAGGCGTTGCTGTGCTCGGGCTATTTCTATGACTGACCCTCACCGTTGGTGTCTCCAGTGATTGGGGCACGAGCACCATCCTGAAACTTGCACACACTGCTCTTTACAGAAAAGAACATGAAAAAATCGTCTTAATCAGTGACAGCTTTTCAGTGATGCCGTGGAAGGGGAGCCAACATCGTCACCAACCGCACTGACTAAGACGACACTGAAAACTTTGACACTGGCAGAACCACCGACGTTGACTCTGGTATCGCAGTATGCCATCTCTTTGGGTAAACCAGCTAAGAAGCCTTCCCCTTTCCGGGACACAGGTCAAAGCTGCATTGAGTCAAGTCATGCCGACCTTTAAGAAGTCCTGTAAGTGCACGGTCCTGATCTCGGTGAGTACCTCTACATCTGCTTCCTCATCACTGCACCGTGCCTTCGGTACCAGCGAAAAAACCTACACCCCCCGTACCAGTGCTAACCCTTAAGCAAAGAAATTAATGCCTTGCTTAGGGAAGAGCTCGGTGAGCATTTCCAAATGTTGATTCCAACACAGCTTCTTCCGGTGTAGACCCAGACTCTTCTGGTGCAGGTCCAGTCTGAGCATATCACGACACCAATCACTGGCACCATTGATGTACCATTGGCATGCCTAAGATGCCTCTAGATACGTCTAAAACCTGTTGCGATTATCGGCACTTGGACGACCTGTCTTTTAGGTCATCCAAGTGCCAATTTAGGCAGGTTTTTAGACCTATTTTCATTTTGATTATGTACCTCATAATATATAGTTTGTAGGTTGTTTCCATAGTTACTATGAAAGAATTTCAATTCAAGTTTTTACCCTAATGTGACACATACCCGGGATCTAGTACCTATATACATTTATTTGTAATCCCTAGGTCAGTGGAATTAGGTGAAAAGGTATGTTTTAATTGCTTTCCTAAAATTGAGGAGACCTTCAAGGGATCTGATCTACGGGAGTAGTCAATTCCAGTGACTCAGTATGAAGTGGGGGTAGGCACATTATTTGGCAGTTTCCAGTTGTAGGACACGGCTAGGGGGTATTTCAAAGCAAATTTCATCCTGTGAGAAGAGGGACCTGTTTGGCATATACGGAGAAAGTTTGGCTGTTACGTAGTCCGGTGCCATGTGCAAGGATTCGAACACTAGCATCAGGACTTGAAGACATAGTGTTTGGCCATAGGTAGCCAGTAAGCCGAATTTAGAGTCAAGGGCACAGAGGTTTTTTAGAAGTTTGATTACTGCGTTTTGTACACATTGGAGACGATGTACATTACCGTATTTGCTTTTAGACCGTTGAGTAGCGCATTGCAATAATCCATGTAGGAGAGTACTAAGGCATAGAGTAGCTGGGTGAAGTCAGATTCTGAGAAGTAGATCCTTATTTTTCAGAGTTGTCACAGGTAGTAGAAAGATGAGGATACCCCCAGAGTTATATGATTGGAAAGCGATAGGTTGCCATCAAGGAATATTCCTAAGCTTTGTACTTGGTCTTTTGGATAATACTCCTAACAATGTATCTTAGGATAGGGTTCTCAGTCACTGCATTTGTGCAATCAGAGTGACTGTTCAAAAAGAGAAAAGAACTTCCATTTAAATCTGAGTAGTCTTCCAAAATACCTTGAAATTATGGTTTATATACAATGAAGCAGTTTTGGTCTAAATTTTTTTAGTTTTCAAGGGTAAACCTGTGTTTTACCTGTGTAAATTATTTTGATTTTTGACCACCACATAATGATGTTATTGAAGTTTTAACCCCCCTCTCCAGTTTATTGCATATTCATTTTTATTCCCTGTTCAGAAAAAAATGGGATTTATATTAACACAAGTTTTCCTTGTTAAAAGCCTAACACTTAGGGATGTGACTAGGACCTTTAGTGTTCTTGTACTGCAGTAAAGGTAAGATGAAAATGAAGTATTTACTGGAATATGATATTTTATTTGCCACCATTGTTTTCTTTTCATTTCAGAAGAAAAACTGGACTTGAATGATAGTAAATGGGAAGATATACATGTAGTTACTGGGGCATTAAAGATGTTCTTCAGAGAACTGCCAGAGCCTCTCTTCACTTACAATCACTTCAATGATTTTGTCAATGCAATTAGTGAGTAAATGAGCCATTGCAATGAATGATGTTTTGTTTTTTAAATAAGATAGGATGCTATTTTTTTTTTTTAATAAGGTAGGATGCTGTTGTATAATATACTTTTATTTAGAGGCTAATTTTCATTCCTTATTAACCAAAGAATTGTAATCGCTATATTCGTCCACTTGGATATGTGGAAATAAGGGTCAACAACCTAGTTATAGGTGATACATTAAGTTATCTTTGGCAAGCTTTAGAGAGTTGTTCTCTCCATCAGGCCATTAGAGAAACAGTGACATTAGACACAGTGTAACTGCATTGTTTCTCCACTGACCTGATGAAGAAATGATAACTTTTGAAAGTTTGTTAAAGATACCTTTTTACTGGATAATTACCAAACAATACATTTTTATACTTACCTATAAATTCATGGTACAAAAATGTTTATTATATTTGTATACTTTTTAATCAAGGTATAATTATGTTTATAATATTTTCTAACAGATTTACACACGTGCATAAACTGTGATTATGTATAGACATTTTAAATGCTAGGATTTTACATCTGAACCCACAAGTTACTTGAAGAATGCTGTCAAATCATCTTTTGAACACTATCTCCTTCCCAGGTTGCTGTTCCTGAGCCCTCAGTTTTTTTTCTGCAAGCAAGTTGCTCAGAAGTATTTCTGCTCTGCGGTTTTATTATTTTTGGATATTTTTCTGTGTGTTTGATCACAGAATCATTGCACCCTATTCCCACTTGTTGAGATATCTGCTTGGGAGAAGACGCAAACTTGCACTGCAGAAGTCTGCTGCTGGCAGGATTAGCCCTTGGGGATACCTAGCTAGTCAGCCTGCTTTTGTGTTTTTGAGCTCAGGGGCCATACCCTGCGTAACTGCTCACATCCCTGATTTATGTTTGAGTGCAGATTGTTTGGCTCCTTTCCGGCCTGGCCGGGATTAAAGGTGGTCCAGCTACGTGACTCTCTCCCCCTTTGTGGCATGAGGTTTTAAATCAAAGATAGAAATCCTGAGAACAGGAATTTTATTAAAATCCAATGATTATTATGGATATAAACAATGAGGGGGGCGTGGCGTGGCTGCAGGACAGAATGGAAAAGATAGTCTCTGAGCTCCTACATGAAGTGCCCTTTATAGTGTACTTTCAGTATTTAAAACCTAACAAATTTTCGTTAACGCGTTTTTATTTCTTGCTGATTGAATGTCTTCTAGAAAACAGACAAAATTAGAAGTGGTATTTGCCGCAAAAAGAACAAAACATGATCCGACTACTCTTTCAAAGATTCCATTGCCTCAGGATGCCGGTGAACATTTTGAACAGCTAATGGCAGAACTTAGTTTAATAAAGGATATGTTACAAGAAAATCGGACTGAATTAAAGGCAGTTAAGATGGAAATGACTAATATGTCCTTACAGTTGCAGATCTGTAACACCCGATCTGAACAGTTGGAGAAGAAAGTACTGTATTGGAATCTGAGGAGCAGTTGAAGATCTGTAAAGTGATGCTCAAGACTGTTAACAGATTGGAGAAAGAAATTGAAGACTTGAATAATAGGAGCAGAAGGTGCAATGTTCAGCTACTGGGATTGCCAGAAAAGACAACGGGCACTAATTTAATTAAGTTCCTGGAAGAAAATATACCCAAGTTGCTTTCCCTCAACTTTCAGTTGCCATTTGAAATAGAGAGAGCTGACCATATTTCATCTAGAGCTGGGACTGCTTAGGATGGGCCAAGACCAGTAATTTTTTAATTACTCAGATTTTAACAGGCTTTTGCAATCCTTAATGCGGCCAAGCAAATGAAAACTATAAAATGGCAACAATCAAAACTTTTTTTATTTTTACTCGATTTTTCAAAAGTAACTGCTAATAAGAGGAAGCACTTTTTGGGACAGAGAGAACAACTTAAATAACTTGGAGCCAAATATGGATTATTTTATCCTGCTGTTATGAGGGTAACCCATAACAACAAAACCATACACTATGATGAGCCAGGAGTTTTGCAGGAATATATTGATCAGCATTTAGGAACAATGAATTAATTCGAATCTGAGGAAAAAGTTGAGTGGTTTCCTATTTCCTATTTGTGTTTTTTACATTCATTGAGTTTTGTGTTTTAATTTTTGCCCTTAAAGGGGGGGGGGGAACCTTGGATATTTCGTTAGAATGTGATTTGAATTAAATTCTTTATAGTTAAGGGTGAAGAAATAGAACATCAGAATGAGGCTTGGAACATCTAGAGTTGGTCTGGAATATATGACCTCACTTGACCCAGTACACCCCAAACTTACCAAGTCATTGCTAGAGCCTTCCCAGGACCCTGTTGCGATTTTCATCAGCTCTGGTTCTCCATTTGGCTGGAGTGGGTTTTGGGGGGTTTGGTGGTCTTCCTTCTCTTCAGGCTGGGGCCTGACCGGCTACACATGCATGAAACGGTGTGATGAGAATAGACACGTGGAGGGCTGGGATTGGCTGTACGTACCGCTGATCTGATGACAGATCTCGACGAGGACAAATGGAAAACTTAATCGTATCCTCCTATAAAATCTGCTCTGCTTTTAGTCAAAGAATGTATTTGAAGAGCGCAGGAGGCAAGGGTGATGCGAGCTGCAGAACAGGAGCTGGATGGAGGTCCCGGATATTCATCACTGAAATCAGGACATCTGCATGTCCTTTTGGTGCACTTAAGAGTCTTTTAGTGCCGGGGAGAAGCACATAGGGTCTCGTTGTGCAAGAGACCTGCAGCTGAGCCTAGGTGTGTCCTTGTTTGCACCTCGTTGCGAGTCCCTCAACGTACTTCAGAGTGTGGCTTGGGCCCCCCGTAAATGCCATCTCCCTAAGATGGAAAGAGACCCTGGCAGTCCTTATGTCAAGGAAGGAGCCCCTGGAAAGTTCCCTACTTTTTCCTGGGCCTAAGCAGTTGACTGATTTTTTTATTTTATGTTTTTCAGGGGTTGAATGAATTGACATGATTGTGTTCATATTTTAAAGGAAGTGGGTCATTGGGAGATATATTGTTGCTTAATGATAAAGGTTTATTGAATTTACTTTCTAACTTAATGATAGGATTTCTGTTTATTTATTCTATTTTCAAGGGGGAAACATTATTGATGACTGCGCTATGTTAGATTTTATTTATTCATAAAGATAGATATTATTGATGACTGCGCTATGTTAGATTTTATTTATTCATAAAGATAGATATTATTGATGACTGCGCTATGTTAGATTTTATTTATTCATAAAGATAGATATTATTGATGACTGCGCTATGTTAGATTTTATTTATTCATAAAGATAGATATAATTGATATAAAGATGTTATTAGAAAATTATTATTTATTACTCTAGATTGTTCAAGTGATCAACTGGAGGCAGTATTTATAATGAATTTTATAAATTAAATGATTTGACATGTGTTCATTTATATTTTAAGGGGGTTTCATGTTGCACAAATATTGAAATAAGGTTAATATTTTTAGGGTTACTTAGAATACATTATTTGTTTTAAATAAATTTAAAACGGATTTGGGGTATTTACATAGCTTTAATTTACTTATTGCATATATGATATATTGAATTTATAACTTAATTGAGTATTAATAGCTGGGGTGGGGGAATATGGGTAAATGATAGTTCTTTTATTATTCTACTGGGATATTATGGGAATGAACTAAGTTAATGTATTAACAGGAAGTTCTAAAATTAAGATAAAATGATACTCTAGAATTGATTTAGTTAATCTTATTTATGCTATGATTTATACTTGGGAAGGTCAGGGGATGTAATCATTATGAAATGTAGGTTGGGTTGGAATGGGTATTAGGACACTTGGGAGGACTTGGAGGCTGTTAATCCAATTCTTACATCCAAGTTTTCATATTATTTTAAGGGTGAGAAATGGGTTTTTTTAGACTGGGGTCATGGATGTGTATGAAATTATTACATGTGTATCTAGTTAAATGGAATTTAAAGGTATATTTATCAATATGTTTTAATCAAGTAAAATGCCCTAAAAGTTATATTCTTTAATGTTAATGGGCTTAACCATCCTATTAAAAGAAAAAAAAATTGTCAATTTTTTTAAAGCAACAGGAGGCAGATGTTTGTTTTTTTTACAAGAAACACACTTATCACACATTGAGGCCTCCAAGCTAGTCGGGGTGGGGGTTAAATACTGTTTTTGTGCTCCTGCGGTGGCAAAAAAAAGCTGGCGTGGCTATCCTGGTCAATAAAAGATGTTCTGCTGCATTTGGTAATGTACAAGCTGATCCAATAGGGAGATGGCTTCATGTGGATATGACTTCAGGTAACGATGCCCTGACACTTTTTAATGTTTACGCTCCTAATTCAAATCAGGCCGAATTCTTTAAAAAACTCCAACAAATAATTCTGTCATTGGCTACATCTAATTTAATTGTAGCCGGAGATTTCAATGCTGTCATGGATCCTCTATTAGATAAACAACCTAGTAAGCAACTGACATCACTAGGTCTAGACAAGTGGTTCCTAACCCAGTCCTGGAGGGACCACCAGGCCAATCGGGTTTTCAAGCTAGCCCTAATGAATATGCATGACATAGATTTGCATATAATGGATGTGGCATGCATGCAAATCTGCTCCATGTACCTCTCATGCTCTTTTGAAACCTAAATATAATGAGTTTTCCTCACAATTGGCTAGGAAAGATTTGTTTTCTCAACAAGCTCTATATTATGGAAACTATTAAAGCGGGAAGATTATTGGCTAATTATCTCAAAGCTAAAAAAAGAAAAGTAAAGATTGTGGCTATTAAAGATGAGAGAGGTAAAACATTCTCAAATTGGAAATATTTTAAAACAATTCTTAGGGCTCCTTTTACAAAGGTGTGCTAGCATTTTTAGCGCATGCACCGGATTAGCACACGCGCGCTATAGCACGTGCTAGCCAAAAAACTACTGCCTGCAGCTAGCGTGCAAGGCATTTTAGCGCACGCTATTCCGCACATTAAGACCCTAACACAACTTTGTAAAAGGAGCCCTTAGATTATTACAAAGCTTTGTATTCTTCTGAGCTTTGTTCAAATAAAGAATTTGAGGGATTAGAATTTTTAAAGTTAATTCAAGGGCCAAAAATTCCTGAGCATATAAAAGGAAATCTTTAAGCGCCTATATCACTGAAGGAAATCCAGGCAGCGTTGAAATCCCTCAGAGCTGGATCCACTCCGGGAAGTGATGGATTCACCGTGGAGTTTTTCAAATCATTTTAAATTACACTTTTACCCCATCTTCTAAATTTATATCAATCTCAACTAACTAAAGGTTGTATTTCAGGTACTATGGCAGAATCTTTAACTATTGTTTTGCTGAAGCCAAATAGAGATCCCACGTTGGTTTCAAATTAAAGGCCTATTTCTTTAATTAACGTGGATGGAAAACTCCTGGCTAAGCTATTGGCTCTAAGATTAGCCAAGGCTGTCCCTTATATGATCGGTATGTACTAAACTGGTTTCGTTGCTCAAAGACATTCTTCAAATAATACTAGATTGGCATTTCATATGCTAAGTTTATTATAAAAAAAAAAATGAATGATCCAGCTTTCTCTGTCTCTTTGGATGCAGAGATGGCCTTTGATCGTGTGGAATGAATTTTCATGGATCAAGCGATGAATTGGTTTGGTATAGGATCCGGATTTATTCAAATGATTCAAGCCTTGTATAGTTCCCCTTCTGCCAGGCTATATATTAATGAATCATTTTCTGAATGTTTTTGTCTGGGGAGAGGACTTAGACAAGGATGTCCTTATCTCCATTGCTTTTTGATATTGTTCTGGAACCCTTGCTGTTGACTATACAGCAGGCAAAGAAGATACAGGGGATTCCTTATGCAGGTTGGGAATATAAGATCTCTGCTTATGCAGATTATTTCTTGCTTTGTTTGAAGAATCCTGAATCTACCATTCCGCATTTACTGGAATTGATTGATAGATTTGGAAAATGTTCTGGGTACAAAATAAATTGGAGCAAATTGGAGGTTCTTCCATTAAATGTGCATTGTGTAAGAGGACTATTTGATCCATTCCCATTCCTTTGGAAGGAAGAGGGTATAAAATACTTAGGTATCATGATTCAAAAAACTTTGGAAGACACAGTGACAGTAAATGAAAAATCTTTATTGCTGAAAGTCAAAGAAATGTGTGAGCATTGGAACCCATTACATCTTTCTTGGTGGGGGAGAGTCCAAACTATAAAAATGATGATTTTGCCTATAGTTTGTTACCAAATGAGTATGTTGCTGGGGTTTTTTCAAGGGTCCTTTTACAAAAAATTGAATGGAATTCTCACTAAATTTATTTAGCTGGGTAAAACTGCTAGAATAGTTTTAGTATCTTTGCAAAAACCAATTGTGGTGGGTGGGGTAAATTTCCCAAATTTTTATAGATATCATCAAGCATTTATTCTACGTCAGGGGATGTATTGGATCCTTCCTGAAGTCTTGGAGCGTCTTCCGGATTGGCTGATCATAGAAAGAAAGCTTATCTCACCAGTATAATTGAGTCACATCTTGAGTATGTATAAAGATCTTGAGTGTGTATAAAGATAACATTCTTTGTACCACATGGAAAACGTTATGGTTCATTAACAATCTAATACCTATACCAGTGTAACATCCCACGTGTTAGTCCTTATGGTTGAACTCCAAGATTCAAATTGGCGAGTCTAAGATCCTCTGGAAACATTGGCTGCAGGCATACGTACGTTAGATGATGTGTTATCAAATGGGGAAAATGCTTGATTTTTCACAACTGCAACATTCATTCGGAATTAGAAAGTCTCAAGCATATAAGTGGTTGCAGTTGAAGCAGGCCATTCAGAAAGGGTTCCCTGATTGGCAAAAATTAAATAATCAGCATATCTTACTGAGCCTGTTTCCTGACTGATTTCCTAGGGCATCAGGCCGCCAAGTGGTATAAATTAATTTCGGAATATTTGAATAAGAAACCAAAAATGAGCCTAAAGGATATTTGTAGCATTGAGGTAAAGCAGGAGATTTCTTCTGCTCAATGGCCATGGATTTGGTCTTGGAGGATGAGATGTACAGCATCAGCATCTATGAGACAAACCTGTTTTTTTCTGATATTTAGGGTTTTTTGGACCCCTGTTCATTTGCAAAAATTAGATAGTTCCAAGTCTAATAGATGCTGGCATTGTCATCTTGAAATAGGGACACTGGATCACCTGTTGTACTATTGCCCCTTAATTCTTAGATTTTGGAAATCGATATGGATTACAATTATGTCATATGATATTCTATTTGAAACTTTATTATTAATAATAATAATAACAGCTTATATACCGCAATACCGTGAAGTTCTATGCGGTTTACAAAGATTAAGCAAAGGTACAAATTGATTGACTTTAAGAGGGGAGGAAGAAAGAGGGTTAATAGGACAGGAAATCCATTTTTGAGGAGAGAGTGATCAATAGAACAAGTTAATCGCTATAGAGGGGAGAGAGAAGAGAGGATCAGTTGTCTAGATACTTTAGGAACAGGTATGTTTTCAGACGTTTCCTAAATTCCTCATAAGTAGTGGGCGAAAGAAATTGTTCTAGGTCTTTACCCCATGATGCTGCTTGGTGCGAGAGAAGATGTTCATGGTGTTTTTTCAGTTTACAACCTCTCACTGGGGGGGAAACAAAGTTGGAATGTGAGCTTCTCTTGTGTCTGTTGGCTGAGAAGACGAAAAGGTCAGTTATATATTTAGGGGCAAGTCCGTGTAGTGCTTTGAAGCAGGCAAATTTAAACTTTACGCGCGTCTCCATTGGCAGCCAATGCAGCTGCCGGTAGTAGGGTGTCACGTGGTCAAACTTCCTCAGCCCAAAGATCAGTTTGACCGCTGCATTTTGCATCAATTGTAAACGCTGCATGTTCTTTTGGGAAATTGCTAAATAGGCGATGTTACAGTAGTCAAGTAGACTCAGTACGAGGGATTGGACTAGGGTTCTGAGTGCCGCTGTATCGAAATAAGCTTTAATGGATCTGAGTTTCCAGAGAGTGAAAAATACCTTTCTGATCAAGGAGTCCACCTGGTCTCTCATGGTTAAGCACTGATCCAAAGTTACACCTAGTATCTTTATGGTAGGTTGGATAGGGTAATTAAGATTATTGATACATAGTGGTGATTTGGTGTCAAGCGGATGTGGCGAATCAACGAAGAAAGTTGTCTTTTCTGAATTAAGTTTGAGCCTAAAGGTTGTCATCCAGTGCTCCATCACGTTTATTAAAACATAAATCTCCAATTTCTGTAGCTAAGAACAGATTACTCCTTGTTATGACTGGGATTTCTATACAGATGATCACAAAAAATTGGAAGACTTGTAATAGACTGAATCGCATCTTCTGGTGGGAGTCCCTGTATTTATTCTAACAATATGAATGTATGAATTCGGAAATAACGGGTAATTGTAAAAAATTTAAGGAGATTTGAAGCCCTTTAACAATTCACTAGTACAAGCCTTCCATTTTTGTAGAGGTTTTTTTTTACACACATCTGGGATGGGTGGAGAAGAGGGGGGGAAAGATATTTCTATTATTATTTGTTAGTTATAAGTGCTGTTTATTGTAACATCTGTTGTATATTTTATTGCACTTTGTGTATGTTTTGAAATGAATAAAGAATTTAAAAAAGAAAAATAAAATGGATATAAACAACAATTTATTATTTCTATAAAGCTACCAGGCGCATGCAGCACAGTCCCTGCTCAGAAGAGCTTACAATCTAATTATGACAGACACACAGAGGGGACTAAAAGGTGATAGGGGACTATTAAGAGGCATGACAGACAGATATGTTGGTTGGGTCAGTGTTTAAACGCAGCTTCAAATACGTGGTGGTATTCAAAGCCAGACTAAAAGCCCAGAGATGGAGCCTGATGTAGTAAGCAAGGCAGGTTGTTCAAAGCATATGGTGCAGCAAGATAGAAGGAAAGGAAACGGGGACTTGTATACCACCTTATTGTGGCTTTGGCATTCAAAGCTGACATTCATAGTGATGGGTGCTAGAGGATTAAGTGACTTGCCCAGGGTCGCAAGGAGCAGCACTGGGATTTGATCTCACAACCTCTGGGTGCAGAGGCAACAGCACTACCAGTGAGCCACACCTTCCGGGAGTTGGTGGTAGAGGAGAAGGGTACAGAGAAGAGGGACTTGTTTGATTAGGAGGAGCTCCCGGAGGGGAGTATAGGGAGTAATGAGAGGAGAGATACTGAGGAGGAGCTTCAGAGGGAGTACACTTGAAAGTCAATAAGAGGAGTTTGAATCATACTCGGAGACAGACTGGGAGCCAGTGAAGCGAGTGGGCAGAGAAAGGGCTCTTGTACATGTTTTCGCTGTGGCCTATGCTAGGGTGAGTCATCCAGAGTTGGTTGTCTTTGTGGTGACTTGTTTACCTCCAGAGGGGTGAAGGTCCAAGTGGATCTTCTCACTCAGGAACTGGTCCCTATCAAGAATCTGGAACACTTAGAGCTTACAGCATGGTTCTTGAGCAGGCAGCCCTGATGAGTAAGGGTTACTCAGACGTGATCATTTCAACTCTGCTTGGAGCTAAGAAGATGTCAATGGTAGCAGCTTGGAAGTCCTGGAAGCGCAGATTTCAGTAGTCCTAGACTTTTTGCAAGAGGGACTTCAGAAGAGTTTTTTCTGTTGGATTGCTGAGGGTGCAGATAGGCCTGTCCTGTTTCCAAGCTCGGGAGGAGTTTTTGTCTCCCAGTTCATTAAAGGGGCTCTTCAGTTGCGCCCTCCAGTGCGTCTCCCTTTCCCTTTCTGGAATCTTAAAACCATATTACAAGGTCTCAATAGCCCTTAAGGGAAGTCCTTAAGGAAATACAAGCCCTCAAGGGAAGCTTCCCTTCTGGATCTTACAATCAAGAGAGTGGCAATTATGGCGGTGAGACGAGCTTCTGAGTTACAAGATCTGTCCTGCAGGGAACCATTCCTTAAGTTTACAGAAGCAGGGATCTCCTTATGCACAGTTTGTCCTTCTTACTGAAAATAATCTTAGCCTTCCACATCAATCAGGAAGTCTGTTTGCCCACTTTTCACCCTTTGGGGTCTAAGAAAAAGGATAAAGTGTTGCATTTGCTGGATGTCAAGCAAGTGCCCCTCCAGTACCTCGAAGTTACCAATGATTTTGCATATCATTTTACCTTTTTGCTCTGGCCAATCATGCCAAGAAAGGGATACCGGTGTCTAAAGCCTTGATTTCCAGATGGATTAAAATGGACATTTCCTCTGCTTATGTGGGCTGCGGTAAGCAGCCACCAATCACATTGAAAGTGCTCTCCATGAGAGGAGTCGCTACCCCCTGGGCAGAGATTCAGGCGGTTTCGGCAGAGGAAATCTGTAGAACAGTTACTTGGTCTACCCCTCATACCTTTACCAGGTTCTATAGGGTGAAGGTAGTAGCCAGGAAGGATGCCACTTGGGTCCTCCTTTTGAAGGCAGGCTCAGTGAGCCCGCCCTAGTCTTTGGGGGCTACTTTAGTGGTCCTGAACACTAGGGATGTACCAGACACATTGCACTAGAAGAAGGATTAAGCTCTTACCTTGATAATCTTTCTTGTAGGTGTGTCTAGTGATCACAAAGCCTTACCTTGGCAGTGGGCTTCACCCGCCTTAATATCAGTCCAAATTTGGAGAATTCTCTGTCTCTCATATGAACTGAGAGGATAAGAAAAAGGAAAACGCTCAAGAACGTAAAACCTGGCTTAAGTCTCTGATAGCAGGACATGGGAGTAGCTATGAGCTCTATGTAAGATTAGTGCTGGTTGCACACAGTTTTGGTATCTGTTTTGATTAGTTACTTGAATGTTAATGGATATGTTTGTTAGAGCAGAACAGAATTATAGTGTCGGGGATTTTTCCCCATTTCTCTCCTTCCGTTTATGTCATTAGTGCTACTTGATTGCTTTTATACAAACTGAGGGGGAAGGAGGCAGAGTTCAAAAGATGATTGTCAGCATTCTACAAGCAACTTGCAGGTTCAGATGCAAAACCCTAGTGTTCAGGGACACTAGACACATCTATAAGAAAGATTATTGAGGTAAGAACCTAATCTTTCTTTGCCATTCAGCTTGCAGTTAAAACATTAATTCCTCTTGTTTCAATTTTTTTATTCTGTTATGGAGTAGGTTAGTGCTTAGACCAACATGCTAAGAATCAGGGAGGCAAGGGTTCAAATCCTGTTTCTCTAGCATATGATTGTCATCAGTAAAATGGTATATAAAACTTTTAAATAAATAAAATCTTCATTTTATTGTCTCAGGTACAAAGTTAGGAAAATATGTGCTATATCTGTGTGACATGGCTAGAGCTAGAAAAGGCATGAGATAAATACACTATACCATATATACTTGAATATAAGATGATCCGAATATAAGTCGAGGTACCCTTTTTCCTCCCAAAAAGGTGGAAAAAATGTTGAGCCGGGGGGGGAGGAGTTAATATTCATATGCCCTGCCAGGCTCTGCACCCAGTCTCTCTCATAACCTGCCTTGTACCTTGTCCCTTCTCTCTCCCGATGTCCTGCAGGCCTCCACCAATCCTGTCATATGACCTAGTGGTGGTCCAGTGGTTGACAGAAACAGGGCGGATCCCTCTCGTCTCTTGCCCAGCTGACTCTGACAATTTTTTTATCTTCTTCCTGCCTCCTCATATGTACCTTTTTGAATCCCTGGTGGTCCAGCAGTTTACCGGGCTAGATCGAGCTTTCTGCGCTGAGCCCCTCACTGAATGTCTGTATCGAGTTCTTGCGGCCCTGCAATATACCGGGCAGGGGCGAGCTTTTTGTGCGCCTGTCCAGTCCTGAGCCACTCCCTGAATGGCTGCCACCAGTTCTCATGAGTGCCACGAGAACTGGTGGCAGCCATTCAGCAAGCAGCTCAGTGCCGGGCAGGAGTGCAAAAAGATCACTCCTGCCCAGTACTCCGCTGGACCACAAGAACACGCAGCAGCTATTCAGACAGGCTCAGTGTGGGGCAGGAGCACAGAAAGCTCACTCCTGCCCAGTATACTGCTGGACCACCAGAGATTCAAAAAGGTACGTGAGGGATTCCTTCTTCCCGGCCCATCAGGTCTTAACGGCATGGCAGCGGAAGCCTGCAACAAGCCTGGGAGGGGGGCAGGTGGTATACAGGGGGGGTGTATATACACAGTGTTCCCCCACGAGTTCACGAATTGCGGATGCACTGATTCACGGTATTCTCCGACTGCCTCTTCCTGTATGAAATTCAGGCTACACCAATCAGGAGCTGCGTGTCAAAGCAGCTCCTAATTGGTGTATCTTGACTTTAGTAACAGAAAGAGATGGTCGGAGCATACTGCGAATGATTTTGCACCTTCCGGCGCCCCAGCTGTATTTTAACCTTATTCAGGGTTTTTCAAAATTTCGGGAGAGTACTGTGTGTGTGTATGTATATACATATATATATATATATATACATACAGTGTGTGTGCATATATTTGTATTATGTATGTATGTATGTATATATATATATATATATATATATATATATATATATATATATATATATATATGTGCTATAATGTGTGTGTGTGTATATATATATATATATATATATATATATATATATATATATATATATATGTGCTATAATGTGTGTGTGTGTATATATATATATATATATATATATATATATATATACACACACATTATAACACATTATAAATACACTTGTTTCTGAAATCTTCTCCTACTTAACTACTTCCACCATTATGAATCTGAGTAAATGAAAGCACTAGTGTGCTGATCTTTATATAAACTGCATGCCAGTTTCACATGAATATAACTTATATAAATTGGCATCAGAAAAAATTAACACAAGGTATGCCCATAATAAATAGCTATATCTTTTTTTTAATTAAAAAAATAAAATACAGTATTTATAATAAAGAAGCATTAACAAAATTAAGAAATAGCTTTATATTTTAAAGAATCTAGCCATTTAGCTGCTTGAATAAATTTTCTGCAGCAAGCTCATTCGGCCACAGGATGGTGCTGTTTATTGTCAAATAGAATATGACTACTTTTGACACAACTATTTCTGCAGTTCTGTAATTTCTAATTGGTTTCATGGTATATTATTTTTTGTTTCAGAGCAAGAACCAAGGCAGCGTGTTCAGGCTGTCAAAGATTTAATTAAACAGTTGCCAAAGCCAAACCAGGAAACCATGCAGATACTTTTCAGACACCTCAAGAAGTAAGTAGCATGTTTTGATAGTGTGGTTATAATGTTAGGTTTCTGAAGCAAAAGTTATTAAAATTGAAATCTAGTTAACAGGAAGGCAGTGTTTTCTTTGTTTCGTTTTCTTGGATTTTGTGGTTGAACAGAACAATAGAATATTTTGCACAGAACTCAGAGCTGGCTGGCTGAACATAAGTTTGTTGTTTTGATTGGCGCAAATCTGTGTCATACTTTGAGATTTCTATACAAGGCTTTTAACCTTACTACTTCCCATCATAAAATATGTACAGCCCTCATCTTTCACATATCCTTCTAGCTCACACCTAATCCTTTCATCCTCCACCAGTTTGGTTTTGCAGTGTTAACAGATACAGTAAAAATTCCAATTAATATACACTTTTGGAATGCAAAATGCTTATTGTCAGGTACAACCAAACACAAATATATTTTGTATGTAATTCATATGTATAAGGTACATATTTACTGTATATATGTAGACATAAGCCTATTTTCCAGTGCAATAAATGAGACATTCTAGACCAGTGGTGTCCAACCTGCGGCCCCGTGAAGTATTTTGTGCGGTCCTGGTCGAGAGCGATGCAGTGTTTTCCTCTGCTGCCCCCGGGTGTTTACCGTCTCACTGGCTCCCTCCTGTGTCTTGCAGCGTTTGCACATTTGTGCGGCCCCAGAAACATTTTTTTCGGCCAGTTCAGCCCAGTGAAGCCAAAAGGTTAGACACCCCTGTTCTAGACCATAGGGCTATTTCCCCTTTCTTGCAGGAGCTGCAGAAGAAATCCATTCCAGGTTTTTCATTCTGCCTCCTGTATACTTCACAAGCTAGTTTAGTGCCCTCTAACAGTCTTTTCTTCTGCAATCATGACTGCAACTGTGTGGATTCTGCTCTCCCCATTTTATTGTTTTAATTCAACTTAGTTTCGTCCCTTTTGTGGGCATTTTTGCATTTGAAATGGATTTGAAGCTCTGCCTGCTTGATAATTCACAGACTCTCATCTGTAGCGCACAGACTGATCCCTTCGGGGTACCTGTTAGCTGCTCTGCTTAGTCTTCCTTGGAGCTCAGGGCTGTCTGTGACCTAGTCTCACTACCTGTTAATCGATGGGTCAAGCACAGACTGTGTAGCACACTTAGGGGGCTCAACAGTGCTGGCTGTGTTTTTGTGCCTCCGCCCATCCAGGTGCACATCTGGTGGTCCACAGGGGTGGAGGCATAGTCAGACAGTGGAATCTTGCAGCCCGAAGATCAGCTTGGAGGATGCATTTCCAGTAGTGTGGCAGTGAGTTCTAAACTGGCCATTGAAAAGGCTGGAAGCAGGTACAGCAACTGTGTCTCTGGTATCTATGAGTACAGAGGAGCTGACAGGCTCCAACGACGATTTTTAAAAGTGAATTTGAAGGGGTTTTGAAGGTGTCTTATAGGGTGTTCCTCTGTGATCCCCTACCTGAAATATGCTATTTTTGTAATTTTTTAATTTCAGGAAGTGTGTTTGTTAGTGCGTTTTTGGCGCAAATTTGGGTCCGGTGGCCATCTTTAATTTTTAACAATCTTTTTTCCAACATTTCCCTGCTTCTTTAAAATTCAAAATTTTTCCAGGAAAACTGCTGTAATGGAATCCAAATTTGTGGAAAATTACTGCCTTTAGAGAGTTTTCTTGTGCCACGTGGCGCAGTCGGTGAGGACGGTAAGTACTGGTTCAGCCTCCCCTTCACAGAAGCAGGTGATTACACACTCAGCTAGCCCATTGGGGTGGCTACATTTGTTTTTGGGGCTTCGTTCTGTGGCTTCGTCTATCCGATGCAAGACGGACCCTCCGCAGCCTAACAAGCGCAAGTCAGAGCCATCTAAGGGTGATTCTATGCCCCAGGGTCCAGTTACCTTCTCAGAATTCATGAGATTTTGATGGTCTGAATTTTAATCCAGGGATCCGGCTGCTAGGTGCTCTTCTGTTCCCCCTGCTAAGCATCTCAGCGGATGAGTGTCCTTGGGGGGGTCTCTGCACCTCTGCCTGTGCTGTCTGTTCCTTCCTCCCAGACTATTTCAGGGGTTCCAGTGGCTGATCCGGACCTCCCTGATCCTTAATTGGACAGTGTTGCACTTCCCGGATTTGGGAATTCAGATTTGGGTGCTGGATCCTCAGATCCCTTTGGGGCTTCGGATCCTGGAGATGATTCGACTGTCAGGCATTTGTTTAAGTTTGAGGCACTACTGGATCTAATTGCTGCATCTTTACAGGAGTTGAGCATGGATACTTAGCCCACTCCTTTCATATCTTTAACTTCTTCTCCCTGGCTGTGCAGCTTTTGTTCACAATCTGCGACTTTTCCTGGCATCTGGATACGAGTTCATGGTTCTGGAGCAGTTGGACTCTCAGGAGGGTCCTTTACAGAACGCTCGGGCTATGTCCAGCTTGCATCTGAGGGCACAGGAATGTCGGCAGCTTTTGTGGCAGCCCAAGGGAGATTCCTTGATGGCTCAGGTGACCCGGTGCACCTCTCTCCCTAGTGACGGGACAGTTGTGTTGAAAGCTGTGCAAGACAGCC
This sequence comes from Geotrypetes seraphini, assembly GCF_902459505.1. Classification (NCBI taxonomy): domain Eukaryota; kingdom Metazoa; phylum Chordata; class Amphibia; order Gymnophiona; family Dermophiidae; genus Geotrypetes; species Geotrypetes seraphini. The sequence continues at coordinate 447,909,698 of NC_047085.1, read as the reverse complement.
GGGTGGATATGGTTATCCAGAAAGCTTTGAACCAGCTAATTTAGGCATTGGAGCTACAGTGACTATGTCCTTTGTGGCACGCGTCTGTCTAGCTCAGCTACGAATACCTTTTCCTTGGCTTTTGTTGGCTAGGATGGACTACATGGTGGATGGCTTCTATGACCTTTTGAAGGTGCTGGCAAAGGTGTCAGTGTATTCTATTTCGGCCCGCCAAATGCTTTGGGTTTGGCAGTGGGCTGGTGATTCCACCTCCAAGGCAATTCTGGCGCGGCTACCTTTTCAGGGGCAGTTGTTGTTTGGCAAGGGTCTGGTTGACCTCATGAATTCGGTAATGGACCATCACCCGAAGACCTTGCCGGATAAAGCACTGTCCAAAGATGCTGTGCACGCTCCTTTGCATGGCTTCTGATGAAATTTTGTTACTGACTTAATTGAGAGAAGCAATGAGATGGCGTGATAGCAGTCAGGAGCAGGAGCTCATCTTAATTTGCTATTCCTCAGGCTGAGCGTTTGTTTGCCAGCGATTTTCTTTTCCCTTTTGGGAGAGTGCAATATGCCCCATACTAAACGCAAGGGGACTGTCCGGCCAGACCTTCCTACAGCTGGGCAGTTCTCGATGGACTGGTTTCTGACAAGCTCACCGGCTATACAGAGAGGGGGTTCAATCTCTGCGGTTGCTTCGGTGGAGGGAGCCATTGGAGCACTAGGACTGGAAACATCCTTGTCCCTCCCCCCAGATGCTTGTTTACTGCCTAATCCGGCTCAGGGAGATGCTGAGGGTGACTATGCAGAGAACCCGACATGCCCGACGATAACCTGAGGGGGGGGCCCACGCAACCCATGGAGTTGAGACAACATCGAGTAGAGGACCAACTCCTCACAGGCAACTTTACCTAACATTTGGAGAATACTTCAAAAACTAGAAGCAACAGCAACTCAATCAGCCATTCAAACTTCTAAAGTTGTGAGTAAACTGGATGAACTTTCTCTTTCAGTACAGAATATTAAAATTGAAACAGGCTCCAAATTCGACCAAATGACTAAGGAAATATCATCCTTACAAAATATATCTGCCACTGTGGCTAGAAATAGAGTCTTTTGCACAGAAAAATTAAGCAATTGGAGAATCACAATAGGAGGTTAAATCTATTGCTACTTAGTTTCCCTAAACTATTATTAACTACTCCTACAAAATCATTTAAAAAATATCTAACGGAAAATTTGCAATTTACCTCTGAAATGATTCCACCAATAAATAGAATTTATTATTTGCCTAAGAAAAGAGATAACTCACAAGATAACCAACAAGAAATAGAACAGTGAATTGACTTGAATAACTTAACCGAATTACTAGAACATTCTAAAGAGGAAATTGAATATAGAGAACTTTGGCTGTTTCATTGGTCTTTGAGCAGGACCTGAACTCAGTTATGAAGGCTTTTTTTCGATCTCCCCAAAGTTTATTGGGACAGAAAATTAGGATATTCCCGGATGTTACAAAAGTAACTCAGGATCGTAGAAAATTATTTCTTGCTATGTGGGAAGAAACAGTAAAATTGGATGCAAATTTCTTGCTAAGTTATCCATGCAAATGTCAGATAAAATAAGCTGGGACAAAATATGTTTTCTTTATGCCAGAGCAGCTTTGAACATTTTTGGACGCAAAAAGATTATTGCAAGTTTGAATAGAGCTGTAAAAATGAAAGGCCTGTAATTAATCACATTAAGCCTTTTTCTTTAATTTTGTTATTATAAAGATCTCCTTATCTACTTTCTTGTTTCTTTCTAGGATAAATGGGGTCCAAGGAAGAGTTTTCAATAATTTGTCAATGTTATATGACTTGGGATCTTTTTTCACTATTTTTCTTCAATATTGGTTGTGATTTATCAACTATTATTATAAGTTAATAAGTCATATGTATCCTTCATGAATAATGTTCTGTATTGCTGTATCAGGAGGATTCTTGTAATCTAAATAAACTTGAAATCTAAATAAAGAAATTTAAAAAAAAGGAAATTTTTGTGACTACTAGCAAGATTCTCCTTCCTCATCAGAGATTTTTCAGGGTTCCAGGCCACAGGCGCGCTCTGCCTACCGCCACCTGTCCTGCCTGACCTGCCTTTACTACCCAATGATGCCAGGGAGCCGAGGGCCCCGCTGCAGATAGGGGGGTCGGCTCTCGGAGTTTCAGCCTACCTGTATGTGCATTATGACAGTCCAGTGGGTCATAGAATTTATTCAGTCAGGCTACAAGCTGTAATTTTCCTAGCCTCTGTCAGACTGGTTCGTGTCTTCTCCTGTCAGGAGCCCAGACACAGAACTTGCTGGATATTCAAGAAGTAGAGCCGGTGCCAAGCAAACATTCGGGTTCAGGCACATACTCTGTTCACCTTTATCATTCCTCAGAGAGAATCAAAAGATTGGATACCGATGTTGATTTTGCAACACTTCCATCTGGCTCTTAAGCTTCTTCGGTTCTGGATGAAGACCATGTGTTTGGTCCTTAGCAGTGGCTCCGGAGGAGTTTCTTACCTCCCTGGATATTACTTAGGCAAATTTGCACATTCCCATTTTTCCAGATCACTGCAAATTTCTGCGATTTCATGTGCTGGATCAGCATTATCAGTTTACCTGCTCTTTGGGCTGGCGACAGCACCCCGGACCTTCACCAAAGGAAGATGGAGTTCCTTATCTGGCATGCCTGGTTGCTCAGAGCGCCCTCGGAAAAGGGCCACACTACTGTAGTGACAGTGCTCTATGTACTGGAAGACCTGGGCTGAATTGTCAACTTAAAAAAAAAAAAAAAAGCCATCTGACACCCACACAGTCACTGGAATTTCCTGGAAGTTCTTTTCGATATGGCGTTAGAACATGTAGACCTCCCTGAAGCTCGGAAACAGAAGCTTTGGGCACAGATTTCGGAGATATTGAAGATGGTGGCCCCTTCAGTGTGAGACCTCCTACAGGTTCTGAGTTCCAGGGTTGCCAAGCTGGATGTGGTTATGCATCCTCTTCAGAATGCCTTCCTCTCTCGCTGGCCCCCCCGCCCCCACCGAGATATCTTAGAACTAAGTCTGCCATGGACTCTGGAGGCCAGAGTGTGTATGACCTGGTGGCTTCATCCTCTATCACTCTGCCAGAGCGTTCTGTTAAGCATTGCCTCCTGGATTGTAGTAACCACGGATGCCAGCCTTCGTGGCTGGGAGGGGCTCACTGTGGTTATCGTCCTTTTCAGGACTGTTGGACTCTGTCACCAAAGAAGTGGTGAATCAATGATGGCAGTGGCCTCTGTTAAACATCAGAGAGGACCCAAGAACTCTCCCTTGGCTCAGGAGGCTCGATTTCTTTTCCTTTGGGCAGAACATCATCTCCTGGTGCTGACAGCGGCGCAAGTGGCCAGAGTAGCTAATGTTCAAGCAGACTTCCTCAGCCGTCAGTCTAGAGATCCGGGTAAGTGGACCCTAATGCAGTAGGCATTTTGGGTGATTGTGAGGCGCTGGGGGTAGCCCCGCCTCAACCTCATGGCCACATCGCGAAGCAAGAAGGCACCATGCTTCATCAGTTGCAGATCTGGCCCAGAAGCAAGAGACTCGATGCTTTAGAGCAACTGTGGCTTCCGGGAGTTCTTCTATGTTTTTCCACCTTGGCTGATGATTGGCTGCGGAGGATTGCGACTCACCCCAGCCGCATCATTCTGGTGGTGCCCAATTGGCCTTGAAGGCCGTGCTGTGCGGATTTGATGCAGCTGCGGGTGGAATGCAATCTGAGCCTGAGCGTCTTTCCTGACCATCTCACCCAGGCCCGGTTGCCATGAAGGGTGATCTGGGTCATTTTGCTCTTAAGGCTTAGCTCTTGAGCGCGCAGCCTTAGAATATAAAGACTATTCAGAGCTTGTTATAGCTACGCTTCTTAGGTCTACAAAGTCGTCCACAGTGTCAGTTTATGCTAAGGTGTAGAAGACCTTCCAGCACTTTTGTGACCAGGAACAGGTGGACCCTTTCTTGACTCTGGTGTCGCGGGTCCTTGCTTTTCTCCAAGCAGGTCTGGATAAAGGCCTCACGGTTGGCGTCTCTGCGGATCCAGGTGGCTGGTCTATCCGGTTTTAGATCCCAGGATTGTTGGTTCTCTTTGGTGTTGCATCCAGATGTTGCTCGTTTTTTACAGAAAGATCTTCAGGCCACCCATTAAGAATCCGTTCCCAGCCTGGGACCTTAATGTGGCACTGTCTGGCTTTGCCAGCACTCCTTTTGAACCTCTGAGGGATGCTTCACTCCTAGATTTAACACTCCAGACCAGGAGTGGGCAACGAGGGCCAGAATCCAGTTAGGTTCTCAGGATTTTCCCAATGAATATGCATGAACATAAGAATTTGCCGCTGCTGGGTCAGACCAGTGGTCCATCGTGCCCAGCAGTCCGCTCCCGCAGTGGCCCCCAGGTCAAAGAGTGCCCTGAGACCAGCCCTACCTGCTTACGTTCTGGTTCAACAGTAACCCGTCCAACTTTGTCTTAAATCCCTGGAGGGTGTTTTCCCCTATAACAGTCTCCGGAAGAGCATTCCAGTTTTCCACCACTCTGTGTGAAGAAAAATTTCCTTACGTTTGTATGCAATCTATCCCCTTTCAACTTTAGAGAGTGCCCTCTCGTTCTCCCTACCTTGGAGAGGGTGAACAACCTGTCTTTATCTACTAAGTCAATTCCCTTCAGTATCTTGAATGTTTCTATCATGTCCCCTCTGTCTCCTCTTTTCAAGGGAGAAGAGGCCCAGTTTCTCTAATCTCTCACTGTACGGCAACTCTTCCAGCCCCTTTACCATTTTAGTCGCTCTTCTCTGGACCCTTTCGAGTAGTACCGTGTCCTTCTTCATGTACGGCGATCAGTGCTGGACGCAGTACTCCAGGTGAGGACACACCATGGCCCGGTACAGTGGCATGACCACCCTCTCCGATTTGTTCGTGATCCCCTTCTTAATCATTCCCAGCATTCTATTTGCCCTTTTCGCATTTGCATGCACTGCCTCCCATTGTATGCAAATGGATCTCTTGCTATTCATTGGAGAAATCCTAAAAACCCGACTGGATTCTGGCCCTCGTTGCCCACCCCTGCTTCAGACTGGTTTTCTAGTTGCCCTCACTTGGGTCTGTAGGGTTTCCATTTGGCAGACATCATGTCAACAGCCTTTGCTCCAAGATCTGGAGACTGGAGTTTCCCTCTGGACAGTTCCTTCCTTTTTGTCGAAGGTGGTTTCAGCTTTCCATGTTCATCCAAAATTGTGTTTGCTGGTTGTTCAGCTGACGGATTCCAGTCATCAGGATCGTCTGCTAAAGAAGTTGGACATGTGCGGGGTGCTCCTGCATTATTGGCAGGTCTCTAACAAGTTTAGCTTTCTGACCACCTGTTTGTGCTGGCTCATTTTATTATACGAGGTTCTCCTGTTTCTAAGGCTACGATCTCAAGGTAGTTCCGTAAAGCCATTTCGTCCACTTATATTCTTGCGGGGCAACTGTCCCCTATTTCTGTTAAAGCGCATTTTGCCAGGAGTGTATCTTCTTCGTGGGCGGAAGCTAGGTCTGTTTCTCCTGATGAGATTTGCAGGGTGGAAAAGTGGTCTCTTTACACGTTTGCCAAGTTCTATAGAGTGGATGTTGCTGCCAGACAGGACTCTGCTTTTGGGTCCTCGGTCTTAAGAGCCTGCGCAGCAAGCTCACCCTAGCTTTCTTGGGGGACTAAATGACAGAAAAAGTTGAACAACGCTACTGCATTAAATTTTGTGTAAAGCTTGGCGATTCCCAAGTGGAAACGATCCACAAGATTCAACAGACCTTTGGGGACGAAGCAATGGGCACCACACAGATAAAGGAGTGGTACAACCGCTTCAGAGATGGCCACACATCAGTGGAGAGTGAAGTACGTTCTGGTAGGCCCTCAACATCCAGAAATGAGATCGTTGTTGACCAAGTGAGGACCCTGATGATGCAGGATTATCGAATCATGATCAGAGAACGTGCAGACAAGGAAAACAACAGCGTTGGTTCTGTTCATTCCATTTTAACTGAGGATTTGGGCTTTAGGAGAATTTCAATAAAGTTCATGCCAAAGCTGCTAACAATCGAGCAGAAGGAACTCCATTTGAATATTGCACAGGATATGCTGGAGACTGTGAACAGTGATCCCAACTTCCTCAGCACAATGATCACTGGTGATGAGTCACGGGTTTATGGGTACGACCCAGAAACCAAGTTAATGTCATCACAATGGAAGCATTAAACATCCCTGAGGCCAAAAAAAGCAAGGCAGGTCTGCAGCAAAGTCAGTCATGCTGACCGTCTTCTTTGACTCCAGTGGCATGATTCATCACGAGTATGCACCACACGGCACAACCATTTGATATGGAGTTTCCTGGCCAAACACAGCACACCTGTGGTTCCTCAGGCTCCCTACTCTCCATGGCTCCATGTGACTTCTGGCTTTTCCCCAAGCTGAAAATGCCCCTGAAAGGGACCAGATTTCAGTCAAGAAAAAACATCATGCAGAATGCAATGGACCAGTTGCGAGCAATCTCAAAAGAGGCGTTCCAGCGCTGCTTCCAACAGTGGCAGAACCATTGGAAGAAGTGTGTGGCAGCCCAAGGGGACTACTTTGAAGGAGATTAGTACAAGATTGTTGTATCTGAATACGAGTATTTTTTATGAATAAAGGTCTGATACTTTTTGAACAGCCCTTGTATATATGTAGGAGACACCTGCAAGCTTGAGGGCTATTGTAGTGGTGTACAGTAGGGTTTTGGGTAATCCTAGATGCTTTACAGTACAAAATAACCTGGCACTTTTGATGTGAAGTCCACAGCAATGCCCTCTAGGCTGCTTGCTGTTCTGCTGGGATGTCTGTGTGGCCAGTCCATTAAAACTGCTGACACCCAGACACCCCAATGACTTGTTTTAGTGTGTTTTTCCCTTGAACATTTCTTGTTCAAAAATGGTAACTAAAGAAAAACATACTGAAGCCAAAAACATCTAGGAAATGGCCATTTTTTAAACCAATAAATGGGACATTTTTCTTTTTCAAGAATCGTTATGTTTTGTATTCAATTTTTAGAAGTTTTTCGAAAAACATCCAAGGTGAGTTTAGATGTAATTGATATAGCAGGTCAAGGAAATACATGAAAACTATGGGGGCCTTGTTCTAAAACTTAGTATGCACTAACAGAATTAGCTAAGATGCACATTTTATACCTATGGGCTTTTTAACATTTAATATTGACATTTAACATTTAAGCTTAGTTTACTCTAATTTTCTTAGTGTAAGCTTAAAGTGAGTCCTACACAACATCCAAAGGTTGAAATAGAAGGTTATTAGGATCTCAAGTGCTCACAGTTATATGCCAACTGACCAAGTCTAGGCAGATAACTAACTTGTGAGCTATCATCGGTCCTTTAACTCCTTGTGTTATTTTATTTCAATTATTTTAATCTTATTGTGCAATTTGTAATATTTATACTACTATTGTATTTATAGTTATTCAGATACTTAGCTCGGGTGTAGATTCTTAACCCGTCCAGCTGAAGACAAAACAGAATGACGGAAGATCTCCGTTTCACTCTTAATAATCATGGAAGAGCTCTGCACTGTTCCTGATGAAGCTCTTCCATGATTATTGAGAGCGAAACGGAGATCTTTTGTCGTTCTGTTTTGTCTTCAGCTGGCCGGGTTAAGAATTTACACCAGAGCTAAGTATCTGAATTGGCCAATCAGACCTTAGACTTAGTAGGGATGGGCGGACCCGCTATGCCTAAGGCCTGATTGGTCCAGGCTTCTAGAGCCTGGGCCAATCAGGCCTTAGGCTTCGGCGGGATGGGCCAGGAAGGGGCGGGCCCGCCTCATTTCGACGAGGCGTGCCTGCTTGCTCGACGTGCAAGACCCATCTGTAAGAACAGGTTTGGTGGAGTGGGGGTTGTTAGCGCCGGGGGGGGTGCGTCTTCGGGTAGGAGGGATTGGGCACCCTCCTGCCAGTGACCGATATTGTCGGGGGGGAGATCGGTAATGTCGGGGGGGGGGGGGCGGTCGGTAGTGTCGGGGGTGGGGCGGTCGGTAGTGTCGGGAGGGTGCGTCTTCAGGCAGGAGGGATTGGGCACCCTCCTGCCAGCGATCGATATTGTCGGGGGGGGGGGGAGATTGGTAATGTCGGGGGGGGGGGCGGTCGGTAGTGTCGGGGGGGGCGGTCGGTAGTGTCGGGGAGGGGGGGTGCATCTTCGGGCAGGAGGGTTTGGGCACCCTCCTGCCAGCGATCGGTCAGGGGGCCACGGCCCGCTATACTTATAGCAGCAGAGAGATCCCTTGCCGCGATAAGTGTAGCGGGCCGTGTCTAATCTAACCCGATTCTCTAACCCGCGTCTGTAACATGGACGCCGGTTACAGAATCGGGGTTTAGTTTAGGCCGATTCTGAATAGGACGCCTCTCCCGGGCGTCCTATACAGAATCAGGGCCTAAGTGTCTTGCGGGCCTCACCTTCAATATAGGCGGCCTGCCTGGGGAGCATTTTTTTTTTTAAAACGTGCATCCCGATTGGCTGATTAGACAGCTGTAGGACGCCTACAGCTGCCTAAAATCGGGACGCACTCTTAGAGAATCAGGCCCTTTCTGTATTTCTGTCTGTCTTTCTTTCTTTTTCCTCGGCTGTCCACCACTACCCCTTGCCTGCTCCCACTGTCCATTCTCCCTTCCTTTTACCTCCCCTGTGTCCACCACCACCCCTTCACTGCTCCCCTTATCCAACAGCAGCCCTTCTCCCTTTGTTTTACCTCCCCTCCCCCGTCCAGCAGCACCTCTTTCCTGCTCCCCCTATCCAACAGTAGGCCTCCCTTCCTTTTTCTTCTCCCCTCTGTCCATCAGCACCTCTTTCCTGCTCCCCCTATCCAGCAGTAGGCCTCCCTTCCTTTTTCTTCTCCCCCCCGTCCATCAGCACCTCTTCCCCTGTCCAGCAGCACCCCTTACCTCCGTTCGCGTCTGCCCTCCGCCACAGCCGCCTCAAGCCGTCACGGCCTGCAGGCGCCGACAGCCGCCTCGGTAACATAGCCGCTATCCCTACCACCGCCGCTGCTTGAAAGGCCTGCGGGACTGAAGGTGGTTAGCGTGTCTGGGGCTCAGGAGGAGGAGTCCTGCCGACCACTGACCTACAGATCAGGGAACATGCGGTAAGAGTGCGCATGCGCACATAGCATTTTATTATTATAGATACAAAGATCTCTTTTCTTCAAAATCACTGAGCTTTGGAATAACCTTCCTAGCCATCTGTGGAATCTGGCTCCTTCCAATTATTCCGAAAACATCTGAAAACTTGGCCATTCTCAAAAATGTAAATTCGCTGCTCTCTTCATATTCACTTATTCTTATTATGTATTTTTCCTTATTTTAATGTTCATGTAAACCATGCTGAACTTTATCTTTATAGAGAGGATGCGGTATATAAGCTTAAGGTTTAGTTTAGTTTAGATCTTGGCTGTGCAGCAAGCCGAGTTTTACTATGATCATGTAATCTCTTCTTTCTAATCATGATGTTCAATTTCAACATGTTTTATAATTATAAAAATTCACACAACATTTTTATTCTGTTTTCTAAACAAGGGGCTCCTTTTACTAAGCTGCGGTAGCGTTTTTAGCGCGCACTTATCCCGCGCTACGCACCAAGAACTAACACCAGCTCAATGGTGGCATTAGCATTTAACGCGTGCGGCAATGCAGCATGCGCTAAAACCACTAGCGGAGCTTAGTAAAAGGAGCCCGTAATGTAAGCAAATATGTTAATTTTATTTACAGTTAATTATTCCTTTCTTTCTCCTCCCCAGGGTTGTGGAAATTGGAGAAAAGAACAGAATGAATGTTCAAAGTTTAGCAATAGTTTTTGGCCCCACTCTGTTGAGACCAGAAAAAGAGACTGGTAACATAGTTCACACAGTGTACCAGAATCAGATTGTGGAATTAATTCTATTAGAATTTTCTGCCATTTTTGGATCTTAAAGTTTTTGAAAGAAAATGCCTATGTTAAGGATTTGGCCACTTTATTCCTAAAGAAGGCAATTATTTCCCTACACAACTGAAAATGTGCAACTGACATTTGTGGACCAAGCATCAGCAAAGATAATTTTGCACTTTTTGGGATTTTTGGAAGAGAAAGTGTTGAACTTGTTGCTTTAGTAGCAATTATTGATATGGTTTCTTCACAATTTTTGTTTTATTGCAATTTTTGATTATTTCAAATTCAGTTTGGACTAACTTATGCCACAGAACTGCAAGTCTAGTAGAAACACTGGATTCCTTGGCGTAAAAAAATAAATAAAGCTAACTAATAATCTGATGCTGTGAATAATAGCTTTTATCTCTTGAAATTTGCTTATTTGAGGGAATGGATTTCGTCAAGTATTCTTAGTTTGGGGACATTTTATGTGAAATTTAAAGATTTTGTGTCCTGTTCTTGTTTCTTGACACAGGTCTGATCTTATGTAAATTGTGCAGGGTTTCTGCATGTAGTGACAGTTTCGAGAGTGGTCAGTTTGGTTTACAGCAATCAAAAACTAGTTCCTCGGTTGAGGATTAATGTTTTATTTTTATTGCACATTGTTGTTTTGGGTTTCTTTTATTTCTTAAAGCAACAGTATCTTCTAGAGATGAATCTAAAGTTGGATGCCTTTTCTTCAACACCCCAGAAGAATCTTTTTATTTTTTCAAATTTTTATTTTTATTACTTTATCAGTCCTGCAAAAGTCTGAATCTGTCATGTTGTCTATTCTGTTTTCTTTCCAATAGCTTTGTAATTGCCATAGACCTGTTCACCTCTTTCTTGCTATTTAGCCAATAGGAAGTAACATTCCATAAGGTGGAGAGAGGTGTGGCTGGAAACTGGAATAATTGAAAAAGTGCACTGTTTTTTGTATGTAAATGCATTGCCCAAAAAATTGTAGTATTTCTTTAATTCTGGGAAACATGGGAATATAAAAAATTTCTGGATCACTTAGCCAGAGTAGATGATGATTTACTCTGATGATGATAAATCTTTAAATATGTGAACCTGCTGCTTTATCAGAACTGCATGTAAGTATTCTTTCTAACAGTGAACTGACAGGAGTATCTTAAGATATTTGGTATACTGGAATATTTATCAAACAATACATCTCAGTTATGCAGATAATTTCTTGAATTATCAGCCTTTGCTAAGCCAAAATATAGTCAATACAGTCTGAATCCTGTCCTGACCTTCTCTAATTTTGTATAATTTTTTTTGTATGATCTTGTGATGGTAACATTTTGCATATGTACTGTAAATAGTTTAATAAATAGTTGTATAGTCTAGTATCTTTATAGTCACACATTTCTAATCATGGACAGATCAGCTACAGACAGCCTTTTCATTGATAGTGGATTTCCTAGATAAACAGGTTTTTATTTGGGAGAACTAACTGTGTGCACTTTTAGAGTTTTCATTTGCAGATGAGGAGTGTGGTACTAGAAAATACTGAAAGGTGTGTGTTTAAAATGCTTTATGTACAACATTAGGAGCCTTTCTGTTTCTTTAAAAAATTAGGTAAAATAGATACCAAGGCTGCATAACAAATTCTAACAATTACAGTATTGGTGATTGATAAACCTTGTATAAACTGGCTGATAATTTCTAGGAAAAACAATTCAGAATTTAAGTATTTCTTTTTACATTAATAATGTAAACTGTACAATAAAATAGTTTTGGAAGATTTTGTTACAGGGAGCATTATTTGTTGAAGACTTTTGTAAATGTATTTTGCTTGACTAACTGCTGTATTATGACACATTTTTCATGTCTAATCTGAATAAAAAGAACTGATATTCAGGGTTTGCTTCGTTCTATGTTTAGCCTAATGGTTAGTGCAGTGAACTGTGATGGGGACCTGGGTTCAATTCCCACTGGGCAATTCACTTTATTCCTCTATTGTCCCAGGTAGAAAAACTTAAGCCCCCTTTTATCAAGCTGTAATGCTCATAGAATCCAGATGAGTATCGGAGCTTTTACCACAGCGACTTGCAATAAACCCTAACACATCTTGATAAAAGAGGGCCTAAGATTGTGAACCTACTAGGGACAGAAAAAGCATTTGCATATAATGTGTACAGCGCTGTGTACATCTAATAGCACTATAGAAATGATTAGTGGATTTATTAGCCACTATACAACAGGGATAGCTGGACATACATTGTTAATCGGACAAAAAAATAAAATCAAACAGGTCTGCAGAAAAGGAACAGTGAAACCAAAACAGAAAAAACTGCAGAAAACAGTACAAGATGCAGGCAATGTTGTGCACAAATAAACCACCTTAAAGAGGTGTTTCGAACAAAACATCATCAGGGGTCCATAAGATGGTGGTGAAAAAACTTTATACGCAACAAGATTGCCAAGTAGGTGAACTGCGGTGTATGGTAGAGCGTGTCACTGCTTGAAAGGCTGTGATCTCAGGGTTTCCGCAGATGACATTGTGCTTGTTGCAGGTTTGCAGGTCTTGCTGCGTCTTGGAGGAGGAAATATTTTTTCACTCAGAGAATAGTTAAGTTCTGGAACGCGTTGCCAGAGGTTGTGGTAAGAACAGATAGCATAGTTGGTTTTCAGAAAGGTTTTGACAATTTCCTGGAGGAAAAGTCCATAGTCTGTTATTGAGAAAGACATGGGGGAAGCTACTGCTTGTCCTGGATCGGTAGCATGGAATGTTGCTTTCCTTGGGTTTTGGCCAGGTATTAGGGACCTGGATAAGCCACCGTGAGAATGGGCTACTGGGCTTGATGGACCATTGGTCTGACCAAGTAAAGCTATTCTTATGTTCTTAAATCAAGAATTAGAAAATTTTGTTCAAGGTAGAGAATTCCAAAATGAAAATGTGGATGGCACAATGAGCATAAAAGTAGTTGGAAGATTGATTTAACCCAAAATTTTAGCTACTGCTGTCAACAGTACAAGTATTTTCAAACCCTCCATGGGACTGGTATGTTGTAGGTATGGTGCCTTCATGCTTAAAATGCTATACACAGTTCATGGAAACTACTGTTAAAAATATCTCAGCCATATTTATATTTAAATTCCATACTGGATTTATTATTATAGAAAAGCATGTAACAGATGGAAATGATTTTCATTTACTAACTTGTATAGTCAAATTTAATAAACCATTTGAATTCTTGTTTGGTTTTTATGCTAGAAAAGTATATACATTAAAAACTACATCTCTGCATAATAAAATACTATGTGGAATAAGCAGACTCGGATTATAAAAATGCACCATAAAAATATCAGATACCATTTCCACTATACAATACATAGAAATGATAAAGGAGTTGACTGCCATTTTTTTCTAGTTTACATATTTAATATTTGGTAGTCAAAGGAGCATGCAGGACAAGGATAACATTTTCTCTCTGAAGCAGCAGCCTGCAGGGCAATGTAACTCTAGTAAAGTCAGATGAGGTCAATTAAAATTCTGTTTGGAGAACAAGATTTATTTCCTTGTAAACTTTGAAGGAGAAAACTTTAGAGATGGAGCTCCCTGCTAGGCTGGAAAAAACAGAGTAAAGAGTTTCCTTAGAAAGAAAATACCTTAGCTTTGCATTTGGGCAAAAAATGTTGGTGGTTAAGCAAAAAAATGATCTCGATGTAATAGGACCGTTAAAGGCTCTAATCCACATAACTGGTTTATACAGTGCCTAGGTCCTGAACATCGGGACATTAACTGTGCCCTGTATGCAAAAGAAGTTACTCAAGGTCTCCAAACTTCAATTTGAGAAACATTTTTGGTACTGCATTGGAATCAACATCGAGCATGACATACACCAATTAAACTAGCATCAACATCTGTGGTGCCTGTATCGGGAGCATTGAGATCCTGTTTCCTCCTAATCAATGCCTTGAGCATTGAGGGACATAGCGCATAAGAAAGCTAAAAAGCACAACATTTCTTCCCCCTTTTGGCATACTGCTGGGTCCTTCCAAAACAAGCTCTTTTATTGACACACTAGCTCCTATCCAACAAAGAACATATTCATATCCTAAAAAGAAACCCTGGTTCATAGAAAATCTGAAACTTCTTAGTCATTAACTCCACTTCTCCGAATATAAATGGTGAAAATCATGCTCAATCTTTTCCCTTCACCAATACAAAGAATTAGTAACCCACTACAAACAGCAAAAAAGGAATACTATTCAAAACACATAACAAGTACTTGCAATACTTCAGCACTATATGCCATAGTTTGATCTTTCTCCCCTTACTCGAAAAAAAAATCCCTCATCTTCACTTGACCAACCATCAGCACCAGACCTGGCCAACTATTTTGACCAAAAAATTAAGGGCATTAGAACAAATTTCGATAACATCTCGTCCACAAAATCCCCAGATCCTCTGAACCAGGATCATCACCTCGCTTTCAGCACACTTTCAAAATTCAAACCCCCTTCTTTAGCAGAATTGCTAAAAACTATCCAGTCCATGAATACCTCTAATAATCCCATAGAGAATATTCCTCTATGCTAAAAAATTCTTCTCATCATTTGGTCCATTCCTCCTAGAAATTATCACCCAAACTCTCTCAACTAATGTTGTTCCAAAATCCTGGTAATCATCCCTAGTCTCCCCCAAACAAAAACAAAAAAAAAACCAAACCTAGATGAAACTCAATGCTCTAATTTCTGGCCTATTGCCAACTTTACCCTTTATCACCAAACTCACTGAAAAAATTGTTTTTTGCTAACTCTGAATTTTTTGAAAAAACGAACGCTCTTCATCCAAACCAAACTGGTTTTCGCATAAACTACTCGAATGAATTGTCTTTACTCGGTCTCAGCACCTCCATCTACTATTTCCATGATCATAGAAAATCAGTTCTCCTGATATCCCTTGATATATCGGCTGCCTTTGACACGATTGATCATGACCTACTTCTCAACTGTCTTAAAAACAGTGGTATAACCGACTCCGCTCTCCTCTGGTTTTCCTCTTACTTTGCTGATTGGAATTTCAAAGTTCATTCTAAAGCAGGGATGTTAAAGTCCCTCTTTGAGGGCCGCAATTCAGTCGGGTTTTCAGGATTTTACCAGTGAATATGCATGAGATCTATTTGCATGCACTGCTTTCAGGGTATGCTAATAGATCTCATGCATATTCATTGGGGAAATCCTGAAAACCTGACTGGATTGCAGCCCTCGAGGAGGGACTTTGACACCCCTGCTCTAAAGGAATATCCTCTTCCCCAATCTTTCAAATCTACGGTGTTCAACAAGGTTCTATTCTCTCCCCCTACTTTTCAACACCTTCTTAGCCCCTCTCTTAACTTTAGCGCAATCTGTTGGATTTACCTCTTTTGCCTACACCGATGACATTCAACTTCTTCACCCTATTAACCCAGCAAACAATATCCAGGAAATTAATCTCAAACTGGACAAAATCAGCTTATGGCTACGAACCAACAGACTTTCACTGAACATAGCCAAATCTCGAGGGATCCTATTCCCAGTCAAAAACAATGATACCTTAACTGGACAAATATGTATCGACTCTTGTCCACTCCAAATAGAATCTATAAGGAATCATTTTTAACAAGGATCTCAAATGAGGTCATTGACCAAAAACTGTTTCTATAAACTCTGCCTAATTTGTTCTATAACCTCCCTTCGAAAACCTGCTTTTATTCAAACTGTAATTCATTTACTGATCATCTTACACATAGACTACTGCAATTCACTATACCACGGAATAACTCAAAAGGAAATTTGTCGACTATAACTGATTCAAAATGCTGCGATTAAACTCATCTATAAAGCCAAAAAATATTATGACCATGTCACCCCGCTTCTTCGAGAATCTCCCATACCCCTTCCAGGGCCCTCAGATCCTCCGATCAGAACTTACTGATGGTTCCCTCGATCAAAGACCTATATTAAACCAGAATCTATCTTATTCGCAACAGCCCCTTCCCTCTGGAATGCAATGCCACCACATCTCCGCTATGAAAACTCTGTAACCATATTTAAAACCAACCTCAAAACATTTCTATTCAAAGATGGCATACCAAAACTGCAGCTAAGAATACTTTATAAGGAAAAAGTGAAAAATATAAATAAAAATTTTAAAAATATAGAGAACCGCTTTTAAAAAGCGACCCCCCCACTTTCATCCTGTATTCTCCTACCCCTTTTCCCTTCCTCTTATTTTTATTTTATAATCTAATATAATAAAACTGTAAGCCGCGCATGCGCACTTCCTATGCTTGCGTCCGTTTTCCGTGAGCTGTAGCGACCCATAGGAAGTGCGCATGCGCGGCTTACGGTCTGGCCTCACGCGAGGCTAGACAAGTGCGCATGCGCGCCCTTCCCTGCTCTCCACCTGCGTAGCGGCGGTTGCCGGCCGCTAGCACCCCCTGCCCTCTCCGTAGCCTCCTGGCTCCAGCGGCGTAGGCAGCACTATAAACACGCTGCTTCACGCCCTTCTCTGACGATTTCCTCTGCCGTGTATGATGATATCATCAGAGACAGACGCGGCAGAAGAAATCGCCAATAGAAGGCCGCGAAGCAGCGTATTTAAAGTGCTGCCTACGCGGCTGGAGCCCCGAGGTTTGTCTGTGGTGGGAGGGTCAGGAGCAGGCCGGATCGACAACGGCAGTAAAAGAAGGGGGAGGGGCCGAACAGAGCAGGGAAGAGAAAGTAAGAGAAGGGAAAGGGGGAGTGGGGGAAAATGCTGCTACTGCTTCTACACAGGAAAGGGGGGATAGGAGGGAAATGCTGTTGCTGCTGCATAGGGAAGTGGGATGGAAATGCTGCACAGGGAAATGGGGAAAAATGACAGACAGACAGCGGGAGGGAGGGAGACAGAAAGAAAGAAAGACACAGGGGCAGGGAGAGGGACAGAAAGACAGACAGAGAAAGGGGGCCAGAGAGAGAGTCAGCGGGAGAGGGAAAGGGGGCTGCTTTGGGGGGAGGGGTGTGCTTGGGGCAAACAGCTTTGATCTGGGGAGGAAGACAGAAGGGGCCATGGAGAGACAGGGAGAGGGATAGGGGGCTGCTTTGGGGGGAGGGGTGTGCTGGGGGGAGACAGAAGGGGCCATGGAGAGATAGGGAAAGGGGGCTGCTTTGGGGGAGATGTGCTAGGGACAGACAGCTTTGCTCTGGGGGGGAAGACAAGAGGGCCATGGAGAGACATTTGGGGGGGAGGTGGGTGCTGGGGGCAGACAGCTTTGCTCGGGGGGGGGGAGGGGGAGACAGAAGGATACAGACAGCGGCCAAGGAGAGAGAGATAAAGAAACACAGACAGACACATCTATTCTAGCACCCGTTAATGTAACGGGCTTAAAGACTAGTGTAATTATAATCTCCCTCCCCCCAATTCCTCTTGTATCCAACTTGTCTAAACTTTGTCCTTGTCTTGGCTTCAACCTGCTTTATTTTATTTCTATTTTTTATGTTTTTATTAATTTTTAATATTGTAAACTGGCCAGATACCTGTGATGGTCGGTATACCAAATTATAAATAAACTTGAAACTTGATGCATAGTAAGCATCAGTACCCAGATGATCATTCTCGATCTCTCCAGTTGCTATCTCCACATAGGCGTACCTCAATATGGAGGAAGTGATATTGTGGGTAAGTGAGCACTTTAGCATTACGGTCCAAGATGTTGCATAGGAAGCAAAAAAACAGAAACAACTTAGCTGCTACTGGCATCCAGGAACTTCTCAATCCAAACTCTACCTCCTGGGCCTTGTAGCAATTAACCCAACGGGGAACCCTCCGTTTCGCTTCGTCATGCTGCGTCAGGGGTATCGGTTCCACTGCTTCACATGCACACTTTCCAGACCCACCATGCTTCTCAGGCTCTCATTCCACTTCACAAATCACTACTGGCGCACATGTAGCCCCCATTGCCGTACCTGACATTTGTTGGTAAAAAGTGCCCAAGAATGTAAAATAATTCTTTTTCAAAAAAATCGAGAGTAATTTAATCAAGAAATTAGAGGATACTCGATGAGTCGTGCACGATGATTTAGGCATTCTTCAAGGATATCTAAAACTAAGTCTTGTGAAATATTAGTGTATAATGACTGTCGCCAAGTGTAAACAAAAGCATAGTATTAGTTGGATGATACTGATTCAATAAATGCAAAAAAATGCATAGTATCTTGAATGAAAGATTTGATAGATGGCACTAAAGGTTGTAAAAAAATATCCACATATTGATTAACTCTTTCAAACAGGGATCCACATGATGATACTATCGGTCGTCCAGGTGGAGATACCATATTTTTATGGATCTTGGGCAAAGTATAGAAAAAAGGAATTGTTGGATTTTGAGGGCAAAGAAACTGAAGCTCATTTTGTGTCACAAACCCTAGTTTATGGCCAAAAGTTGCCACTTCAGCAATTTCTTTCTTCAGAATATCTGTAGGGTCTTCTTCCAGTGGAGCATATACTGATCGATCAGCTAATTGATGCAGAATTTCTGATACATATGGGTGGTGGTCTAATACTACCACTGACCCTCCTTTGTTCGCATGCATAATAATTATATCTTTATTAGACTATAAAGATCGAATTGCTTCGCGTTCAGACTTAGTCGTATTCCAAGAACAAAAAAATGCCTCAGTCGCTAATTGCTTATCACTCAGAACCAAATCTTTATACAATTGTAGCACTGGATCCATAGGACCTGGTGGAATCCAAGATGACTTTTGTCTTATTACCGAGCGGTCAACATAATTGTTGGTCCCAGAAGAAAAATGCAACTGAAGGTGTAATTTCCAAAAATATTTTTCTAAGTCAATTCTCAATTGAAACAGATCGATTTTGGATTCAGGTACAAAGGTAAGTCCCTTAGATAAAATCTGATTTTCTGTCTCAGACAAAGTGTGTTGTGATAAATTCACTACTACTGGTTGGTCTGTCGCTGAGATCGGGTGTTGGGGTGAGAATTGCTCTGATATCTGTCGCGGGGTCTTCTTTGTCCTCTGCGTTTGCCTGGATTTCCTCTTCCTAAAAAATTGCTCCCATTACTAGCTGAAGATGAGTTAGAGGATAAATGGAACTGAACTGGTTGTTTGTTATTACCATCAGTATCATCTGATGCAGCTTTCATCCACACATACACTTATCCCTCAGAATAATCTCTTTCATCCCTCTTAAATTTTTTAATCTTCTGTACCTTTAAGTCAGCTCTAACTTTATCTAATTTGGAATCCAAAATACTCTTTTGTAAATCAGAATCCATTTCAGATTGCATATTACGTATTGTGGTCTCTATTTTCGTTTTATCTTCACTTATTTTATTCTGAGCTGTACGGATAATTAAGACCATTAAATCTAACGAACATCTATTCAAAATCTTATTCCATTGAGATACAAAATTATCATCATCTGTATATAATCTTTTTTTTTTTTAATTCTTTATTCATTTTTAAAATTACATTAAGTGTTAAATATATTCATTCACGTTAACAACAAGTACATCACTTACAAACAATCATTGGTACATCATATAAATTTTTATCTCTTCCCCTTTCCTATCCCTCCCACCCATATATTCCATTATCATAAAAAACATCTAATAATAGAATTCCTCCCCCCCCTACACCTTAAATTGATAAATATAAGGGAAACAATTTCAATTAATCTTTACAATATTTTGTTAATGGTTTCAACACATCCTGAAATTTCTTAAAATATCCCCGTTGTAATGCAATAAATCTTTCCATTTTATAGATATGGCATAAAGAGTTCCACCAAAAGTTATAATGTAATCTCCTCCAATCCTTCCAATTATATATAATTTGCTGAATGGCAACACCACTCATTAGTAATAATTTATTGTTGTTCGCAGAAATCTGGCTTTTTGCTCTTATTCCAATACCAAATATCACAGTATCATAGGATAATGCCACTGGGTTATCTAATAAATTATAAATTTGGTCCCAAATTGATTTCCAAAAATTCATAATAAATGGGCAATGAAATAATAAATGATCTAAAGTTCCTGCTTCCAGATGACAAAGCCAACATCCAATTTATAAATCTACAAATCAATCTATATGGGTAAACTCCAAGATCCAAATTGGCGGAGAAAGGCTAGTCTGGAAGCATTGGATGAGAGCAGGAATACGTATATTGGATGATGTTATTTCTAATGGTGCTATGCTTGAATTTTCACAGTTGCAACATAAATTTGGTCTTAATAATTCAGAAAATTTTAGATGGTCGCAACTGAAGCATGCCATTCAGGCGGGGTTCCCTGATTGGAAAAACCTTAATAATCATTATAGTATGGAGTTTCTTTGTTTTCAGACAGACTTCTTGGGTCACCAGGCTGCCCAGTGGTATAAAGTGTTAAGTGGATTTACTAAAAATAAATTAAAAAATGGTTTAAGAGATATTTGGAGCATTGAGATTAAGCATGAGATTACTGCATCTCAATGGCCACGAATTTGGTCTTGGAGGATGAAATGTACGGTGTCAGCATCTATGAGACAAACTTGGTTTTTTCTGTTGCATAGAGCGTTGTGGACCCCTGTTAGGTTGCAAAAATTAGATAGTTCTTCATCTGTATATAATCAAGGAGATTTTTGCATCCTAAGCCCCCTAGGAATTATTTCCGTTTTGCAATAGTCTACCAGTGAGGCATTATGTAGTTCTTGTTTGATTGAATTATTTTGTAAGTTAAATAAATTATCCCATAGAGACGCATTAGGAAGCGTTGTGTCTCCAGTAATTGTCATAGTAGTTTCCCGAGTTTGCTCTTGGTCTTTTCTCCATATTAGGACCCTGCTCTTACCAGTCTCAGATAATGTAATGTAATGTAATTTATTTCTTATATACCGCTAAACTCCGTTAGGATTCTAAGCGGTTTACAGAAAAATAGACAACAGGGTGCATTAAAATTATAAGCAAAATAGGTACTTAGAAATTCCCTTACTGTCCCGAAGGCTCACAATCTAACTAAAGTACCTGGAAAAAAATGACAATTAGTAGAGTAATGAAGAAATAAAATAGAGATAGATGAGAAAAATAAGAAAATAAAGGACTTTAAAAGGTTGAAAAAAAAGAGAGAGGGGAGATAGGAAATAGAAGCAGAAGGGAGAACCGTTGAAACTATAGAATTCTTGGGAAATTTAAATAATAAAATAGGAAACTAAAACCAAGTGGCAAAACAATGAATGAGATTTAAAAATAAAATATCATAAACTAAAAAGAAAGTGAGAAAATAAAAACAAAACAGTCATTACTGAAGTCCAGCTTGAAATGACTTCACTGCGAAACTTCTCCAGATGTCATCCGATCCTTGTCAGCAAACCGGAAGCCCCAAATCCAGTGTCTCCGGTCATCAACTTGTCTAAGACATTCACTCTCTCCTTCTGCATGTCAAATTCACTGAATCTGTCTCCTATCAGGACAGGACAGATAATGGGATATATTGAGTGAATACCTTTCGTTGTTTAAAAATGTCATTTTGGAAATTGACCAGATGTATTCCATGCATTAAAGAAAAGGGGATGGCTACATTTCTGCCAGCATCGTTAATTTGTGAAGTGAAAGAAGCAATTGCAGCAAACGGAACATATTTCAAAAACTGGAGAAATGGAACCAAATGAGGAAAATTGTAAATGGCTTAAGCCAATACTGTGCTCTTATCTATTACAGCCATGCAGATACCATTCTGAGACTCTATATAGTTTGTATTCTCTTAGTTTAACTAAAGCATAGGTGTTCTCAACACCCACCACTCCCATAGCATATTTCATATAAAAAAAATATCTCTCAATTTTCTGTGACGTGTGTACTGTTCCTGTAGCTCGTTATTGATCCTGTAGCTTGTAGATTCACTATAGCATGAGTGTTCTGAGTTTCACTACTCCAAACTAACTTAGGACAGGGGCTGCTATTGTGCCTCATTTTTTCACCACTGTTTTTGATATAGTGAAGACACATAAGTGGAGTTTTTTAGCCATATGAAGCTTAACTGAAGCTTTTTCTCCACTTTTTTTCTGTGTCTTCTTTTGTTCAGACTGTGGGTGTATGTGTGATGGCCTTGCAGTGTCCCATAAGACCCTTGAATGTTCTATTTAGGGCGCATTTTGAAGTAAATGGTGTTCTTAGTTTCCCCATAGCATGTATGCTATTGAAAATCATCAATTTTTTTTAGCTCATTATTGATACTTTATGTATCCCTGTAACCCGTTCTGGGCTCCTGGGGAGAAAGGGTTATAAAACTAAATAAATAACTAAACACAGGAAAATTAGATGCCAAGGCAGGAAAAAAAAAGAATTTGAAAAGAAGCTTGCTGTAGGGACAAAAACTCATAACTGTTTCAGGTACATTTGAAGCAAGAAACCTGTGAGGGATTTGTTTGGACCATTAAATGGATTCCAGTATAGGCGGGATACTGCTCCTTCCCAGATCTATTGTGCTACCTAGGAAGACCCCCCCAAATAGGTTCCAGGTAGGTAGGGGTGCTGCTCTCAAAGGTGGGGGGTTTGTACCTTCAGGGACTGGGTTTTGATGTTTAGGAAGATGAGGGTTTAAGCCAGGAGGGAATGCCGAGAATGGTGAGGGAAGCACTGCAGCATATCCACCGAGAACAGCCATTACCACAGCTATGCTATCAGCAGCTGTGACGCTATCTCACAGTTATGACCACGTTACTAGCCGTCTCAGCAGGTCACTTCTCATCATTCCCATACATCATTCCGTCTTAGCAGGCACTATGCCATCATTCCCTTTCACTGCCCATTCCTGTGTTAAGAGGTTAGCATGTTTTATTAGTTTTGTTTGTTGTATTTTTTACCTTGGCTGTTTTTATGTTGCATTAGATGTTAGCATGTGTGTAAAACCTGTGCTTGCTGCCTATTGCAACTTAGTAAACTGGTCCCTTAAGGTAGACAAAATGAATGCACCTAAAGTTACATGATCTGAGTGTTAGAGCTCCCAAGAGTGTAGTTTGAGCAGAAGTAGAGTTACAAAATGAATGAGCACATGCACAAATTTATACCTTTTGAGGAGATGGTGGGCATATGCACACTATTAGAGCTGGTTTTGGGAACCTCTTTTCTGATGGTGCACCGATTCCTATGATGCATTTATAAAAAAAGATTTACTGTAGAATAGGCATCATTTTTGACTGATTACATAGGAGTCCAGTTAAAATTATCCCCATCATGTTCAGAGTTAAATTGGGCAAGCAGTATGTGGATGATTCAAAGAATGGAGCTTCTCTTGCATATCCAAAATGGTTTGCAAACAACAAAAGATGGATGTACTAAAAGGCTTTTCCCATTTTGTGTCTTGAGAAACATTTTTTTCAGCATATTTTTCCTTGTTCCTTTATGATGTGATACATGCTCGTGAAACAAGAAACCAGCTTTTGTTTGGTCTGTTAATGAAAGATTGTTCGTGCTGTTCTCTGAAATAGGTAAGACTTTGTGTTCATTTTAATCCAGGGGTTTTGTTTAGTCTACAGTGTCATATCTTTGGTCAGTTAGAATTCCTCTGATGTACTGTATGTGCTCAGTTGGCGCAGAAAAGTAAGAAAGTGCTTCTCAGACAGATATAAAATAAAGTGCCAACAGTGATCTGTTCTACAGGAACAAATGTTTATTAATCCCTGCCAAATCCACTTTGACCCTAATAAAGTACTGGGTGAAAATGACATTTCACGTAAATAAAGTTGTTTTTTTAATCTTGTATTTTACATGAGAAGAGGATCTAACATTCAAGGATAACTTAAGATAATATGTGATTATAAGCCTTTGATCTCAGTATAGACTTAACATACATAAAATCTGTTCAGAATGGTACTGGTATGGTGTGCAGTTTGGTACTGGTTCCTGTGCCCACTTTTCTGCACAGAGATCACATCTTGTATAAAAAAGAATTTAGCGCACAAAACTACACCGCAAGATATGTGCAGACATTAGCACTCTTCATTTAAATACAATGGTAATGGCTATTACTGTGCCACTGAATGGAAAGAGGTGTACACAAGACCAGAAATTATAGATGCTTATCTTTTTAATGCCACCATTCACAGAATTTGATTTGGAGCCTCTGTACTTTTCCATCCTAGTACTGTTCTATGCTCCTAGTCGATTATTAAGATCATTAAATGATAATAGACTGGTTATACTTTATACGTCTAGGGTTATTTCATGTAGGTCTAGCGACCTATATGCACCAACATTGTGGAATAGTTTGCCACAGGGGGCCAAAAAACGTCCAACGGCCATTTCCTGCTTTGTCAATCCTTGCTGTGCCGGATGATTTGGATGGTCACAGCGCAGTCCAGCTGTTCCTGAAGAAGGGGGTGTGCACCCCCGAAATGGAGTCCCATTGGACGAAGAATATCTTTGCTGGCTGTTTGTCTTCACGGAGAAGCTAAGTACTTCCTGTTGTTTTTTGCTTGGCTGGACTTGGACGTTTTTTGGCCCCCTGGACAAGGGGCAGAGACAATCGTAGTGAATGGTAAAGTGTGTTTTTTTGATTTATGTATATCTTTTTTCACACTTAGCACTGTTGGGTGCACTTTATTATAAAAAATACGGAGTAGAGCCCGGGGATGTTTCACAGTTAACACTCGTTTGGGTGTAAGCCATGTGACAGCCTTTTCCACTGGTTCTCTAGTGGGTGGCTGTGTTACTGAGGGCTCTCCCGTTTAATCTACTTACATCTTAAACATCATTCAAGTTTCAAGTTTTATTGATTTTGATATACCAACCATCAAATTAATATCTAGCTGGTTAACAATGAATTAAAAAGATAGGGAAAACTGAGAAAAATAAAAATGTGTGAGCATATAATAAAGCAAACAAACAAACGAACAAACAATTACCAGATGTACTGGAATGTGAGGGTAGAATAATGGGATGGGTAAAGTTACATATTAAAGAAGAAGAAAGGAGATAGTAGGGGTTGGGTAGTACATAAAGGGAGGGGTTGCTTTGTCAAAGAGATTGTTGTGAAAAGGAAGAAAAAGAGTAATAGTTCTAATGATTATTAAATGCATCACCGAATAGGAGAGTTTTAAGACCAGTCTTAAATTTGTCAAGTCGAAGTTCATCACGGAGATGCTGTGGTAGGGAGTTCCAAAGAGTAGGTGCAGTTACGGCGAAGTTTACTTTCCGTGTATAGTAGAAATCTTTTAAGGAGGGGATGAAAAGAAGTTTTTGGTCGGTTGATCTTAGTGTGCGTGGAGAACTTTGAGGAATAAGAAGTTTATCTAGGAACGAGGGCAGATGATAGAGTTTTATTTTAAAGGAAAGTAAGATGATTTTATAGGTGATGCGATGAGTGACAGGGAGCCAATGTTCTTTTTTTAAAAGAGGAGTGACATGGTCATATTTACCTATTTTATATATTAGTTTTATTGCAGTATTTTGTATTAGTTGTAGGCGTCTGATTTCTTTTTGTGGGAGACCATTAAGGAGTGAATTGCAGTAATCTAAATGGGAAATCACTAATGAATGAACCAGAATAATGATTGAACTGGTTTCTAGTACAGAAGTTAGAGATCGAATAATACGTAATTTAAAAAAGCAGGTTTTAACAATTGAGCTTATATGGTCATGAAAAGAGAGTTCCCTGTCAATAGTGACGCCTAAAAGTTTTATTTTGGTATCCATATGAATAGGTGTTGATTTGATTGATATGTTGTCTAATAGGGATTCTGTGTTTTTGATAGAGAATAACATACCTCGGGATTTTTCTAGGTTAAGGGAGAGTTTATTTGTGAACAACCAGTCATATATGATATCTAATTTGTTGTTGATGTCTTTTATGTCGGTAATATTTGAGGTGTTGATTGGGTAGAGAAGTTGTATGTCGTCGGCATATGCAAAGATAGTAAATCCAATGGATTGAGCTAATGTAAGGAGAGGCGATAGAAAAATGTTAAATAATAGTGGGGATAGAATAGAACCCTGGGGGACACCGTAAGATTGTGTTGTAGCAATAGAGGTAGCGTTGTTTACGCATACAATGTTGTGACGTTCATTAAGGAAAGATGTAAACCATTGATAGGTTGGTGAATGTAGTTGAGCCGTCTCTGCTTTTGTCTCTCTCCCTTGTCTAGTTCCTATTCTTGGGGTTTGGGAGGTTTTTTTGCTGTTGGATTTGCCTATTCACCTTCCTATTTTTTCGGGTTTTTCTGATTTCTTTAGGCATTGTCATACAGACATTGGGACATTGGATCATCTGCTGTTTTTTTGTCCTCTGATACTCAGATTCTGGAAATCGATATGGGGACAGATCAATTAAATTCTTGATTCAACATTTCCGCTGACATATGAAATGATCATATGCGGTACCTTATTGCATGTTAAGCCCCCATTTGATCGTTATAAAAGCTGGCTTTTATTGATAATGACAGGGATAGCCATCCAAATGATAATGAGAAATTGGAAGAGTTCTGACAGTCTCAACTTCCCTTTCTGGTGGGCAAGTTTATGCTCTATGTATAAATGTGAAAAGATGAATACAGAATTATTAGGGAAGAATAAGGTATTTAAATTAGTGTGGGGCCCATTAGCAGCTTTTGTTGCATCTATTTAAGTTATATCTCTTTTCAAGTTAAGTTAGGTTTGGATCCATACACATCCGGGGAGGGAGGGAGGTATTTCATAGCAATGTATTGGAATATGTCTATATTTTGGGTCTGTAAAGGGTTGGGGGATAATGATCTTTTAAAATTTGTTGTTCAAAGGTGTGTTTTTATGGTTGATATCTTTCAAATGTATACATTTGTATTGCGCTGTTCTTATTGGAAAATAATAAACTTTCAAAAAAAAAATAAAAAATCAAGATATACTACATCTAGCACACTCACTCTATCTAATTCTCTGGTCACCCAATCAAAGAAATTGATCAGGTTTGTCTGACCAGACCTACCTCTAGTGAATCCATGTTGCCTCCAGTCCTGTAATCCACAGAATTCCAGAAACTTCACCATTCTCTGTTTTAAAAGCATTTCCATTAATTTGCTTACCACAGAAGTCAGACTTAATGGCCTATAATTCCCTATTTCTTCCATGCTTCCACTTTTGTGGAGAGGGACTCCATCCACCCTTCTCCGGTACTACTCCTGACTCTAGAGAAGCATTGAAAAGGTCAGTCAGCGGAGCCACCAGAACTTCCCTAAGTTCCTTCAGTACCCTTGGATATACACCATCCGGCCCCATTGCTTTGTCTACCTTTAGTTTAAAGAAGGTTGTTCAATGAACTACAGAGTCTAGCCTGATAAAATTAATGGCTACAGGTTTAATGAGTTTATCTGTCAGGGACCCTCCAGGACAAGCCAGTCACAAGGCCAGTTCTTAAGAATGCAAATTTGGATCCATCGTTGATCAGTAATTGTCGTCCCCATTTCTAGCCTGTTTTTGGCAAGCTTGTTGAGCAAGTTGTGTTGCATTTTCAGGATTGTAACAATCATCATTTGCTTAATCAGCACCAGAACAATTTTTATACAGGTAACGGCAGAGAAATACTACTGGTTTCTTTATCTGACTTAATATTATGCACCTTCGATTCAGGCATTCTATCCTGTCTTTTAATTTTGTTTTTTGGGGGAGGTGTTTTGGACATAACTGCTACATTCAATAGTGTTAATTCCAAACATTCCAATGATTGGAACATTTGGGTTTGGGTTCTGTGGTGCTTCAATAGATTGTCTTTTCTTATTAAATCATATGCAGCAGAGTTATAAGTTTTCTTTAGGGCCCTCTGTTAATTTAGGGAGCCTTCAGGACTACATACACTCTGTTTCTTTATACTCTTTACCTGGGTTCATAGACAAAATCGCGCAAGACAACTAAGCGCAAGGTTGACGGCGCACCGAAGAAAAGCACTATTTTAAAGGGTTCCGACAGGGGGTGTTGGTGGGGAACCCCCCTATTTTACTTAACAGACATCTTGCTGGCGTTGTGGGGGGTTGTAGCCCCCCTCATACTTGAAACTGAACTTTTTGCCTGTTTTTTAGGGAAAAAGTTCAGTTTTAAGTATAATGTGGGGGTTACAACCCCCCAAACCCCCCACCACGACAGCGTAATGTCTGTTAAGTAAAGTGGGGGGGGGTTCCCCCCACACACCCCCATCGGAGCCCTTTAAAATAGTGCTTTTCTTTGGTGCGCCGTCAACCTTGCACTCAGTTGTCTGCGCGCCGTTGTCTCGCGCGATTTAGTCCCGTCACCCTTTACCTGGAGCCATTGTCTACCATTTTTGATGGTTTGATCACAAGACACAGGCCCAACTTTGGTTGCAAGAGTTATACCTGCTGTTAAGAGACGTAAGTTCAGAGTCCAAAGTTAGGCGTGGCTCGCTCACTATCCTACTATTCTATAAAGATCGTTTTATCTTTATAGCACGGAGCGTAGTGCAGATCATTTCTGGCACTGATCTTTTAGCATAGTTATATAGAATCTGGCTCTGGAAGCACCTAGTGATAACCTTTTTATTGGTCAGTGTCCAAGTTTCTTTATTCTTTGATATACTGTTTATCAAACTGGTATCTAAACGGTTTACAATGGAATCAGTCTAAAAAAAAAGTTGAAAATTAAAATAATAATAATAAGAAGAAAATAATAAAGGAGGGAGCTTGACAGACTGACATATTGGAAACAAGATGGGAGGAGGGGCATGGTAAGTTAAATAGATCGTGATTCAAAAATAAAAATAAAGGGGTGGAAACTGGAGGGGAGGAAAATACATAATGATAGGGCTCACTTCAAAAGAAGCATTTTAGCAAGATCCATCAAGGAGCTATGTGGATTCTGATGGCAAACTCTTTTAGATGTCCCTTCAGTGAGCAAGATATGAAAGAATTTCATGCATTTATGCACTTTTTCAGTAATAGCTCCTGCTTGGTGGAATGCTCTTTTAGTGCAGTTGTGAACTGAGTTGGACTTAATGGATTTTAGGAGACAGTTAAAAAATGATTATTTTCAGGGAAACCTGTGACTTAAAGGGGAGATTGTAATATGTTTGATTGTGTTTTCTGTGTTTTGTTTTCTGTGTTTTTATGATGATTTATTTTTTATGTTTATTTGCGAGTTGCTCAGAATTATGGATGGGTGGGTTATAAATAATGCTTTTTTTTCTCTCTGGAACCTGCAGATGCTTTTGGATTCAAAAACATAAGAACATAAGAATAGCCTTCCTGGGTCAGACCAATGGTCCATCAAGCCCAGAAGCCTGTTCTCACGGTGGCCAATCCAGGTCACTAGTACAGGGCCAAAACCCAAGGTGTAACAATATTCGATGCTACCAATATAGGGCAAGCAGTAACTTCCCCTGTGTCTTTCTTAATAATAGACTATGGACTTTTCCTCCAGGAACTTGTCCAAACCTTTCTTAAAACCAGCTACACTATCCGCTATTACCACATCCTCTGGCAATGCGTTCCAGAGCTTAACTATTCTCTGAGTGAAAAAAATTTCCTCCAATTGGTTTTAAAAGTATTCCCCTGTAACTTCATCGAGTGTCCCCTAGTCTTTTTAATCTTTGACGGAGTGAAAAATTGATCCACTTGTACCTGTTTTACTCCACTCAGGATTTTGTAGACTTCAATCATATCTCCTCTCAGCTGTCTCTTTTCCAAGCTGAAGAGCCCTAACCGGTTTAGTCTTTCCTCATACGAGAGGAGTTCTATCCCCTTTATCATCTTGGTCGCTGTTTTTGAACCTTTTCCGGCGCCACTATATCTTTCTTGAGATAAGGAGACCAGAATTGAACGCAATACTCTAGGTGAGGTCGCACCATGGAGCGATACAGGGGCATTATAACATTCTTAGTCTTGTTAAACATCCCTTTTTAAATAATTCCTAGCTTCCTATTTGTTTTTTTTGGCATATTGGACAGAAGATTTCATTGTATTGTCTATGATGACACCCAGATCCTTTTCTTGGGCGCTAATCCCCAAGTTGGTCCCTAGCATCCGGTAACTGTGATTTGGTTATTCTTCCCAATGTACATCATTTTGCATTTGTCCACATTAAATTTCATCTGCCATTTGGACGCCTAGTCTTCCAGTTTCCTAAGGTCCGCCCACAAATTTTCACAATCCACATGCATTTTAACAACTTTGAACAGTTTAGTGTCATCTGCAAATTTAATCACCTCACTTGTTCCAATTTCCAGATTATTTATAAATAAGTTAAATAGCACCGGTCCCAGTATAGACCCCTTTGGCACTCCACTGTTTACTCTCCTCCATTGAGAAAAATGACCATTTAACCCTACCCTCTGTTTTTTATTTGATAACCAATTCCTAATCTACAACTGAACTTTGCCACCTATCCCATTTTATACTGTCTAAGAAGATAATGAGCTATTATATTTTATTTTTACAGGTAGTGATATCTGAGATAGAGAAAATGTGTAGGACCTTATGTAATAAAGATTTTTCCCATTGACACAGGGGGCCATATTCTGTATATGGTGCCTAGAAAAATGGTGGTGCCTGTTAAGTTCTATTCGGAGCTCATTTTTTTAATGACCTTACTTGGCGTGATTATTTGATCATGTCATTCAAAGCTCATTAAAGAAATAATAATTAAAATGTAATTTGAGTTCCACACGGAACTCAACAGGACGCCTATTCATGCCTGCCAGCACCTAGCAGTACCTATCACCTAAATAGGCATGGTTAGGGGCGGAGTGTAGGTGTGCAAAGGCTTAGGTTCCATTAGGCACCTGCTTTAGGTGCTGGCAGGTGCCTACCATGTAGACAATGAAAATCCATGTTCACATTGCAGGTGCCTGCAGTACTCGCGCCTACTGGCGCCAAACTGCATTTAAGCACTGGTAGGTGCAATTCTATAAATGGCGCCTAGATTTGAGTGACATGTGGCAGATGCCATTTTATTAGGCGCCTGCAGTTCTAGTTTCCATTTATAGAATCAGACCCAGAATGCTTCATCTGATTTGAAACAGACCTGTAGACAGAGATAATTTTCAACCTGCCTGTTGTTGTCAGCTGCTTGGCAAACAGACATGATCACAAAATCCATTTTATATGCATTATTGTTTTGTTTTTATACTAAGAATGAGTGTTCTCTAGAAGACAGGCCTGCCATAATAGCCTAGAGTGTTAAGTCTGCAGCAATATGAATTTCTAATTATGATGGCTATCAAAAAATGACAAAATACCTGTCTCTATGGAGGCAGACAACAGAAGATTATTGCTATTAGCTGAATTGCTTTACATATTTTCATTTAAGGAATGGGTATATTTTATTAAGAATAATCTTACTGTCAGGTAATGGAAAATGTTTAGTACTAATGCTATCAGCCTTGAGACTAGTTCAATTTTCCTTCTTCATAATGCACTGGGGCCAGGATGATGAAATCAAACATTAATGGTAAATTACCTGCCAGGTTGATTTGTCTTCGCCATTCTTTAATTTTAGTGTAGAAGCTAGCTGCACTAGTTTTCTCATCTTCATTCACCCATGTTTGTTTTTAAAGGTTGCATTTGGTTCTGCGTGAGCAGTTAAAGAGCCTTTAATATTAATACATGGCAAAAAGATGTTGTGACATGGGTATACATAATGCATCCAGCCCTCAAGCTCCCCATTTCCAGTTCATACACAAACAACACCACGGCATGGCACAGCTGAAGTAGTGAAACAAGTAGACTGCAGCTTTATTATTTCACTTTCCACCTCCACATCTCCTTAGCTCCCATACTTGTCAGGCCATCCACTTGTAGATTCTGTCCTCTCAAAACTTAGAATGACCTATCTCAGTAGCAAGAAAAAATACAAAGTTAATTCTCGTACATTAAACATTTGCCATTTGTATTCTAGTCCATTTTTGTGCTGAAAGCGGACTTCACATTTTAGATATTATTCAATTGATGGAATACACATTCCATTTCATAAAAGTCTCTTGAGTTATCCAGAATAAATAATGGTTCTTCTCATCAGTTCATCCAGTTGACTTCTGGGGTTATCACATTTCAATGAACTGATTACTGGGTCTAAGGTGCTTTCCAGAGGATTCTATACCCAATAAATATTTAGAAGATTTTGCCATAATATTCAAGCTGCAATGTTCTGTTATCTATTGGAAAGTGTTACCAGTCCCATATTCCACAATAATTTAGTATGGCTCTTGATTTAGGCACCTACTAGATCTCCAACAGTAAATCACATGATCCTTGAAATAGTAAAACTCATTAGCAAGGGTCCAGGATCCAACAGGGACTTCATGGAGGTTAACATAGTGAAAGGCTATCTTCATATTAACAGCCAATCAGCAACTTGGGCATAAAAATGAAAGTGGTTTATGAAGCGATACAAAAATCAAGTATGATGTTGTTATGTTATTATTTTGCAATATTTATAGTAGGATTTTTTATGTTCCTTGGTATATCAAATCTGAATATACAGATCAACAGATATAAACAAACCACACAGCACATGATCGATATACAGTGGAACCTTGGTTTACAAGCATAATTTGTTCCAGAAGCATGCTTGTAAACTAAATTACTTCTATATCAAAGCGATTTTCCCCATAGGAAGTAAGGGAAACTCGCTTGATTGGTTCCACCTCCCCCCCAGCCACTGGGGCTGCTCCACCCCACCCCACCCCCCAAAAGACCCCCCCAGGCCACTGCTGCACTTCCACATCCCCCCGCGAACCGGCATCACCCCCCCATCGCAAACCGGCATCCCCCGCCCACCCAAACTGAAGGCTTACCCCCAATCTGGCACTGGCACGCAGCATCAGCCCACAGGAGGTGCCAGTGCCCGAAGGTCCTGCCTCTTGCCGGACTGGGTCCTGAGCATCTGCGCATGCTCAAAGCCTTCTGGCTCTCGTTCTCTCTGAGAATCTCACGGGGGCAGTGTTTGCGGGCGGGGGTGATACCGGTTCGTGGGCGGGGGAACTCACAAATCGAGTCAATGCTCGGTTTGTGAGTCACGATTTGCGAAAATGTTTTGCTTCTCTTGCAAAACACTCGCAAACCGCATTACTCGCAAACCGAGGTTTGACTGTATTCTATTTCTTTGCAGATCTTATATAACTTGTATAGTAGTACACTTCTCCCTCCGTATTTGTGGTTTCAGCAATCGTGGTTTTGATTATTTGTGGTTTTTAGTGTGCTGGTTCCTCCCCCAAAATGGCATCAGCTTGCAAAGAGAAATCGCTGATTCCCAGCATTTTCTTCACCATGTTTTGCCTCTCCTTCAGTAACAGGCCAGGTTTCCCACCATGTTATTCGCAGTTTCACCATATTCACGATGGTTTTTAATAGAAAACAGCGAGTAATATATGAAAAAGTTATTTGCGGTTTTTCTATATTTGTGGGTCTGTTAATCCCCTATCACAGCGAATACAGAGGGAGAAATGTAATTAACATAATAGTACCCATGATAAAATATTCTCACCATGCAGGATAACATACATAACTCAGTTTGATGATGTTCACCAGGATTTATAGCAGTCTCACTTAGTCTGTGGTCAATTTAAACTGGAGCATGAAAGCTTGCTTTTTCCTTCCACACAGGCCTATTTTCTCCAGTTTGTAATTTAAATCTACTACTTAGTAGCTTCATCACATGCCATTTAGTCCTAGTATTTTTGGGGAGAAAAAACAAGCAATTCACATCTACCAATTCCACTTTACTCTGTATTTTCTAATCTATTCTAATTCTTAGTCTTATATACCGAATCATCTCCTACAAATAGGAGCTTGATGTGGTTTATATAATTAGATCACAAAGAAAGATCCATTAACATTCAGTGGAACTGTTGTGCACTTTTGTACAACTTCAGTTACTTTGAAACTTTAATAAAAATTATTTGTACATAACATTCATTGGAGCTATAGCCTACAAAGCGATGAAACACAGTAGTTTTTTATTTCAATATGTTTATTAATTTTCAAAAGGAAACAATACATTCAAACGCGCAATACATGGTGGTCAACAGAATACATGAATTCTTACTTTCAACCGAACTTCACCATATACCTAAACTCCCACCCTCCCCCAGCAAACACAGTAGTTTTTAAGGTTTTGCGAAAGATCTGAAGAAATAAACCTGATCTAATTTGAAGAGATAGTCCATTCCATACCACAGTTAGTAAGTATGGAAAGGAGTGTGAAATATTACTGATACACTTGATTCCTCTTGATGGAAAAGAGAGTTTATACATATGAGTTGTTCTCCTGCCTGAAGATCTCATGATGTTTAGAGATAAAGACATCAAAGGAACAGATAGTCAATGTAAAATTTTAAAGACTATACAGGCACATTTAAATTGAACTCTCAATTGAAATGGAAGCCACTGTAATTTCCTCAACAGCGGTGACACGTGATCAAATTTTTTCTTTCCAAAAATCAGTCTGGCTGCAGTATTTTGAATCAATTGCAGCCGTTTCTCATTTCCTTTGCTTAATCCCACATAAATGGAATTGCAGTAATCCAACTAAGCCAAAATAATGGTTTGAAGCAATACTGCAAAATGATCTTGATGGAACAGATGGTGAAATTTCCTCAGCATTAGAAGACTAAAGAAACATTTTTTGGTAAGATTATTTACCAGGCATTGAAAAGAGAGAGAAGAATCCAAAACAACCCCCAATACTCTAGAAGATGATTCTATATGCAAAATATCCCCAGAATTAAGGATAACTGAAGATGGCAAATTGCCAATTTCTGGGCCAAACCATAATAATTTTGTCTTTGTTGTGTTAAGCTTCATACAAGCCTGATGTAACCACCACGATTGCAATTTAGATATACAAGAGTTTATATTAGCTGTAAAGTTGCTTAAATTAGGATCAACTTCTAGCAGGATGAAGATATCACCAGCAGTGAACATAGATCTCAATCAAATCTCCCCTGAGACATCTCTTCTCCAGGGGGAATAGTTCTAGCTGCTTTAGCCTTTCCTCATAGGGAAGCCATCCCAACCCTTTTATCGTTTTTGTTGCCCTTCTCTGTACCTTTTCTAATTCTGCTATATCTTTTTTTGAGATGTGGCAACCAGATTTGCACACAATATTCGAGGTGTGGTTGCACCATGGAGTGACACAAATGTTATCCAGTGTTCCCTCTAAGCGGGCGGGTGTTGTGAGCAAACTTTTTTCACCGTGAGCCAAAAATATCGGGCGCCAGCAAGTTATGAGCCAACTCGCCCGATTCTCCTCTCGCCGCCCTGCCATCTGCCGTACGCCTCTTCCGATCGTGCGCTGTGACGAGAAACGTGTGCGCTGCGATGTAATATTTTGTGCGCCAGCACAGCTTAGCGGGAACACTGGTTCAAATGGTTTTATTTATTTCCCCAAATTTATTTTTGTTATACGCATTGAAAATATTTGATATTGCGTTTAAATCAAAATCTCAATAAACTTGAAACGAGTGCCCGTGAGATTGTGGGAGGGTTAAATACTCAAAACTTAGAAGTTTTTGCTACGCCAGCTTTCTGGTATCTTTACATACAGTGGCGTACCTAGCATATGTAACATCCGGGGCCCATCATTTTTTGGCACCCCCCCCCATCTGTAAGAAAAACATGATTTTTAGTAACAAACCACACGTCACACATGAGTACCTAGGAAAAGGCAGCATCTTACATATTGCAGTGAGCAGTACATCAATACACCCATTGTAAAACTAAACAAGCCAGACCAGCACAGATCAATCCTACACCGTCAATCCTAACAGAAAACCATGTCTTTCGAACACACAGAACACAGAAAACACCTTCGCCTAGTAAGGAATATGTAATCACAAACTAACCCCTCCCTCTTTTACAAAACTGTAGTGTGGATTTTAGCTACGGAGGTAACAGCTCTGATGCTCATAAAATTCTGAGCATCAGAGCTGCTACCACCAAGGCTGGTGCTAAAAACGCTTCACAGTTTTGTAAAAGGGGGGATAAAATAAAAATACATAGACAAAGGTTAAATTGAACCAGCAAGAAGCTGGACTCTGCATACAATGCTTCACAGAAACAGTGACACATGTCTCCTAAAGCAATAAATAAATAGAAATTTTTTTCTACCTTTGTCTTCTGTGGTTTCTCCTTTCCTCATCTTTTTGTAACTCTCTTCCTTCCATCCACTGTCTGCCGTCTCTCTTCCCCTATATGGCATCTTCTCTCCTTCTATGCCCCTTCCAGAAACTGTATGCCTCCCCCTTCCATCTCTCCTTTCACCCCATTGGTCTGGCATCTCTCTCCTCGCCTTCCCTCTCCCACACCTCTCCTAATAGTCTGGTATCTCCCCTTCCCTGATTCTCTGGCATCTCTCTCCTTTCCTTTTCTTCCATCTTTCGCTCCCCCTCCATGCTCTCACATCTCCCCCTTCCTTTTCCCTTAGACTGGCATACCTTCCTCCTACGCTCCAAGCCCTGGCATCTCCTTTAATTCCCTCCCTCATCTTCCTTCTCCCTCCAGCTGGGTACCGCAACACTCTTCCCTGCAGCTCTGCACTTCCCCACAATTGCCATGCTTCGGTTCCTCTTCTTCCTTCCTTCCTCCCCCCCCCCCCCCCGCGGGACCCTGCGGCACCATCAACTCTTACTCCCTCTAATGTCGGCCCTGCAGCTCCAGACTTCCTCGCACCTTCTCCCCTCCCCCTTTGGATTGCTATTATTTTAAATGTTATAGCCGCGGAGCTGTATCCATCAGTGGAGATGTCTAACCTCGGCCTGCCCCGGAACTCTTACTGCAACAGTGACTTCCTGTTCCTGCCTAGACGGGCGGCTGCTGCAGTAAGAGTTCCGGGGCAGGCCGAGGTTAGACATCTCCACTGATAGATACAGCTCCGCGGCTATAACATTTAAAATAATAGCGATCCAAAGGGGGAGGGGAGAAGGTGCGAGGAAGTCTGGAGCTGCAGGGCCGACATTAGAGGGAGTAAGAGTTGATGGTGCCGCAGGGTCCCGCGGGGGGGGGGGGGGGAGGAGGAAGGAAGGAAGAAGAGGAACCGAAGCATGGCAATTGTGGGGAAGTGCAATCCCCCCAATGCGTCCCCTTACCTTACCGACGCGTGTGTGCGCTGTGAAGAGAAACTTTGCGCTGCGATGTAATATTTTGTGCGTGAGCGCAGGCCAACGCAGCTTAGCGGGAACACTGGTTATAACATTCTCATTTTCCATTTCTTTCCTGATAATTACTAACATTCTATTTATTTTCTTAGCTGCCTCTGTACACTAAGCTGAAGGTTTCAATATATCATCAGTGCTGTTTCAAGTTTAATTAAATTTTTATATACCTACCATCGACGTGCACGTGGCCAGTTTACAAAGCAAAAAAAAAAAGGTTAAAATAAATTTTTGTAGGAGGGTAGGAGGGGGAAATGTGAACATTAAATAGACAATTTACAAATATAAACTTGAGTTTGAGGGTAAAGGGGGAGGAGAGTTAATAATTACATCATTATAAACAAATTCATTATACCTAGATCCTTTTCCTGGGCAGTGACTTCTGACATGGAACCCTGCATCATATAGCTTTATTTCAGGTTCTTCTTTCCCACATCCACCATTTTGCACTTACTCACATTACAGACCATTTTGATGCCCAGTTTCCCAGTCTTACAATGTACTCTTGCAATTTTTCAAATCCTCTTGCAATTTAACAACTTTGAACAGCTTTGTGTCATCAGCAAATTTAATTGTCTCACTAGTAATTCCCATGTCTAGATTATTGATAAATATGTTAAAAAGCAGCGGACCCAGCACAGACCCCCTAGGGAACTCCACTATTTACCCTTCTCCATTGCGAGTATGAACATTTAACCCTACTCTTTGTTTTCTATCTTTTAACCAGTTTTTAATACATAATAGGACATTTAGGGCTCCTTTTACAAAGGCGTGGTAGCGGTTTAATGCGCGTAATAGCACGCGCTAAACCACCAGCTGCACTAGCCGCTACCACCTCCTCTTGAGCAGCCGGTAGTTTTTCGGCTAGCACATGATTAAATGTCACGCATGTCAGTGGCGTACCAAGGGGGGGAGGTCTGCCCCAGGTGCACGCCCCAAGGGGGTGAACAGCTGGCCACCCACCGGGGAATAGGCTGCCGCCGGGGAAAGGCTTCCACTGCCGTCATCAGGAACAAGCCGGCCAAGTTCTCTCTTCTTTTCTTTCCTGCAGGGCCGACCAACTCTCGCCGCCCGATATCAATTCTGACGTCGGAGAGGACTTTCTGGGCCAGCCTGGCTGGCCCGGAACGTCCTCTCTGACTTTAGAATTGACGTCGGGCAGCAAAGAGTTGGGCAGCCCCGCGGGGAAGAGAAGCAGGGCGAACTCGGAGCCGGCCTGTTCCCGATGGCGGCAGTGGCAGCCTATTCCCTAGCGGCAGTGGCAGCATTTTCCCAATGGTGGCATAGGGGAGGGGAGGGACAGGGAGCCAGAAAGAAAGGGGGCAGGGTGAAACAAAGAAAAAGAAAAAATGGGGCATGGAGACAGAGAGAGAAAGACAGACAGAGAGAAAGAAAGAAGGGGGCAGGGTGCAACAAAGAAAGAAATGGGGCACGAAGAGAGAGAGAGAAAGACAGACATACAGAAAGAAAGGGGGCATGGAGAGAGAAAGAAAGAAGGGGGCAGGATGAAAGAAAGAAAAAGTTTGGGGAGGGAATGAGGTCTGGAGGAGGGGAAGCATACAGGAGGCTGAAAGAAGGGAAGAAATATTGGATGCACAGTCAGAAGAATAAAGTGCAACCAGAGACTGATTAAGTTACCAAACAAAGGTAGGAAAAATGATTTTATTTTCAATTTAGTGATCAAAATGTGTCCGTTTTGAGAATTTATATATGCTGTCTATATTTTGCACTATGGCCCCCTTTTACTAAACCGCAATAGCGGTTTTTAGCGCAGGGAGCCTATAAGCGTTGAGAGCAGCGTGGGGCATTCAGCACAGCTCCCTGTGCTAAAAACCACTATTGCAGTTTAATAAAAAGGGAGGGGGTATATTTGTCTATTTTTGTATAGTTGTTACTGAGGTGACATTGCATAAAGTCATCTGCCTTGACCTCTTTGAAAACCTGCGGAATATTAATGATAATTAACATTTTCTCTGCGTACAGTGTGCTTTGTGTTTTTAAAATTTTATTGTTGGTAGATCATTTTGACTTGGCCACGAAGGTAAGGGGGGGGAGGGAGGGGAGCTGCTGAAAGACATCTAGTAATTCTTGCAGGCTTGACTGTGCAGGGAATTATTTTTGTAAAATCATGTTTTGTTATGTGACTGGCATTATTTAGACTTTAATTTCTATGAATGAATAGAATGAAAATGATATAAAATTACTTGCTTGTTTTTATGTGCGTGCGCAAAGGAGAAAGAGTGGGCTGAGGATGCTGAAGGGAAATGGGGAAGAGAGTGTGGGGAGAAGACGCTGATTTATAAATTGACAATTGTATAGCTGAAGAACCTGTCCCTCCCAACCCTCTCCATCCTCTCTATACCTTTCATGATCTTGTAAGTCACTATGATGTCACCTCTGAGTCTCCGCTTCTCCAGGGTGAAGAGCCCCAGCCTCTTTAACCTCTCAGCGTATGAAAGATTCTCCATACCCTTAATCATTTGTATAGCTCTCCTCTGGACCCTCTCAAGTATCGCCATATCCTTCTTAAGGTATGGCAACCAATATTGGACACAGTACTCTAGGTGCGAGTGCACCATCGCCCGATACAGCGGTAAGATGACTTCCTTCATTCTTGTTGCAATACCCTTCTTGATAATACCCAACATTCTGTTTGCTTTCTTCGAGGCTGCCGCACATTACGCCGTTGGTTTCATTGTTGTATCCACCAACACTCCCAAGTGCTTTTCAAGGTTACTTTCCCCCAGTACCAGCCCCCCCATTTTGTAGCTGAACATCGGGTTCTTTTTCCCTATATGCATGACCTTGCATTTCTCTATATTGAAGCTCATCTGTCATTTGTTCGCCCACTCCTCCAATGTTGTCAGGTCTCCAATGTTGTAAAGTTTGTTTTTCAATTCTATTAGTATTCTGGGATGTATACCATCTGGTCCAGGTGATTTGTTACTCTTTAGTTTGTAAAATTGCTCCATTACATCTTCCAGTGTTACAGAGATTTGTTTCAGTTTCTCTGATCATCAGCGCTGAATATTATTTTGCCACTCCCTCACATCTTCCTCAGGGAAGACCATAACAATTATTTAATCTCTCCATTAGAGTCATAGATCATAAGTTTCTCCTCATGACTTCCCATGTAAAAAAAATCATTTGATAAAACTCCAGTTTTTGTTTCCCAAGTTGCTAATACTTAAATACCCCACATATTATATTCTTTTCTTGCTCTGTATATAAAACTTGCAATAACCAGGTGTGCTTCATCTTGTGACAGCTGGTGAATTTAAGAAAGTTGTCACATTCATCTTCTGGTTCAGGACTTGTAATTTTCCAGTAATTTTATCCACAGCTGCACTGGGTATTGCAGACTAAAATGGATATTTAGGAATTTAGAGTACACTGGTACATATGCTTTTCTTATCTCTG
Source organism: Geotrypetes seraphini (assembly GCF_902459505.1). Taxonomy (NCBI): domain Eukaryota; kingdom Metazoa; phylum Chordata; class Amphibia; order Gymnophiona; family Dermophiidae; genus Geotrypetes; species Geotrypetes seraphini. Next base: position 447,869,184 of record NC_047085.1, on the reverse strand, counting down.
CTAACCTCTTAAAATAAATCTTGGAAAATCATAATGATGGAAAGAATGCTTTGCACTTTACTCAAGTAAATGACTCAGAAAATTGTCCAGGAAATAATGGCATGACTTTCAGAATCTGGGAAACAGTATGGGGTAATTATATAGAGGCATTCACCTGACAGCATAAAAATATATAATGTAGTTTACTGTATACTAAAAGCTTCCTGGGTAAAGTATGTGTAATTTTATGAATATGACTTGGGTGTAGGTATGTTTGGGGACAAGTTTGGGGCAGAGCATGGCAGGAGTTGTAAAGTATATAGGCATGCTCTGTTTCTAAATGTTTATACCTGTTCTCAAGTGGGCAACAAATGCCTATGGCTTCTTTTCAGCTCGTTTCTGAAACTGTTGTGGGGCAATTTTAAAAAGACACAGAAATATCTATATGTCTTAATAGAATAGGTGCCCACTTACCCTCTCAACTTAGTGGCATTTTATCAAATAACCCTCCTAGGGAAACATTAGGAAAAAATGTATTGTGGTATTTTATTTTTTTTGTTTATTTTTGAGGTATGCACTTATGTTTATTTTATTATATGTTTTTAACTATGCATTTGTCTTCATTATGTGTTCATTTTAAATACTGTGTATGTAAATTTTGTAAACCGCTTAGTTTTTAAATGGTATGTAATTTTTAAAATAAATAAATACCTAAGCATTGTCATACTGGGACAGACCAAAGGGCCACGAAGCCTATTATCCTGTTTCCAAGAGTGGCTATTCAAGGTCACAAGTACCTGATAGGATTCCAGAAAAGTAGATAGATTCTATGCTGCCTATCAGAGGAATAAGCAGTAGATTTGTCTCATCCACCTTGATGATAATTGATGAATTTTTCCAGGAATTTGCCCAAACCTTTATTTAAACCCTGCCAGGCCAATGGATTTTACCACATTCTCTGGCAATGAATCCCTCTCACTTGCAAATGCTGGATATACAAAATGCAAACATTAATAAAAAGATAGGAAGTTTGATCATGCCTTATGGTAGTCTTTATGCCATTTCTAGCATTAGCTCTATGCTAGCCTCAAAGGCCCTTTAAATGCCTCTGCAATGTTTCCTACTGGTTGTGCCTGGGGTTGTCGAGCAGTATCTATCATGTAACGTACCCTTGGTATCCAACTGATGCCTGTGATTACAGCTGCATGCTTAATCATCTGGGGGCCAAACTGCTTCGTCGCTTTATCCCAGAGCTGATTCAGAACCAGTGCCGAGTCTTCCTGCTCTGTTCCAAATGTACATTCTATTTTCATTTTTGCTCTTAGATTACTTTAAATCATTTTCCATATTCGTCAGCTATGTGAGAGCTGGGATCAAGGGGAAGGTAAAAAGATGCAGCTTGCCTAGCAGAGTTGGTTCTCCAGTGGGATAATTTAGAATAGCATTATTTATGGAACTCTAATATCTGAAATGCTGAAGCATGCACATATTTTTATATACCAAGAGGAATTTTGGGGGTGGGGAGGGAGTAGCTGTAAAGAAAACAACCAAAAATCTGACTGCATATTTCAGCACTTTGATGTATATGGGATCTCGCATACCTGACTTTCGGGTCCTTTTACTAAAGCCGACAGAGCGGGTCGGCACAGTAAACAGTCCGATGCCCATAGGAATTGACTAGGGCTCCTTTTACAAAGCCACACTAGGGCCTTAATACGCGGAATAGTGCGTGCTACATTGCCGCACGCGCTAGCCGCTACCGCCTCCTTTGGAGCAGGTGGTAGATTTCCAGCTAGCGCGCGCTAATCCGGTGCGTGCGTTAAAACCGCTAGTGCGGCTTTGTAAAAGGAGCCCTAAGTGTCAGAGCATTTGCCACGCGGCACTCAGCTGCGTGGTTTTGATTGTGGAAACAACGATCTCCCTCATGCAAGAGCCTCTTTCCCCACATTAATGCTTTTTAGGTAATACACGACATTATCATGGAGATATATATAGTATCTTGAGAAAGGAGGGAGACAGATGTTATCCTTTGTTTGAGATCCATGTTCTTTTTCCTTCTGGGAGTTTGTTGTTTTGGTTTTTTAATTGGTATTATTGTCTCTCGCTTTTACTTCTCTTCTTGGGGTTAGATTAACACTGTACTGGGTCCTAAGCAAACATGTATTTCAGGGCCACCCTGCCAGGATTTTCCCTTCCCCCCTGATTTACTTCTTTTCTCATCCTTGCTCCCTCCATTTCAACATTTCACTGCTCCAGAAGTAGCAGGGAAAGTGCAGAGCCTCTCTGTGGGCATAGTGGCCGTAATACTTTGTGGGTGAACAGGAAGGCCCTGCAAGCATATGCTTCAAATGGAGAGGCTGAATGATTTGGAGAGCTGCCAAGCTACCCGATTCCAGGAGGGAGATTCTGAACTAGTCCTGGATCTCAGCAATCATATCTTGGTGCATTATGGGATATGAAGTGCTGACTTCACTTATGTGGATATATGTGCCATTTTCTCTTTCTCTTTCTTTTTTCTCATTCCCCTTTCACTCACTTTAATATTGTTTTTGACTTAAGGAACTATCCCTTTCCCTTTTTAGCCATTTCTGTTCTTCCTAAATAGACTATTTAATCTGGTAGAGCTGTGTCCCATTCACTGAACAACATTTCCATAATAGCAACAAAATCTAAGTCCACTTCCAGGACATGGCAATCTGAAACTTTATTACTTAGACTGCAGACATCTGTGCTTATTGCTTTCCAGCTATTTTTAATTGGCTTGCTTATGTCCTATATAGTCTTGTGCCTGAATGCTCCTTTTAATTTGTTGCTGATGAGTGAGTTAGGGCTGGACATTTGTTGCAACAGCTTAGAAAAAGTTGAAACATTTCCTATATGAATTACAAAAAAGAAAGAACAATTTCCCCACAAACAAAATGGTGCAAAAAGGAAGCAGGGAAGACCAAAAAAGATTTAAAAAAAAAAAAAAAAAAGGCTTGGTCCTAGAAAAAGAGTTATTGCTCAAAGCACAGATTCAGGAGTTTACTATAAGGTCACCATATGGCTCCAGAAAAAGGAGTATGGATTCAAACATCCGGGTTTTACTTCCATTGAAAGCACTAGAAATAAAACCTGGGTGACTTAATCCATCCTCCTCTTTCTGAAGCCATATGGTAACCCTATTACTATCTATTCAAGAAATAGATACGAAAATGGTAAAAGTACAGCAGAAATCTTGGCTGTGTATGAAACAGATAAAATCAAATGTTCTTGTGTTGTGTATCCAACAAATTTAGAAGCCCTTTTAATAAGCAGCACCAATTAGATAAGATCCTGGATGAGGAGAATCTACGGGATCCCCGACAACATGGATTTACTAAGGGGAGATCCTGCCAATCCAACCTGATCAGCTTCTTTGACTGGGTAACGGGGAAGCTGGATATTGGGGAGTCCCTGGACATCGTGTACCTGGACTTTAGCAAAGCATTCGATAGCGTACCACACCGCAGGTTACTGAGCAAGATGAGTTCTATAGGATTAGGTAACACATTGACGAAATGGGTTGGGAGCTGGCTTGGAGGTAGGCTCCAAAGGGTGGTGGTGAATGGCACCCCCTCCGAAATGACGGAGGTGATTAGTGGAGTACCACAGGGCTCAGTCTTGGGCCCAATCCTATTCAACATCTTTATAAGAGACTTGGCAGAAGGGCTTCGAGGTAAAATAACATTATTCGCCGATGACGCCAAACTGAGTAATGTAGTGGGCAAATGCACAACAGACGAAGATTCAGTGCCCGACAACATGATGCACGACCTACTCCTACTGGAGCGATGGTCTAGGACATGGCAACTCAACTTCAATGCCAAAAAATGCAAAGTTATGCACCTGGGCAGCCAGAATCCATGCAAGTCTTATACCCTTAATGGCGAGATCCTAGCAAAAACGGTAGCAGAACGAGACTTGGGGGTAATCGTCAGTGAGGACATGAAGTCTGCCAATCAAGTGGAGCAGGCTTCGTCCAGGGCAAGACAAATCATGGGCTGCATACGAAGGGGTTTCGTCAGTCGTAAGGTGGAAGTCATTATGCCATTGTATAGATCCATGGTGAGGCCCCACCTGGAATACTGTGTGCAATTCTGGAGGCCGCATTATCGCAAGGATGTGCTGAGACTGGAGTCGGTGCAAAGAATGGCCACCCGGATGGTCTCGGGACTCAAGGATCTACCATACGAAAAACGGCTTGACAAATTACAGCTATACTCGCTCGAGGAGCGCAGAGAGAGGGGGGACATGATCGAGACGTTCAAGTATCTTACGGGCCGCATCGAGGCGGAGGAAGATATCTTCTTTTTCAAGGGTCCCACGACAACAAGAGGGCATCCGTGGAAAATCAGGGGCGGGAAACTACGAGGTGATACCAGGAAATTCTTTTTCACTGAAAGAGTGGTTGATCGCTGGAATAGTCTTCCACTACAGGTGATTGAGGCCAGCAGCGTGCCTGATTTTAAGGCCAAATGGGATCGGCACATGGGATCTATTCACAGGGCAAAGGTAGGGGAGGGACATTAGGGTGGGCAGACTAGATGGGCCGTGGCCCTTATCTGCCGTCTATTTCTATGTTTCTATGTTTCACTAAAAGTGGCCTGTGCTATGACTAGCATGTGAGGTTCCTGAGACCACTTTTAGTCTTTCCCCCATTAATGGCCACACTTTCCCAATTAGCACATGGCAGATTTATTTATTTCTTCAATTTTCTATACTGTTCTCCCAGGGGAGCTCAGAATGGTTTGCATGAATTTATTCAGGCACTCAAGCATTTTCCCCTGTCTGTCCCAGCGGACTCACAATCTATCTAATGTACCTGGGGCAATGGGGGGATTAAGTGACTTACCCAGGGTTACAAGGAGCAGCTTAGATGTGAACCTACAACCTCAGGGTGCTGAGACTGTAGCTTTTAACCACTGCACCAAGCTAGTCTATATATATATAAAATCGGAGGTGTGTATGTGTGTATGTGCCGCGATCACGCAAAAACGGCTTGACCGATTTGCACGAAACTTGGTATGCAGATCCCTCACTATCTGGGGTGATATGTTCTGGGGGTCTCGCGGCCCACCTGCACACGTGGGCGGAGCTACAAACAGAAAATCAGATTTCACCCATTCATGTTAATGGAAAAAATGTAAAAAGCTGCCATTCTCACAATAATTCAAAAACGGCTTGACCGATTTGAACTAAACTTGGTATGCAGATCCCTCACTACCTGGGGTGAAATGTTCTGGGGGTCTCTCGGCCCACAATTCTATGTTGCTTGCTCAAGGGTGGGTTCACCCAACAATTTATATGTTCTTGCTCCTGGAGGTGAAACTAAAAATTTTGTTTATAATCACGTTTTGCGTTAGTTGTATTGTATTCATTTTGTCAAATATTTCACATTATAATTTGAATATTGTACTTTTTATTAAGCTGTAAAACAATAATTTCATTCACCACTACAAAGTATCTTTATTTGAATCCATTTACAGTGTTATTGCTATAATTAAATACCCGTGCAACGCCGGGGCATCAGCTAGTATTCTATAAAAGGTGCCTTTTATGGAATATTAGCTTAGTGCAGATCATCCTGGTGCCATTTATTGAATTTCCCCATGTGCATATTCACGTATTTCATAAAATACATATCCAGGTGGCAATTCTGGCCTTCGTCCACCCACAGGAATGCCTATGTCTAGATTGTGTAAAAGCAGGCATACACTTTTAGTGCACATGCCTTATACACAGATGGATTCACCAAAATTTATAGAAGCTCTTTTTCTGTACACCACCAACATTGGACATGGAAAAAAAAGCCTTATAAAATCATCCCCCACAGACCCATTGTTGATACTGTTTTATTTGTGAACAATTATTTAGCAGAACAGTACTGTACTTCCAATATCTTTGAATAAACAGCCAAAAATGATACATGTTTTAACTTGTCAAACTAAAAGGATAATATACTCTATATTATATGATGCCTCTGTTGTAGATTGTACTTTGGTAAAATCATTTGATCTCCAAGCAGTAGAATGGCAACACATGGAAGCTGGATAAGAGACTCCTTTGATGATACAGCCTTCGAGGACCTTGGTTTGCTGCCTTGGAGGTTCTGATTGTAAGTAGATGAGGACATGATTTAAAGCATCTACTATCAGAGCAAAAATAGAAATGGGCTGTTCATTTATTACACTGACTCCATATGGTTTCAATAAATAAATGGACTGGACAGTTTTCTTCTCATTTTTCCTCAGCTGTCTCTTAATAAATATTTATTCAAGTTGCAGATGGTATTTACTATTCTAAACAGATGGGAAGGGGACCAAAACTGTATATTATTACAATATGAACAGAAATGGGTTGCCCTTTTAACCAGGATGATCTAATATGGCTTTAAGGTGACCAGGTTACCCATTCCAGAAGGGAGACTTTTTTGGCCAGTGCTGGATTCTGCCAGCCTCATCCTGGTGCATTATGGGACCGGCAATACTGATTTCAACAGATAGAATCACGGACTACAATACTGCACTGCTTTGGGGTGTAATTTTAAAACCAGGTTTTAATCAAAGAAACCTGGTTTTAATCAAAGAAACAATCTAACAATTTTCTCTTCAGTTTTTAGCATTGCTTTTGAGTGAATACTTATTTAGAATGCAGATGGTATCTGCTGATTTGTTATTTTCACTATAACTTGTTGAGGCTTGCAGGGCATTTTGAGGATTTTCAAAGCAACAGAAAATCTCACCAAGGGCCAACATAAGGATAGCGAGGGTAGAGCTACCATTTGTTTTTAAAAAGAGAGAGGTAACATATATGGAAAACACAATAAGGAAGGGGGGAAGAATGTAAAGATGAAAACAGAATTATCTTTTGGGGAGGAATTATAAGTTGAAGGTTTCGTCCCTCTTCTCTCTCTTCCTCCCCTTTGCTTGCTTTCTATTCTTTTCGGTGGTCTGTATGATCTTGCTTCTGGTGGTGCCCTGGGGGTGGGTTGGAGGGGGTTGTTATGTCTGGGAGCCTGTTCTGAGATATGGTTTGACTGTAGGTGTGAGTGGGTGAGTGTGTGTAGGGATTGGTCCCGGTTGGGGACATCTACATAAAATAGTGGAAGGTTGTGACGCTGGATCTTTCTATTTTTGTATTTTCCTGGTTGGCTGAGCCATCCCTGGGTCTACGGCGCCCTGCCCCATAGAGCATTCTCGTTTCTGCTGTGTATTTGGGGGGGGGGGGGGCTGTGACCGGGGATGTTGCTGTTGTGTTTATTGTTCTGATTGCCTTTCTGGGCCCTTTGGCTGTATTTCTATTTCAGTTTTGTATTCTGCCTGAGTCTGGTTGTAACCTTTTTCACTTTCAATAAACATAAGTTTAAAAAAAAAAAAAAAGAAAGCTTTTCAGGTTACTTTTAAAACGTGTTACGTTTTCCTCCTCTCTTAAGTATGTTGGCTTAGCGTTCTAGAACCTAGGCACGTTCACAAAAAAAATAATAGGAACACGAAGGCTAGATATCTTGTCTGAGAAGGCTTCAGTCCACATCTGCCACTGAAGCAGAATTACTGTCGAAAAATATCAGTGCCAGCAATGGTTGCTGCAGACTTAGAGGGGCATAATCAAAAACTACGTCTAAGTCCGTTTTGGGCCTAGGTTGCTAGTCGCCCAAAGTTGGACATGTCCAAAGTCCATTCTCGAAAAATACGTCCAAAATATATATATATATTTTTTTTCCGAGAATTGTCTACTTGTACGTCCAGCTGTTTGATCGTCCAGACTGCTAAGTCGTCTATCTTTATACCCTATTCTCGTCCAAAAATTTGTCCGTCAACAACGCCTAGAACAAGACCTTTTGGACGTGGGAGGAGTCAGCAAAGTGATGGACTGGCCACCCAGATATGGCAACAGAGTAGTGGGGCACCTTACAGGGCACTGCTGCGAACTTCACAAAAAGAGTGTCACATTAACACCTCACTACAACTCCCTTATAGGTCCTGGTAAACCCCCCCATAATGCCTCCCAAACCTTCTAGACCAACCTGTCTACCACCCCAATAGCCCTTATGGCTGCAGGTGCCACCTATATGGCAATAGAATAAGGTTTTGGAGGGTGCACATGTTCCACCATGAATGCAGTGGTTAGAGTGGCTTATGAGCCTGGGTCCTCCTCTATATGGTTCACTAGCCCACCCCCCAGACTAGTTAAGCCACCTCTGTGCAGCTCTACTAGACTTTCCTATGACAGGTGCTGATGTTCTGGACGCAGGTATGTACATTTTTATTCTGATTTTTATGGTGGTGTGGGGGGATCAGTGATCACTGGGGGAGTGTGTGGGGATCTGTTCTTTGTGTCTGCAGTGGTTATCTAGTCACTTTGGATACCTTTTGGCCAATTAGACCTGTTTTTAGATCACCTATAATTTCTGTATAAATTCCGTCTAGGTAGTCTCATAACATAACATAACATAACCATAAGTTCAATGCGGTTTACAAAAATTATATAATCTGTAAGAAAGGGTCTCGTTAAACTTTTGGTTATACTTGCAGTACGATTAAGTCTAGGTCAGCCCACATCCCACCCACACCACTCCTCCTAAAACGCCCCTTTCAGCTCTGGGCATACAACAGCACTGAAAAGGCCTAAGCTGTTTTTAGATACGTCTAAATCCCGTTTCAATTATCGGCACTTGGATGACCTGTCTTTAAGGTCATCCAAGTGCAGATTTGGGCAGGATTTTAGTTGTATTTCTGTTTTGATTATGAGCTCTTTAGTGTCCCTATAGATATTGTTTTGAGGAAGATCCTTTTCAATAGCTTAGAAAACTTACAAGTAGAATAAGTAGCTATTTTCAGGTGCCATAAAAGATTATATTTATCATTATGTAGAGATCTCAAGTGCAATTCTGGCCCTAGGTAAACCTTCAACTGTACCCCCACCTCATCCTTGTGACAGCTCAAGATTTTTATTTATCTATTAGGTATTTATATTCGACTTATCAAGGTTATCTAAGCGGTTTACAATCAGGTACTCAAGCATTTTCCCTATCTGTCCCAAAATCTATCTGGCTCAAAATCTATCTAAAGTACCTGGGGCAATGGAGGACTTGCCCAGGGTCACAATGACAGTGCAGAGTTTGAACCCACAATCTTTAGGTGCATCGCCCTTTCCCTTCCCTACTCTTCCAGGTGATCAGCATCTCCTCTCTTCTCTGCTCTTGCATATTTTCCCTTTCCTCTACCTATTAGGTCTACCTCACTCTATTTACATGCCATGTGGTTGCTGCTGCTGCTGCCATGTTCATTGGGACTGTGTGGCTGGTGTGGGGCTTTGAGTATCAATGCATGCTCAAGGCCTATTGTGACCTAGCCTTTTTAATTTTCAGGGGGGGGGACGGGGGGCAGGATGTTGCAGGCCTTGAGCCATGCAGTCTTGTGTAGTGATGTTGACTACCATACCATTGCTACTTCCTGAGTTGTGCCACCTGTGGATTGCTAGTCCACCTAGTGGCCAGGTCAGCCCTACTCGTATAGCTTTCCCAGATAAATGAGATGATATTGTATAAAACACAGAACTTTCCACATTTAGAAGGGCTTCCCCACTACTAAGAATTACTTACCAAAAGGGGGCGGGGCATCTGAAAAGTATATATATATATATATATATATATATACACACACATCTTGGGATGTAGCAGATTGGCCCAGGTGCTTAAGGCCCCTCCTTTAGGGCCTTAAGCACCTGGATCAACCAGAATGTTAGACCCATCTCCTAGTGCATTCTAAGATTCCGATTGGCAAGATCCTTTAGGTCACCTCCCCAAAGGAGAGAAGATGCTGGGTCCAGTGGCAGGATAGCTCCTTGAATTGCTACTGCTGCCTGGCAACTTTTACAGCATATTAAAGGTAGATGCTGGGGGTGGGGTATGGGGGTGGAGGAGAATGGGAATAATGGGAGAAGGATGAAAAGATTAGATGCCAGTAGGGGAGTGCAGCAAGATACCGCTCCCTCGAGAGTGCCGCCTCAGTTGGCCTCATTATAGCGCCACCCCGATTCTTAGAAATAGAAAATGAGTGTTGTTCTGCTCCAACAGTTGTGTATGCATGTTTACATTTGTTTGTATTTGTAATGTGGGCTCAAGAGCAAGGCTCTGTCCCTTTCTTCCCTTTGGACAAAGTATCCTCTTTATTGTCAAGGCCCAACATCCTTCATAAACTGAACCCAGCATCCATCCAGTCAACAGACAGACATTCTTTTCACACTGAAGCAATGGCATAGCCTTGGGAGGTGGGTCCTTGGGGGGGGTCGGGTACTCCTTAAAACAGCTGGTAGGGTTAAAGCCAAAGAAATACAGTTCCCCCTCCTCCTCGCACTGTCTATTTAATGCAGAAGTTGATGGAGTGCCTCCAACTGCCACCAGGACTTCTCGTACATGCTCAGTTGCCAATTTCAACCCAGCAAAGACGAAACTGCGGCAGAATAACCAGCCAGAATCAAATTGTTGTGGTCAATATAATGACCAAAATGCTCATTGAGACCATGTTGAAGTGCATAAGGCTTATTTAAGGTCTGTACCAACTTTAGTCAGCTTTGTTTTCAATATGACTCAAGTTGGTAGCAAGAAGCATTTAGCTTCACTTTGTGAGAACTACAGAGAAGCTGACACCAAAGTACCCCCCAAAAAATGACTTCATGCTGTGAGTCCAGTCACTCGCAAAGCTGTGAACAATTCATTCAGCAGGCTGACTACATGTTTTTGTCAACACTGGAATTAATTTTCTCAACAAAATAGAAGAAACAGTTCCACCTCATTGCATTAGGAAGGACCAGCTGCACATTGCTTTTTGCTTATATAATGTCAGCTGCCTAAGCACTTCAACTTGTCTCATTCCATAATGCTGCACACTTTGCCACTGAGCTTCGAAAAGAATCTTCCTGTACACTGTATCATTACAAGCACCTTCTGGGTCATTAAGGGCCACCAAGTTTAGAATGTGTACTTATTTCTCTTCTGCTATATCTTCTGACTAGATTGAGGATTGAGAAAAAAGCCATGATCAGCTGAGTCATCTGAAAACAAACTGAAAGTTAGAGACATTGTTTGTGACCATCATTTTAACCTTGGCTGCCAGATTATAATTATTCTTAAGGGTTGACACTTATCAGAATATAAGTCAGTCTCAATATGTGGATGAGGTGATAGTGCAGAACCAGGAAGTGACATCAGAGGGAGTGCCGAAATGGGTGCAGGAAGCAGTTTAGAGATGCTGCTCAAACCGGCAAAGAGTTTAAGAGGTACGGGAGGACTCTCCCTCTATCCAATTCTCTGGTCACTCAATCAAAGAAATTGATCAGATTTGATTGACAAGATCCACCTCTAGTGAATCCATGTTGTCTTGGGTCCTGAAATCCACTGGATTCCAGAAACATCGCTATTCTCTCTTTTAAAAGCATTTCCAGTAATTTATTTATCATAGAAGTCAGACTTACTGGCCTGTAGTTCCCTAAGTCTTCCTTACTTCCACTTTTGTGGAGAGGGACTACATCAGTCCTTCAGTCCTCTGGTACCATTCCTAATCTAGAGAAGCATTAAAAAGGTCAGCCAACAGAGCCAACAGAACTTCCCTAAGTTCCTTCAGTAGCCTCAGATATATAATAGAGAATGACACGGGGAAAAAATCTGTCCCCATCACTGCCCCGTCACAGACCACCGTCCCCTTCACCACCCCGTCCCTGCCGTCCCCTTCACCGCCCTGTCCCCGCAGCATCCACCCTTCCCTCTTTCCACCTCAACGCCCTTCAGTGGCCCAAGAATCTCCCTCCCTCCCTTTTACCTTTGTGGCATAAAGAAACTTAAGGGAGGGAAGGCGCACAGACACCGATCGCATGTGGGGCCCCTCCCCTCCCTCCCCCTTACCTTCGTGGTGCTTTAGAAAAGAAACTGAGGCCGTCGAAGCCTGCCTGTGCCGCCCTGCAGTCGCGTGTGTTTGGGCAGAAGCTTCAGGACAAGAGGTCACGGACTGAAGCTGAGGGGAGACAAGCCCAGGGCAAACGCCAGGAAGTTCTGCTTCACACAGCATGTGGTGGACACCTGGAACGCTCTCCCAGTGGAAGTTGTTGCGGAACCCACCATTCTTGGTTTTAAGGGCAAGTTAGATGCACATCTCCTCGAAAGATGCATAGAAGGATACGGATGAGTAAGATTTTTTTTTTTTTTCTTTCGCCAGGTTACACCTGGCTGGGCCTCCGCATGAGCAGATCGCCGGACTTGATGGACCTAGGGTCTGATCTGGAGATGGCAGTTCTTATGTTTCTTATGTATCATCTGGCAAGTTAAAATCACCTATTAGTAGTACTTCCCCTTTTACAGCTATAGTTTGAATGCTTACTATTAAATCTCTGTCCACTTCTGTTGTCTGTGTAGGCGGCCTGTATATCACACCAATGTAAATACATTTTCCATTCCTTCTTTCCAGACTGACCCACCGTGTCTCTTCCTTACCCTGTAGATCCTGCAACTCTGTGGCTTTAATATGATCTTTAACATACTTTTTAATGTCACTCCCACCTCCTTTTCTTCCTACCCAATCTTTCCTGAACAGATTATAGCCCAGTATAACTATAGCCCAGTCATGGTTCTCCGTGACCACCTCTAAATCCAACTCAGCCTCAACCATCACATCTTCTAGACCTTGTTTCCCATACTTCAAGCATTAGTATATACTGCTTTCCAGACATTGCCCCGTTTCCAATTTGTGATAAAGTTTGCATCATTGAGTAATATTGGATTCAGTCTCCAGGTATGAGAATTAGGATGTTCTTTAGACTAGTTGAGAGTGCAAGAAATGGCAGCTTGATCAGGAATGGAGATTTCATGTATTTTAGCCATTTGAAGCGTAGGTAGGTCTTTTGAGCCATAAAAAACCAGTCTAGTCTGGAATGTCTGTGATGGACATTGAAATAAAAGGAATGACAGAATACAGTATTAAGAACACTAGCAGTAAATTGTAAGAGACTGAGACCATATCCATCACATCCTGGCTTATGAGCGAGGTTTATGTTTGTCATGGTATGTGCAAAACAAATCCATTTGGAGGTACTGCTCCATGACAAACAAAATAGCACTCTTCTGCCAGAAGAGCATCTTGGCATAAATCCTGGCCCCTGTAAAAAATAAAAAAAATACATTGCCCAGTAAAAAGAACCTTCTGCTGTTTGCAATTTCTACCGAGGTAGAGAACACAGTATGTTAAATGTGCGGACAACCTTTTCTCTATAAAACTGTTCTTATGCACAATTGACTACAAATTTGGCTGTACCCATTTGGCTATGCTAAATTGTTTTTCAAAGTAGTATATGTCTAGTTCCAAAGACATGTTATTTTCATTGTAACTTTGGGTTAGGAAGAACTTTGTGCAATAATCCATGATTAAGGTCTATGGAAAAATCCAAGTGGAACAAATCTACATTTTTCTACATTTTTGGAGCTCCGTGTTTTTTATTCCTTCCTTTTTGTGATTTGCCTTTTTGTGTTCCTGGCCATTTTACAGAGGATGTATAGGATCAGGTTTCAGGGCCATCTGTCTTCCCTGGAGCTGAAGAGCCAGCTGTGAGGAGGTGGACTGAAGTATTTCCGATAAAAAATCAAGACATTCCAGGGAAAAAACTGTATTTTAAATAAAAATATCCACAATCTCTTAGCTGCTCTCTTAAAAATCATTACATATCAGACAGAAATGTGCCACCCAGAACTAGGCTCCAATGAGAAATTAACTGATTTTTTTAAACCCTGTGATACAGAACACATGATCTGAGAAATATTATGGACTGGGATTTAGCATTTTCTTGTCTGTCTGCAGTCTAATGTTTGCAATGTTTCAAACTGACTTATGTCATTAAAACAGTAACACATTAAATAGTACTGGCAAACTTACAGTTTCAGGCCAGATCCCTGCCTTATGATCTGTCCTTCTTCATTTCACTAGAGAAGCGTTCCTAACTCAGGGTAAAGCCTAATTTTTGTACTTCTGAATCAGGAAAGAATCCCAAGCTGCCTGCTAGCCCCCCCCCCCCATCACCCCATATACTTGTTAGCCTGAAACAGTTATCAGCTATACCCCTCTCCTCATTTTCTGGAGCACCGGATGAGTCATTGCCCTTACCTGCTAGGCAGCTGACCAGGCCCTACATCTCTTAGAAGTCTCTGTCCTCGTCCTAGAGAGCTGTTGCCTGCTATAACCCTTCCCGTAGAGAATGATATGGGGACACATTTTTCCCCATCCCAGTAGGAACTCATTTTCCTGTCCCTGCTCTATTCCTGCAAGCTCCATCTTCATCTGCCCGAGACTCAAACACTTCAAAATCATAAGTGTTCGAGGCTTGTACGGTTAAGGCAAAGCTTACAGGAATGGGACAGGGACAGCGACAAAACTCATGGGGATGGAAAAGGGAAATTGAGTTCCTGCGGGGACGGGGATAAATTTGACCCCATGTCATTCTCTACCTTCCTGAACTGCTGATCTTTCCCCCAAGGAACTTACTTTCACATAAGAGCTGTTCCCTGCATGTATCGTCAAATATTCCAAGTAAAACTGTAATTTTATATTTCTTTGTACTAACACTTCTAGAATCTTGGGTTTCTAAGGGGTTTTTCTTTAGCCTTCCCCCTTCTCTGAGCTCCTGCTCCACTGTACATAAGAGGGATCTTTAAAAAGTTTCCACACTTTTATTTATTTATTTTTTTAAAATATTTTATGTTTAAATCATTTTTATTAATTAGCAACAAAAGAATCTGCAAATATACTACAGCAATACAGCAAAGTCATAAAAGAAACAGATATCACAGTCCCCAACCCAAACCAACTCCCCCACCCCCCCTCCCCCGGGAACAGCAGCAACTATGAGTATAGTAAAGGGAAAAGCTATAATGCAGTACAGGTAAACAGGAAATGCCTAATCAGATCAGTAACCAGAGTCGTCCTCTAACATAGGACGTTAATGTACTACTAAATGGAGACCAACACTGAACAAAGCGTTGACCAGCAGGTGAACCTAAATCTGGAATATCTCTGCGTTCCAAGAGGACTTGTTGTATCTTGAGTGCTCTCCATTGTGACATGGTCGGTGGATTCGAAGACAGTCAACAGGCCAAAATGCTCTTTCTTCCAAACATGAGAGCCTTGCGAAGAAACGCCTTACATCCTGGTTTAATGGGATGCAGGCGAGCAGACATAGTAAAGAGAAAACTTGGATGCAAAGGCCAAGTGCAGTCCCATAAACTCGCCACATAAGCCACCAATCGTGTCCAGAACTGAGAAATATAAGGACAGGTCCAGAACATATGTCCCAGCATAGCGTGAGCTTGAAAATATTTGTTACATTGGTCAGTAGCACAGAGCCACATCTTGTAAGCTCTATTAGGTGCACAATAAGCTCTCAATAAGAATTTATAGTTCCGCTCCTTCTCCTTATGTTTAATTCCAAACCATATGACCTGTTTAATCAGATCAGCAGTGATAGGAACGTGTAAGTCAGTTGTCCCCTTATGAGCAAGGTCCACATAATTTAAATCTCCCGCCAACTCCTGCAAATATTTATGGTGGTAACGCAACGGGATGGGAACCTGTGCAGTGAGACACAACGCCTCTGACATTTTTTCCCGTATCTCTTCATTTAAGACATCTGGTGTTAAAGCAGTCAGATAATGATGTAACTGTCTATACGCATACCAATCAGCAGCTGATATGCGATAGGACCTTTGTAGTTGCTCAAACCCAAGTGGGGTCCACAGTCCGCCCACGTTTTGAAAGTAGCTTGAAGCAAGCCAGGGCTGAAAGAACCATTACCCACCAAAGGCAAACATGGTGTAGCAAAAGGTGAAACTTTTAAAAGTTTGCAAAGTCGTTTCCAAGTCAGACGCATAGCTGGCATAAATAAGTCGTGCTGCAGAGAAGGTGTGTCTGGTAGTTTATTAGCATGTAATCTATATATATAAAATCGGAGGTATGTGTGTGTGTATGTGCCGCGATCACGCAAAAACGGCTTGACCGATTTGAACGAAACTTGGTATGCAGATCCCTCACTACCTGGGGTGATATGTTCTGGGGGTCTCGCGGCCCACCTGCACACGTGGGTGGAGCTACAAACAGAAAATCAGATTTCACCCATTCATGTCAATGGAAAAAATGTAAAAAGCTGCCATTCTCACTGTCATTCAAAAACGGCTTGACCGATTTGAACGAAACTTTGTATGCAGGTCCCTCACTACCTGGGCTGATATGTTCTGGGGGTCTTGTGGCCCACCTGCACACGTGGGCGGAGCTACAAACAGAAAATCAGATTTCACCCATTCATGTCAATGGAAAAAATGTAAAAAGCTGCCATTCTCACAGTAATTCAAAAACGGCTTGACCGATTTGAACGAAACTTGGTATGCAGATCCCTCACTACCTGGGGTGATATGTTCTGGGGGTTTCTCGGCCCACAACTCTATGTTGCTTGCTCAAGGGTGGGTTCACCCAAGAATTTATATGTTCTTGCTCCTGGAGGTGAAACTAAAAATTTTGTTTATAATCACGTTTTGCGTTAGTTTTATTGTATTCATTTTGTCAAATATTTCACATTATAATTTGAATATTGTACTTTTTATTAAGCTGTAAAACAATAATTTCATTCACCACTACAAAGTATCTTTATTTGAATCCATTTACAGTGTTATTGCTATAATTAAATACCCGTGCAAGGCCGGGGCATCAGCTAGTATACTAAATAATGGGCCGCCCACTGTAATGGGAATTCCCCCACCCACCCAGTTTGAATTGAAAGGTCTGTAGGAAATACCATGGACTTCTGCCGATTTAGAGTCAGCCCAGAATAAATCTGAAACTCATCTAGAAGGTCTATGGCCCTATATAATGAGCGCCAAGGGTTCCCCAGAGTGAGCAAAAGGTCATCAGCAAAAGCTAATACACAAAGTTGAGACGCACCCTCCAGTAAACCCTCAAGTCCATCATCCCGCTGTAGTGTGCGAAGAAGGGGATCTAGGTAGAATATGAACAGCAAGGGTGACAATGGACAGCCTTGTCTCGTGCCCCTACCCACGGGAAATTTCTCCATACGTATCCCATTAACCAATACCGAACTGATGATCCACCATACTTCAGTATATCCTTCTTAGCCCGGTACTTGCGAAGTAAATCCTCCTTGTGGCGGTAATTTAACAATTTCCCAATCACTACTCGAGGACGAGTATCTCGGCCATTCTGGGGCCCAAGACGATGTGCACGTTCAAGGCATATAGGGCCCAGAGATGGAACAGGTGGAAACTCCTCCCCTAGCCAGCACTCCAGCACCTCCAAAAGCTGGCGGTCCGGAACCGTTTCTGGGAAACCCAAGATTTGCAAGTTAGATCTTCGGGATCAATTTTCAAGATCCTAGAGTTTCACCGCCTGTGCCTGAACCTGTTCCTTTAGGGCCGCCAACTCTGCAGTGTGCGTAGTAGCGGTATCCAGGGCCGCCATCAGGGCAGTACTACCAGTCCTGCATTCAGGGGCCCGGAGCTGACAGGGGGCCCGGGCTCCCCCAGGGTCCTAGGCAGTGTTCTAAGGCAGGGGCGCCAGTAGCTCGCCAAGGCAAAGTGAGTCGATCACCCAGGACTCACTTTGTCTTGGCGATCTAATCTATCGGGCCGATCAGTCTTCCTCTCCCCGACGTCAATTCTGCAGTTGGAGAGGAAGTTCGGGCCAGCCAATCGCTGCCTGGCTGGGCGGAACTTCCTCTCTGACGGCAGAATTGACGTCGGGGAGAGGAAGACTGATCGGCCCGAAGCAGGGACAGCATGCGTTGGCGTCGGCGTCTGCTTTGGGGCCTGTTATCCATTGGTGGGTCCTGTTCCCCGATGGCAGCGGCAGTGGCAGTGGCTTGGGGAACGGCAGGAGAAAGAAAGAAAGGGGGCAGGCAGGGAAACAGAAGGAAAGAAGAGAAACAGAAAAAAAGAAAAAAGGTCAGGGAGAAAGGAAGAAAAAGTTGGGGGAGGGAATGAGATGTGGAGAAGAAGAAAGCATACAGGCTGATAGAAGGGAAGAAAGATTGGATGCATAGTCAGAAGAAGAAAGTGAAATCACCAGACAAGGTAGGAAAAATGATTTTATTTTAAATTTAGCAAAGTGGAGGCAGTATTACCACAGTTTTCAAAGGAATTTGCCCAAATAACTTAATAGTTAACTGGGTAAATTCCCAGAGATGAAAACTTCCCTTCACTTACTATGCACAGTTCTGAATTTATATCTGCTGTCTATATTTTACAATATGGTCCCCTTATACTAAACCGCAATAGTGGTTTTTAGCGCAGGGAGCCTATGAGCGTCAAGAGCAGCGCTGGGCATTCAGCGCAGCTCCCTGCGCTAAAAACTGCTATTGTGGTTTAATAAAAAGGATGGAGGGTATATTTGTCTATTTTTGTATGGTTGTTACTGAGGTGACAATGCATAGAGTCATCTGCCTTGACCTCTTTGAAAAAAACCCAGAATAGGAATGATAATTAACATTTTCTCAGCGTATAGTGTGCTTTGTGTTTTTTAATTTTATTGTTGGTAGATCATTTTGAATTGGTCATTTTAAAGTAGCTCACAAGCTCAAAAAGTTTGGGCACCTCTGAGCTAGAGCGTTGAAACTGTGTATTTCTATTTTATCCCCCCTTTTACAAAACTGTGGAGCGTTTTTTAGCGCCAGCCGTGGTGGTAGCAGCTCTGATGCTCAGAATTCTATGAGCGTCAAGGCTGTTACCACTGTGGCTAAAATCCACACTACAGTTTTGTAAAAGAGTGAGGGGTTAGTTTGTGATGACATATTCCATACTAGGTGAAGGTGTTTTCTGTGTTCTGTGTGTTCGAAAGACATGATTTTCTGTTAGGATTGACGGTATAGGATTGATCTGTGCTGGTCTGGCTTGTTTAGTTTTACAATGGGTGTATTGATGTACTGCTCACTGCAATATATAAGATGCTGCCTTTTCCTATGTACTCATGTGTGACGTGTGGTTTGTTACTAAAAATCATGTTTTTCTTACAGATGGGGGGGGGGGGGGGGGTTGCCAAAAAATGATGGGCCCCGGGTGTTACATATGCTACGTACGCCACTGTATGTAAAGATACCAGAAAGCTGGCGTAGCAAAAACTTTAAGTAAATTGTTATTCTTCGAAGTTTTGAGTATTTAACCCTCCCACAATCTCACGGGCACTCGTTTCAAGTTTATTGAGATTTTGATTTAAACGCAATATCAAATATTTTCAATGTGTATAACAAAAATAAATTTGGGGAAATAAATAAAACCATTTGAACAATAAACATACAAACATATCCATAGATGATTAAAATTACATAAGGAGTACAAGGATAAACTACATTTGTTTAAAAATGCATTCTCCGCGCCTGCTCATAAATTTGTTGACTGGAAGGATCCAGCAATGTGGCCAGATGCCATTCAGGATAAAGACAGAGAAAGAATTGTGCAATTTGGATTAATGATGGAAGATGATTTAAAGCAAATGGCACAGTCTATGAGTAAAGATCTTGACGGACGTTCTTTTTATGAATATCTCCTCTATGCCAAATCACCCAATGGACGTGAGAAGATTTTAGGGGCTTAGGTGGAGCATTAGCAGAAAAGTATGTGTGTATTCGGCCCATGGAAGAAGGGGGGGGCGTCGGGGGGGGGGGGAAGGGGTGCCCAATAGGATTGCTCAGTAAGGGGCCCAGAAATTTCTGATGGCGGCCCTGGCGGTATCCTCTACGGAGGATACCCGTTGCTCTAATTCAGCTGTACGCGTTGCTGCTTCCGATAAAATCTGCTCAAGATGAGTAATTTGGGAAGAGAGATGGTCTATCTGAGGCCCCAATACTTGAGCAATAGCTGTCTTAATATCACTCAGAGCCGCCTCTGTCAGCTGAGACACCGTCGCTGGCACATCCTCTACCATCTTAGGTTCCAGCAGCCTCACTTGATCTTGGTCTTTTTTAGAGGTTTTAGCCGACATAGAAATGTGTGAGCGTGTGAGATATCTGTCCATATAACCAAATATGCACCCAGAAAACGAGGTCCCCTAATGCTGCTTCAAAAACAAGAAAATTAAGCTGTATGGCCAGGAAGCCCCCAGAGCAAGCAAAGCAACTGTTTTTACCCACTCACTGCATCACGTGACTCCTTTAAAAACACTTTATTAAATATCTCAAAAGCTAATCACATCACTTTTCCACATAATTACCTTGTTTTGTGATACATTTTTCCCAGCATCCTTCTAACTGCTTAATGCCATCAGAAAAGAACGTTTTGGTCGAGCCCATGAAAATATCAAAGTGTGAAAACTTTTTGATAAACCCTCGTACATGCATGCTTTATTGTATCTTGTGTTCTTCATATTTAGATATGTTCAGTAGTCAGTAAGAGAAAACCCCAAGAAAAACAGGACAGGACCTTAATCTAGAGAGTTGCGTGGGGACAGAAATCCCACCCATCCCCACCCGTCCCCGCCAAAGTCCCACCCGTCCCCACCTGTCCCCGTGAGGAATCCCACCCGTCCCCGTGAGGAATCCCCCCGTCCCCACCCGTCCCCACGAGGAATCCCCTCTGTCCCCACCCGTCCCTATAAACTACAGAAATAGTTATTTCATTTAATTATGCTACTGAATTAAAGGCTCTAGTAGAAAACCCATTTACAAATAAGCAAAAAGACTTTATTAATTTGGAAATATTAATTGGGAAGAATACATACTTTGTAAACGGGTTTCTACCAGAGCCTCTAATGTTTATAAATTTTTATCAACACAACTAATATACTACTTTATCCTAAAGCAAAAAAAAAAAAAAAGAAATAGAATTTTTTTCCCTACCTTTGTTGCCTGGTTTCTGCTTTCCTCATGTTCTAATTCAATTCCTTCCATCCACTGTCTCTCTTCTCTCTGCGTCTTCCATTTGCTCTATTACTGTGCCTCCCTTTCTCCCCCCTTCCAAATTGGTCTGGCACCCATCTTCTTCCCTCCGCTCCCCCCATAGTCTGGCATCTCTGTCTTCTTCCCTGCCAGCGTCTTTTCCCCACTCTCTCTTCCCCATTTCCTTTCAGCGTCCTTCTCCCCCCCCATCTTCCCCATGTCCTGTCAGCGTCCTTCTCCTCCCTCTGTCTTCCCCATGTGCTTTCAGTGTCCTTCTCCCCCGTCTTCCCCATGTCCTCTCAGCGTCCTTTTCCAGCCCTTTGTCTTCCCCATGTGCTTTCAGCGTCCTTCTCCACCCCTTTGTCTTCCCCATGTCCTTTCAGCGTCGTTCTCCCCCCCATCTTCCCCATGTCCTTTCAGCGTTCTTCTCCACCCCTTTGTCTTCCCCAGTGCTTTCAGTGTCCTTCTCCCCCCTCAGTTTTACCTTAAGCGCCTTTTCCTCTCCACTCCACCTTTCCTCCCTTTCTCCCTCCCTGCCCCTTACCTTTGTGGCGCTTACCCGCCCGACTGACAACAGAACAGACCCGGTCCAACAAACCTCCCTGCCCTATAGCCGCGAATCTAAATTACCTTCTTACAGCAGCTGGAGTATTGAAGCTGCTGTAAGAAAGTAATTTAGATTCGCGGCTACAAGACAGGGAGGTTTGACGGACCGGGCCTGTTGTCGGTCGGTCGGGGGACCTGGCTGGCTGTGCTGCACCCAGGGCGGACTGCCCCCCGCCTTGTACCACTGCCTTTTTCCTGCCTGCTGTGCCGCAGCACACAGCCGAACGGAAGTCTTCACGATGCCTCCTGGCTCTCCTCCAATCACCTAACCCTTAACCCTTCAAAACCTACATCATGTTGGTTAATGGGAAGAGCCTATCAACCATCCCTTGCTCCAATGCTTTGTGACCTTATACTTTATTATTAACCTTCCTTTGATATGCAAATCTGTTCTTTTGTGAAGAACTGCTTTCAATTCTTGCATCAGTTTCATTCTGTCAAATATTGCCTGGATCATGCCTCCCAAATGAATCTTCTCTATACCCTCTAGACCAGTGGTTTCAAACTCAAACCCTTTGCGGGGCCACATTTTGGATTTGTAGGTACTTGGAGGGCCGCAGAAAAAATAGTTAATATCTTATTAAAGAAATGACAATTTTGCATGAGGTAAAACTCTATAGTTTATATATCTTTCCTTTTAACTGTTAAAGGAAAGTTTTATAAACTATAAAGAGTTTTACCTCATGCAAAATTGTCATTTCTTTAATAAGACATTAACTATTTTTTCTGCGGCCCTCCAAGTACCTACAAATCCAAAATGTGGCCCCGTAAAGGGTTTGAGTTTGAAACCACTGGTCTAGAGGGTATAGAGAAGATTCATTTGGGAGGCATGATCCAGGCAATATTTGACAGAATGAAACTGATGCAAGAATTGAAAGCAGTTCTTCACAAAAGAACAGATTTGCATATCAAAGGAAGGTTAATAATGAAGTATAAGGTCACAAAGCATTGGAGCAAGGGATGGTTGATAGGCTCTTCCCATTAACCAACATGCTGTAGGTTTTGAAGGGTTAAGGGTTAGGTGATTGGAGGAGAGCCAGGAGGAAACTGAAAATAGGCAACTATTCAGTTGAGAGAGATCTAGGTTTAAATGGGCAGGTGCAGTTGATCTAGAGCAAGGTTGTCCAATGTTGGTCCTCGAGGCCCATAATCAATTCAGGTTTTCAGGATTTCCCCAATGAATTTGTATGAGATCTGTTTGCATGCACTGTTTCCATTGTATGCAAATAGATCTCATGCATATTCATTTGGGAAAATTCTGAAAACCCAACCTGGCGAGGGTAGAGATTGGAAGTCCCTGCTCTATAAGATATCATTTGCACCATAATATACACTAACGCCATGGTTCTGGATAAGAAGGGCAAGTAGGCTCAGAAAAATATTGAAAAGACATGATGTAAGTATTGATCCCTGAGGGAAGGGGAGAATGGGTGAAGACATGCCTAAAAATGACATGGAAAAGGAATGGTTGTAAAGAAGCAAATCACTGAAGAACAGTATCTGTAGTCCCAATATAAGATTGGCTAGAGCCACTAGACAGAAGCAATTTGTGGTTTATAAGGTCTAAGGCAGCTGGTATGTCTAATGCAATCTTCCCATCATAGAAAGCAACATGTAGTTCATTCATTAGAGAGACGCATATACTT
Organism: Geotrypetes seraphini; assembly: GCF_902459505.1. Lineage (NCBI taxonomy): Eukaryota > Metazoa > Chordata > Amphibia > Gymnophiona > Dermophiidae > Geotrypetes > Geotrypetes seraphini. The sequence continues at coordinate 447,846,025 of NC_047085.1, read as the reverse complement.
TTGGTACTGTTAGATAAAACAAAAACCTGACTGGAATACCATCTGACTCCATGCCATAAGGAACAGGCCAATCCAGCATGGGCTAGTAATTCTGACGGTAGTGTTTTACATGGCATAGAGTAAAACCTGGACTGGATTAGTCTGGGGTTCTTTTTGTGACACAGACAGCAATCCTAGTTTACCTCCATACATTGGAAACTTTTAAAATTAAGTCATAGAAAAAAAATCATGATTTTATGTCAGGTTCCCTTCAATACATTAAATATGGACCACAGAAATTCTGGAATAAATATGAGGGCGGGGTCCAACCTGGAAAGTTCTACTATTAATAATCAAAAGCGGCCAAGTTTCAACAATATAAAATGTGAAACCACATTGGGCTAGATTCACTAAGCAAACCGATCGTGTACTGATCGGTTTGCGACCCCTTTATGACCCGATTCACTAACCTTCTAGCCGCACGTGATCCGATCCACGCATGCAAATTAGGGAAATGGCATGCAAATCTAGCAAGGCAGCGATTCACCAACATTTTTCAGGCACATCGACTGGGCTGGCCGATCACAAAAGAAGCGACTGTTGGGGACCAATCACTCAAGCCCTTTCCGGCTGCCCTGCCTTCTGCCGCCCTGCTCTCTGCCCTGTCATCCCCAATCTCTTGCTGCCCCGAATGCCTCCCGCTGTCCAGATCTGCTTCCAGTTGCCCTGATCTGTCTCCCGCTGTCCAGATCTGCCTCCCGTTGTCCTGACCTGCCTCCCGCTGCCCCAATCTGCCTGCCCCGTAGTGCTAGCCCGTGGTTTTAACCCACGGGCTTCTAGCGGGTTAAAATCATAGGCAAAAGAAAAATAAAAAAGCCAGCCCAGAGGTCCAGTAAAAAGTAAAAAAAAAAAAAAAGATTGCGGCTCCGATGGGCATGCGCAGACCATCTACAGATGGTCTGTGCATGCGCACGGATCATACAACAGCAATCCGTGCAGGCAGATGGGGGGGGGGGGCGTTCCTCCGATCGCCCCCATCTGCATATGTTTCTTTCCTGAATTCGTCAGACCTGCCTGGATCAGGCCCGATCAGGCAGGTTAGTGAATCTGGGCCATTGAGTCTACAGATTAAAGGTGTATTCATTTTAGCCAAAGCAGTCTGAGGGAAGAATTAGTGAATGTTGCTTTCTTTGCAGAGGTGGAAAAAAAATTCAAATTAGCCTTCATTTCAATGACCTTGCCACTGGGGCTTGAATGCTAAACAGCCTGCTTCCAGTCCAATCTGTTCAGCGCCTGACTAATGACTACTCTTCTATAGAAACCCCACAGCAGTCAATTATTATTCTCTCCTCATGCTGTTGTAGCTCTCCTGTATTTGTATAAGATTAAGTGGTCTTGTTAGTTTTTTTCCCCCCCCTGATTAGAGCTTATATTAACCTCAGTTAAACCATCAGCCCCCGTCTTCTGAAAAGCAGGGCAATAGCTTTTTCCCTTCCAATTCTCACCACCTTTTGTATGACAGCAACGCAAATGATTGGTTGCTTTGGGGATTGCTGGGTGGCAGGTAACCAATGAGGAAAGTCAGGCAGGATAAATGGTGCCAGACTCCCAGAGGTGCCAAGACACTGTGTAATTATTGTTCCAGACAGCTGAAAGCAGCAGGCCTTCTAGTTTCCCTGCACAGCCTCAGTCTGCCACGATTGCTGGCACTGAAAGATGCTGATTATAAGTAAACATTAATTATGCTTTGCCATTGAACTGCTGAGTTAGCAGTTTTCTGTTGGCTAGAACTGCAGCCTACCTTGATACTTTTTTCTTTCTCAACATGCCTTGCTTTGTAGAGAGCAAATGTATTATAATCTGAAGCAGTGCAGGGCTAAAATTTGCCAAATATTGTTTTCATATTTGTTATAAAACTGAAGTGGTGGCATTGCTTGTAGTACTGCTATTTTATCGATTTCTCACTTTGGGCTAAGAAAGAGTAATGGTTTTTGATTTACAACTGGGACATTTGGAAAAGGGCCAGACCACTCTACAAATTTTTACAGAGCTTAAACCACTAAGAAAGGATGATTCCCTTTTTTTTTTTTTTTTTTTTCCTTTTCAGCTGTGAATCACCCACACTTTTCAGGGGAAAACATTCACTGTCCCAGACAACAAATGTGAGCACCAAGATAACAGACTATGGAAATGACACCGTAGCACTAGGGTTCTTTTTCCTGGCTCTGAAACTTGGAAATGAAAGGCGGAACTCTGTTGGAACTTCACACACATCCCGTGTTCATTGAGCAGTTCTAAGAAGACTCCGGAAACTGTATAAAGCAGTCTTTCACTGAAGCAGTTTTCAGTGCAATGGGAGAGAATGCCCATTTGATTTTCTGGCTGTTGCATTTCTTTTCCAGTTATAGCTCTGGAAAGGGAGAGAATTGAGAGCCCATCAAAAGGCAGGATGTTTACAAGTTGATAAAGTGTATACTCACAGTACTGCATGGGGCCCTAGGCCTAGAGCATGCGACCCTCTTGCAACACAGATTAAAATGTGATTTGTTAACTGGCAAGTGAGAAAAGTTATTAAAAATCAATCTTCCCTTGTTAAAGACTCACGACAACTATAAACTCACGATAGGTTTCAGTTTGGGTTAATAGGAATTCCACAATGTGAAATACCACCAGGGATTTGTAATTTATTGTACTAGAAGCGGGCTGAAAGTTTGTTGTTTGTTTAGTCACAGTTTCTGTACTTGTCCCAGTTTAATCCTGACAGACTGAACCAAGTCTAGGGATGTGCAAGGAAAATTCTCTGTTTTGTTTTGTTTGCTCATTTCTTTTGTTTTCCAAGTTATATCTTTTAGTTCATTTTCCATTAAAATCAATGGGGGAGGAGGCAGGGGATTCAAGGTGGCATCCTAGGCAACAGATTGTGAGCGTCTCTTTTGTATTTTTATTCTTAACTGCAGTAGTATAGTAAGGGTAGAGGGAGCTCAGGGTGGGAAGGAGATTAGCGGCGCCCCCACGGCCTGTGCCTGCCAGCCCTCCCCCTACATTTTAGAAAGCTGGTTGGTGCGCCTGGCGTAATTCTCTTCTGTTCTGTAACTTAAATTGTGCCCTTGTCCCCTCCTCCCCGCACAAGTCTGACTTCTCTCCCTCCAACCGACTCCCCCACCCCCGGTAACCCTGCCTCCAGTCCACTGAAGTCTCTTTTCTTGGTTGGGCCTGTCGGGCCATGTTAGGAAGGGTGCCAACGGCACGCCACTCCAGTGCAAAAATCTAAACTTTTTTTTATTGCTGCACTGTAGCCCTGCCCCAGGAAAGAGACTCATCTAACTCGCTCTGGTGCATGCAAAAATACCAAGGTCGAGTATGGTGGGGGGACGGGGAGAGAGCAAGCACACATATGTAGACATAACAGGCCCAAGAAAAGAGTCTTTAGTGGACTGGAGGCAGGGTAGGCATGAGGGGGGGGGGGGAGTTGGTTGGAGGGAGAGAGGCCAGACTCGCGTGGGGAGGAGAGGACAGGGGCAGAACTTAATTTACAGAATGGAAGAAAATTACGGGCCAATCCAGGTCCCAAGTACCTGGCAGAAACCCAAATGATACCAACATTCCATGCTACCAATCCCAGGGCAAGCAGTGGCTTCACCCATGTCTTTCTCAATAGCAGACTATGGACTTTTCCTCCAGGAACTTGTCCAAACCTTTTTTAAACCAGCTACGTTAACCGCTCTTACCACATCCTTTGGCAATGTGTTCCAGAGCTTAACTATTCTCTGAGATTAAAAAAAATATCATCCTATTGGTTTTAAAAGTATTTCCCTAAAACTTCATTGTGTCCCTTAGTCTTTGTCATTTTTGATGGAGTAAAAAATCAATCCACTTGTACCCATTCTACACCACTCAGGATTTTGTAGACTTCAATCATATCACCCCTCAGCTGTCTCTTTTCTGAGCTGAAGAGCCTTAATCTCTTTCGCCTTTTCCCTTCATACGAGAGGAGTTCCATCCCCTTTATCATCTTGGTCGCTCTTTCTTTGAACCTTTTCCAGTGCCGCTATATCTTTCTTGACATATGGAGACCAGAATTGAACACAATGCTCAAGGTGAGGTCACACCATGGAGTAATACAGAGGCATTATAACATTCTTAATATTTCTAATAATTCCTAGCATCTTGTTTGCTTTTTTGGTTGCATTAGGTGGAAGGTTTCAGCATATTGTTTACAATGACACCTAGATCTTTTTCATGGGTGCTGACTCTCAAAGTGGACCCTAGCATCTGGTATCTATGATTTGGATTATTCTTCCCAACGTGCATCACTTTGAATTTGTCCATATAAATTTCATCTGCTATTTGGACACCCAGTCTTTCAGTTTCCCAAGGTCAATTCTGGTCTTAAGAAGGGTTTGGACAATTTCCTGGAGGAAAAATCCATAGTCTGTTATTGAGAAAGACACGGGGCAAGCCACTGCTTGCTTTGGATTGGTAGCATGGAATGTTGCTACTCTTTGGGTTTTGGCCAGGTACTAGTGACCTGGATTGGCCACTGTGAGAACGGGCTACTATCTTGATGGACCTTTGGTCTCACCCAGTAAGGCTATTCTTATGTTATATCTTCTTGCTTTTTTTCACAGTCTGCATGCGTTTTAACAACTTTAAACAGTTTGTAGTGTCATCTTCAAATTTAATCACCTCACTGGTCATACCAATTTTGAATATTGTAACTCTTTGCTAATGGGTGTTTCTTTGAAATATCTGAGATCTTTACAGGCTGCTCAGAACTTTGTGGCAAGGTTAATTTCTGGAACATCTAGATGTGAACACATTACTCCTGTTCTTAAAGAACTGCACTGGTTGCCAATTGAGTATCGTATTTGTTATAAACTTCTGTTACTTGTTTTTAAAACTTTGGCAGGTAAGAAATCTGCCAGAGGATGTGGTAAGAGCGGATAGTGTAGCTGGTTTTAAGAAAAGTTTGGACAAGTTCCTGGAGGAAAAGTCCATAGTCCGTTATTAAGACATGGGGGAAGCCTCTGCTTGCCCAGGATCTATAGCATGGAATGTTGCTACTCCTTGGGTTTTGGCCAGGTACTAGGGACCTGGATTGGCCACCGTGAGAACGGGCTACTGGGCTTGATGGACCTTTCGTCTGATCTGGTAAGGCTATTCTTATGCTCCTAAGTGTGCCAACTCTAGGACATGAGGTTGACTCTGAGGCACTGTGGAATGAAGCATTATGACATCACAATCTAAGTTCTGGAATTCTGCTCTCACTGGGGTTCCATAATCTTGCTATTCTTTGAGATGCTGGAATGTTGCTACTCTTTAGGTTTTGGCAAAGGTACTAGTGCCCTGGATTGGTCACCGTGAGAACGGGTTACTGGGCTTGATGGGCTACTGGGCTTGATGAACTACTGGTCTGACCCGGTAAGGCTATTCTTATGTTCTTAGTCTTGTTCGATTCATTAGGACTAGGAGAAACACTGACAGCATGGGTACAAGACTGGTTAAGCGGCAGATTTCAAAGAGTAATGGTAAACGGTATTCCATCAAAAACGTCGAAAGTGACCAGTGGAGTGCCACAGGGCTCGGTCTTGGGCCCAATGCTATTTAATATCTTTGTAAGGGATCTGACTAGGGGACTTCGAGGCAAAATTACATTATTTGCTAAACTATGCAACATTGTGGGCAGGGCAACAGAACCTGACAGCGCAACCAGGCCCAGCACTATGGAGCAGGACCTGCTTTTATTGGAACAATGGTCCAGTACTTGGCAATTAAACTTTAATGCCAAAAAATGCAAGGTAATGCATCTTGGGAGCGGAAATCCATGCAGAACATACACCTCGAATGGGGAAAACTTAACTAGAACTACTCCAGAAAGAGACCTGGGAGTTCTCATCCGGGAAGATATGAAAGCTGCCAATCAGGTGGAGAAAGCGTCAGCAAAGGCTAGACAAATGCTGGGTTGCATCAGAAGAAGCTTTGTCAGCCGAAAGCCTGAAGTCATACTACCTTTATACAGAGCCATCATGAGACCTCACCTGGAGTACTGTGTCCAGTTTTGGAGGCCACATTATCAAAAGGATGTGAACAGAATGGAGTCAATCCAGAGAATGGCCACTAGGATGGTCTCAGGACTGAAAGATATCCCTTATGGAGAACATAGAAACATAGAAATAGACGGCAGATAAGGGCCACGGCCCATCCAGTCTGCCCACCGCAATGACCCTTCCCCACCTAACTCAGTGAATAGATCCCACGTATCTATCCCATTTGGCCTTAAAATCAGGCACGCTGCTGGCCTCAGTGACCTGAAGTGGAAGATTATTCCAGCGGTCAACCACTCTCTCAGTGAAAAAGAATTTCCTGGTGTCACTGTGCAGTTTCCCTCCCCTGATTTTCCACGGGTGCCCCCTGGTTGCCGTGGGACCCATGAGAAGGAAGATATCTTCTTCCACTTCGATGCGACCCGTGAGATACTTGAACGTCTCGATCATGTCTCCCCTCTCTCTGCGTTCCTCGAGTGAGTAGAGCTGTAACTTATCCAGCCTTTCCTCGTAAGGGAGATCCTTGAGACCCACGATCATCCGGGTTGCCATTCTCTGCACCGACTCTAGTCTCAGCACATCTTTTCGGTAATGCGGCCTCCAAAATTGCACACAGTACTCCAGGTGTGGTCTCACCATGGATCTATACAATGGCATAATGACTTCAGGCTTACGGCTGACGAAACTCCTGCGTATGCAACCTATGATTTGCCTTGCTTTGGAGGAAGCTTGCTCCACTTGATTGGCAGCCTTCATGTCCTCACTGACGATCACCCCTAGGTCACGCTCTGCTTCAGTTCTTGTTAGGATCTCGCCATTTAGGGTGTAAGTCTTGCATGGATTATGGCTGCCCAGGTGCATGACTTTGCATTTTTTTGGCATTGAAGCTGAGTTGCCAGGACCTAGACCAGCGCTCCAGTAGTAGTAGGTCGTGCATCATGTTGTCGGGCTTTGAGTTTTTGTCTGTTGTACTCTTGGCCACTACATTGCTTAGTTTGGCGTCATCAGCGAATAATGTTATTTTACCTCGGAGACCTTCTGCCAAGTCTCTTATGTAGATGTTGAACAGGATCGGGCCCAGGACGTAGCCCTGTGGCACTCCACTGATCACCTCCGTCGTTTCGGAGGGGGTGCCATATAAGTCTGACCAGACTGTGCTTATATTCTCTCGAAGAGCGCAGAGAAAGGGGGGACATGATAGAAACATTCAAATACATCACGGGTCACATTAAAGTGGAGGAAGAAATCTTCTTTCTAAAGGGTCCCACGGCGACAAGAGGGCATCCGCTGAAACTTAAAGGGGGGAAGATTTCATGGAGACACCAGGAAATACTTCTTCACGGAACGGGTTATTGATCGATGGAATGATCTTCCATGCCAGGTGGTCGAGGCCAGTAGCGTGCTCGACTTCAAGAGTCGATGGGACAAAGAGCTATGCCCAAAAGATGGATACCCCAGGGAGGAGGGTTCGTATTGATTAAGTGGGCAGATTTGTGGGATGGAGGGTTCTGGAGTGGGCAGACTTGTTGGGCCGCCGGCCCTTTTCTGACATCATACTCTATGTTTCTATGTATCGACCAACACAGAACTTTCATTCCTTGGAAAGCAAAGTCCTGTTTATGAAATTAACTGAAAAGAATTTAGGAATTCTTGTGTATATTCTACGTGTGTGGACTACAGTTATGGAGCAATTACCTGAGCAATTGGTGATGTTGGTGGCTTGGTGATGTTGATTGTTTTAAGATTTTGTTGAAAATGTTTTTGTTTAGAAAGGCATATCAATGCTTTTTACGGTAAATGTTTGGAAGATATTAAATAATTGTTATTTTATGTATTGTTTTGTCTTAACCTTTTAATTGGCAGATGGTGAAACAGCTGCTTTACATAACTTGATGCTGAACAAGATTAACAGTGCCAAGTAACAGGCATTTGGAGATGCAGATCTCCTATAAGAGCCTTAGAAAACACTTGTTGCTTCTGAGCAACAATGCCAAATAAAGGGCTCCACTATGTATGTTAGTTGGAATCTGCCTAGAAATGTTGATAGTGCGGAATACAAATTTTTAAAGTAACTACATTTCCAGATCACCCTTCTCCATTGAAAGCAATGGCCATTTTGCCCTACTCTCTGTTTTCTGTCCAATAACCAACTCCTAATCCACAACTGAACATTGCCTACTATCCCATGATTCTTTAATTTTCTCAGGAGCCTTTCGTGAGGAACTTTGTCAAACGCTTTCTGAAAATCTAGATCAGTGTTCTCAAACTGGCGGCCCGGGGGCCATGCATTATTTTGAGGCCCTTGGTATGTTTATCATAATCACAAAAGTAAAATATAACAGTTTCTTGATCATATGTCTCTTTAGCTACAAATTACAATATTATTATTAAGACTTAGCCAAAAGGAAAGATTTATAAACTATAGAGTTTTACCTCATGCAAAATTGTAATTTCTTTAATAAGACAACTATTTTTTTCTGAGGCCCTCCAAGTACCTACATATTGTGACCAGCCAGGTATTCTCCCTGCCAAGGTCCCAGTTAGGGCAGGGGAAAATGTAAAAAGGAAAGCCTGGGGTGGAATCAGGAAGGAGCATATGGTTCCTGTGAATGCTAATTTACCCTGTGACCACCAGAGGGAGCCTGAGGTGTTTGAGGAAGAGGTAGGTGATCTATCCCCGAGTCACCACCGGGGGAGCCCAAGAGGTCCCAGCTACTCTGCTGTCTCAACTAGAGTAGGGCGTTGCCCCAAGGTATTTAAACCTGCAGTTGAGAACAGACAAGGAAGCCAGCTAGGGACGAGGTTTAAGCCTTTTCTCCCTAGGGAGTCCCCGGGGCCAAGCAGGAGCAACCAGCCTATTCCCATGCAGCTGTTAGAGGCTGGACAAGCTGAGGAGCTGCTATTTCCAGAAGAACAGCCCATGGAGTGTGAGGAAAGTCTGTCAGAGTATGCTCCGGATTTTGCTGAAGCCATGCAGGTAGACTGGGTCTCTACCAGCAAATAGTGAGTGGTGATTTTTGCTCTGGATTGTTTGGGACTATTTTTGTTTTGATAAGCTGGGAGTGTGTATTGTTGGGGAGAGGTTTTGCTAACACCCAGGGAGGGAATTTTGGCAGCAATTTGTTGTGCTTTTTGCCTTGCAAAACCTGTGACACTCTCCTGTACTTGGCAGGGATATTTTAGGCTGCCAGAGGCTTTCACTTTGAGCACTATAGTTGGAGCACAAGTGCCCTGAACTGTACATAATTTTTGTGAAACGGCTTGCTTGAGAGCAGGCAGTGCTAGCTCTGAGGAGAGCTGGACCTCAGGTGTAGCTGGGACTAAAATTAATCCTGACAAAGTTTTAGACTTTATTTTTGGTGCTGTTTATTTTCCTTATTCCTTTTGCTTTACTGCTGTTTGGGAATTCTGACCAGTTTACAAGCTATAATAATGAACTACTTCCCTCATGAAGGAATGAGTAAAGTTGAATCATTTACCAATGAACTTTGATTGTGGGATCTTTGATTTTTGATTCCTGCCTAAGAACAGTTCAGTCCTGCAGGGTGTCTCCATTTCGGGTCACACGCTGGTGTGCTATTCTGGTGTAACCACTGGGAGTGCTATAGAGCCCTGGTCTCAGCTACAGTGGGCTACAATATCCATAATGTGGCCTGCAAAGGGTTTGAGTTTGAGGCCACTGCACTACATCAACCGACTCAACTTTATCCTCGCTTTAGCCACATGTTTGTTCACTCCTTCAAAGAAGTCAAGTAAATTGGAGAGGTAAGACCTCATTCTTGGCTGAACCCATGCTTATTCTGTCCCATTGAATCATGCTTGTCTACGTGTTCTGTAATTTTAATTTTTATAAATTGTTTCCACTATCTTGCCTGGCATGGAAGTCAGGTTTACTGTTCTGCAATTTCCCAGATCTCCCCTGAAACCCTTTTTAAAAATCAGCCTAATATTTGCCACCCTCCAATCTTCAGGTACTGTGGTCAGTTTTAGCAACAGGTTACAAATCACTAACAACAGATCAGCATAAGAACATAAGAACATAAGAAGTTGCCTCCGCTGAGGCAGACCATAGGTCCATCCTGCTCAGCGGTCCGCTCCCGCGGCGGCCCATCAGGCCCATTGACTGAGCAATGGTCTATACCTATCTATACCCCCCAATCCCTTTTTTCTTCTAGGAATCTATCCAAACCTTCTTTGAAAACCATTTAGTGTTTTTCTTGTCTACAACAGCCTCTGGAAGCGCGTTCCATGTATCTACCACCCTCTGAGTGAAAAAGTACTTCCTAGCGTTTGTTCTAAACCTGTCCCCTTTCAATTTCCCCCAATGCCCCCTTGTGCTTGTGGTGCCCCTTAATTTGAAAAATCTGTCCCTGTCTACTTTTTCTATGCCCTTCAGGATCTTGAAGGTTTCTATCATGTCTCCTCTAAGTCTTCGCTTCTCCAGGGAGAAAAGTCCCAACTGCTTCAATCTGTCGGTATATGGGAGATTTTCCATTCCCTTTATCAGTTTGGTTGCTCTTCTTTGTACTCCCTCAAGTACCGCCATGTCTTTCTTGAGGTACGGCGACCAGTACTGGACACAGTACTCCAGATGCGGCCGTACCATTGCACGATACAGCGGCATGATAACTTCCTTCGTCCTGGTCGTAATACCCTTCTTAATGATACCCAGCATTCTGTTTGTTTTGCTAGAGGCTGTGGCGCATTGCGCCGATGCCTTCAGTGTTGCGTCTACCATCACTTCCAGGTCTCTCTCCAGGTTACTAACCCCTAGTGGTGTTCCCCCCATTTTGTATGTGAACATCGGGTTCTTTTTTCCCCACGTGCATGACCTTGCATTTCCCCACGTTGAAGCTCATCTGCCATTTTTTCGGCCCACTTTTCCAGCTGCGTTAGATCCTTTTTGGAGATCCTCGCAGTCTTCCTTGGTTTGAGCCCTGCTGTATAGTTTGGTGTCATCTGCAAATTTAATGACTTCACACTTAGTTCCCGCCTCTAGGTCATTTATGTAGATATTGAACAAGAGCGGTCCCAGCACCGACCCCTGCGGAAACTCCGCTCGTGACCCCTTTCCAGTCTGAGTAGTGGCCCTTTACGCCAACCCTCTGCTTCCTGTTTGACAGCCAGTTTTTGATCCATCGGTGGACCTCCCCTTGTACCCCGTGGTTCCATATCTTTTTAAGCAGTCTCTCGTGTGGCACCTTGTCGAAGGCTTTTTGGAAGTCAAGGTAAATGATGTCTATAGATTCCCCTTTATCCACCTGGCTGTTCACTCCCTCAAAGAAGTACAATAAGTTTGTGAGGCATGACCCTACCCTTACAGAAGCCATGTTGACTTGGTTTTAGCTGCCCATTTTTTTCGATGTGCTCACAGATGCCGTCTTTAATCAGTGCCTCCATCATCTTTCCCGGGACTGAGGTTAGGCTCACCGGCCTGTAGTTTCCCGGGTCCCCCCTTGCGCCCTTCTTGAAGATGGGCGTGACATTTGATATTTTCCAGTCCTCCGGGATCTCTCCGGTTTTTAAGGATAGGTTGCATATCTGTCGAAGTGGCTCCGCTATTACGTCTTTTAGTTCCTTGAGTACCCTTGGGTGAATGCCATCCGGACCCGGCGATTTGTCGCTCTTTAGTCTGTCAATCTGCTTGAGTACATCCTCTTGGCTTACCTCTAAATCGACCAGCTTATCTTCTTGGTCTCCTATTACGATCTCCTCGGGTTCCGGAATGTTGGTTATATTCTCCATCGTGAAGACTGACGTGAAGAACTCATTTAACTTGTCAGCTATCTCTTTCTCTTCTTTTACAACTCCCTTTCGGTCTCCATCGTTCAATGGTCCCACTTCTTCTCTCGCCGGTTGCTTCCCCTTGATGTATCTGAAGAACGACTTGAAGTTTGTTGCTTCCTTTGCCAGTCTCTCTTCGAATTCTCTTTTTGCTTTTCTAACCACTCGGTGACACTCTTTCTGGTGTTCTTTGTGCCCTTTTTGGTTCTCCTCTGTTTGGTCTTTTTTCCATTTTCTGAACGATGCTTTCTTGTCGCTTATCGCCTTCTTCACTGCACTTGTTATCCACACTGGGTTTTTTGTTCTATTTTTTTTGCACCCTTTTCTGAACTTGGGGATACATATGCTTTGTGCTTCGTGCACAGTCTCCTTGAGTAAGGTCCAGGCTTTTTCTACGGATTCCGTCTTCCCTATGTTGCCTTTGAGCTTCTTTCCCACCATTTTTCTCATGGCATCATAATTTCCTTTTTTGAAGTTGAGTGCCGTCGTTGTGGTTCTTTTCCCCTTTGATGATCCAATTTCAAGCTTGCACTGGATCATGTTGTGATCGCTGTTACCTAGTGGGTGTAATACCGCCACCTCCTTTGCTGGCCCCCCTAGTCCGTTAAAGATTAGGTCAAGAGTGGCATTGCCCCGTGTTGGTTCCGTGACCAGCTGCTCCATGAAACAGTCCCTCGTGACTTCTATGAATTTTGTCTCTCTTGCACAGTTTGAGTGCCCAATACTCCAGTCTATCCCAGGATGGTTGAAGTCCCCCATCACCACCACATTTCCGCTTCTGCATACCTGTTTCAGTTCAGCCTCCATCTCCTGGTCGATTTCTTCCGGTTGTCCAGGTGGGCGGTAGTACAGCCCCAGTTTAATGTCTGCTCCTGCTCCTCCCTGTAGCTTAACCCATAGTGATTCCAGGCCATCCGCCCGTACTGTTGTTTCCGTCCTGGCTGATGGTATGGAGTCTTTTATGTACAGTGCTATTCCTCCACCCTTTTTATGTGTCCTGTCTCTCCTGTATAGTTTGTACCCTGGTATGGCCACATCCCATTGATTGTCCTCGGTCCACTACGTTTCTGTGACTCCAATTATGTCTAGGTCCTTATTGCTGGCTGTGATTTCCAGTTCTCCCATTTTGGCCCTCAGGCTCCTAGCATTTGTGTATAGGCAGTTTAAGACCCAGTTTTTTGTCCTCTCTCTTTGTTTCCCTTGTGCTTTGGTATTCCTGCAGTTTCCCTCATGGTTTGCCAGCCCTGAGCTTCGTCCTCCTCCTGTTGTGTGTGTGTGACGTCCTCTGCCTGTTTCCCCTGCGCCTCCTGCTCTCCTAATTCCCACTCAGTCCTGGGCTCTTTTTCACAATGACTTTGCCCCTCTGTTTCCTGTTGTTCTGTGTTGGTGCCGCTTACCTGGTCCATTTGTGCCCTCGATCCCTGCAATGCGTCTTTAGGTCCTTTTTCAACCCATACACCCTCAGACCCGAGTCCTCTTTTACAATGTCCCAGTTCAGTATCTTTGTCAGGTACTGATGTCCGATGTGTCGAGGTCAGGTCGACTATCGGCTTTCCCCTTCTTCTCAGTTTAAAGCCAAGTCTATGACGTTCTGGACGTTGCGTGCCAGCATCCTCGTCCCAGCTGTGCTAAGGTGCAGTCCATCTCTTCTGTAGAGCTTATTCTTCCCCAAGAAGGTAGTCCAGTTCCTAACAAAGTGGAAGCCCTCCTCCTCGCACCATCTCCTCAGCCAAAAGTTAATTGATTGTAGTTCGCTCTGTCTCTTTGTGTCCGCTCTCGGTACTGGCAAGATCTCTGAGAAGGCTATCTTCCTTGTCCTTAGTCTCAGTTTCCTCCCCAGGGTCCTGAACTGGTCAGTTAGTGTAGTCCTGTTGAAGTTTCTCCTGCTGATATCGTTGGTTCCGATGTGGATCACTACTGCTGTCTCCTCCGTCTCGGCTCCCTCCAGGATCCTCTCGATATTGTTGATGATGTCTTTTGTTCTTGCCCCCGGGAGACATGTTACCAGTCTGTCCTCTCTCCCTCCGGCTATGTGACTGTCTACTCCTCTCAGGATTGAGTCCCCGACCACGATAGCCGATCTCCCCTTCTTCAACTCTGTTTGAGTTCTTTCAGTACTCTGGGATGTATGCCATCCAGTCCAGGTGATTTATCACTCTTTAACTTGTCAGTTTAGCTTAGTATGACTTCCAAGTTCACCAAGATTTCTTTCAGTTCTTCTACTTCATCACACTTACAGCTTCTTTCATGAAGACTGAAGCAAATAATTAATTCAGTCTCTTCACGCAGGCCTATCCTCCCTGATTGTCCCTTTTGATCATCCAGTGGTCCTACAGATTTCCTCACAGGTATTCTGCTTCTGATGTACCTAAAAATATTGTTGCTATAAGGTTTTTTTTCTCTTTGGCAAGTTTCTCTTCATATTCTTTTTTAGCATTCTTTATCAGTGCTTTACATCTAACTTGCCAGTGCTTATGTCTCTTCTTATTTTTTTCATATAGATCCTTTTTCCATTCTTTAAAGGATGTTTTATTGGCTCTAATAGCCTCTTTCATTTCACCCTTTAACCATGCCAGCTCTTGTTTTCTCTTCTTTCTACCTATGTTAATATGTGGAATACATCTGGTCTGGGCTTTTACGATGGTATTTTTAAATAATCTCCAAACCTGGTTTACAGTCCTAACCTTTGCCACCAATCCTTTTAGCTTCTTTTTCACAATTTTCCTCATTTTATTGTAGTTGCCCTTTTGAAAATTAAATTCCGTTGTTACATTTCTTTAATGACATCACTCCCGATTTGTTCTGAGGAACAAAGCTTGCATGACAAGTTACTGCTCACTTGTGTTCTATTGTGTAGCCAATAGATTTGGGGATGGGGTAAAGGGGGTTGGGGCTAATGAAGTGCCTCAAGGATTAGTCCTGGGGACATTCTTTCAACATCTTCATGAGCGATATCACGAACGATTGTTGTTGTTAGGTATCATCGACTTGTGTTTGACTCCTAGTGACTTGATGAATTGCAGATCTAAAAAGAAATCGGTTTTGTGCTAGTCCAGAAAGGTCCTCAACACCATCCCCATGGTCATTTTCAATGTGTCCAGCCATCTGAATGCACGTTGCCCTCTTCGCCTAGTTTCTTCGATCTTTCCAAACATGATGCCCTTCTCCAGTGATCTCTCTCTTCTGGTGGTGTGACCAAAATAAGATAGTCATAACTTCATCATTTGGGCTTCGAGTGACATAGCCAATTTGATCTCTTCCAAAATTAATTTGTTAGTTCTTCTTGCAGTCCACAGCACATCTTCTCCAGGACCAAAGCTCAAATGAATCAGTCTTCTTTCTGTCTTGTTTCCATAATGTCCATAATGTCTATAACTGACCACTGAGAAAATGAGTGCATAGACAAGTCTGATCTTCATTTGGAGTGTTACCCCCTTGCCTTTGAATACTTTGTCGAGAGCCTTCATTGAAGAGCAACCAAATACTATTCTGCAGAGTATTTTCTCCCTGCTAGTTGCTTCTTTGTTTACAAAAGACCCAGGAGATAGAATAGAAGTTAAGAATTTCAGTCACCTTCAAGTTCAAAATCTTCATCATTTTCCGTGTTCATACTCTTCCTCTTATTTATGTTCAGTTCTAATCCCATGTTATGACTTTAGGCTTTGACTTTTCTGAGTAGATACAGCATGTCTTCTTTGTTGCTTGTGATGAGCATTGTATCATCTGTATAGTGCAGGTTGTTTATACACTTCTCCCTCGGTATTCGCAGTTTCAGCAATTGCGGTTTCGATTAATAATAATTTGATTTCTTATATACCGCTATACCATAAGTTCATTCACGGTTTTTAGCTTGCTGGCTCCTCCCCCAAATTACATCAGCTTCCATAGAGAAATCTCAGATTCCAGGCGTTTACAGAGAAAATCACTGATTCCCAGCACTTTCTTCACCGTGTTTTGCCTCTCCTTCAGGAACAGGTCAGGTCTCCCACCATGTTATTTGCAGTTTCACCATATTCACGATGGTTTTTAATAGAAAACAGCGAATAACATATGAAAAAGTTATTCACAGTTTTTCTGTATTTGCGGTTCTATTAATCCCCTATCACAGTATTTCGGCCATCAACTTTGAAGCCAATACTCTTCTTCCAATTTTGCTTCTTTGACTCCACTTTAGCCTTGATGTATTTCTAAAAAACTTCCAGATAAATTTGACTAACCTTAACATGCTAATGTAATTATGAAAGTTTTCTGTAATATCGCTGTCTGTATACAGTTTCTTCCTCTGTAAACCTCTTTGAACTGTTTGTGGTATTGCGGTATATAAAAATAATATTATTATTATTAGAAAGGAAAATTGCCTATTTGTGGATGACATGAAGATCTGCAATGAAGTGGACACCTCAGAGGGAGTAGACAAAATGAGAAGTTCCAGTCGACTCCACTTAAGTGCATGTCGCTTAAGCGGACGCTTTGGTTACCCGACCACCATGATCCCGCTTTTTTTACATTAAAGTCAATGGACATAAACTCCAGATATTTGCAATTCTGAGAAGCACACAATCCGCTTATGTGCACTGATGTCGTAGGTTCCACCTCTATTCTTTCACGTAACGTTCACTCCGGTTAAAAGCAATCACATAGATGAGCCATGTGTTTGAACTTTTGGAACTGAACCATGGCGTCGCGTGGACAAAATTCATTGTCTTTGGCTGAATGTGTCCACCATGCTGATGTCAGACGCTACTTAGGCGTTATTACAGTATACTTGTACATAAATTGGAAGGGCCTGTCCCCTGACAGTGGTGTTCTCCTTCAATTGCTCACACAGATGAACTACAGTATGGTCTCCCAATTAAAGCGATAGAGACCTATACAACGCTTTCAAATGTAGAGAAGCTGTTGGCTTCAAGGTGCCTGTCTGTTGAATATGAAAGCAACAAAAACCAAGAGATAATTGCTAACTTCAAACGTCATTACAGGTCACTCGTCCTAAGATATGTGATGGCAGTGATTGATGCAAGCATGGAATCCTGCCCCCGAGCTGCTGATCTCGCGAGAACAATGACGGTGCTTGACTCTCTTCACATGGTTCTCTGATTAAGCGCACACTCTGTTTTAAGTGCAAGTGGCGAACTGGTCTGAAGGGCTTGCACTTAAGTGGAGTTGACTGTATCTACAAAAGCTATAAACCTAGTTAGATACTTTGAAGTTAACGTTTAATGCCTAAAGGTGCAAAAACCCAAAGGAATAGTATGTAATTGGAGGGGAGATGCTGTGGATCATGAACTAGGAAAGAAACCGTGGGGTGATAGTGTCTGAGGATCTCAAAGCAGTGAAACATTTCAACTCTGTATAGTTAAACCAGTGTTCTTCAACTGCCGGTGTACGGACCAGTGCCGGTCCGTAGAAATTTCCTGTTGGTCCACTGGGCCGACACATGCATCGGGCCTGAGACAGTGTTCTTCAGCCGCCAGTCCGTGGTGCGATTGATTCGGTGTTATCTTCAGGCCGGCTCCCTCTTCCTCAATGCTGCAGTGCACAAAGCCACGGACAGCGACTCCTATGCACGTTCTGCACCTGAACCGGAAGCCTTCTCTCTGATGTCACAACGTCAGAGGGGAGGCTTCCAGATGAGGCGCGGGATACGTGAGGAGCCGCTGCCATATTCTTTGTGCACTGCAGCACTGAGGAAGAGGGAGCCGGCCTGAAGATAACACTGGGAGCGGCATAAAAAGGCCAGGCGGGAGCAGGCCAGAAGGTAAGGAACAGCATGGAGAGAGGGAGACAAAGGTAGGGGGAATGATTTTAGTTTTAAATTTAGTGATTGAATTGTGTCAGTTTTGAGAAATTACATCTGCTATCTATATTTTTGCACTGTTCAGGAAGAAATGCATTTGTTTCTATTTCTCTGGGGGTTGTACTGCATGCAGAGTCTTGAATCTTAGGGTTTTGTTTGTATATATTAGTACTTTTAGTTTCTGATCCTGTATTTGCATAGGGGTTATCTATTTTCTGGTAGGAATGAATGTTGAGAAGCATACAGTGTGCTTTGTGTAGTTTAATTTTGTGGTTAACCATTGTGTGTTGTTAATACGATTATATTGTGTGTGTGTGTGTATATATATATATGCACACACACACACACACACATATATATATATATATATATATATATATATATATATATATATATATATATATATATATAAACAACTGGCTGGGTAACTTAATTATGCAGCTACCTGATCCTATTTTAAGTTTTAGAAAACTAGTAAAAACAAACTTGTACAACCGATTTGTAACCTAAATACTCCTATTGCCCTATCGCTTTACTCCAACCGAATGTTACCACGATCTCTCAATCCCTCTGTGTTCTCTACCTTCATGTATTGATGACTATATTGAGCGCCTGTTCTCGCTGATTGTTTGCTGACTGTTCCAGCCCTTCCTATCCCTATATAATAATAATAATAATAACTTTATTCTTATATACCGCCAACAATCTTGCGACTTCTAGGCGGTTTACAACGAAGAGAAACTGTACAGACAGCGACTTACAGAGTATAGCTGAGAACATCTGATAGTAACAACAGTGATAATAATAGCAACAGTTTATATACTGCAGGACCGTGAAGTTCCGTGCGATTTACAATGAATTAGAAAAATTCCATAAATTGAGTGGAGCATTCATAGTTAGAGATTAGAGGTTAACAGTTTTCAAGATCAGATCTGGGTGGGATTACGAAGGGGGCTATTGTCCTGAATTGTTACCTAGGTATTTCGAGAACAGGTATGTTTTTAGGTGTTTCCTAAATTCACCATAGTTGTTTGTGTGTGTAATTAGTTTTTCTAAGTCTTTGCCCCATAAGGCTGCTTGATACGATAGAAGTTGTTGATGGTATCTCTTATATTTGCATCCTCTAGCCGGTGGGGAAACGAATTTCAGGTGTGTTCTTCTCTCATGTCTGTTGGTTGAGAATGAGAAGAGGTCTGTTATGTATTTAGGGGCTAGGCCAGATAATACCTTGAAGCAGAGACATCCCAGCTTGAACTTCGTACGTGCCTCCATTGGCAGCCAGTGCAGGAGTCGGTAGGAAGGGGTTATGTGATCGGACTTCTGCAGCCCGAAAATCAACCTGACTGCTGCATTTTGTATCAGTTGAAGTCTCTGCATTTGCTTCCAGGAGATGGCCAGATGGGTAATGTTGCAATAGTCAAGGTGGCTTAGTATTAGGGATTGTACTAGAATTCTGAATGCTGAAGCGTCGAAGTATGCTCTAATGGACCTAAGTTTCCAGAGAGTAAAAAACCCTTTTCTGACTAGGGAGTCCACATGGTCTTTCATAGTTAGACCTTGGTCCAGTAATACCCCCAGAACCTTCATTGTTGGTTGAATGGGGTAGTTAAGATTGTTATTGTGTATTGATTTTGTCGTGGTATGTGGGTGTGGCGAGGCTATAAAGAATTTAGTTTTATCTGAATTGAGCTTCAGTCTGAATTCTGTGGTCCATTGTTGCATCAGGTTTAGCGCTTCTGTTGCTGTGGGAGTGATTTCAGAGGGAGACGTGATAAACGGGATAATGATTGTAAAGTCATCCGCATAACTGAATACTTTTATACCCCGCCGGGCCAGCTGTATGCCTAGTGAAGATGTATAGACGTTGAAGAGTAGTGGGGATAGTGGGGACCCCTGTGGAACGCCTGATGGGTTTCTCCATGTTTTAGAGAGTTTGCAGTTGAAGCGTACTTGATATGTGCGGGTTGTGAGGAATCCTCCTATATCCCACTCACATGTACTCTATGCCTTTACATTTGCTGATTGTCCAGCTCCTCTTATTGTAAATTGCTTCAAACTACTACGGCTTTGGCAGTATATAAGAACAAAATTATTATTATATATATATATGAAAAATGAATGGAAAAAATGGTGTTATAATTAGTACTATTATGGGGCGGGGTCTGGGGTGGAGATTGGACAGAGATGGGTGGGGTCTGGCCCAGTGTTCTTTATCCACTGGT
Source organism: Geotrypetes seraphini (assembly GCF_902459505.1). NCBI lineage: Eukaryota > Metazoa > Chordata > Amphibia > Gymnophiona > Dermophiidae > Geotrypetes > Geotrypetes seraphini. The sequence goes on along the minus strand of NC_047085.1, from coordinate 447,826,199 downwards.
CCGCAGACCGGTGCCAGTCCACAAAATAATAATTTTATTTCCGCTGGTCCATAGGTGTCGAAAGTTTGAAGAACACTGGGTTAAATTATGATGAACACACTGTATCATAAGTAAGACAAATGTTAAATTGGAACCCATTCGAGCTCGTCGGGAAGAAATAGAAAATTAAATAAATAAACAAAGCAGTGGCTAAATCTTTAAGGATGCTAGAATACATAGATAAGAGCAGAATGAGCAGAAAAGAAGCCATAATGCCCCTGTGCAGGAATATGGTGTTCATTTTAGAGGTCATATCTCACTAAGGATATACAGTATAAGCGACTGAAGCTGTTCCAAAGGAAAGCAACCTGTATAAAAGTCTCCTTCAGAAGACATATAAGAAGAGACTAGAGGTCCTAAATTTGTATAACCCGAGAAAGAAGGCTGGACAGAGAGGATATGATACAGACCTTTAAAGACTAGAAATAAATTACTGAACAAATAAGCCTTTTCCAAATAAAGGTAGATTCAAAAGTAACCATTTAAAAGTAATATCAAGAAATATTTTTTCATGAAAAGGGTGACTGGAATGCCTTCTGAAAAGAGATCGTAGAAGCATAAACATTGTTGGAATTCAAAAAGGAGTGGGATATACACAGTAGATCCTTAAAAGGCAAGAGGATGTAAACCATGCTTAGAGCACTTATATAACTACTTTTACACATCTAAGAAATCATGGGGAAAGTAATTCGCACAGCAAGAACATCCCACCAACCTTCTTGGGCAGACATGATGGGCAATTTTGGGCTCTCTCTGTCATAGACCACTATCTTTATTGTATGTTGTGACAGGAATTCTGACAAAGATACTAGAAGTCTGTTGCCTTCCCCTTTCATACCATAGGAAACAATCTCCCACAGCCTGGCTGTCTCTCCCTAGGAAACATAGAGAGTCTGTTTTCCCTGACTGTCAAGAGTGGGGAGGGAGTTCATTCTGACAAAGTGGGACCAAAATGCTGGAATGGAAGACTAGGATCCTCTGGGGAGGGAAAGCCCAGTCAGTTCACTTGGGAGAATAATCAATGCAGTACTCCCCAGATATTCGCAGGGATTCCATTCCAGGAACCCCCATGATTATCGAAAACTGCAAATACGGTTTTTAGGCAGAGGAGACAGGAGAGGGCAGCTGGAGCACCGGTGAATGCGTGTCAAAGCAGCTCCTGATTGGTGAGGCCCGACTTTAGTACAGGATGAGGCGGTTGGAGCATACTGTGAGTGATTTCCTTCACTCGCCGGCGCTCCGGCTGCCCTCTCCAGTTGCTCTCTCCTGCCTCCCCTTCGCGGTCGGAAAATACCACGAATGACCGGGACCGTGGACCATAAATTCACGGGGGAGCACTGTTCACACTTCACCCTACAGCTTCCGACTGCTTCAGTATTCCACCTGGGAGTGAATTAGGGCAGTGTGTTTCTCAACTCGGTCCTGGAGTACCCCCTTGCCAGTCAGATTTTCAGGATATTCACAATGAAGAGGCATGAAAGAGATTTGCATAAAACCTGATGGGCAAGGGGTACTCCAGGTCCGAGTTGAGAAACACTGAATTAGGGTCCCCTCATAAGAGCAGCTCCTGTGTTAGAGAATGAGTTGGAATGGAAGCCCTCAGAGCAGCTTTCTGACCCCAGCTTTAACGTTGCTGAGGAAATGGACATCTGAAAAGGTCCTCTCTTTGCCTGCCCTGGTTTTATTTCCTTTTGATGAGGGGTTTTGAAACTGAAAGTTTGCTTGGCTGTCCGCACAATGCTGCGGTGGATCTCTTGCTTAATGTTTGTGGCTGAGAGAAGGAGATTTGTAGGTGGGTGCATTTATTCAAGGAAGTCTGTTTCTTAAGCTCCGTGGTTGTGCACAGGCTTCTTTTCCTTAATGTGGGAGATTTTGCTTTGCTAACAGAAACTACGAACTGCTGACGTTTGTGTTTTCAATGTGGACATTCCAAGGCTTCAGTTGGACCATGGACTGTGTTAAGAACTGAACATTTTAGACTTTTTTTCTTTACTCCTGGCTAGGTTTTTACCTGGGAGATATTTTGCATTTTCCTGAACCTGGGTGTGGGTTTTCCTTTGTCTTTATGAAGTCTGCCAGACCAGCATATTTTTCTTTTGAATGAAATGACCATTAAATTCATGGCCCAACTACTTTTCTTTACAGCCCAGGTTTTCCACTGGAACTGTGTACCTATGTTTTTTTTAACTTTTCTTTCTTGGACTTCAGCCTGGTTAAATGTTATTCACTATTTGAACTAGGGCTACTATATGGCTAGCGCGCCTTAGTAAAAGGATCCCTATGTTTTAAATAAGTCATTGATTGGAGAATAGGCACAACATCCCATGGGATCACGCTCCTGTCTACCGGGGCCTGGTTGAAGTGCTGCGGCCCACTGGCATCGTTGAGGGATCACTTTTGGTTGGCGGGGCCCGCCTGGATCTTGCAGAGTCGGATGCTTTTGACTGGATGCGCCCTTCGTCGCCTCCTTTGGCTTCCCAACTGTTGGTGCCTGGGGAACATGCTGCGGCTTGGTGGGGAACGTGTTGCGGCACCGTTAGGGCTCTAATTTTGATGCTGGAGGGAGGAAAATGGAGCACGCTCACTCCCACCAATCGGATGTCTGTTTCAGTGATGACGGACAAGCACAAGGACCAATGAGGAAGAGTGCTGACCCCAGCCATTCATGCTTCCTAATGCATTCTCTCTTCCGCAGGAAGGAACGGCGGGCCAAATTTAATCACCCCGCGGGCCAAATTTTGACATGTCTGTTCTAAGCCATATGGGAGCCTTCTTACTGCATTGCTGCCAGTGGGAGCAGGTGATTTAATATTGTATTTTCAATCACTAGGGACAGAGGTTGAATGGGGTCCTGCAGAGCTTGCCTGTCCTTCACGATTGAAAATGATAGTGAAACAGCACCCCCCTCCCCTGACTGTAGATGAGACTCTTGCTCAGCTTAGAGCAGGGGTCTCAAAGTCCCTCTTGAGGGCCGCAATCCAGTCGGGTTTTCAGGATTTCCCAAGAATATTCATGAGATCTATGTGCATGCACTGCTTTCAATGCATATTCATTGAGGAAATCCTGAAAACCCGACTGGATTGCGGCCCTCAAAGAGGGACTTTGAGATCCCTGGCTTAGAGGAACATTGGATAAAGTTCTTTCCCCCAAGATCTTGACACTCAAATTTTAAGCATAAGGGTGTAAAGGCGCTAAACACCAACACGTCCATAGGCTATAATGGACGTGTTAGCGTTTAGCGCAGGGGTAGGGAACTCCAGTCCTCGAGAGCCGTATTCCAGTCGGGTTTTCAGGATTTCCCCAATGAATAGACAAGAGATCTATTTGCATGCACTGCTTTCAATGCATATTCATTGGGGAAATCCTGAAAACCCGACTGGAATACGGCTCTCGAGGACCAGAGTTCCCTACCCCTGGTTTAGCGCATGTTAAAACGGATAGCGCGCCTTAGTAAAAAAGACCCCTATGTTTTAAATAAGTCATTGATTGGAGAATAGGCCCAACATCCCAGTGGTTCTTGGACCACGGGTTGCCTAAATGTGTTAGTTTGTTATTCCAGTTCTGTACTTCCCCCTTAGGATTAGATCTGTTTCCAATTTGTCACTTAGCTCATATTGTTAGATCTTCTATGTGCTGTATAGTTAAAAAAAAATAAAAATTGCTTGACAGAGATAATTAATTTGTGTGCATAGTGAATCTCATTTCATTTTCACTTTATAATCCATCATGAACTGAGAATCCCTGGTGGCGTGTGTGTGTGTGTTTAAAAACAGTAAATGAAACATAATTAGCATTTCAATTGATCCCACATCAGACTAATAGCAGGCAATTATGTTACATAAGTGTAGTTAGGGATGCTGCTGCTCCGCAGGCTACAGTTGGTTCCATTTTGTACAGACTTGAAAGGCATGTGCAAAGAAACACCACACAAATGTGCAACACATCAATATGATAGATAGCCAATGCATCTTCCAACACACCCACTTGTGTTTCTAAGTAAGATGCACGGTTTTTGTAGCAGATCCAGAATAAATTTAAGAAAATCAGTGGCCGCGTTAAATGTAGTGCCATGTATGGTGGCAATTTTGCAGGACTGCAAACACATTTTCAAAGAGGACCCCCATTCATTAAATGTAAAAGGATTTATATCAGGCATCATATCATACAAATAAGTATCACAGTTTGCTTCCCCCATCAGACCCCTCCCAAAAGAAATAATATGCAATACAAAGCAAACATCCAAATTTATATTAAAACAAACATTTTTATTTATTTATTCAATTTTCTATATCCTTCCAGGGGAGTTTAGACAGTTTACATGAATTTATTCAGGTACACAAGCATTTTCCCTGTCTGTCCCAGTGGTCTCGCAATCTATCTAATGTCCCTAGGGCAATGGGGTTTTTAAGTGACTTGCCCAGGGTCACAAGGAGCAGCGTGGGTTTGAACCCACAACCTCAGGGTGCGGAGGCTGTAGCTTTAACCACTGCACCAAAAAAACCTCAAGAGCCCCTGAAGTAGTGGTTAGAGCCAGTGGCGTACCTAGCATATGTGATGCCCAGGGCCCATCGTTTTTGACACCCCCTCATCTATATGAAAAATATGATTTTTAGTAACAATCCACACATCGCACAACAAGAGTGTACCTAGGAAAAGGCAGCATCATACATACTGCAGTGAGCAGTACAACATCTGTACACCATTGTAAAACTAAACAAGCCAGACTAGTACAGTCAATGCTAACAGTCAATGCACAGTCAATGCTAACAGAGAACCATGTCTTTTGTACACACAGAGCACAGAAAACACCTTTGCCCAGTATGGAATATGTAATCACATAAGAACATAAGAACTGCCATCTCCGGATCAGACCCATGGTCCATCGAGTCCGGCGATCCGCACACGCGGAGGCCCAGTCAGGTATACACCTGATGTAGTTTTAGTCACCCATATCCCTCTATGCCTCTCGTAAGGAGATGTGCATCTAATTTGCCTTTGAATCCTAGCACAGTGGATTCCTTAATAACCTCCTTTGGGAGAGCATTCCAGGCGTCTACCACTCGCTGTGTAAAGCAGAACTTCCTGGCATTTGTCCTGGACTTGTCCCCCCTTAGCTTCAAACCATGTCCTCTTGTCCATGTCGCGTTGGACAATGTAAATAATTTATTTTCCTGCTCTATTTTATTGATGCCTTTCAGCATTTTGAACGTCTCGATCATGTCCCCTCGCAGCCTCCTCTTCTCAAGGGAGAACAGTCCCAGTTTCTTGAGTCGTTCCTCATATTCCAAGTTCTCCATACCTCTTATTAGCTTCGTTGCTCGTCTCTGCACCCTCTCAAGCAGTTTTATATCCTTCTTTAGGTTGGGAGACCAATGTTGGACACAGTATTCCAAGTGTGGTCTGACCATTGCTCTATAAAGCGGCATTATGACTTTCTCCGATCTACTCGTGATTCCTTTCTTTATCATGCCCAACATTCTGTTTGCTTTCTTTGCCGCTGCCGCGCATTGTGCCGACGGCTTCAGGGTCCTATCTATCAGTACACCCAGGTCCTTTTCTTGTTTGCTCTTACCCAGAGTTGCGCCTGACATTCTATACTCGTGTTCCTTATTCTTACTACCTAAATGCATTACTTTGCATTTCTCCACGTTGAACTTCATCTGCCATTGCTCTGCCCATTTCTCTAACTGATACAAGTCGCTCTGGAGTTCCTCGCTATCCTCCTGCGATCTGATTGCCCGGCATAGCTTTGTGTCGTCTGCAAATTTAATGATCTCACTGGATACTCCTTCTTCCAGGTCATTGATGTAAATATTAAATAGGATCGGCCCAAGAACCGAGCCCTGGGGCACACCACTAGTCACTTTCTCCCAGTCTGAGAACTTCCCATTTATGCCCACTCTCTGCTTTCTGTTTTCCAGCCATTTGCCTATCCACCTGTGTATATCTCCCTCTATACCATGGCTTTGTAGTTTCCTGAGTCACAAACTAACTCCGCCCCCTTTACAAAACCGTAGCACAGTTTTAGCATCGGCCATGGCGGTAACAGCTCTGATGCTCATAGACTTTCTATGAGCATCGGAGCTGTTAATGCAGGGGCTGGCACAGGAGGATGATTTTTGGTTATTTAGAAAAATGTTGGGAGTCCTGTTTTTTTTCCCTGGACACCATGTATAATGGCACCAATATGCTATTACAGAATTGGTATTAAGCACTTAGCTTGGGGCACCTAAGCTGAGATGGCCATTTATAAAATTGTCCTGTTAAGATTGTATGCCCTATGGAGGTGGGAAATACCTGTTGTACCTGAATGTAAAACTTTGAACTGCTACTGAAAAAGTGAGAACCAAATCCAAATAAATATAAACACACACACACACACATTCTGCCTTTTACTCTTGTCTAACATTATTCATCTCATGACATAGGGCTAGATTCATGAACCTGCCTGATACGAGCAGGTCCGATGAATTCAGAAAACTGCAATATGCAGATGGGGGCGATCGGAGGAACGCCCCCCATCTGTCTGCCCGGATTGCTCTATAGCAATCCCAGCGCATGTGCAGACCATCTGTAGATGCGCATGCGCTGGAGCTCCGGGGCCGGCATAGGTTTTTTTTTTTTCCCTTTTTTTTTTAGGAGCCCATGGTTTTAACCCGCTTCAGGTTAAAACCATGGGCTTGTACTGGGGCAGGCAGGCAGTCGGGGCAGGCAGGCAGGTGTGTTCAGGATGGAGACGTGAAGGAGATCAGCCGGGGCCGGTGGCAAGAAGTGCAGCCCTGCTTTTAACCCACAGGTTAAAAACATGGGCTCGCAGCGGGGCATGGCCGAAGAGAGCAGGGCAGCATGGCAGAGGCAAGGGAAGAAGAGAGCAGGGCAGCATGGCAGAAGAGAGGAGAGCTGGTCGCTTTTTGGATAGTTTCAGGCTGCAGGGCTGGGATTTCAGGCAGAGAGCAGGACAGTCGGAAAGGCAGTGAACGACTGGTCCCCAGCAGTTGCTTCTTTTGATCGGCCAGCCCAGTTGGTGTTCCTGAAGTTTTCGTTTGTGAATCGCTTCCTTCCTATATGTGTATACAATTTCCCCTCATTTGCATGCGCAGATCATATTGGGCAGGAATCGGATCGTGAGTAAGATTAGTGAATGGGAGCGGGGTCACAAAGTGATCGCAAACCAATCGGTACACAATCAGTTTGCTCTGTGAATCTAGCCAATAGCCAGAACTGATTTGATTTTTTTTTTTTTGCAGAAGGAGGTAGGCAAAGTTAACGTGGGTGGCAGTGGCATAGTAAGGGTTGAAGGCACCCGGGGCGGTGGTGCCCCCTGTGCTCCTCCACTCTTTCCCACCCCTCATTCCACAGGTGCTCTCCCTACTCCCCCCGTATCTCTAAATCTTCGCCAGCGCGAGTGGCTTTGGCATGCTCCTCGTGCCAGCATTGGATTTCCCTCTGATATCACTTCCTGGTCCTGTGACCCGGAAGTGATTCAGAGGAGAACCAGGCTGGCACGAGCAACAGGCAGAAGTTGCTCGCGCTAGCAAAGATAATACAGAGGTACAGGGTGTGGGGAAGGATGGCACGAGCATGGTGGGGGCAGGGCAGAGAGGTGCTAGTGCTCCCACTGACTTGGCATCTGGGGTGGCATCTGGGCACTAGGTGACCTTGCTACTCAAAATTCGTATCAACAAACACATTTTAAACTTGACCAGACACAAGTCTGCAATAAAGACAAACACCTCCCATCTAATCTTTTTGTTTTCTTCATCTTTTATTTAATTCTTCCTTCTCTTCCATTCTCTTTATGCTACTTATAGGTCCTTTTAGTAAGGTGCGCTAATCGCTAACGCGTGCATGTTAGTCTATGGACGTGATAGCATTTAGCACACGCTAATTCTATTAGCGCGCGCTAAATCGGTTAGTGCACCTTAGTAAAAGAGGGGGTTAGTTTCTTCAGTGCATATGTTGAAATTATTTTCTGTTAAAGCTTTTTTCCTTTCTAGTGTGAGAAGCATATGTAGTTTTGTCTCCTGCTCCTTATGTATCATATTGTTTGTCTTTTTGGTTATCCTTGTATTGACTTTTAAAATTTTTTATTATTTTATGTAAACCGCTCAGACATTTTATGTGCGGCATTTTGGTAAATTATGGAATTTGTTCTTAAAAATGAACAAAGTTAACAAAAAGAAAAAAAACACCTTAATGCACATCATATCCTGCAAAATGTTCTTAAACCCCATCCAAAGTTAAGGCAAATTACCATAATATAGGGCTCCTTTTACGAAGGTGCGCTAGTGTTTTTAGCATACACTACAATGCCACACGCGTTAACCCCACGCTATACGGAAAATACTAACACCAGCTCTATGGAGGCATTAGCGTCTAGCGTGCACGGCATTGTAGTGCGCACTAAAACCGGTAGCGCACCTTCGTAAAAGGAGCCCATAGAGTATATACTTTGTTTTATGACAAATGGTTTATTAATCTATATTAATCTCTTATAATAAAACCCTAAGCGCGCATGCGCACTCTTACCGGCGTGTTTCATGATCCGTATGCCGTGGCCGGCAAGAGTGCACATGCGTGCTTTGACTCCTCCTCTCACTCACCAAGCGGCAGCATCCTCGCTCCGGAACCCGCTTACCCTCCTATCTCTCCCTCCCATACGACCCTCCCAGCGAGATGACCTTAACAACAAACCTCCCTCCAGCATTGGCAGCCGCAGCATGCTAAACAGGTTGCTTCGCGACTTTCTCCTGTCAGTGAGTCCCTCTGCCGCATCACTGATGACATCATCAATATGCGACAGAGGGACTCACCGGCAGGAGAAAGCCGCAAAGCAGCCTGTTTAGCGTGCTGTGGCTGCCAACGCTGGAGGGAGGTTTGTTGTTAAGGTCATCTCGCTGGGAGGGTCGCATGGGAGGGAGAGATAGGAGAGTCAGCGGGGGTTGGGCTGGGAGGGGAGAGAAGCGGTCTGCCTCGGGTGCTTCAAGGCCTGGCTTCTTCGGGCAGCAGCAGCGTTTACAATTCGCTGCTGTTGCCGGCTTCCTCTCTGGCGGGTCCTGCCTACTTCCTGTTTTCATGAAGACAGGACCCGCCAGAGAGGAAGACCTGAAGCTGGCAACAGCAATGAATTGTGAATGCTGCTGCTGCCTGATGAAGTTCAAGGAGGAAAGGGAGCAGAGGGGGAGAGAATGGCTTGGAGGGAAGAAGAGATGGCAGGGCATGGAGGGAAGGAGGAAGGTATGCCAGACCAAGGGAAAAGGAAGGGGGAAAGGAAGGAGGAGATGCCATATGGAAGAGAGAGAGAGAGGGCGGACACTGGATGGAAAGAGAAGAGAGGGCAGTGAATGGAAGGGGCAAGACAGAGGGTGAACAGTAGATGGAAGGGGTAGAGAGAGGGAGATAGACACTGAATGGAAGTGTGGGGGACAGGGGGAGCAGATGTTGGAAGGAAGTGGGGAGGAGAAATAAAAAAGGGCACATGCAGGATTGAGGGAAGAGGATAGAGTTAGAAATAAAGATAGACAGACAGGGGGTCATGGAGAGACACAGACAGAAAGAATGACAGACAGACAGACAGCGTCCAAGGAGAGAGAGACAAATAAAAAAAAACCAGACAGACAGACATCTACTCTAGCAGACAGACATCTACTCTAGCACTCGTTAATGTAACGGGCTAAAACACTAATGTTAAATATCCTTGAAGTTTTATAGTTTATTATTTATATTCTGCTTTTATACAAGGTGGATCATAAAACTTTACATACATAATACAAAAATACAAAACGCATTACAAAAACAGGCAATTATACATCCATCAACAAAAATCTCATCACAAAAGAGTACTATAAAATGATAATCTTATTACCAATCAAAGCCATGAAAGTCCACCACATTAAGGCCTGGATGCACTAAACATAATCGCCAACACTGATTGGATCACTGTTGGCTGATTCTCTGGCCAATTGTGGAAGAGCGATCAATATACCAAAAAGATTGCATGCAAATGATTCACGCAGAGGTTCATGGTAATTTCCATCTCTCTTGTCCGATTGATCAGTGTGAGAGCAACAATCACACATATGCAAAACTGGCAAAAGGAAGCCTGAGCAGCTGAGAGACAGAGGAAGCCCCGAAAGCAGTCTCCTGCCACTCAGCTGTTCAGGGCAGGAAAAGATGTTCTGCATGTGTTACACATGCACAATATCTGCCCCATAAAAAAAAGCCCTCGACCTCTCAGCACCAGGAACTAACCCCCCACCCCATACCGCAGCAGTGAAAACGGCAGGAGGGAAGTCCACTCTCTCCTGCCATGCCATCCCCACCCCCCATGAGAGAAAACTGGGAGGAAGGGGGGGGGGGCTCTGTTGGCAGGAGGGAGTGGACATCACCCCTGCCAATTTTCTCTTATGGGAGGGGGGTTTTCAGGTGCTACATTCATCAGGGGTTGTCAGGGAGAGCCGTCATCGGTGGTGGAGGACTTTTTTTTTAATAGGACAGATATTTTGCGTGTACAATACATACAAAATATCTGTGCCATTGAAAAAAAAAGAAAAACAAAACAGGTAGATCTGTCAGTAACACAGTTTCTGACAGTCACCTGTCGGTTTTTTCCGATTGCTAAAACCCCTAGGTGGTTGTTTTTGGGGTTTTTTTTTTTGCATAGACAAGCGATGCTAGTGCATCAATCACTTGGCTACTTTGTATAGGGTTTTAGCTAATTTTCAGGGCCAGATCGGAAAATGGGCGATTGAGGGGAAAACCATGCGGTGGGCTATTTTGTGAATCGGGTCAGTAAAAGCTGTGAAAACAGGTTTAGCAAATATCATTCACCTTAGTGCATCTAGGAGTAAGAAGCATATTTTATCTGACAAAAGAGGTGTTGCTTCAATAGTTTCTTAAATCGGCACAAGTCTTTTTGCAGTCAAACATACTGGAAGCTTGTTTCACTCCACTGGTCCAGCACAGGAAAAAAACACTTTTTCTAATTGTTTCATGTTGCAATATTTTGTACGATGGTCAGGTCAGAATGACCTGCAGAACGCAATTGCCCAGCAGGAACATATGGCACAATACAGTTCTATAAGTATAGAGATGCAAATTGGTTTAAACTCAAATACACCATCAATAGCAAGGGAAAACATGTCGATACATAGTAAATCGAAATACAATGTGCAGTTACATGCTCAAATCTATGGATCCCGTACAGTAAGCGAACAATTGAGTTCTGGGTTAATTGCTTGAAGGACATGTCTGGGACTTCTTATTCCCTGCAAACAACTACTCCATAGGCAGGGCATGGTAATGCTTCCATAATGATAGTCCATTACCCCTACCAGACAGTTTTCAGGATCAGAATGGGGCAGAAGGAGTTAACCTAAGTCCCCTTCAACCTGGGAGGGGCATAGAGGTGACTTGAGCTCAGTATAAGTGAATTGCGCAAAATCTGAACTGTTACCTCTGTCGGGGCTGGGGTGGGAGCCCTGGCATGACACCTTACAAATCCCTCCAGTGCGTAAAGCGATGCGCTATCTTGGAATTTATCTGCATCTGAATCCTCGGGTCATGTATCACAGTAATGTGGTGGCTGCTATAGATAAAATTGGAGCCCTTTGTGCTGCCTGGCGAGATCTCCTGTTGTCTTTGCTGGGGAGGGCGGCCTTGGTTAAAATTATACTACTGCCCAAACTGTTATACCCTTTACAAACGGTGCTTTTTTGGGTTTTACAGCGCGACATCCGCTGGGTGCGTTCTCTTTTCACTATTTTTCTTTGGCGTCATCGCTTGGCACGCATCGCGTACGCGAAGTTGACCCTTTCCAAGAAGGAGGGGGGCTTGGGTCTTCCCGATGTTCGCGCATATAATGTGGCGGCCCTTATGCATTTCATCCAGCTTCTTGGTGCTTCAGTTTAACCTTTGTCTACGGATTTTTATTCTATCTCCCCATTTACAAAACTGTAGAGCATTTTTTAGTGTTGGCATTTGAGCTGTTACCACCATAACTAAAATCCACACTACAGTTTTGTAAAAGGGGGAGGAGTTAGTTTGTGATTACATACTAAGCGAAGGTGTTTTGTGTGTTCGAAAAGACATGGTTTTCTGTTAGGATTGACTGTGTAGGATTGATCTGTACTAGTCTGGCTTGTTTAGTTTTACAATGGGTTTATTGATGTACTGCTCACTGCAGTATATCAATGCTGCCTTTTCCTAGGTACTCATGTGTGACGTGTGGATTGTTACTAAAAATCATGTTTTTCATACAGATGGGGGAGGGGGGTGTCAAAAAATGATGGGCCCCGGGTGTCACATATGCTAGGTATGCCACTGCTATTCTAAATGACATGTCTTGAGTATAACCACACATTCGAGGATTTGCGTTGCTTTGTCATTGATCATATTGGAGAAGGAACAAATAACCGCCAAATTCAACTATTACGTGCTGAGCAATTTTGGATCCACTTACTCAACAGCGAAGAGCCTTTTGGGTTAAATCAGAGACTTGAATGGAGTGCTTTTTATTAGGTAGTTCTTTTCCATCATATCCTTGTAAAAATGGATAAAGACAAAAATCACATTACAACTGATAAAGAGTAAAAGAAAGAAAAAGAAAAAAGTAATGGAGTGCTTTTTATTAGTTAGTTCTTTTCCATCATATCCTTGTAAAAGTGGATAAAGACAAAAATCACATTACAACTGATAAAGAGTAAAAGAAAGAAAAAGAAAAAAGGAAGAAAAAAGTAATAAAAATCTCAAAAATAATAAAAATCTCAAAAGTTTCTGTTAAAATCAAATAAACGCATGCATATTTTTCTCTACTTTTTTCTTTACGTTTTGGTTTTCTACATTTTTTCTACATATATATATACATATATATTTTTTTACACTTTTCTTATCAGTAAGAAACATCCACATACATTTTTTGCCGGCTGATCCTGTCAGATTCTCCATCTCAGCCTTTACGTCATTTTTTGACACACTTCCGGTTGTGACGTTTCCCACCGGGAAGATTTAAAACTCAGAACCCTTGAGCCGCTCCATGGAAGCCATTTTCTGGACTTTTTTGAAGCGTTCGTTTTCACTCTCTATAAGGTACGTTTTTATATTGTTATAGCAAGAAGTTTAAACTTTACGTGAAACTGCTAAAGTTCCTTTTGTTTTCTTCTTTGTTTTGTAGACTGATCGGTCAGGTCACACCCTGATGTAGCCTGTCGGTGAAACGCTGGCCTCCATCGGTGTGCCGATCAGCTTAAGATAAGTGGTTTTTTTCCTCTATCAAGTGTTTTTGCATATGTGAAGCATAGTTTTTTGCTCAAATGCTCACTTTTAAACGAAGGTTTTGCCTGTGAGGTTACCGCTTAACCACCTTTATATCCACCTTTGTGGCGGTGGGAGGGCCTTTTCTGAAGCTTTTTCCTTCTTTTTGAGTGAATCTAGAGCTGTTACTTGCTCCACATTGCCTCTGCAAAATTTTCTTATGACCACATTAGTCTCCAATTGAAAGTGTTGGTTTTACATATGCTAGGTATGCCACTGCTATTCTAAATGACATGTATATTAAAGTCTCAAAGAGCACTTGTTTTTCTTAGCTGCAACAGCTGTACCACGGAGTGCAGTAGATGAACAGGATAATCGTTGATAATTTATTATACTTGATATACCACTTTTTAAGACCAAACTCATTCAGTAGTTTACATAATGAAAAGTGCCTATTAAATGTTGGAAATACTCGTTGATGCCAACAACAATGGATGAATCTGATGCAGTAACAGTAAGATGCCTGAGAAAACTGGGCATATGATGGAAGGACGTTGCAGGAGTCTGATCAGCAGACAAGACTCTTGCTGCCACTTCGAAGACAGACAAGACACAAATGATGTCATTTAGCAGTGCTTCATTTAAATCCAAAAGCAGCTTCTGCAGTTGTTGGTTTTTTTTAATCATTGAATTCAGTTGCCAGTTGGCTAAGATGTATTTAGATTTTTACATATTGATACTAGCATTTTATAGATGCTGTTCAATCTAGCTGGAACAGCCTGTTTAAGGCTAGTCTCAATCTTTGAGAGAATGACACAGGGACAAAGTTTGTTTCAAGTTTAATAAGTTTAATAATTATTTGATTAATCGCTTAATCTAAATTCTAAGCGATGTATATAATAATAAAATTACAAAATAAGGGGAATAATACAGTAAATAACAAAACTAAGACTAACGAGACTATTGACAAATTTAACAAAACTAGGAACATAAGGGAGGAGAAGGATAAGGGACTACAAGGACCAGACAGACTCCACCTGACCAGAAGAGGTAAGAGCATATTTGGACATCGACTGGCCCGCCTACTCCACAGGGCTTTAAACTAGGTAAGTTGGGGGAGGGTACATACTTATATCCCAGAGCAGTAAGAAACAACCCTGAGGAGGCAAGTCACATGAAGGAGCCTAAGGTAGGTACCAATGATATCCACGGTAATTCAGGGAGAGTTATGAATAATATTTTAAGAGCCACACTAACTCATAAGGGAATCTCTCCACAGATATGGAGGTCTATGTATGTTAATGCGCACAGCTTGGGCAATAAAATCTTAGAATTGGAGACTGAAATAACAAATGCCGATCTTGATGTGATAGCCATATCCGAAACCTGGTTCACGGACTCGCATGGGTGGGATATGGTCATACCAGGCTATAACCTACTTCGTTGCGACAGGGAAGGTAAATTGGGAGGGGGTGTAGCGTTGTACACTAAGGAAAGCATCAAAACTACCAGAATTACAGATGTAAGATACACAGGGGAATCCCTTTGGGTTAACCTGGCCAGAGGGAATGAAAAATGCCTATACCTTGGTGTGATATACAGACCACCCAGGCAACAGGAAAACAAAGATATGGAATTAATCGAGGACATAGAGAACATCACACTATGGGGTGACACAGTAATGCTAGGAGACTTCAACATGCCCGACGCAGATTGGAACACACTCTCAGCGACTACAGGTAGCAGTAAAAGAATATTAACCTCCATAAAGAGCGCACGTCTCAAGCAAATGGTACTGGAACCCACCAGGGACCAGGCGATTCTAGACCTGGTACTCACCAACGGAGATAGTGTCTCGGACGTCTCAGTAGGCGATACACAGGCCTCCAGCGACCATAATATGGTATGGCTCAACCTCAAGAAAGGTTTCTCTAAGTCAAGCACAGCAACAAGGGTTCTCAACTTTAAAGGCACAGACTTCAACCGCATGAGAGATTTTGTCCATCAGGAGCTATATAAACAAACAAAATCCGGAAATTTAGAGGATATGTGGTTGTCTCTGAAGTCCATCCTACATGAAGCAACAAACCGATACATAGGAACAGTAAGTAAATGCAGGAGAACCAAAAGACCCCAATGGTTCACTAAAGAAATTTCAGACCTAGTTAAAAAGAAAAAAGAAGCATTCATCACCTACAAACATTTAGGAAACCAGGGGGCGAAAGAAGACTATCTAGACAGAGCAAAAGCTGTTAAAAAGGAAGTCAGAGAGGCCAAACTTCGAATGGAGGAAGAACTAGCACGGAATATTAAGATAGGGGATAAATCTTTCTTTAGCTATATTAGTGACAGGAAAAAAAACAAGGATGGTATAGAACGGCTGAAGCAATCGGATGGTAACTTTGCAGAATCAGATTCTGCCAAGGCAGAACTACTAAACGAATACTTCTGTTCAGTCTTCACCTGCGAATCGCCGGGAGCTGGTCCGCAGCTTCAGACGGGAGATACCCAGAAAGACCCGTTTCAAGATTTCGAGTTTACGCCCAGTAACGTCTACAATGAACTATCGAAACTCAAAGTAAACAAAGCCATGGGACCGGACAACCTGCACCTCAGGGTGCTCAGGGAGCTAAGTGGAGTCCTGGCTGAACCATTATCTGAGCTTTTCAATCTCTCCCTACGCACAGGAAGAGTCCCCTTGGACTGGAAAACCGCCAACGTAATCCCACTCCACAAAAAGGGCTGCAGGACAGAGATGGCAAACTACAGACCAGTGAGTCTCACGTCTATAGTGTGTAAACTCATGGAAACACTGATCAAACAGAACCTTGACATAATCCTGGACGAAGAAAACTTACGAGACCCCCACCAACACGGGTTCACCCAGGGTAGATCCTGCCAATCTAATCTGATTAGCTTTTTCGACTGGGTTACTAGACAACTGGATGCCGGAGAGTCACTGGACGTGGTATATTTGGACTTCAGTAAAGCATTTGATAGCGTCCCACACAGAAGGTTATTGAACAAATTGAAATCGATAGGATTAGGAAGCACTCTAACTGCATGGGTTGGAGATTGGCTAAACGGTAGACTTCAGAGGGTGGTGGTGAACGGTACCCCATCCAAGGCGTCGAGCGTGATCAGTGGGGTGCCGCAGGGCTCGGTCCTGGGCCCAATTCTATTCAATTTATTCATAAGAGATATGACACAAGGACTTAAAGGAAGGGTAGCACTGTTCGCTGACGACGCCAAACTTTGCAACATAGTAGGCAAAAGCTTATTACCTGATAATATGACACACGATCTACGGCTGCTGGAAGGATGGTCAACTACTTGGCAGCTAGGCTTCAATGCTAAAAAATGCAAGGTAATGCACCTGGGAAAGAAAAATCCGCGCAGAAATTATGTACTGAATGGTGAGACCTTAGTTGAGACCAAGGCAGAACGCGATCTAGGGGTGATTATTAGTGAGGACATGAAGGCTGCCAATCAAGTGGAGAAGGCTTCCTCCAGGGCAAGACAGATGATAGGTTGTATCCGTAGAGGATTCGTCAGCAGGAGACCTGAAGTCATGATGCCGTTGTACAGATCCATGGTGAGGCCTCACTTGGAGTACTGTGTTCAATTCTGGAGACCACACTACCGTAAGGACATACTGAGGATCGAGTCAGTTCAGCGAATGGCGACCAGGATGGTCCTGGGGCTCAAGGATCTCAGGTACGAAGAAAGACTAAAAAAAATTGCGGCTGTACTCACTTGAGGAAAGAAGAGAACGGGGAGACATGATTGAAACGTACAAATACATCACGGGACGTATCGAGTCGGAAGATAATATCTTCTGTCTCATGGGACCCTCGACAACCAGAGGGTATCCGCTGAAAATCAGAGGAGGGAAATTTCATAGCGACTCCAGGAAGTACTTTTTCACCGAGAGAGTGGTGGATCGTTGGAATGGACTCCCACTGCAGGTGATTGAGGCCAGCAGCGTGATGGATTTTAAGAAGAAATGGGATACTCATGTGGGATCTCTAAGGGAGTGAACTCTGGGGGGAGGCTAATTGGAACGGGCAGACTTGGTGGGCTATAGCCCTTTTCTGCCGTCATTTTCTATGTTTCTATAAGGTACATAAGGAGAGGGAAGATAAAAAATTACTTCAATAAAATTGTAGAGAAAAAAATAAAATTAGTTAGAAGACTAAATGACTAATTTACAAAGGCATCTTTAAAGAGAAAGCTCTTTAGTTTACCTTTGAATTTTTCTATATTGGGTTCTTCCCTTAAGTGGCTAGGGGGGCCGTGACTGAAAAGATCAATTGTCGTCTAGTATTAATAATTCTAAGGGAAGGAATCGTCAGCAAATGCTGTTCAGCGGATCTTAATGTTCTATTGGAAGTGTAAGGAATTAGTAACTTGTAGATGAAAGCCAGAGTTTCTGTCATCACGGGCTCTGTCCCAGCCCTGTCCCAGAGGACTCTGTCCCTATCTCCATATCATTTTCTATGTGCCAGCATGAGCATTTTAAAGGGAACATGAAATCTAATAGGCAACAAATATTCCTTGTATAGCAATGGAGAAAAACTCTCGTACTTCTCCATTTTACAGAGCAATCCGATTGAAACCTTGTGAACCAATTTAAATATTTGGAGCTGGATCTGAGGCAAACCGATCAAGAGAGAATTGCAATAATCTACACATCTACCAAGGACAGGAGAAATCACCTTCTCACACCAAAGAAACCACATAAGACAGTGAAGGCAACCCCTGAGTGCTAGAGTGCATTATTCATTTAAATAGAGACTCGACATGTACGTGTTTCAGTCAAATCAGCCTGCATCAGAACTCTAACTAGACATTTAAAGCTAATAGTCACTCTTTCTTGTCTAGTCTTAATACAATGTGGCTCTAATACAATGTGGAGACAGAGACTGTCTGAATTCAAGAAAGCCTAGGGATAGGCACGTGAGATCTCAGAGATGTATTATGGACAATTAGGCTGGATGATCAACCCAAGAAGCGACTGCTGGAGACCAGTCGAAAATGTCTTTCCAACTCTCCAGCTCCATAGAAGCCCTGCTCTGCCCCATGTCTCATACCTGCTCGCCCCGATCTTCCAGCCTTGCTCTGCCCCGTGTCTCCTTCCTGTTTGCCCAGATCTTCCAGTCCTGCTTTCTGCCCCGAGCTCCTACTCTCTGCCGCCTTCCCTGCAGTGCGAGCCCACAAGTTTAATGCAGGGCTGCATTCTGCAGTGAAGCCCCGTGGGCTCGCACTGCACGGAAGGTAGCAGCGAGCAGGAGAGTCTGGGCGGCAAGATTGCCTGGAAGGGGGAAGCAGGAGAGCCAGCCCATGCGAAGGAAAAAATTAAAAAAAAAAAGTTGTGGCTGCCCACCCCCCCTCCGGTATGTAAAAGTTGGGAGCAGAAGGGGTGCTCAGTCCCTCCTGCTCCGTAGGCCGATCAACGACCCGGCACCCCCGTACCTCTAAGTTGGGAGCAGGAGGGGTACTCAGTTACATAAGAACATAAGAAATTGCCTCCGCTGGGTCAGACCAAAGGTCCATAGCGCCCAGCAGCCCGCTCCTGCGGCAGCCCATCAGGCCCATGACCTGTAAGGTGATCCTTGTTTAAATCATTTAAGCTCCCCTGTCCTTCTGTCTATGCCCTATCATAGCCTATCTCTACCTCTATCTGTATCCCTCAATCCCCTTATCTTTCAGGAACTTATCCAATCCTTCCTTGAAACCCGGTAGTGTACTCTGTCCTATCACAACCTCCGAAAGTGCATTCCAGGGTCCACCACCCTCTGAGTGAAAAAGAATTTCCTAGCATTGGTTCTAAACCTGTCCCCTTTCAATTTTTCTGAGTGCCCCCTTGTTCTAGTGGTTCCCAGTAGGCTAAAGAATCTGTCCCTTTCTACCTTCTCTATGCCCTTAATGATCTTGAAGGTCTCTATTATGTCTCCTCTGAGTCTCCGCTTTTCCAGGGAGAAGAGCCTCAGCCTTTCTAACCTGTCTGCGTATGAAGGGTTTTCCATACCTTTTATCATTTTCGTCGCTCTTCTCTGAACCCTCTCAAGTATTGCCATGTCTTTCTTGAGGTGCGGTGACCAATACTGGACACAGTATTCCAGATGTGGGCGCACCATCGCGTAATACAGCGGCAGGATGACTTCCTTCGTCCTTGTTGTAATACCCCCTCCCAAGGTAGGAGCCTGAGCCAATCAGGGCTTAGGCTCCTCCCTGTGTATCACATGATGCAACGGGGCGAGGCCTAAGGCCCACATTGACAGTGCATCATGAGGAGGGGCAGCAGAACTTTGCGGTTCCTCCTGCTCCCCGAAGACTTTGCAGGAGGCCTAAGGAGCAGGAGGGACTGAGCACTCCTCTTGCTCCCAATTTAGAGGTATGGGGTGCCGGGTCAGGCCCGGCCGTGGTTTGGTCGGGCTACGAACCAGGAGGGACCAAGCACTCCTCCTGCTCCCAACTTTGAAATAGGGAGTGCCGGTTTGGGCCTGGGCTAGTTGAGTGGGTGGTGCGGTGGGCTGGTCGGGGTGGGGGTGGTTTTTAAATGGTGGTGGCGGGGCAAATTTTTTGTGGGGTTCGGGGAAGGGGGGTGTTCGTGGCATTTGTTGGGAGGGGAAGTTTCATTTTTTAAAAAAAATTGGGCAGATATTTTGCATGTGTAAAACATGCAAAATATCTGCCCGATGAAAAAAAAAATTTTTAAAGCTGGGGGCAGAAGCCCTGACAGCAGTGACAGGAGGCTGTTTCTCCTGTCACTACTGCCAGGGCTTTAGAGATCCATGCAGTTGGCTGGGGCGTGCCAACAATCGTCTCCATTTGCATGCAGGTCTTTAGTGAATTTGTCGGCCTGCATGCAAACAGAAACGGATCGCACATGGATTGGAGGGTTAGTGAATCTAACCCTTTGCTTGTCTTCTTGTTGATGTATTGGATATTATTTTAATACCTTTTCTATTTTTAATTTTACTTTGTAAAACTGGTTTGATATTTGATAAAGCGGTATATCAAATTTTTAATAAACCTGAAACCTAAGGATGGGCAGACTGGTTGGGCCATTTGGCTTTTATCTGCTGTCATGTTTCTATGTGTCACATTAAGAAGTAACAAACGCTATTGTTGCCTCGATCTTGGCTATTGTGAAGCTAAATTAATTGAGACAATAACGTTCGTTACTTCTTAATGTGACACATAAATTTGCATTTCATTAGAGCCACTTTGTATTAAGACTAGACAAAAAAGAGTGACTATTAGCTTTAACTGTCTGGTTAGCCTCCTAATAATCTACATATGCCATTACCAAAGAGTGAAGATAAAATGCTT
The DNA here is from genome assembly GCF_902459505.1 of Geotrypetes seraphini. NCBI lineage: Eukaryota > Metazoa > Chordata > Amphibia > Gymnophiona > Dermophiidae > Geotrypetes > Geotrypetes seraphini. Next base: position 447,805,571 of record NC_047085.1, on the reverse strand, counting down.
GGTAGTCTATCAATGGATGATATCAGAGCTGTTTCAACATAAAGAAGGACTTTTCTCTGCATCTCTCTGAGGTAAAAAAAAAAAAAAAAAATCACAGGCAACTGTCAAAGATGATGCCCAAGACTGTGAGAGACTACTTCAAAGGGCTTGATGTACCATAAATGCAAGGATCAGGTATCAAAGACAGAACACAATCCATCAAGATCAAATGAAATAAATCCAATGCAATCCAAATCATGTACTGACATTTTTGACAGTTCAGTTTTAAACCACATGTTGTTAACCAAGCTGCAATTTTATCAAGATGGGTGGAAAATCTGACCTAAAAGGAACCAAATGGGAAGCTACTGGAAGTAGCAGCTAAATATGATCTACACATAAAGAAAGTAAAGCCCAAAGATTGAATAAGAAATACAAAAGATGCCAAGTTAACACTAAAGAGGATGGGGCCAAGGTTAGATCCTTGTGGACCACCACAATGGGATGGAATTGAATCAGAAACTGAGTCTGCCCAGTGAACAAGCAAAGGATAAAAAGACTGAGCCCAAGATGTTCACATCATACTGATGAAGTATGGAATGATATAGTAAATCAAAGGCTGCTGAGAGGATCAAAGAAAAAGAAATCAGTAGTTCTCTTATCAAGAAGCAACCAAAGTCAGAGTGTAGATACGCAGAACGGAACCCAGTCTGCCTTAGATGCAAAATGAGAGCTTAATTGTTTAGTAGCTCACTTTTCAGTAAGTTTTTTGGGAAAGAAGGAAAGAGTGGAAATTGATTGGAAGTTAGCTAGATCCAACAAATTGCTTTCTGATCTTTTAAATGGAGAGCATGGATATACATTTATAAGTGCACAGAAAAGCAGCACTTGTTAAGTTTTTTCAGCGTGTAACTTTTTTAGTGTGTAACTCTATGGGAGGTATGCATGTGAACAGAGCATGTGCAGGACATAGGAGTGTGTCTCACATAAATGCATAACTTACAAAATATTGTAAGTTATGCACATTTCTCGTTACCTGTAGGTGCTCCTACTTACAAGCATGCTTGCCATTGACCTGACATAAGGGGGTTCACCAATTCAGGTTTTATACTAGTATTCTATAATGGAATCTGGGCAACGGTGTAGCACTGAGGAACCTACTTACAGAATTGCCCCCAAAGGGACTGTACAAATTGCCTGAAATATGGCATTTTTTCATGTTTCCAGGCGTTTTGCACTAATTCTTACGCAAAGTGCACTTTTCCAAAGTGACTTTGCAAGGACTGTGGCACCAGTGATTCAGCCAAGTGTTTTTGAATGTGATTATTGCACAAGTTAACCATAGTAATGTGGAGAATTTTGATGATTTTGAAATGTTTCGAAAGAAACCTTGAAAAATAAATTCTAAAGTTGGAGACCTATGAAGACGATGGTGAGCCGTGGAGTTAAAAAATATTCTCCAAGCTCTGCTACAGAGGACCTCCTACATCATAAATTATAAGTTCCTTTATCAGAAATGAGTTCATTGCCATTTCACAGAAGCTGCTATTTGACATATGTATGAGTTATTGAGTACGGGATGTAGTGGCTGGGCATATTGAGTTATTTGTAGGATTTTTTTGCCCCGCACCAAAATCTTTTTTCTGGCTGTCAATTGGATTTATTGTTTTTAATGTGGCAATTGCTGAGGCAGGGGTTTGGAGGTTTTTTTTGCCTGCCTCTTTCATCCCCCTTTCTTTCTTTGCTTTCTTAAGGGCCAGGCTTTAACATGTATGTGTATGGGTGGTGAGGTGGAGTTAGGGACAAGGGAGGAGAAAAAGAATATAAAATTCATAAACATTTTTGCCTCTGTTCTCCCCTTTTCTTACCAGAAGAAATAGAAACAGTAGTATTTTTTAGACACGATATGGAACAATTGAAACCAGAAGGGAAGATGATTCAGAGAGGGTCAATCAGGTCTACTGTCATGAGAGAGATCCAGATCATCATAATTCTTTCAATCTCCCCTGGTAGTTTCTCTCAAATACTTCGCTTTTAGATACTGTGGAAAATATGCTTAAAAAATCATTCCGTCTTTTGTTCCTAGCATGACATATAACACTCTTCAGACAAGAATTGATTTATTTAAACTTGTGAAGAAATTATTGATTATTCACCATTTTTCTAGAAAGATAGGTCATCAAGCAGACTTTTCAGTTGTTAAATTTGATTCATGGAGGACTCCTTCAGGTGCTCCTGATCACTTGAACATGCTTTTCAGGAAATGATTATGAAGGAGATTAATAAGTTGGAAAAGACAAGACATAAAAATCATTATGATCTCACAAAGAGAATTTTTGGCTTCAATACAAGTACATTGAAAACAAAAGACAATATACTAGAATATAAATCAAGATTTTTGGGCCATGTATAAATGGTTGTCTTAGTTTATATTCGAGTCTCTCCCAGACCCAGACCTCTCCCTAGGCCTATCTTAAACTCTGATGGTCCAGCGGTGAGTCGGAGCAGGAATGATTTCTTACTCTCCTAAATGTTGTAGTCACACTAGTAAAAATGTGACTCTACTGAATTCATGGCAGTCTTGAGGTTGCCTTGGGAACTCGTGACAACCATTTTTACTAGCAAGACTGCACAGGCAGGAGTGTAGGAACATCATGCCCATCAGCCCATTTCTCACGGTGTCCAATCCAGGTCAGTAGTACTTGGTCAAAACCCAAGGAGTAGCAATATTCCATGCTACTGATACAGGACAAGCAGTGGCTTCCACCAACTCGCCACTGGATCACCAGAGTTTAAGCTAGGTCTGGGGAGAAACCTGCTTTGGGTGCAGAGCCAGCTGTGGTAGGACAGGACCAGACACCACAACTCAGGAGAGGGAGAGATTGCTCCTGTCTCAACTCACTACTGGACCACCAGGGCTTAAGATAGGCCTGGGGAGAGGCCTCAGGTGGGTGCAGAGCCACCCCGTACTAGAATATAAACCATTGGTTTATAATCATAAGAATATAAGAACATAATAACCTTACTGGGTCAGACCAATGGTCCATCTAGCCCAGTATCCAGTCTTAATGGAGGCCAATCCAAGTCACAAGTACCTGGCAAAAACCCAAATAGTAGCAGCATTCCATGCCATTGATCCAAGGCAAGCAGTGGCTTCTCCCATGTCTGTCTCAACAGCAGACTATGGACTTTTCCTCCTGGAAATTGTCCAAACCATTTTTAAAACCAGCTACATTAACTACTCTCATAACATCCTCTGGCAACGCATTCAAAAGCTTAACTATTCTCAGAGTGAAAAATATTTCCTCCTTTTGGTTTTAAAAATATTACTACACTCAACTTCACTGAGCGTCCTCTCTAGTCTTTGTAAATCTTGATGCAGTAAAAAAAATCGATCCACTTGTACCCATTCAACACCACTCACCATCCGGCATATCTACTCTATTGCAGATTTTGGTATCATCCGCAAAGAGGAAAATCTTATCCGACAACCCTTAAGCAATATTGTTTAAAAAAAAATGTTAAAAGAACAGGCCCAAGAACAGAACCTTGAGGCACACCACTGGTAACATTTCTTTCCTCAGAGCGATCTCCTTTGATTACTACCCTCTGTCGCCTTCCACTCAACCAGTTCTTGACCCAGCCCTTCACTTTGGGACCCATTCCAAGGGCACTCAGTTTATTTATTAGATGTCTGTATGGAACACTGTCAAAGACTTTGCTAAAATCTAAATGCACCACATATAGCGCTCTTCCTCTACCCAATTCTCTGGTCACCCAGTCAAAGAAATTGATCAGATTTATATGACAAGGCCTGCCTCTAATGAATCCATGTTGCAAGAAACTGCTCTATTCTCTGTTTTAAAAGTATTTTCATGAATTTTACTTACCACAGAAGTCAGACTTACCGGCTTGTAGTTCCCTACTTCAATGTTTGTGGAGATGGACCACATCCACCCTTCTCCTGTCCTCCTGTACCACTCCCGATTTTAGAGAAGCATTCAAAAGCTCAGCCAGTGGAGCCACCAGAATTTCTAAGTTCCCTCAGTAACCTTGGATGTATACCATCCGGCTCCATTGCTTTATCTACCTTTAGTTTAGCAAGTTCCTCATGTATACAATCTTTTGGAAATCAGTCTGGGTCTACCACACATCCAGCCCTATTTGTTTTCTGCAGTCCCGCTCCCAGTGCTTCAGCTGTGAATGTAGAACAGAAATATTTGTAAAGCAATTCAGCCTTATTTTTATCAGCTTCTACATATTCCTCCCCTTCACCTTTGAGTCTCACAATGCCACTTTTGCACTTCCTCCCATCACTAATATATTTAAAAAACCTCTCCATTTTACTGGCTGATATTTTTTTTCTTCCATTTGCATCTTTACTTTCCTGACTACTTGACCAGCCTCTCAAGTTTTCCAGATATTTTTGCCTGTCTTTCTGTGATCTTTTGTAGTTTATGAAAGCTAATCTCTTTTTCCTTACTTTCTCAGCTACTACTTTTGAGAACCAAAGTGGCTTTCTTTTCCTCTTACTTTTAATTTTCTTACAAAATGATTTGTTGCCCTTATAATAGCTCCTACTGCTTTCCTACTTCTTCCAGATGTTCCTATCCAGACAACTCCTCCATGATGTAATCTCCCATCTCAATAAAGAACAGTTAGCTTTTTATAAAGTCTAGAACCTTTGCTTTTGAATGAGTCCTCTCTACACCTGTCTTAATATTAAGCCACACCATGTGGTAATTACTGGATGCTAGATCACCCACTATATCATCAGAAGCACTTTTCCCATTTGTATGCATATAAATTTGTATGGCCCCCCATTCCACATGAGTTCCATTGTATGGCCCCATTCCACATGGGTTCCATTACTGACTGCTATAACAGTTCTCCTTGTAGAGAATCCAGGATCTCCCTACTTCTAGAACAGTGTTTCTTAACATGTGGTATGCGTACCCCAGGGGGTATGTGGCACCAGTGCTGTATGTCTCCCAACTTTCTTCTGCCATTGCATATCTCTTGCCTTCCTCATCTTCTCTCCCCAGCCTCCCTTTCCCTCCTCCCCCCCAGACCAGCAGTGACAGCTCACTGTGTGCTTTTAACTTCGTTTCACACAGCTGCTGCTAGTGTTAGTTTAGCCACAGTTCCATCAGGCAGCCTCCAATGAAAGAGTAAGTTGCATCATTGGAGGCAGACCGGCCTAGCAAAGGCCCCAAGGCTGCTTGATGAATCCGTGGCTAAACTAGCGCAAGCGGCAGATTTATGGGGATGTAAAAAGTATGCAGCTGCCACTAGGGTGAGGAGAGGTACTACTGGACAGGGAGAAGAGGTACTGCTGGACATGGTGAAGGGCCGTGGGAAGGGAGAAGGGTTACTGCTAGACATGGAGAAGAGAGGTGCTGCTGGACAAGGGGGAGGGAATAGGTGAAGAGGTGCTGCTGGATCTGGCAGAAAGTGAGGGGAAGGGAAAGGTGCAGCTGGACTAGAAGGAGAAGGGGAGGGAAAGGTGCTTCATGCTGGAGGGGAGGGTGGTATGGTGCAAGGGGTGAGAGCATATTAATTGTGAGTGAGGTTGGGGGAAGGAAGGAAGGAAAATTGTTGCAGGATGAGTGAGATTGATGAGAGAGAGAGACATGGACATGGTGTTGAGGAGAGGGAGAAATGAGGCATGGGGAGAGAACATTTGAGTGTGGCTGGGGAGAGATGAACTGGGGGCTGGGAAGGAGGGATGTCAAACTTGAGGACAGGGGCAAGGAGAAAGAGCACCACTACACCTCCTATTGTGAATCCAGAACAAGAGGTCTGCTATAGATCACTGGAAAGTAACTATATGCAGGGTCAGACTTGAGTTGGGGTGCCTATTGGCATGGCAAGGGGCAGGGGGAAGAACAGTCAAGTCTTCCCATGCTGTAGTTCACCCAGAAATTGATAGGTGTGTGTAGAAGTGGGGAGAGGAAGCCCCGCACCATCTCTCATAAAACTATCAGCCAGGAACAGTCCCAAGCTTGGGGCCTAGCCCTTTTTTTATTTTTAATCTTCAATCTTCCCGTTTGCTCTTACCTTTGCCTGCCATAGTGCTGTATAGTAACTGCTCACAAAAAGCTCCGTGAGTAGCCTAAGAGGTGCTATGCAGACAGACCCTAGGAAGTCCCTGAGATCAGAGGTTTGGGTTAGCTCAGAGTTGATCTGATGGCTGAAACTAGAGTGGCAAGCCATCTTTTTAAATGGTACTTGCCATGCGTTGCCACCCTGTAAGCACACCTATGAGTCTTTGGTTAAATATAAGTAAAAGCATGTAGTGTTACTGGCTTTGCTAATTTGTCTGTCATCTCACATGTCTCTTGTCTGCACTGTATGTCTCCCCTGTCCATGTCTCTTTTTCTTATACAGTTTTTGTATATCTGTATTCCTCTTGTACCTGCATATCCTCTTCCTTCTATGTTGTCCTGTATTCAGCAGTTTCTCAGAATGACTGGTATCCTTCACTTTAAATCATACTATGTCTCAGTATATGCATATATTCTATGGGACTGGTTGAAAGAAAATAGGATTCAGTTTAACTTATCTAGGGTGAAAGTACTGTCATTTTCTAGGACTCAGAAAAATAAATCCATTGACTTCATCCATATCGCTAAGACATAAATACTGTACCTATTTTTAAAATTATAAAGATCTTGAGAGTCTTCATAGATTCGGATCTTACTTTCTGTCCTCATATTCTACTGTTGGGGAAATGTTTGTTTAAACTTCATCTAATTCAATCAATTTAGAATCGGTTAAAAACTAAGGTGTTACAAATTTCTGGGCCTGCATTAGTCATTTCAAATTTAGACTACTGTAACATTCTATTAAAAAGGGCTTCACACTAGAGAAATCGGATGTTTGCAGCAAATGCAGAACATTGCCATTAAAATGACCACGACAGAAAAAAAAAAATTTGATCACATAACATTTCTTTCTGGCTGCCCACAGAACTCCACATAGTATACAAAATTCTGATATTAGTACATAAAATTCACTATTCAAGGCAATCACTTTTTTTGGTCTACATCATGATCTCTTAATTCATTGCATCAGAATCTGTTAGTTGTTCTGTCATTTCTTCCACATTGTTTAGATACCTTCTGAGATACTGTTTTGTATCACTGCTCCTGTGTTGCAAAATGGGCTATTTCTGCATCTGAAAACCTCTTTCCAGAAATTCAAACTATCTTTTCCAAAACGCTTTTGGTTAATGCTATGCCCTTGCATTAGGGGATGCAACACAGAGAGGAAAGGCCCTAGTGGGGCTAGTCACAAGCAGCCTGATTATAGGACTACTGGCTGGCCACCACTGCTGCTTTTGGGAGGGCCTGCAGGTAAGAGATACTAGCTCCACATGGGGAGGGGTCGATCATAGGCCAGATCTGTGCAGGGGAAGGGAGCTGTTGAGTCAGGAGCAGGATGGAAGGGAGAAGCCACAGAGGGGGTGGTTGAAGAGTGAGAGGGCAGACCCACAGAAGGAGGAGTGGGCCATTGGTGGTGGACTGCAATTGGTGAGGTGTGGGGAAGAGGGGACAAAAGGGGAGATAGAGGAAGGGACATGGTTGCTTGACAACAGGGTGAAGGGAAGAGGAATGGATGCCAGACTCATAAGTTGGGGGATGGGGGGGAGAGAATAACCTAGACCAGAAAGGGTGGGAAGGGAGGAAGAGATGTGAGCAAGAGAGGTGGTGGGGTGAGGGGACATGGATGCTGGACTTCTAAGTGGGGGTTGGGGGGAATGATATACAGAGCGACTCAGACCAGAAAGGGGTGGTGGGAAGATAGAGATGCTAGGCCACAGAGAGACGGAGACAAGGATGCCAGACCATGGATAGCAAGGGAGGGATGCAAGGTGCAAGTGAGAAGGGTGGGATGAGGTAACATGGATGCAGGACCCACAAGGGAAGTGAGGGATGGTACAGAGGAAGAGAGTGTGACCCCAATCATAAAGGGGGTGAGAAGGGAGGAAGAGATTCTTAGCCAGTGAAGAGAGGGAGAGATGTTACACACTGGGGGCCAGGGAGGAAATTCAGGGTGCGAGTGAGAGAGAGGTAGGAGTTAGAGGAAGACAAATGCAGTTGGAGTGAGAGAGGAAACAGAGGAGGCCTTGAGAAAGGAAAAGGCAGGAAGGAATTTCAGGCTTTAGGATGAGTGAATTCTATGCAAAACACTACAAATACAGTAAATTTTAGAATTTTGAAATAATATGCACAGAATTTTCAAATTTTTTTGCGCAGAATTCTGTGAAGGTTTTTGGGAGATCTGTGATGGCTCCAAGACATTTTTTTAATTATAAAAGTGATAGTGGACTCTCATCCACTATTATTATTTTGATTTTTTTTTAGTTTGGCTATCCAGGTAGTCTGGGGGCAGCGTCTGGGTGGGGCTAGTTAGTGGTGAAAGTCCATTAACTCCTTCCAGGTAAGTTATCCAGATACTGATCTAAATATCACTGGTGCCTGGATAAGTGCCAACATACCCAGATATAGCCCTGTGCTGAATATCCAAGAATAAAAAACTCAGGGCAGCTAGCATTTTGAAAATCACGGACCACTAGCAGCTATAAAAGCCAATCCAGTGGATTTGTTAATTTTGAACATTTGTGTACAGTACATATATTAATACCCAAGTATCTTCAAAGTGTTAGCCTCCTGCAAGGAATGTGCATATAGCAACCTTTAACAAAATCTAACCAGCCCAGTTTCTCTGGAAGGGCTTTATATCATCTTCTAATTCAAACAATATTGTAACGGGGGTCAGACAGCCCCTGAGGATTTTCATTGAGCAATGATTGATGTGAATACAGATAAAAACACAGGGGTGGTGAATTAGTCACAGCATTCACTTGTTCTATAACTGACCCTGTTAGCACAACCCAGCTTAGATCATTAGTCTTGAAACCACTGTGGAGTCAACCATTTCAAACACGATCCCAAGTGCTCTTTGCTTAAGCTTCTAGACTCCTGGGTTGCTTTGTTTTAATGTGTCTGTTTTCCTGTATAGCTTTTATACACACAGGGGTTTTTTCCCCCCTACAATGCAGGTCCTAAAATACCTAAGGTGGTACTGTATATCAAATACAAAATAAAACTTGGAAACATATATATAACCAGGCTGATTGCTCATATTTATTTAAGCTAAGGGCATCATTGCTTCTCTGGTTTAGTATTCACTGATGTATTTACTTTTAAGTGCTGGGGGGTCATAGTGGCGTCCAGCGCTAGCAGCAAGGCCGCATGTAGTGCCACACCCGAGTGCTACTGAGCACAGCCTTGGTCTAGGACATTGATCCAGCAGCATTCAATGATGTAAAAAAAAAAAAAAAAAAAAAAAGTGCTCTCATTTCCTTTCTTCTCTCCAGCCTTCTCTGTTCTTTCCCTGCTCTGAGTCAGTTTTCTTCCTGGGGGAAGATAATGTGAGGAGTGATAGCTTGGGATCAGAATAATTATGTAAGCTAGCCTGCATGAAAAACACAAATGCTAAAAGGCAGAAGCTGAACAGCACAGAATTACCAATAAACCGAGCTGCATTTTTCATTTACTACTCTCGCATATGTGCCTGCAGTCCTCAGAATTGGCTGACAAATGGTAAGATCAAGCAATGTTGCTGTAGGAAGCTACGATAATAATAATATTAAAAAAAGTTTAACAATCTTAGATTATGCATGGATCCCATTAACCATCTCTAACATGGGACAGAGAGAGATTCCCAAATGTGAACTATGAAAGTTTTTGCTTTAATGGCTCTAGGGTTTCAGAGTGAACCTATGGTTAAGTGCATTATCATATACAATATCTGGCAGCATACCATAATGTAGCAAGGAATCAGTAATTCAAACGAGAACTAAAGTGTGTCTACAGATCCTTCACCTAATGGATGCAAATGTCAAAACACCATTAGTTGTGGAGTAAATACAACAAATGAAACTTGGCAGAGGTGTCAGTTGTCATCCTTTACAGTATTCCAAAGCACATTGCTTCTGAATTAGACCTCAAAACACTGGACCGACATTCTGCATGAGTTTTTTTCCTAGCTTAGGAAAAACAGAGAAGAAGGATTTAGATGTGTTAGAAGCTAGTCAACATTCTAGGGAAAGGGGAGCCTATTCAGAAAAGACGGGCTCCATCTTCTCTAGGGTGGACCAGGAGACTGGCATTAACATTTTAAAAGGAGAAAGAGAAACTTTTACATTAGAACCTGGGGGGCGGGGGATCAACAGTTAATCCGGAGTATATGGTTTGGAGCAAGGTATCTTTGAAGGATACTATCAAAGCAGAGAGTTAGTGCATCCTGATAGAGAGTTGCAACAAAGGCAAAAATAAGCCAGGAGCTCTTAAGAAAAGAACAAAGATTGCATATTATCCCTGTCAACTGTTAAGCAGCTTGCAGATGCAAACATAAAATATACTTTGAAATGTCTGTATACAAGTGCTAAAAGTCACATAAAATATACTTTGAAATGTCTGTATACAAGTGCTAAAAGTCTAAAAAATAACCAAAGGAGCACTGTGATACCAGAGTACAAATTATATTATAATGATAGGATGGATCAAATTGTAGAGGGTATGGGTTGTGTTATATGTTAAGGAGTAGGGTTATCAGATTTTACTATTGTAAAATCCGGACCCATGGCCCCGCCCCAGGCCTGCCCAGTTCCATCCAGCCCAAGTCACGCCCCATTACACCCCAGCCCCCCTCAACCTGTTCTCGTGCTCAGAGCTGCATCAGGAGGGCATCTGCACATACGCAAGTGTGATGTGATGACATCACATGCATGCATGCATGCATATGACATCACCATGCTGCATCCACGCATGCACAGATGCCCTCCTGACGCAGTCCCGAGCTGGAAGCTTTTCAAAACCCAAAGTGCTGGGTTTTGAAAACCCATCCAGATGCCTAGACATATCCTCTAAAAAGAGGACATATCCGGGTAAATCCGGATGTCTAGTAACTCTATTAAGGAGGGAACTGAGTCAAATAGAATACTACTACTACTACTATTAATTATTTCTATAGCGTTACCAGACACATGCAGCACTGCACAGAGTCACAAAGAAGAAGAAAACAGTCCCGGCTCGAAAAAGCTTGCAATCTAAACAGCCAAGACAGATAAACAGGATGTAATGGATAAAGTTAAGGGGAATTCATCAGGAAATAGCAACCTGGAGTCCTTATGGATATAAATTCCAGGAGTGGAAAAGAATGTGGTAGGTCTGTACCACTATCTGCTGGCCAGAGTGAACAGACAGATGATGAAATGTTAACAGAAATGAGAGCATCTAATAAAGTTGGCACTACTATAAAATAACAGGCAATTTAAATTACCACAGGAATGATACAATATGTTATAAAAGTGAAGTACTGCTACAATCTTTAATAAACAGGAAAAGCAATAACCTCAGCACCCAATACCCATAAATAATATTTGAATGGGTTACCTCAGTACAATCATCAGTTCAACAGCATTTCCATATAAAGCAAACAAGTAGCAAAAAAAAAAAGAAAAAAAAAATCAAATAAATTTTCAAAATTGAAGTTAGTGGAGAAAATAAAGGCTGCAAGACTGCAATACAATATGCTAAAAAATCTTTCTATACTACTCATTTCTAGATCATAACAGCTTTTAACACATTTAGATCTTTGAAATCTACAGGAGCTAACTCAGTTAATCAAGATTTATTTTTCCCTTCTGCATCTGATCTTGCTATTTCACAGAAAAGAAAGTCAAGATCAGAAATCAGTTTACTCCAGATTTACAAAGAGTAGTAAATATGTCACTACCTTTACTTCGTCCAGATCTAGCTATATGAGGTGATTTTAGAAAAGAAATAAAGACCATACTCTTCAAGAAAACTCTGAAAAAAGAAATAAAGCCAACTACTCCAAACAATTAATCTTACCCATTTCTTACTCTCTTTGAAAATGACCAAATTTTTTTTTCTTTGTAAGTTCTTGTTGTAATACATCTTGGATAATTCTTTTGTAATCCGCCTTGAACTGCAAGGTAATGGCAGAATAGAAATCCCTAATGTAATGCAATGTAATCTGGAATTGTTTTACTTTAGTTGAAGGATAGAGTTTACTCCTTGCTGAATAGATACTCTTCTTATCCTTGTTTGCTAGAAGGCTGTCCTTCATATCTTATGAAAAATCCTGCTTCATCCCTGTTAAAATGTGTCTTTTTGAATATTTTAGAAAAAGGACAATATCCCTTTAATTTGGGTGGTATTGTTCTGATACTTATCCTTAAGAAAGAAATTCAGGACCCTAGTCTCCCTTATAATTATAGACCAGTAGTTGGCAGTCCTTTCTTAGCTAAACTTTCTGTGGGCTATAGTTACTGATCAACTGACTTCACATCACTATTCATGTCTAATCCCTAGACAATTTAGATTTAGGGCTCACCATAGCACAGAATCAGCTTTAATTACTTAGTATCTGATGCCACAACTTTTCCAGCTAATGGTCAGCCTCTCATTTTGTTAGTTTGATCTTACTGTGGCATTCTATTTCTTATTTTTTTTGCATTGTGACCCAGTTTGAACCTTCTTCGGTTGGGATTCAGTGGAATACAAGAACTGTATATCTTCACTGAAGTACTACTCAGCTTTCAACCACTGGGGTTATTTTTCTAAACTGCATTTAGATCTAACATGCTTAACGTGGGAAAAAATGGACTAATAGGATGCATTAAATTGATTAGAATTAGTTTTGCCATTTGTGCATACAAGTCACATTGTATTTATTTTACTGGGGGACAGGGTAAGTCAGTCAGAGAATGAACATGGAAACGCAATTCAGATTGTGCGCCAACATTTGTATGCGCTTCTTGAATGATGCCAATTTAACATGACAGCCCTTTAGGCTTCCTAAATAGAAGGTGGTAAGGACTCTCTAGAGGTGAGCCCAGCTGAGCTTTTGAAGACTTGAAGTCTGACTAAGCCATGAACCATCCAATACTATCATGGATGCTACAGAACTTCCTGCAGGACCAGTTTTTGACTATCATCAACTAAGAACATGATGTGTTTATGTGGAACATCTGGTGATGGCTAACCTGTCTTCTCTGTCAGTTTGGAAGATTGCTCTTCCGGAGGCTGTTATAGGGGGCAACACTGTCCAGGGATTCAAGACAAAGTTAGACAAGTTCCTGCTGAACCAGAACGTACGCAGGTAGGGATGGTCTCAGTTAGGGCACTGGTCTTTGACCTAGGGGCCGCCACAGGAGCAGACTGCTGGGCACGATGGACCACTGGTCTGACCCAGCAGTGGCAATTCTTATGTTCTACATTAATCTGCCATTTGGAAACTCAGTCTTCCAATTTCCTAAGGTCTTCCTGCAATTTTTCACAATCTGCATGCATTTTAACAACTTTGAATAGTTTAGTGTCATCTGCAAATGTAATCACCTCACTCATTGTTCCAATTTTCAGATCATTTATAAATAAGTTAAATAGCACCAGTCCCAGTATGGAATCTTGCAGAACTTAACTATTTACCCTATTCTCTGTTTTTTGTCTGATAACCAATTCCTAATCCATTACTGAACATTGCCTCCTATCCCTCGACTCTTTTAATTTTCTCAGGAGCCTTTCATCTAGTTGCAGTCTCTCAAATGGGCCATGTGGAGGCACTCTCAATAACTGTCCCCTTCTCTTTTTAGGTTGCATCCCAATGAGGCACAGATTACAGAGGAAGAAATATGATGCTGTATGTCATGTTTCATTTCTGGCCACCATACCAACATATCCAACAAGGTAGACAGCATTTCATCAATTTTGGGGTGTCCCATAGGACCTGCACTATGAACCCAATGCATCTAGTCTCTACATTGAGTTCTGGGGATAGCTATAACTAAGCCTGCCTCCCTTTTCACACATAGAATGTCTTTCTGTATAGTGACATGTAAAAGGGTATGAGCTGGTATATGCTATCGGAGGTGTTTTGCTCTAACATTCTCAGATTGGAAAGCTTAGGGTCATTTTTCTGCAGTTATGAAATAGGCTGGTAGTACTACATGATCATAATCTATGGAACATGCAGCAATGTCAGCTATATACCAGGGATATATGGGACCTACATGGCATGCCTATTTGGCAGTTCCTCCTTAGCTAATAACAGTGCACATAAATTACAGGAATACCTCTGACCCTCCCATGTCCAACCCCTTTTTAGACTGATGTGCAAAATTTCTATATAGATCACGGCACTTAAAATATGTGCACGTGTTTTAATTGATACCAAATAGTGCCAGAGGGTTGTGTTCGTGAGGAGCTAGCTAAAATAAAAGTAGACAAAGCGATGGGGCCAGATGGTGTACATCCGGTGCTGAAGGAACTTAGGGAAGTTCTGGTAGCTCCGCTAACTGACCTTTTCAACAAGTCTCTAGAGTCAGGAGTGGTACCAAAGGACTGGAGTAGGGCGTATGTGGTCCCTCTCTACAAAAGTGGAAGTAAGGAAGAAGTAAGGCCGGTAAGTCTGACTTCTGTGGTAAGCAAATTAATGGAAACACTTTTAAAATAGAGAATGGTCAAGTTTCTGTAATCCTGTGGATTACAGGACTGGAGGCAACATGGATTCACTAGAGGTAGGTCTTGTCAGACAAATCTGATCAATTTCTTTGACTTGGTGACCAGAGAATTGGATAGAGGATGTGCGCTAGATGTGGTGTATTTAGATTTTAGCAAAGCCTTTGAGTGTTCCATATAGACATCTAATAAATAAACTGAGTGCCCTCGGGATGGGTCTCAAAGTGATGGACTGGGTCAATAACTGGTTGAGTGGAAGGCGACAGAGGGTAGTAATCAATGGAGATCGCTCTGAGGAAAGGGATGTTACCAGTGGTGTGCCTCAAAGTTCTGTTCTTGGGCCAGTTGTTTTTTTTAACATTTTTATAAGTGATATTACTAAAGGGCTATCAGCTAGGAATTGCCTCTTTGTTGAAGATACCAAAATCTGCAATAGAGTAGACACCACAGATGATGTGAATAACATTTAGAAATACCTAGTGAAGCTTAAAGAATGGTCTGAAATTTGGCAGTTAAAATTTAATGCTAAGAAATGCAAGGTCATGCATTTGGGCTGCAAAAACCCAAGGAAACAGTACAGTTTAGGGGGTGAAGAACTTATGTGCATGACAGAAGAACAGAAGGGACTTGGGTGTGATTGTATGTGATGATCTTAAGGTGGCCAAACAGGTTGAAAAGGTGACTGTGAAAGCTAGAAGGATGCTAGGTTGCACAGGGAGAGGTATGGCAGTAGGAAAAAGGAGGTATTGATGGCCCTGTATAAGACTTTGGTGAGACCTCATTTAGAATATTGTGTACAATTCTGGAGGCTGCACCTTCAAAAAGATATAAAGGATGGAGTCGGTCCAGAGGAAGGCTGCTAATATGGTATGTGGTCTTCATGACAAGGCGTATAGGAACAGACTTAAAGATCTCAATCTGCCTTCGGAGGAGAGATATGAAAGAGTCTAGTCTCTTTCATTTGAAAGGAAACTCTGCAATGAGACGGCATAGGATGAAGTTAAGAGATGATAGGTTCCGGTGTAATCTAAGGAAATACTTTTTACAAAAAGGGTGGTAGATGCATGGAACAATCTCCCAGAAGAGGTGGTGGAGACAGAAACTGTGTCTGAATTCAAAAGGGCCTGCGATAGGCACGTCATATCTCTCGGAGAAAGAAAGAAATAATGGTTACTGCGGATGGGCAGACTAGATGGGTCATTTGACCTTTATCTGCCATCATGTTTCAGGTTTTATTATTAGCACCCAATTATCAGCCCTAATTGTTTTTTTATACATTTAAATTGTTCACAGAAATTGGGCATGCAACCAAATTGCTGTATGCAATTTTTAGTGCTGCTTACAGAATTAGGCCAACTATGTATTAAAAATGAGTACATTAAGACTTAACCAGGCACCTTGGTATATAGCAGGGGTAGGGAACTCTGGTCCTCGAGAGCCGTATTCCAGTTGGATTTTCAGGATTTCCCCAATGAATATGCATGAGATCTATTTGCATGCACTGCTTTCAATGCATATTCATTGGGGAAATCCTGAAAACCTGACTGGAATATGGCTCTCAAGGACCGGAGTTCCCTACCCCTGGTATATAGTCTCTTCATGTTCAGTCCTAGTCTCCAGACAACAGGGTCTGAAACAAAAATTTTCCTGATCTATCTCTCTCTCACTCTCTTTCTCTGACAGGGGTTATTACACTGGACAATTCTATCAGTGTCCATTTTGACCCTTTCAAGTTCCACACTCCACTCAATCAACACAACCATTTCTCTGTTCCTCAGAGAATAGTTTCTGTTCAACCATTTCAGAGCATGACAATTAGCAAGAGCTGGCAGAGATATACATATAGCATTCTCTAGTACTGAATTAGCTAACCTCCCCAGTCAATGGGAAACACTGCTGTGCAACGCAAACCACCTCATGCTGGGTATAGCTAACTCCATGTTCATTCAGCATTCAGAGGCAGGAGAAAACAAAGCAGTAAGATTCATCATAGCCCTTTATGTTTAAGCTGAGCTGTAGTTCTCCATCACCATTCCGACTGGCAGAGATGATATATTAGTACTGGGTTTTCAATTGCAAGGAGTAGGCAGGTTCGGCAGTACTCTCAGGAAACCTGCCTGCTCATCATATTTGATGCGCCACCTTCACCAGCAAGAATGTAGGTGGAGAACTCCCAAGCATCTGAGAAGGAATGATGATTACATCCTAAAGCGTATTGTGTTTTTATCTCTTCGCAGAAAATTTAAATTTTCAAATACAATTGCAAATCTTTCTGGAGTTAAATATTTTTGTCAGGGATATTGAGGAAGAGTTAACAGGATTTAAAACAGACAAAACATTATAGAAGAGAAAGAATAAGTACTGAGTACTTTGTACTGAGTACTTTGAACTAAGTTTTCAGTGCTAACTACAGAGTTATGCACTTGGGTATATATATCTGAGGAAGCAGGAGAAAATGGAGGCTAAAATATTGTTGTGGCCCAATCATGAGAAAAACTTTGGGGTAATCACATCTGATCTCAAAGTAGCAAAACAGTGTGATAAATAAGATGATCAAAGCCAGGGGGTTATAGGCATGTATCCAGCTCACATCCGAAACTGACAGCTGTGCTGCAAGTTGCAGCAGAGGTTAAGGAAAGAGAAGGTAGACCCAGCAAAAAAAAAGAAATGGAGATTGATGCTAGATCTAGGAAGGAGGGGGCAGGGAAGGATCAATGCTTGACATGACATGGCCAGGGAACAGAAGGGGAAATGATCAACATGGGGAGCTTAGGGAAGGGAATAAGAGGTCAATGTCTGTTTTTTAGTGTCATTTGAGTTAATAGCTAAATTTAGTGCATGATGAAAGCAAGGTTAGGGCATCGATTGATGGGTTCGTTTTAAAATTAATGACCCCGTTGTAATACTAATGAGGTTGTTTGCATGGCAGAGCCAGAGAATATATGAACTTGGGAAAAAGCACATGGTGAGCCTCTGTGTAAATCGGGTCAGCAAATTAGGTCACTGCTAAACCAGTCAAACTGGTATAGTAATGATCGTTACACAATCGGAGAGTTTAGTGCATCTGGACCTTAATTCTGTTGCAAAGCAGCAAGAAAGAGACTATGAGAACTATACAATTGGTAGTGCTGGTTTCACTCAGGTGGATGGCTTGTTTGTTCCACCTTGTTCCTATTGACATTGATTTGTGTAACTGTAATCATTGCAGAGCAGAATAGAATTGGCTTTGTCAACTGCTTTGGTACGAACTGAGGAGCTACAGCATAGCCCAGTGATACAAGGGGCGAAATCTGAAAAATGTAGATGCCTTTTACAGAACTCATGATTAGAGGAGCATAACCCATTGGTTCAAGACTGATATGCCTTTCTACTAGAAAAAAAGATTATCGAGGTAAGAACCTAATCTTCCCTTAAGAGAAACATGGGGAAAACCACTACTTATCTCTAGGACGGATAACATGGAATCTTGTTATTCTTTGGGATTCTGACAGATACTTGGATTGGCCTCCATTGGAAGCAGGATACTGGGCCAAATCGAACATCAGTCTGACCCGGTATTGTTATGTTCTAATTGCTTTTACCACATACAATGAATTCTGAAGTTTGTGACGAGTGAAAAAATAATTTCCCCTATTTGTTTTAAGATCTTCTCAACCCAGTCCTCACAGCACATACAACCAGTCAGGTTTTCAGGATAGTCACACTGAATAGGCATGGCATAGATCTGTTTTCACTGCTTCTTTGGTTTGGAAATTCATCTTATACATATTCATTGTGGCTATCCTGAAAACCTGACTTACCTAGTCTTTGTATTTTTGAAAAAGTAAACAATCAATTAGGCATTTATTTGTTCTACTCCTTTCCTTGTGAGAGTTATTTTGTCACCTCTTATTCTCCTCCTCTGCATCTTTTCTCATTTCACTATATATTTTTTTGAGATGTGGCAACCTGTACTCAAAGTACAGTCACACCATGGAACAATACAGAAGCAATATAATATTCTTTGTTTCATTGTCGACTTTGTCCTGTTAAACCAGGAGTAGGCAATTCTGGTCCTCGAGAGCTAGAGCCAGGTCAGGTTTTCACCCTGAGGTTGTGGGTTCAATCCCACGCTGCTCCTTGTGACCCTGGGCAAGTCACTTAATCCCCACATTGCCCCAGGTACATTAGATAGATTGTGAGCCCACCGGGACAGACAGGGAAAAATGCTTGAGTACCTGAATAAATGCATGTAAACCGTTCTGAGCTCCCCTGGGAGAACGATATAGAAAATTGAAAATAAATGAGAGCAAAAAATGAGATATCCACAATGAATATGTATGAGATGGATTTGTATGCACTGCCTCCTTGAGATGCAAATTTATCTCATGCATATTTATTGTGGATATCCTGAAAACCTGACCTGGCTCCGGATCTCGAGGACCAGAATTGCCTACCCCTGTGTTAAACCATATCCATCTATGTATTCAATAATTTTGTCCTTTATAGTAGCTTCTACCATTTTGCAGGTAGTAATACTATAAAACATTCGAGACTGGATGGGTGGCTTGTTTATTGGGGGGGGGGGGAATCTGTGGAGTGGTTTGTAGGGAATTGAGCTTCTGGTGATAGGGGTGTATTATCTTTGTGAATCTATTATTGGGGGAAGGAGGGGAGGGAGTTGCTTTTCCCTGTTGCTAGGATTTCCTATAGGATGTTAGGGGGGAAGGGGGGAAGAGGGGAGGGATGATTTCTGGACTTATTGTTGCTATTGTACATCATTGTACAATTCTGAGTATGTCATTATTTGCATATTCATTCTTTGCTGGTGTTCAATCTGTGGCCGTTGTGGGCCCTTGTATTTTGAAAAATTGAATAAACATTTATATAACAACAACAAAAAAACATTCAAGACCAAATATATCCTTTATTTAAATGTCAATCAGGCTCATTAAGTCTTTACTTTTCCAGATCACCCCTGCAACACTTTTCCTTTTGTAAAAACTAAAGGAAAAAATATATATATTCAGACTCTGTCCTCTACAAGTGTCTTCTTATCCCATGATCATCTTATGACTACCTCAATCTTTATTTGAATGCAACTCAAAATGTTGAGTTTTTGCCTTTATAGAAAACTTTTTAATTCTCTTTTTGTATTTCTTTATTTATACCCCGCCTTTCCCAAGGTGGGTCACAGTAAAGTACATACACAAACAAAATCACATACAACAAATCAAACATCAATATAACATAGTAATAATAATGTATTTGGTTTCCTTATCAATGCTTTCCTCTATCAAGTTTGCTAGTGACTTTGCTGTTTTCTGTTTTCTCTCTTATGGATCCTTTTTTCATTTTTTAAAATTTGTTCTTGGCTATAAATAGCCTCTCTCACCTCACCTTTTAACTGTGCCGTCGTTTGGTCTTTGTTCCACTATTTCTAATACAAGAGGGTATTTTTAACCAATACTACCAAAATGCCTTATATAAACCATTACTATAAACTCCAATGCCTATCTGTATCTCAATATATTTCTTAAATAAAGTTTTAAAGTTAATAATTTAAACATATAAAATGGAACTTGTAAGAATGGGACATACTGTACATATTTATGATATACAGTTCCTCCTAGGTTTGTTCTTCCTGAAGACACAGTTTGAAACCCAGTTTTGAGTTAGAGGGCAGCTAGTTGATTGATTGAACAAATCTCCATTGACAATGTTTGAGGCATATAGGACCTGATATCTTGAGAACCGGGAAATTGAATGTTATGAGAGTGGAAAAACAGAAAGATAAGTACAACATAAAAGTTTTCCTCACCCTCACTGCAAATACAACAATAATATCTGTTTAATAAATTACTAACAATTATAATAATTTTTATTGAATAAAGGCAGGAGAGGGAACAGTATTGTGCAATGATGGTTCCTTGATAAACGAGATCTTTAAATCTGCTTCAGATGTGACTGTAGTGGAGGTAAATGAGCACAATATACACAATTTATTAAACTATTAACTTTAAAACTTTATTTAAGAACTATATTGAGACTCAGATAAGGCATTGGAGTTTATAGTTATGAGAATTTGAATGCTAAGTGTATAAGTTTTCCCACAATTTTTGTAAAGTGATATAAACCATTACCAAAATTGTCCTTATTTTATCACGTCTCCCTTTTGAAAATGAAATGCTAGCACAGTAGGATTCCTTAGTCTCCTCCCTACAGTTATTAGGTCAAATTTGATCATGTTATGAGCACTATTACCAAGTGGCCCCAACATCCTTACCTAATCTAATCTAATGCATGGCTTTATATACTGAGACATCAGTCCAAGAAAGCTCGACTTGGTTTACAATAATTAACTTAACAAAATAAAAACCATAAATAAGTTCTGCATTCTACTAAGGAATAGGCCTAAAACAGTTGTCAGTTTCTGAACCATATCTGTTAACATACATGGAAATGTTAGTGCCCAGTTTATAGAATTGCCCTTCACAAGGGCAATTCTGTAAATTGGCACCTATTTGGATCCTATTCTATAAAGAAAAGTGGCTTGTGTGATTGTGGCTTTCCTGTAAATTAATGGCATTCCTTTTTTCCCATTTTTAATGGGGAGCTATATTAGGTTTAGTTCTTAGTAGAATGCAGGCCATAGTACAAGAGGTAATGGTGTTGGGTCTGCTGGGAAACAGTGATCATAACATGCTTACATTTGAGTTATCTGGAGTGACGTTAGTAAAGAAATCTACAGTAGCAGTATTTAATTTTCAAAAGGGAGACTATGATAAAATGAGGAAATTGGTTAAAAAGAAGCTAAAAGGATCGGCGGCTAAGGTTAGGACTTTAAATCAGGCATGGACATTATGTCAAAATACCATAATGGAAGCCCAGACTAGATGTATTCCATGTATTAACAAAAGTGGAAAGAAGAGAAAATGAGAGCCAACATAGTTAAAAGGTAAAGTGAAAGAGGCTTTCAGAGCCAAAAGAACATCCTTCAAAGAATGGAAAAAGGATATGAATAAAGAAAATAAGATGCAACATAGGGACTGGCTAGTTAGATGCAAAGCATTCATATAGAAGGCTAAAAAATATGAAGAGAAACTTGCCAAAAAGGCAAAAACTCATAGTAACAACTTTTTCAGATACATCAAAAACAGAAAGCCTATGAGATAATCCATGGGACTGCTGGATCATCAACCAGCAAAAGGGGCACTTAGGAAGGATAAGGCCATAGAGGAGAAACTGAATGAATTCTTTGCTTCGGTCTTTACGGAAGAATATGTAAGCATGGGTGACTATTTGGAGGAACTGAAAGAAATCTGTTAACTTGGAAGATGTACTGAACCAAATCAACAAGTTAGAGAATAATAAATCACCTGGACCGGAAGGTATACAACCCAGGATACCGAAAGAACTCAAAACATGAAATTGCTGATTGGCTGTTAGTGATCTGTAACCTATCACTAAATTCATCTATAGAACCTGAAGACTGAAGGGTGGCTAATGTTACACCGATTTTTAAAAAGGATTCCAGGGGTGATCTGAAAACTTACAGACCAGTGAGCCTGACTTTAGTGCCAAGAAAAATAGTTGAAATCATTATAAAAAACAGGTACACAAACATGGACTAATAGAACAAAGGTTGTTTGCATGGGTTCAGCCGAGGGAGATCTTGCCTCACCAATTTTCTTGACTTCTTTGAAGGTGTGAATAAACATGTGGATAAAAGTGAGCCGGTTGATGTAGTGTATCTAGATTTTCAGAAAGCATTCAACAAAGTTCCTCATGAAAGGCTCCTCAGAAAATTAAAGTCATGGGATAGGAGACAATATTTTGCTGTGGACAAGAAACAGAAACATGATGGCAGATAAAGGCCAAATGGGCCTTGAGCATGCGCAAATGCTCAAGACCCAGTCCAGCCCAGCCCAGGCAAGAGGGAGGATCTCCAACGCACCGCCCAGCCCAGCCCAGCCAAGAGGGAGGATCTTCAGGCACTGGCACATCCTGTGCGTTGGTGCTGGTGCCAAATCGGGGTAAGGGATGTTATTTCGGTGCTCGGGGGGGATGTAGGATTGCATGAGAGGAGGGGTGACACGAGCGGGGGGGGGGGATGCCGGATCGTGGGGGGGAGGGTTATGTAGCAGCGCCAACGGCCTCGGGGGGCAATGGAGCAGCGCCGGTGGCCTCGGGGGGGGGGGGGGGGAGGAGGAGGTGGACCGTATCAAGCGAATTTCCCTTACTTCCTATGGGGAAACGTGCATTGATATACGAGCAATTTGGTTTTTGAGCATACTTCTGGAACAAATTATGCTCATAAACCAAGGTTCCACTGTATTTTCTCTAAGAGTCCTTCACAGGCATAGGTGGGTCCCCTCCTAAAAAAACAAAATGAATGTGAACCACCATAAGAGCAGAAAGTAATTAGGCAGATCTGAAAATAGTATGAAACTGAGTTTGGAGGGTAAGATGTTAGTCTCTCATGTTAAGATTGGGACAACAATGCTGTCTGTGGCTGGCGCCAAGCTCTGGAATGTGCTGCCTGGTATTCTGCGATTCTGTGATGAGACATTGAACTTTTAAGAAAATGTTGAAAAAATAATTATTTGTCAATGCCTTCCTGTGCTAATGATATTCTCTGTTAATGCCTTCCTGTCCTGTAAATGATTTTATGAGATCTTGTGATTCCATCTTGTAGGATGAATTTAAAGAAGATTTTGATAATGATACCGTTTGTTAATGTCTTCCTGCATTTGTCTTATTGAAACATGTTTAGCATTTGTGAATTATGTATGCATGTGATTTTGTAAACTGTATAGTTATTAAGTGGTATATAAATTTTTAAATAAATAAATTTAGTACAATGAATTACTGCAAATGTATACGGCCTGATTGTCTTGCCTGTTGTGTTCTGCTTCTGTGTGTTGTAGATAGGCTGCCTTCTGTTTATTGATAATTGGTATTTTCTATATGTAGAATAGGTTCACTCTTTTGAATCTATGTATGTCCCTATGTGATATAGCTAGCCCCCTTTATTTATTGAAACTATGTATGTTCCCTTCTAACCTGTCCTGAGCTTTCTGGTAGGACGGGATATAAATCAAAATAAATAAAGAGTTACACCATTGTGTACTGGCCAGAAATAAGTAAAATAGTCTGGGTTAAGCTCATTAAAATAATGACAGAACAGATTTCACATTTCAGTGGTACATATTTCATTGTAGTAGCATTTGACATCCATCGTTATATATGTGATGAGGTGCCATTTTAACATCCTATTCAAAATATTTCTAACAACTCCAGTAATTAAGCTTCTGCTGTTTGATACTAATCAATGCTGACACATTCTAAAAACCTCTAATGTATGCACTCTCTAGTCTAGATACTTTCTGGCCTTCAGCCTGGCAGTCACATTTGAATAAAGGATATATTTGGTCTTGAATATTTTTTAATATTTCTACCTACAAACATTCCAAGTTAGGTCTAGTAGAACCCACAGTTACAGAGCCTTATATAATTATTAAAAAATGGGAATTCTGATACCCAACTGTATTTGTGAAAAGTCATTAAACATGTCTTTTTAAAATTTCTGTTCCGATCCTGAGATGCTCTTTGGTTTCATTTTTCTGACTTCAGTAATATCACAAGTGATTCATTTATTTCAGGTTTGCCCTGGATTTCCCAGGAGGTTTTGCCATTTTCATTTATCATGGAGCCTGGAAAGCTGAAGGAATCCACCTGCCACCATGGCTTTGACCTTTGCACTGATCCTTGAAAAGAACCTGCTGCTACTGTTTTTCATTACAGCTCCTGAGCTAAACTGTGTTCTATACCAAAGATATGTACTGCTTGTGCTTCCAGGGATATGCGAATCAACAATGGTTCAGATTTTTCACTGTCAACTGATAGGAAAGATGAGGTAAAAAGGATTACTACAAACTAGACCCTTTTTCCTTTATGAAATCCATTTTCAATGTTAACTATAGTATGCAATAGCAGGAAAGGTGGGCAATTTGAAGCTCTGTGAATTCAATTTAACTTAATAAAAGAGCTGCTAACAGGTCAATATTTAGCAAGTGGCAGTCAACATTTTTTTAAACACTGGCTGCCATGTCTTTTTTTTTAATATCTGGCTGTTCAGCACTTTTATACAGGCTGGCACTGAAAACAATATATGTATCTGAAAATAAACCAGGATACATATATTTTTTGTCTGAAAAATAATCGGGTCTCAGTTTATATTTGAACATGGGCAATTTTTTTTCTCTTCCCCTAGCAGTGATAACATTTCTCTCCTTAACCTCCTTCTCAGGGCTGATGGCACAAAAAGCATAGTGCTTGGCTGACCTGCAAGCTCTTGCCCCCTTCAAGACTTATGAAGTTTGAGTAAGAAGTCTCAGAGGAGGCAGGAGCTAGGAGGCCTTGAGTGCTAGGGAGGTAAAATTCCTAGATGTCATAAATGACTTTCTTGGAGCAACCAGAAATCGACAAGAGGGGGTGCTATTTTAGATGTGGTCCTTAGTGAAATGCAAGACATAGTACAGGAGTTAACTGTGTTGCGTCCACTGGGAAACAGTGACCATAACGTGACCAAATTTGAGCTGATACTGGGAGTAACATTGCAAAACAAATCTACTGTAGGGGCATTTAATTTTTCAAAGGGCAACTATGATAAAATGAGGAAAATGGTTAAAAAGAAGCTAAAAGGATCAGTTGCAAAGATTAGGACTGTAAACCAGGCGTGGATGTTATTTAAAAATACCATTGTGGAAGCCCAGGCCAGATGTATTCCACGTATCAGCAAAGGTGGAAAGAAGAGGAAATGAGAGCCAGAGTGGTTAAAAGGTGAAGTGAAAGAGGCTATTAGAGCCAAAAAAACATCCTTTAAAGAATGGAAAAAGGATCCGAATGAAGAAAATAAGAAGAAACACAAGCACTGGCAAGTTAGATGCAAAGCACTGATAAAGACAGCTAAGAAAGAAAATGAAGAGAAACTTGCAAAAGAGGCAAAAACTCATAGCAATTTTTTAAGGTACATCAGAAGCAGAAAACCTGTGAGGGAATCTGTGGGGCCGTTGGATGATCAAGGAGCAAAAGGGGCACTCAGGGAGGATAAGGCCGTAGCGGAAAGACTGAATGAATTCTTTGCTTCGGTCTTTACGTAAGAAGATGTAAGAGATCTGGAAACACTCGAACATTAGAGCCTAAAAACTTATCATTTATATGACGAAAATACAAGCGAAGAATAAATTCCCTCTATTACTCTCCAAGGCTAGAGTTAACAGCATGGTAGTTCTTTGGGTGACAACCTCAAGGGAATTTTCCAGAAATGAAGACAAATTCATTTCCACTGCTTTATCTAGCGGAATTTCTGTAGGAGTTGATTCCCCTTATGGCGACTTTATATTCAAATAGTAAGCTCTAACAATTGGAGGTAAATTTTCTGATGGAATGGTTAAAGTTTCACGGAAATATTTTCTAGCCATCTCAATTGGTGATATAATAGGGCACTTTGGAAAATTCAAAAGTCTTAAGTTATTTTTCCTCAGTTGATTTTCTCCATCTTATGAGAAACATAAGATCTCTCTTTAACCAATTCCATTTGCACCTTCTTTACTTCACTCAAATTATTCCCTTGTTCCTCCAACTTTTCACTCAAATTAATTAGAAGTACCCCCCTGTTGTTCCACCTTGGATAAGACAGTTCCATAGTCTGTTTTAGTAGTAGAAAGACTCAATTTAAGGTTGGAGTCCATGACTGATATGGCCTGCCACAACGCCTCCATATCTATTTTCTCTGGTTTCTTCATCTTCCCAAAGCTGATAACATTCCCTCCCGAAGCACCTCTCACCTCCTCCTCTCTACTGCAGGGAGATTTCTGATGATTCCCATCTCCATCTTCTTCCGAAGAGTTCAGTAGAGATGTCCCTCCTGTACTGGGGTCGAGCTCTCCCTCTCGGGGCTGCCGGACTCCAGACATTCCCTGCACTGGAGTACTTCCGGGTTGGGGAGGAACCAGCCTAAGCTCAGGGCTTAATGAAGCCCGGCTCACTGAGCTGATGTCGCCCGAGGATTCTGGGTTCCCCCCTGAAGTAGTTCGGGTCACTTCACCCGAACGAGCAAAGATGCTCGTAAGCGTCATCTGGACCAGCCGTTGAGGGGAGTCTACTGCTGGAGGGACAAGGCGGGGAACATCCTTTCTCTTCCTTATATCACTGCCGGGAAAGAGAATCACAACGAGGCTCCAGGTGAGACGAGCAGCACAGCTCGTTCAGGCATCCGCTCCTGACGCCATCTTGATCCCCTCCAGTGCCTCACCAATTTTCTTGACTTCTTTGAAGGTGTGAATAAACATGTGGATAAAGGTGAGCCAGTTGATATAGCGCATCTAGATTTTCAGAAAGCTTTTGATAAAGTTCTTTATGAGAGGCTCCTGAGAAAATTAAAGTGTCATGGGATAGGTGGCAAAGTTCAGTTATGGATTAGGAATTGGTAATTGGATATAAAACAGAGGGTAGGGTTAAATTACATTACATTAGATTTTTATTCCGCCATTGCCTTCTGGTTCAAGGTGGATTACAAAAAACGTGTTACAAGAAGAAGATATCTGGTAATTTCTAGAGGAGATAAAGAGTAGATGAGGTTGCTTTGGGGAATTGGGAAGGTATTGGGAAGTGGTAAGGAGCTAGAGTAAACAGTGGAGTGCCACAGAGGTCTGTACTAGGACTGATGCTATTTAACTTATTTATAAAGGATCTGGAAATTGGAACAAGTGAGGTGATTAAATTTTAAGATGACATAAAACTTTTCAAAGTTGTTAAAATGCATGCGGATTGTGAAAAATTGCAGGCGGACCTTAGGAAATTGGAAGACTGGGTGTCCAAATGGCAGATGAAATTTAATGTGGACAAATGCAAAGTGATGCACATTGGGAAGAATAACCTGAATCACAGTTAGCGGATGCTAGGGTCCACCTTGGAGGTTAGCGCCTAAGAAAAAGATCTGGGTATCATCATAAACAATACGAAGAAACCTTCCGCCCAATGTGCGATGCCGGCAGCCAAAAAAGCAAACAGGATGCTAGGAATTATTATTAATAATAATAATAACTTTATTCTTGTATACCGCCATACCCAGGGAGTTCTAGGCGGTTAACAATGGTTAACAAGACTAAGAATGTTATAATGCCCCTGTATTGCTCCATGGTGTGACCTCATCTGGAGTATTCCGTTCAATTCTGGTCTCCTTATCTAAAGAAAGATATAGTGGCTAGAAAAGGTTCAAAGAAGAGTGACCAAGATGGTAAAGGGGATGGAACTCCTCTTGTATGAGGAAAGACGGCTGAGGGGAGATATGATTTATGTCTACAAAATCCTGACTGGAGTAGAACGGGTACAAGTGGATCGATTTTTCACTCTGTCAAAAATTACAAAGACTAGGAGACACTCGAAGTTACAGGGAAATAATTTTAAAACCAATAGGAGGAAATTTTTTTCACTCAGAGAATAGTTAAACTCTGGAACGCATTGCCAGGGGATGTGGTAAGAGCGGATAGCGTAGCTGGTTTTAAGGAGAGTTTGGACAAGTTACTGGAGGAAAAGTCCATAGTCTGTTATTGAGAAAGACATGGGGGAAGCCACTGCTTGCCCTGGATCATGGAATATTGCCACTCCTTGGATTTTGGCCAGGTATTAGTGACCTGGAGTAGCCCCTGGGCTACTGGGCTTGATGGACCATTGGTCTGACCCAGTAAGGCTATTCTTATGAGAATGTGTGGATGCTCAAGGCCCTGCACTGGCCAATCGCCATACTTTTTGTATCAGCATGAGCCATGAGAGGGAGGTAAGAGGTTAAGGAGACAAATGCCAGTCACCAAGGGGGAGGGGAAGGAAAGGAAGAGAATTGATGCTCACCAAGGGGTTGGGGGGAAGAACAGAAATGCTGAAATATAAACACTTGGTTTATATTTGAGTTAACATTTCCCCCTTTTTTAGGAGAGAAATGTTCTCTGTTGATATTTGGATGGATTTATATTCAAGTATATACAGTAGTTGAAACCCCCCATGGGGGTGGGTTTCTGAAAGCTTGAAAATAAGTGCTTATGAACAGTAAATTTAAAGCCAAGTTATCTGTTTGTGTTAAAAACTAAAAAGGAGTTTCTGTCTGCCATTTATTGGACTGCAAGATAATTGTACCCAATTCATAAGTTATATGGTTGAGTGTGGAGAGGGGAGGGTAACTCCATATGCAAATTATACACTGAGGGATGAACATTCAGACACTTGGGTGAAATGTTATGCATTTGAAGAGATTATTGAATGGGAATATGAACTGAGCAGAGCTGAATCAGAATAGGGGAAGTGGAAATCCACTCTCCATGAGTTCAAAGGAGGGAAAAAATAGTGGGAAGGCAAGCCTACGGAGATAGAAATTGATTCTGAAGAGTTGGAATCTATGAGTTTGTATTGCATAGAGTCATATCTGTGCATTAAACTCATTGGGAAGGTAGCTCCCTAGATGGGAAACTGTCGCTGACTGATACAGAGCTCTTTTTAGAACTGGTATGCTGTATACCAGCAGAGATGTACCACTAGGGGAAACTTTTTGAAGAAATGAATCAGCAGCTCTTGGGAGCAGAGAGTTCAGGGCAGAAGACAAGCAGCCCTTGGGAGCTAGGTTCAAAGGCAAGGAACCTTTGGGAGCAGCTCAGGGCAGAAGAAAAGGGCCTGTGGCGGTACTATGGTGCTTGAGGTCCAAGAAGAGCAAAGGCAGCCCTCTAGAGAGAGCCCTGTTACTGCTGGTCATGGAGCCTTGTTGAGGGCTGGTAACCGGGACCCCAGTAGGGAGCTACCCCAGAGGCTACTCTTGAAGGAGGGGAATGCTCCTGGAGTGCACTTTGGCACTAATAGCCCAATGGAGGCACCAGTGACCCAACATGGGAAAAGGCTCCCTGTAGACTAGTGGTGGAGGTGGAGAGCTCTTGGGAGGGCCAGGTCCCTCAGAGCTAAAGAAGGCTGCCATAGGGGCAGACCCACCAGCCAGGAAGGACAGCATCCACCTATCCCTAAAGAGCTTTCACAGATTGGGCGAGAACCTGGGGACTGGGCCAGGGTGGATTGGGAAAAGAAGGAGCTAAGCACACAGCCACACCCACCTAGTAACTAAGCTAAGAAACCTGGGAGGGGTCTACAACTACAGTGTTGGCAGTCAGAACTGAGGGGTAAAAAGTTTTTTTGGGAAATGCTGAATTTGAACTGAGAGTTAAAGGTCCAAGAGACTATAAACAAAAAGCTTGAATATCATATAAACACTGTTGAATTATCTGCACTAGTTTTGGTTTACATGTGGAAGCATTGGAATTGTAAAAAGTTATTCCTGACAATTTGTTTATTGATTAGGCCTATGTACATAGTGGAAATAAATCAGCTTAAATTTATTAGCCAACATTGTTCACAGAAATTTGTTGGGTTTTTTTTTCCTGTGGGGAGAAGAGGGTGAACCCATCCGCTAATACTTCTTTTGGGGGATTCTAGCCAGTTAGCACCACGGACCCAGAGCCGCCCTGAAAGGGATGTTACATAAACTATACAGGTGTTGGCTGGCTGGTGCTGCATATCACAGGTGCTTGGATAGGTAAACTGAATAACACTATTAACTGGTACAGTGGTGTGTGACATTGTTAATTTAAATCTCAGGCCAGTGTTTTAATACATATGGTGAATGCCAACTTATGTGTAGTCAGTGGGGCTGAATATACACATATAAGTGTTCTTATAGAATACTAGTAGAAACTGGCACTGGTATGTCTAAATGTAGGCCAAGGCTGCAGATACACAAAACCAGACCCAGAACAAATAATCTTGCCCCCATATGCTTTATGACAGACCATAGACTACTTTAGTAGCCATCCTCTGGACCAAATCCATCCTTTTTATGTCTTTTTGAAGGTGCAATCTCCAGAATTATACACACTATTCTACATAGGGTCTCACCAGTCTTATACAGTGGTATCAATACATCCTTTTTCCCACTGGCCATTCCTCTCCCTATGCACTCAATCATTCTTCCAGGTTTTGCCGTCGCCTTTTCAAATCTGTTCGGTTAAGATCATCCCATACCATCACACAGAAGTCCTCCTTCTCTTTTGTGCACAAAAGTTCTTCATCCCTACACTGTACTGTTTCCTAAGGATTTTGCAGCTCAAATGTATGATCTTGCATTTCTTAGCTTTAAATCTCAGCTACCAAATTCTGGACCATTTTTCAAGCTTCACTAGATCCTTCCTCATGTTCTCCATACCATCAGGAGTGTCTATTGCAGATTTTGGTATCATTTGCAAAGATAATTAAATGTTGTCTAATATATAGTATGATGACTAAAAAGTATGTAAAATTTCTAATTGAAATTCAAAGCAGTTGCTGAGAAAAAGGCAAAAAACTGTGTGTGTGTGGGGGAGTTACCTTTTTTTTTTTTTTTTTGCCTCACCAGTATGGTAGAGTTATATATTCGCCAGTGAACTTATAACTGCATTTAAAAATTAACCATGTTTCGTTCTTTTCTTGTACTTCCACTGATTGACTGAAATTTTTAGCTCACATCTTCTCAGTGGTGGCTTGGTACGTTTATATTCAAGCAGATTAAGTATTTCCTTGCCTCCAGTGGACTTACAATATTCTGTTTGCCAGAGACAACTGGGCAGTAATCTCTGTGACCTTTTGACTTGGAAAGTCTGCATTTTCCAGGAAAAAACTAATGCCGATTCTTCTGCCTAGTAACAGGAGTAAGGAGGAGACACTTTGGGAGGAAACTGAGGAAACTATAAATAACCAGTCCACTCTAAACAAGAGCTTAAAAAAAGAGCTTACCTAATATAGAGTGCTCTACAAAACTCTTCAGTGATTAAATACTTATAAATCACTATTCAAACCACCTTTTTAAGCAAACCAGAGGATAGGAAAAGCCTTAGAAAAATTAAACGGTCTTTCCAAACTCCCTCTTTCAGTCATTGGCATAAAAACCTCCTATCTGGTGCTTTTTTGTATATATTTTTCCTTAAACTTATTTTTGGCAATAGCAAGTGCTACAGTTCTTTACTATTTACTTTAAACTCATCTTAAAAGTTTTTCACATCAAACACTGAAGAATTCAAATGCGAAAAAAATCTCACAATGTCACAATCAGATAGCACTTTAACCAATTTGTGTTGTCATTTTCACTTCACTTGCCCAAGAGATCATTTGAGATTTTCATTCAAACAGTTCTATTCATCCCAACGCTGTATTTCACGGCCTCTATCACTGCTGCATCAGGGAAATTACTTCTTCAAAATGACCCCGACTAGAGAATTCATCCCAAATTGCTATTTTTCAGACTTGTTCATAGAAACACCCACCTAATCAACCATTAGCTTCCATCTTTTATTCATACAACTGACGAGGCAGCTCAATCCAGTCACTTCATAGCCCGAGATAATTGGCTGCTCCTATAACTTCCACAATTCAACCAACTTGGTGCAAAGATCAAACCCAGGTCAACAAGATATACTGGCACAAACAAATACATAAATATAAACTAATGCACAAAGAAAAGCGCAAAACCTACTACTCCCAGCTGGTAGGTGACCACTCACCAAAATATCCCTAGCCACCCCCCCCTCAAATGAGCCCCCTCCCGTCAACAATCTTGCCCTGGATCAGTAGCATGGAATGTTGCTACTCTGAATTTTTGCCAGGTACTAGTGACCTGGATTGGCCACCGTGAGACCGGGCTACTGGGCAAAATGGACCTTTGGTCTGACCCAGTAAGGCTATTCTTATGTTCTTATGACTACTTCTGTTTAAAGATCCAGTTGCTCTGTAAAAAGATCAGCCCCTACGCACCAGAGAACAACCCATGTGCAATCTCTCCTCAGAATTACATGGCAGACCTAATCAGGGGAACGTTTGCCCCTCCAGACAGGAACCTGTTTCAGAAGCTCTTTGCCAAATATGTACATAGATGATGCCCATTAGACACCTGCCCACCTAAGATCATTTGACTCAGTCCACCAACCTTTCAGGGCTTACTTTTCAACTAGACTCAAACAATGTTTAACATCGGCATATTCCCAGAGAACAAAAAAAAATATTATAATAACACCCATTACTAAGAACAAGGAGGAACCAATTTCTTCCGTCCCTAATTACTGACCTATTGCCTCCATCCCTTTCTTTGTGAAACTACTAGAAGGATTAGTGTACCACCAACTGCTCAACTACCTACAGTCTGGCTTTCGGCCACTATTCAGCAAAGAGACATTTCTAACTTAACTAATGAATGACATCCACCAACATTTCAGCAGAGGACAGTGCTCTTATACTACAATTCGACCTAAACAGCACCTTTGACTTAGTAGACCATCACATACTTCTTTCATGCCTGGAGACTATTGGCATCACAGTTCCTGTCCTGAATTGTTTCAGGGGTTTCCTAATAAGCCACTCATACCAAGTCTTCCGCTCTCTCCCCTGTCTGGACCACTCCCTGCGGAGTTCCACAAGGTTCTCCACTGTCCCCAATTCTGTTTAACATATACTTAATGTTTGCTAGGAAACCACTTAGCCTCATCGGAATTGCTACAGTTACGCCGATGACATCATGGTCCTCATCCTAATAACTACTCTGCCTTCAAAAGAATTAGAGAATGACACGGGGACAAATTTGTCCCTGCAGGAACTCAATCCTGTCCTCATGAGTTTTGTCACTGTCCTTACTCCATTCCTGTAGCTCTGCCTTAACCACACAAGCCTCGGACACTTATGATTTTAAAGTGCTTGAGGCTTGTGCAGATGAGGACAGAGCATGCAGGAATGGGGCAAGGACAGGAAAAGAACTCACGGGGATGGAGAAAAATTTGTCCCGTGTCATTCTCTAAAAAGAGTCAAAGCAAATTGAAGAGGTTATCCATACAATGGAAGACTAGATTATGAAAAACAAAAACTAAACCCTGAAAAAAACAGTTCTCTCTTGCAAGCACCTCAAACCTCAATGAGGAAAATATCACGATCGGGGGTAATACCCTTCCGCTTCAGCCTACTATCAAAATCCTAGGAGTGACTAGACCAAAAGATGACCAAGGAAAGCCAAATTGTTGCTGTAGTTCGCAAATGCTTTGCAGCACTCTGGAAACTATGATCCATCTGTTCCTACTTTAACACCTTTCCCTTCCAAATCCTATGCCAAACCCTGATCCTCAGCATGCTAGACTACTGCAACCTCATCGACATCTCATGCCCCAAGAAACACTACAACAGACTTTGAACAATTCAACACACAGCTGTGCACCTTATCTTCGACCTAAGGAAAACTGACCATGTCACACCTTACTACAAAGCAACTACACTGGCTCCTGATCGAGGTCCGCTCATTATTCAAACAGGGCTGCTTCATATATAAGGCCCTTTATGGCCTCCTACAAAACTACATGACAGAAGTATTTGAGTTTACCTCCCTGACCTGCCTTTTGCGCTCCAACTCCATTTTTGCCTACCCCTCTTTACAAGGATAATTACATCCCTCCAGCCACCAATGAAAAACAATCTATTCAAAAGCTGTTCAAAAAAATCCCTCATAGTCCCACATGGTCCATGCAGTCTGCTCAACAAGGTGGCTAGAGCTGTGCCTGCCACTCTGTGTGGGCCCCAACCACCCCTACTTAAACACTGGTTTTCACATCTCCACCATGCCAACCATATGGGTAGTCACACATATAATGAAAGAGGGAATTTGGAAGGATCGTTTGATTTTTCCATATGAGTCCTGTACAATTGCTGAGGCTATGGTTTACTTAAAGAGATGGTTTGAATAGTGATTTATAAGTATTTAATCATGGGAGAGTTTCTTAGAGCTCTCTATAGTAGGTAAGCTTTTTTTTTTTGAGCTTTTGTTTGGTGTAGTTTGATTCAACCTACTACGCACTACTAAATTTTGGTTCTATAAATAACCAGCCCAGTAGGGAGGGTACTGCCTTTGGTTCACATCCCCAGTCACTGCACCATCATACAAGAGGACCAGGGTATGGCTCAGAGCAGGAGTAGACTGAAGTGTAATAAGGCTCCTGAGTAATAAGGCTCAGGGGAACTAATCTCCCATCTAACAGAAAGCACTGGTCCTAACTGAATCAAATAAAATAAGCTACAACTATTAAATCTTACCAGGCAAAATGCTCCTTCACTTAACACACTCAGGGTAATTCCACTGCAATTAAAAAAAAAAATGAAAATCACATACTACCCGAATCTGAACTATGGCTATGTGATGCTGGGTTCTATGTTATGAGTCACTGCATAGGAAAAGGATCTAGGTGTCATTGTTGAGGATGTGCGGCAGCTGCTAAGAAAGCAAATAGAATGTTAGGAATTATCAGGAAAGGAATGGAAAAAAGATGAAACTGTTATAATGCCCTTGTATCGCACTATGGTACAGCCGCAACTTGAATACTGTGTGATGATCTGGTCACCGTATCTCAAAAAAGATATAGCGAGATTAGAAAAGGTACAGAGAAGGGCAACATTTGGAATGACTTCCATATGAGGAGTGGCTAAAGTGGCTAGGGCTCTTCAGCTTGGAGAAGAGACGGCTCAGGGGTGATATGATAGAGGTCTATAAAATACTAGTGAAGTGGAAAGGGTAGATGTGAATTGCTTGTTCGCTCTTTCCAAAAATACTAGGACTAGGGGGCATGCGATGAAACTACTAAGTAGTAGATTTAAAACAAACTGGAGAAAATATTTCTTCACACAACGTGTAACTAAACTCTGGAATTCATTGCTGGAGAATGTGGTGAAATCAGTTGGCTTAGTGGTATTTAAAAAAGGCTTGGATAATTTCCTGAAAGAGAAGTCCATAGGCCATTATTGAGATGGCTTGGGGAAGTCCACTGTTTATTCGTAGGATAAGCAGCATACAATTTGTTTTTACTTGGGATCTAGCTAGGTACTTGGGACCTGGGTTGGCTACTGTTGGAAACAGGATTTTAGGCTTGATGGACTTTCGGTCTGTCCCAGTATGGCAATTCTTATGTTCTTAGCCTTTGTAGTAACATACACCCCAGAGATGGAGAAACTGAAAGATCTTACATAGCCAGTGCACACTGAAAATAAATATTTCCTGTTCCACAATGATTAGCTTTACACCAACTAATCTAAAGCAAAAAAAAGAACAAGTTTCTAATGATTCAGAAAGAAAATGGCACACATCCCTGCCTTATATCACACTGCAAACTATCCCCCTCTTTTATCAAACTGTGCTAGAGGTTTTTAGTGTAGGCCAGTGAGGTAAGTTATCCAATGTTCATTGGAATTCTATGATTGTTGGAGCATTTACTCTACCAGTCCACGCTAAAAACCTCTAGTGCAGCCTGATAAAAGGGATCATATATCAGCACATCTCACAGAACCATGTGTAAATAGATTTAACATAATAGGATCTTGTTCATAGTCCTATTCAACACAGGAAATGTGAAAGGATGCTATATTGGGGTACCTGGACATATATTAAAGGCAAGAATAAAGATGCAAAATTACACATAAGAGAAGAGAGCACAATACTCCCTCCATGAAGGAAAATTTTGGTGAACAAAACTATTGAATCCATTATCTTATAACACCACTAAAAGAGCAATTCAGAACAAGCCAAGAGGATGCAAACTAAAAAAACACCATGAGCATCTTCTCTCACATCAGGCTGCTCTATGGGGTAAAGACCTAGAACTCCTATTGCCCACCACTTATGAGGTATTCAGGAAACGCCTCAAAACCCACCTATTTCTGAAATACCTAGACAGCTGACCCACTTCCCTCTTTCCCCTCTCTTGCCCTTTCTCCCCATTGTTCCCACATCCCTTAAGTTAATTCAACTTGTACGTCAACTCAACTTGTATTCCACTAATCTTTTGTAAACCACATAGAACTTAACGGTATTGCGGTATATAAACTGTTATTATTATTATTAAGTTAAAATGATCCACTGTTCAACAAGGTGGCCAGAGCTGTGCCTGCCACTCGGTG
Organism: Geotrypetes seraphini; assembly: GCF_902459505.1. NCBI lineage: Eukaryota > Metazoa > Chordata > Amphibia > Gymnophiona > Dermophiidae > Geotrypetes > Geotrypetes seraphini. Next base: position 447,769,011 of record NC_047085.1, on the reverse strand, counting down.
TAGGCCCAGACACACACAAACACTGGTTTTCACATCTGCATCATGCCAACCATATAGGCAACCACACATATAATCTTCAAGTATTGCTGACAGTATTCAACTTACCAGTGAATGTCTTCCTCTCCCTCACTGATCTGCGCAGCACCCTCACTCGTAGCAGGTGACAAAGTGATCTATAACACTGAAGATGATGAAGCTTCACCTGTCTTTTGCAATTTGTGGGACACAGACAAATGATTGAACTGATAAACTTTTTTTTAACTAACTACCAAAAGAAATAAGCCTACCATCTCACTCTAACATATTAAATCCCTGCTAGCTTTCCCTTGTTATTGCAACATATTTTGATTCACTAGGATTTTCTGCCAGAGCCATTTTTTGACCTGAGCAGTTTATTCTGTTTGGATCAAAGGAAGGGAATATTAACTCCCAAAATATATGTATTATTAATACAATAAAATCACATTATATTTTGTTAACATTTATTTCTTTAATAGTTATACATTTCAATGAAAAATATTCTAGTCAGGATTTACAAAGGAGACACATTATGTTGGCCTTGCAATCATTTAGGATGACTGTAGTTTCAAAAGCAAGGTGATCAATATCAAAAAGCCATGGGCAAATGAAGATGGAGTGGGGGAGGGGGATCTGTCATGATTTATTGGGCATTCCCCAAAAAACAGACAGGTCTTCTCTAGCCTACTTCTCATGTTATCAAAATTCACAGTAGAAAACCAAAACGTGGTGGGAATAGGGTTCAAATAATTGGTTTGGGATCATTAAACCTAGTAGTCATTTGCAATAGAGTGCAAACAGAATAAGGTAGAATAGGGTATAGAAATTGTGTGGACCAGAAACCCCTACAGCGCTCTTACTAAATTTATGAGAAAATGACAAAAGGTTTGGGACGACTTCCCTATGAGGAGAGGCTAAAGTGGCTAGGAGAAGAGCTTGGAGCTTGGAGAAGAGACAGCTCAGGGGTAATATGATAGAGGTCTATAAAATACTGAGTGGAGTGGAAAGGGTAAATGTGAATTGCTTCTTCACTCTTTCCAAAAATACTAGGACTATGGGGCATGCGATAAAGCTACTAAGTAGTAGATTTAAAACAAACCAGAGAAAAATTTTCTTTACATAATATGTAAATAAACTCTGAAATTCGTTGTGAAGAATGTGGTGAAATCAGCTTAGTGGGGTTTAAAAAAGTTTTGGATAATTTGCTAAAAGGGAAGTCCATCGGTCACTATTGAGATGGCTTGGGGAAATCCACTGCTTATTCCTAGGATAAGCAGCATAAAATCTGTTTTACTACTTGGGATCTAGCTGGGTACTTGGGACCTGGGTTGGCCACTGTTGGAAACAAGATTCTGGGCTTGATGGATCTTTGGTCTGTCCCAGTATGGCAATTCTTATGTTCTTATTTCTGGGACACTGAAGTCTGTCTAGGAGGTGCAACAAATGAGCACTGTAACCATACAGAGATTAAGTTCTTACCTTGCTAATATGTTTTCTAGTGGATAGGTGTGTCATTCTGAAAAAAATTGGTAATATCCCAGTGCTTGTGAGCTGTGCAGAAGGAATCTGCTCCAGCTTTTGAATCCCTCTCCTTCACTAGAGGGCTCTGCTGCCCCCCTTCAGTTATTACCAAAGCAGGATATAGTCCCATACAGAAACAAGTGTGAAGGAAACTCCCCAAGCTCCTCTTTTCTGCTCTGAAATTATAAACATGTTAAACATTGCCTCTGAACAATCAAAACCAACATGCCAAACAGAAACCTTTATGGAGCTCAAATAATACCCCAATGTGTTATAGCAATAGATTCTTCTTCATACACTTAAGATCTGACTGACATCCAAATTTCAGGTTTGGATACAAACTTTCTGCTTGTGACAGTAGGCAGGCACAGGGGATAACTGACAGGGGAGGATCACCAGAACGACACACCTATCTACTAGAAAAGATAACAGCAAGGTAAGAACCTAATCTCTTTTTCTAGTGCAATAAGAGTGTCATTCTGGATGGAAGGGACATACAAAAGCAGTTCCAGAAATCTAGGGCAGGACCATTGCACTGGCCAGTAACACCAAGGACCATGGCCACTATATCCATTCTGTAAAACTTGGAGAATGTATGTGGAGTAGACCAAGTCGCTGCTCTACAAATCTCCTCAGGGGAGACCACCTGAGCTTCCGCCCACAAAGAAGCCACACTTAGTGGAATGTGCCTTCACAGAGACTGGTGACTTTTCCACAGGCAATATATGCTGCCAAAATTGCTCTCCAGATCCATATGAAGAGTGTGGCCTTAAGAGGTTTGAGCACCATGTCTAGCCTCACTAGTGAACACAAAAAGATGGTTAGACAGACTGAACTTTTTGGTGACCTCAAGATATCGGAGTACTCTTCTCACATCCAACTTTTTCAGAACCTGGGCCTTCTTGGAATCTGTGGACTGGAATGCCAGCAATCTGACTTCCTGATTGACATGGAAAGCCAAAACAACTTTCAGCAAAAAGGATGGAATTGTATGTAAAGAAACTCTTGCCTCTGTGAATTTGAGAAAAGGCTCTCTGCAAGAAAGAGCCTGTAGTTCAGAGATTTCTCGCTGAGGTAATGGCCACAAGAAAAAACATGTCTGAACATCAGATCCATCAAGGATGTTTCCTTCAGTGGCTCATTTGGAGCTTGGCTGAGGTCCTGCAAAACCATGTTAAGATTCCATGAAGGGAACAGGAGTTTTACTGGGGGAGGGGGCCTGAGATGCATTGCCCCATTTAGGAATCTGGCTATGTCTGGATAAGCTTTTTGGTCTTGAACCCTGAAACAAGAGAGTCCTGCCACCTGAACTTCAAGAGATGTCACTAAGTCACTTGTCAAGGCCAGTCTGGAGGAAGGTTAACAACACAGAGATTGGAGTAGAGAAAGGCTCCTCTTTCCTTAATGCACCAGTGCTGGAAGGTTTTGCAGGCTTTAGCATAGGCAGAGACCGTTGTCAACTTCTTGGATCTGAGCAGAATAGTAATGACTATCTCCGAGTATCCTTCGTGCGCTAACACCATGCGCTCAATAGCCATGTCATAAAAGCAAATTATCCGGATCTTCTATGACCACTGGACTGAGACAAAGTCTAGCTGTATTGATAGTCTGAGACTTGTGCCTGTCTAAAGACACACTAGATCTGCATACCATGGTCTGCATGGCCAATCTGGAGCCACAAGAATGACTGTTCCCCAATGGCTTGCAATCATGTGGAGGATTTGTCCCATCATGGGCCACAAACATGTACAAAAGTTTGTTCTTCGGCCACATCTGGACTAGAGTGTCTAGACCTGCACTTCCGAGTTTGGACCTTCAACTGAAGAATCTGTCCACCTTGTTTGTTGCTATCACCATGAGATTGAACGTTGGGCGACTCCAGTGATGAACAATGGCTTGGAAGGCTGCTGTAGACAGAGTCCACTTGCGGAGATCCAGTGTATCTGTTGAAGAAATCAGATTGAACATTGTCCACTCCTGCTACATGTGCCAAAGAGAGCCTGAAGATGAAGCTTCACCCAACTGAACATTAAACGAGCTTCCAGACTCAGCTGTGCACTCCCTGGTGATTAACATATGACACCACTGTAGCATTGTCTGAGAAGAATTGGACAGCTTGTCCCTCCGGACTCTTCTGCAACACCAGTCGAATGGCTTGACGTTCTAATCTGTTGATCGACCACTTCCTTTGGGAGGCCAACCAATGCCCCTGTATTGGGTGTCAATTGCAGTGAGCCCCCCCCTCCCTCCTCCGCCAAACAGGCTGCTATCTGCTGTCACAATTACCCAGGAGTCTATTCAGAGGGGCAAGCCCTTAATGCCTGTGGGCAGAGCCACCAGTCAAAACTGGCTTGGTCTTCCTTGTGCATGTTAGAGGCACCTGCAGGGAGTCTGACTGAGGTGACCACTGTGTGAAATGAAAATACTAATATATTTTCTAATGGTGTTAATTGTTGCAAGATAATGCAAAAGTGTGAACACATCAAAGAATATAACACTTACATATAATACATCTAATCAAGTAGGATAAAGAAGAAGCAGAGAAACTTCAACTAAAGACACTAATGGAGGTTAAAATACAAATTCCAGTAGAGGGAATTTGCCTAACACAATGTGCATATAGAAGTAAGAAACACTTGCTGAGTCAGGAGAAAGGAGGTGGGCATTATCAGGACAATATTTGTTACCGAATACAATGCCTGTAAAGTGAACATTGAATTAGAGGTGTCAGCAGAACTAACCATAAGGACTATTGTTCAAGAAGCTAATCTAAGCACATCACGTGAAGGTCGAGCATGTGAGGTGAGGGGAGGAGTGAGTGCCCAAATATGGGTAATGGTAAATAAAGTCAGGGGTCTGGGGAATAATGGTAATTGGAGAAGTAATTAGGGGTGGAGAGACTGCAAGAGGCAGAGAAAGTATCTGATAGGTTGTGAACTGTCTTTGCTCTATCCAATGAGCAGACAGGCAGGAGGAACTAAAAGATATGAACTAACAATATATTGTGTGATCATGTAAATTTCTCTGTGCCTACCTTGCCAATTTTTGTGCAGATTGGACACCCTTTATCCCAAAAAGCAAATAAACTAAATTGCGATACTTTACCCAAAGTCTCTGCAGAGTCTTTCTCTACTGTGGGCGGTGCTTTTCTCAGTCACCAAGATAGCAACATGTTCTGGAGAGAATGCATATGAGCCTTTGCCCAGGGAACCACGTCTATCATGGACATCATGAAGCCTAGCACTTAGAGGTAGTGCCACATGGATGCAGCTGGTTTGGCCAGCAAGCTTGTTATCTGAGTGCAAAGCTTCTGTCTATATGCCTCTGGTAGATAGACACAGCTGTCTGCCATGATGAAAAAGATCCCCAGGGTACACAGGGATTGTGATGGCATCAGTTGGCTTTTTTGGAAATTTACTATCCAACCCAGGCTCTGCAGGACCTGGACCACGTGAGACACAGCTTCCTCTCCTTCTGAGAAAGATGGTGCTCTGATCAGCCAGTCATCCAGGTATGGGTAAACCTGCAAGCCCATCTTGCGCAGATGGGAAGCTACCAACACTATCACCTTGGTGAATGTACAAGGTGCTGTCGCCAGTCCAAATGGAAAAACTGAGAACTGGTAATGGTTTTCCAAGACATGAAACCTCAGAAACTTTCTGTGGTCTGGAAATATAGGAATGTGCAGATAGACCTCTGTCAAATCCAGATAGACCAGAAATTTTCCCCAGCACTACTGTCGCTATGACTGATCGTACTGTCTCTATGCGAAAGTGTGGAACTTTCAGCGCTGCACTGATGTGCGTAAGATCCAGAATGTTTTTCCAATCATCTGAGCCTTTCTTGGGCATGACGAAGTATATTGAGTATCTGCCCGAGCATGAATCTTCGGGCGGCACAAATGCTATGGCTTGAATATCTAACAGCCTTTGAACTGTAGCTCGATTTCTCTGGTCACCCCACCAGTCCATCAAGGGCTGGGCGAATTCGAGTTTGTAGCCATTCTGAATGTTCTCCAGTACCCAACGATCTAATGAGATCTGTGTCCAGGCCTCCGCATGGTCAGAACCATTCCCCTACATTCAGCTCCAGACCAGACATCATTGTGCTTTCTTGGAGGCTGTAACGGAACGAAAACCGGAGGCTTGGTTTCTCCTGGGATCTGCAAATCTCTGTCTGGATCCCTGGAAGGATCTCAAAGAAAGCTCTTCTGGAGACCTGCAGAAAGTGCCTAGAGCCACAAAAATTAGATTGCCTGGAGCCTCTAGAGCATATTAATTGGGGAAATCCTGAAAACCCGACTGGATTGCGACCCTCGAGGAGGGATTTTGACACCCCTGCTCTAGAGGATTGTTGTCTGCTATCAGGTTGAGATTTCGGGTGAGGATCTGTCACACTGGTCAGGATATCGTCCAGCCCCTTTCTGAACAATATTTTCCCCTTGAAAGGAAGTCTGCTGAGGGTAACCTTAGAGATGGAATCTGCCACCCATTGCCTGATCTAGATAATTTTGCAGGTTGAGATTGAATGTTATAGAGAGCATTGGCTATATAATCCACTCCAGGCTTGCCTTCCACCAGCTCAAGACTGCAACCTGGTATGACAGGCATGTGTCAGAAAGGAAGCTGCTGCAGCTGTTTGATACTCAAGGTCAGCGCTTTGAATTTTCTTTTAAGAATCACATCCACTCTGCTATTCTGCATATCCTTTAATACCATGCCTGCCTCACTTGGTAGGGTTGTATATTTGGTTATCTCAGCCCAAGGAATCTACCTTGGGCTGAGTAAACAGCTGCTGGCACTCCTGTGCCATCAGATACAACTGAGCCATTGTCTTGGCTACTTTAAGGGATCCTTCATTAGCATCCCAATGCTCCGTAACTAATACATTGATATCAGGATGCCAAGGAAATGAAAACAACTGGGCTCTCACTCTGCTAATTATAGAGCAGGAAACAGAGGGAACCTGCTGGGAGTCCAAGTTTAACTCCTGCAAAGAATCAGCGATAAGATCTAACAGAGCTGAAGGTCTGAACAGTCGGCAGACAATTGGGTCATCCCCTTGATCAAGGGCCACCATGGTATCCAGTGCTCACACACCTGTTTGCGACCCTGCATCTCCCGACAGGGAGGGCTCACTCTGACAGTAAGGGCACAGCAATAGATCCTTCATCCTCTGAGTCTCCCTCAGAAAGGCACACCAGATCCTATCCAGCCTTTGAAATTGAGGCAGATGTACTCTAGGAGTCCCAGCCGTCTCATGCGCCACCTGGTGTGCTGCCATACACCACTTGGAGATTTCGGCCTTCCTGAAAGGCTCTCCACATTGACAAATTGACAAATTTCAGAGAAAAAACCATGTTAGGCAGTGCTGAGTCTCCTTTAGATGCATGGCAGAAGGACAGTCCTGAGCCACAAATTTTGGGCAATCCAGGCATGGATTTGCAGTAGAAGAGTCCAAGGATTTCATCCTAACCAGTTTTAGATGCTAGAAAAATGAAGTTTTGGAAGTCCAGGTAACTTTTTTTTATTTTTAAAAGATTGCTAAAAACCCAAGATGGCCACCGTTAAGCTTTTCACACCTAAAATCGCTAAAAAACCACAAACTAACCCCCCCCCCCAAGTCTTCATCTTTATTTACCAAGAAGAAATAAAACAGCTGTCTTTTTATGACCTACCCTAAGTTTCAGCATACAGGACAATTCTTTCAAATTATTTTACAAACCAGGACCATAAGATTTTTTTTAGAAAAGGGTTAAAAATGTGTATTTATGGAAAATGCCATTTTCTAATATCATACTTTCTATAACACTTTACCTTGATAAATCATCTTGTAAAATATAGTCATAGCACAATGACTTCAACTGTAATAAGAAAATATTTTTAAATGTTTAACATGGTAGTCATGATCATTAACTAATGGAAGATTAGGTTCTTACCTGCAATAATCTTCTTTCTGGTAGTCCCTGGAGGATTCTGTACACAAGGTGTCCAAATCCATTCCTGCGATCCAGGACTTGCAGAAATCCATACTTTTCTTACCATGTATTCCTCCAACTACTGAGAGAGACAAAGCCCCCTTCAGTTACATCAAAAAGCCAAGCAACCATGCTGGAACAAGGCAACAACAAAGGAGGAGGCATGGGGAAATTCCCTGAAACATAAGTATGGTCTGTTTTGTTCTGTAAGATACAACATAATTAATAAACAGCCAACAGGCAACACAGAAAACAATTAGGAACAATGTAGAACCTGCTGTGCGCAATGAGCACCCATTGGAAACCTGCCATCGGCAACTATTGTACTCGCATAAGAGTGAAATTACCCCACAGGGTCCATCTGCTGGCTGAAGATACTTTGGCCTGTAAGGAGACAAAAACAGAAGCAAAAAAGGCAGGCAATTCATAAAAACTGCCTATACTGAGAGGGTGGGTCATATAGAATCCTCCAGGGACTACCAGAAAGAAGATGATCGAAGGTAAGAACCTAATCTTCCATACTGGTACGTCCCTTCCGGATTCTATACACAAGGTGACGTACCAAAGCAATGGCATCATCTATGGAGGGACAGAAGAGCCTGCCCTCAACACTGAGGTCCCAAATGCAGCATCAGAATGAGCTGCCACATCCACTCTGTAAAATCTGGTAAAGGTATGACGAGAAGACCAAGTAGTTGCCCTGCAAATTTTGTCTGGAGGAACTGCTTGAGCTTCCACCCATGATGCAGCAACACTTCTAGTCAAGTGGGCCTTGAGAGAAACTGGCGGCTGCTTGCCGCTGGTGATGTAAGTTGACAAAATGGCCACACATATCCAACGGGCGATAGAAGCCTTAGATGCTGGATTAACTTGGTAAGGTGGGCCATCAAGACAAAGACAATCCAAAAGGTGAATATTATTAGTTTCTCTAAATAGTGGAAGATGACTCTCTGCACGTCCAATCTGCGCAAGATCTGATTCTTTCACACCGACCCTGTGGAGCAAAAAGCAGGTAAACGAACTTCCTGGTTGACATGAAAATCTGAACTCACCTTTGACTTGAAGCTCCAGGTGATTGATCAACCAACACTTCTGAGATGGAGTCCACTGCCCCTGAATGGAGCTATCCTCGCAATGAGCACCCCAGCCCGCTAGGCTGGCATCTGTCTTAAGAGTGATCCACTTTGTGATCTGAAGAGGCTTGCCCTGCCTTAGAGCCTCCCCCAGGGGAGTGGCGTCTGAAGGAGATGACGTTGTGGGAACCAAAAAGAGAGGAGCGACTCCTGCAGAGGCCGGATGTGCACTCTAGCATAGGGCACCACCTCCAGGGAGGTTGCCATGGACCCAACACCTGCAAATAATGTCAGGCCGTGGGAGCTTGGAGTGCCAGGAGATTCATGATCTGATTTTGAAGCTTCTGTCTGCGTGGATCTGGAAGAAAAATGCGTCCCTGTAGTGTGTCTAACTGAACACCCAAATATTCCAAAGTCTGTGATGGCGTCAGCTGACTCTTCTTGAAGTGGACAATCCAGGCCAAATGCTGCAGCAGAGACACCATTGTCTCCACCACTTGTTCACACTCCAGATAAGATAAACCTGCACATCCATTCTGCAGAGGAAGGCTGACACCACTACCATGACTTTCATGAAAGTGCAGGGAGCACTTGCTAGCCCAAAGGGCAGAGCGACAAACTACAAATGCTGTTGAAGTACATGAAAATGCAGAAACCTGCAATGATCTGGGTAGATCAGAATATGGAGGTAAGCTTCTGTGAGATCCAAGGACGCCAGAAACTCCCCCAGAGAAATGGCAGCTATGACCATACGCACCATTTGCATTCATTGCTAGGGAGGGCCATGCGCTTGGTAACCTGTGCCACTGCGGAATCTTTGTTTGGCTGCTCAAAAAGCTGCTGATATTCAGGAGCCATAGGATAACGCCTAGACATAGCTTTGGTCAGCCAGAAAGAATTCTTGGGGGCATCCCATTACTCTACAATCAGGCCCATGAGCTTCAGATGTGCTGGAAAAAAAGAAGTGGCTCATGACCAAGCACTGCGACGTACAGGGTTAAGATTCCAAGCTGAGCTCATTCATGGCATCTGTGATGAGATGGTGGACAGATACAGATTTGAAGAGCCTGTGGATGGAAGGGTCCTCACCCATATTTGGACTCTCGGAGATATCCCGCTGAATTGATCGCCAAGGATATCAGCATCATCAAGGATGGAAGCAGGAGACAGGAGAGGCATAGTATCCATGTGAAAGCTAAGGCAATCTGGATGGTAGACAGAATACAGGAGCCCTGCAGAGGGACTTCTAGCAATGGAGAGACCTGGTTTGAAGGAGATGCACTCACCTTCTGTGTCAACAGAGTTGGGTCCGAACGGAACAAAATCCAGAGAAAACGCACACCCTGGGGCAGAAGCCAGGTCTTGCTGAGTCACTGGTGCTGTCCAGGAGTCCCCCGACTTGGTGTGCAGGCGCTTGGCGCCATCATCCAAAATGGACATTGGGTAGGACTTTCTTTCCAGATCCCAGACCCTTGCTGGCTCCCTAGCCCTCGAGAACCTGGAGGTGGTGAGCCCGAAGCTCCCACCCCCTCCCCTAGTGCATTGTAGCATGCAGTACAGACACTTCTCTGCAGGCAATTCGGCGCAGTCCAAACATGTTTGACAGATTTGAGGCTAAGGAGTCCATCCCTACTAATTTTAAGCAAAATTGAGGGGCTTTGAGGCAGAATTTAAGCCTAGAAAAAAAGAGCAATAAAAAATCCAAGATGGCCACCACCAGCGAATTTGCGCCAAAACCAGCAAAAATAAACAATTTTCAAAGATTAAAAATAGGATTTTGGGGAGGTGGGAGACCTGAACCCTATCCTCAGAAAACCTTAAAAATACGTTTTACAGACCACCCCCGAAGCTCCCGTAGGAAATAATGGAGGTGTCCTCACAGCCACTGAAGTGCCTTGCCTGTCAGCTCTTTTTACTGCAGCTGAATGGAGGAAAATGATTTTTTGCCTCAGGAAAGCTCTAAAAGGAGCTAACTTCAAGAATGTTGGACTGCCAGTCGGACAGACCCCAACTGAAACCTCTGTCCCCTCAGAACTTCTCCACTTTACCAGAGGGGTGGGGGGGGGGGGGTGAGAAACACAGCCTGCACCCTGAAACCCAAGGGGCTATTACTCAGGATGCACCCAGCCTGTGATTAACTTCTGACAAGGTCAAAAGATAAGCTAGCTCCCAGGGGGATGGACCCTGAGCAAGATGGCACACAGTAGGCTGGCTCCACAGGTCCACTGAAGTTTCTTTTTGAAGCAACAGTCCGGCTCTGCGGACTTCCTTTCTTCCGGCGAAAGACCACAAGGGGTCTCGCGGCACCCAAGCCACCGAAAACAAACTTTTAATAATAATAATAATAAAAAAAAAAAGATGCAGAGTAGAGGAGATCAGAAAGGCTTCTACATGGATTGCTTGCATAAATTGAAACTACATGGGAGCTATGTTTCTCTCTCAGTAGTAGGATGATCATATGGTAAGAAAAGTGTGGATTTCTGTAAGTCCTGGATTGGATATGGTTTGGACACCTTGCATATAGAATCCAGAAGGGACGTACCAGATTGCAGAAATAAAGAGAGTCTCTATGACAAATCATGTACAATGCAATTCACTATAAAGTTTTGAACCTATATCAGCTCTTCTACAAAACGGAACTTGTGTTATGAAAAATAGTGAATTTCAGCTTACTGAGATAAGAAAAATAGAGTCCTTAGACTCAAATAGCTCATTATCTAAAAACAACCAGCCCTAAAAAGAATGTGTGTGTGGTTTTTTTTTTTTTTTTATAACAGTCATTAGGAACATATATATACAGTATACAACGTATGGATATAAATATATTTTTTTCTTACCTTGCCATCACCAACACTTTTTATGCAATTGCGTTTAATTATTACCTTAACACTGGAATCTATATGAAAGTGGTAGATTGCAAATTAGAGCATCCCCACCTGTTGAATGGCATTCACAGCATAGATGCTCCTTACCATACTAAAATAAAAGGCAGTGACTCAGGTTTGATGATGTATTTTATTGTGAGATGGGGAATCTGGTTAAAAAAAATCTAAAAAAAAATGACCATGATGTGACAAGGAACTTAAAGGAAGATATTTTTTAAACTTACATGAATACAGGAACAAACTGGCACAAAAATGTTAAATGTTCTCACTTCCCAACAATATTCATAAGATTATTCTAGTTTGGTTTATTAAAAAAAATATGACAGTTTTCATGGTTAGGCTATTCTTTTAATAAAATTGCAGCGCATCATGCCATTAGTCACACAGTGAACTTCAAAATTTAGGAGCTTCATATTAAAAACCAGGTAAAGTAAAGATGAACTGATTGTAATTGGAAAACAAATACATTCCCATTTTATCTGTTCTACAGTCCAAGGCAAGTATAAATGTTAACATAACACTGTTAAATCAAATCTCAATGCAAGAGAACCAATTGCATCTCTACTTTAAATCTTATCAACTTTCCAAATTTTCATACTAAAATATATTATTGTATTAATACAAACTACAGTATTATACACTACACTGTGTAATAAATAAAGAAATATAAAAATAAGACACATAAATATAAAAGTTTTCTAAAACTAAACAGGTACATATGTCAGTAAGAAGGGTATTAATACTGCAAGGTTTGAAGACATACAGTACAAAATGCTGCACAGACCTATAAACTAAAAAGAAATAAAAATAATACTGATAGGTAAAATCTAAAATGGCTGTTAAATGGGGTCCAGAATAACTAACATTTGACATGAGGCATAATTTCAAATGGGTTAAAAAAATTATGATACAGGACCATGGTTCCTAAGCCTCACCAGCGATCTAAAATTTTCCAAGTCATAGGGGCAACTGAAGCCTAATCCTGATGGGACCAGATGAAATTGGGGGAAAATATAAAGACCTCTAAAACTACTAGAACATCGCCAATTTCAATAATAGAAAAGGTATGCACTAAAGAAAAACCAGTAAACAGAATTCTTTGTAAAATACAGTAGCTTATTTACCCAACACTTTGCCAAAAAGGATTCATCAGGGTAACAAAGATATAACTGTTATGCTTTGGTACAAGAATGCTGTTCTTGGCACTGGATCTGGTGGTGGCTATGGTATATGGAAACTGCTCATAGAAGACTATTACCGTATTTATTAGCCATCAGATCCAATGCCAAGAATAGTGCTCTTAATACTAAAGCCTAACGAAACTATATTTTCATTATGTACCCTAACTAAAACATGGGACAGGCACGTGGAACCTCTTAGGGAGAGTAGGAGACAGTGGATGCTGCAGATGGGCAGACTGGATGGACCATTTAGCTTTATCTGCCATCAGATTTCTATGTAACAGGTATCTTGTGGTCATTGCTGGAATTAAACTACATTTTACACAGAACTCTATTTAATGTTTTTCTCTTTAGTGCAGACTTTCTAATGTTAATTTTTGGGGTGTACTTCCTCCTCTTCTTGCCATTTTTTACTCAATTAAAAGCAATGATATCATCTTAATATAAAAGACCACACAAAATTTGATAATCGTCAAATTAAGGACCTAATTTCTATGCTTTTCCTCACTACTATTCTCCCCTAACCCGACACAGAATGGGAAAAAAAAGTCCTGGTAAATCAGGCCACAAGTACACAGTTTAGGATCATGATTTTTCAGCCTGTAAATTATACCACCTGCTTATTTCTGAAATTAAAGGATTTCTAGTAAAGAATATTAAAATGCCTCATTGTAATTATTTTATAATTACAGAAATTCAAGTTTGCAATTTATATAAATTTGGCATAAAATTAAGTTTACCAAAGATTTTTGGCATTCCAATTCATTTAACATTGTAGTCTAGAGTGATTTTAGAATTTCAATACAAATGCTAGTTATTGTAGTCCACACACTGAACAAAGGCTGGCAAAAGCCTTTCAAATACTGAAACATGGCACTTGCAGCATAAGGCCAAAGGAGATACAAAGCTTCATATCATTTCCTTCATATTTTACTACATACTCAAACAATCACAAACACTGATTTATGTCATCCTTGCCAGTATTAACACTGTTAGTCCCTGCAATCAAAACCTGTCAACAATCTTCACTATATTTTAACCCCGCTCTTCTTTCTTAAGGCTAACAATACACTTTAAATGGTAATAGGCTACACTACAATACCTTAAAGTTATAAATTGCTACCTTTAGCTTAAATTTACAAAGGTAGAAGATACTGTTAGCAACTGCATTGTCTGCATAAGGGAATTTCATAGTGCAGAAGTTTGCACCTTATAGTAACATAATAAAATACTGACATGGGCTTTGTAAATGTTTTTACCAGCAATAACAAAAAAAAACAACAAAACAAAAAAAACCCAAAACCAAAACCAACAAATTTCTCCCAACTGTACAGTTTAAAATTAATACTGATAAAAGAAATGCCAGATGCATGAAATAAATCAGGTTTTCTACTACCTGATCCATATTAGCTTTTAGAGTCACGGTTTCCATAGTTTAATTCCTAAGTTGCTTCACGTTACAAATTTGTTTACTATCTTTGAAAATTGCTGTGAAAAATTACTAAGTTTGAGGTTCAGGCACACCTGGATTTTTTTTTTATACACAGTAGTGAGCAGAAATCACAGTATACAAACCACTGTGTTTCTAAGGAAAAAAGTGTAAAGTACAGAACTTCATTACCAATTCAAATTTCTTTTCCTTATAGAAAAAAAATACCAGCTAGGCTTGGTTTTTCTCTTCTACCACTTGCTTATCATTCTTTGTTATATCTTGTTCCAAGCTGCTTACTTCATTTACAGTTACCTCCTCCTCCATTGTACCTTCACATTTTTCTGTCCTATTTTCAAGTGCTTTTCCACATTCTTTGTCCTCCTGTTCTACATCCATATCTCTGTCCTCTTCCTCCTTTTCACTGTCATCGTCATCATCATCATCATCATCTTCCCTCATTATGCTTTCTCTCTCATCAGAGTCAATTTGAGATGGAGATGCCCTAGAATCCACATGATCATTGTTCAGAACTTCCTGTCCAGTTTCCTCCTGCTCTGTACCATCTCGCTCTTCTGCTTCTCTCTTGCAATAAGAGTAGCGGTGATTCATGTGTTGCGAGTAAGATCCAGAATGTGAAAAACGCTTGCCACATTTATCACATTGGTAGGGCTTTTCTCCAGAATGAAGACGCATATGCTCAATCAAATGATGTTTGTGTTTAAATGCTTTTTTACAGATTCCACATTCATGAGGCCTTTTACCTATAAGAAAGCAACATAAAAGTTACGCAACAGAATTCAGAGTTATGATTTATAAATATATTTTACCAGTGGTTCTCAACCCAGTCCTGGGGAATTTCCAGCTAGTTAGGGTTTCAGGATATCCCTAATGAATATGCATAAACAAAATGAATATGCATGAGATATTTGCATGCCTGTCTCCTCCATTATATGCAAATCTCTCTCATTCATATTCATTAGGGATATCCTGAAAACCCAACTGGCTGGGGGTCCCCCAGGACAGGGTTGAGAATCACTGCATTATGCTATAGTTTCTGGAATTAAGGGGTCCTTTTATCAAGCTGCGGTAGGGGTTTAACACATGTAATACTGCGCGTTAAACCGCTTACCGTGCTAGCCTCTAATGCCTGCATTGAGCAGGCGTTAGTTTTTTAGCCGGCCGTGAGGGTTAGTGCGTGATGAAATGTCCGACGTACTAACTCCACTAGCGCGGCTTGATAAAAGGAGCCCTAAGTTAAAGCAATTATTTTGAATAATCACATTAATCACTACAAATCTTAAAATGACTATATAATGAGAGGACGGATGATTCACTGCAAAGGTCCAACAAACAGCATGAAATTTTCAAAAACCTTTATACTGGCAAATAGCTATTTACTTTTGGAAACTAGTTGTCTGAATTGGAAACTAGTTGTCTGAAAAGTGTCTAGTCTCCCAAAGATAAAAGTATAAGTATTTTACTAGTCTCCCACAGATATGAGGGATGTTCAATAATTTATCTACCCGAGTATGAAAGAAAGTTGCAAGCATGTTGAAATAAGTCTGTGCATGTTGTGACATGTCTAAAGGTTACTCACGCACAATTATGGCTCAGTGCGAGTCTAACATTCTAAGAGACAGGATGTTGGGAGAGTCCTTGTGCAATTAAAATAAGAAACTGCTAGATTTGAAGCACCATTCAATGATAAAATTTGCCAAACAAGACTAATGAATGAAAGACTGCAGTTTATGGTGAGTTTGCCCCATCATCTTACAAAGTAAAATTTTGGAGCAAGCAATTTAAGTGGAGTAGATGATGACGCTCACACTGGATGGCCTGTGGATGTAACTTTCACAAAATGTGCAAGAAAGTCAAAGATTTAATTTTGTCAGACAGACGAATTAAGATTTTCCAAATAGCTGAAGAAATGGGTATCTTGGCAGGTACAGTTTAGAAAATAATTCATGAAAAAGTTGGGCATGCCCAAGGTTAATGCAAGATGGGTTTCAAGAATGCTGATATGTCAGAAGGCCATGAGGCTCCAGTGCTGTCGGGAAAACTTGGAGATGCTCCATGAAGACCGAGTGAATTTTTTTTATTGTTTGGTGACTGGAGATGAGACTTGGGTCTATCACAGAGATCTAGAGTCAATACAGTGCAAGAACAAGTCATCCCCCACCCCAAACAAGTTCAAGACAGAACATTCTACAGGCAAAGTCATGCCAACTATCTTTTGGGATGATGAAGGACTTGCTTCTGGAGTTTATGCTACACAAGACAACCATAACCGGGGAGAGTTATGTCAATACAATGATCGCTTTGTGGGAATCAATCAAGGAGAAAAGACAAGGAAAACTGACAGCAGGCATGCTGCTTCTTCATGACAATGTGCCAGTGCATATGTCACAACAACCATAGGCTGCCCTCCAAATGTGGGTTTCAGCAGTTGAACCATTCACCCTATATTCCTAACCTGGCTCCCTCGCTTTGTTTCCTGTTCAGAGTTTTGAAGAAATCTCTCCATGAACAGCAGTTTTCAAGTGATGAAGGTCCTGGTTTGAAGGTCAAACAGAAGAATTCTTCTCAAAGGGGTTAAAGTCATTGCAGGAAAAGTGGATGAAGTGTATGGAGCTATCAGGGGACTATACTGAAAAATAAAACAAACACTTTTTGAAAACTCTTCTTTCCTACTGAGTTAGATAAATGATTGAACATCCCCCTAAAAAAAATAATAGTATAGGTATATTACTAGTACTAAGTAGAGGAATTTGTGGCTAAAACTCTCTAACCACTTTTGGCCAAAACCAAAAATCACTTAGTTTTGGCCAAAGCCTAAAGTTTGGTTATGTAAATGTGAACCACTGAGGTCTACTGGAACTACAGGTGCAAGTTGACAACTGGGAAAGCTATTTTAACAAGGACTTCTCAACAAATCGGACATGTCTATGTTCCCAAGTCGATGCAGATATAGTTAAATATTTTCTGAGACAGAACCATTGTGAGAATGTGTAAAAAAAATCATTACCAGCTTTTTATGATTATCCAAATTGTGCACAAATAAGCGAAAGTAGCAATGAGATGTTTCTCATTTTGTATTTATTTAAAGGACAAGCATGATAGATTCTTACTAAAATTGGATAAAGTAGTCCAGACACTGATCTAAACTGCAGACATTATACCAGCCTGATGCACAATCCAGAATAAAAAAATTACAATAAAGAGCAATACATTTCTCATATTTTCTACTATATAAACTCAATTTCATTGTAATATCATTTCCCTACTAATAATATAAGCCTGATCAGTACTTGTACTTGAAAAAAAAAATCACAGCAGGTTCTTTTCTCATAGAATCTAGCTTCTGCATGCCACACGTTTGATTAAAACACTATCTTCATAATACCCAACAGTCTGACAATTCTTTAGAATCACCCAAATAGAGTCCGAGCCAGAAAAAAAAAATAAAGCTGCAGGAAGATTAAAATTTTTAATCATGACTAATTACATTGTGTGGTAACGATTATTTGGCAAGTTATTTTAAGCACACTAAACATGCAGCCCTACTATAAAATACAAATTAGTTTGATGAAATGGGTGGCCGGCTACACCTCTGGGTTGCACATAGCTAAGTAACACCCCATCCTAAGATACCAAACTCTGCACCACCAGAAAAATAGAAAATGAAAGATTAGGTTCTTACCTGGATAATCTTGTTTCTGTTAATATACACAGGAGTCCGTATATAAGGTAATCAATCCATACTTACAAACAACTTCCATAAAGGTGTTGAAATTGTCAATCACATCTTTCAGCACCTCCTCCTTCATCAGTGGAGAAGTTTGTACCAAAGCAATCAAACTCCACTATAATTAAAATTAAAAATGAATTGTCTTACAGAGAAGACACAAAGATCCTTAACTAGGAAACAAAAAAGTGGACCAACCCATAAAAAGACTGGGAGGTGATACCAGTTCACAAAATATAAGAGCAGCCCAAGGAAATGCAAAATTTTCATTTTGCACTCAAAACAATATAGAAGTTTTGCATTTTCTTGGACTGGTTTTGCCTACTAGTCTTTTGACATTTTGGTCCACTTTTTGATTCGTAGTGCCAGTTCTTGCAAAGAGAGCATCAGAAACCTAAACAATTTACCTAACAGTGACAGACCTAGAAGAGGTGGTGAGAATTTGCCTAGGTGATATTACTGGCTGTGTCTTGCAAGTGCTATTTCTCTTAAGGTCTCCACCTCTGCAGCTGTGGTTCACAAGGAATCAATACAAAAGAGCTATTCAACCTGATCACAAATTTATTTGACACCACTCGCTACACCTCACCCACACACAACATTAAACTACCCTCTGCAAATGACTTAGCTCTGTACTTCGATTCTAAAATTAAGAACCTTAGAATCCATTGTTCAACAAACAACTCTTGTGATCATCAAATAGCGAACATCCAAGGAAATGATATATCGGCAGACATGATCTAGAGCTCCTTTCAGGATTTAGAGTGGAATGATTATATCAGATTATATAACAAATACTCTAGATCCTATTGCGTTCTGGACTCATGCCCCCCAGAAATTATGAAAGCAGCACCTTTAGAATTTAAATTATCACTGATGCAATACTTGGCTTACAACCTAAACAATGGAAAGTTCCTCTCTAATAATGGTCACATTATTATAACCCCAATTCTAAAAAATCGTAAAGTATCCTCAGCCCTAATATCCAACTATAGACCGGTAGCTTCCATTCCGTTTATTATAAAAATTATGGAGGGATTGGTTCACACCCAACTGATGGGTTATCTTGATCAATTCTCTCTCCTCCATGAAACTCAATCTGGTTTTAGGCCATTATTCAGTACGGAGACAGTAATTGCGGCTATCTTAGACAATTTGCACCTACTGTTTAGTAAAGGCCTTAATGCCCTGATAATGCAATTCGATATGAGTTCTGCCTTTGATCTAGTGGACCACATGAAACTGCTGCAATGCCTAGATGCCATTGGTATCTGGGATAAGGTGCTGAATTGGTTCCGTGGCTTCCTTAAATCCCGCACCTATCAGGTTTGTTTTAATTATGAGCTTTCCGACACCTGGAGCAATCCATCCGGTGTGCCTCAAGACTCTCCACTATCCCCATTGCTCTTCAACGTCTACATGTCCTCACTGGGCACGAAGCTAACCCAGCTGGGGATAAAACTATTTAGTTATGCAGATGATTTTACGATTATCATCCCATTCACCAATTCTGTCTCCGAAACTATTCCCAAAGCTTCAGAAGCTATAAACATGATGGAACAATGGATGACAAACTTTAGGCTCAAACTTAATTCAGATAAAACGACTTTTTTCATTGCTTCACCACATCCACTTGACATTAAATCACCCCTCTGTATCAATAACCTTAGTTACCCTATCCAGCCCTCCATAAAGATACTAGGTGTAACTCTGAATCAATGCCTAACCATGAAAGACCAAGTAGATTCCTTAATCAGAAAGGGATTTTTCACTCTCTGGAAACTCAGATCCCTTAAAGCTTATTTTGTTACATCGGTTTTTAGAATCCTAGTCTAATCCCTCGTACTAAGCCTGCTTGACTACTGTAACATCGCCTATTTGGCAATTTCCCCAAAAAATATGCGACACCTACAACTGTTGCAGAATGCGGCAGTCAGACTAATCTTTGGACTAAAAAAATTTGACCACGTGACACCCTACTACTGGCAGCTACATTGGCTGCCGATGAAGGCACGCGTAAAGTTCAAATTTGCCTGTTTCTGCTTTAAAGCATTACACGGACTTGCCCCCAAATACATTACTGACCTTTTCTCCTTCTCAACCAACAGACACAAGAGAAGTTCACATTCCAACTTCGTTTCCCCCCCAGTGAGAGGTTGCAAACTGAAAAAACACCATGAATTCCTTCTCTCACACCAAGCAGCAACATGGGGTAAAGACCTAGAACAATTACTTTCGCCCTCTACTTATGAGGTATTTAGGAAACGTCTAAAAACACACCTGTTCCTAAAACATCTTGACAACTGATCCACTTATCTCTTTCCTCTCAATAGCGACCTACTGTCCTTTTGATCACTTTTCTCCTCAACAATGAATTTCCTGTCTAATTACTTCTCTTTCTTCTTCCCCTCTTGAAGTCAGTCAATTTGTACCTTTGCTTAATCTTTTGTAAACCGCATAGAACTTCACGGTATTGCGGTATATAAGCTGTTATTATTATTATTATAAAATCCATGACCATTGCTTGCCTGATTTGAGTGGATGCCTTGCAGTAGGAAGACACCTAACTACATGGGGCAAGATACAGTGAACCAAATTCATTTGTCAACCTGCCCAATAGTACCCTGTTGTTCATTATATTTGCTCTTTTGGCACTTAATTAATTTTTCAAAAACATAAGTCTGGTGCTGTCCCCTAGGACTACAGGTGTACTCTTATTCTCCAAAACCTTCCACCATTCTGTTAGATTAATTCCTGTAGTATAATCTTTCACTCAAGCCACCACCTAGTAATATTATCCCATTAAAGCTGCAACCACCAAGGTCATAAGAACATAAGAATTGCCATACTGGGACAGATAGGTGGTCCAAATCCAGTATCCTGTTTCCAACAGGGGCCAACCCAGGTCCCAAGTACCTAGCTAGATTCCAAGTAGTAAAACAGATTTTATGCTGCTTATCCTAGGAATAAGCAGTGGATTTCCCCAAGCCATCTTTATAATGGCCTCTGGACTTCTCTTTTAGGAAATTATCCAAACCTTTTTTAAACCCTGCTAAGCTAACTGATTTCACCACATTCTTTGGCAATGAATTCCAGAGTTTAATTACATGTTGTGTGAAGAACTATTTTCTCTGGTTCTTTTTAAATCTACGACTTAGTAGCTTCATCACATGCTCCCTAGTTCTAGTAAACAAGTGATTCACATTTACCCTCTCCACTCCACTCAGTATGTTACAGACATCTGTCATATCACCACTTAGCCTTCTCTTCTCCAAGCTGTAGAACCCTAGCCGCTTTAGCCTTTCTTCATAGAGAAGTCATCCCATCCCTTTTATAATTTTTGTCGCTCTTCTCTGTACCTTTTCTAATTCTGCTATGTTTTTTGAGATACAGCAACTAGAATTGCACACAGTATTCGAGGTGCAGTCATACCAGAGCGATGCAAAGGCATTATAACATTTTCATCTTTGTTTTGCAAACCTTTCCTGAATCTGCATACCACAGTCTGCATGGCCAATTTGGAGCTGAAAAATGACCTTTCTCTGATGACTTGTGATCCTACGGAGGATCCTTCCTATTGTAGGCCATGGAGGAATCACGTACAAGAGCTTACTCTGCGGCCATGGCTGGACCACAGCATCCATACATATGTTTCCAGGCTCAGACCTTCGACTGAAGAATCTGTCCGTCTTCTTTTGTGCTGTTGCCATGAGGTCAAACACCTGGAAGACAGACATAGCCGTCTGCCATGTTGAACAAGACACCCAGCTATATAGGGACTGGGCTAGAATCAGATGGCTCTTTTGGAAATTTACTATCTAACCCAGGTTCTGCAGAACTCAGATATCACATGAGACACCACTTGCTGTTCTTCAGTGAATGACAGGGCTCTGATCAGCCAGTCGTCCAGGTATGGGTGAACTTATAAGCCCATCTTTCACAGGTGGGCAGCCACTACCACCATCACCTTGGTGAAAGTGTGAGGCACAGTCGCCAGTCCAAAAGGAAGGGCTGAGAACTGGTAATGGTTTTCCAGAACATGAAAACTGAGGAAATGTCTGGAAATATAGGTATATGCAAATAGGCCCCTGTCAGATCCAGAGAGGTTAGAAATTCTCCTGGATCAACAGCCACTATGACATAATGAACTGTCTCCATGTGAAACGGCAGTACCTTGAGCGCTGAATTGATATAAGATCCAGAATGGGACTCTAAGGCCCTGATTCTCTAAAAGTGCGTCCCGATTTTAGGCAGCTGTAGGCGTCCTACAGCTGTCTAATCAGACAATCGGGATGCACGTTTTTTAAAAAAAAATGCTCCCCAGGCAGGCCGCCTATATTGAAGGCGAGGCCCGCAAGACACCTAGGCCCTGATTCTGTATAGGATGCCCGGGAGAGGCGTCCTATTCAGAATCGGCCTAAACTAAACCCCGATTCTGTAACCGGCGTCCATGTTACAGACGCGGGTTAGAGAATCGGGTTAGATTAGACATGGCCCGCTACACTTATCGCGGCAAGGGATCTCTCTGCCGCTATAAGTATAGCGGGCCGTGGCCCCCTGACCGATCACTGGTAGGAGGGTGCCCAAACCCTCCTGCCCGAAGACGCACCCCCCTCCCCGACACTACCGACCGCCCCCCCCCCCGACAATATCGGTCGCTGGCAGGAGGGTGCCCAATCCCTCCTGCCCGAAGACGCACCCCCCCCCCCGACACTACCGATCGCCCCCCCCGACAATATCGGTCGCTGGCAGGAGTGTGCCCAATCCCTCCTGCCCGAAGACGCACCCCCCCCCGACACTACCGATCGCCCCCCCCCGACAATATCGGTCGCTGGCAGGAGGGTGCCCAATCCCTCCTGCCCGAAGACGCACCCCCCCCCGGCGCTAACAACCCCCACTCCACCAAACCTGTTCTTACAGATGGGTCTTGCACGTCGAGCAAGCAGGCACGCCTCGTCGAAATGAGGCGGGCCCGCCCCTTCCCGGCCCATCCCGCCGAAGCCTAAGGCCTGATTGGCCCAGGCTCTAGAAGCCTGGACCAATCAGGCCTTAGGAATAGCGGGTCCGCCCATCCCTACTAAGTCTAAGGTCTGATTGGCACAATTAAGAATATGGAGAATCTGCCTAAACCAGAATCTTTGGGCAGCACAGGCTCTATGGTCTGCATATCCAACACCCTTAATACTGTGGTCTCTACCCTGCCTGCTTTTTCTGGTTGCCCTGCTAGGGAGTCCACAAACCAGTACATTAAGGGTTCCAGCGTGTAACCGCTTTGGCTGATTTTCAGAACCTAACTTTCCAAGGATATCTGAGCTCTGGACCTGGCATCATTGTGTCTTTTTGGAGGTTGAAGCAGGACAGGAACTGGATACCTGTGTCTGTCTGGGTCCGGCAAACCTCTGTCTGTATCCCTGGAAGGATCTCTCAAAAGTGGCTCCTGAGTATTACCGAGACTGCCTTAAACTATGAAAATTTGAGTGCCCTGAACCTCTAGAGATTCTATTGTTGGGCAAAGATTTTGGACAACAATCTACTATGCTGGTCATGAGATCATCCAGTTCTATACTGCCGAAAAAGCTGAAACTTTGTTCATGACTCTGATGATGTTGTACAGAGCATCTACGTAATCCACTGCTGCTAGTAGGAACTGAGGTAAAGGCTCGTTGCTCTCCTGTAACATGGTATGACAGGCACAGGTCACAAAGGAGATCACTGTGGCCGCTTTGATTCCTAAAGCCAAAGCCTCAAACTGTCTTTTGAGAACCATATCCACTCTATGATCCTGCATATCCTTTAACACCACACCTTCCTTACTTGGGAGGGAAGTGCACTTTGTAACCTGCACTACCAAGGAATCCACCTTGGGCTGAGCCAACAGCTAGTGACACACTGATGTCATCGGATACAACTGAGTCATGGTCCTGACAACTTTAAGTGAGCACCCCAATGACTCTGTGACTAATACATTAATATCAGATTGGCCGGGAAACATAGAATGCTACCAGGAATGGTCACGAGCTCCAAAGAGACTTCTGCAGGCTGGCTAACAGGTATCACAAGGGATAGGCCTGTCAACTGCAGACCTTAGTCTGCTTATCCTCCACACAGGCAGAGCTGGACCCTTCAACTACGGGAGCTCTTAGCACAGAAAGATGAAAAAAAAAGTGCGAAAATACCAAACAAAAATAAAGAAATTAAAAGAGTAGATCAAAAACACTCCTTCTGGCTTGCATTCACAAAGAAAAAAGTGTAGAAGGCAGCAGAACCCTCTGTGAAGTAGGAGGGATTAAAAAATTGGAGTGGACTCCTTCTCCAAGGCTTGCAAGCATTGGAACATAACCCTATAGAGCAGAAAATGAACTATATAGGCTGAAATGGGCTATATAGCAGAAAGTGGCCTACATAGCCCATTTTCTGCTATATGAGCTATATAGCAGGAAATGGCCTACATAGCTATATAGGCCAAAATGGGCTGTATAGCAGAAAATGGCTTATATAGGCGAAAATGGGCAATATAGGCCATTTCCTGCTATAATGCCCATATAGCAGAAAATGGGCTATATAGCGGAAAATGGCCTATGTAGTCCATTTTGGCCTGTATAGCCCATTTTCTGCTATATTGGCCAAAATGGGCTATATAGCGGAAAATGGCCTATATAGGCCAAAATGGGCTGCATAGGCCATCTATATAGCCCATTTTGACCTTTATAGCAGAAAATGGGTTATATAGGCCAAAATGGGCTAGTTGGGCCATTTTCTGCTGTATAGCCCATTTTGGCCTATATAGGTCATTTTCTGCTATATAGGCCAAAATGGGCTATATAGCAGAAAATGGCCTACATAGCCCATTTTCTGCTATATGGGCATTATAGCAGGAAATGGCCTATATTGCCCATTTTTGCCTATTTAAGCCATTTTCTGCTATACAGCCCATTTTGGCCTATATAGCAGAAAATGGCCTATCTAGCTATATTTTGGCCTATATAGCTAAGTAGCCCATTTTCCGCTATATAGGTTCAAATGGGCTATAGATGCCATTTTATGCTATAAGGCCCATTTTGGCCTATATAGCAGAAAATGGCCTATATAGGCCAAAATGGGCCATATAGTAGAAAATGGCCTATATATCCCATTTTGGCCTATATAGGCCATTTTCTGCTATATAGGCCAAAATGGGCCATATAGCAAAAAAAGGCCTATATAGTCCATTTTGGCCTATAAAGCAGAAAATGGGCTATATAGGCCATTTTCTGCTATAAGGCCCATTTTGGGTCTAAATGGCTTGAAGAAATTGTTGAAACAGACACACCGGAATCTCGAAATACAATGCATGTTCGACTGTGTGAAATATTTACCTATGACGAAGACGATGGAGTTGTATGTTATTATTGTCAAGATGCCAAAGCAACTGGAAAATTCTCTACTGGAAAAATAAGGGATGATGTTTGGAAACTGGACTTTCTGAAACGCCATCTATCAAGTAAATCTCATACCGACAATATTAGGAAACTCAGAAGTAAAAATCCAAATTTAAGAGTGGGACTGGTTAACATGTTGCTTGAAAGCACAGGGAAGGGGGGTGGGGTCGGTGGGGGGGGTCACGGGTCAGTGGGGGGGGGGGCGATCGGGGGTTCCGGCGGGCGGACGTTGGGGGGGTTTGTGTCGAGGGCAGGGGGGCCTGGGATCCCTCCTGCCTGTATTGTAGTGGGGAGTGGGGGGTAGGGGGTCCGCCTTGGAAAGAGGGGATGGGCTCCCTCCTGCCCGGATTGTAATCAGGGGGGGGGGGTTGGGGATCACGGGGCAGGAGGGCTTGGGCTCCCTCCTGCCCTGATCGTAATCGTGGGGGGGGGGGGGGGGTTGGGGATGGCTGGGCATGAAGGCTTGGACTCCCTCCTGCCACGATGTCGTCGGGGAGTTCGGGGGTGCCCTGGGCAGGAGGGCTTGGGCTCCCTTCTGCCCCGAACATAATCGGTGAGTCAGGGTGCCGCTGGGGCAAGAGGGCTTGGGCTCCCTCTTGCCCTGATCGTTGTCGGGGGGGGGGGGGGAAAGGGGGGGAAGGGTGGATCGCGGCAATGGAGATGAGCCATCTCTCCTGCCGTGATCTTTGCTGTAGGGGGGTAGGCAGGTTGCTGGGGCTGCTGAGCTGATCGCAGCAGCCACGATCAGCTCAGTGGCCCCTTTTTCGGCACTTATACCTGTTTTAACTTGGTCTAAGTCAAAACGTATAAGTGCCGATTAGGCAACCTGTCAAATGTTTTGGTTATACCTGCTGCACGCCTAGGTCTAGGTTGGCCCACCTCCCGCCCTTTCCCCTCCTCTAAAAACGCCTCTTTTCTCTCTGTGCATTTAGAGGCAGGGGAAAGGCCTAAGCTGGTTTTAGATACATCTAAAACCAGCTTTGATTATGGGTACTTGGACGATCAGGCTTTTTGATTAGGCCACTTTTTAGACGTTTTTTCTTTTGATTATGAGCCCCTTTGCACTTAAAGCAATTATTTGAAATTAGATCCCCTGTTAAAATATTCTGAAGAAGACAAAGATAATGATCCTATTGCAAAGTACTGCTATAAGAAGCTGAACAGTGAACAATTTCATATTACACTTGAAGTTTTGAATGATGTCTTATCAGAACTGGCTTCCTTAACCATGGCATTTCAAAAACGTGGTTTGACACCATTGGAAGCTTATCATCTTGCACAGGGTAAATTGAACAAATTTCGAATGCAATACTTAGGCGACAAGGTTAAGTGGAGTGATAAAGTCAACAATCTTCTTGACAACAGGATGAGGTCTGGAGAAAAAGTTTCAGTGGATACTAATTCCATATTAACCTTCATCAACATCCTATGTTTGCATCTGGGTGAAAGATTTCCTGAAAATGAAGTTGAGGTTTGGTCTGCTTTTGACTGTACATCAATATCACAATGCGACTTTGACTTCGGAAATGGACATATCAGATCTCTTTGTTTAAAGTAAAAACAATTTCTTCCGGAGGAAAGTGTTATTCAGCAATACAATGACTTTAAATTCCTTGTTGCAGAAAAAATCAAAAGCAATCTGATAACAACTTTCCAGATATAACAAAATTTGCATTTTAGAATGATCAATTTGCAAATTTAGCAAAATTGATGGACATTGGTGCCACATTTTTAGCATCTAGTTCAGATTGTGAGCGTGGTTTTAGTCTAATGAACAATTTGAAGACTAAACAAAGGAATCGTTTACATTTAGAGCATTTGGAAATGCTGATGCGTGTTAAGAGTCACCTTCAAGATGGAGGCTCAATAGATCTTGACAGAATTTATTCAGACTGGATAAATATGAAAGATCGCAGGGAAAAACTTTGAAAACTAAATTGCTGTTATTTTCTAAATTTTAAGTATAAAGTACAATGATACCTTATTTATAGATAGCGCTCAATGAAACATTTCAATGAAACATAATTTATGTTTATTGAAATGAGACTTTATATTACATAAAGTGTAACTAAAATTACATTGTGTTTTCGTTAATTCAGACGAAACTCAAAGACCTGCCCATAAATGAACTCCGAGCCCTCTGGCAATCATTTTTATAGCGCACACAAATTTAGTTTTTCTTTAAAATGTGCACATATGAAATTTTTTGCGCACACAGCCTATGAAAAATTAGAGGGAACATTACTTATGACTTGTGGCTCTTACAATGAAAGACACCGGGGCTTATGAACAAAAACTTAAACCAAACCTTCTTCAGCATGTGAGCCAGTAATAATTAGGGAGCATTTATTTACATTAATAATTTCAAATTTTTTACCATTTCAGTAAATCAGAAAGAAAACACTTTAAAAGTCAATCTAAAAGAAAGTTGAAAGAAAGAAACAACAAAGTGATTGAAGAGAGGAGAGACAATTTAAAGAAGCAATCAAGCTCATATAAATGTTACAAAGTACACCTAACTGGGATTTCTTAAAGTAAATAAGCGATTCATCAAGGCAAAATAAAACTTGAAACACTCATCCAGAATGACATACCTATTGCACTAGAAGGAACTATTATGCACAATTATGTGTTCTGGAGACTGCACCTTCAAAAAGATATAAACAGGATGGAGTCTGTCCAGAGGAAGGCTACTAAAATGGTCAATGGTCTTAGTCATAAGATGTATGGGGACAGACTAAAATATCTCAATATGTATATTTTGGAGGAAAGGCGTGACAGGAGATATAATAGAGATGTTTAAATACTGTACCTACATGGCATAAATGCGCATGAGGCGAGTCTCTCATTTTGAAAGGAAGCTCCAGAATTAGAGGGCATAGGATGAAGTTAAGAAGAGATAAGCTCAGGAGCAATCTAAGAAAATATTTTTTTACAGAAAGCAGTGTTCTCCCTAGGGCCGAGCGCCCGGCTAATTTAGATGACCGCCCGGCTAAATTCTGCTGCTGCCGCCACTGCTCAACATTTAAAAAAAAACCACGGCTTGGAGATTTCATGCCTTAGCCCATAGCGAACTTATGCTTTCTGGGCTCTAACATGTTCGTGCCGGCTTCCCTTCTCTTCCCTCCGAAACTGGAAGTTATGTCCGGGAAGGGGGGAGGGAAGCCGGCACGCACATGTTAGAGCCCCGAAGCATGCGTTTGCTACGGGCTAAGGCGGGAGACAGCTTATAATTTGCTCTTTTTGCTGCCGGGTCCTGCCTATTTTCTGTTTCCGCGAAGGCAGGACCCAGCTGCATTTCTCACAATAGGTTGATCGCGATCGTGGACTGATCAGTCTTCCTTTCTCCGACGTCAATTCTGCTTCAGTATTTATCACTTCCATCCACCAGGTCTGGCTATCCGTTACCGTCTCATATTTTATTTTCCTTTTTTATTTATTTATACTTTTACATTGTTAAACAACAATTTAACTAGAAATAAACAATTGAAATAAGAAACAAATAAGACAAATTATGAAATAATTCCACATTAGTAACCAAATCAAAGTCCACAATATGAGGAGAGAGAATCTATCACCTCCAAGGGAAGTTGGTTTTTAGGAATAATTCAAAATTAAATCACATTACCGAGTACAATTGGATTCTTAACTAACTGCCTGGTTGAGAGACTCCATGGAAGCCTCTGAAGGTCTTCCAGCTGCTTTACCCTCAAGAAAAAAGTTCAACTGATCAGGTTCATAAAATATATATCTAATACCCTGTTAGGTAATGCAGCATTTACAAGGAAAACGTAACGAAAAGTCGCTCCCAAACTCAAAGTTAACTGACGAAAAGCCAGGAATTTCTTCCGTCTGGCTTGCATCCATTTTGAAACATTAGGAAACATTGAAATTTTGAATCCATTAAATTCCACTTTATCAGTCCTGTAGAATAGATGGAGAATTTCCTCCTTATCCTGAAGAAAAATGAAGGTTACCAATAAGGTACTCTAGATAGTATTTCTTTTTGTTGCGATGTTTCCAACATACCAGTGAGATCCAAATCTCCTGGTGCTGTTCCTTTGCCTTTATCCTCTTTAGGAATGTTCAAATAATACAACTTTTGTAATGGTGGCATATTATTTTCAGGAAATTTCAATATTGATTTTAAGAAGGAATGAAATAAATCTCTCGGTGTTTGAAATTTGGAGACAGGAAAGTTTAAAAGTCTAAGGTTTAAATTTCTATTTGCATTCTCCAGATTTTCCATTTTCCTAAAAAGCAGACACTTTTACTTCATTTGTAAATTAGTGGAAATCTTCACTTCTGCCATTGATTTTTCTAAGTTGTCTATTCTATCGGATTGCTTTTGAAATTTCTCTTCAAAAGTTTTAAATTGAGAGTTAGTATTCTGGACTGAGGTAACAAATTGGGAGCATACCTTGTGTAAGGATTCCAAGCCACTCCATAACGCTTCCATGTCAATCACCTCTGGTCTTGTTAAGGGAGGAGGAAAAGATATTCTGGGCAATTCCCTCTTGGGTTCCACCTCCTCCTTCCCTGCTTCAATGCAGGCTTTGATTCCTCCAACCTCCAATGTCGACTGTGAAGAAATCGGCAAGATATGAACCTTTTCCGGTGTCAGGGGGGAGATCTGCAGCATCGACGGAGACATCAGTTCCAGCGCTTCCAGCGCTGCTGACGACGTCCCCGACATCCTCCCTGGACGCGGAGGAACTCCAGGCCCCAATGGGCTAAGCGATACCTCAGTCAGCGGATATGCCCACTCCAATCGGGATGGCGTAAGATGTAATTGCCGCTTGCCGCATCGACAAGGTTGCAGAGGAAGCTGGAAGAACGCCCCTCTGTTTGCCCCTGCGCTTAGGCATAGCCAGTAGAAAAGGTATTTAGTAAAATTATGAAGTCTCCAAAAGATGCAGGAGCCTCCTGCAGATGCAACTTACTCGGTCGCCATCTTGGATCCCTCCCCCACCTTCTCATATTTTAAAGACTCACTCGTTATAATTAGCGGTGATCCACACGTCTCTTCATAATGGACATGTCCGATTTTAGCATTTGAATCTTAGTACTATGGATTTGGTCTTTTCTGGTTTCCTTTCTAAAGTCTGCTTTTCGTCTGGAGTCTTTTGAGTTTAGAATTACATTTAAGACATATTTTTGTGGTTAAAATTGTATGACATGTCTAAATCGGTCAAGTTATCCATTCTTTTTATTATTTTTTGTCCCCTCATAGAAACGTAGAAGATGGCGGCAGAAAAGGGCCATAGCCCAACAAGTCTGCCCACTCTAATGACCTACCCCCCTTGATTTTACCTCCCTAGAGAACCCACGTGTGTATCCCATTTCTTTTTAAAATCTGGCACGCTGCTGGCCTCATTCACCTGAAGCGGAAGTTCATTCCAATGATCAACCACCCTTTCGGTGAAGAAATACTTCCTGGTGTCACCATGAAATTTCCTACCCCTGATTTTCAGCGGATGCCCTCTTGTGGCCGAGGGCCCTTTAAGAAAGAAGATATCATCTTCCACCTCGATACGGCCCGTGATATATTTAAACGTCTCTATCATGTCTCCTCTCTCTCTCTCTGTTCCTCGAGGGAGTATAGCTGCAATTTATTCAGCCTTTCCTCATACGGGAGATCTTTGAATCCCGAGACGATCCTGGTGGCAATTCGTTGTACCGACTCAACTCTCAGCACATCTTTTTGGTAATGTGGTCTCCAGAATTGTACACAGGTCTCACCATGGATCTGTACAACGGCATTATGACTTTGGGCTTCCGGCTGACAAAACTTCTATGGATACAACCCATCATTTGTCTTGACTTCGATGAAGCCTTCTCCTCATTCGGTGGCAGACCGGGGTACACAGCCGGCTGGATCCAGAACCTTCCGAGCTGCTCTAAATGGCACCTGCACCTCAGCACGGCCGCCGTACTTTTTCCGAAGCAGAGTCGGCAGCCGCACTGAAGTGCAGGAAGGTCCCGCGATGACTGCATTTGCCACTTCTGCCTCCAGAAGACGTAAGTGATTTCGGAAGGGGTGGACCGGCAGCTTCAGTCATTGCGGAACCTTGCCGCAACTCCCTGCGTCTGCCGGCCCACCCCCTCCAACGTCACTTACATCTTGCAGAGGCAACAGAAGCAGTCATCATGGGACCTTGCTGGTTTGGAGGGAGAGAGGAGCATAGAAGGGTGGTGGAGGGAGAAAAAGGGGGTCAGGGTGGTGGAGGGAGAGAAAGGGGGGCAGATGCTAATGGAATTGGTGTGCAGGGAAAGGAGAGAGAGACATAAGGGGGAAGGATACTGGATGGAATTGGGTTAGAGGGAAAGAAAGGGGGCAGATGCTGATGGAAGTGAGGGGAAGGGAGAGGAGAGAGTAAAATGCCAGACCATGGGGATGTGGGAGAGGGAAGGGAAGAAGAGGAGAGAGATGCCAGACCATTGGAGGAGGGAAGGGAAGAAGATGGATGCCATAATAATAGGGGTGAAGGGAGAGATGGAAGGGGAATACAAGGAGAGAAGATGCCATATAGAAGGGGCAGAGAGAGGGTAGACAGTGGATGAAAGGAAGAGAGTGACAAGACTATGAGGAAAGCAGAAACCAGAGAAGACAATGTAGAAAAAAATTCTATTTATTTATTTTTTTTGCTTTAGGGGAGATGCATCGCTGTTTCTGTGGTGTTGCATTGTATGCAGAGTCCAGCTTCTTGGTGGTTCAATTTAACCTTTGTCTACGTTTTTCTATTTTAGCCCCCCTTTTACAAAACTGTAAAGCGTTTTTTTAGCACCGGCCATGGTGGTAATTGCTTAGAATTCTATGAGAGTCTGAGCTGTTACCACCATGGCTAAAAACCACATTACAGTTTTGTAAAAGAGAGAGAGGGGTTAGTTTGTGATTACATATTCCATACTAGGCGAAGGTGTTTTCTGTGTTCTGTGTGTTCAAAAGACATAGTTTTCAGTTAGGATTGACTGTGTAGAATTGATCTGTACTAGTCTGGCTTGTTTAGTTTTACAATGGGTATATTGATGTACTGCTCACTGCAGTATGTAAAATGCTGCCTTTTCCTAGGTACACTCTTGTGTGATGTGTGGATTGTTACTAAAAATCATGTTTTTCATACAGATGGGGGAGGGGGGTGTCAAAAAATAATGAGCCTCGGGTGTCACATATGCTAGGTACACCACAGCCTTCATAGTTTATATCTAATCCACAAGCCTGCTTTTAGGACCTACAGGGTATGTATGTATCCCTCTGATTCATGACAATTTCACTTCTCATGTTATCTTATCTATTCTTTTTTATTATACAACTGCCCAGATAAGCATCATTCTTTGACATGAATGAACCTTGAAAACTAACGGCAACAGTGTTCTCCCCAGAAATTTTTTCCAGCCATGAAAAACATTTGCTGCATTTAATGTGCCACAAAAAACATTTGCTCCGTTTAGTGTGCCGGAGTTAAAAAAGTTTGAGAGACGCTGCTCTATACCATTTAAAAGAGGGCAAATATTTAATTATTCACTTCTAGAATTGGATACTTCTTAAATTTAATAAAAATATTATGGAACAAGTGTCAATCCTTAAGAAAAGCAGTCATCTTGAGCATTGGAAAATAACTGTTAGAAGTAGATTGCAGTAATCTAAGCGTGAGGTTATGAGAGTGTGGACAAGGGTCTGGGTAGTGTCTTCATCCTGCTCCTTTCCAACTTAAGAATGTGTCTTTTTAAGAATGAACTTTGGAAGTTGCTAGTTTTTCTGTTTTTAAACAAAAATTCATAACACAAATTTTGATATTCTTTTTAGGTTATCATTGAAGTTTTGATAATTATAAAATTGACAGTTGACTGTGTAATTTCACAGATTGAGAGTGTGTTGAAAAAATTCTACCCCTGAGGAAGCATTGTTGTGAAATGGTTGAGCCACCGTAAGGCAAATAAGCCTTTTTTTTTTGGTGAAGTTTCAGATGATCTGCAAAATATTTTTAAAGTGAAGAATGAAGTAAATTTTGTTGAAATTTTGGGTCGGATAGGTTTATTTGTGGGACCAATGATTTAATTCATGACCCCAGTAAAGATACAAACACCTATTAGTGTCTAGGTATATGAGGACCTTGCCCATCTGTATTGAATATACAAATATGTTATGTGAGATTTTTGCTCTCAATTTATATTCATTTTGATTAATTTGAGTAGAAACGAGTTTTTCTACTTGGATTCGCAGAGAACACTGGCCACAAAATCCACTCCTGCTAATAGAAGCTAAAGGTTCACCCTCTGCCAATGCAAGCCCCACAATCTGGTATGACAAGCGCGTCACAGAGGAAGCCACTGTAGCTGCTTTGGTTCTCAAGGCCAGTGCTTTAAACTGTCTTTTAAGGATCACATCCACTCTGTGATCCTGCATATCCTTTAATACAATTATTCCCTCAGTTGGCAGGGATGTGCATTTGGTTATCTGCGCTATCAAGGAATCTACCTTAGGCTGAGTGAACATCTGCTGACACTCTTGTGCCATTGTATACAGCCAAGTCATTGTCTTGGCTACCTTTAGGGATCCTTTATGAGCATCCTAATGATCCATGACTAAAACACTCATATCAGCTTGTTTAACAACTATTCCCACAAACCACAATTCTTTACTTAAGCAACTGTGTAATATTCATCACTGGAGCATCAACCAAAATTTCCAAATCCTAACTAGGATGATGAACATTCAAATCTGTTTCAAACACTTTACTATTAAATTGCATGTTTTAATACCAGTTCTTCTGGGGAAATCTCTCGACTTAAAAAATAACATGGAATGAAAACAGAACTTATCAACGCTTAGACAGCAATTCCTGAAGTAGGGAAATGAGGATAGTACTGGATGGACTTCTATGATTTGTGTCCCAATTATGACAAACAGGGCAGACTTTTACAGAAAGATTTGGATGGGTTGGAGTGCGCTTTGACAACTCTTGCGATTGAGAAGTAGAATCAGTGTTGGGCAGACTTCCAAGAATAGCAGAAGAGATCTCCACAGACTCCCCCCTCCCCCCTGATGACCAACACTGTCATCTTCCATAAACCCAACCCTCCCTCAAAAACTGCTACTTTCCTCCACAAACCCCTCTTCCCTGATAACCGGTGCTACCATCCTCCCCCCACCCAGCTAGCATTAGGCTTACTGCTCCTTCGATCAAATAAGCTGACATCGATGTTCCATGCTGGAGCAGAACCTTGAGCTTCTGCGCATGCTTAAGGCCTGCTGGCTCCTGCCCTCTCCAGGATTCTCGGAGAGGGCAGAAGCTGGCAAGCCTTGAGCGTGTGCAGAAGCTCAAGGCTCCTCTCCAGTGTAGCATGTAACATTGATGCCAGCTTTTTTGATTGCAGGAACAGTAAGCCTAATGCTAGCTGGACGGGGGGGAGGGGTAGGATGGTAGCACTGGTCATCAGGGAAGAGGGATTTTTGTGGGTTTGTAGAAGATGATAGTGTTGGCCATTGGGGGGAAGGGGGTTTGTGGAGCAAAGTAGCAGCTTGCATAAATTTACAGGGCTAGTGTTCAAAGTTAAAGTACACCCACACTTTAAAAGATGTGTTGGTACTATGACAGGGAATGGTATACACATACTATTTGCATAAACACGCAGTTATAAAATTATCCCTTTAATGTTTTGCTTAAAAATAAATAATCATAGCCTTTTTTTAATAGTAAGAAATTATTGGAAACACTACCGAATTTCCTATTATATTTTTTCAGGCAGGGTGTTGTGGGTTTATTTTTAAACTTTTGATTAATGGTCCTATTTGTATAAGTATGTTTTTGAAAGGGAGCTGTTTGTACCTGATTCGTGGGTTATGAATGGTATTTGGGCTGAGAAGAACACATGAGATTTTGGTGCAGTATTTTTTTCTCATGATGCTTTTGGTGATAAGAGAAATTTTCAAGGGTGTGTAATTATATGATTTAGATACGAGATCACATGGATAGGTACTCAACCACTGATGTTCCCTCTCCATCTTTTATATCTTCTCCAAACCCTTGGTCTCCTATACTTGCCCCTTTCCTTTCCATACCAGCACTCTTCTTCCTCCCAACCCCAATGGCAGCCCAGTATCTGAGACTGCTCATGCTATGCAGGAACCAAAATCAGGGCAGGTTTGTCTTCAGCTGGCAGGAAAGTAATATAATGATCACCCAAATTTCTAGTCTTGGTTTATATTTGAGTCAACCATTTTTCCTCCCTTTTGGGGGGAAAACAGTTACCTTGGTTTATATTCGAGTATATATGGTATGTTTCCCAAGGAGTGTGTGTGGGAGTTTACTATCTTGGAGAAGCCTAAATCTGATAGTGTTAATGTAAAGTCTTGTGGTGCTCCCTTAACTGCAGGATAGTTTTGAAAATTAAAATCCTTTATTGTTTGTTTGTGAGATTTGTTTGATTTTGGTGGTTAGTGTGAATAGATGTAACTCTGTGTTGTGCTGGGGCCTGAAACTATATTGAGGGGGGTGTAAGCAGGAATGTGTCTAGGTAGACAGCTTTTTTTTTTTTTTTTTTTACAGACTAGTGCTTCAAGAAGTTTGGCGAGTAGAGGTATTCTGGCTATGGATCTGAAATTTGAGGGTAAAGATAGGTCAGCTCCTGGACATTTTTGGATAGGTGTAAGAGCAATATGTCCCATTTGGGCAGGCAGCTGGCCATCTTGCAGTAGGTTGTTCATTAATGATGGTCCCGGCAAACAACCAGTGCTAGTACATTTATTTGTACTTTATAACACTTTTTGGATGGAGATCTGAGCACTTTATTTGCACTTGATGCACTTTATAAGTATTTTTAAAGCATATATTTATTGCTAACTTGTGGAGTATTTTTGGTATTTATTTTTTAACACAAACATTTATATTGAAAGCTCCTTAGTGAATTGTGTTGACATTAATGAGGTTAGCCAATGAATGGGTTCATTCGGGATGTGGGTGTAAAGGTGCGAAGGACATTTGTCCAATATGCAGTTTTTGGTGGAAAGCTTGTTTAGTAGGGCGAGCACCTCATCATGCATGACTAGTTAGGTACTCCACATTTGGTCTACTGTGTATGGTTTGGTGGTAATGGGGTCAGTTTGGACCATTGGGTTTGTGATAGATAATATTACTGTTCATTTTGCACGCTTTTAATTTTGTCTTGGAAGTAATTCGCTAATTCTTGGGTACTGGGTTGGGTGTTAATAACTGCTCTTTGGGGAGCAGTGGTTGTGCGCATTAGCTGGAACAGTTTCTTGATATCAAAAGTATGGTTATCTATTTCTGAGGCAAAAGTAGGTTTTCTTGGCTTCAGCTATATGGTGTTTATTGTCAAATATATTTATTGAGCCCAACAAAAGCAACAAACAGAGAACACATCAATACAGCAAATCCAGCTCAAAGTTTCAACAACAAAGAACTATCCCAATCCCCCACCCGCCCCCCAATACCTCCACCCCCCAGTCCTCCTTCAACTCACTGGAAATACCCAATAAAGAAAAAGAATAATACAGGCAATGACTAGGAGTCTGGAAACAAGAAAACAACAAATTAACAATTCAACAACCGACTACGAGCCGCCAGGGACATTGTTGTCCAAAAGGGTTCCCATATACGCTGGAATGCTCGCCCAAGTGGAGAGGAGAAATCTTGCACTCTCCTACGCTCCCACATCAGGAGCGTTATCAAGCGACAGCGCCATAGAGAATAGTCAGGTGCCTCCACCTCCAGCCACTTGAGCAAATACACTTCAAAGCAATCAGCACCACCTACCGGAGGAAAGCCGTCGCTCCCGGACGTTGCGGATTAAAATGAAGAGAGGCACCAAACAAGCGGAGGGGAGAGTGTTATGTAGTCATATTCCAAATACGGTCCACAAAAAGGAAAACATAATCCCAAAAGGATTGAATGGAAGGGCAGGTCCAAACATGTGTCTCAGGCCAGCGTCAGGGGCACTGCAACGAAGGCAAGCTGCAGAAGCTCGAATCCCAATCAAGTGGGCTCGTTTAGGGGAGACATACAAACATAGAATCAATTTATAAAGTTGTTCCCAAAATTGAGTGTACTTACAAAGAGCAGGCAGTTTTTTAATCGCATGCAAAATCACATCTTCAGCAAGTCCACATTGAGATCACAAGCCCAGGCTGCCCACAAGCTGGCAGAATCAAGCAGTGGGAACTCATCCTTCAAGTGTCTATGGTAAAATTTCAAGGGAACAGGCAGTTGAAAACCAAGGGTAAATGCAGTGGACAACTGCTCCTGAGAACTGCGACAGCAACAGCATAGAAATTGACATAGGCACCGAGGCAATAGCAGGAAGTTGCTGCTGTCTTTCTGGCGGACCAGCAAGGGAGCAGACTGACATGCTGGAATCCAAAAGCTGCACAGACTGTTGCACTGGAG
This sequence comes from Geotrypetes seraphini, assembly GCF_902459505.1. Classification (NCBI taxonomy): domain Eukaryota; kingdom Metazoa; phylum Chordata; class Amphibia; order Gymnophiona; family Dermophiidae; genus Geotrypetes; species Geotrypetes seraphini. Next base: position 447,731,354 of record NC_047085.1, on the reverse strand, counting down.
TCTGAGGGGGAAACACAGGCACAGCCCGCTTTCTCATGAAAGCCTGATACATATCCACAAATTCCGGCGGAAAATAGTCCCCGGCGGCAAGGGCCGATCTGCGGGACTCAGATTTGGAGTGTTTTGAAGACTTATCCATGGAGCTGCGCTTGCGTTTCACGGAAGCGCCCTCCTCGCCCAAATTTGGAGTCCTGGACGCTGGAATCACATCTCCGGTGGAATCGGAGGAAAGTAGAACCTCCCCGGAGGATAGTGCGGCATCCATGCATGGTTCACACCCCTCGCGGGCCACGGTGCACGTAACACATGGCTGCGAATCCACAAGCCATCCGCCGCATTTAAGGCATGAATCCATGGCATCCTGTCCTGAGGTGGCCATCTGTGAAGTTTGGAGCAAAAACGAAGCTTCTAAGTCCAAAAAATATAGTTTTAAAAACTTTAAAGAAAATCCAAGATGGCTGCCGCAGGTGCCGATTTTGACAGAAAAACGGCCGTTAAAAAATGCACGAAAACGTGAAAAACGGCAAAATTAGGATTTTACAGGTGGGGGGGAGGACCAGGGCATGCAGGGAAACCACCCAAAACCCCAAACTGTGACTCACAGACACCACAGAGACATGTGCTGCAATGAAAGTCTATGGCAGCCTGCAACACATAGTACAAGCAAGATCAGTACCTCAGGAACTGAATAAACTGGATTTTTCAGGTCTTCTGACCGCCTCACCTTCTCTGACACCTCAGATCACGACAACCAGGACCCCTCAGAGAAATCAGGGAAGACATGCGGTGCAGTTCCGATACCGGCGTACCTCTTCGGAACTGCAGCAGCCTGTACTCTACCCCTTTGCGGACAAACCAGGGGAGAGATGGCTCCCGAACCTGGAGACCCGATCCAATCTGCAGGCTGTCCAGAGGATTTACTGCAGTTTCAGGCTTACAGAGCACCCTCCGGAAGCAGACAAAATTTAAAATGTCTGCAATCTCCCGCCGAAGGATCACTCGCACAGAGTTGATCCACAGCACGTGGGTAAACCCGCGAAAAAAAATAAAAAAGGACTAGGAATTGAAAACAAATCATGAGCAGAATTAAGCGATTTGAAACCATGCAGTGAAGCTGCAGGAACAAACTGAGCATGTAAGGAAGCTCCCGGGCAGGTAGCCCAAAGGGGAGGGATCATCTTTTAATTACCCTGCAGCTGAAGCTCTCAGAGATGCAAGATCCCAGAGAGATTGTACAAGAACTAGCATTGATGTATAGTATATGCAGGAGACTGGAGTAGAAGACCTTTCATAGGTGTAAAGGTGAATGATTGGGGCTTGCAGAAGGTAATGCGTTTGGTGAGGTTTGTGCGTTTGTGGTTTTTTCTGTTAATGGGGCAGTTGCTACAGATGGCAGGGAAGGCGACATGTGTAGTTGCTGGAATTATGAATAGGTGGTTGGTTATTTTCTGGTAGTTTGGGTTTCCTGTGTGCTGACCAATGAATCAGAATGGGAAAGAGTGATGCAGGGAGATCCTTTCCTAGGGTAAAGGAGCTAAGTAGTGCCTGGTGTAATAACAAAAGTGATTTCATGATCATTAACCTGCTCAGTCAGGATTGAGATGTAGATTCTTCAGTGGTGGTGTAGCCCTTTGTTAGGCAGGTAGCTTTGTGGATTGCTGCAGTTTTTATGGTGAGTTTAGGCAGAGCTCTCAGTTTAGTCATTCTTGGTCCGCACCAAGGGCCCTTTGGCGTGGCCTTCTGGTGGGAGAGGCCTACCTGTCTGTCGGCCCTTTGGGTCTGGCCAGGCAGGGAAGGAAGATGGCGGCTCCCTTCCTCTCAACCCTGCCGGACAAGAATGGTGCTCCCTCGATGGCCCTTTAAAGGGCTGAAGAATCATCGGCTGGAGTTGGGGGTGGAGCTAAGGCCCCGAAGCAACTTCTGGCTGTTGGTTCCAGCTGGGCAGGGAGGGAAGATGGTGGCTCCCTTCCTCTCAACCCTGCTGGACAAGATGAAGAACGGTACTGGCAAGGATTACAAAAGAATGGGAAGAAACTAAGCCAGTACATATTTGCATGCTCCTCCTCCTGTATACAGGTACAAATTTAATCTTTAAATTTATTATTCATTTTAACAAGCCATTCAGTCCAAGCAGATTACAGACAAGTATAAAGAAAGTAGGGCTGCAATTGTGAATCTACTTAGAAAATAAAGCCATTAGTATATACAGTATAGGCAATATAAGAAATCATTTTTAACTTTAAATGACATACCTGTATGTTCATACTTGTGTCTCAGTAATGAGCTACTTTTTTGGAATATCTTATCACATAAATCACAAGCATACATTCCATTTTCTGTTTTTCTCATTTTCTTCTTGGGTGGGGTAGAATCAGAATCATTTTGGTCTTCTACATTTGAAACTCCTTCTGAACTAGTGTCTTGTCTTTCATCCTAAATATTAAACATATACTATATTTATTTAAACATACATTCTAGTATCTAAAACAGCAGCAGTAATAAAACATGAACTTAATGTATTCTACAAGCTTTACAGAAAAACACTAACTTGCAAGCAAGAGTGGTCTTTTGCAGCCTAGAATATGACTATAATGAGACCTTTGTTGGTTTAAAAAATTGCTGTTCTAGACAGCACAAATACATCAATTTCTCATCTATATGCATTTATACACATGCAAACACACAGATATAAACACACATTAATTCTAGAGATGCAGTTTTTATTACTTTTAAACCTACTGCAATAAGAAACCTGTTCTGGTAGTTTATTTACAAATGTATATACTTTCAAATAAATTTGATTAATCTTTACAGTTGAGTATAAACACAGAACTGCAATATTACTCTCACTATAGCATTACTTAATTTTAATACTGAAAAATGTAACACCATACCTGATTTCCATTAGGTTGGACTTGTGTTTGTGGAGGTTCTGAAATAATAGCACTAGCAGTCGTAGAATATGTATAAGTCACCTGGGGGATCAGAATAGCCTGCTTATTGGCAGTCAGAGCTCTTAAGCATTGAACATTATTCTGGTCAGCAATGGCAACAATTGTAGGTAACTGGGCAGTGACTGCAGGTATAGCAATATTTATGGCGTTGGCACTTGGTGTGTTTACAATTATAGCTGGTTCAGAGTCTTTAACAATGTCTGTCTGAGGTTGTTCTTTTTTTGCACAGGTTAAGTTCAAAGGTTCTTCCTGAACACAATAAACACTATTCTGGTAAACACTAGTTATGGTAGATCTCTCCAATAAGTCTCCATGCTGCTTTGGTAGTGATAGATCAAGAGGTTCTTCTTGTACACCATCAGCTGAAACTGCAACACCCTGTGCAGTTTTTACAGATGAGAGGTTTAGGGGTGAAGGGGTGTTCCTTTTTGAACCATTTTCCATTTGTGATTTAATTATCTTCGGAGGGCTTTGAGAATTACTTATGCTGTTTTGCAGTTCATTTGAGTTTGTAGGTCTAGCACAGTCATTTGATTTACCTGTTTCTGGAGAAGATGGGCCAGAAGACTGGACAGAAATTTCTCCAGCCTGCATTTTTTGAAACCACTTTTTTACTACTTCTAATGGTAGATTAACAGAATCAGCAATTTTGGAAAGTTCTTCAGAACTTGGCTGTGCATTTAAAGCATAATATGCTTTTAGAAGAGATAAGAGGTTCTTTAAAGGTGGCTGATTGGGAGTTAAACTATTGTCCCCTGTGTCTGAAATAGACAATTCAGACTTTTCTGCTTCTGTTCCGAGTTGAGTAAGTTGAACAGGGTGTTTTAAACTGTAGTGCTTAATTTCTTGAAGTGCTTTAAGATCACCTGGGCAATCTTCACAGAGAAGGCAAGTGCTATTTTCTCCTTCAGAATTTGCATCTTTCTCAGATTTGATTGTGAGATCTTCTGGTGGTTTTTCAGTTTTACAAATTTCAGGTGGCACAGAATTTTCTTTTTTCAGATTTTGTGGCACAACCTGAAGTTGACTAGATGGCTCCAGACTGTAATTAATGATAATTTTTGTCGTTCCATCTTGATCAACCAAAGGAAGACTTATGGCTGAAATTAGGGAATGGCCACCTTGCTGTAAGGATGCAGCACCGATTGTTCCTGGTTCTTTGGATGAAAGATTGGCATGATTATTCTCCAATACTTGTCTTATTACATTACCATCTACTGCCACTTTAAGGACATTTTGAATGTCACTTAAGTTGATGCTTATGGGAGATACAAGACCCATAGTTGGTAGAACAACTGCTTGTACCACACCCTGAGGAGAACTGGCTGCCTGTAAGGGGCTACCACCACTAAAAATCCCATTTTGCAAAGGGGCTGAACAGTTTATTCCTGAAGCAACTACTATGGGTTTAAATTCATAATCCACAGGTTCAGTTTTAATTTGGCTAACTGGAAGTTGTTCTTGTAAGGGTTTGTTTTCTGTCTTCTGACGTATCTGTGGTCTTCCTGGGCTATCTGGAGAAGCTGAAAGGGATGGTGAAGAACACTGAGATGACTTGAGCCCAGAACGTACTCGGCCATTTACAGGCATCAACCCAATGCATTTCTTACTGCTTATGTGTGAGCTGTAAGAACCAGAATGGGAAAAACGCTTCTTGCAGTTTGGGCATTCATATGGCTTCTCTCCTTTATATAAAAAGAAAAGAAGAAAGGCTAAAGTTTTTCTGTAATCCGTTAAACTGCCTATATTGAATCTTAATGCACCATTATAAATATTAAACATACTAACATTTTTTTTAGTAAGTCCTAATGAATTCCAAGAAACATTTTTAGTTACATGTCTACTTTGGCTAGTATTTCCACTAATAACTTGTTGCAGAAGGGAATTTAAAAAGATCTGATATACCACTATCTAAACATATGAAAGTGGTTTACAATAATAAAATAAACAAAAAAGAATGCTAGGGAAAGATTAGGGTCTTACCTCAGTAACCTTCTTTCTTGTGGGTAGTCAATCCCTTCTTGTGAGAATTCTTGTAGAGAGCTTCATTAGCATTCTTATGCTCCACCTCCCATCCCTCTGGGCTGTCTTCAAATTCCTGAGTTCATACCAAATCAGATAGCCAGTCCTGGAGAGGAACTATAATAGGAAGGGGTATGGGGACGATCCCTGAGAATCATGTCTGTTCTGCTCATATCATTAAACACGTGTAACAGAAAAACAAAACTTAACCATTTGCAATATATAAAGGTAGAAAAAAAAAAACAAGTCACCAACCTCAGCACAATCTGCTCTAAGAGTGTGGAAGATTCAATAGATATCCCCTAGATTCTTCAATGGGGAAGTCACATCCTCTATCATTTTCAAGGCTGGATAAAGGAAAGAAACAAGAAGTCTGGATTACAGGGCACCTTGGAGGCAGTAAGCAGGCAAATGAACATCTGACAGGGTGGACTTCAGGAATAGTGTGTCTATCTACTAGACAGAAGATTACTGAGGTAAGAACCTAATTTTTCCTTCTAGTGTGACAGACACTCTATTTCTGAACTTGTGTGACGTATCAAAGTAGTCCCCCAAGCTTAGGGCGGGACAGATGAGCCTGCTGTCAGAATTGAAGATCTGAATGCGGAGTCCTGTTTGGCAACCAGGCCACCCTGTAAAACTTTGTGAAAGTATAGAGAGGACCAAGTGGCCACTCTATAGATTTCTTCCGGGGACACTGCCAAAGATTCTGCCCATGAGAAAGTCATGCTTCCAATGGAGTACGCCTTCACGGATATGAGCGGCCGCTTTCCACTTCTGATACAGGCTGAAGAAATGGCCATAAGGATCCATCTTGAAATGGTTGCTTTTGAGGCTGGTTGGCCTTTATGGATAGCCCCCACCACTATGAACATATCTGACAATCAAAATTTGTTCATAACCTCCAGATACTGCAGTAATAATCTGTGCCATATCCAATAGTTTCAACACCTGATCACTCTCGATCCCAAGGGAATGAAGGCAGGCAAGTGTACTTCTTGGTTCCTGTGGAAGCTGGAAACCACTTTTGGTAAGAAAAATGGGACTGTGCGTAAGACCACACCTGAATCTGAAATTCTGAGGAAGGAATCTCTGTACAACAAAGCCTATAGCTCCAAAACTCATCAGGCTGAGGTAACTGCCACCATAAACACCGTTTTGATGGTAAGGTCCATCAGAGAAGCTTGCTCCAGAGGTTCGTACAGCACTCTAGCCAGCGCCCGGAGGACTAGATTAAGATTCCATGCCAGAAGAGGCTATCGCACTTGAGGACAAAGAGCCCTTCAAAAACCTGGCCACATCTGGATGTGTGGCTGTAGTGCTCTTATTAATCCTAGGCCCAAAACATGAGAACCCCACAATCTGAACTTTCAGGGAGCCAACCGCTAGGCCTTTTTCCAGACCTTCCTGCAGGAAGGCGAGCACTACAGAGATCGGCATCAAGCTTGGGTCCTTACTTCTCTGAGCATACAAGCTTGGAAGCACTTCTAGGCTTTTACATATGCTGCTATAGTCACCTTCTTCTAACATCTTAGAAGGGTGGAGATCACTCCATCCAAATAGCCTTTATGCGCTAGCACCTCTCACTCAAGAACCATGCCATAAGACCAAAGCGTTCTGGATCCTACTGGTGAAGTTGGACCCTGCATGAGCAGACAGGGATGACATGCAAGTTTGAGACCTTGATCTCTTTGTAGATGGACCAGATCTGCATACCACGGTCACCTCAGCCAGTCTGGTTCTACTAGAATCACCAAACCTGGTGCACTAAGATCCTGCACAGAAGTCTGTCTATCATGGGCCATGGAAGGAAGGCATAAAGACCTACCTTAGGCCAGAGTTGCACAATGTCGTCCAGACCTTTGCTTCCTGGCTCATATCTTCGACTGAAGAACTGAGCCGCCTTCTTGTTGGCTGCCGATGCCATCAGATTGAATGTTGGGCGCCCCCCCCACCAATTCACAAAGCAGGTGTAGGCTTCCTGAGATAGTAACCACTCCCCAGGATCTAGGGTCTTTTGGCTGAGGAAATCCACGTGCACATTGTCCACTCCTGCCACATGTGCCGCCATGAGATGGGCCTCTGCCCATCAAAACAGTACCTGGGCTTCCAAACTTAGAGCAGCATTCTTGGTTTCCCTTAGTGAATGAAAACATGTACCACTTTGCAGTGCACTCCCAAATGCCTGAAGTGTCAGGCAGATGGCTCGAAGTTCCAAGGGATTAATCGACCATTTCTGGGAAGGGGACCAGCATCTCTGAAACGGACACCTCTTGCAATGTGCCCCCCAGTTGTATAGGCTGGTGTCCATTGGGATCACCCGTGCAGAGATGCGAAAGGGAACTCCTCTGGTGAGAGACCGGTGTTCCAACCACCAGGCTAGACTGTGAAGAGCTTCCGCTCTCCAAGGCAGCTGCTGCTGGACCGTATCCTTCTGCAGGCACCACTGGGAGAGGATCGAATTCTGGAGCAAATTCAAGTGCACCCTAGCTTGGGGACCACGTCCGTGGTTGCAAACATTGATTCTAGCACCTGTAAATAATTTTAGGCCATCAGAGCAGTCTCACTCTGAAACTCCTGTATCTGGTACAGAAGCTTCCCTCTATGAGCTTCCAGGAGGAACACTGTTTTCCCTTGTGTCAAACCAGACTCCCAGATACTCCAAGATCTGCATTGGCGCCAGGTGGCTTTTCTGAAAATTGACCACCCAGCCCAGCCTCTACAGCAGTTGAATCATTCTTTGAACTACTATTCTGCCTTCAGATTCAGACTTGACTCTTAACTAATTGTCCAAAGAGCAAGGCCAAGAACTGAAGTAGTATTCCAGCACATGAAAATGCAAAAACCTCCAGTGCTTTGGAAAAATGGGAATATGCAGATAGGTCTGTCAAATCCAGGGAGGCAAGAAATTCCCCCAGAACTGACTATCACCAATTTTACCATCTCCATCTGAACATAAAACATAAGCAATGCCTCTGCTGGGTCAGATCTGAGGTCCATCGTGCCCAGCAGTCCGCTCACACGGCGGCCCAACAGGTCCAGGACCTGTGCAGTAATCCTCTATCTATACCCCTCTATCCCCTTTTCCAGCAGGAAATTGTCCAATCCTTTCTTGAACCACAGTACCATACTCTGCCCTATTACGCTCTCTGGAAGCGCATTCCAGGTGTCCACCACATGTTGGGTAAAGAAGAACTTCCTAGCATTCGTTTTGAATCAGTCCCCTTTCAACTTTTCTGAATGCCCTCTTGTTCTTGAGTATCTTGGCCACATTTACTGCTTTCAGGACAACAATTGGTCATTAGTCTTCTGAGCCTTTCTTGAGCACTATAAAGTATATTGAGTATCTGCTGGAGCCTGAGTCTTCCTCTGCTATGGGTTCTATGTCTTCCAGATCCAGCAGCCGTTGTGCTGTTGCTTGGACTTTGACTGCTTTTTCTGGACTTCCAGCTGAAGGGGATGAAAGAACTCGAGCTTGTACCCTCCTCCTGTATAATGTCCAGCATCCAGCGATCTGTGGTGATCTCTGGCCACATTCCCCAATAGGCTGATAAACTCCTTCCAATGTGTGTAGGCTTGGCTGATGGCTTGGCGTTATAACTGCTGCTTTGGAGTTGTGGCAGAGCAGGATCCTGAAGATTGGGGGCGCCTACTCCCCCCCAAAAAAAATTTTGTCTGGAGCCTTTAAAAGATCTCTGGCCTGAAGGTCCTCCTGAAAACTTGTGACATCATATGGAAGCCCCAAAATTACCGCAACCTGACCTCTTAAGGGCTTGAGGTCTACTGTACAATATTAACCTCGGCTTGCGATCCTGCATGCTGGCCAAATCATCCAGACCTTCCCAAAGAATAAATGTCCCTTAAACGGTAATCTACTCAAGGATGTTTTGGAGGAATTCCCCACCCACTGTCTGATCCATAACATCCTGTGGGCAGAAATGGAGTAAGCAGACATTTTGCTTACAACTCTGAAAAGGTCATACAGAGCATCAGCTACATAATCCACTCTAGACATTAACAACTGATGATCCTTTCCGATAATTGTCTCTGGATCGTGACAACTTGGAGTGGCAAGCCTGGGTGACAAAAGATGCGGCCGCAGCCTTAAAAAGCTTTTTATGAACAAAATCAGAGGGAGGGAGGTATGTTTCGCAATTTGCGCCACCAGTGAATCCACTTTCAGACAACAAAAAGCTTTGCCATGGCTTTGTCCACCCAAAGAGGCACCTTTAGGACCCTCCAATGGCCTGATGAGAGGGAAAACAGGTGGTCTGTGCCTTTGTGCTGCTTTGAGCACTGTGTAGCAGAGAATTGTGGAGTCTCTATTTTTAATTCTTAGAGAAGGCTTAAACAGCCTGCGCACAGGTGGGTCCTCCGTGAGATCAGGGGCCTCCACTGGATCTGGCCTCCCTCCCCAGAGATGAAACAGCATTTCCTGCTAAAGAGGATCCTGACTGCGACAGTAAAGGCACTGAAGCATAGCCCACTTTGTCCCAGACTGAACCTTCCCATCTTGCACATGAACTGTTCCTGGGGAATTGCATTCATTGGGGGGAACCCCCAGGCATCAGCAGGGCCACGATCTCTGAGGGTTTCATGTGGCTCTTATTAATCATGTAAGCTTCCAACATCATATTGATGAATTCAGGGGGGAAACCCTGAGCAGAATGTCCAGATGAACCCTGCAGACAGTCACAAGCTCCTTTATGATGGTTTGTGGCAGTGCTTCGCCAGGAACAAATTTGTACTGCTTTCCAGCTCAAACCTGGACTTTTATCCTGGCCCTTGGACCAACTGGGCACTAACACCCCCCTCATGCCATGTGGAACACGGACAATCCTCAGATAGCCATCCATTTCAAACTTGGCATGAATCCAAGGTATCCTGGCCTGAGGAATCCATCACACCTGTTTTTAAGCAAAATTGAAGTTCTTTTGAGGCAAATAAGAGGTTTTTATTTTCAAATCGGGAAATCCAAGATGGCCACCATGTCAATGATCTTAGCACCAAAAACAGTATAACCTTCCTCTTTAATGTTATGTAACTTGTTCCACATGATGCTTGCATGGGTCTCTTATCCTGTAAATCAGTTTGAACCTGTACTGGATAAGTGTGATTAAAAAATCCTGATTAGATTTGAGAGGTAAGGAAACCTAACTGTATACCCAGACCTCCCCCCACCAAAAAAAAAGAAAACAGTTTTAAAGACCCCTCAGTTTTGTGCTCTAGGCTATCAGCCTATTACTCACCATGTCATGCTGTGTACCAATCCTGGATCTTGTGTACTGGGAGCTGCAAGTGTGGAAGCTGCAAACAGCTTAAAAGTAGAACCTCTACTTCAAGAAGCCTGGAATCTGGACTGCTTGCGTCTTCCTTCAAACTGCCTCTTGGGTCCAACAAATTGGCTGGAGACCTCAACCTCCACCGAACCTTGCATGTGCAAAAGAGGGGAGGAATGCAGTTGGCTCCGATCCTGGAAAAACTGCCACGGAGCAACACAGCTTGCGCTCGAGCCTATGGGTGAACCTGGGGTGAGAATTGCTCCCAGAACAGTCCCTGAACCCCTGAAATGTTAGTGCAGGCTGTCCAAGTGGGTGCATTGCAAAGCAGTCTGCCCCTTGGAAGCAGATCCTTGACCTCAGAGTCTGCTCTATCCCACAGCCAGAGCTGTCTCAGTGGGATCCTCTGCAGCACCAAAAAGCCTTGCAAACGGTAAGCAAAAAAGGTTAAATTTAATTGAAAATAAACACGAGCAGAAAAGAGAGGCTCCTACCATCTTGTATGTAGAGAGACAACTGAGGACTTAGAGGACAGCCCTGATGGATGGAAAGTGGAGCAAAAGAATGCTAATGGGGCTTTACACAAGAATTTGCACGAGAAAGGATTGACTATCCATAAGTTCAGAACACAGTGTCTGTCGCACTAGAAAAAAAAATCATAGGATAGAAAAGATTCACCCAATGTAAAAAATTATCCCTTACCTAGATTATCCTCATGCATTGCTTTCTTTCTTTAGCTGATTGGCTCAATTTAAATCATTAAGCATAAGTCAGTGGTTCTGTTCATGAAGTCATCAGAATGCATTTAGATATTCATTTCTATACCATGGTTGTATATTTAATTTTTGGATATTTATAAATGACGTCTTTGGTCACCAAACAAGTGTTATGTAAAGAATAAGGCATTAAATATTATACTTTGGAGTCAGTTTTCAAACAGCACTTAGATTTCCAGCATAGTGCTGAATGTCTAAGTGCCCCTTTACTCTATCTCATCACATCCTCATATGAAAGATTCTTACCTGGATAATCTTTCTGTTAATTTTCTTAGGAGTCTGTATGTTAGGTGATCAATCCATTCCCGTGAACCGGGTTTTGCAAAGTGTGATACTTACAGCTTTCAGTATCTCCCACATTGCCAACTCTACTGGAATAGAATACAAAGGAGGAGGGGTATGAGGGACTTCCCCACAGACAGCAAACAATTCTGTTCTGCTCTGTAACTTAGAAAAAGAATTAAAACAATTAAAAGGAATTTATAACATAGAAGCAATAGTGAACCAGCCTGCTGAGTGCAACAAGCACTAACATTGAAGGAGCCAGAAGCTGAGAAATTCACTTACTTATACAGGACTTTCTTATACTTAGTCATCTGGCTGACAGGAGAACTCCAGGCCTGGAATCTAGAAATATTTGAAGCAGAAAGTAGGTGATACAGAGTATCATGGGAGGCCGTACACACTCCTGAGAAAATTAACAGAAAGAAGATTTTCTAAGTAAGAACTTAATCTTTCATTCTGTTACATCTCCTCAGAAATCCATGTTAGGTGATGTACCAAAGCAATGGCTGATGTCTAGGGTGGGACAGAAGAGCCTGCCCGCAACACCGAGGACCCAAAGGCGATGTCCTCTCGAGCTGCCATATCCACTCTGTAAAAACTTGTAAATATATGCAGAGTAGACCAAGTAGCTGCTCTATAAATCGCTGCTGTAGGAACTAACCAAGACTCCGCCCATGAAGATGCAACACCAGTGGCTGCTTACCACAGGTGATGTAAGCTGAGGAAATCGCCGTGCAAATCCATCTGGCTATAGAAGCCTTGGATGCCAGCCTGCTGCGTCTGGACTGGCAGGTTAGCACAAACAGATAGTCGGAAAGACAAAAATCATTGGTCTTTTCTAAGTAGTAAAGTAAAACTCTTCCTCAAAATCCTATTCTGCTTGTCTGAGCCTGTAGGATGAAAAGCTGACAGACGAACCTCCTGGTTGATGTGAAAATCAGTCAGTCTTCAGAAGGAAGGAGGAAATAGCTTGGAACGCTACAACCCCCTCCGTGATTCTGAGAAAGGGCTATCTACAAGAGAGCTTGGCTCTCTACAAGAGAGCTTGCAATTCCGAAATATGTTTTGCCTTGACTATCGCCACTAGGAACACTGTCTTAAATTGATATCCAAAAGGGGCAGGAGCGTAGGAAGATCGCTACTGTCTTGCTTTACCGCTAGACCACCAGGCTTTACAAAGTAAGTTCTGGAGGGGTCCAGGAGGTGGGGGTAGTTCAGAGTTGGCCCTAAGTTCAGAGTTGGCCCTAAATAAGGCCGACAGTCACTGAAAAGATCATGGTTCGGGACAAGGTATCTTTAAAAGATATCATAAAAGGGAAGACAGTGCATCCCGATAGCGAGATTGCAATATAGGCCACAATATAGGCCGCATCTGGAGTACTGTGTCCAGTACTGGTCGCCGTACCTCAAGAAGGACATGGCAGTACTTGAGGGAGTACAGAGAAGAGCAACTAAACTGATAAAGGGAATGGAAAATCTGCCATATACCGACAGATTGAAGCAGTTGGGACTTTTCTCACTAGAAAAGCGGAGACTTAGAGGAGACATGATAGAAACCTTCAAGATCCTGAAGGGCATAGAAAAAGTAGACAGGGACAGATTTTTCAAATTAAGGGGCACCACAAGCACAAGGGGGCACTCGGAGAAATTGAAAGGGGACAGGTTTAGAACAAACGCTAGGAAGTTCTTTTTCACTCAGAGGGTGGTGGATACATGGAACGCGCTTCCAGAGGCTGTTGTAGACAACAAAACATTAAATGGTTTCAAAGAAGGTTTGGATAGACCACTACTCAGGCGATGGGCCTGATGGGCCGCCACGGGAGCGGACCGCTTGGCAGGATGGACCTATGGTCTGACTCAGCGGAGGCAACTTCTTATGTTCTTATGTTCTTAGTAGACCAGGTTTCCTTAAATACAGAGCAGGCTGATTTTAAAGACCGCAAGTTATCCATGCCAACTGCTGAGCAAATTGTACATAGATATGATAAACATTGCCTGAAATGTCTGTATGCAAATGCCTGAAGCCTAGGAAACAAGATGAGAGAGTTAGAATATACAGCACTAAATGAAAAGATAGATATGAGGCATCTCTGAGACCTGGTGGAAGGAAGAAAAACAATGAGACACTGTCATACAAGGTATATTGTTGTGATAGGGTGGATTGGATGAAATTGGTGGAGGACCTTCAATCTAATGGACTTAAAATTCTGCAGGAGCAGAAACACACCTTGGAATCCCTATGGGTAGAAATTTCATGTGTAAAGAGGAAAAGGATAGTGATAGGAGTGTACAACAATCCGCCGGCCAGGATGAACAGATGCTGAAATATTATCAGAAATTAGGGAGGCTAACAAACTGGGGAGAGTGTGGCGCAGTGGTTAAAGCTAAGCCTCAGCACCCTGAGGTTGTGGGTTTAAACCCACGCTGCTCCTTGTGACGCTGGGCAAGTCACTTAATCCCCCCATTGCCCCAGGTACATTAGATAGATTGTGAGCCCACTCTGACAGACAGGGAAACATGCTTGAGTACCTGAATAAATTCATGTAAACCGTTCTGAGCTCCCATGGGAGAATGGTATAGAAAATTGAATTTAAAAAAAAAATAATAATAATAATGGGTGATTTTAACTACCCCAGTACTGACTGGGTAAATGTATCATCGGGGCATGCTAGGGAGATAAAATTCCTTGATGAAATTAAGGACTGCTTTATAGAGCATCTGATTCAAGAGCTGACAAGAGGTGAAGCAATTCTAGATCTAGTTCTCAGTGGAGCGCATGAATTGATGCGGGAGGTAATGATGCTGGGGCTACTTGATAACAGTGATCATAACATGATCAGATTTGATACAATCCTTGGAATAAGTTCGCATAGGAAATCCAATACAACAGCACTTAACTTTAAAAAAGATTATGATAACATGAGGAGAATGGTAAAAAAAAAAAAAAAAAAAAGAAACTTAGAGGAGCAGCTGCAAAGGTCAACAATATATATCAAAAAACAAAAGGAATTGACCCCAAAATATCCACAAAGAAGAAAATCCAGAGAAAACCAAAAAAACTCTGTGGAGTGACGATGTTCCTAAATGGACTTTATTTGAAAGTATCAAAGTTCCAAAGGTACACTAAAATCATCCACATAAAATAATTCCATCCACATAAAAGTAAATCATCCACATAAAAGCCTTAAAGGACCTAGTCCGCTAGGGATACAGGACCCAACACGGTCCGCGTTTCGACAAAAAGTCTTCTTCAGGGGTCCCTGGGGGTCCTATAAAGGTATGTACGTGGGAAACAATTGTGTGGTGAACCGGAAGTGAGACACTGCTTGCATTTGCAATGGAAAAGTTTTAAGGCTTTTATGTGGATGATTTACTTTTATGTGGATGGAATTATTTTATGTGGATGATTTTAGTGTACCTTTGGAACTTTGATACTTTCAAATAAAGTCCATTTAGGAACATCGTCACTCCACAGAGTTTTTTTGGTTTTCTCAACAATATATATCAAGCATGGATGTTATTCAAAAACACCATCTTGGAATCCCAGACTAGATATATTCCATGTATTAAAAAAGGAGGCAGGAAGACCAAACAGCAATCAGCGTAGTTAACGAGTGAGGTGAAGGAAGCTATCAGAGATAAAATTGAATCCTTCAGAAAATGGAAGAAGGAGCCAACTGAAAAATAATTATAAACACAATGAATTTCAAGTCAAATGAAAGGCATCAATAAGAAAGGCAAAGAGGAACCTTGAAAAGAAGATTGCGCTGGAAGCAAAAAAACACAGTAAAATCTTTTTTATGTATATTAAAAGCAAAGCCTGGAAGAGAATGTTGGACTGCTAGACAATGGAGGGACAAAAGGGACTCTCAGGAAAGACAAGGCCGTAGTGGAGAGATTAAATGAATTCTTTGCCTGAGTCTTCTCCGAGGAAGATGTGGGGGAGCTACCGGTAATAAGAAATGGTATTCAATTCTGATGAATCTGAGAAACTCAAACAAATCTCTGTAACACTGGATAATGTAATGGGTCAGTTCGACAAACTGAACAGTAGCAAATTGGTGCTGATAGAATTCAAAATTGAACTTGCAGAGCTATTGTTAGTAATTTGTAATTTTTCTCTAAAAACCTCTATAGTACTGGAAGACTGGAGGGTGGCCAGCGTGAAGCCGATTTTTAAAAAGGGTTCCAGAGGTGATCTGGGAAATTATAGACCAGTGAGTCTGATGTTGGTGCTGGGTAAAATGGTAGAGACTTATAAAGAACAAAAAGATAAAACTTATACATAAGCATGGATTAATGAAAGAAAGCCAACGTATATTTTTATTCCAGGGAAATATTGCCTCAGCAATCAATCTACTATATTTCTTTGAAGGGGTGAAAGAACATATGGATAAAGGTGAGCCGATTGATATTGTGTATTTGGATTTTCAAAAGGCATTTGACAAAGTACCTCATGAAAGACTTCTAAGGAAATCAGAAAGTCATGCGATAGGAGGTATTGTCCTATTATGGATTAAGACCTGGTTGAAAGACAAAATAGAGAGTAGATTTAAATGGTCAATATTCTCAATGAAGAAGGGTGAATAGTGGGGTTTTCCTAGGGGTCTGTGCTGGGACTGCTGCTTTATAACATTTATCAATGATCCAGAGATGGCAATAACTAGTTCAGATAATTAAATTTGCTGATGATAAAGTGGTTCAAAAATTGTTAAATCACAATAGGATTGTGAAAAAATGCAAGTGGACCTTCTGAGACTATACATCTGCCATTTTGATGCCTAATGTGAGCAAGTTCAAAGTGATGCATGTAGGAAAGAGGAACACAAACTATAGCTATGTGATGCTGGGTTCTATGTCAGGAGTCACTGCCCAGGTGTCAGGTGTCATTGTTTAGGATACATTGAAACTCTCAGCTCAGTGTGCAGTAGTGCTGCCCAATTCAGGAAAAAAAAATTTGATTCGATTCGATTTAGCCTATTGAATTGGTTTTTCAATTCGATTTTCCTGTCCAATTGGGTGGTTTTTTTTTTCAAACATCCTGGTTGGTTTATTTTATAGCCTCTTCACCCCCTTTGCTTTCTCCTAACCACATTGGTGCTGTGGTGTAAACAAAAAAAACTTTTCCTTTCTCTGTTAAATCCTAGCTCATGTTTGCGGTCTAACACCAGCTCTGGCAGTATACACTTTTCAAATCTGACATATTGTAATCACAAAAAGAAAATACAATTATTTTTTCTACCTTTTGTTGTCTGATCATTATTCAAATCTTGTTGGTCCAATGCTCATGTTGTCTTCTGATAACTTGCTTTCCAGGGTCTCCTTCTTTCTCCATGCTAACCATCCATCTGCCATCTCTGTCCTCCCCTTCCTTTTCCCTTCCCTCCCCCGGAGGTCTGGCATCTTTCCTTTTTTTTGTCTCCCTCCCCAGATCCACCTTTTCTTAAATCTACCCTTTCATCCAGCATCTCTCCCACCTTCCCCATCACCCCAGAGTCCACCATCTCTCCCTTTCTTTTCCCAACTACCCTCCTATCCAGTATCTCTATCCCCCCTCCACACCATCCCTTGTGTCCATCTTAAGAACATAAGAAGTTGCCTCCGCTGGGTCAGACCAGAGGTCCGCTCCCGCAGCGGCCCATCAGGTCCATGACCTGTAAGGTGATTCTTTGTCTAAAACCCTTCAATCCCCTTTATCTTTCTATCTATACCCTTTCATAATCCTATCTCTACCTCTATCTGTATCCCTCAATCTCCGTATCCTTCAGGAATTTATCCAATCCTTCTTTGAAACCCCGTAATGTACTCTGTCCTATCACAACCTCCGGAAGCGCATTCCAGGTGCTCACCACCCTCTGAGTGAAAAATAATTTCCTAGCATTGGCTCTAAACCTGTCCCCTTTCAATTTCTCCGAGTGCCCCCTTGTTCTTGTGGTTCCCAATAGGCTGAAGAATCTGTCCCTCTCCACCTTCTCTATGCCCTTCATGATCTTGTAAGTCTCTATCATGTCTCCTCTGAGTCTCCGCTTCTCCAGGGAGAAGAGCCCCAGCCTTTCTAACCTGTCAGCGTATGAAAGGTTTTCCATATCTTTTATCATTTTTGTCACTCTTCTGTGAACCCTCTCAAGTATCGCCATGTCCTTCTTAAGGTACGGTGACCAATATTGGACACAGTACTCCAGATGTGGACACACCATCGCACAATACAGTGGCATGTTGACTTTCTTCGTTCTGGTTGTAATACCCTTCTTAATAATACCCAACATTCTGTTTGCTTTCTTTTAGGCTTCTGCGCATTGTGCCGTTGACTTCATTGTTGTATCCACCAGCACACCCAAGTCTTTTTCAAGGTTACTTTCCCCTAGTACTATTCCCCCAATTTTGTAGCTGAACATCGGGTTCTTTTCCCCTATATGCATGACCTTGCATTTCTCTACATTGAAATTCATCTGCCATTTATTCGCCCACTCCTCCAGTTTGTTCAGGTCCCTTTGTAGGTCTTCACATTCCTCTGCAGTTCTAACCCTTCTACAGAGTTTAGTGTCCGCAAATTTTATAACTTCACACTTCGTCCCTGTTTCTAGGTCATTAATAAATACATTGAACAGCAGCGGTCCGAGTACCGACCCCTACGGAACACCGCTCGTGACCCTCCTCCAGTCCGAGTAGTGGCCCTTCACTCCAACCCTTTGCTTTCTGCCTGCCAACCAGTGTTTAACCCATCTATATACGTCCCCTTCCACCCCGTGGTTCCACAGCTTCCTAAGTAGCCGCTCTCCCTTTCTGTTCCTTCCCTCCCTAAATTCCATTGTCCATCATCTCTCTCCCTCTCCTTTATTTTTAGAGCTATTATTTCTTTCCCCCCCAAAGTCCAGCATATGCATGTCGAATCGTGAATCAGGCAACACTAGTGTGCAGTAGTGCTGCCCGATTCAAATCGGTTCACCGATTCACTTCAGGTAATTCGATTCGAATCGATTTAAAACAAAACAAAACAAAAATCATCCTCCCGATTCGGTAACTGATCCTCCCCCCTCGCCCCCTAAAGCAGGAGCGGCAGCGCTGCCTCTTGCTGGCTGGCCGCTGCTGCACTTGCTTTAGAGGGCGAGGGGGGGAGGGTCAGTCGGGAAGTGCTGATGTCCGGCTTCCCTGCTGGCCTCCCGGTGGTGTCCGGCTTCCCCACCCCCCTGGCCTCCTGCGCATCTATTAACCTAATATCAGCAGCCTGCAGAGAAGCTAGCCGGTGCTAGCGAACTTTGCAAGCTGCCATAGTCCTTTGGAGCTGTTTCCTCTGCCATGATCCTGCCTCTGATGTCAGAGGAGGGCGGGACCACAGCAGAGGAAACAGCTCTGAAGACCTATGGCAGCTTGCAAAGATTGCTAGCACCGGCAATCTTCTCTGCAGGCTGTTGATATTAGGTAAATGGATACATGGAAGGCCAGGGGGAACATGCAGGCCTTCTGGGGATGGGGTGGGGGTGCGCAATCCTTTGGCGGTGGGGGTGGTACAGGCCTTTAGGGGGGACAGGCAGGCATTCAGGGGGGGACAGGCCTTCTGGGGGGGTGCAGGCCAGGCCTTCAGGGATGGTGCCACAGGCCTTCAGGGGGGACAGGCAGGCCTTCAGGGGAGGGGTATAGGCCTTTAGGGATGGGGTGCAGGCCTTCAGGGTGTGTGTGCAGGCCTTCAGGGGAGGACAGACCTTCAGGGGAGGGGGGCCCTGGTGTAGAAGTACACGGAGGGAGGGTGGGAAGGGGGGTTCAAAGAGACGTGCATATGCCAGACTTTGGGGAAGGGGAAGAAATAATGGGTCTAAAAACAGAGGACAGGGAGAGAGATGGTGGACAATGGGATTTAGGGAAGGGAAGGAACAGAAAGGGAGAGAAGTTGGACACAAGGGATGGTGTGTGTGGGGGAGGGGGGATAGAAATACTGGATAGGAGGGTAATTGGGAAAAGAAAGGGAGAGATGGTGGACCCTGGGGTGGTGGGGAAGGAGGAAGAGATGCTGGATGAAAGGGCAGTTGAGAAAAGGTGGATCTGTGGATGGAGACGAAAAAAAGGAAAGATGCCAGACCTCCGGGGGAGGGAAGGGAAACGGAAGGGGAGGACAGAGATATACAATGGATGGTTAGCACGGAGAAAGAATAAAGAAGGAGACCCTGGCAAGCAAGTTATCAGAAGACAACCAGAGCCTGGAACCAACAAGATTTGAATAATGACCAGACAACAAAAGGTAGAAAAAAATAATTTTATTTTCTGTTTTGTGATTACAATATGTCAGATTTGAAATGTGTATCCTACCAGAGCTGGTGTTAGACCGCAAACATGAGCTAGGATTTAACAGAGAGAGGAAAAGTATTTTTTGTTTGTTTATTTTTATTTACACCACAGCGCCAATGTGGTTAGAAGGCCAAGGGGGGCTGAAGAGGCTATAAAAGAGGTGAAGAGGCTATAAAATAAACCCACCAGGATGTTTGAAAAAAACAAATAAACAAACAAAAAAAAAACCCCCACACAATTGGGCAAGAAAATCGAATCGAAAAATCGATTCAATAAGCTGAATCAAATCAATATTTTTTTTTCCTGAATCAGGCAGCACTAGTGTGCAGCAGTGGCTAAGAAAGCAAATAGAATGTTAGGAATTATCAGGAAAGGAATGGAAAACCAAGATGAAAATGTTATAATGCCCTTGTATGTCTCTATGGTATGGCTGCATCTTGAATACTGTGTGCAATTCTGGTCACTGTATCTAAAAAGGTAGAGAAGGAGGATGAAAATTATAAAAGGAATGGGATGACTTCCCTATGATGAGAGACTAAAGCAGCTACGGCTCTTCAGCTGGGAGAAGAGATGATATGATAGAGATCTGTAAAATACTGAGTGGAGTAGAAAGGGCAGATGCAAATTGCTTGTTTGCTCTTTCCAAAAATACTAGGACTAGGGGGCAAGTAGTAAATTTTTTTAAAAAAAAAAACCTGGAGAAAATATTTCTTCTCACAAAGTATAATTAAACTCTGGAATTCGATGCTGGAGAATGTGGTGAAATCAGTTAGCTTAGTGGGGTTTTGAAAAAAAGGTTTGGATAAATTACTAAAAGTAAAGTCCATAAGCCACTATTAAGATGGCTTGGGGAAATAAGCATAAAATCTATTTTATTACTTGGGATCTAACTAGGTACTTGAGACCTGGGTTGGTCACTGTTGGTAACAGGATACTGGGCTTCATGAACCTTCGGTCTGTCCCAGTACGATAATTTTTATGTTCTTATGAACAAATCCGAAGGACGACGATATGACCCACTCGGATGATGTCCAGCACCCATTGGTCTGAAGAAATTTTCTCCCACTCCCTCCAAAATGCCGATAGCCTGCCTCCAGTATGTGGAGGCACAACCATCAACTTGGTGTCATTGAGACTTTTTTGCAAGGTGGATTGACGTGAGACCCTGACGGCTGCTGGCATCTGGGTTTGCTAAATAGTGTCTGTAGCCTTGGATCTCTGTGAAGAGGAACTTGGGTTGTTGAGAATGGTGGGATGGACAAAAATTACCTCTACTCCCGCATGGGGGTCAGTGCAGTCTGTTCTCTGGCAGAGACTCTGGGCAGAGATCCATTACGCTGGCCATAAGATCTAGACCCTTACCAAAAAGCATCTGCCCTCTGAAGGGCACGCTGCTTAAGGTTGCCTTGGATGCTGAGTCGCCTGCCTACTGCTGAATCTAGAGCAGCAGTAGGCAGGCAACTCAAAGAGACTGCATACAACGACACCTTGCTCATGACCCTGATAATGTCATAAAGGACATCTACCATGTAATCCATTCCTTCTAGTACAAGCTGGGGTAGATGTCATCCTCCGCAGAGGGCTTCCATCTCAATCTGGTGTGGCAAGCACGAGCAGTAAGACACGGGGAAAAAAAATTGTCTCCGCCCTGTCCCGTGAGCTCCATTCCCGTCCCTTAAAGTATAAAAAGAAACAATATTCTGTACAATTGTCATTGTATAAATCAAAGTTCTGGCTGCCGAACTAGAGAAAAAGATCTTCAGCTGGCAGGGCTTTGTTTATAAATGTTTATCAACACAATTAATATACTACTTTATCCTAAAGCAAAAAAAAAAAAAAAAAAAGGAAAAGGAAAAAAAAATTTCCCATTTCCCTTCAGCGCTTTCTCCTCTCTCTTCCCCCATTTCCCTTCAATGTCTTCTCTCCTCTCTCTCTTCCTCCATTTCCCTTCAGCGCTTTATCCCCTCTCTCTCTCTTCCTATTTCCCTTCAATGTCTTCTCCTCTCTCTCTTCCCCCATTTCCCTTCAGCGTCTTCTCCTCTCTCTCTTTCCATTTCCCTTCAGCGTCTTCTCCCACTCTCCACTTCTCTTCCCCATTTCCCTTCAGTGTCTTCTCCCACTCTCCACTTCTCTTCCCAATTTCCCTTCAGCGTCTTATCCCCACTCTCTCTTCCCCATTTCCCTTCAGCATCTGATCGTCTCTACCCCCCTTCAGCACCCTTTGCGTGGTCCAGCAGCAGCCCCCTCCGTTCCGCTTGCCGTGGTCTGAGCATCTCCCTCCCTTCCCCTCGCTGGCTTATTTTTAGTTTCTCTTAACAAGCAGCCCGAGCCTTGAAGTTGTGTGCGGCTGCCGGAAAGTCCTCTTTTGACGTAACATGAAACAGGAAGTTGCATCAGAGGAGGACTTTCCAGTTCAACTTCAAGGTTCCGGCTGCTTGTTAACAGAAACTTAAAATAAATCAGCAAAGGTAAGAGGCATTGTCCCCATACTGCGGCAACCATTTTTTAAATGTTCACGTTTCAGCAGGTTACCTGCGGCTATCAGTCACTGTGTCATTCTCTAATCTGTAGCCTTAGATCTCTGTGAAGAGGAATTTGGGTTGTCGAGAATGGTGGGATGGATGAAAATTACTTCTACTCCCGCACGGGGGTCAGTGCAGTCTGTTCTCTTGCAGAGACTCTGGGCAGCGATCCATTACGCTGGTCATGAGATCTAGACCCTTACCAAAAAGCATCTGCCCTCTAAAGGGCACGCTGCTTAAGGTTGCCTTGGATGCTGAGTTGTTCACTGCTGAATCTAGAGCATTTTGTGAGAAGAGACTGCATACACCAAACCCTTGCTCATGACCCTGATAATGTCATATAGGACATCTACCACGTAATACACCCCTTCTAGTACAAGCTGGGGTAGAGGTCCTCCTCCGCAGAGGGTTTCCGTCTCAATCTGGTGTGGCAGGCCCAAGCAGCAAAAGAAGCTGTTGCCGCAGCTTTGATG
The DNA here is from genome assembly GCF_902459505.1 of Geotrypetes seraphini. Classification (NCBI taxonomy): domain Eukaryota; kingdom Metazoa; phylum Chordata; class Amphibia; order Gymnophiona; family Dermophiidae; genus Geotrypetes; species Geotrypetes seraphini. The sequence continues at coordinate 447,708,763 of NC_047085.1, read as the reverse complement.
CCCAGAGCAAGTGCTTCAAGCTGTTTCTTTAAAACCATGTCCACCTTGCGATCTTGTGCATCTTTCAGGATAACCCCTCCATCACTTGGGAGAGCCATATGCTTGGTGACCTGAGTCACCGCAGTGTCCACTTTTGGCTGATTAAACAACTGCTGAACTCAGGTGCCATGGGATAAAGCCTGGACAAGACCTTAGCAACCCTTAAGGACCCCTCTGGGGTCTCCTACTGCTCTGTAACTAGGGCAGTAATGTCTGGATGCGCTGGAAAAAGGAGGTCTGAACATTGGAACCACTCGTGACTTTGCACCTTTAACAGCATCTGTTATAAAGTAGTGCACAGAGATCGACTTGAAAATAAGGCATATCAAAAGATCGTTCCCCTGGTCAAGTGCCAGAGAGACTTCTTGGCTACCGGATTCAAACGGAACTGGAGTCTTCCATAACCATCTCAGAGCCCTGAGATAAAAGTGGTATGGAGTCTGACTTCCAGTCCTGCTAGTCTGGCTGTGAATGGTCATTGGAACTGGGGCCCGGCTTGTTCATCTGAGAAGTAATCACAGGAAGTGAACACACTGTGCGCATGTAGGCTATGGCACCTTTCCTAGTCTCGTCAAAAAAGCTCTCCACACAATATTAACAAATATTGGGGAGAAAAGTGTTGTGCAGAGAAGATAAAGGAACCCTGCAGAACCTCCGACTGGGCTTTCTTGAGTTCCACGGACTATATGCCTGCACTTTGCGAGTTTCAAGCTCCGGACGGGACTTATTACCCATTTCACGGACCTACGGTGATTCTCCAGCCCTGGAGGACATAGATGGGGCTAAGTTCGAGGCTCCTGCTCCTCCCTTGAGTGCGCTGCAGCATGTGGTACAAAGACGCTCCTCTGCCAGCCAATCAGCGCAAATGTCACAAGAAATGGTGTTAGCACATCCTAAGTCCATCCCTGTTGACTTTTGTCAAAATCTAGGGTTTTTGAGGCAGAAAGGCTTTAGAAAAAAAGATTGTTTAAAATCCAAGATGGATGCTGCCAGAAAAATCTCACGAAAAATGGGCCGTGGAGACATAATTGAAAACCAAAAATAAAACACTGAAATAGGGGTTTTGGAGGTAGGGGACCTGAACCCTAATCCCAGAATCCCTTAAAAAAAGATTTTGGGACCTCCCCCACTGATTTTCCCATAAGAAATAATGGGGCTGTACTTACAGTTCTGTGAAAGTGCCTACCTGTCAGCTCTCTCTGCAGCTGAAAGAAATGGAAATGAATTTCTGCCTCAAACTTACAAAAAGGATTCCAAACCTGGAAATCTTCAGGATACCAGTTGACACCTCCACCCCCATAGAACCTCAAAGTGTGACTGGCTGGGGGAGGGGGGGGGGTGGTTGACTAAATTATGCAACTGGCTCCCTGATACCCCAAGGGTTTTTACTCAGGGCACCCATGGCTTGCACTCACACCACTGAAAAAAAAAAAAATCAGAAGGCGAGCTGGCTCACAGGGAAACAAACCCTGAGCCCTGAAGTAGCACACAGCAGGCTGGCCCTACAGGTCCATCCAAAGGTTTGCCCTACAGGTCCATCCAAAGGTTTGCCCTGCTAATTGTTGTCTGGCTCCATGGAATCTGTGCTCTTTCACAGGCAGAGAATCCCCAAATATGGGGTCTCTTGGCACCGAAGTCTCAGAAAAAAATTTAATCTGAAAATAAGAAAAGCTAAGCAGCGTAGATCAGAAACACCTCTGCCCAGTTTGCTTGCAGAAGGAAAAACTGATGGAGGTACTATACTCCACTGGCAATGTGAGAGATGCTGAAAGCTGCAAGTATCACACTTCTGCAAAACCTGGTTTGCGGGAATGGACTGATCACCTAATGTACAAACTCCTGAGTAGATGTAACAGAATATAAAATTGTATACAGCTTAGTTTCATACATGTGGAAAATGAGCATGAAAGGAGTATTCTGGGGGTGGAACTTACCATATTTTTACTCTAAATAGAGAAGCATAGATATTGAGTGCCTATGGGGCTCATAATCGAAACATAAACATGTCTAAAAACCTGCCCAAGTCGGCACTTGGACAACCTAGAAGTCAGGTCATCTAAGTGCCAATAATCAAACCTATTTTTTTTGGACGTATCCAGGGACTTTTTAGGCCTCTGAATGCTGCTGTGCACCCAGAGCTAAAAGAGGCATACATGGAGGAGTGTTTAGGGTGGGATGTGGGCAGAATGTGGGCCAACCTAGACTTCGTCGTCCTGCAGGGATAATCAAAGATTTTACAAGACTTCCTGGATGGAACTTATACATTGTGACTTAAGACGATGTAAAAAAGGTATCCAAAGTGACCAGATAACCACTGCAGAGATAAAATAAAGACCCAAATACACTCTCCCAGTGTTCATTGACCCCCCTCACACCCCCACAAAGACTGGAATAAAAACGTACATACCTGTCTCCAGAACATGAACACTAGTATAGGAAAGCCTAGTACAGATGCACACAGGTCTCTTAAATAGCCTGGGGTGTGGGCTACTGAACAACAGAAAGGAGGACCCAGGCCCATAGGCACTCTTAACTACTATATTTAGGGTGGAACATCTGCGCCCCCCCAAACCCTACTGTACTGCCATATAGGTGCCACCTGCAGCCTTAAGGGCTATTGGGGTTATAGACAGGTGGGTATATTAGGTTAGGAGGGTGTTCTGAGGGGCTCATCATAACCTATAAAGAAATTCTGGTGAGATGTTTAAGTGGCACCTTTTTGTGAAGTTCACAGCAGTGCCCTGTAAGGTGCCCTACTGCTCTGTTGACATGTCTGGGTGGCCAGTATATCACACTGCTGGCCCCTCCCACGTCCAAATGGTCTTGTTTTGGGCGTTTGGGACTTGGACAAAATTTTGGTCGAGAAAGTGATTTAAAGACAGATGCACTGGCAGTAGCCTGGAAGTCCAGCTAAACTATTTTTGGGAAAAAATATTTTAGACATATTTTTCAAGAATGGTCATTTTCCCACTGCTGACTTTGGGCATCTAATGTTATACGTCCCAAATCGGACTTAGACATGCGTTTTGATGCTCCTCCACATGTCTAGCATCTATGATTGGGCCAAATGAACAAAAATAAAGTATAACTTGGTGCACACAATATATGATACATTAGACCACGGGTGCCCAATAGGTCGATTGCGATCCCGGGCTCCGTGATAGACTCACTTTGCCTTGGTGATCTACCGGGCCGATCAGCCTTCCTCTCCCTGACGTCAATTCTGCCGTCAGAGAGGATATTCAGGCCAGCCAATCGCTGCCTGGCTGGGCCGGAACTTTCTCTCTGACGGCACAATTGACGTCGGGGAGAGGAATGCTGGTTGGCCCGATGCAGGGAAGCAGGGAGAGCTTGGGGCGGTGGCAGCTTTGGGGCCTGTTACCCGATAGTGGTGGCGGCTTGGGGGGCCAGTTCCCCGATGGCGGAGGCAGTGGCTTGGAGGAGGGCAGGAAGAAAGAAAGAAAGAAAGGGGGCAGGCAGGGAGACAGAAGGAAAGAAAGGGAAATAGAAAAAGAAAGGGGGCATGAAGAGAAAAAAGAAAGGGAGGCAGGGAGAAAGAAAGGGCAGGGAGAGAGGAAGAAAAAGTTGGGGGAGGGAATGAGGTCTGGAGGAGAGGAAGCAAACAGGTTGAAAGAAGGGAAGAGAGATGGATGCACAGTCAGAAGAAGAAAGTGCAACCAGAGACTGATGAAATCACCAGACAACAAAGGTAGGAAAAATGATTTTATTTTCAATTTAGTGATCAAAATGTGTCTGAATTTATATCTGCTGTCTATATTTTGCACTATGGCCCCCTTTTACTAAACCGCAATAGCGCAGGAAGCCTATGAGCGTCGAGAGCAGTGCTGGGCATTCAGCGCAGCTCCCTGCGCTAAAAACTGCTATTGTGGTTTAGTAAAAAGGGAGGGGGGTATATTTGTCTATTTTTGTATGGTTGCTACTGAGGTGAAAGTGCATAGAGTCATCTGCCTTGACCTCTTTGAAAAAACCCCAGAATAGGAATAATTAACATTTTCTCAGCGTACAGTGTGCTTTGTATTTTTTTTAAAATTTTTATTGTTGGTAGATCATTTTGACTTGGTCATTTTAAAAGTAGCTCGCAAGCCCATAAAGTGTGGGCACCCCTGCATTAGACCTTCCCAAACTGCAGGCTGGTACAACAAATGAGGTCAGAAAGCCCAGTATGGAGTTATGACCTTGGTGGGCTTTCCATGAGTGTGTTTGTGGGGGAAGATGGTTACATAAGAGCTAGACATATAGGTATCTTATATCTGTGCCTCTATATCCAGAATAGGCACATATGTGTATATGTAGATTAGGACTGTATTTCCAACCCTATCCCCCTAATTCTATAAAGTTGTGCACCCTAATTTGCTACTAAGGCCAGTTGCATATCAACTTAATAATGATCTGATTATTGGTATTGACAAGCAAAAAGGCTGTAACTGGCCTTAATTGGTTCTAATGGATACCAATTAGCATATAAAGAGGGCTGCAAAACTGAAGTTGGTTTTTTTTTTTTAAGTAAATTGAAAAAGTACTAGATAAACTTAGTATGGTATATCTATTTGGCCTTTTTTGTTCAATATCATTGGTCAACAGCAACAAAAAAGTTTTTCTTTGCTACTGAGAACTTAAGAAGTGTTCTTAGTTAATTTAATGACGCCGATTTCAGATCTGTAATTGGTAAGACAACCTTCCCATCGTTGTGAAAAGCTTGTCTGTCTGGTGCTTTGAGCCTAATTTCTTCTGTCTTCATGAAAGGAAGACTTTTTTTTTGTTGAAAACTACCTCTGAAAATTGGATTTCCCTGTCTGTAGCATTTAATATAAAAAATGGGAACAGGATTGGCTGGCGTGAAAAGAACCTCTGGGTTTATCCTCCAGTAAACATTTTTTTAAAATAAAACTTTATTAATTTTCCAAAATGAACAAAAAGTGCATACAAATATAACCAAATAACAGCACTTATTATTGCAAAATAAAACAGAGAAAACAAAATACCTTACACCCTCCCCCCTCATCTGAATGTGTGTGGAAAGACAAGAAATACCCAAAACTTAAGGATCATATTAATCAACCAATCTACAGTTTAACGAATGTGTCTAATGGACTCCATACTTCTTTAAACTTCTTACTATTTCCCATCTGCTCTGCAAACATTCTCTCATATTTGTAAAACAAGCACAATAATAATAATAATAATAATAACAGTTTATATACCGCAATACCGTTAAGTTCTATGCGTTTTACAGAAGATTAGTGAGGTACAAGTTGAGTTGACGTACAAGTTGAGTTAACTTAAGGGATGTGGGAACAATGGGGAGAAAGGGCAAGAGAGGGGAAGGAGGGAAGTGGGTCAGCTGTCTAGGTATTTCAGGAATAGGTGAGTTTTGAGGCGTTTCCTGAATACCTCATAAGTGGTGGGCAATAGGAGTTGTTCTAGGTCTTTACCCCATAGAGCAGCCTGATGTGAGAGAAGATGCTCATGGTGTTTTTTTAGTTTGCATCCTCTAACCGGGGGAGAAACGAAGTGCGAGTGGGAGCTTCTCTTGTGTTTGTTGGCTGAGAAGGAGAATAGGTCAGTGATGTATTTAGGGGTTAGACCGTAGAAAACTTTAAAACAGAGGCAGGCGAACTTAAACTTTACACGAGCTTCCATCGGCAGCCAGTGTAGCTGTTTGAAGTATGGCGTCACGTGATCGAACTTCTTTAGACCGAAGATTAGTCTGATCGCAGTGTTTTGCATTAGTTGTAATCGTCGCATATTCTTTTGGGGGATTGCTAAGTAGGCGATGTTACAGTAGTCGAGTTGACTTAATACGAGGGATTGTACCAAGATTCTGAAGGCAGAGTAATCAAAGTATGCTTTAATGGATTTAAGTTTCCAGAGGGTGAAAAAACTCTTTTTGATTAGGGAGTCCACCTGATCTTTCATGGTGAGGCATTGGTCCAGAGTTACACCCAGTATTTTAATGGTGGGCTGTATGGGGTAGTTATGTTTGTTGATGTCTAGTGGGGTTTTGGTGTCAAGAGGGCGAGGTGAAGCAACAAAGAATTTTGTCTTCTCAGTATTGAGCTTGAGTTTGAAGTCTGTCATCCAATGTTCCATCAAGTTTATGGCTTCTGATGCTTTTGGAATTGTTTCCGAGATGGAGTTGGCAAATGGGATAATAATTGTGAAATCATCAGCGTAACTGAATAATTTTATCCCTAGCTGGGTTAATTGAACGCTCTGTGAGGTCATGTAGATATTGAAAAGCAGAGGGGATAGTGGGGACCCTTGCGGAACGCCGGATGGGTTGCTCCAGGTGTTGGAGAGATCATTGTTGAAGCGAACCTGATAGGTTCGGGACGAAAGGAAACCATGAAACTAGTTTAGCATTTCGCCTCTGATGCTAATAGCGTCTAGACACTAGCAAATTCGCATGGTCTACAAGGTCAAAGGCAGAGCTCATGTCGAATTGCATGATCAGGGCACTGAGGCCTTTGCTTAAAAATAGGTGCAAGTAATCTAAGATGGCCGCAATTACCGTTTCTGTGCTGAAAAGCGGTCTAAAGCCGGATTGAGTCTCATGAAGGAGTGAGAACTGGTCTAGATATTCCATTAATTGGGAGTGTACCAGCTCCTCCATGATCTTTACAAAGAGTGGTATGGAAGCAATTGGTCTGTAGTTGGAAACTAGGGCTGACGATTCTTTGCTATTTTTTAGGATAGGGGTTATTATTATGTGGCCTTTGTTGGTGAGGAATTTTCCGTTTTTCAGGTTATGGGCTAAGTAGTGCAGTAGAGATAGTTTAAATTCAAGTGGTGCCGCTTTCATGATTTCCGGGGGACATGAGTCTAGGAAGCAGTATGATTTGGAGTATTTGTTGTATAATTTGGTATAGTTATTCCAATCTATGTCTTGAAATGAATCCCAGAACATGTCTGCAGGGGTTTCATTTCCTTGTGTGTTAGCTATATGGTGTTCATTAGGTTTTTCTGTTGGGCAATTGTTTCTTAGTTTTTTAATTTTTGAGTCAAAGTGCAGGGCTAGGTCGTTCGCCGAGGGTAATTTAAAGTTGTGTGTGGGTAGAGTGTAGCGGGTGGTGTCAAATAGGTTAGTAACCAGATTGAACAGCTCTTTTGTATTAACTCCTCGTGAGCTGTTGCAGGATGAATTGATTTTGTTTGAGTAAAATGCTTTGCGTTTATCTTTTGTCTCCCAGCAAAAGGAAAGGTTTAGCCGATAGCAATTTTTCCAATTCTTAGTTATCATCTGCATAGCCACCTCTGTCATTATTAAAAGAAATCTGCTTTTGTGCTTGTCAACTGGGTTCTTTGATTTCAATAAAGTACCAAATAAAACCATCTCATATGTTAATGGCAGAGGATCACCAAGTAAACATAAGATGTCACCAATGTCCTTAATTTTCTCTAAGCCCTCCTCAAATAACAGCTTGCCCCAAAAATGGTAGTCTATCTGGGCTTAAATGTTGTTATCAGCTTCCCAATGCCTAAGCCAGCACCAGCACTGTGCAGAACAGCCAGTGCCATCTACTTAGCTGAAGCCCTCATCAAATCCTAAAGAAAGTCTGCTAAATATGCCAGTCCTCTTTCTAATGAGTTTAAAAAAATCCCCAAAGATCTCTGAATCAGAAGCCTTTTGAACCCAGCTAAGGCAAGCTCATGTGACATAGGACCCACAAAACCTTAGCCTGTAAACTGAGGTCACTTCAAGAGTTTTATAGATGACTAGTCTTTAAGCCCGTTACATTAACGGGTGCTAGAAAGCAGCCCCCTTTCCCTCTCCCCCTCCAGTTCCTCCCTGTCTCTCCGTAGCCCCCCTTCTGTCTTCCCCCCCTAAGCAAAATGATCTGCCTCCCAGCACACCCCTCCCCCCCGAAGCAGCTCCCTTTCCCTCTACCCTGCCAATTCCTCCCTGACAGTGTCTCCGTGGTCCCCCTTCTGTCTCCCCTCCCAAGCAAAGCTGTCTGCCTCCCAGCACACCCCTCCCCCCCAAAGCAGACCCCTTTCCCTCTACCCCTCCAATTCCTCCCTGACTGTCTCTCCGTGGCCCCCCATTTTTTCTCCCCCCCAAGCAAAGCTATCTACCTCCCAGCACACCCCTCCCCCAAAGCAGACCCCTTTCCCTCTGGCCCTCCAGTTCCTCCCTGACTGTGTCTCCTTGGCCCCCCCTTCTGTCTCCCCCCCAAGCAAAGCTGTCTGCCTCCAAGCACAGCCCTTCCCCAAAGCAGGCCCCTTTCCCTCTCCAGCTCCTCCCTGTCTCTCCGTGGCCCCCCTTCTGTCTCCCCCCCAAGAAAAGCTGTGTGCCTCCAAGCACATCCTTACCCCAAAGCAGGCCCCTTTCCCTCTTCCTTCTTCCCAGTTCCTCCCTGTCTCTTCGTGGCCCACGCGATTTTCTCTTCTCGCGGTCTGGCCAGCTCCCCTAGTCCCTTGCCACCCCCTTCCTTTCCCGCGGTCGACAAACCTCTTGCCTCCAGCAGCCGCTGCAGCACTGTAAACACGTTGCTTCGCGGCCTCTACTGCCCCGATTTGCTCTTCCATGTCCCTGATGACGTCATCAGAGAAACGGAAGAGCAAATGAAGGCAGTAGAGGCCGCGAAGCAGCGTGTTTACAGTGCTGCGGCGGCTGCTGGAATCGCAAACCAAAGTGAACACAGAACATATATATGTATCTATAATATCAATTGTGAAGGGGAAAAGACCTCAAATGTCCTCATGCCATGAAGGGAGTGCTGCAGAATCCACCAGATTCTGTGTTTGCATCTCTGCAATCAGATCAGGGAAACCCAAATATGTCACCTTGCATAAGGCACATTTTAAGCATTTTTCCAACACTGCTTTTCTGCTTCTACAGTGGAAACATAATTTAACTAATTCTACTGGTGCTGCCATAAGAACATGAAGTAAGCAGACAGAAGTAGAGAAAGATAGACCTGAAGACAGCTCAAGGTGCTCTGTAGCTGCCTTGCAATATCAAAAAAGCTACCCCCCTCCCTTAAGAAACAAAACAAAACAAAACAAAAAAGAGGCAGAAGACAGAAAAGATGGCAGGTGGGGAGGGTACAGACCTGGTGCCATCAGGCACATGTCTAAAACAAATCCAGCAGACAGCTCACTGTCCCAGAAATTATGCCTGAAGCACGTGCCAGTGTTCAGTTCCAAAGCTGCACAGGTTAGCATGTACTGCTTGCTGGAGGTAGAGAGAATACTGCCAAGTAGCTGCTGTATATGAGTCTTATGGTAGAGCTCTGCCTTTCTATCTTCACCTGCTGGTACATGGGCATAACTCACAAGTCTGAACTGATCAGTTGGGATGCAAAGGAAGCCTTGGTGTTGCTATTCAGGATGTTTTAAGACAGCATTTTTTTTTTTTAAATATAGTATAGTCAATGGTATCTTTCAGCCAGATTTATGATAATCAAGCCAAGAAAAGCTGTTGTCATTCCTGATAGAATTGTACAACTGGAAAGTTGGTGATGAGCTATCATACTGCAATATGGAAAGCTGGAAATCTTATTTACAGCAATGTATTAGCAGACTATACTCTAGAGCTACAGTTAGGCTCAATGTATATATTAATGATGGTATGGGGATTGCAGGCAAAAGCCCTGAATTGGATTAATGGGGGATTTTTGGGACACACCGTTCCTATAAAGTCAAAATGGAAAGTTTGTTTTCTGAAAATTGGAATTTGGACTGTGCTGTCCCTCAGGGGTCATCTTTGTTATTTAATGTAATGATGCAAGCAGGAAGAGTGTTACACTCTCAACATATTTAGTGAAAGATGATTTCAAAGACTTGAGTATCTTAAAGTTAGCTCTTGATAGCGTGGAAGCTTGAGTAGTTGCAAATATATTAAAGATTAATACTGAGAAGACAAAATTTCTTTGGTTGTTTCCACAAGAGAATAGTAAAAATAATCTGCTATCAAGTTTAGATAATAGAAATCATCATTTTCTTTTTTTTGCAAATAATATTTATTGAGAAAGCAGTCAATACAAACTATAAACACGAGTCAGGAAATAACATAACTGGTACAGCCAGTTATGTTGAAATCATCATTTTCATATGGAAGTCAGACTAGGGAGTACAGTTGGTTAACCTTTCCATGGAACACCAAGTTAAATTGGTTACTAAAAAAAGATTTTTTGCTATGCTAAGAAGATCGAAGATGATTCATAAATATTTTGAGAAATCAGCATTAATTTTTCTGGTGCAGGCTACCATAACCCAAACCAATTACAGCAAATGGTGTATCTAGGTTGTTCTAAATATCTTTTAAAAAGTTTCAAACTATTCAAAACGTTGTAGTAAGGTTAATTTTTTTAAAATCTAAATTTGATTACTTCCTAATATAATATTATGTATGTAAATCATGTAAACCGTTTAGTTTTAAATGGTATAGAAATTTTTAAAACAAATAAATAAAATACTATATGGATTGACTCCTTTGTATTTATTGGATCTAATTTCTTTTCAGGTCATCATTCTCAAAATCTTATTAATATTACGTTTCCAAGTCCAAAACAGATAAAACAATTTGGTCTTTTTTTTAAATAAGAGCAGAAGGTAACTACATGACATTCAGGAGATTATTAAAAACACATCTATTTAAGAACTTTTTAGATGATTTGTTGTAGAGATACTATTTATATTATGATTGTTTAACTAGATTTATTCCTAGTATGGTAACTGTTTTTCTTTGTGATCTTTTTTTTTTTTTTTAATTCTTTATTCAGTTTTAACTCTTGCAACAAGTGTACAAAATTCAATCTTCTTTGAACTCTTTGGGGTAATGGTGGAATATAAATCATAATGTTAAGGTAATTCTTTATCAGTTAGCAAAGCAAGGGAGACTAACCCCCTCTTCTACGAAACTGCACTAGTGGTTTCTAGCTCAGAGAGCCACCCTGAATGGCCCGCGTTGCTTCCAATGCTCACAGGAACTCAATGAGTGTTGGGAGCAGCGCGGGCCATTCAGCGCAGCTCTCTGCGCTAAAAACCGCTAGCACGGTTTCGTAGAAGAGGGGGTAAATGTCACATGTTCGGCAAGTTCAAAGTCTGAAGTTTCCAACAGAGTAGATACATCCAAAGGTTATACAGGCTGAACAGCTGTGAATCTTCTCAACCCTTCTTTGATTAGAAATATAATAAATCTTAGTAATAGGCAGAATCTTATCAGATAAAACATTCAAAGTTCTTTTAAGCATCTCAGAAATTATTCCTTTAATGAAATATAAGATAAATAAGGAGCATTTAAAATCCTCCAGTTACAACAAGCTGATGTTGCATTTTCTAAGATCTTCATCTTGTTTAAAAAAAACAAAACACCCAACGATTTTAGCTAATGCAGAATCTACTGACTTCAGATTTGTAATAGATTTGTCTACCTGTATTATTTTCCCATCTAATAAGGTATTTTTGTTTCATTATACTCTCCTCCAATTCTTTCACAGCTAAACCCATTGGAGCGTTTTGCAAGGTCAATATCTTAAATAAATTAAAAATGACTTGCCAGATGGTCTCAAGAATAAACATTTTGGGACAAGGGGAATAAAAATTCTGGTATATCCTTAGCTGTTTTAGAAGCAGAATAAATAGTCTCAGATTCCATATTCCCCACAGTAGTCACAGAGGAAAATAAAACTAGGTCGCTCCTCTCCCACCAGCAACATATCACCATCAGCTAAATCGCTTGGCATGAGATTGCTGTTCCATTGTTTCTCCTCTGAATGACTTGAAGACATCTCCAGATGCATCGAGCCAGCAGGGCTCACCTTCAGGCCTACAAAGTGGATGCAGGGGAGGGATCCTACACTCCAGGCTCATGAAGTGCTCTGCCCCAGATTCCACTGGTCCACCTGTCCCTGGTGTCTATATCATTAAGACCTCACCAAGAACTTCTCCCTGACATAGACATTGAACATAGTAATATTATGGCGCCAGAAGGTAAAACCCTTGTCTTGCCCTTCCTTTTGACTATTATAGAAAGTATTTAAAAAAGGAAGAGTCGGCATTTTAGGCAACCTAGCACCTCCCTAGTTTCCACAATGTTATGATTTTGGGATTGTTTAGTTTATTTGTTTACATCGCAGAATGCAATACATACATTTGTATCTCCCTCAGGTTATTATGAGTACTGCCATAACATTCTTAGGGAACTGATAAAATGAAGAATGTTTAATATCTGTCCTGAGCTCAGCTTCCTTTTCTAATTGAAGTTGAACAGCTTCTGCCATTACTATCATAAAATTAGTGAAGGAGAGGCGTCTGAAGAATCCTGTTTAAGACTTCTAATCAGAAAAGTCTCCATTCAAACATAACTTCAAGAGCCCTTAGACTCTAACCTACAAAACTGTGCCAATTAAGTAGTCCAGATTCTTAGAGTAGGGCCTAAGAATCTGCTACATCCCAATGCCTGGAGGAAGCACTCTGCGTCCATGCATAAGTGCTGCTTGCATTGATACCGATGCCCCTCAGAGCAATGAAATCAGTTATGGAACACTAAAATTCTTCAGGCATGGTTCTAGATCAGGGGTGGGCAATGACAGCCGGAATCCTGTTGGGTTTTTAGGCTTTCCCCAATGAATATGCATGAGATCCATTTGCATACAATGGGAGGCAGTGCATGCAAATAGATCTCATGCATATTCATCGGGGAAATCCTGAAAACCCAACTGGATTCCGGCCCTCATTGCCCATCTCTGTTCTAGATCCCTCTACATTGCTGCCGATGCTGGTACATAGACTCTGGCTATACAGTAGTCAAAAACTTCCTAGCTCCTCCTATTTGACGCCGCACTGAAAACTGCAAATGCCACATAGGAAATGTAAAATCTTCTTGAGTCACTTAAGGAATATTGCTAGCATTGAACTAAATCAGATATTCTTGCAATCCCACCAGGTATCCTTAGGAGGTCAACAGCTCTCTCTGCAGGGTTATTTAGAAGAATATACAGCCACCACAAGCATCAACCTGCTCTCAGCATCCCACTCAAGAGACTGTTGATAGCTCTTAGTCTTTGCTCAACAACTGCATGAACATTCTTTATGCTGATACTGAAATGGAATCCTTTGCTCTCATTGGGAGGGTGAAACTACATATTCTATTACCAAGTTTTTCCTAGTGCTTACTTCAAGGAGACATGCTGCTTCTTTGATGCCACTATACTATAAGCATCCTTTGGAGCTTCTGGCTACCAGTCTGGACTTAAAACTGAAGAGCTTCATACTTTCTTGCTGATTATGAAGACCTGATAGGTGCAACATCCAGATATAGAATGCAAGCATGATGAAAGTCAGTGACTTAACATATATGCATTAGGTGCACGTCTCATCAAGTTGCTGCCATTTCTTTAGGACATCTGTTTAAAAACAAATAGTCTCCGTAGCAAAGAACTCAATTTTGGAAAAACAAGGCCAAGTGATATACTGATATTAGAGAGGCCATGTAAAAAGAAAAACCCAAAAGATTGATAAAACCTCTAAATAAAAGGGGAAAAACAAGACAAACTGAAGCCAGACACAGGAAACTTTGGAAAAAACACTAGTCATTGACCAAAAGAGTTCATAATTCCAAGGCACTGTAGAAATAAAAACAACAACAACAAAGGAAGCCCTGCATGTCCACTACAATGCAGGATGTTTTGCTCATGTTCAGTAAAACATGCGACTGCACTACCCAGAGTACATCTCATAGCATCCACTTGTGAGGGCCATTATCCTTTTAGTTTCTGAAAAAAACTCCACAAATCTTTCTAATGCTTTTACTTTCTCACTACTCAAAATATTGATTCCTGTTAACTAAATCTTAACTTGTTTTGCTATTCGAGTTAAGATTTATAGAAATTGGAAATGAACATTTTGCTTGTGATACCATATAAAGGAGGTCATTTAACAGCAACATATTCTAATGTTAACTCACATTAATCACTGTTACGGCCTCTTTTACAAAGCCACGCTAGCGGCTACGCTAATGGCCCTGAAGCCCATAGAGATTTAAAAGGCTTTGGGGCTGTTGCCGCATGGCAGGCGCTAGCACGGCTTGGTAAAAAAGGCCGTTAGTATGTTAGTTGTCATTATTTGCCGTTAGTAAATGGCTCCCCAAAATGTCCTCGGTTTCTGAAATTTTCCCTCACTGAGCAACTAAGTTCATGTGGAAAATTAAGTACTATTTAGAAAATATGACTGCAGTACTTCTAGTAACAAATATTTACCACTGTGGATACGCAAGTGCTCCTTGAGATGGTGTTTGTACTTGAAAGCCTTTCCACATTCAGTGCATTTGAACTTACGATTGCCACCAGATGAGGTCACATGCCTCTGGGGGAAGGGGAAAAAAAGAAAAAAAATAGTATCATCCCCTACCCTTTATTCATTCAGCTCAGGGATTCAACATAACTAAAATTCAGATTATAAATGCTATCACAGGCTACTAGAAGTCTTATTACAGATCATGCAATTTAAAAACTAAATGTATTCTACTCTAAATTGGTAAAGTTAGTTTCATCAAAAACATAATACACATTCATAGCTCACACTGACCCAGAGAATAGATTCTTAAAGATGATCTGTTCCTCTATTAGATAAGAAGCTGTTCACCTATATTGTAAATCTAACCTGGGATTTATTTATGAGTCGCGCTATGCCTAAAGAAGTTCAAGGTGATTTACAGTGCAGGTTAAGGAGAACAGTTTAGTACACAGCAAGAATGGATAGATATACATTACAGTACATGGAAGCACTAGAGATACAATTTTGCCAAAATATATTAAATATGACTTAAATATTTCTTTGAAAACAGAACACTACATTAGTCTGAACAGTTTTAAAAAGGGTATTTATAAACAGATGTTTGAGTTGGGCTAATATTAGGAACAATTTAGGAACGTAAGATTTGATGAGTCAGAATTCTCATGTTATATCGAATATGAAAAGTGTTTGGGTGGGTGGGGGGAAATTACAGGGGACTGCTTTGATACTACAATTATGAAAAACGGGAAAGAAAATGAATTGAACAGAAAACTCCAGATATGACCATATTGTATATATGTCTTAAAAATATATTTTCACTAATGTAACTGTAATCTGCCTTGAAGATTAAGATCAAATTAAATGAATGACAACACTTGTGCTGAGAAGCCACACCTTCATGCAACAAAAAGCATTATGCAGTTTGCTCAACTTACCTTTTGCAAATTTAACTTTATCTACATTCTCTCTTCACAACACACTCGGCACCTTAATCTAATACCTAAATTAATAAGTAGCTCAGGAAGAAGTGATAAAATCAAAAACTGGCCCCTCCATAAACATTCATTTGCAGCCACAGTCACAAAAGCCCCAAAGTGGAAGCAAACTAGGCTTAAACATCACATAGGAGCCACCACTGGAATGCCTGGTGAAGCCCATCCAATCAATTATCAAAATTCTCAAGGATGTGCAACACTGACTAGACCGACTGTTGGCTAAACAGCTATAGTCCAGGGCTCTGCTGTTTTAGGACATATGGGGTTAAGATTGATCTTTCCTTAAGGAAAGATGGAGCATAGAAGCACAATGAATAGTTCATGCTCAGTGCCCTATGAGAACAGAAGTATGTGTCAACAAGGGGAATGGAAAAGATGTCTGGCTAACCTAAGTTCTTGGTTCCCCAATGGCTGGGGTCAGGGCCGGATTACAGGGTAGGCCAAGTAGGCACGGGCCTAAGGCCCAAAATGGTCAGGGGGCCCGCCAGTGCGGTGCTTTAGGGGAGTGTTCTTTCAACTGCCAGTCTACAGAAATTTCATGCAGGTTCATGCAGGGCCAGTGAGATCAGGGGGGCCTGATGAGCTCCAATGTTTTGCTCCTGCCGGTCCATGCAGGGCTGGCAAGATCAGGGGGGCCCGATGAGCTCCGATGTTTTGCCTCCAAAAGTGGCTTTCTCCCCTTACCTCCGATCCCTCCTAGCAGCTCTCAGTACTTACCTGCAGCAGCGATTCACTTAGGCAGCCTTGGGGCTTTTGCTGAGTGGCGGCCCGCTCTGATGATGCAACTTCCTCTTTCCTTAGAGGCGGTGCGACCCATCAAAGGACCCAAGGCTGCCTAAGTGAATCGCTGCTGCAGGCAAGTACTGAGAGCTGCTGGGAGGGGAGCGAAGGGAAGGGGAGGAAGCCATTGTTGGAGGCTGGAAAGTTGTTGGATAAAGGGAGAGCTGCTACTAGACCTGGAGGGAGCGAGGGAGAAGAAGAGATGCTGCTGGGAGGGGAGGAGGGAAAGGGAAGGGAGCTACTGATGGATAGGGGGAGGAGGGAAGGGAGAATGGGTACTGCTGGACAGTGGAGGAGGAAAAAAGGAAGGAAACAGCTGCAGGGAGATTAGAGGAGGGGAAGGGGTCAGGGTGGAATGCAGAGATCAGATGAGGGAAAGTGGAGAGAGAAGAATGAGAAAGTAGAGAGCAATTGAAGCTTGGAAAGGGGTTAGCAGAGAAATAAAGAGAGAGGGCCGAAGATGCTAGATCTGGTGTAGGAGAGATAAAAATGAAGAGAGCAGTGAAGCTGGAATGAATCATGTAAATAGGAGAGAGGGAGCACAGGCTAGATGGAAAGGGGAGAGTGCTGCTGCCGAGAAGTTTGTCAGTCGTCTTGCAGTGGGAGGGTTGGCGGGGTTCGCATGGGAGAGAGAGATAGGAGGGTCTGAGCTAAATGTTCCTTTTCAGAAGGGCCCCAAAACGGCAGCCGTTCTCACATGTCGGGGCCCCTCTGAAAAGGAACATTTGGGCTACTGGGGGAGGGTGGGGCGGGTGGAGGATAAGCAGCCTAGGTGCTCCAAGGACTGGCATAATTAACTTCTTCAGGCAGCAACAGCATTTACAATTCGATGCAGTTGCTGGCTTCAGGCCTTCTTCTCTGCTGGGTCCTGCCTACTTCCTGTTTCCATGAAGGCAGGACCCAATAGAAAAGGTCTGAAGCTGGCAACAGCAGCGAATTGTGAATGCACTTGCTGCCCGAAGAAGTTCATGACGCCAGGTCTTGGAGCACCTGCTTAGGAGCTGCACTGCCGACCAGGGACAGGGTGACAGAAGGAGGAAAGGGAGAGTAGAGGGGGAGAGAATTGCTGCACCTAACTGAAGGAAGGAAGATGAGGAAGGGAGGGAAAGGAAGGAATGAAAGGAGATGCCAGGGCTTGGAGGGAAGGGAGGAAGGAAGAGATGCCAGGGCATGGAGGGAAGGAGGAAGATATGCCAGACCAAGAGAAAAGGAAGGGGGAAAGGAAGAAGGAGATGTCAGAGCATGGAGGGGAGCTAGAGATGGAAGGAAAGGAGATGCCAGGGAATCAGGGAAGGAAAGGAGACAGATGCCAGACCGTGAGGTGGGAAGGAAATAAAGGAGATGCCAGAGCATAGGGGAGGAAATAGTTCCACAGAGAGAAAAATGGAGAGGTGGCAGAGCTGAAAACAATCATGTACAAAGGAGAGAAGAGGCACAGGATAGACAGTTTATGGAAGGTGCATAGAAAGAGGGAAGATGCCATAAGGAATGGGGAGAGGGCGGACAGTGGAAGGAAGTGGCAGAGAGAGAGGGCAGACAGTGGATGGAAGGGGCTGATGCTGCACAGAAGACAGAGAGAGGATAGATGCTGGCTAGAAAGAAGAGAGTGAAGACAAAATGATTAAAGCAGAAATAACAAAAGGTAGAAAAAAATTTTTTTTTGTTGCTTTAGAATAAAATAATATTGTAGTTGTATTGATAAAACTTTTATAAACAGAAAATAAGGTAATCTTTTTATTGGACTAATTTTAATACATTTTTTACTAACTTTTAGAGACCAAAGCTCCCTTTCTCAAGTCAGGATAGTATAATGTAACAGCAATATACTATATTGATCTGAAGGCAGGCTATGCAAGTTTCAAGTTTATTTATTACTTGATTAATCGCCTATTCCAAATTCTAACCGATGTACAAATCAGCAAAATACATATTTAAAATATACATGAAATAAACATACATAATTAATAAAGGGATAAGTTTTTTTTTTTAAATAATAATAAACTGATTAACGCAATATCTGACACAATAGGGAAGGCAGGAAAGAAATACAATCTTAGAAAGAGTCAACAATTAAAGGTTAAGCACAACAGGATTGGAAAGACAACTAAATAGGTAAGTTAACAATAAACAAAAGAGCAGTTGACAATTCAATTAAATATTGAATGCATCTTTAAAAAGAAAACTCTTAAGTTTGCTCTTAAACTTATCCAAGTTCTTCTCCTCTCTTAAGTATAGCGGGAGTGAGTTCCAAGTCTGAGGCGCTGTAATAGTAAAAATAAATTGCCTTCGAGTATTAATAACTTTAAGAGAGGGGATGACCAATAAATGTTGGTCATTTGATCTCAGTAATTTAGAAGAATTATAAGGTATCAGTGCTTTATAAATAAAAGCTGGAGTTTTAAATAATAGAGATTTAAATGTAAGTAAACATAATTTATATAGAATACGATGAGACACAGGAAGCCAATGAGCGTTTTGAAGTAAGGGAGTTACATGGTCAAACTTCTTTACTCCCATAATTAATTTAATAGAGGCATTCTGATTATCTGCAGCCGCCTAATTTCTTTTTGAGCCATTCCCTTAAATAACGCATTGCAATAATCAATTTTTGAGATAATCATTGAATGAATTAATATATTCAATGATTTTGGACATAAAAATTTGGATATTGCGCGTATTTGGCGAAATCTAAAAAAGGTAGCTTTAACCACATAACTAACGTGGTCATGCCCCATGAAAATTAATTGAAAAATGGATTAGTCCAAAAAAATGGTATATTCTTATTTTCAATTTTTGTTTTATTTCTATTTGTTAATTTGTAAAGTGGCGATTGTCAGTATTTTTAAATTTACATCTGCTATATTTATATTTTGCAGAGTATTAGGGGGCTATGTGTCATTGTTGCTCTGGTGTTTCACTGTATACAGTTTGGCTTCTTGGCGGTTCAGTTTAACCTTTATCTACATATTTCTATTTTTAGTTTGTGATTACTTATTCCATACTGGGTGAGGGTGCATCTGTGTTCTGTGTGTATGAAAGACATGGTTTTCTGTTAGCGTTGACTAGCCTTGTTTGGCGAAATGCATCGGGCATGGTTCTTGGGAGCACCTTGAATAAACCTGATTTGAATCTCCTTATTGTCTGCCGATCTTCCTTTGTTTCATGTTGGATTTTTTGGTGGACTGCTTGCCTTGTTTTGTTAAAGTTAACATACATGGAGTGGAATGTACTAGAGCAGTGGTCTCAAACTCGTGGTCCGGGGACCACATGCGGCCCTCCAGGTACTATTTTGAGGCCGTTGGTATGTTTAGCATAATCACAAAAGTAAAATAAAACAGTTTCTTGATCATATGTTGCTTTAGCTATAAATTACAATATTATTATTAAGACTTAGCCAAAAGGAAAGATTTATAAACTATAAAGAGTTTTACTTCATGCAAAATTGTAATTTCTCTAATAAGACATTAACTGTTTTTTTCTGTGGCCCTCCAAGTACCTACAAATCTAAAATGTGGCCCTGCAAAGGGTTTGAGTTTGAGACCACTGTACTAGAGGAGTTACAGATTTGGTTGTTTATATATACATATGGGTTACAGTTGTTTGACGTAGAGTGAGGCAGTTGAGAGGCGTTGTAAACTTGGTTATTAATATAGACTTATATTTTGGATAGTATTACTGCTTTACAATATATTTGAACACTTTTATATATGTATGGAAAGGGTTCAGAGTTAAAGTCCTGGGTAAGTAGGTGGGAAAGGAAGGAAAGGGGATTTGTTCAGAGATGTTTGGGGGTTGCATAGAAGAAAAACTGTGCACTGGTACGCTAATCTTTGTTTTGAATTGAATAATAAAAAAAAGAAGTACAAGTGGAAATAAAGAAATAAATAAGAAAACAGATAAATGGGGCGTGGCATGGGCAGGGGGTCCAGTGTACTTGTGTGTCTAGGGGCCCTTGAAGAATTAATCCTGCCCTAGCTGGGATATCAGAGCCAAGGATATCACACTCTGGAATGATAATATACTGCAGTATATGTTATTCAGAAACACAATTAAAGAAACATTGTCACTTACTTGATCTCTTCCTGACTTATGTGATGTCATGTGACGCTCCAGCTGTGTTCTATATGTAAATGTATAACTACACATAGAGCAACTAAAATTATCTTCATTTTTTTCATGACGATATTTAATATGTTCTTTTAGAGAGGTAAAGCGTTTGTATCCTCTATCACAATAAGGGCATGTAAGAAGTTGAGAAAATGCATCTGGTGTTCCTGAAAAAGGAAAAACACTTACAGTTAGAAGAAAGGAAGCCAGAGATCTAAATCATCTAAAAATAAATCAAAGGCCAACAACAGATAGAACAAAAGAACAAAATCTAATGCCCACCGCCAACTACAATACATGATTGTGTGAATTGCTTATTTTGGCCCAGTTTGGTAGAATAAGATTTCTTAAGCAAATTTGCTGCTATCTCATAGGAAAGTTAAAATATAGCTTTTTAATTTGATTGTGAGTGCCTTGGATCCAATTGGGGAAGGTGGTAGTGGTGGTGTGTGTGTGGGGGGGTTAGAACCATCAAACTCGAGCTTAGTGCACTAATTATTGTGATACAATTAAATTCTTGATTTGATAATTGAATTTTTTTTTGAAGTTATCTTTTTTTGCATTATTGTTTTACTTTCATTTGCCCTGCGTGCTATATAGTACAGCATGTACTCAAATTTTAAAACAAAAGCAAGCGATCACCACTCTAATAGGTAAGAGTGTATTTCTGAGGTGCACATGTAGAAAAGACATATGTTGAATAAGTTTGCATCTAGCTTAGTAAGATTCCCAGTTCAGTTGTTTACACCATTACAACATCAGAACTTCCACCCCAATTTCCAACTGTCATACTTCTTTGCTATATGCAATTCCATCATACTAATTACCACCATTATTTTTCTGGCTAACCAAGATTAAGAAAAATCCTTCTGTTTAAGTCTCAAATACATGTGGAGGGGCATAATAAAAAAACAAAACAAAACCCGTCTAAGTCCCCTTTTGGCCTAAGGTCCTAAACGTTGAAAGTAGAAGCAGGGAAAATGTCCATAATCAAAAAAAACCATCCAAAAGGAGTTAAAAAAAAAATAATGGCCTGCCTCTACGTTCAGCTGTTTAAACGCCCAGACCACCACTACATCTACACTAACAACATATAATCAACCTTAAAAAAGCCTAACTCCCAAAACAAGGGCTTTTAGGCGAAGGGGACCAGTCCTTCACCTAAAAGCTGGATTCTGTAAACGGTGTATGTCAAATACAACACTGGTTACAGAATCCACCCCCCCCCCCCCGACAACGATCTGGGCAGGAGGGAGCTCAACCCCTCCTGCCCCGCAACACCCTCCTCCCAACATTGATCTGGGCAGGAGGGAGCCCGAGCCCTCCTACCCAGTGACACCCCCCCTCGATAAGATCAGGCAGGAGGGAGCTCAACCCCTCCTGCCCCATGACACCCTTCCCCCCAGACAACGATCCGGGCAGGAGGGAGCCCAACCCTCCTGCCCAGGCGACCTCCCCTTACACGATTGGGCAGGAGGGAGCTCAACCCCTCCTGCCCGGCGACACTCCCCCTCTTTACACGATCAGGCAGGAGGGAGCTCAACCCCTCCTGCCCAGGCGACTCCCCTACCCCCATACCCTCACTAAGATCTGGGCAGGAGGGATCCCAGGCCCTCCTGCCCCGACATAGCCCCCCCGAACCTCCGATCAGCCCGCCGAAAACCTCCTTCCACCCACCGGCGAGACTCCCCCGCCGACCCCGTGACACCCCCCCAGTACCTGAAAAAAGTTGTCCGGATGGACAGGTCCCAAGCCTGTCCATCAGGCCCACCATCCTCAGAATGGCGGGCCTTAGGGCCTGATTGGCCCAGGTGCCTCAAACCCTGCCCACAGGTGGGGCCTGAGGCACCTGGGCCAACCGGAATCGGCCCAGTAGCCTTAGGCCCCTCCTGTGGGTGGGGCCTTAGGCACATGGGCCCAACCCTCCTGCACGGATTGTTGTCGGGGTGGGGGGAGGGGGTGTCACGGGGCAGGAGGGGATGAGCTCCCTCCTGCCCAGATCGTGTCGGGGGGAGGGCTGATCACTGCAGGAGAGATGGCTCATCTCTCCTGCCACGATGGTGATCGCCCATCCCCCCTCCAAACCATGGCATTTCGGGGTGAGGATCGCCGGCAGGGGAGATGCCCTGCCGCGATGCTCACCCCAAAGTGCCACAGTTCGGAGGGGGGTGGGCGATCACTATCGCGGCAGGAGAGATGAGCCATCTCTCCTGCAGCGATAGTTGCAGTAGGCAGGTTGCTGTGGCCGCTGAGCTGCAGTGATCAGCTCAGCGGCCCCTTTTTTGGCACTTATACCTGTTTTGACTTGGTCTAAGTCAAAACGTATAAGTGCCGACTAGGCAACCTGCATAAACTTTTGATTATACCTGTTGTATGCCTACGTCTAGGTCATCCCACCTCCGCCCTTTCCCCTCCTCTAAAAACGCCTCTTTTTGCTCTATGCATTTAGAGGCAGGGGAAAGGCCTAACCTGGTTTTAGATACGTCTAAAACCAGCTTTGATTATGGTTTCTTGGACGATCAGGCTTTTTGATCGTCCAAGTACCCATTTAGGCCACTTTTTAGACTTTTTTTATTTTTATTTTTTTATTATGAGCCCCATAGTATTTAAAATTAGAATACATTACAAATGCATTTGTGTTAAAGCTAAATGAGGATGATTGTGTATTAACTAAGTCCTTTGTATTTTAAAGACAGTTTTGAAGACTTGGTAGAACATATGTGCTTGTATCCTTCCTGCCCGATTTAGGCTTACGGTACCTCAGTTCCGTAATCAAGCTAAGAAGCCAATTAGGGGAGATGGGTGGGTTGTGAGAATATCTGCCTGCTGTCCCTGGATAACACCTGTTACAGTAAGAGACTGTGCTTTATCCTAGGACAAGCAGGCAGCATATATTCACACATTTAGGACTCCCTAGCTTACTACAATGGGATGGAGGGAGTGCTTGGCCAAAGTAACCATCCCGTCTGGAAAGGATTCCAGATAGTAGTGAGATGTGAACGTGTGAACTGAGGACCAAGTAGCTGTTTTACAGATTTCATCTATGGGAGTGGAATGCAAGAAAGCAACTAAAGCTGTCATAGCTGGGACCTTATGCAGTTACACGATCCCTGAGCTGCAGCCCAGCCTGAGCACAGTAGAAGGCAACAAAGGCTGCCAACCATGTGGAATAAGTTCTCTTGGTTACAGGCTGGCCCAAACTGTGAGGATCTAAGAAGAGGAACAGTTGAGATGTTGTGTGTGGCTTAGCCTGGTGAAAGTGATAAACCACGACTCGTTTACAGTGTAAAGTATGAAGAACTATTTCTCCAGGGTAAGAATGAGGCTTGGGAAGAAACTGGATGCACAAATGATTGATTCCAATGAAATCCTGTGACTACATTCAGTAGGAATTCAGGATGGGAGCAGAGAAACTACCGTATCCTGGTAGAAAGCTTAAAAGGTGGGTCCAACACAAACACTTGATGCTCACTCACTCGACGTGCACGAGTGATGGGGATTAAGAAATATCACAGTAAAAGTGAGATAGGCAAAATGAGTAGAAATTGGCTGAAATGGAGGTTTCATCAGTCTGGTGAGAACAACAAGTTGATTGCTCATGCAACAGTAAGATCCCAAACCAGTGGAAACGGTTTGAGAGATGGTTAGATATTGAAAATTCCTTCATAATCCTGGGAACACAAGGATGAGCAATCAGAGAATTTTTGTTGACTGGCATGTGGAAAGCAATGATGGCACTAAGGTGAACTGTGACTGAAGTGGTTTTAAGACCAATTGCCCCTCTCAGTTCATTCCAAGCCTTATTCTGGAGTCACCAGAGATTTTGACTACACTCCCACAGGAAACCCATGGCACCATGATATGCCTTCCTGCCTGACATCAGCTCACTGGACCTGTAGTTTAGTAAGAAAGCTAAGAAGCCAACTAGGAGAGGTGGGCAGGTTGTGAGAATATATGCCTGCTGTCATAAGAACATAAGAATTGCCATACTGGGACAGACTGAAGGTCCATCAAGTCCAGTATCTGTTTCCAACAGTGGCCAACCCAGGTCCCAAATACCTAGCTAGATCCCAAGTAGTAAAACAGATTTTATGCTGCTTATCCTAGTTGATTTACCCAAGTCATCTTAATAATAGCCTATGGACTTCTCTTTTAGGAAATTATCTAAACCTCTTTTAAACCCTGCTAAGCTAACTGATTTCACTACACTCTTTGGCATGTTGTGTGAAGAAATATTTTCTTTGGTTTGTTTTAAATCTAGTACTTAGTAGCTTCAATGCATGGTCACTAGTCCTAGTATTTTTGGAAAGAGTAAACAAACGATTCACATCTACCTTTTCCATTCCCCTTAGCATTTTATAGACATCTATTATATCACCCCCGAGCCAGAGAACACCTGTTATAGGCAAGTATCTTTTCTTTCTCCAAAGACAAACAGGTATAATATTCTTACAGGTGTGACTTCCAAGCTGTTAGAATCATGACTCTGGAAAAGTAAGAAGGATATATGATACATGATCCAGGTGAAACCCAAAAAGGATTGATGGGAAAGTTGGAGCACAGAAGTAGATTTTGCAGAACTGCTTGCCTAAACTGTGTCTCTTCTTGAGTTTTGCTCTAAACAGTAGTGGGAAATGAAGGTGTGGATTGAGGGCGAAGTGGCCAGTTTGCAGATGTCAACAGATGGAAGGCGAAAAGAGGCTAGTAAAGTTGCTATAGCCCTTATACTGTAGGCTGTGACCCGGCTCTTTAGTGTCAGCTCAACCTTAGTATATGCAAAGTACCAAGAGAAACAGCTCTACTTGGCTAGTGGATTTCAACAGGAGCTTCACGTCTTTTAGAGTTGAAAGCTACAAAGAGCTGGTAAGATGTTCTTTGAGGTTTAGTCTGATCCATGTAGTAAGCTAGAGCATGTTTGCAGTTCAAAGTGTGTGTGTGTATGCACATCTAAACAAAACAATGGACTAGTTGAGATGGAATGCCGAGATGGATCGCTGAGACAACTTTAGGAAGGAACTTGGGATGTATCTGGAGGACTACTGTCATGGCAGAATCTTGTATAGGATGGATCTAATACAAGTGCTTGAAGTTCACAAGTCTGGCGTGCAGATGTTACAGGTATGAGAAAAAAACACTTTCCAAGTAAGATGTTTGAATCAGCAAGTCTTGAGTGGTTCAAAAGAAGACTTCATAACATAAGATCAGAGAGTACCACGTTAAGATCTCAGGCTACAGGAGGGGTTTTGATAAGTGATTTAGTATGGTAAAGGCCTTTTATGAACCTGGATACCAAGGAATGGCTTCTTATCCAATGAAGAGTAAAACACACTGGTAGCACTGATATGAACTTGAACTGAGTTAAGACTTTAGGCCTGATTTAGAGAGGTGAAGAAGGTAGTCCAGAACAGATGGAAGTAGACATGTGACAGGTTCAAGAGAATGTAGGGCACACCAGGCAGAGATTCTAGTCCATCTGAAGCAGTAACACTGGTATCTGTGATCTAATCTAATCTAGTATTTCTGAGTCGCGCTTTGCCCAACAGGTTCAAGGCAACTTACAATATAAAGAATTACAGAATGTATATGCTACACTATAGCAGTTTGAGAAGGGCAGAATTATGAATGGAGTAATAGGAAAGTGAGAATGGAGGTTCTATGACTGTACTGGTATAGCACTTGAGTAGAGTGTGGGATTTAGTGACATTAGGTATTTCCACTTAGTTGTCTATGGTGTATGCTTTCAAAGAAGAATGTTTTTAATTTTTTTCAGAATCTGTTGTAGAATGTTTCCATCGGGAGGTTTTTCCAAGTCTTGGTGCCAAGATATTTGAACAGCAAGGTAAATATGCGTTTGTATTTAACCCCTTTGGGAGACGGGAGAAGCAGTTGAAGCTATTTCAGTTTTCTGGTTGACATAGACCAGGAATTGACAAATAAGTTAATGAGCTGTTCAGCTGTTTTTGCGTATAAAATTTGGAACATTGTGCATGGTAGAATGAAGGTGATACCAGTTTTGGTATGTAGCTAGTGTAAGTTTTTATAGTAAGATGAGTGTGTCAATTTTTTTTTTTGTTTGAATATTAGTCTGACTGCCTTGTTTGAATCATCTGTAGTTTGTTCAGGAAAGTAGAGTTTAGACCCACATAGAGGGAGTTGCAATAAATCAACTGGTACAGTATAAGCATTTGCATTAGTATGGCAAAGTGGTGCTCTTGAAAAAAAGAGTTTGATAAGTCAGTCTTCTCATATTGTAGGTGGTTTTCTTCCTTAGGTTGGATACTTGAGATTCGTATGATAGGGTGGAGTTGAGTATGACTCCAAGAACCTTGGATGTTTTGTTGATATTCAGTATTGATCCTGAGATTAGAGTTACAGCAGGAGGAACCGTATGTCCAGTGTTATGAAACCATAGAGCTTTGGTTTTGTCTGTGATTAGTACGAGTTTGTTGTATATGGCCCACGTCTGATCTTTGACGGCCAGGAGAAGGAGAATTGGTAACATGATGATGCACCCTAGTCATAAGATCCCAAAGTTCGTTGATGCTTCAAAGAAAAAACTGGAGTCGGTACTTGCGGGTTGTATGTGTTGTGTTCAGCGCGGGCTAGTACCAAGGGATTTGATGTTAGCATCAGTGTCACATGCAACTTGAAAAATGTCACTAATATCCCTCTGGAAGAACTTCTTCAGTTGATTCCAGAAAGAGCGCACTGGTACCATTGGCTCATCTGCTGGTACCATCGATGCTGTCAAGGTTAACTCAATGTATCACATAGTCCTGTGATGTTGAACACCAGGAATAGAGGCACTGGTACCATATGTCATTAAGTCGGTATCGTATGTGTAGCAGAGTGTCGAAACGTCAATACCTGAAGAGGCAGCACTTTTCAGGATTGACAGTCTGTATTTAGAAATGATGGCGCCATCATAGGCATGCATTGAGAGAAACTGTCTATGATGCTGAGGAAGATCTTGATGTATGAAAAGGCACTGGTACCACATACTGCTAGCTGGTACCGAAAGTGCAACAGAAGTCTAAGCGTGGTTGCCTCAATAAGCGATGCACTTCAGAAATGAAGGACCACATCAAAGAACGATGATGTTGATGAAAGGATGCATCAAGAGACTCTGCTAGATATGCCAAGGATGCTATTCAATGTCAATGTCCACCGGTACCAATAGGAATCAGTACCACAGAAAAATCCAAGCTGCTGGAAATCCGACTCCAGGCCTAAAATTAAAAAAAAAAAGAATTTGTAGAAAGAAGAAAAAATATGTGGATAGTTTCTTGCTATTGTTTTTTCTCGTTATGCGTTTCAATTGTTTTTTAGCCCCAGACTCAGAATGAGCAGGACAGGTGGAGTAAAAAGAAGACTGAAAAGCCATTGACAATGTCGGCAGGAGCAAATCTGACATTTTGTAATCATAAACAGAAAATAAAATTATTTTTTTCTACTTTTTGTTGTCTGGTCATTATTCAAATCATGTTGGTCCCAGGCTCCGGTTATCTTCTGATAACTCGCTTGCTAGTGTCTCCTGCTCATTTGTCGTTTTCTTCTTTCTCCATGCTAACCATCCATCTTCCATCTCTGTCATCCCCTTCCATTTCCCTTCCCCGAAGGTCTGGGAAACTACAGACTGGTGAGTCTGACCTCGGTACCGGGAAAGATGATAGAGGGCGCTGATAAAAACTGACTTGGGCATAGGAAACAGAGAGTGGGGGTAAATGGACAATACTCAGACTGGAAGAGCGTCATTAGTGGGGTGCCGCAGGGCTCAGTGCTTGGACCTGTGCTTTTCAACATCTTTATAAATGATCTGGACATTGGTACGAGTGAGGTGATTAAATTTGCGGGTGATACGAAGATATTCAGAGTTGTGAAGACACAGGGAGACTGTGAAGATTTGCAACGTGACATAATCAAGCTCAAGAAATGGGCATTGAAATGGCAAATGAGGTTCAACGTGGATAAGTGAAAAGTGATGCATGTCGGTAACAAAAATCTCATGCACGAATACAGGATGTCCAGGGTGGTACTTGGAGAAACCTCCCAGGAAAGAGACTTGGGAGTTCTGATCGACAAGTTGATGAAGCCGCCGCGCAATGCGCAGCGGCGGTGAAAATGGCGAACAGAATGCTAGGAATGATAAAGAAGGGGATCACGAACAGAACGGAGAAGGTTATCATGTCACTGTACCGGACCATGGTGTGCCCTTACCTGGAGTACTGCATCCAGCACTGGTCGCCATACATGAAGAAGGACACGGTACTACTTGAAAGGGTCCAGAGAAGAGCGACTAAAATGGTTAAGGGGCCGGAGGAGTTGCCGTACTGGGCCTCTTCTCCCTTGAAAAGAAGAGACTGAGAGAGGACATGATCGAAATATTCAAAATACTGAAGGGAATAGACTTAGCAGATAAAGACAGATTGTTCACCCTCTCCAAGGTAGGGAGAACAAGAGGGCACTCTCTAAAGTTGAAAGGGGATAGATTCCGTACAAACGTAAGGAAGTTCTTCTTCATCCAGAGAGTGATAGAAAACTGGAACGCTCTTCCGGAGTCTGTTATAGGGGAAAACACCCTCCAGATATTCAAGACAAAGTTGGACAAGTTCCTGCTAAACTGGAACATACGTAGGTGAGGCTGGACTCATTTAGAGCACTGGTCTTTGACCTGGGGGCCGCCGCGTGAGCGGACTGCTGGGCACGATGGACCATTGGTCTGACCCAACAGCGGCAATTCTTATGTTCTTATGTTTCCTTTTTTCATCTCCATCCCTGCAGCTGCAGAGATGGACCCCACCATCCCCAGATCCACCATCTCTCCTTTTCTCAACTACCCTTTCATCCAGCATCTCTCCCTCCTTCCCCACCTCCCCAGGGTCCACCATCTATCCCTAACTATCCTCCTATCCAGTATCTCTATCCCCCCTCCACACCATCCCTTGTGTCCAACTTCTCTCCCTTTCTATTCTTTCCCTCCCTCCATCCCATTGTCCACCATCTTTCTCCCTCTCCTGTTTTTAGACCTATTATTTATTCCCCTCCCCAACCCTCAGTCCAGCATATGCACATCTCTTTGGACCCCTCCTTCCCTCTGTGTACTTCTACACTGCCCCCTCCTCTGTTACTGTGCTTCTCCCTTCCATCTCTCCCTCCAGCCCCCATTGGTCTGGCACCCATCTCCTTAAGAGTCTTCTCCCCTCTTTCTCCTACCCACTAACACGCAGCATCTGCTCCTCCCTCCCCTCTCTCTCCATTTCCTTCCAGCGTGTTCCCCTCTCTCTCTCCTACCCATTTCCATGCAGTGTGTTCCCCTCTCTCCCCATTTCCATGCAGTGTCTGTTCCTCTCGCCCCTCCCCCCTCTCTCTCCACTTCAATTCACAATCGCCGCCATCCGGGCATCTCCCTCCCTCCCTTCCCCTCACTTTTGTGGTGATTTTCATGTTTTTGGTTCTATCTCAGCTGCCTGAGCCTCTCATCAAGTCGCTTGTGGCTGCCTGAAACTTCTTCTCTGACGCAACGTCCTGTTTCCGTTTGCGTCAGAGGAGACGTTTCAAGCAGCCGCATGCGACTGGTTGAAACGCTCGTGCTGTGGGAGACAAGAAAAATGAAAATCGCCACGAAGGTGAGGGGAAGGGAGGGAGGGAGATGCCCGGATGGTGGGGATTGGGCGGGAGAGGGCTGCTAGACCATGCGAAGGATAGTGAATTGAAGTGGAGAGAGAGGGGGAGGGGCAAGAACTGCGGTGATCGAAAGGAAGCAATTTGTTTGCTCACTTCACTGCGGATACAAGGCCATTTACCGCTCCACTTTTTTTCTCTCCCCGTTTCGGCAGGTTACCCACAGCTAGCCGCAGATAACAGCCACCATGTCATTCTCTAAATCTGACAATTGTTTTACTAGATATTTGTGATAGATGGACACGTAAAATTGGTAGTGCACTACCCTGTTAAGCAGCACTGAAGATTGGAATATGCATTTAACAAAGGAATACAATGTTCTGTCCTCTCTTCTAGGAGAAGCAGAAGCATAAGAGTGTTAACTATATGAACATTTGAGGGAAGATTCCATAATGAGTGAATGGTGTTGAAACAGAGGTCTTTCAAATCCTGGACAAGTTTGTATTCTCTAGTGTCTATCTTTCTAGAAACAACTTGTACTGAAAAGGGAGTCTCCCAGTTTTTAAATAAAATATCTTTCATGACTGTGTAAATGTATTTTGATGCATTCATTTGGTGGAGTTTCAAAGTCAAGGAGCTCAAAGATCTCAGAACGAGGTTTCTTTTCTGTCTCCATTTTGATGGATAATGCCTGCCCCATTTGCCAGTTGAAGCCACTAAAAGATAGGTTTTCAGCATGCAGTAGGTGAGGAAGGATCAGAAAGTATACTGTAGAATTCAAATGCAGAGAAATCTGATAGTTCGAGAGAGATCAAGATCGAGAGATAACGGTACATGAAGAACTTATGTGCATGACAGAAGAGTGGGACTTGGGTGTGATTGTTTGTGATGATCTTAAGGTGGCCAAACAGGTAGAAAAGGTGACAGCAAATGCTAGAAGGATGCTACAGTGCATAGGGAGAGGTATGGCCAGTAAGAAAAAGCAGATATTGGTGCCCCTATATAGGACTCTGGTGAGATCTCATTTAGAATATTGTGTACAATTCTAGAAATGCATCTTCAAAAAGATATAATATTGATAAATAATGATAAAATATTGATGGGAGAAGATTCAAGATGGCGACAGAGCAAGTCGCATAGCAGGAAGCTCCTGCAACGCCGGCAAAATAACACTTATTTATTCACCTTTTCCTGTTATTTCTTTACCTTTTCCTGTTATTTCTTTATGGCGAAAAGAAGAGGAAAACAGAGAGGTGGACTTCCTGCCCTCTCTGCGACACCGCTAATGCACCAATCAGCAATAACCACCTATGCTGTCCCAGTTGTACGGGGCATTTGGCTGATCTCGACTTTGGACAGCGAAGTTTCGCTGAACCCAGCTGGTTTGTGAGTTCCCCCCATGCCCCGGGATGTTGTCAGGGATGCCGACAGCGCTACAGGAAGCGGCAGAGATGAATCTTACTCCACCAGCGCTGAATAGCTCACCCTTGACCCCAGAGACAGTGTTACCTTCGCTGGAATTCCAGCTTCGTTCTACAGCGACTGGGGGACCTAAAATTCAGCTAGGCCAGGGAGGTGAAAATTCTAAAGTGGACCCGATGGTTGCAAGTTCTTCAATGACTCTCTTCCTGAACCCGCTGAAAAATACACCAGTGATAGATATGGAGGCAATCTGGGAGGCTATTGAAAGCCTTCACAAGGTATGTTCCCACTTTATTTCTGCTTCACAAACCTCCTCAACTCAAATAACGAATTTAGACTTACAAATTCAACATCAGGACAAAAGAATGGACAAAGCTGAGAAGCAGGTCTCTGAGCTACAAAATTCCTCTAATTTACATTATAAGGATAAAACATTGTTAGTTAGGAAGATTGAGAACCTGGAGAATGCAAATAAGAATTTAAACCTAAGATTGATTAATTTTCCAGTCTCCAGACTATAATCACCAAAGGAACTATTTCAACAGTTTTTGTCTTCTGTTCTAAAGTATCCGGAGACAGTTATACCCCCATTACAGAAATTGTATTACTTAAATATTCCTAAAGGAAAACAGGACTTGGAACATCAAGCAGCAGAACTGAATATTACAGAAATTTTAGAATCATCACAATTTGAAATTTCTACGAGACTCGGGAATGATAAAGTCTGCTGAATGTACCAGCTCTACAGGGATCCCTGTCATGGCTCAACAGTCAGAGCACTCGCCCTGTAGTCATCAGTGTCCCAGGCTGGACCCGGTTCAAACCCCGCCTCCGCTAGAGAAATAATCACCTCCGAGACTCGGGAATGATAAAGTCTGCTGAATTTACTAGCTCTACAGGGACCCCTGTCGTGGCTCAACAGTCAGAGCACTCACCCTGTAGTCCCCAGGGTCCCACGCTGGACCCGGTTCAAACCCCTCCTCCGCAAGGGAAATTAAAGCTGGTTGTAAAAAAAAATAATCGCCTCCGAGCCTCAGCAATGATAAAGTCTTTTGAATTTACTAGCTCTACAGGGACCCCTGTCCTGGTTCAAAAGACAGAGCACTCCCCTGTAGTCCCCAGGTTCCCAGGCTGGACCCGGTTCAAACCCCGCCTCTGCTAACGGAAATTTCTACAATTTGTCTTTCTACAAGACAAAGAAGCTATTTATTCTTCATCCATTCTTTAGAGCCGAGAATGTTGAATTTTGGGGTAGTAAAGTAGCTATTTTTCCAGATGTTTCTAAGTGGATGCAGTCTCGGCGGAAAAAGTTTCTAATATTACGTCAATCTGTATTGAGTTTAGGAGCTACTTTCCAGCTGCGCTTTCCTTGTAAATGTATTAATTATCAAACTAAGAGATATGTTTTCTATGAACCAGATCAGTTACAATTTTTCTTGGAGGGCAAAGCTGCTTCTGTAGCCCCAAGATGCCAACTGATATCACTGTCCGGACTGATTAATATTTAATACAACTGATTATTGCTCTGTATATTATGTTTTTTTCTTTTCCTTGATATTCAACTACCCTTGACAGTGCTTGAATCTCTCTCCTTAGTAGAGGACTATTTTCATTGTACATTTATTATTATATGTAATATTTCCTTATTGGATGTTAATTTCCTTTTCAAAGGTGTTTTTCTTCTTTGATGTTAAATAAAGATAAATATTAAAGAAAAAAAAAGATAAAATATTGAAGAACTAAGGCCAGTACTGGGCAGACTTGCATGGTATGTGCCTGTATAAGGCCTTTTGGTTGAAGATGGGCTGGGGAGGGCTTCAATGGCTGGGAGGATGTAGATGGGCTGGAGTGAGCTTTGACGGAGACTTCAGTAATAGGAACCCAAGCACAGTACCGGGTAGAGCTTTGGATTCTTGCCCAGAAATAGCTAAGAATAATAAGAAGAAACAAAAAAAATTAAATTAAATCAGGTTGGGCAGACTGGATGGACCATTCAGGTCTTTATCTGCCGTCATCTACTAAGTTACTATGTATATAAACAGGATGGAGTCGGTCTAGAGCAAGGGTGCCCAAAAGGTCAATCATGATCGACCAGATCACTAAGGCAACGCGAGTCAATCGCAGAGCCCATCTCGCAATCAACTCGCGTTGCCTTTGCGTTCTGTTCTCCCTGCTTCCCCAACGCCAGGCCAGGCGCATATACGTGCCGGGCCCATAGCCTTCCCCACCCACCCCGGTCAATTCTGACGTCGGAGAGGAAGTTCCAGGCCATCCAGAATTGTCAGGGTGGGGGGTGGGAGAAAGCTTGTGGGCCCGGCGCTTGTACGCTTCTAAACTGGTGTCGTGGAAGCAGGGAGAAATTGGCGGTGGTGTCTTGGGGGGTCAGGGAGAGAGAAAGACAGAAAGAAAGAATGGGGGGCAGAAAGAGAGAAAGTAAGACAGAAAGAAAGGGGGGCAGGGAGAGAGAAATAAAGACAGAAAGGGGGGCAGGGAGAGAGAAAGACAGAAAGAAAGAAAAGGGAGCAGGGAGAGAGAAAAAATAAGTTGTAATGAGGTCTGGAGGAGAGGAAGCATGCAGGAGGCAGAAAGAAAGACAGAAATAAATAAATATTGGATTTACAGTCAGAAGAAGGAAGTGCAACCAGAGACTCATGAAATCATCAGACAGCAAAGGTAGGAAAAATGATTTTATTTTAAACTAGCTGATGCCCCGGCGTTGCACGGGTATTTAATTATAGCAATAACACTGTAAATGGATTCAAAAAAGATACTTTATAGTGGTGAATGAAATTATTTTTTTACAGCTTAATAAAAAGTACAATATTCAAATTATAATGTGAAATATTTGACAAAATGAATACAATACAACTAACGCAAAACGTGATTATAAACAACATTTTTAGTTTCACCTCCAGGAGCAAGAATATATAAATTCTTGGGTGAACCCACCCTTGTGCAAGCAACATAGAGTTGTGGGCCGAGAGACCCCCAGAACATATCACCCCAGGTAGTGAGGGATCTGCATACCAAGTTTCGTTCAAATCGGTCAAGCTGTTTTTGAATTACTGTGAGAATGGCAGCTTTTTACATTTTTTCCATTGACATGAATGGGTGAAATCTAATTTTCTGTTTGTAGCTCCGCCCACGTGTGCAGGTGGGCCGCGAGACCCCCAGAACATATCACCCCAGGTAGTGAGGGATCTGCATACCAAGTTTCGTTCAAATTGGTCAAGCCGTTTTTGAATTACAGTGAGTATGGCAGCTTTTTACACTTTTTCCATTGACATGAATGGGTGAAATCTGATTTTCTGTTTGTAGCTCCGCCCACATGTGCAGGTGGGCCGCGAGACCCCCAAAACATATCACCCCAGGTAGTGAGGGATCTGCATACCAAGTTTCGTTCAAATCAGTCAAGCCGTTTTTGAATTACTGTGAGAATGGCAGCTTTTTACATTTTTTCCATTGACATGAATGGGTGAAATCTGATTTTGTTTGTAGCTCCGCCCACGTGTGCAGGTGGGCCGCGAGACCCCCAGAACATATCACCCCAGGTAGTGAGGGATCTGCATACCAAGTTTCATTCAAATCGGTCAAGCCGTTTTTGAATTACAGTGAGAATGGCAGCTTTTTACATTTTTTCCATTGACATGAATGGGTGAAATCTGATTTTATGTTTGTAGCTCCTCCCACGTGTGCAGGTGGGACGCGAGACCCCCAGAACATATCATCCCAGGTAGTGAGGGATCTGCATACCAAGTTTCGTTCAAATCGGTCAAGCCGTTTTTGAATTACTGTGAGAATGGCAGTTTTTTACATTTTTTCCATTGACATGAATGGGTGAAATCTGATTTTATGTTTGCAGCTCCGCCCACGTGTGCAGGTGGGCCGCGAGACCCCCAGAATATATCATCCCAGGTAGTGAGGGATCTGCATACCAAGTTTCGTTGAAATCGGTCAAGCCGTTTTTGCGTGATCGCGGCACATACACACACACATACATACCTCCGATTTTATATATATAAATTTAGTGATCAAAATGTGTCTGTTTTGAGAATTTATATCTGCTAGCTATATTTTGCACTATGGCCCGCTTTTACTAAACCACGATAGCGGCTTTTAGCACAGGGAGCCTATGAGGGTCAAGAGCAGCGCGGGGCATTCAGCGCAGTTCCCTGTGCTAAAAACAGCTATCGTGGTTTAGTAAAAGGGGAGGGTGCATATTTGTCTATTTTTGTATAGTTGTTACTGTGGTGACATTGCATATTTTAAAGTCATCTGCTTTGACCTCTTTGAAAACCCCCCTGAATATAAATGATAATTAACATTTTCTCTGCGTACAGTGTGCTTTATATTTTTTTTAAAATTTTATTGTTGGTAGATCATTTTGACTTGGTCATTTTAAAAGTAGCTTGCAAGCCAAAAAAGTGTTGGCACCCCTGGTCTAGAGGAGGGTTACTAAAATGGTCCTTGGTCTTCGTCATAAGATGTATGGAGACAGACTTAAAGAGCTCAGAATATATACTTTGGAAGAGAGATGGAAGAGGGGAGATATGATAGAGATGTTTAAATACCTACATATCATAAGTGCACATGAGGAGAGTCTCTTTCATTCAAAAGGAAGCTCTGGAATGAGAGGGCATAATATGAGTCTAAGAAAATACATTTTACAGAAAGGATGGTAGATGCATAGACTGTGACTTCAAGAACGCCTGGGACAGGTATGTGGGATCTCTTAGGAAGAGGAAGAGATAGTGGATGGGCAGACTGGTTAGGCATTTGGCCTTTATCTGCCACCATATTTCTATGTTTCTATGATTCCTCCTTATTTGCTTTTCCATAAGGAATTGAAGACTTGTTTATTTAGAAAGTTTCATCTGCAGTCACATAATGCCAAGAATTGTGCACTGTGAACCCCCCCAAAAAAAACCACACACCAAAATGTTTTTGTCTGCCGATTCTTATGAAATTTAGTATTGTGTCTGAATGAAGTTGATGTAAAATGTAAATATTTCTCACTGTACAACATTACCTTGTGAAAATGAATTGTTGGTATGTGATACGCAGAAACACTACCTTGTGAAAATGGAAGATTAGGTTTTTACTTTTGATAATCTTCTGTTAGTCCCTGTAGGATTCCATAGAAAGTCAATCCCTTCCCACAATCTGGGAGATGCAGAAATTCAAACACTTTTCTGAGCATGTGTTCCTCCTAGCTTAGAGTTAAAGCTCTCTGCAGTTTCAGTTTCTGCAAGCAATCCGTGCAGATGTCTTCTGATCTGCCCTGCTTCTTTTTCTTATTTTGATCGCTTAAAGTTTGGGTATTTTTGCTGGCTTCAGTGCCGTGAGTCCCCTTACGGCATTTTCTGCTGGAGAAAGGATGCAGTCCCATGGAGCCGGACTGCTGCTTCACAGAGAAACTTCGGTGGACCTATGAAGCTAGCCTACTGTGTGCCAGCTTTCTTAGATCCAGGGTCCATTCCCCTAGGAGCTTGCTTGTCTGCTGACCTGATCAGAGGTTTAAGCACAGGTTCCCCAGCCCCAAAGGCTGGCATCTGTCAGCACCATGACTCCGGAGGTGATCCACAGTGGTACATCCTTACATAGCAATTGTAGGAGAAGCCACCAATATGGCTGGCCCAAGCCTCCAGAGTCCAGGGAAGACTTGTCTGTAATGCACCCCAGTGTGGAGCCCAGTGAGATAGTAAGACAAGCAGGGAAGGAAGTATGTGCACTCTCTCCCTAGGAATCACATCAAACATGGTAACCACAGATCCCAGGATCTGAAGATACTCCCAAGCCAAAGGAGCTGTAGAAAGGAAGAAGTCTGGGACTACAGAATCAGCCCCTGTGTCCCTGGAAGATAGAGAACACCCAGGTATTTCAAGACTGCTTGGGTGAGAGACTGCCCTGTCTGTAATGCACAATTCAACTAAGGCCCTCTAGCACCTGGATCACCTGATCCGCTGTGCGTTGACCCTTGGCCAATGAGGGAGCTCTGACTAGCCAGTGGACCAAGACAGAGTATACTTGCAGACCCATGTTACCTAAGTAAGCTGCTCCGACCACCATCACCTTAGTGAAGGCTTGAGGAGTCATTGCTAGTCCAAAGGGCAGAGCCAGAAAACGGGCAATGATTGTGCAAGACGTGAGAATGCAATTAACTGCAGTGGGCTTGAAAGATCAGAATGGGCAAGCGTGCTTCCAGGAAACCAGAGAGGCAAGGGACTCTCCCGGGGCCATCACTGCTATAACAGATTACACTATTTCCATGTGAGTGCACGGAATCTTGAGAGCCTCATGTATGTGCTGCAGCTCAAGAATAGGCCTCCAGCCGTCGGAGCCATTCAGTGGCACAATAATAATAATAAAAGAGTTTTAGGCGGTTTACAGATAAGAAAAACCGGACAATCAGTGATAAAAATACAATAAGCATATGATAGATATAATTGCATAGTTCTTAGACAGATAAGAATTTCTTGAACAAATAGGTCTTTACTAGTTTTCTGAAAGAACAGTATGATTTAGTTTGATGAATCAAATTACCTAACCAAGATTGAGCTTTACCCGCTTGAAAGGAGAGAACACGTCTTCTTTCAAAGAGAGATGCAGGTAACATTCCCAAAAATGAAAGATCCATAACTTGTCTCCCTACATAGTCAATAAGGAAACCAGACAGAGGTAAAAGAGAAAAACACCAGCATGCAAAGCTAGCTTAAAACTCAAGGGAGGCTTTGCACTGGAAAATTAGCTAGGTCCAAAGGATGAGCCCACCACAGTACTTCTTTCAGCAAGGCCACTCCAAATCCAGTGCAAATCCACCCCTCTCCCTAGAGTCTCTAGCTTATATACAGGCAGGAAGAACCATTACAGATACACAAAAATAAGATGCTATACTAGAATGGTATGCAGTAAGGATCTGAAAGGATCCTTTTATCAGTTATCACCAAGTTCCTACTCTTTATAGCATTTTCCATCAACTGCATCTTATAAAGTACTACCAGGTTATCTTAAATAGGCTACATCTGAAACCTGCAAAGTTGATATCCAGCCTTTCCTCATTCTGGTTCAAATTTCTGTGCTGTTTCTTGGTAAAATGTACAAAATGGGAGATAAAGTTAACATGTACATTTTCAGTTCTTGAAACTTGCCACCTGTTCCGAGGTTAAACTGTTAGATGACTTGAACCCTTCCTCATCAACAGCAGAACTTTCTTACTTCCACTCTAATATCTGCTTATCTCGTTTTCAGATTTTTCAGTCTCCAGTCCCACTCCAAAATGTAAAAAAAAAAATCATTCCTCAAAAGGGCCATGCCGTTCTGTTTTACCACTGCTTCTCATCTCATTGACTGCAGCCTGCGCCATACTTCAGTAGGACAGGAGTACCAGGAGAAAAAGTGATACTAACCGAGGAGGTATCAGTGGGCTTGAAGTAGACCACGACCTCAAATGAATTCAGCTACAGCACTTTCCCACTATTCAGTCAAACTAACTTCTTTTTTTTTTTTTTTTTAGACAAAAATAATTTTATTTTTAATTTCATGAACAGAAAATGCAGGTTTTTTTTTTTTTTTTTTTTTTAAATTTCTTTATTGATATTTTGAACTTGACAATGTATACATTTGAAAAATCGGGGAAAAAAAAAACTATATGAAAATACACTATTAACATCAGAAATATTACAATAAAAATTTTAAATCCCTTCTTAACCTATAACAGTAATGATATTATATTATACTCATCAATATTATAGAATATTATGAAATTTATACCTCTAAATAAATAATACACCCCCCCCACCCACCCTGGATGTGCAAAGGAATCTAACATAAAGAAAAAGGAATCACTTTAATTATAATGTGACAAAATTAGTTAATGGACCCCAAATCCCCTTAAAGGATTTAACAAACCCTAAACGCTCTGCCATAATCTTTTCATATTTATATGTTGCACATACAGTTGCCCACCAAAAACTAAAATTAATCCTATCATGATTTTTCCAATTAAATGTGATCATTTGAACCCCTATTCCTGATAAGATCATGAAAAGGCGACTATTATTTCTATCCAAAGTAGGTTTATCATGCAGAATCGTTCCAAAAATTATTGCTTCATATGTCAAAGGAATAGAGGATTGAAGAATATTATTAATTTGCCCCCAAATCGACTTCCAAAAGCCAAGTATCAATGGACAAAAAAATAAAAGATGATCCAAAGTCCCAATATCAATATGACAATGCCAACATCTATTAGATTTAGAACTATCTACTTTATTCAACCGAACTGGAGTCCAAAAAATTCTATGTAATAAAAACAACCATGTTTGTCTCATAGATGCTGACATTGTACATCTTAATCTCCAAGTCCAGATTCGTAGCCAACGAGAAACAGAAATATGCTGTTTTAACTCGATACTCCAAATATCTCTAAGACTATTTTTTGGTTTTTTATTTAAAAATCCAGAAATCAATTTATACCACTGGGCAGCCTGATGTCCTATTAAATCTGTTTGGTAGCAAAGGATTTGCAAGCTAAAATAAGTTTTCAAATTTTTCCATTCAGGGAACCCCATCTGAATAGCCTGCTTCAACTGCAAGCACCTATATTGTTGAGTGTTTGAAATACCAAATGAATGCTGCAGTTGTGAAAACTCAAGCAGATTACCATTAGAAATAAGATCATCTAATGTCCTAATATTTGCCTGCATCCAATTCTTCCAAGCGATTCCAGCACCGCCTATTTGAATCTTGGAGTTTAACCATAAGGACTGTAAAGTAGATTTCATTATTGGTACCTCTGTTAATTTATCAATAAATTTAATAGTTTTCCAAGTATCCAATAAAATTATATTGTCCTTAGCATATTTATGAAATCTGATACTTAATACATGTGGAAGTCTCATAGGGGACACCAAATTCCATTCCAAATATAACCAATCTGGTTGATGATCAATAAGCTCAGGGAGGATCCAATACATACCTTGACGCAATATATAGGCTTGATGGTACCTATAAAAGTTTGGAAAATTTACCCCACCCTCCACAATTGATTTTTGCAACGATACTAAAGCAATTCTTGGTTTTTTCCCAAGCCAAACAAATTTTGTCAAAATATTATTTAATTTTTTTTAAAAGGACTCTTGAAAATAAACTGGCAACATACTCATTTGGTAACAAACTATAGGCAAAATCATCATCTTTACTGTTTGCACTCTCCCCCACCAAGAAATATGCAAAGGATTCCATTGCTCACACAATTCTGTAACTTTTAGTAATAAGGATTTTTCATTTACCTTCATTGTTTCTTCCAATGTACTTTTTATCCAAATTCCTAAATATTTTATTCCATCTTTCTTCCAACTAAACTGAAACGAATCAAATAAGCCTTTTATACAATGTACATTTAGTGGAAGAATTTCTGATTTATTCCAATTTATTTTATAACCTGAAAATTTTCCAAATTTATCAATCAAATCCAATAAATGTGGAATGGTTGACTCCGGATTTCTCAAATGAATCAAAATATCATCTGCATAAGCAGAAATTTTATATTCCCGACCTGCATAAGGAATACCTTCTATCTCCATTGATTGTTGAATAGCTAAAAGTAGAGGTTCCAAAACAATATCAAATAACAAAGGAGATAATGGACAACCCTGTCTAACTCCCCTTTCTAAAAAGAACCTTTCTGAAAAAGTATTATTTATATATAACTAGCTGATGCCCCGGCGTTGCACGGGTATTTAATTATAGCAATAACACTGTAAATGGATTCAAATAAAGATACTTTGTAGTGGTGAATGAAATTATTGTTTTACAGCTTAATAAAAAGTACAATATTCAAATTATAATGTGAAATATTTGACAAAATGAATACAATACAACTAACGCAAAACGTGATTATAAACAAAATTTTTAGTTTCACCTCCAGGAGCAAGAACATATAAATTGTTGGGTGAACCCACCCTTGAGCAAGCAACATAGAGTTGTGGGCCGAGAGACCCCCAGAACATATCACCCCAGGTAGTGAGGGATCTGCATACCAAGTTTAGTTCAAATCGGTCAAGCCGTTTTTGAATTACTGTGAGAATGGCAGCTTTTTACATTTTTTCCATTGACATGAATGGGTGATATCTGCTTATCTGTTTGTAGCTCCGCCCACATGTGCAGGTGGGCCGGGAGACCCCCAGAACATATCAGCCCAGGTAGTGAGGGACCTGCATACAAAGTTTCGTTCAAATCGGTCAAGCCGTTTTTGAAGTACAGTGAGAATGGCAGCTTTTTACATTTTTTCCATTGACATGAATGGGTGAAATCTGATTTTCAAGTTTCAAGTTTCAAGTTTATTCAGATTTGATTAATCGCTTTATCGTAATTCAAAGCGATGTACATAATAAAATTACAATTTAATAAAGTAATACATTAAAGAATATTGACAAAACTAATGACACATTTAACAATACTGGAAACACTTAGGAAAGAGAGGGGCAAGAAGTTACATTATAATATAAAGATGGGGAAAACATTTAGGGAAAGTACATGAGGCAGGGAAAAGAACAAAGTCTTGGAATTATTTTATAATGAAATTATTGTTGACTTATGAAGGCATCAATGAATAAAAAAGATTTCAGATTACTTTTAAATTTTTCTAAGTTGGTTTCTTGTCTCAAATGGTAGGGTAAGGAATTCCAGGTTTGGGGTGCAGTAACAGAAAAAATGTATTGGCGTCGTGTATTTATGATTTTAAGAGATGGAATTGTTAACAAATGTTGTTCAGTAGATCTTAGTGTTCTATTCGTTGTGTAAGGGATAAGTAATTTATAGATAAAGGCCGGAGTTTTAAAAGAAAGAGATTTGAAAGTGAGCAAACTAAGTTTATATATGATTCTATGAGCAACAGGAAGCCAATGAGCTTCCTTAAGAAGTGGTGTAACGTGGTCGAATTTTTCTGTTTGTAGCTCCGCCCACGTGTGCAGTTGGGCCGCGAGACCCCCAGAACATATCACCCCAGGTAGTGAGGGATCTGCATACCAAGTTTCGTTCAAATCGGTCAAGCCATCTGATTTTCTGTTTGTAGCTCCGCCCACGTGTGCACGTGAATTACTGTGAGAATGGCAGCTTTTTACATTTTTTCCATTGACATGAATGGGTGATATCTGCTTATCTGTTTGTAGCTCCGCCCACATGTGCAGGTGGGCCGGGAGACCCCCAGAACATATCACCCCAGGTAGTGAGGGATCTGCATACCAAGTGTCGTTCAAATCGGTCAAGCCGTTTTTGAATTACTGTGAGAATGGCAGCTTTTTACATTTATTCCATTGACATGAATGGGTGAAATCTGATTTTCTGTTTGTAGCTCCGCCCACGTGTGCAGGTGGGCCACGAGACCCCCAGAACATATCATCCCAGGTAGTGAGGGATCTGCATACCAAGTTTCGTTCAAATCGGTCAAGCCGTTTTTGCGTGATCACGGCACATACACACACACACATACATACCTCTGATTTTATATATATAGATCTAGCAGATGGGGAGCTATACAGGGATTGAATCATTTGTATAAATCGAGAACCAATACCAAACCAATCCATTGCTTGATACATAAAAATCCATTCTACCCGATCAAATGCTTTCTCTGCATCTAAAGAAACAGAGAAAGCCGGATCTTTCATATCCTTTGTTAAATGTAAAATATGAAAAGCTAATCTGGTGTTATTTGAAGAATGTCTTTGAGCAACAAAACCTGTTTGATGCATACCAATAATATAAGGGAGAGCCTTATTCAAACGCAAAGCCAATATTTTAGCTAACAATTTCCCATCAACATTAATCAAAGAAATAGGCCTATAGTTTGAAACCAACATGGGATCTCTGTTTGGCTTAGGCAAAACTATTGTTAAAGCTTCTGCCATAGTACCTGAAATACAACCTTTATTTAGTTGAAACTGATATAATTTGAAAAGATGGGGTAACAAAATAGTTTGGAAAAAGTTAAAAAAATTCTACCGTATATCCATCACTTCCTGGAGCGGATCCAACTCTAAGGGACTTTAAAGCCCTCTGAATTTCTTTTTGTGTTATAGGTGCTTCGAGATTTTCTTTCATATGATCAGGAACTTTAGGCCCATTAATCAACTTTAAAAATTCAAAACCATCTTTCTCTTTATTAAAATAATGCTCAGAAGAATACAAGCTTTCATAAAATTTCAAAAATTGTTGTAAAATATTTTTAATTTGAGAATGAATTATTCCATTATCATCTGAAATAGCCATTATATTAGCTTTCCTTTTTTTTGCTTTTAAATAGTTAGCTAGTAATCTTCCCGCCTTATTTGAGGTTCCATAATACAATGCCTTATAGGACTCAAACTCTTTTCTAGCCAATTGTGATGATATCTCATTGTATCTAAATTTTACTTTTAGCAAATTCTGATAAATACTTTGTTCCCATTTTTCCTTTAATTTAATTTCCA
This sequence comes from Geotrypetes seraphini, assembly GCF_902459505.1. Classification (NCBI taxonomy): domain Eukaryota; kingdom Metazoa; phylum Chordata; class Amphibia; order Gymnophiona; family Dermophiidae; genus Geotrypetes; species Geotrypetes seraphini. The sequence continues at coordinate 447,665,067 of NC_047085.1, read as the reverse complement.
ATTCTCTAATATTTTGTTGTAAAATTAAAAAATCTTTATTTAGTTGTTTTCTAACATATGCTGAGTACGAAATTATGTATCCTCTCAAGGTAGCTTTAAAGGCATCCCATAAAATTCCCTGAGACATTTCTTCTGATTCATTAAACTGAAAAAATTCACTTATTTTTAACTTAAATTTTTCTATAAAATTGGAATCTGCTAGCAATGTATTATTAAACCTCCAAACAGGTCTATTATTTTCTTGTTCATCTATCTCAAAATCAATCCAAATACCCCCATGATCTGAAAGTATAATTGAATCTATATTCGCCTTCTTAACCTTCTGTACTAAATTATCTGAAACAAAAAAATAATCAATTCTAGAAAATGATTTGTGAACATGGGAATAAAATGAAAATTCCTGATCATTGAAATGAAAAATCCTCCAAATATCTTTTAAACCACAAGAATTTATCAAATTATCTAATCCTAAAGATTTTAAAATTTTACTAGGCTTTTTATCTAAAATAGGGTCCATTACTGCATTAAAGTCCCCTGCCAAAATTAAATTGGAGGAAGATGATGGTAAAATTATTTGTTGAAGGTTTTAAAAAAACTCACATTGATTCAAATTAGGTGCATAGATATTGAACAGTATCAAGGTATCTTTCCCTGAGCTCATTTTTACTTGGACCCATCTTCCGAAAGGATCCATAGATAACATAGTAAAAGTAGCCATACATTTTTTATGTATCAAGATAGCCACACCAGCTTTTTTGCCTACAGCAGGGGCAAAAAAACACTGTTTAACCCAACCCCCTTCCAGCTTACTTGATTCTAATGCAGATAAATGAGTTTCTTGCAGGAAATAAATATCTGCCCCCTGTCTTTTAAGAAAAGATAAGGCTTTTTTATTTTTCTTTATAGGGTGATTGAGTCCATTAACATTCAACGAATACATTTTAAAATACATTTATATTTATATTTATTTTAAGGAACCAAAGAAAATGACCTGAAAAGATTTTAATTCTTATATATAAATTATCCCAATTACACATCCAATTACCCTCCCTTAAAACCCCTATATACCCTCCCACACCCATCCCCCATAACAAATATAAGTGAATGACAGCACACATAAAATCGAAATCGAAGGAAATCCCCAACCAGCAAACTATCAATTCATACTATAATAAAATCTTAAAATAATGAATTAAATTAAAATCATTACTTAAAATTACCATAAAATGAAATCTTGAAAATAATAAATTATATTATATAACTAATATCATTTTTCATTATAGACATTAAAACTTATTATATAAAATTTCCAACTTATCCAAACAAAACAAAAATCACAAAAATTAATAAATACCAAATATAAAAAACTAAATGAATAAATAAATTAATGTTTATGATTAATAGATACCCAATAAAATATTAAAATAATAAATATTGAAATATGAAATGTTAAAATTAATATATTAAATTATATAATTTATATTATCTAAAATTAGAGACAGTAGAAATTATTATATAAAATTATCATCCTATTCAACCAAAACATGTAACAAACTTAGAAAAATTAATAAATATTAAAAATGAAGATTAAATGATTAAATAAAATGATTATTACTAGATATCTAGAATATAAATGAACATTAAAATAAAAATTCCAAATCTTCCCAACCTTTAAAATTCATATCCATTCATTCCCTCATTATAAATTTTATAATAAAATAAAAACCTAAAATCAGCAAACAAAGAACATATAAGAATAAATATATATAAATACTAAATACTTGTCACACTAGAAGAAAATCATATCTAAAGATAAAAGTAATCCATTTCTCAACTTATAAAAGATTCAAATCATCTTTACTAAACACTAATGTTACAGCTAGAGGATAAAAAAAATAAAATAAAAATAAAACTCATATCTCTATATTATTTATGTTATTATGGAAGTATCTGCCATAATATTAAAAAAGATATATAAATTATAATTAATAAATCAAATAAACATCTATCATCTGTTAATCCATAACATCAGAAAAAATAGAATTAGATTTCAAAAAATTGATGACCAGAACAAAATTTCCAGGACAAGCTTGTCAAATCAATATTAGGTTTCATAAGAAGTTGCAAAACCACAGAACCAGTCGACCTCAAAGACTTGTTATATCCCCAGGAAAGTCAGTCTTGTTAAAACCACAGGAAAGACAACAGAAAAAATGCTCAAAAAATTAATAGAACTTTGTAAAAAAAGTCTTTCTACAGGACTCTTCCTTTGAATGTTAAAATGCTTCAATGAAATTACAATTCAGGCAAATTAAAAGTCTCGTATTATATGATGAAGTTGTAATAGCAGTTAAAACATTTCTGCTACAAACTAGTTTGGATTGAACTAGTTTGGATTCAAACAAATTGAAGAAGTTAGTAACAAATCATAGCAGTTATTGTTTAAATCTTGGATAGTATCCTATTCCATACGATTTTCACAGCCTTCAATATATTGTTGAAGTTTAATAGGATCATCATATTTTATAGTATGATTATCATGAGTTACCCTCATGTAAGCAGGATAAAAGAGACCATATCTTGCCCCTAATTGCTGTAATTGCGGTCTCAATAATAAAAACTGTTTTCTTTTTTCAGCTGTTTTTGGGGCAAAATCAGGAAGAAACATAAGAGCTGAATTTTTATATTCTATTTTCTTTGGCAAGCCGCAAAATTTCAATTGCATGCTGAAATCTGAGAAGTTTTAATATTATAGGTCTTGGTCTAGGCTGTCCATTTAACAAAACCGATAGACAACTACCAGAAAGGGAGGGGCTCTGGATTCATCTGCTGCTTCTAAAGGAAAGAAAATTAACAGGTAAGAACATAATTTTACCTTCCTTAGCAAAGCAGCAGATGAATCCAGAGACCAATGGGATGTAGCAAAGCAATCCTTAATTTGGGTGGGAAGCAAACGCCGCCTTCGCAAAGACTGAAGCATCAAAAAATCCCTATCGCATGTGTCCGCACATCCATGCAGAGACGCGGAGAGAAGGTACTCTCGGAAGACCAGTTAGCCGTGAGACAAATCTCCTCCAAGGCAAAAAACCTCTGGGCCGAGCCCAAGAAGCAGCCATCGCTCCAGCGGAATGGTCATGAAGTTCAATCGCCACCCGCTCCCCCCGCCAGTAGGCAAGCATAAAGAATGTTCTCCTGGACCTAATGAGCGAAGTAGGCATCGGACACCGCCATACGCCTGAGGCGTCCCTTGAAGAATATCAAAAGGAGATATAAACACTAACAGTTGATAGACCCGAGCTCGCGGAGAACTCGACATACGTATCAAAAAATGCAGTGAATAAAAGCACTGCTCCCAATATCCCGTCCCAGGAAGAAGGAAGGAAAAAGCGAGCCTGACGGAAAAGAAAGGATGACACCCTCCTAGAAAGAAATAGTGTTACCAGCCGAACTGATACCCCATATTTTGGAAATCAGAAATAGGAATACCCGTTGAACAAGGCCTGCCACATAGAAGATTGCAGAGCTGAAGCCATGGCCACAAGAACACCCTGTTCAACGGCACAGCCCTTTGGAATCCCCAAAAGACAAGGAGGAAATAAAGCCTTCGGTAAACTGCGAAGAAATACGTGAGGAATGTACTCCAAATCGTGCTCTCCATGAGGTGCCTGAACATACCGCACTCTGTTTAGGGACTGAACTACATAAAGCTGAGAAGGAAACGAAGAGCCACCTACCCAGTCCTTGTAACAAGCCAAGAAAGGCTCCAGAAACGGAAGGGAATTGAGCGCTAATCCCTTGGCAATACACTTGTGTCAAAAAAGGAACTCTGGAGTGGTTCAAACGATAAGAAGCACCCAAGAAAGGAAACTAACAACCTCCAAAAGGAAGTAGAAGCCACAATAGAAGATGTCCGTAGCACCCAGATAAGCGCAGAAACAACCCGCTTTGCCTAACCAGAACAAGTCGGCCAAGACTTCCAAAAAGCTAGGTCTTAATACTATAGTAGTCCCAATATCCATGATGATTGGACCCCAGGTGAGCAACGACAGAGATACCCGGAAACATCTGTAGCCCAGCTGTCGAAAGATTTAGTAAATCCTTCTAATAAGGATGGGGCCGCTCATCCAGAGAATATACAAATACCGCTCCCGGTAGGCGAGCTCGAGATGGCCAATCCAAGCCATCCTCAGCAAGAGGCCAACACTGAAAAAGAGAAGGCGGAGGCAACAAAGGAGCCACGCATCAACCCCCTATCACTGCCCCTCCCTGGGTCCGCCGAATGAGTAAGGAAGCCTAGAATCGAGAGACGAGGCTATGCGGACTAGACCCAGGAGATATCACGTTCGTAAACAGAGTAAGAACGCCTGAGCCACAAATCTCACTATCCAGGATGCAGAAGATAACACTAGTACTAACATGCCCACTCTCCAGAGTGCACCCAGCACTCTGTAACATACAAGAAATGGTCCATGCTCAGAAATCACGGAGAGTCTATCTAAACTTAGACCTAGATCTACGAAAGGATCAGCCAACAGAAGATGAAGAAGAGATAGCACCCAATGGAAGCCGAACAACTTCGCCTGCCAACTGAGTACAACAGCTACTGCCCCAGCTGTAGAGAAATACTCCCATCCAAATAGCTCTAACTTCATATAATGTGAGTGAAATACCTAAGGCCTCTAAAGGGAATACGTACTGGATGCAATCAAGACGCTGTATCTAGTGGCCTTTGAAAAACAACAGCAACGCAACAGGTATGAGACAAAAGAGTTGTGCACTGCCCTTAGGACAGCTCTTTGTCCACGAGAAAGCTTAAAAAGCTGACAGCAGAAGAAAGGATCCTCACAAAATACAGCCGTGGTCATCAAAACTTAGCTGGAGAAGAAACCGAATTTCAGCAAAGTAGACCAAAACGGAAGACTGAGAATGAATAGAATTAAAAAAAAATGCGGCAGGCTGCAGTAACTGAAACTGCGTGCCAGGAGTTCCAAAAACCAAACGCACCCAAAAGGCAACCTTGATGTGAGGGTAAAAATTTTGCACCTGGGGCAATGAAGTGGTAAGTGGCTTTCCCAGAGTCACAAGGAGCTGCAGTGGGAATCAAACTCACGACCTTAGAGTGCTGAGGCAGCTGCTCTAACCACTAGGCCACTCATGGGCTAGGTTTTTTTTTTTTTTTTTACATCACAGGGACAGAAAGCAGCTCCGCAGCACTACCATACACCCTGCGCTCCCAAACTGCACTACCAACAGATAAACTGAACCGCACGACCAGAAAGAAAGCTAACATGCAACCTCACACACAAAGCACTGCACAGGGAAAAAAGAAAACAAACAAGTATGCACCTGCTCTTTTTAGGAGATCCACAGAGAAAGAAAGAGAAACCCCCACCAAGTGCCGGGAAATCTCAAGCTGCAAATCGCATTTGTGCAGCCAAGGACCTTCCTGCTCCCCCCTGTGTAGAGAAAAGCTGAACTGGGCAGAGGAACAGAAACTAGAGTTTCCCTCCAATTTTCCCCCAGGCCTAAGGTGCATGGTCACCCAGTAACTAGAAGTGTAGCAAATAATACTCATTAAGACCCTAAGCGCTGCATCACCTCTACTGGGGCTGCACTCCCTCCACGTGTAAAATTCAAACAAACAGGGAGGCCTTGTGAAAGAAGAGATCACCCGCTGCAGCGCAGCTGATAACGGAGAGGCGCGGCACCCGTTCAACGCAGTCAGGGAAAACCACCGGCGCCCCGTTGTGGCGATGCCAACAATGGAGGACTCTAAGCGCGCTACACCCAAGCGCGGAAAACGGATTCCCTCAAATGCCGGAACATTACCTATTCAGCGGTCCTCCACCTCCAGAATATCCCAGAAACCGTGGCGGAGCTTCCCCAGCAGAAGAAAACACGCTTGCGTTGAACTGCCGCAAGCTGAAAACCCTTTTCACTTTTTTTTTCAACCTTCCGAGCCAAAGTGATAGCTGCAGCTGCCGCGACGCTACCGCCCGGGAAACTAACCCACGATCGCGCTTCCGCGAGCGGGAACAGCTCGGACCTAAGTTAGAGGAGCCTCCACCAGCGCCAAGGAAAAAAATGCGTGCTTCTGGCCCGTGGCAAAAGCAAAGCCACTACAATCTCCAGCCACACACCCAGAGGGTCCCGAGGTACTGCCGCTTCCTGGGCCAAACATATCATGGAGGCCACCAGCACTTGAACACAGCTTCACCCCCGCGATAGCTCACAAGCTCCAGCGCGCCTCCAAACCAAAAGAAGCATACTCACATACAAAGGCTAGAGCCCATCAGTGCCGGTATATGCCGGTAAAAGCCGGTTGCTCAGTACCATGAGGCCCGAAGAACCCTTCATAAACTGTGGAGTCCTGATTTTTTTTTTTTTTATAACCATGGGAAGAAGAAAAAATAGGGACTCAATCAAACCCTCTATCATTGCAGGGAGGGTGAGGCAGGGACAAGGGGGGGCCCAAGTGTAACCTCTAAAGCCGGCACCGTTCAGCCGGACACCCCTGTCTCACTGAAGAGAAAATCTCAACAGGAGCAATTGAAATTTCCAGCCAGAATCCAGGAGCTATTGGAATAGCGACTTTCCCCTGCTGGGAGATAGAGCATACTAATGAGACAGGAGGATTGCCAGCCAATATAACCACCTGTTAATCAGTTTCATAATCTCCACCTGCTGGTAGATGTGGGCTATTCCCATTGGTCTCTGGATTCATCTGCTGCTTTGCTAAGGAAATATAAAATCATGAAAGGTATAGAGAAGGTAGAGAGGGACAGATTCTTCAGGCTAGCAGGGACATCAAAAACAAGAGGGCACTCAGAAAAACTGAAAGGAGACAGATTCAAGACGAATGCTCGTAAGTACTTCTTCACTCAGAGGGTGGTGGACACCTGGAATGCGCTTCCAGGAGAGGTGATAAGACAGAGTACAATAATAGGTTTCAAAAAGGGCTTGGATGACTTCTTGAAGGAAAAAGGGATTACAGGGTATAGATAGAGGGGTACTATACAAGGTACTTCAGGATTAGGGCATAAACAATTCAGATGGTGGGAACTTACAGGTCAAGGACCTGGAGGGCCGCCGCGGGAGCGGGCTGCTGGGCGCGATGGACCCCTGGTCTGACCCAGCAGAGGCGATACTTATGTTCTTATGTTATCACCGTGATCCACAGCTGCCCCTGCCTCCAGACCCTGAAAGGGACCTCAAATAGTGGAGACTTGTGATAAAGGCATGAAAAGAAATTTCCAGTTCTGCTCCGAAGCAAGTGTGGTTTGAGATGGAGACATCTGCTTTGAACAGGTTTTCCACAAAAGACTGAAAATCGGACAACCTTTGCACTGGAGGCCCCAAGGACCCCTGCAACATCCCAGATTGGGGAAGTAGAACTTCTTCCGTCAACATGCACTTGCATTTTGCTCCCTTGCTGTGTGTGTGGCCTCTGAACGGGATCTCTTTCCCGCAGACTGGGCTTTTGGGGTTCTAACACCCTGAGGCTGAGCCTGAAGCTTCCACACCCCACAGCATGTGGAATATGGCTGCTCCTCAGTCAGTAAATCTGCACAAAAAATGCATGAATTAGGGCTAGACTGACCTGGGGTATCCATTGCAGATGATCCCCAGGCAAAACGAGAGGTTTTGAGGCAGAAAAAGCGCACTTTGTGGAAAACAAATTCTTAAAACTCCAAAATGGCTGCCAATAGAAAATGGCCTGTGGGAGGTTAACTGAAAAATAAAAAATGTTGAAAAAGGGGTTTTGGAAGTGGGACAACCTAACCCCTGAAACCCTCGAATCTGGCTTTTTCAGGACAACCATCTCCCCCCCTGATTTTCCCCATAGCTTCTAGTGCCTGTCAGCTTGCAGCAGCTTGCCTGAAGGGAAAGGATTTCTGCCTCAGAATGTGCCAGGAATAAGTCCACTGTTGGAGATCTTCTGGTTGCTGGTCGGATGGATCCCAACCACAGACTCCCACTCCTGAAATCCATGTGACGCACCATGGGGAGAAAATTTGCAGCTAGTTCCCCGATACCCAGAGGGTACACAGAGGTCCCAAAGCCTGCACTCAAGCCTCTGATAAATCAGCAGCAGAGCAAGCTTCCAGGGTAATGGGCTCCGAGATCCTGAAGGGACACAAAGCAGGCTAGTTTCACAGGTACTCTAAGAGATTTACCTCTGAGCGCAGTCCACCTATGCGGGACTGTGTCCTTTCCCCAGTGGAGTAAGCTCGAGAAGGGGACCTATGAGCACCCAAACCACGCAGGAAAATAGAGAACCAATGACAAAAATACCTGAAAATATGAAAAAGAAAGCAGAGCAGATCACAACACACCTTCTGAGTTTGCTTGTAGAAGGAAAAACTGAAGAGAGAGCTATTTTCCACTGCAGAAGGGGAGGAGTTCAGAGTTTTGATCGACACTCTTCTGTAGATTCACGACTAATGGGAAGCAACAGCTATAGTACAGAATCCTATGTATTTGCTACAAAAATTTGGTTATAGGCATTATGGAACCATAGACGATATACATAAGAGGGCAAAGAAAATAAAATTATGCAGGTAGCTTCCTTCTAAAAATAAGTTAGCATACAAATATATGTTAAAGCTCGGACCGCTGCTGTTCAATGTGTTTATAAACGACCTAGAAACGGGGACAAAGTGTGAAGTCATAAAATTTGCTGATGACACGAAACTATGTAGCAGGGTTAGAACCGCGGAAGATTGTGAAGACCTACAAAGGGACCTAACCAAACTAAAAGAGTGGGCAAAAAAAATGGCAAATGAGCTTCAATATAGAGAAATGCAAGGTCATGCATATAGGGAAAAAGAACCTGATGTTCAGCTACAAAATGGGGGGATCAGTGCTAGGGGAAAGTACCCTTGAAAAAGACCTGGGTGTGCTGGTGGACACAACAATGAAATCAACAGCACAATGTGCGGCAGCCTCAAAGAAAGCAAACCGAATGTTGGGTATTATTAAGAAGGGTATTAAAACAAGGACGAAGGAAGTCATCCTGCCGTTGTATTGTGTGATGGTGCGCCCACATCTGGAATTCTGTGTCCAGTATTGGTCACCACACCTCAAGAAAGACATGGCGATACTTGAGAGGGTTCAGAGAAGAGCGACGAAAATGATAAAAGGTATGGAAAACCTTTCATATGCAGACAGGTTAGAAAGGCTGGAGCTCTTCTCCCTGGAAAAGCGGAGACTCAGATGAGACATGATAGAGACCTTCAAGATCATGAAGGGCATAGAGAAGGTAGAAAGGGACAGATTCTTTAGCCTACTGGGAACCACTAGAACAAGGGGGCACTCAGAAAAATTGAAAGGGGACAGGTTTAGAACCAATGCTAGGAAATTCTTTTTCACTCAGAGGGTGGTGGACACCTGGAATGCGCTTCCGGAGGTTGTGATAGGACAGAGTACACTACCGGGTTTCAAGGAAGGATTGGATAAGTTCCTGAAAGACAAGGGGATTGAGGGATACAGATAGAGGTAGAGATAGGCTATGATAGGGCAAAGACAGAAGGACAGGGGGGCTGAAAAGCACAGTTACTTACCGTAACAGGTGTTATCCAGGGACAGCAGGCAGATATTCTTAACACATGGGTGACATCACCGACGGAGCCCTCGGTACGGACCTTTTTAACTAGAAGTTTCTAGTTGGCCGCACCACGCATGCGCGAGTGCCTTCCCGCCCGACGGAGGAGTGCGTGGTCCCCAGTTAGGATAAGCCAGCTAAGAAGCCAACCCGGGGAGGTGGGTGGGACGTAAGAATATCTGCCTGCTGTCCCTGGATAACACCTGTTACGGTAAGTAACTGTGCTTTATCCCAGGACAAGCAGGCAGCATATTCTTAACACATGGGTGACCTCCAAGCTAACAAAGAGGGAGGGGGGATGGTTGGCCATTATGAAAATAAATTTTGTAACACAGATTGGCCGAAGTGTCCATCCCGTCTGGAGAACGCATCCAGACAGTAGTGAGTAGTGAACGTGTGAACTGAGGACCAAGTGGCCGCCTTGCAGATTTCCTCGATGGGCGTGGAACGGAGGAAAGCTACAGAAGCAGCCATGGCTCGGACTCTGTGGGCCGTGACAGCTCCTTCCAGTGAGAGACCGGCCCGAGCATAGCAGAATGCAATACAGGCAGCAAGCCAATTTGAAAGTGTCCGTTTGGAGACAGGACGACCCAAACGGTTGGGATCGAAAGACAAAAATAGCTGAGGGGATGTTCGGTGAGCTCTGGTACGATCAAGGTAGTAAGCGAGGGCACGCTTACAATCCAGCGTGTGCAACGCCTGTTCCCCAGGATGCGAGTGAGGTTTAGGGAAGAAGACGGGCAACACAATGGACTGGTTGAGGTGAAAAGCCGAGACCACCTTGGGAAGGAATTTAGGGTGGGTACGCAGAACAACCTTGTCATGGTGAAAAACAGTGAACGGTGGGTCAGCAACCAGTGCATGCAGTTCGCTAACTCTCCTGGCAGAGGTGATGGCAATTAGGAAAAGCACCTTCCAGGTAAGAAGCCTGAGCGAAGTTGTGGCAAGAGGCTCAAACGGAGGTTTCATGAGTGCTGATAGAACCACATTCAGGTCCCAGACGACAGGAGGAAGCTTGAGAGGCGGTTTGATATTGAAGAGACCTCTCATAAATCTGGAAACCAGAGGATGAGCCGTGAGGGGTTTTCCGAGAATAGGCTCATGAAACGCAGTGATGGCACTGAGGTGGACTCTGATGGAGGTAGACTTGAGGCCAGCATTAGACAGCGAGAGCAGATAATCCAATACAAGTTCCACCGCTAGAGAGGTGGGTTCATGATGATGCCGGAGACACCACGAGGAGAATCTGGTCCACTTCTGATGGTAACATTGGAGGGTGGCCGGTTTCCTGGAGGCGTCCAAAATGAGGTGGACAGGTTGAGATAGATTCTCCGGAGAGGTCAGCCCGAGAGAAACCAAGCTGTCAGGTGGAGTGAAGACAGATTGGGATGCAGTAGAGACTGATGCTGCTGTGTAAGTAGAGTAGGAAACACAGGAAGAGGAATGGGCTCCCTGGAGCTGAGTTGGAGCAGGAGGGAGAACCAGTGTTGACGAGGCCACCGAGGGGCGATGAGAATCATGGTGGCTTTGTCCTTGTGGAGCTTGGACAAGGTCCGCAACATCAGAGGAAGTGGAGGGAAGGCATACAGGAATCGATCCCTCCAATCGAGTAGGAATGCATCCGGGGCCAGACGGTGAGGAGAGAAGAGTCTGGAGCAAAAGAGGGGCAGCTGATGATTGTGAGGTGCTGCAAAGAGGTCCACCTGCGGAGTGCCCCATCGAGCAAAGATGGAGAGTAGAGTCGGAGGATCCAACGTCCACTCGTGAGGTTGAAGGATGCGGCTGAGATTGTCGGCCAGGGAGTTCTGTTCGCCCTGGATATAGACCGCCTTGAGGAAGAGATAGCGGTCTGTGGCCCAGGTCCAGATGCGTAGAGCCTCCAAACAAAGGGGGCGAGATCCGGTGCCGCCTTGCTTGTTTATGTAGTACATGGCGACTTGATTGTCTGTGCACAGGAGGAGAACCTGAGGGTAGAGAAGATGTTGGAAAGCCTTGAGGGCGTAGAACATGGCTCTGAGTTCCAAGAAATTGATGTGATGTCGACGCTCCTGTGGGGTCCAAAGTCCCTGGGTGCGTAGATCTCCCAGGTGAGCTCCCCACGCATAGGGGGACGCATCCGTGGTGATGATCATAGAGTGAGGGGGCAGATGAAAGAGCAGACCCCTGGAAAGATTTGAGGAGTTCAACCACCATTGGAGAGATTGCTGAAGAGATGATGTCACAGAGATGGGATGAGAAAGAAGATCCGTAGTCTGTGACCATTGGTTGGCGAGAGTCCATTGGGGCGTGCGGAGGTGGAGACGTGCCAGAGGAAGGACATGTACTGTCGAGGCCATGTGTCCCAGGAGGACCATCATTTGTCGAGCAGGAATGGAGGAGTGTTGGAGCACCTGACGACAGAGGTGGAGCAGAGTCCACTGACGATCGGAGGGGAGAAAAGCCCTCATTAGAGTGGTGTCCAGAACAGCTCCGATGAATTGAAGTCGCTGGGTGGGAAGTAAGTGCGACTTGGGGTAGTTGATCTCGAACCCCAAGAGGTGGAGGAGAGAGATGGTGTGATGAGTAGCCTGTAGCACGAGTTGAGATGAAGGTGCTTTCACCAACCAATCGTCCAAGTAGGGGAACACCTGGAGGTTGTGAGACCTGAGGAAGGCCGCAACTACTATGAGGCATTTGGTGAAGACTCTGGGTGAGGAAGCGAGGCCAAACGGTAGCACCTTGTACTGATAGTGGCGGTGCAGTACTTGGAACCGCAGATAGCGGCGAGAAGTCGGATTGATGGAGATGTGAGTGTAGGCCTCTTTGAGGTCCAGGGAACATAGCCAGTCGTTCTGAGAAAGAAGAGGGTAGAGTGTGGCAAGGGAGAGCATTCTGAACTTCTCCTTTACCAGACACTTGTTGAGGTCTCTTGAGATCGAGAATTGGACGGAGGTCTCCCGTCTTTTTGGGTACCAGGAAGTAGCGGGAGTAGAATCCCTGACCCCATTGATCTGGAGGTACTTCTTCGATGGCATTGAGAAGGAGGAGGGATTGAACCTCCCTCAGGAGGAGGGGGGTTTGAGATGAGTGTGAAGCAGACTCTACGGGAGGGTTGTCTGATGGAAGAGTCTGGAAGTTGAGAGAGAGTAGCCGTGGCGGATGATGTTGAGGACCCACTGGTCCGATGTGATGACCTCCCAACGGCTGGAGAATATGGTGAGACGACCTCCGATTGGTTGTGGAAGAGGTAGCGAAGGTGGAAGACTGGCTATGCCCTGGAGAGAAGAGTCAAAAGGGCTGAGACTGCTTGGCAGGCTGAAGAGGCTTGGAGGGTTGAGTGGCCTGAGAACGAGCCTGGGCATGGTGCTGTTGTTGACGGGGCCGCCGAGGTTGTTGAGGAGGCGGATTGAGTGGCCTGGCTGAGAACCTGCGCTGATAAGACGACTGAGGTCGATAAGGTCGGGCAGGCGGAGCCTTCTTCTTTGGTTTGATCAGGGTGTCCCACCTGGTTTCATGGGCGGAGAGTTTCTGGGTGGTGGAATCCAGTGACTCTCCAAAAAGTTCATCCCCGAGACAGGGGGCGTTGGCTAGACGATCCTGGTGGTTGATGTCCAGGTCGGAGACTCTCAGCCAGGCCAGGCGGCGCATGGCTACGGCCATGGCAGAGGCACGGGAGGTGAGCTCGAATGAGTCGTATATCGAGCGGACCATAAACTTGCGCAATTGAAGAAGGCCAGAGATGTGCTGTTGGAATAGTGGGACCTTGCGCTCCGGCAGGTACTTTTGGAGGGCGGACAGCTGTTGGACCAAATGTTTCATATAGAAAGAAAAATGGAATGAATAGTTGTTCGCCCTGTTGGCCAGCATGGCATTCTGGTAGAGCCTCTTGCCAAACTTGTCCATGGTCTTACCCTCTCTGCCAGGAGGGGTAGAGGCATAGACACTGGAGCCCTGAGTCTTTTTTAAGGTGGATTCAACAAGAAGGGACTCATGGGGCAATTGAGACTTGTCGAACCCTGGGATAGGGATGACACGATAGAGGTTGTCCAGTTTACGGGGGGCCCCCGGTACCGTAAGGGGATTCTCCCAGTTTTTGTAAAAAGTCTCCCATAGGATGTCATGTACGGGAAGCTTGAGGAACTCCTTAGGAGGTTGTTCAAAATCTAATGCCTCCAGGAAGGCTTGAGACTTTTTTGAGTCAGATTCTAGAGGAAGGGATAGGGCTGCAGACATCTCCCTCAGAAATTTCGAAAAGGAGGACTGCTCCGGTTTGGAGGTGGCATCGGGTGCCGACGGGTCCTCATCAGATGAGGAGGGATCCTCCTCGGTACCGGGAGGGGATTCCTCCCACAAGTCAGGGTCCCGGACCTCTGGTGCATGTCGAGACACCGGGGTGGAAGGTGCGGTATGGCGAGTCTTGGATAAAGATTTTCCAGAGCGCACCAAAACGGTACCAGGAGAGGAGGAGCGGCGTCGATCCCGGTTCCGGGAAGTATGACGCTCTGCCTGGTGCAGAGGAGGATCCGTCGTGGTATGGGAGTGAACCACCGGATGGGTATGAAGTTGCTCAGCCGAAAGAATCGGCATGGAGGTGTTGATAGGTACCGAAGGGGTGGATACCGGGGGCTCGGTACGGGGCTCGGGCCGGTCTGGTACCGGAAGGAGCGGTGCCAGGATAGTGGGCAACAGGTGCTCGAGCTGTCGCTGTAACTGTTCCTGGAGTTGAACTTTTAAGATGGCCGAAATACGGTCATCCAGGGGTGGCATCGGAACCGCTTTCTTTTGCTTCGGTTCCTTAGATGCCGCTCCACGCCCCGGCGATGAGGAGGCCGATGACGAGGCACTCACCGAGATCGGGGCGGAGCGCTTGCGGGGTCGGCGCGAGGCCGGCAAGGTCGGTGTCGCCACCGTAGTTGGAGGGCGCTCGAGGGAAGAGGGAGGCTTCTTAGCCGGCTTACCTGGCGCCAGAGACGCCGATGCGGGGTCGGGCGGTGTCGAAGTAGACGGTGCCGATTTCTGTGGTACCGCTGTCGATGTCGAGGAGTCCATCGTCGACCCGGTGCCGAACAAAAGAGTTTGTTGAATTCTTCGGTTTTTGAGTGTTCTCTTTTTAAGAGTGGCACAGCGGGTGCAGGAGTCCGCCCGATGCTCCGGACCCAAACACTGCAAACACCAATTGTGTGGGTCAGTGAGGGAGATCGGGCGTGCACACCGCTGGCACTTTTTAAAACCGACCTGTGGGGGCATGAAGGGGAAAACAGCCTCCGCAAAATCGAACCCCGAGGCCTGTATAATGGCAACAGGCCCCGCCGGGGCAAAATCGAAAAAAAGGGGAAAAAAGCAAAGTTTTTTTTTTTTTTTTTTTTACAAATCAAAGGAAAAAGAAACCCGAAGGCAAATGAAGAAAAAATAGGGAAAAAAGCGCGAGCGGGAAGGCAAAAAAGTGGTTTCAACGGCCGTTGAAAAAACACACGCGTCTTCTTCGCTCCGCGGAAACGAAGAAACTGGGGACCACGCACTCCTCCGTCGGGCGGGAAGGCACTCGCGCACGCGCGGTGCGGCCAACTAGAAACTTCTAGTTAAAAAGGTCCGTACCGAGGGCTCCGTCGGTGACGTCACCCATGTGTTAAGAATATGCTGCCTGCTTGTCCTGGGATAATGATTTAAACAAAGATCACCTTACAGGTCATGGACCCGATGGGCCGCCGCGGGAGCAGGCTGCTGGGTGCAATGGACCTCTGGTCTGACCCAGCGGAGGCAACTTCTTATGTTCTTATGTCTTACTTTGTGCCTGCTATTTATGAAAGTAGAAGAGGAAAAAGTGTATATACTTTTCAAAACGTGAAGTGCCTATGGAATACTCTGTTTTTAGTATGGTTAACTGTACATGTGTTGTGGAACCTATGTTCACTTTTTAGCTACCCTAAGGACAATTTTCATACAAACCATTTACCAAACTAAATTGAATTCATCCATATAAATGACTTTGCAATCATCCCCAGACTTGGGCAAACAGGAGATTCTCTTCTTGCAAATGTCTCCATGGGAATACTGCTGCTTATAATTACACTCCAATAGCTAAGTAACTCATCGTATCCACCCCGATTGATTCAAATAGTCTAAAGTACTAAATGAATCCTAGCTCATTATTTGGTGGTGACAAGCACCAGATAACCACACAAACCTTGAATTCAAACCTTGAATGAATTCATGAAATAATTGTACTTTTGTAAACATACCATTTTCATCATGAATACTAGCCTCTGGTGTGCCTTGTCTCTGATCATCTTCAGGTGCTTCAG
The DNA here is from genome assembly GCF_902459505.1 of Geotrypetes seraphini. Lineage (NCBI taxonomy): Eukaryota > Metazoa > Chordata > Amphibia > Gymnophiona > Dermophiidae > Geotrypetes > Geotrypetes seraphini. The sequence continues at coordinate 447,649,182 of NC_047085.1, read as the reverse complement.
GGTAAATAACAGCTGTGTCTCCTTGCTGAAGAAACTCTTCAACATTCGGATCATGGTTTTGATCATTTTCTGCATCAGAATCACATTCATCTTCTTTTACTAAAAATAAACCGTAGAGGTTTTAATTAAAATCCCATATTTCAGGTGTGTATTTCAGTTTTTTATTTTATATTTTTTCAGTATTGCGTTTTCATACCTCACCAAAACTTCTAAGATGAAGATATTCCAAGCTAAATTTGTGATTTTCATGTCCTTTGAACTGTGGCTTCAATCAGTTGTCCAGTACTGCTGTATAATCAACTGTCCTGTAAATAATTCTTTTGATGGTATCATTTATCTAAATAGAAAATCACTTCATAAGAGGTAGCTTATTCTTTTTGGGTACTTCCAGACAACCCTCCCAACTTTTTTTTTTTTTTTTATCTTTCATAGAATTCACCTTTCTTTTTACTGAATGTTTTTACTTACGGTAATTTTTAAAAATCAGAACAAAATTTACTACAATGAGAATACAATTTAAAGACCATGGGACTTTTTCATGAAGCTTAGCAAACAGTATTTTTAAATTACTTATTAAAGAAAATCCAACAATACAAATTCTTGTGTAGAACACTTCAACCAAATCAAATGTTTCTATTATAATTTTCATTTTTCCCCCTTCCCCCTTCATTCTACCTCCAAGGGCTGTTGCATGAGACATAAGATATGGTCAACAAAATTTTTTTTTTTTTTTTTTTTAAAAAGGCTTTTCAAAATACAATCAAGACAATTCTTGAACAAAATAATTTTTCCAGTATTACAGAAAATGAAATAGCAAAAATATATACTCTTTATAAGTGACCAAAAATGGAAATTTTAGACCACAAACTAGGAGTCATGAAAAGACATTCCAGAGAGCAGAATATTAGGGAAAAAAGTAGCAAATCACTGCTACTATAGAAAAACGGACTAACAGACATATATGAAAACTAATACCAATCTAATATCCATACATATTAAGGTTCCAGCGGTTGATACTGCAAATTTATATGCAAAAATATGCATCTTTTAGCTGTATCATGCATTTGCAAGGAAAATTAAGAAAAAAGCATAGTTACTTGCCTAACCCCACCCAAAGCCCCCCAACCTTTTTCAATGGCAGGTCGGGTCCTGCCTCCGTCTGACTGGCAGGCTCGCCTCCATCTGAATGACAGGCCTGTCCCTTCCCGATGCATTGTGGGATGCACCGGGGAGGGGCCTAAGACCTGATTGGCCCAGGCGCCTAAGGCCCCACCCATAGGAGGGACTTAGGCACCTGGGCCAACCTAAGATTCTGGTTGGCCCATGTGCCTAAGGTTCCTCCTATGGGTGGGGCCTTAGGCGTCTGGGCCAATCAGGCCCCTCCTTGGTGCATCCCACGATGCACTGGGAAGGGGCAGGCCCGCTATTCAGATGGAAGCAGGCTTGCTGGCCGGAGGATCCATCCAGCTGACCATCGAAAAAGATTAGAGGGGAGTCCAGGGGGGGTGTTAGGAGGGGGTGGGGGGGTACAGGAGGAGGTGGAGGGGGTCCGGGGTTGGGCTGGGTGATCTACGGGGTATAGGTTCTGGGCAGGAGGGATTGGGCATCCCTCCTGCCAGTACTCTTCATAGGGGGTGGGGACGTGTTGCCACTATACTTATTGCAGTAGGAAGATCCCTTGCCGCGATAAGCTCAGCAGCAACCCGATTCTCTAACCTGCATCTGTAACATGGACGTCGGGTTCTTTTTAGGTGGGCCTAGGCACGATTCTGTATAGGACACCCGTCGGCTTCTGAGACCGGGCGTCCTATACAGAATCTTGGCCTGAATAAACTTGTGGAAAATTCAAGATTCTAAGGTTCAAAGTTCTTGCTGAATTTTCAATATTTTCCAATTTTCTATGTATATCCATCTTATCTAAGACCAAAGCTGCTTTAAATTCTTTAATGGGTTTACTTTTATCCAACTCAGAAACCTGTAAATTAGTAAAAACTTCTGAGGTAATTGATGCTAAAGTCAAACAAGCCTTATGTATAGATGCTATCGCAAGCCACACATCCAGGGTAATCTCTGCAGGTTTGACCAAAGGAGGAACAATCAGGTTTTGAAGCCTTTGACACTACTCGCACCCTCTATGTTGGCTCCCATACTGGGACTCAGGGCTGTTCTTCCTGCATCAGTACTCTCGGGCCCAATCACAGCTGAAGTTCCTCCATTGCAATGGGGAAATCCCTCCTCTGTCATCAGTTCTAATGCAGCCATCGCCAAACAGAGTAGTTTCCGCTCCCTCCCGGGCTGCTAACATAGAAACATAGAAACATAGAAATAAACGGCAGATAAGGGCCCACGGCCCATCTAGTCTGCCCACCTTAATGTCCCTCCCCTACCTTTGCCCTGTGAAGAGATCCCATGTGCCGATCCCATTTGGCCTTAAAATCAGGCACGCTGCTGGCCTCAATCACCTGTAGTGGAAGACTATTCCAGCGATCAACCACTCTTTCAGTGAAAAAGAATTTCCTGGTGTCACCTCGTAGTTTCCCGCCCCTGATTTTCAACGGATGCCCTCTTGTTGTCGTGGGACCCTTGAAAAAGAAGATATCTTCCTCCGCCTCGATGCGGCCCGTAAGATACTTGAACGTCTCGATCATGTCCCCCCTCTCTCTGCGCTCCTCGAGCGAGTATAGCTGTAATTTGTCAAGCCGTTTTTCGTATGGTAGATCCTTGAGTCCCGAGACCATCCGGGTGGCCATTCTTTGCACCGACTCCAGTCTCAGCACATCCTTGCGATAATGCGGCCTCCAGAATTGCACACAGTATTCCAGGTGGGGCCTCACCATGGATCTATACAATGGCATAATGACTTCCGCCTTACGACTGACGAAACCCCTTCGTATGCAGCCCATGATTTGTCTTGCCTTGGACGAAGCCTGCTCCACTTGATTGGCAGACTTCATGTCCTCACTGACGATTACCCCCAAGTCTCGTTCTGCTACCGTTTTTGCTAGGATCTCGCCATTAAGGGTATAAGACTTGCATGGATTCTGGCTGCCCAGGTGCATAACTTTGCATTTTTTGGCATTGAAGTTGAGTTGCCATGTCCTAGACCATCGCTCCAGTAGGAGTAGGTCGTGCATCATGTTGTCGGGCACTGAATCTTCGTCTGTTGTGCATTTGCCCACTACATTACTCAGTTTGGCGTCATCGGCGAATAATGTTATTTTACCTCGAAGCCCTTCTGCCAAGTCTCTTATAAAGATGTTGAATAGGATTGGGCCCAAGACTGAGCCCTGTGGTACTCCACTAATCACCTCCGTCATTTCGGAGGGGGTGCCGTTCACCACCACCCTTTGGAGCCTACCTCCAAGCCAGCTCCCAACCCATTTCGTCAATGTGTTACCTAATCCTATAGAACTCATCTTGCTCAGTAACCTGCGGTGTGGTACGCTATCGAATGCTTTGCTAAAGTCCAGGTACACGATGTCCAGGGACTCCCCAATATCCAGCTTCCCCGTTACCCAGTCAAAGAAGCTGATCAGGTTGGATTGGCAGGATCTCCCCTTAGTAAATCCATGTTGTCGGGGATCCCGTAGATTCTCTTCATCCAGGATCTTATCTAATTGGTGTTTGATTAGAGTTTCCATTAGTTTGCTCACTATTGATGTTAGACTCACTGGTCTGTAGTTTGCTGTCTCCAACTTTGAGCCTTTCTTGTGGAGTGGAATGACGTTAGCCGTCCTCCAGTCCAACGGGACGCTGCTTGTACTAAGGGAGAGGTTGAAGAGCGCGGACAGTGGCTCCGCCAAGACATCACTCAGCTCCCTAAGCACCCTGGGGTGCAGGTTGTCCGGCCCCATTGCTTTGTTAACCTTGAGCTTTGACAGCTCACCGTAGACACTGCTGGGCGTAAACTCAAAGTTACTAAACGGGTCAACTGAGCCAACCCTTGTCTGTAGCTGAGGGCCGAGCTAGTGGTAGGTTGGGCGATAATGGGCTGGGTGAAAACTCACTGCCCTATATGGACCTGCTCCCTGACTGGCTATCCCCAGCAGGAATACCTGATGGCATCTCTTTGCTGGCAAAGTCCAAGATTTGAAATCCCCACATCGACACCAAAGGGGCTGGTGTCGATGTGGGGATTTCAAATTCACTAAGGTAAATAAAAAGTGGGAAAAAAGTTGGCGTTCAGCAGAGCTCTGTTCAGCGTTAATCTTGCCTCCCTGGCTGATTCACCACTGTTAACAAATTTTATTTACCAATTTGCTAAGGACCAATAGTGTAAGTGTAACCCAAAATCTCTCCCAAGTCCTTTGAAAAAGCCATTCTCTTGGAAAAATAATGTCTATAACATCCAGTTGCCCCAAAGAATGCTAATAATAATAATAATAATTTTATTTTTATATACTGCCTGACCAGGTGGTGGAGCTGTAGCCTCCAACCAATACAACAAAAAGGATTTTGCCATTAAGGGTTCATAAGGAGGTAAAATGAGTCCCACCTCAAGATTTACGGCCTCTTTTACAAAGCCGCGCTAATGGCCCCAAAGCCCATGAAGATTTAAAGGGTTTCGGGGCCATTGCTGCGTGGCTTTGTAAAAGAGGCAGTTAGTGATTTGTACCAAAAGCCTCCCACATCTATTACCAAATTTAAACATCTTATACTTCTGGATAAAGGAGCATCTGAGTTGTCTGTCCATGAAACAAGGAATTAAGAGCCACTCTAGTTAACAACAAATATGTGGAACAATGGATGCCAGATATATGTACGCTTTAAGGAGAATATGGTGAAATCAATTAGCTTAGCAGGGTTTACAAAGTTTGGATAATTTCCTTAAAAAAAAAATAAAAATCCATAGGCCATTATTGAGATGACTTGAGGAAAATGCTGCTTATTCCTAGAATAAGCAGCATAAAATCTGTTTTACTACTTGGGATCTAGTTAGGTACTTGGGACCTGGTTTGGCCACTGTTAGAAACAGGATACTGGGTATGATAGACCTTCAGTCTGTCCCAGTATGGCAATTTTTATGTTCTCTTAATTTGCACTCCAAATTTAATGATTCTTGAAAGACATGTTTGTTACGCACAGTGGTTAAAACTACAGCCTCAGCACCCTGGGGTTGTGGGTTCAAACCCACGCTGCTCCTTGTGACCCTGGGCAAGTCACTTAATCCCCCCATTGCCCCAGGTACATTAGACAGATTGTGAGTCCACCGGGACAGACAGGGAAAAATGCTTAAGTACCTGAATAAACTCATGTAAACCGTTCTGAGCTCTCCTGGGAGAACGGTATAGAAAATTGATAAATAAAATAAATAAATAAATAAATAAATAGTATCTCTCCATTATGGAAGATTAGGTTTTTACCTTCGATAATCTTCTGTTAGTCCCTGTAGGATTCCATATGCTAGGTGTTCAAGCCATTCCTGCAATCCGGGAGTTGAAGAAACCCAACACTTTTCTAAGCACATGCTCCTCCCCCTTAGAAAGAGCTAAAGCCATATGCAGTTGAGTCCCAAAGCCAAGCAACATACCAGAACAAATCCATTGCGAAGGGGGTACGGCGGAAGACCCCCAGCAACAACTGAACAATAAGCAGGCACAGAGGAATCCGAAACATTGCGCTACAATGGTTCACCTCCTTCCTGAATAACAGATCCCAAAGCGTTCTGCTCGATGTGCTATCGAAACCAAAACTGATCAAATAAGGTGTTTCACAGAGGGCTCTGCTCTCCTCCCTATTATTCAATTTCTATGTTAGATCTGTCTTACACATAGCCCGCAAATATCAAATACAGATTCGCTCCTTTGTAGATGAGACCCAAGCATACCTACCGCTAGGAGAAGCCCGTGACACACAGATTATGAAACTCCTAAACTGCCTCTCGAAAATCAAAAACTGGATGTCTGTCAACAAATTACAACTAAACGCCTCCAAGACGGAAAAACTCCTTTGGATCTGCAAAGAATGCTGCGACTGTGTCCATTCCTCACTATGCTGGGACTCGACTACTATAACTGCAAAAGACCAAGTGTGCAGCCTAGAAATACACCTTGATGGCAACCTGTCGCTTTCCGACCATATCTCTCAGGTGGTACCTTCCTCATTTTACTACCTGTGACAACTCCCAAAAATAAGGAACTACTTTTCAGAGTCTGACTTTGCCCAACTACTCTATGCCTTAGTACTTTTCCGCATGGGATTACTAAATGCACTATTCTTACAGTGACAAAAGTACATCATCTCCAGTGTGTTCAAAATGCAGCGATCAGGCTTCTGAAAAACCTCTGTTCCAATGGCCCTGTCTCCCAGGCTCTAGAGTCGGCTCACTGGCTGCCTGAAGCTAAATGTTGTGTCTTCAAGGACCCGATGCTAGCGTTCAAATTCTTACATAACATGGCACCGGGCTATATGATGGCTAAGCTTCCTCTGTATGTGCTGAACCGGTCCCTCCACTCCCAGGATGAAATATGCCTCAAAATGCCCCCTGATCATGCCCTGTAACTGCAAACCACCAAACAATGTTCCTACTCCCACTTCATACCGAGACACTGCGATTGACTGCTCCTGCAGATCAGATTCCTTAAAGGACGCTTCAAATTTAATAAAGCAATAAAAACATACCTCTTCACCTAACCCCCCTGCCCTTGACTGATGGATTACAAAGTAATGTAAAATTGGTATCAGAACCCAGTATATGTCAGGTGTTATCCAGGGACAGCAGGCAGATATTCTCACTGATGGGCGACGTCACCATGAAGCCCCCAGTACGGACCACTTTAAGAACTTGGAAAGTTCTCGGTTGCTCGCACCGCGCATGTGTGAGTGCCTTCCCGCCCGACGGAGGCGAGCGGTCCCTCAGTTAAGGTAAGCCAGCTAAGAAGCCAACTTGGGGAGGTGGGAGGGTTGTGAGAATATTTGCCTGCTGTCCCTGGATAACACCTGTTATGGTAAGTAACTGTGCTTTATCCCAGGACAAGCAGGCATATATTCTCACTGATGAGTGACCTCCAAGCTAACAGAAATGGGATGGTGGGAAAGTTGGCCATTAAGAAAATAAATTTTGTAATACAGATTGGCCGAAGTGCCCATCTCGTCTGGAGAAAGACTCCAGACAGTAGTGAGAAGTGAAGGTATGAACTGAGGACCAGGTGGCAGCCTTGCAGATTTCCTCAATTGGAGCAGACCTGAGGAAAGCAACAGAAGTTGCCATAGCTCGAACTTTATGGGCTGTGACACGGCTCTTCAGTGTCAGTCCAGTCTGAGCATAACAGAACGAGATACAGGCGGCTAGCCAGTTAGAAAATCGTTCGTTTGGAAACAGGATGTCCCAACTTATTTGGATCAAATGAGATGAAAAGTTGGGGAGAGGATCGGTGAGGCTTGGTGCGATCCAGGTAGTAAACCAAAGTTTGTTTACAGTCCAAAGTATGCCCGAAGAGAATGAAGCTTTGGAAAAAACACTGGGAGAACAATGGACTGATTGAGGTGAAAGTCAGAGACAACTTTTGGGAGAAACTTTGGATGAGTATGGAGAACCACCTTATCATGATGAAAAACTGTAAAAGGTGGATCCGCTACCAGTGCATGTAACTCACTGACCCTCCTGGCATAGGTGAGAGCAATAAGGAAAACTATTTTCCAGGTAAGAAACTTAATATGAGCCGTGGCCATTGGTTCAAACGGAGGCTTCATCAAACTGGAAAGAACCACATTAAGGTCCCAGACTACAGGCGGAGGCTTGAAAGGTAGTTTCACATTCAAAAGCCCCTTCATGAATCTGGATACCACAGGATTAGCAGTAAGGGGTTTTGCCCTGCACCGGTTCTGAAAAGCATAATTTCCAGACCGATTGGCAAGCGTGGAATTCTGGAATAAACGCTTGCAAAAACGATCCATAGTTTTACCCTCTCAGCCTGGAGGAACAGAAGCATAAACACTGGCACCTGCAGATTTTTTAAGTGTAGACTACAAGAAGTGACTCATGAGGGAGTTGAGACTTATCAAACCCAGGAACAGCCACCACCCTGTAAAGGAAGTCCGGCTTACGAGGAGCCCCTGGAACAGTTCAAGGTGTTTCCAAATTTTTATAATATGTCTCTCTAAGAATATCATGAAGAGGGAGCTTAAGAAACTCCTTAGGAGGTTGGTCAAAATCCAATGCATCCAAAAATGCTTTAGATTTTTTAGAATCAGACTCAAGAGGAATGGAAAGTGCCTCCGACATTTCCCTCAAAAACTTGGAAAAAAAAGTCTGTTCAGGCTTTGAAACAGGTTCCCTAGAAAAACCATCATCATCTGAGGAAGCCTCATCGGCTGTCAAGATAGGTTCCTTGGAATCTTCCCAAAGATCCGAATCTTTCGTCGGTGGAACTTGGGAGATGGGTGTCAATGGTTCGACATGCTTAACCTTCCGCAGGGACTTGCCTGATTTGACTGACATCGTCTCAGGTGATGTCAATGAAGAACGATGTTGAGCCGAATCCGACATCGCACCGGAAGACAAAACTGTCAGCACTGATGAAAATTTTTTAGATGGTGTCAGTGCATGAAAAACTGGTTCTGCCAAAGTCGATGTCCGGATCGATGACTCAGACCTGGTCGGTGCCGCCAAAGTCAATGCCGAAACCATGTGCTCAGAACAAACCGGCACCGGAGGAGCAAGTGTCGCCTTCACTGGAAGCAACAATTGCAATTGCTCTCGTAATTCTCTTTGACCACCGCAGCAATTGTGTCCTCGAGAGACTGCACCGGTACCGCTTGCTTTTTCACCGGTACCTTCGGTGCCGCTCTGCGCTCCTGAGATGAGGAGAATGATGTTGAGGCACTCACCTCTATCGGAGCTGAGCGTTTTTTAGGACGCCTTGAGGTCGGCAGGACTTGACTCACTGCAGTAGTGACCTGAGGACCTGTAAGGGAAGGAGAAGGCTTCTTAGTCGGCTTACTCACTGACACCGAGGGAGAATCCTGTGATGTCGAATGATGCACAGTCGACTTCGGCGTAGACTCCAACGCCGGGACCGATGCCAAATCCCCTTTCATAGCGGGCCCTAACAGCAACCGTTGCTGGATCTGACGGTTTCTGAGTGTCCTTTTCTGTAGAGAAGAACAACGGGTGCAGGATTCAGCCCTATGATCTGTCCCGAGACACTGAAGATACCAGCGATGCGGGTCCATGAACGAAATCGGGGGAGCACACGTCCACACTCTTTAAAACCCGTAGACGGTCATGACATCGAAGGAAAAATAGCCTCAGCCAAATTGAAGGTCGAGGCTGAGAAGAGGCCCCGCCGGGCCGCGTTCGCGAAAGCGAAAAAGCAAAAAAAATTTTTTTTTAAACTTAATAATAAAGGAAAAAGAAAAAAGGAACAAATCCTGAAGAAAAAATAAGTACTGCGCAAGCAAGAAGGCAGAAAAATCGATGCAAGCGATAATAGAGCGACTGACTAGCTCCGCGGAAACAAAAAAACTGAGGGACCGTGCGCCTCCATCGGGTGGGAAGGCACTCGCGCATGCGCAGTATGGGCAACCGAGAACTTTCCAAGTTCTTAAAGTGGTCTGTACCGGGGGCTCCGTGGTGACATCACCCATCAGTGAGAATATATGCCTGCTTCTCCTGGGATAACACTTGTATTGTAAAATCTTGTAGTATAACTATGGCAAATCCAACCTGTAAACTATCTGTGTGTCAATTAGGCTAAAACCTGTACTGGAAAACTTGCACTGTAAGGATAGCTAGGGCAAATTGTAACCAGTAAACTGTATATTATGTATATTAGTATTGGACCCCTAGTATGTGTCTAGTCATCGTAACCTTGTACTGAAATTATGGTAAATCCAGTGTAAATCGTAACTTGTTAACAGGGCAGGATTAATTCTTTGAGGGCCCCTAGGCACACAAGTACACTGGGCCCCCCTGACCCTGCCCCGCCCCTACCATGTCCCTCCCCCGCCCATGTCCTGCCCCCATTTATCTGTTTTCTTATTTACTTCTTTATTTCCACTTGTATTTCCTTTTTTTAAAATTCAAAAACAAACAAAGATTAGCATACCAATGCATAGTTTTTCTTCTATGCAACCCCCAAACATCTCTGAACAAATTCCCCTTTCTTCCCTTCCCACCTACTTACCCAGGACTTTAACTCTGAACCCTTTCCATACATATATAAAAGTGTTCAAATATTTATAAAGCAGTAATGTTATCCGAAATATAAGTCTATATTAATAACCAAGTTTACAACGCCTCTCAACTGCCTCACTCTACATCAACCAACTGTAACCCATATGTATAAACAACCAAATCTGTAACTCCTCTAGTATGTTCCACTCCATGTATGTTAACTTGCAATGAAACAACAAGACAAGCAGTCCACCAGAGAATCCAACATGAAACAAAAAGAAGATTGGCAGAAAATAAGGAGATTCAAATCAGGTTAATTCAAGGTGCTCCCAAGAACCATGCATTTCGCCAAACAAGGCTAGTCAACGCTAACAAAAAACATGTCTTTCATACAAACAGAACTTAGAAAACATCTTCGCCTAGTATGGAATATGTAATCATAAACTAACCCCCCCTTTTACAAAACTGTAGTATGGTTTTTAGCCACAGCCAGCGCAAAAAAAATGCTCTATAATTTTGTAAGAGGGGGGATAACATAGAAATACGTAGACAAAGGTTAAATAAAACCACCAAGAAGCTGGACTCTGCATACAATGCAACACCACAGAAACAGCGATGCATGTCCCCTAAAGCAAAAAAAATAAATAAATAGAAATTTTTTTCTACCTTTGTCTTTTCTGGTTTCAGCTCTCCTCATTTTCTTGTCAATATCTTCCTTTCATCTTCTGTCCTTCTGCGCCACTTCCATAAACTTTATGCCTCCCCCTTCCATCTTTCCCTTTACCCTCATTGGTCTGGCATCCATCTTCTTCCATTCCCTCCTCCAACGGTCTGGCATCTCTCTCCTCTCTTCTTCCCTTCCCTCTCCCACACCCTCATGGTCTAGCATTTCACGCTCTCCTCTCCCTTCCCCCCACTTCCATCAGCATCAGCCCCCTTTCTTTCCCTCCAACCCAATTCCATCCAGTATCCTTCCCTTTCCCTGCACACAATTCCATCAGCATCTGCCCCCTTCCTCTCCCTCCACCACCCTTCCATACCATGCTGCCCCACCATCCTTCCATACCACCCTGCCCCCTTTCTCTTCCTCCACCACCCTTCCATGCTCCTTTCTCGCCCTCCAAACATTTCTGCTGGCTCTGCCCTCTGAGCTCCTTTGCCCAAAAGTCATCCTTCTTCAGCGGGCCCCCCTCACAGTTTCGGGCCCTAGGCACGTGCCTACTGGGCCTATTGATTAATCCGGCCCTGCCTGTTAACTGTATTCTAGTGCTGCCCGACTCTGGAAAAAAATTTTCGATTCAATTCAGCCTATTGAATCGAATTTTCGATTCGATTTTCCCAATTGGGTGTTTTTTTTCAAACATCCTGGTGGGTTTATTTTATAGCTTCTTCACCCCCTTTGCCCTCTCCTACCCACACTGGTGCTGTGGTGTAAACAAAATAAACAAACAAAAAAGACTTTTCCTCTCTCTGTTAAATCCTACCTCACGTTTGCGGTCTAACACCAGCTCTGGCAGGATACACGTTTCAAATCTGACATACTACCACTATGTGCCCCTTGCAACCATCACAAAACAATCACCAACCCATAGTCTCTAATTTCAATGTTTCTGCCTCTGATAACTGGGTTTCCAGCACACAGGCAATAACTGCCCAATCTCTCTAAGATTTTACTCCGTTCTATTGGGAAGGTAATACCACTCGCATTCTAAGACACAAAGCAGGCAACATTCTTAACTGATTTACTTAAGGGGGATAAAAAACCCATCTTAAAGAACAAAATACCTTCCAAATATCCACCCCACCTAGGTGCCCAGTCTTAACCCAAAGGCAATACCACTTTGCCACAAACCAGCTTACCCAAAAGTCCAGAGATACCAACAAAATCAGTATGAGTATAGCAGTTCCACACAAAAAAAATCAATAAACACTGTTCCCATGCAGTGGCCCAACCCTTTCCCCCCTCCCACCTCCTCCCATATAATTATCCATTTCAAAGAAGAAAGCATTCCAGCAGAGTGTAATGCAATTCCTTAGCTCAGCTGTCCCATTCACAAACAAAACAGTACTTGGTATATCCAAGTTGCATTCCAAGTAGCAGAGCTACTACTTTAAGATCACTGTAGATGCTCCAGTTGTACTTTGTTTACTGGATATGCTTTAACAGCGGTTTCATGTTATCATATGCTCCTTTCATGTGTGCAGCATAGCCAATAGGTATCGACAGGTAGACATTGCCATTGTGTAACAAAACAGCCTTGAGGCTTAACACTGACAAATCAATAAAAAGACGCCACTCTTGTGGGTCATGCGTACAACCCAAAGCTGCGAACAACCCTTCAATGTCAGCTAACCCGGTCGGTTGGTCGCTACCGCGAGTTCTGGCTTCAGCCACTGTGCAGTACCGAGTAGAAGTGCACTTTGTGAGAATTTGTGGGGGTCATTCAGGAAGCCACTTAGTGCCAAGCAGCAGCAGCGGTGCCAAAGCGCACTCCTGCTCAGTACTGCTCAGCGGCTGAAGCCAAAACTCATGTCAGCGAGCGAGCGACTGGGATAGCAGCGGGGCAGGAGCATGGAAAGCTCACTCCTGACCGCTACATCTTTGGACCACCAGGGATTCTAGTGGCAGAGGAGGGGGACACGGTGCAGAGCCTGGTAGCCCGGCGGAAGCCTGCAATATCTGTGAGGAGATTGGGTGGGTGCTGGCCCGAATTTGAAAAATGACCGTTTTACCACACTTGAAATCTATAACTGTTAAGTTAAGTTTTGGAACAAAAATAATACCTAAAATTTTTACTGAAGACATAATAGGTACTTCTATTTATCTTCCCCTATGATCCCCCTACCTCGTGTGCTCCACTCAGCTGTTAAGTCCTTCCTTTCTATGCTCTTCTCTTTGGCTGCCAACTCCAGACTCTGTCCCTTCTTCCTTACTGCACTGTATGCTTGGAACAAGCTACCCTACGGTGGGCTCCGTCTCTGGCAGTGTTCAAGGCCCAGTTAAAAGCCCACCTCTGAGAGTACTTTCAACTCCTAACTCCTCTCACCTTGGGTTCTGCATCCCCAACCCTATATGTCATGTTTGTCTGTCCAAGTTAGATTGTAAGCTCTTCCAAACAGGGAACATCTATAAATGTCAAAATGTACAGCGCTGCGTATACCTTTCAGCGCTATATAGTTTCTCATTAATAGATACTGTCTTGGTTGGGGATTGATGATCAAGTGTATATAGGATCTGAATGTCATCTATCCTCTTATTCATTTCCTTAACATCCTCTCCTCCCCCTCAGGGTTCTACCATTCTCAGAATCTTCCTTCCTCTACCCTTATAGCCCAGCATCTTCTCCCCATCCTCATAGCCTGACATCTCCCTATCTTTTCCCTGTTGCACTCTCCCCCATTGTCCAGCATTTCTCCCACTCTCTTCCTTCACTCCCATTTCCAGGCATCTCTCCATCACTCCATTCTGCTCCTGGATTCATCATCTCCATCCTTCTCCCATTCCACCTCCTGTGCATTAGAGGTCTGCATGGGAACGGGGATCGCGGGGGTCCCCCCAGGTCTTTGGGGCGTCCCCTGCCGCTCAGCTATTTAGGCTTCCTCAAACCTTCTCTGCTCATGTGAGAGAGCTAGTTTCTAAGAGAGCAATCTGATGGGATTACAACTGCCCTCCGCAAAACTCATTTGCATGGGAAGATGTTTGAACATTGACTGCCATTTAGAGATCGGGCCTCCCCCCCCAAAAAAAAAAACAACCCCAGCCCACAACGACCCACATGGTCTTAACCACTTTTAGCGCATTTAGCTTTACGTATTAGAATGGATCTACAATAGAACAAGCCTGAATATATTATTGACGCACAACCCAATAATTTTACTTTACACTGTGGCAATGTGCAAGTATAATATTTAAAGTTATACATGGAATTTTTATGACATTAATTCCTATTTCTTTCAATTCTTTGTGGTCTACAAAAACAAGAAGAACTTATGTGCATGACAGAAGAATGGGACTTGGGTGTGATTGTATGTGATGATCTTAAAGTGGCCAAACAAGTTGAAAAAGTGTCAGCAAAAGCTAGAAGGATGCTAGGTTGTATAGGGAGAGGTATGGCCAGTAGGAAAAAGGAGGCATTGATGCCCCTGTATAAGACTTTGGCGAGATCTCATTTAGAATATTGTGTACAATTCTGGAGGCTGCACCTTCAAAAAGATATACAAAAGATGGAGTCGGTCCAGAGGAAGGCTACGAAAATGGTTCGTGGTCTTCGTCATGAAGTGTATGGGGACAGACATAAAAATCTCAATATGTATACTTTGGAGGAAAGACGGGAGAGGGGAGATACGATAGAGACCTTTAAATACCTATGTAATGTAAATGTGCATGAGTCGAGTCTCTTTCATTTGAAAGGAAACTCTACAATGAGAGGGCATAGGATGGCATTAAGAGGTGATAGGCTCCTGAGTAATCTAAGGAAATACTTTTTTACAGAAAGGGTGGTAGATGTGTGGAACAGTCTCCCGGAAGAGGTAGTGGAGACAGAGACTGTCTGAATTCAAGAGGGCCTGGACAGATACATGTGATCTCTCAGAGAGAGAAAGAGATAATGGTTACTGCAGATGGGCAGACTAGATGGGCCATTTGGCCTTTATCTGCCATCATGTTTCTGTGTGCTTACATTCCTTTAAAAGAACAAAAGTCGTAGGTTATGTTTCTCGATCTCTCTCATACATTTTCACTACAATCTGGAATGAACTTCCTTCTTAGATTAGAACACTTCTCTCTCTCTCTCCAAACTTTTAGAAAATCTTTGAAGACACTATTTTTTCAACAGTCATTGGCTGATTATTCTAAATTGAGGTTAGAAGACTTAGAGCTATGTCATGTCAATAACTTAGTATTTTTCTAATTTGTTCTGAGTCCTCACATAAAATTCATTATGCAAACCGAGCCAAGCCCCTGGTATAGATGACCCAGTGTATAATCCTAAGGACTGGATTGATTTACGAGACATTAATGAAGTAAACAAGGAAAAGAAAACCATGAAATGGACTTGAATCAAGAGGCTTATCCAAGCTGCCGTGCATGCAGGAAAAATAGATTAGAAATCAGGTCTTAGGAGCCCTCCCTTTAGCCAAATTCTGGTGGTAAGAAAAATTTGTTCACAGGAAAATACTTCCTCATATATGAACTGAATATCCCTAACAGAGAATGACACGAGGAAAAAATCTGTCCCCGTCACTGGATCACCGTCCCCTTCACCGCCCTGTCCCTACCGTCCCCTTCACCGCCCCGTCATCTATCCTTTCCTCTCGCCACTGCACCGTCCTTAAGCGGCCTGAGAATCTCCCTTACCTTCGCGGCGGGGCCCCCTTCCCTCCCTCCCTCCGGCCAAATCTATCTCCCTCCCTCCCCCTTACCTTTGCAGTGCTTTAGAAAAGAAACTGATGCCGGTGAAGCCTTCCTGTGCCGCCCTGCAGTCACATGTGTGTGGGCGGAAGCTTCTCCTCTGACAATTGTTATTTTATAAACAAAAATAAAACAGCAAGGTTCAACAAAACCCATCTCCCCTCCTTTTCACAAATATCCCCTTCACTAAACTAAACTAAACCTTAAGTTTATATACCGCATCATCTCCACGGATGTTGTGGAGCTCGGCACGGTTTACAAGAACTTAAAATATAGGAAGAGAAGGAAAAAAAAGGTTTACACGAACTTATATATAGAGGAGAATAGTAAGGGGGGATAGAATTACATTTTAGTGAAAAGCCAGGTTTTCAGTTGCTTGCGGAATAATTGGAGGGAGCCCAGGTTCCGCAGCGGGGTAGTAAGGTCGTTCCAAAGACCTGTGATTCTGAAGAGAAGGGATTTTCCCAGTTTGCCTGCATAGCGAATACCGTGTAGAGAGGGGAAGGATAATTTATATCTTTGGGCGGGTCCGGTAGAGTCAGGACTCGAGGAGTTATAAAATAGTGGGATTAAGGGAGGAAGGATGCCATGAATGATCTTAAAAGCCAGGCAGGAGCATTTGAAATGGATTCTGGAAATCACTGGGAGCCAATGAAGTTTGGCTAGGAGTGGGGAGACATGGTCAGACTTGCGTTTTGCAAAGATCAACTTGGCTGCAGTATTCTGGATTAGCTGGAGTCTTTCACTATTGTGAAAACTGAACACCACAAATTACTACAGAATGCTACATAGAAAAATCAAACTAACAGAATACTTTAGTCACACATGGCAAGAATAATGTTAGGGGAGTGCAACTAGGGCAACTGCCCCCTGGTCAGAGAGAGAGCCCTAAGCTAGCTGGAAGCTAAAGAACCATAGCCTGGACTTTGCGGTCCCCAGTTATGTCTAATACCAGCTCTAGCAGGATACATATTTCAAATCTGAAATATTCTAATCACAAAATATAAAATAAATTTATTTTTTTTCTTTTTGTTGTCTGGTAATTTTATTCCTGAAGGTAAAATCGGCGCAAGAGGCGCAATTTTTTTTAACACAGGAGTAAGACTTTTCACCGCTCCCATGGGGCACTAAAAGGTCTTGTCCCCATTCCCGCGTGGCGGTGAAAGGTCTTGTCCCCATTCTTATGGTAAACCAGTTGCAAATGTCTCCATGCCTGCGGATTTACTGCGGTGACCCGCGGTTTACCGCGGTAAACAGTCCCCGTGTCATTCTCTAATCCCTAATCCACTTTAAATATGTACTATTTTTGTCACAAGAAAATTTTAGTCAGAGACTTCCAGATAATTCACTATCTAGCATGTCATGAATTTTGCAGTCTGTTTATTAAGATGTAACATTTTTGAATGCTGTTAAATAACCTTTTCATAAGAGATAAAATACTTAATTGCTGCCAAATATATGATACAATAAGTACCTTTACTTCCTGCTTCATCTACATCTGCTTCAGGCCCCAGGGTTTCTTTTGCTTCCGTTTCACCTTTAACAGAAAAATTCATATAGAAATCTCATCACTTGCTTTAATATCAAGGAAGTCTTTTTTGGTATACAATACACCACAATTGAATAGCAAGAAAACAGTTACTTACTGTAAACAGGTATTATCCAGGCAGTTATTCTCACATATGGGTGACATCATCCACGGAGCCCAATACAGTCAGTATGAAATGTGAACCACCACTAAGTTTTAAGAAACTTCACAACTGCCCGCACCGCGTATGTGCCGAGTGCCTTCCCGCCTGATGCTGGCTCGCAGAACCTCAGTTCCGTAAACAAGCTAACAAGCCAACCAGGGGAGGTGGGTAGGATGTGAGAATATCTGCCTGCTGTCTCCAGATAACACCTTTTACGGTAAGTTACTGTGCTTTATCCTAGGACAAGCAGGCAGCATATTCTTACATATGGGACTCCCTAGCTTACTACAACGGGATGGAGGGAGAGTTGGCCAATGATGGAAATAAATTTTATAATCCTACTTGGCCGAAGTGACCCACTCCTCTGGACAAAGATTCCAGACAGGAGTGAGCATGAATGTGTAAACTGAGGACCAAGTATCTGCATTACAGATATTTCCCATGGAATCGGGACAGAAGAATGCAACTGAAGTCACAATAATTGAGATCTTACATGCTATCAGAGAGTCCCCAAGTTGTAGCACAACGGAAAAATGGAAAAAGAAATACAGACTGCAAGTTACATTCCGTGAGCACTGTTGTCCAGAATAAAGGAGGGGTACAGAAAAAGTACATTATCCTGGCAAAAAAACTGTACAGGATGGGTCTCACACCCACTCTGGAAGCCTACTTCCTCGACATGCAGGAGTGATGGAGAAGACAAAGACCACTGTCCAAGAAAGAAATCTAAGATATATAGAGAACAGTGGTTCAAATAAAAGGTCCAACCGTTTGGTGAGAACAAGTTGAAGATCCCAACCTACTGGAGGCCGGTGGAGGTCGACAAGAACTATTACAAAGCTGGAATTCAGAGGATGAGCAGGTTGTCGACCTGAACATGGAAATACTCACAACCCTAGGGCAAACTCTGACTGAAGTGATGTGAGGAGCTGAGTGGGAGAGGGGTAGGGAAAAACTCCCAGATGAAATTGGATAAAGGCTTAATAATATAAAATAGAGCCTAGAACAGAAAAAAACATCTCTACCACTTCTTACAGTGGTGTTGTATAGAAGATTGTCTGGACACAGCTAAAAGAGTGTGGTAGGATGAGAAAAGAACAACGTCTGCTGAGGTCACCCCAAAAGGCACCAAGATGTAAAACAGACCTTTGACTCTTTAAAGATGTTTGCCAAGGCTGAAACAGAAAGAAAAGCCACTGCCATCTGGTCCACCCAGGGATTACAAGAAGCATGGAGGCAATTCCTGCTGAAGCTGAAATAGCGAATTGATAATGAGAGGAATTGGAGGAAATGCCCAGAGGAACTGGTCCAATTCATCCAGGAGAGAGGCAAGTAGTGATTGAAGGAGGACAGAAAAAAGGGGAAATGTCGAGAAATTTCCTAGGTCTAAAAGTACTCATTCTCTTAACAGAGAGCCAGAGAATTAAACTCTCCTGCTAAGGTATAGAGTACATTGTAACTTGAGTGGCTCAACATACAAGGAGAAGTGGAGATGAAGTGCACTTGAGCACAGAAATAATCTGTGTGTTAAAAACAAAAATGAAAAATGTAAGAGACCTATATGGAAAACCCAGTAGGAACCAGTCTGGAATGTGTATACTGATTTCAGAATACATCAACCTCTAATTATAGACTATATAGAAGAAACCATCAGTCCAGAGACTATAGCTGAAATAAACTGGAGCAAAATAAAAAACATCCTAAAAAAGATGTAGTGGCCTCCTCCTCCCCACAGCCACTCTCAAACCTCCGGGCCTTTAAGAATCAAAAGGAGATGAAGTAAAACGTTTTGTGGAGAATGTTCATAAAATAACAGGTGTAGGGAAAAATAGTTGAAATAAATGGATGCCTTCTGGAAGGAACTATATAAAAACATTGATGGTACAGTGGAAGACATGTTTTAAGAAAAATTTGGTTGATCCTGCTTCGGAAATAAAAGCAAGGTTCTGATATGGGGGATCTAATCTGCAGGCTGCTCTACACCCCTGTTAGATCCCATCATGTTCTTATATTAATGTAACCAAGCAGCAGGAAAAAGAACCACCTTACAGGCTCTACACACCATGGTGGAATCCGGAAGCAGTTGCAGCCTGATTGATGCATGCAAATTTGTGTTATTCTTGCTGAGAAACATTTGGAGGAATCTAACTTTACAGATTCTACATCCATGTGGAATGGAGTTCAGGTAATAGGAAAAACAACACCTTACAGGTTCTACACCCATGGTAGATTTCCTACTAATGAGAGTGTGCAGCAGAGCTCATAGGAAATATGAAGTATAAATACCACTGGAAATCAAAAAACTTGAGATGAAACCCATATCATGACCAACTGAAGGGGGGAGGGGTTTCCCTTAAGGCGGTGATGGACATATAATGAAAAGAGAAACCCTTCCATAACGACTGTGAAAAGTCATAGGTCGGTTGATATGAGAGATCAACGTTGATGGTATAGTGAAGGCAAGCTCCGATTGATCTAAAAGAATTGGGCAGAGTTATGAACAAGTTCCACTGAATCAGATCAAGGCCTCTAGCACAGTATTCTTCAACCGCTGGTACATGGACCGGTGCCGGTGCGCAAAAATCTCCCGCCGGTCCATGAAGGACCAGCTGGTCCATGAAGGATCAGCGTCCCCCATAGGCACCGAGTTAAAAAGGTGGCTCACTGCAAACACCTCGTGAACCACCCAGGCAAACACACCAGTGCAGCCATCCTCCAACACCTCCAAGCAGCGCCGGAGCCGCCAATAGGGAGATCACACAAAACTGGTGCAGTGGCCGATGGGCAATTTTAGGTTAAAGGCCACTGGAGAGCTGGAGGCGCGCAAAGCGGGCGCCACGCGCCAAGTCCGCCAACTGTGCTGCCCAAAGGCATCCGCTGTGCATGCACAGAAAACCACCACATCTTTGGTCTGCGCTCTCCTCTCAGTCCTCCCCGGAAGGAGCGAAAGGTCCCCCCGCTCCCAGACCTGGCCAAAAGGAATGAAGGTCTTGCTGCTGCAACACGTAGTACGGAACCGCAACAGCAAGACAAAGTGCGAGACGCGACCTCCCAAGCCCCCAGGTAGGATGAGGAGAAGCCTCTAATAGGAAAAGTCACTCTCCCCCCCCCCCGTCTCCCTTGGCAGTCCAGTAGCGGCACCTAAGTCCACACAAGCACTCCTCAACCGCTGGTCCGCAAAACAATTCCTCCATTTCTGCCGGTCCAAAGGTACAAAAAGGTTGAAAACCACTGCTCTAGCACATTTGCTGCTATTTCAGTGGCTGCCCAGAAACAGAAGGTGTAGAAAGTTGTTTAGTACAGTGTTCTTCAAACGCCGGTCCATGGACTGGTGCCGGACCGCAGAAAATTCCTGCCGGTCTGCGCAGGGCCGGCGAGATCATGGGGAGCTTCTGACAGTGGCTTTCTCCCCTCCCAGCAGCCCTCGGTACTTTCCAGCACAGCGATTCACTAAGGCAGCTTTGGGGCTCTTGCTGAGTCGCAGCCGCCTCTGATGATGCAACTTCCTCTTTCTTCAGAGGCGGTGCGACCCATCAAAGGACCTAAGGCTGCCTTAGTTAATTGCTGTGCTGGCAAGTATGGAGAGCTGCTGGGAGGGGAGAAAGCCACTGTTGAAGGTTGGGAAGCTACTGGACAAGGGAAAAAAAGGGACAGCTGCTACTAGACCTGGAGGGAAGGAGAAGGAGAGATGCTGCTGGGAGGGGAAGAGGGAAAGGGAAGGGAAGAGAGCTATTGCTGGACAGGAGGAGGAGGAGGGAAGGGAGAAGGAAAAAAAGGAAGAAAACAACTGGCAGGGAGATTAGAGGAGGGGAAGGGGAGAGACAGGAATGAGAAAGTAGAGATTGATGTTGGGAAGGGGGTCAGCAGAGAAATAAGCAGAGAGGGACAAAGATGCTACATCTGGTGTAGGAGAGATAAAAATGAAGAGCTGGAATAAATCATGTAAAAAGGAGAGGGGGCGCAGGCTGGATGGAAAGGGGAGAGGGGCATAGAAAGAAAACAGAAACCATATGGAAGGGGGAGAGGGCAGACAGTGGATGGAAGTGGCAGATGCTGGATTGAAGAGACAGAGAGGGCAGACGTTGGTAGGAAGAGAGTGAAAAGAAGATGAAAGCAGAAACCAGAGACAACAAAGGGTAGAAAAAAAATAATTATATTTCTATTTTATGATTAGAATATATCAGATTTGAAAGTATATATCCTGCTAGAGCTGGTGTTAGACATAACTGGGGACTGCAAAGCCCAGGCAGTGCTTCCTTAGCTTCTAGCTGACTTAGGGTTCTCTCTGACCAGGGGGCAGTTGCCCTAGTTGCACTCCTCTAACACTATTCCTGTCATGTATGACTGCAGTATTCTGTTAGCATGATATTTCTGTAATAATTTGGCTTATTCAGTTTTCTTGATAGCAGAGAGGATATATGTGAAGGGGAGGGGAGACAGGGGTTTTGTTGATCCTTGCTCTGTATTATTTGTATTTATAAAATGACAATTGTACAGAATATTGTTTCTTTTTATACTTTAATAAAATACATTCAATATAAAATCATAACTGAGGCTTGCACGGATGGGATCAGATGGTTTGTGGGGACCGAGCTTGCGGAGACTGGGTGGAAACGGAGTTTTTAAATTTTAGTCCTAGTAGTTTGCCAGTCCACAAAATAATTATTTTATTTCCGCTGATCCATAGGTGTAAAAAGATTGAACACCACTAGTTTAGTATATCTCCTTGAAGAAAAAGACTTCGACTTTGCTTTATTTAAAGTATTCTAATGGCCTCTTTTACAAAGCCGCGTGGCAACAACCCCGAAGCCCTTTAAATCTCTATGGGCTTCGGGGCAGTTAGTGCGGCTTTGTAAAAGAGGTTGTAAGTTTGCTCATGCTGAGTTTCAAGTTTATTTAAAATTTCTTATACCGCCTAATCAGGCTTCTATTGAGGTGTACAGTAATCATAAAACATTTATTAACTAAAATACAAACTTAAATTTACAAGGTATCTTTTAGGGTAGCTAATACATTCAAAGATGTTTAAAACTTGAACAAACAAGAGTGAAAGGTAAAATGGTGAGAACTACAATATTCTAAGAAAAAGGTGACAGATAGGGGAAAAACATTAGGAAGGGTTGCTGTGGGGAAAAACAGCATAGGCTCGCCCTTATAAGGGCAGTTAGGTTTCAAAGGCATCCAAAAATAAGAATGTTTTTAGCTTTGTTTTGAATTGATTTAGCGATGATTCTTTGCGTAAATAGGTAGAGATAGAATTCCATAGAGTGGGAGCAGTCACTGTAAAGATGTTTGATCTCATTGTATTGATGTGCTTCAAAGACAGAAATGACAGAAGGTTCTGAGTCAAGGATCAAAGTGTCTTAGAGGGGTTATATGGAATAAGAAACTGTCAATTTCTGTGTAGCAACCTTGATGGGCTCGCCAAAAAGCTCTTTCCCTAGGCATGGAATTTGAAGATTGAGGTCTTTATCAGAAAGTCTGAGCCAAGCTATGGGTCCCATAGCTACTGACATAGCAGACGCTCTGGAAGACATTTGAAAAGCATCAGAGTGTGATTTTGGAAGATACGTCACAGTCTGTGACAGAGTATGAATAGTCCGCTGAAATTCCAGAAGATTCTCTCAAGGAATGTATTGCTCAAAATCAATCAACCATCATACATGTTGTTGAAGAAGACATGTAGAAAGTATAATCAAGAATTCTGTTCAACAGCATAGAGTTTTGATTAAGGCGATGTCTAAACTTGTCCATAGAATGGCCTTCATGTCCCGAAGGCAATGAGGCATGAACTATGGTAGGAAAATATTTTTTCAGGGTTGATTCCACCAATAATGAATGAAGTGGAAGTTGTGGACTATCAAATCCTGGAGTAGAAAAAATTCTATAAAGCGAATTTATCTTCCCTGGAGCAGCCTTGACAGATAAAGGCAACTCCCAATTTTTAAAAAGGATCTGTTTAAACATTTCATGCAATGGTAATTTAAAGAGATCTTTGGAAACCCCACGAAAGTTCAATATATTTTGAAATTCAGCATTTAATTAAGCATCAGTGTCCACTGAAACAGACAAATCTTTGCACAATTGGTTAATGTAAGCAGCAAAGGAGCCTTCTTCAGGGAAGTACTTCACCAACAGACTCGGGCTCAAAAAAGGAAAAACCACACTCTGAGTCAGACTTCAAATAAGAGAAAACGTCTGGGAAAAAATTAGTAGAAGCAGCCCTGCGATCCAGTATCGATCTGATGAAGAGACAGAAGAGGATCAATGAACTTTGATGCCTCTTTAAAAAAAGGAGGTTGATGGAAGAAGCTCCAATGTCTTGGTCTGGTACGCCTCACAGAAAAGGACTTTTGGTGAGAAGTAGAATTTTGATGCGAAAAACCATATCTGGAGGAAGAATGGCGTCAAGAAATAGAACTATGATGCCTCATAGAAAATTCTTGAGCAGTATTTCAATGCTCCAATGAATCGGTGGTATCGGTACCTTGATGCCTCACAGTAGTATGTTCAGGTTGGGCTGGTTCCAAGGGAGTTGATTGTAGAAAATGCTTGCAGTGCGTCTTAAAAACAGTGGCAATCTCTCTGTGGAAGAACTCATCAAGTTTCTCCCAAAAGATTGCATCAGAACTGATGGCTCAACAGCCGGTACTGTTGGTGTAGAAAGTTGTGTCGGTATGTGTGCCTTGGCAGAGGACGCACCCCGTAAAGGAGAAACAACCAGTAGATCAGCAGAACAATAACATCTTTTGGCCTGCATCAGGAGACTCGGTGCCGTTGAGGCCTGTGACTTCTGCTGAGCGGCATGCTCCATTACTGAGGGCTCACCAGCCAGTACTATCAGTGCAGCAGGTTGTCTCGGAGAGGGTGACCTGGACGAGGATGCACACATAGGAGGAGAGACAACCTGCCGATCCTTAGATCTATGGCATTAATGTGTGGGCTGCATCAAGAGACTTGATGCTGTAGAGACCAGTGATGCTTTAATGGAGTGCTTTTGTAAAGTGAAACACCTAAAAGATTCAATTTGGTGATCAGGGCCCAAACACTGAAGACAACAATTATGGGGGTCGATTATTGAAATAGGCCACTGGCACCTACAGCATTTTTTAAAACCCCGTTGTAGGTTTTGACAAGGGAAAAATCTCATCGGCGAGATTAAACTCAATGGTGAATGAAAACCCCACCAAGTGAAAGAACCTCAAGGCCGAAGCCCAAGGATCTAGAAAAAGAAAATAAATATTTTTACTCTCTCTCTTTTTTTTTTTTTTTTTAGAAAAAAGCTAGAAAACCAATGTAAAAGAAACATGAAGTGGGAAGGCAACACCGATTGAATAGAGTCCAGTCAAAAGAGACTTCTTTGCTCCACGGAAAATGAAGAACTGAGGTACCGCGAGCTGGCATTGGGCAGGAAGGCACTTGCGCATGTGCAGTGCAGGCAGTTGCAAAGTTTCTTTAAACTTAAAAGTGACAATTCACTTTTCATACTGAATGTACTGGGCTCGTTGGAAGACATCAGCCATATGTGAGAATATGCTGCCTGCTTGTCCTAGGATAAACAAGATACTGGCAGCAAGGAAACAAGGGTTTTCTAAGAGGCTTGCTTTTCTAAGTAGGCTGTGAAAACTGTAAAGTTGTTTATAGATATTCTGCACGCTGTTTTACATTTTTAATTTGTAATTTTGCAATTAGCATTTTGTATTACTCATTTTTTCATGACTTATTCTTTAATATTTTTAGGCTGCATTTTGATTAAAATTTGTAATAAATGATTAGTGGTGTGATTTATTTTTTCTCACTGCAGCTCCTTGTGACTTTGGGCAATGGAAGGTTAAATTACTTGCCCAGAGTCACACTGAACTGCAATAGGAAAATAACCAATAAACACCTCCCCCCATATACCTACCTTTAATTGCGCAATTCAAATTTTAATCGAAATGCATCCTTACTTTCTAAAACTGCCTTTATGATATCACATCCAGTCTAGTCTTCAGGATGTCCACAGCGATTATGCATGAGATCAGACTGACATTCAATGGAGACCTAATATATACAAATTAACTTCATTGTTGAAGGGTTATCAGGTAAGATTTGTCTCTTTGCGGATGATACCAAAATCTGCAATAGAGTAGGCACTCCGGATAGTGTGAACAACATGAAAAAAGATCTGCGAAGCTTGAAGAATGGTCTGAAATTTGGCAGCTAAAATTTAATGCTAAGAAATTCAAGGTCATGCATTTGGATTGCAAAAACCTGAATGGTACAGTTTAGAGAGTGAAGATCTTATGTGAATGACAGAACAGTGGGACTTGGGTGTGATTGTATGTGATGATCTTAAGGTGGCCAAACAGGTTGAAAAGGTGATGGTGAAAGCTAGATGGATGCTAGGTTGCACAGGGAGAGGTATAGCTAGTAGGAAAAAGGAGATATTGATGCCCCTGTATAAGAATTTGGTGAGACCTCATTTACAATTCTGGAGGCTGCACTAGAGAACGACATGGTGGCTGTTACCCGCAGCTAGCCGCGGGTAACCCACCAAAACGGTGGTGAAAAAGGAAAGTGCTCACTGCGGGTACGGGGACAAGGCCATCCACCGCCCTGTGGAGCAGTGAATGGCCTTGTCTCCGCAGTTAAGGGAGGGAATGCGCATAGTCACTGATTGCATGCAGCCCCCTCCTGATCGCCATCACATTTATCTCCCTCCCTCCTTCCTACCTACCTATCGCCACCACATCTATCTCCCTCCCTCCCTTTACCTTCATGGCACGTTTTAACTTGTTCAAGCAGCCTGAGCCTGAAGTTGCGTGTGTCTGCGGAAGCTTCTCCTCTGATGCAATTTCCGGTTTCGTCAGAGGAGAAGCTTTAGCAGACGCACGCAACTTCAGGTTCGGGCTGCTTGAATAAATTAAATTAAAATGCGCCATGATGGTAAGGGGAAGGGAGGGAGATGCATGGACCGTGCGAGGAGTGCTGAAGGAGGTGGAGAGAGGAAAGGGGGTGGAAAGGAACAGACGCTGAAGGGAAATGGGGAACAGAGAGTGGGGAGAAGATGCTGAAGGGAAATGGGGAACAGAGAGTGGGGAGAAGACACTGGAAGGGAAGAAGACAGAGATGCCAGATTATGGGGGGAGCGGAGGGAAGAAGATGGATGCCAGACCAATGAGGAGGTGGAGGGGAGGGGGGAGAAGCACAGTAACAGAGCATATGGAAGAGGCAGAGAGAAGGCAGACAGTGGATGGAAAGAATTGAATGAGGAGAAGATGAGGAAAGCAGAAACCAAACAAAGGTAGAAAAAAAAATTCTATTTATTTTCTTTTTTTTTTTGCTTTAGGATAAAGTAGTATATTAGTTGTGTTGCTAATTTATAAACAAAGCCCTGCCAGCTGAACATCTCTTTCTCTAGTTCAGCTGGCAGAACTTTGATTTATAAAATGACAATTGTACAGAATATTGTTTCTTTTTATACT
The DNA here is from genome assembly GCF_902459505.1 of Geotrypetes seraphini. Taxonomy (NCBI): domain Eukaryota; kingdom Metazoa; phylum Chordata; class Amphibia; order Gymnophiona; family Dermophiidae; genus Geotrypetes; species Geotrypetes seraphini. The sequence goes on along the minus strand of NC_047085.1, from coordinate 447,622,497 downwards.
TTAAGAAAATAAGTTCAGTATACAACTATTCAAGGCTTGTGTAGATGGGATCAGATGGTTTGCGGAGACGGGGCAGGGATGGGGACTGAGCTAGTGGGGATGGGACGGGGATGAGCTCAAGGGGACAAATTTTTTCACCATGTCATTCTCTATACTGCACCTTCAAAAAGATATAAAAAGGATGGAGTTGGTCCAGAGGAAGGCTACTACAATAGTACGTGGTCTTCGTCATAAGGCGTATGGGGACAGACTTAAAGATCTTGGTATGTATACTTTAGAAGAAAAGCAGGAAAGGGGGAGATATGATAGATGTTTAAATACCTATGTGGCGTAATGCACACAAGTCGAGTCTCTTTCATTTGAAAGGAAACTCTGTAATGAGAGGGCATAGGATGAAGTTAAGAGGTAATAGGTTCAGGAATAATCTAAGGAAATACTTTTTTACAGAAAGAGTGGTAGATGAAACAGTTTCCTGGAAGAGGCAGTAAAGACAGAGAATGTGTCTGAATTCAAGAAAGCATGGGATAGGCATTAGAGAATGACACGGGGAAAAATTATGTCCCTGTCACTGCCCTGTCCCCGGATCACCATCCCCTTCACCGCCCCATCCCCGCTGTCCCCTTTACCGCCCCGTTCCCATCTCCGCCGTCCCCGTAGCATCCATACAAGCCTCAGTACTGCAATATTTAGCTTATTCCTTCCTTATAAATCAAAGTTCTGACTGCTGAACTAGAGAAAGAGATGTTCAGCTGGCAGGGCTTTGTTTATAAATTTTTATCAACACATTAAATATACTACTTTATCCTAAAGCAAAAAAAAAAAAAAAAAAAGAAAAAGGAAATATAGATATTTTTTTTCTACCTTTGTTGTCTGGTTTCTGCATTCCTCATCTTCTCATTCAATTCCTTCCATCCAATGTCTGTCTTCTCTCAGCATCTTCCATTTGCTCTGTTACTGTGCCTCTCCCTTCACCCCCCCCCAATTGGTCTGGCACCCATCTTCTTCCCCCCGCTCCCCCCATAGTCTGGCATCTGTCTTCTCCCCACTCTGTTTTCCCCATTTCCCTTCCAGTGCCTTCTGCCAACTCTTGTCTTCCCCATTTCCCTTCCAGCATCTTCTGCCCACCCTTGTCTTCCCTTCCAGCGTCTTCTGCCCACTCTTGGCTTCCCCATTTCCCTTCCAGCATCTTCTCCCCACTCTCTCTTCCCCATTTCCCAGCGTCTTCTCCCCACTCTCTTGTCCCCATTTCCCAGCGTCTTGTCCCCACTCTCTCTTCCCCATTTCCCAGCGTCTTCTCCCCACTCTCTCTTCCCCATTTCCCAGCGTCTTCTCCCCACTCTCTCTTCTCCATTTCCCAGCGTCTTCTCCCCACTCTCTCTTCCCCATTTCCCAGCGTCTTCTCCCCACTCTCTCTTCCCCATTTCCCAGCATCTTCTCCCAACTCTCTCTTCCCCATTTCCCAGCATCTTCTCCCCCAGTTCCCTTCACGCTGCTTCAGCGTCTTCTCCCCACCCCCAGCACCTTTCATGCGGTCTAGCAGCTCCCTCCCACTGGCCAGCCATACATTTCCCTCCCTCTCTTACCCTTACCTTCTCTTTGGGGCGATTTCTATAAGGCTATCCATTGTATTGCAGCTGGAGCCTTGAAGTCACGTCGCGTTGGGTGCTGGAAAAGTCTCCTCCGATGCAACTGGAAACAGGAAGTTGCGTCAGAGGAGACTTTTTCAGCAGCCACACGCAACATGACTTCAAGGCTCCAGCTGCAATACAACGGATAGCCTTATAGAAATCACCACAAAGAGAAGGTAAGGGAAAGGGAGGGAGATGGTGGGAGAGAGGGGGCTGCTTGACCGCACGCTCGTTCAACTGCGGAGACAAGACCATTCACCGCTCCACGGGGCGGTGACTGGCCTTGTCTCCGTACTCGCTGTGACCTTTTTTTGTCACCGTTTCATCGGGATACCCGTGGCTAGCTGCGGGCAACAACCACCGTATCATTCTCTAATAGGCACATGAGATCTCAGAGAGATGAAGAGATAATGGTTACTGTGGATGGGCAGAATGGATGGGCCATTTGGCCTTTATCTGCCATCATGTTTCTATGTATACATTTGAAAAATCAACTGGGTGTAGGGATACCAAGACAAGTTTGGGAAGCCAGAAGATAGTCTTCGTTAACCAGTTCCTTCCAAACAAGAAAAGCCTACTAATTCAGAATTCTTCATATCACTAAATCATGTTCTATTCATTCTTACAACATGTGATGATCTTAAGGTGGCCAAACAGGTTGAAAAGGTGATGGCGAAAGGTAGAAGGATGCTTGATTGCATAGGGAGAGGTATGGCCAGTAAGAAAAAGGAGGTATTGATGCCCCTGTATAAGATTTTGGTGAGACCTCATTTTGAATATTGTGTACACTTCTGGAGGCTGCACCTTCAAAAAGATATACAAAGGATGGAGTTGGTCCAGAGGAAGGCTATTAAAATAGTTCGTGGTCTTCGTAATGAGGTATATGGGGACAGACATAAAAATCTCAATATATACACTTTGGAGGAAAGACAGGAGGGGGAGCTATGATAGAGACCTTTAAATACCTACATAATGTAAATGCGCATGAATCGAGTCTCTTTCATTTGAAAGGGAACTCTGCAATGAGAGGGCATAGGATGAAGTAAAGAGGTGATAGGCTCCGGAGTAATCTAAGGAAATACTTTTTTTACAGAAAGGGTGGTAGTTGCATGGAACAGTATCCCAGAAGAGGTGGTAGAGACAGAGACTGTGTCTGAATTCAAGATGACCTGGGATAGGCACCTGGGGTATCTCGGAGAGATAAAGAGATAATGGTCTTTGTAATTTTTGACAGAGTGAAAAATCGATCCACTTGTACCCATTCTGTTACACTCTCGATTTTGTAGACTTCAATCATATCTCCACTCAGCCATCTCTTTTCCAAGCTGAAGAGCCCTAACCATTTTAATCTTTCCTCATTCGAGAGGAGTTCAATCCCCTTTACCATCTTGGTCAATTTTCTATACCGTTCTCCCAAGGGAGTTCAGAATGGTTTACATGAATTTATTCAGGTACTCAAACATTTTTTCCTGTCTGTCCCAATGGGCTCACAATCTAATGTACCTGGGGCAATGGAAGGGGAGGGGAGGTATTAAGTGACTTGTCCAAGGTTACAAGGAGCCTTATGGGTTTAACCCACAATCTCAGGGTGCTGAGGCTGTAGCTTTAACCACTACGCGATATTGGGAGTCTCTAGTCCTGGGTGCAGCATAAGTAACTTTAGGTCCAGCTTGGGGCCTGATGGAGTATGATTGGCCCTGAAGATTGCCTGCAACTTTCTTAGTGCGGCCAGTTCCTGTGGACTTTCGCAGCAGGGTCACCGCCTGCTTGGTAGGGGGCCTTCCAGGACAGGGGCTGCACACCCTAATATTTGTTTGTTTTGGCCCTGTGTTTTTTGGGGGCTCTTGCAGAGGGTTTGGGGATGTTTTTGTATTAGTTTTCTTAGTACTTGTTTCCTATCTTTGTATTGCTGGTTTGGGGTAGGGTTCTTAGGTCAGGGTGTGGTAGGAGGGTAGGGTGCAGGGCTTTTGGGTTAGAGTGGGGTTTTCCTCTGGGTAGGCTGCGGGATTGGATTTAGGATTGTGTGCGGGGATCACAGGTTGGGTTCCGGTGGGGGGGATGGGGTGGGTTTCCTTGGGAGTGTGAGAAGGGGGTATGCATGGAGGTGTGAGAGGGGGTATGCATGGAGGTGTGACTGATGTCTGGGGATCCCTTGGAGTGCTGTGTGTGGGGGGAATCATGTTTCTAGTGTGGATGGGTGCGGGTCTTTCGTAGCCATGGAGTCCTGCTGGGAGGCTCCGGTGCGGCTGCTACATGGTATTTCTTCACTCTTCTTTACTGTTTGTGTATGGCTGAGCTGAAGGTGACCTTGTGGAATGTGGATGGGATCAAATCTCCTGTGAAGAGAACCAGAGTTGTCTAGTCTCTGTAAATTGGGTACTAACATCGCGTATTTGCAGGAGACTCACCTCTACCAGGTAGAACATGCCAAACTTAAACGCAGTTGGGTGGGGGAGGTGTTCTCTTCCACCTTTGGAGGCCGACAGCGGGGTGTAGCTATTTTAATAAGCAAATGTCTACCTTTTCATTTGCATAAACAAATTTAAGATAGGGAAGGCCGATTTATCATAGGTATGAGGGAGCTTTGGGGCTTAAAATTATTGATATGCAATATTTATGCACCTAATGTTTACTGTCACAAATTCTTTTCCACTGTTCTTGCTCATCTCTCTGGATAAACCGAGTATCACCTGGTCCGGGGGGGGGGGGATTTCAATATTACTGAGGACCCTGAGATGACTGCAAACCCCCCAACGGCCAGGACTAGAGACCATGATACTCGTGGGGTGAGTTTTCTCTCTCAACACTTGACTATGATGGATGGATGGCGTATTCTTCATCCTTATGAATCTGACTTTACCTTTTTCTCTCATGCTCAGAAAGTGTATGCCAGACTTGATTATCTTCTCGTTGATTGGCGCCTGTTTTCTATGGTTACTAAATCGGATATCTATGAGAGCACGGTGTCGGACCATGCTCCTGTGGGGCTCGTTTTGACTCTAACGCCGACCCATAGGGCTTCGTCTTGGAAGCTGTCCCCTCATTGATATAATAACCTGGACTTTCGTACCTTTCTGAAAGCCAGGTGGGTGGATTACCAGCTTCTGAATGCTACACCGGAGGTGGGGCCTGTTACTTTCTGGTTTGCCTCAAAGGCAGTGTTACGCGGGTATATCATTGCGTATACTGCTAGCAAATGACAGGAGTGGGACGGAGAAATTTTGCAGCTGTCCCACAGATTTTAGGGTATTTTCCGGTCTCATATCCACACTTTGTCCGAGAAAGATCGTATTGAGTATTGGGATATTAGACACCAATTGGAGGAGTTGCTTAATAAACGCTTAGAACACTCTGTATTACCAACGTTTACAGTTTTACCGCTGGGATAGTAAGATGGGGAAATTGTTAGCTAACCTGGTGCGCCCGCATAAAAAGAGGCAGGTTCGAGATGCTGGGAGGAATAGATAAGATTGGGGGGGGGGGAAGTCAAATTGCTGATCAGTTTGTTCATTATTACAAGACACTGCATGGGCGTAAGCCCTTGGATAAGGATGACCTGGCTTATTTCTTTGAGGGACTAGCTTGCCCTGGTTGACAGATGCTCGGGCCGCGATGCTGAGCGCCTCTATAACAGCCACAGAAATGTGTAGTACGATAGGGACCCTTACTTTGGCCAAAGCACCAGGCCCTGATGGTTTTGGCCCAGAATACTACCGCATACTACGTGACTTGGTGACCCAGCCGCTTAGTGACATGTGTAATGTGGTGGTAGGGGTGGAGGGTTGTTTTCCCGACAATTTGGCTCATATTGTGTTACTGCCTAAACTGGGGAAGGACCTAGAATTGGTGGGCTCTTTTCGACCTATCTCCCTCCTGGACCAGCTATGACACTGGTGCATCACCTTAATTGTTTCTTACCTAATCTTATTCACCCTGACCAGGCGGGCTTTGTGCCCAATACATATGCATCTATGAATCTACTGAAGGTCTTGGGGGATATCAATGAACATGCTGGTAAGGGGGGACAGTCAGCGGTGGAGGGTTTAGATATGGAAAAAGCCTTAGACAGTATTTCCTGGGAGTATTTGTTCTGGGTGATGGAAGGATATAGCTTCACTGTTTTTTTCCTGGGGTGGGTACGGGCTTTATAGCGCAACCCTAGAGCTAAGTTATTAATTAATGGTGGGTTAACCGATGTCTTTGGTTTACAGCGGGGTACAAGACAGGGGTGCCCGCTGTCCCCATTATTATTTCTTCTTGCTACAGAGCCCCCTAGCCATTAAAATCAGACAGTACGCTAGGATATGGGGCGTGTGGGTAGGGGGCTGGGAATGTAAAATCAGTCTGTTTGCAGACAATATTCTGCTCTATCTGGACCAGGCTCCCACTCACCTAGCAGAGGCACTGGCAGTTGTGCGGGATTTTGGAGCTTTATCAGGATTGTAGGTAAATTGTAGCAAATCAGAGCTTCTTTTGCTAGCTGGAGGCCCATTAAAGCCGTGGCATGCTCTCTTCCCTGTTGCACCTTTGGTTAAGCCGGTCCGCCACCTGGGCATTTACTTGAGTACTAATACGGCCACATTGTATACCGCTTACATCCTTCATCATATAGAGACCATGGCAGGATCATCATATAGAGGCATGGCAGGATCTCCCAATTGGTTTACTGGGGTGGGTAGCATTGGTTAAAATGATTTTGCTGCCAAAGTTGCTTTATCCACTCCATACGATGCCGATTTGGCTCCGTCGTAAGGACGAGCCCAGGTTTAAATCTTTAATTACCAGATTCATCTGGGAATCTAAGGCTCCTAGAGTGGCTCTGACAAAGCTCTGCCTAGCAAAGGGGGCAGGAGGCCTCAATGTTCCCGACATACGGTTGTATAATGTGGCAGCCCTCATGCGCTGGATGAAAACCCTGTTATTTTCCTCTGGAATTGGTTGAGGGTTGGAGTCACCCTTTATGCTAGGATTGTTTGTGGTATGCTTGTTGTCCTTCTGGGGGTGAGTGGATGTATGGTTGTTGGATGGTGGGTTGGCACAACTCTGATTTGCGGCCTTGCCTTTCTACTGGGTTGAAGAGTTGTGTTTTTCTGCTGGTCTCTCTTGTATTTCTATGCTGGCACTCTTCCTCTAGAGGGGTAGAGAGCTGATTGATGCTAGTTTTGCTATTGTTAGTACTCGTTTGTGTATTATTGCTTCATGGTTGTTGTTTCTGCAATCTGCTTTATGTGCCACCGACCATTTTCAATAAAGATATATTAAAAACAAAAGAAAAAATTATGTAAATGAGGCTTCCTACAAGCATCCCCAAGTTATGAAATGCATAACCCATTGTACAGGAATAGAGTGAATTGTACAACCCCTATTCCCGCATAGATTAAATTAAAGTAGTCAAGTCGTGAAAGTACTATAGTTTGAACTAATATCACAAAGCGACTCGTGCCAAACAGAGAATGTACCAATCTCAAACAGTGTAAATTAAGAAGAAAAATTTTTTAATCAAATTAACGTGCTGTTGAAACGTTAGCGACAAATCCAGAGTGTGACGCAGTGGTTAAAGCTACAGCCTCAGCACCCTAAGGTTGTGGGTTCAAACCCATGCTGCTCCTTGTGACCCTGGGCAAGTCTCTTAATCCCCCCATTGCTCCAGGTACATTAGATAGATTGTAAGCCCACCGGGACAAACAGAGAAACATGCTTGAGTACCTGAATAAATTCATATAAACCGTTCTGAGCTCCCCTCGGAGAACAGTATAGAAAACTGAATAAATAAATAAAATTTCTCAAAGAACTCTGGAGAAGTTTCCACAGAGATTTGTCTGTTTGGAACAGGACACTGGGCTTGATTGACCTTCAGTCAGTCCCAGTATGGCAACTCTTGTGTTCTTACTCAAGTTAGAACACTATGGGCTCCTTTTATGAAGCTGCGTTAGCGGCTTTATCGCACGCACATTTTTAGCGCTCGCTAACCCCTGTGCTAGCCGAAAAACTACCGCCTGCTCAAGAGGAGGCGGTAGCGGCTAGCGCAGCTGTCAAATTAGCGCGCGCTATTACGCACGTTAAGCCGCTAACGCGGCTTCGTAAAAGGAGCCCTATGTGATCATCTTACAGTAGCTAAGAAGGTAGAAAAAGCAAAAGCAATAGCAAGGATGTGTGGGGTGTGTAAGAGGAATGGCCAGCAGTAAAAAAGCGGCAGATAATGCCTCTGTAGAAAAACGTTTCTGGTGAGACCTCTTTTGGGCCCTTTTATAAAGCTATAATAAGTGATTCTCCTGCGGCAAATGTACCAATTCCTATGGGTTTCAATGCATTTGCCGTGGGAGAATCATTACTGCAGCTTTGTTAACAGGGCTCTTAGAGAGTCAGGTGCAATTCTGGAGACCACATCTCCAAAAAGATATAATGGAATTAAACTGTCAGATGTCACCCATTTGTTAGGGCCCACAATCTTGTTCGTCCTTTGAGAATAAATTTTATTCTGTTCCTTCCATTTGTACATTTAAAGAGTTTACAGGTTCTCTTTTGCATCAGACATACATTACAGGAACAAAAATATAAAGATTACCTTCATCTTCCCAACATTGTTCGTTAGCTTCTGTTAATACTGTATGGTCTGTTGGCAAGTCATCGTCTGGCACACTCGCATCACAATCTGCTGCATCTGTAATACTTTCTTCTTCTACGATATGCAATTTGTCTTCATCGTCTGAATCTGAATTTGTTTCCGTCACGTTATTGTAATTGGTAACTGTGGGAAAACAAAACAAATGCCTGTTGTAGATTTTATTTGCACTATGGATAATGCAATGAATTAAAAAATATCACATCAAGGGAGGGACGTCATCAACGGGTGCTAACCAAAGTTAGTGCACACTAAACGCTAAAGAAGTCTATTATATTCCTATGGGCGTCTTTAATGGTTAATGTGCACTATTAAGGTAATGCCAATTGGTTAGATTAATTCCCTTCCCCCCAAAGTGAGCTTGTTTTAACATGATGAAAAGAATAATGCCAGAAAGCTGGTTCAAATAAAGGATAAAATTCAGTTATTTCCACAAATGGACTTCTAAAAATTGTTCACCTAATATGTTAGTACAAATTGTGTACAGTACATGGTTTACATATACAAATTTATGCTCAAATAGCAAGTGTAAATATTTGTACATAATTCCTACAACAAAAATCTAGCAAAGTTCATATTATATATGTATGTGATTTTCATTAATGCAGGCAGTTAGAAAATTACTCCTGAAATGGTCACCTTATTTTTGTTGACTCTTATTTATATTAACTAAAATCCTCGTCATGCCATTTTCTACATTCAAATTAACTATTTATTTTCCAGACTCAATATCTGATAAACCTCAAGACAGATAAAACACAAAAGACTTTCAAAAGATCCAGAAAAGGTTCAACAACTTAATTCCATTTCCTTTGTGACTGCTAGAAACTAGTCAAGAATTTGATTCATCTTGGTTTTGTTTCCACCTTTCTATCCTTCGGAATGCTAGAAAGCCCTATAAATCAGAATGTCCCCTTACTCCTTATCTTAAAGAAAGGACATGAACATCTTAAATAGGATAGTCAGTAAACCATCCGTAACTACTGGAATGACAGCATTAATCGTACCTGAAAAGAAAAATTGTTATCCTATTCAGGTACAATTAATGTAGTCATTCCTCTGACAACGTTATTAAGGACATCTACTCAATTATGCTGCAGGTTAGTAACTTAGTAGATGACAGCAGATAAAGACCCCGAATGGTCCATCTAGTCTGCCCAACCTGATTCAATCTAAAAATTTGTTGGGTTTTTCTTCTTCTCCTTAGCTATTTCTGGGCAAGGATTTAAAGCTCTGCCAGGTACTGTTCTTAGTTTCCAACTACTGAAATCTCCGTCAAAGCTCACTCCAGTCCATCTACACCCTCCCAGCCATTGAAGTCCTCCCCAGCCCATCTTCTCCCTAACAGCCATATACAGACACAGACCGTGCAAGTCTGCCCAGTATTGGCCTTAGTTCTTCAATATTTACTATTATTTTCAGATTCTAGATCCTCTGTGTTCATCCCAAGCTTTTTTGAACTCCGTCACCGTTTTCCTCTCCACCACCTCTCTCAGGAGCACATTCCAGACATCCACCACCCTCTCCGTAAAAAATAATTTCTTTACATTGCTTTTGAGACTACCACTCCTCAACCTCAAATTATGTCCTCTGGTTTTACCATTTTCCTTTCTCTGGAAAAGATTTTGTTCTACGTTAATACCTTTCAAATATTTGAATCATATCTCTCCTGTTCCTCCTTTCCTCTAGGATATACGTATTCAGGGCTTCCAGTCTTTCCTCATACGTCTTTTGTCACAAACCTATCATTTTCGATGCCCTCCTCTGGACCGTTTCAAGCCTTTTTGTGTCTTTCACCAGTTACGGTCTCCAAAACTGAACACAATACTCCAAGTGGGGCCTCACCAACAACCTGTACAGGGGCATCAACACCTTCATTCTTCTACTGGTTACGCCTCTCTTTATACAGCCCAGCATCCTTCTGACAGCAGCCACCGCCTTATCACACTGTTTTTTTGCCTTTAGATCTTTGGACACTATCACCCCAAGGTCCCTCTCCCCATCCGTGCATATCAGCCTCTCCCCCCCAGCATATACGGCTCCTTCCAATTATTAATCCCCAAATGCATTACTCTGCATTTCTTTGCATTGAATTTTAGTTGCCAGATTTTAGACTATTCCTCTAAATTTTGTAGATCCTATTTCATGTTTTCCACTCCCTCCTCAATGTCTACTGTTACAAATTTTGGTATCATCTGCAAAAAGGCAAACTTTTCCTTCTAACCCTTCAGCAATGTCACTCACAAACATATTGAACAGGATCGGCCCCAGCACCAAACCTGAGGGACTCCACTACTCACCTTTCCTTCCTACAAGCTACTTCCATTAACCATCACCCTCTGGCATCTGTCTGTCAACCAGTTTCTAATCCAGTTCTCCATTTTGGGTCTCAACTTCAGCCCTTCAAGTTTGTTATTATTTAATCAATTGCAAATAGGAAACAAAGGTCCTTATTCTAGAAGTTTCATTCATGTTTTCAACCAGGATGGATAAAAACAATGAATTAATTTTTTTTTTTTTTTTAATAAAATGCTTTTTTCAGGAAAAAAAAAAAATCTATCTAAAGGACCAATTAAAGTATATGCTGGTATAAAATACATTATCTAAAGATAGTTTTCTATTTAAGATACATTATAGTCCAAAAGTTAATCATGAAATAAGGATTAGTTTTTGATTATGTATCATGAAGTTGTATATTCATGCAATGTTTGGATTTTTTAGTAAGTGAATTCCATTAAACCATTCATGTCACAAGCAATTTTTCTATCTAGAAATCATCACAGATGCTTAGTTTTGCATTTCTCAAAACTGACTTTGTGTTTGCAGAGATAACACACTTCTTCACAGCAAAATTGTTATAAAATAAAGTTAAGCAAAAGACCTTAGCCCTGTTGTTCCTTTGTAAATCTATATATACTGAATTAAACTCTTACTTCTGAAGTGCTGTTTATATATCTAGGGTTGCCACATTTCCTCTTTGAAAAAAAAAAAGAGCATGCCTGGCCTCGCCTGTTCCGCACCTCTGCCCTGTTCCTCCCCCAGTCCTGTCCACACACGAACCTCCTTGAGCTCAAAGGCTTCATTTGGAAGCCTTTGTGCATGCATGATCATCAATACTGACGTCACATACATGCAAGCATGTGTATGACATCATCACGGTGCTGGCCGCACATGTGCAAAGGCTTCCAGATGCGACCGAGCTCAGGATTTCCAAAACCCAGACAGACTGCCTGTTTTGGAAACCCCTCCGGGTGCCTGGACAGACCTCTAAAAAAAGGACATGTCTGGGTTTTCCTGGACGTATGGTAACCCTATATATATCTGCATAAGAAGCTAAATGTAAGGAGGGAGGGGCAAGCAGTAAAAATGAAAATGAAACCTTTTGAGTACAATACTTCACAAGTCTTGGGATCTTTGTGTGTATAGCCAGAGGTTTATCATATTTTTCTCTCCTTGGAGGAGAAAACCTATAAAGGCAACAGGCTGTGAGAGAGACCCAGTTTGGGAATATTTAAATCAGTGGTCTCAAACTCAAATCCTTTGCAGAGCCACATTTTGGATTTGTAGGTACTTGGAGGGCCGCAGAAAAAATAGTTAATGTCTTATTAAAGAAATGACATTTTTGCATTAGGTAAAACTCTCTATAGTTTATAAATCTTTCCTTTTGGTTAAGTCTTAATAATAAGATTGTCATTTATACTTTTATTTTACTTTTGTGATTATGATAAACATACCGAGGGCCTCAAAATAGTATCTGGCGGGCCGCATTTGGCCCCCGGGCTGCGAGTTTGAGACCACTGATTTAAATGAAGTTCCTCTATCTATCGGTAAGGCAGAATGAGTGCAAAATGCAAACACTACAACAAAGAAATGTAAGGCCTGGTGGCTCAAATGAGAATGACTTGTTCCAAATACTATTACGCAAAGAGTAGAAGTTCATCTATACTGTACATAGAGGACTGTAGCCTTCCTGGGCCTCAATCACGAGGCAGAATGGCCCGCAGCATGAGTAGCAAACAGTATTATGATTGGCTGGGAGGAGTCACATGATAGATTTAAAACTAGCAGCAAACCACAGTTCCCACTAACGTACTGTAGATTGGAGTCCCTAGAATGGCTTCTGCCAAGTGATAAGTACATTGCTTATTTATTTATTTATTTAATGTTTCGATGAAATGTGTATGAACTTATATAGCATCTGTAAATGGAATCTAAAAAGGAAATACAGTACATTGTAGTATGTTTTCTGGTCCTCCTAGGCATTGCTCTCCCTGACGACAACAACTATGAAACCCAACTTGGGTTGGAGGGAAGTTATATACTAAAGAGACACGAGTAAAACATTTGAGAACTCACATGACAAGGATTTCAACAAGATAAGTACTGTTTTGAAAATGTTTTAAATGATTCAAGTTTGCATTAAAAACTGCAAGATAATTACAGGCAGTAGTTTGTTTCAGTCACGTGTGAGTGGCCATTTATAGTAGTAACGGCCATCATCATTGTGTTTACGACTTATGGAAGGAAAGGAACAGTAAAGCGCAATGATGGTTCCTAAACTTTCGTGGGCAGAACTGCATTAGTAATGACTTGGTAGAGGCACTGAGCACTTTACATTTATTTATTTATTAATATTTTTATATTTATCACATAGTCATAGGGCATATGTGGTAAATCACATAAAACAGATATACAAAAACAAAATAAAAATAAAAGTGGCATTAGCATTAGGTAGAAAGATAAGAAATTGACCATACATGTTAATAAAAATCAAAGAGAAAAGTAATATACACACGTAAAAGACATTAATTAACATAGTGGTCGATACAAAAGAGGCTGATATAAAACAAATGCAATAAATATCTCCAAGAGATTGATAAGGAACCATAAAACCCTTTACATTAAATAAAAAGCATAGAATAAAGAAAATACATAGTAACAGCCATGAGATACTACTATAGATCAGGGTTTCTTAATGCACGGTACACATACCCCAGGGGGTACGTGGGCTGCTTGTTGGGGGTATGCGAGCTGACTGCCCCCCCACCCCATGTCTCCTTGCCGCCACTCGCACGCTACATTTACATATAGCCCCGCTGGTGCCGCAACAAAGGGAAAGGCCAGGTGCATGTCCACTTACCCCCCCCCCCTCCCCGACATCAATTCTGATGTCGGAGAGAAGGTCCAGGCCAGCCAATCCCAGACCTTCTCTCGGACATCAGAATTGATGTTGATGGGAAGGCTTGTGGGAACGTGCCTTGCCCTTCCCTTCGTTGCGGCACCAGCGGGGCTGTAAGTAAATGTAGCAGGCGAGTGGATGAGGGATTGATGGGCGGGAAGGGAGCAAACGGACAGGCGGCGGACCAGGAGGGGGAGGAGGAATCGGCAGTGGGTCAGCTTGGGGGCAGGCAGGCAGGGGCGCGGCTTCGAGGGAAGGCGGGAAGTAATTAAATGCAGCTGGTGCATGACGAATTGCGGCGGGTCGGCTTGGGGGAACAGGCAGGCTTCTGCGCGGCTTCAATGGAAGGAAGGAAGGGGGCACTAAGGACATAGGAAGGAAGCACCGGGGGCACTAAAGACAAAAAAGGGAGGGAGGGAAAAGAAAGGGACAACTGTTGGCCCTGAGTGCAGAAAGAAAAAAGGCTGCACAGTCAGAAGGAAGTGCAAACAGGGACTCATGAAATCACCAGACAGCAAAGGTAGGAAAAATGATTTTATTTTCAATTTAGTGATCAAAATGTGTCAATTTTGAGAATTTATATCTGCTGTCTATATTTTGCACTATATTTGTCTATTTTTCTATAGTTGTTACTGAGGTGACATTGCATATTTTAAAGTCATCTGCCTTGACATCTTTGAAAAAGCCCAAATATAAATAATAATTAACATTTTCTTTGCGTTTTTTTAAATTTTATGGTTACCATTATGTATTAATAAGATTATATTGTGTGTATATGGAAAATGGATGGAAGAAATTGCATTACAATTAGTATTATAGCTGTTATTATTATTATTATCATTATGGGGGTGGAGTCAGGGGCGGAGTTTGGGACGGAGTTTGGGGCAGAGTTTGGCTGGGGGTACTCAGTTGGTATTTCTTAGGCTTAGGGGGTACTTAGGTTGAGAAATACTGCTATAGATCAGTGTTCAACCTTTTGACACCTATGGACCGGCAGAAATAAAATAATTATTTTGTGGACCGGCACCGGTCCACAGATCGGCATTTGAAGAACACTGGGCTAAGTCATGGGCCAGACCCCCGCCCCCATAATAGTACTAATTGTAACACCATTTTTTTCCCATTCATTTTTCATATATACACACACAATATAATCTTATTAACAGCACATAATGGTTAACCACAAAATTAAACTACACAAAGCACACTGCATTCTTCTCAACATTCATTCCTACCAGAAAACAGATAACTCCATCCAAATACAGGACCAAAAAGCACAGTTACTTACCGTAACAGGTGTTATCCAGGGACAGCAGGCAGATATTCTCACTGATGGGCAACGGTACCGACAGAGCTCCGGTACGGATACTTCAAGAACTTGAAAAAGCTCTTGACGCCTGCACCGCGCATGCGTGAATGACTTCCCGCCCGACGTAGGTGCGCGGTCCCTCGGTTAAGATAAGCCAGCTAAGAAGCCAACCCGGGGAGGTGGGTGGGTTGTGAGAATATCTGCCTGCTGTCCCTGGATAACACCTGTTACAGTAAGTAACTGTGCTTTATCCCAAGACATGCAGGCAGCATATTCTCACTGATGGGTGACCTCCAAGTTAACAGAGATGGGATGGTGGGAAAGTTGGCCAAAGAAATACAATTGGAAAACATAATGGCTGAAGTGCCCATCCCATCTGGAGAAAAAAAATAGACAATAGTGAGAAAAGAAGGAATGAACTGAGGACCAAGTGGCAGCTGTACAGAATTCCGCAGTAATGTAACTATAAGGAAAAACAACAAAAGCTGCCAGAACTCGAACTTAAGGTCTGGGACACGATATCCTTGTGCCAAGCCAGTCTGAGTAAAGAAGAACGAGAGGGAGGCAATCAGCCAAACGAAAATCGTTCCCATGAAGATAAGATATCCAAACTGAGTTGAATCAAAAGAAAAAGTTGGAATAAAATCACTGTGGCTCCAACCTGCATAACAAGGAGGACAAAAAAACGCTTATAGGACAAAACATATAAAGCCAGGATCCTTGTAGGGAAAAATGAGGTGCAGGAAACAACACAGACAGAAGAACTGGCTGAGCGAAATGAAAATAGTAGAAGGTACTGTGGATATGAACACAGAATCACCTTGGCTTGATGAAAGACTGATAAGGATGAAGCTGCTAGCAGGGCATGAACACTCACTGATCCCCCTGGAAGAGGTGAGAGACATAAGGAAAAACCATTTTCCAGGTAATAAACTCAAGTGGAGATGAATCCATTGATACAAATGGTAGCATCAACAAGCAGGAAAGAACCAGAGGAATAGTCCAGACGACAAAAGAAGGAATGAGGTGTGGTTACTGTGACAAACCTGTGGCCAGCTTTGTCCCTGTAAGGGATAAAAGCAAAACACGGTCCCTGGTCAGAAGGGCTGACCAGGTTAAAAGTAAAAGTTTGGTTTTGGCTGACTACCCCTCAGACAGTGAGGTAGAGCAGGAGAGGCAGGAACATAGATACATCCAGCAGAGAGCGCCATCTCAGGACAGGTACCCTAGAAAGCCTGAGAGGACTCTTATTGAGAAGTGGAGTCCTAGGGCTGGAAGGTATGCTCATTACCAGCCTAGGAGAAACCTGAGTTATTTCCCTAGGGATTTCCTGCCTAACACAGCTGCTCTGAGGAGAGAGGGGTGGGGCTTTAACCAACATAAAAACAGAGTATGGAATCTCAGTAGGGGGAGCAGGGAAAGCCGGGACGAAGCTAGGGCTAACGAGCTCAGGCAGCGGCAGGAGAGACAGCAGAGCTTGGAGGCAGATGAGGGGAGAAGTCTCTCTCCTCCAGCCCGCAGCAGTGAGGACGTGGAGATGACAGAGGACTACCTCAACTCCACCCCAGAGGCTGCTGAGCAGGCAGAGGCTATGGACGTTGCTGAGCCATTGCTGGAAGCTAGCCATTTCCCCACTGACATGGAGGTTAGTTGTTAAGGGGAAGGAAGCAAGGCTGTGCTTCTGCTGTCTCCCGTAACCCAAGCCCAGCTGACAGAGATTAGGAGAAGAGCAGGGAAATCTCTCCGCTACTCTGTATGACTGCCCGGAGAGCTTTGTTTAGTCAAGGAACTTTATCTGTAGGGGTGTGAAAATTCCGTGGGAAAAACCCAAGTAAAGTTCACAGCTTATATAATGCCTTACTGTGTTCCGTCGGCCAGGAAGCCCAGCTGATTATAACGAGCTGTGAAGCCTGCTCTGCAAGCCTGTCCGTGTCTCAGCTAGGTAAGCTGAAACGTTTAAGAAATTCAGTACTAGGTTTTGAAACTGTAATTACTCTGGCTGTAGTCACAAGGGGTGCCAAGTTTGAAAGTTTTATTTTCCTGATATTTTTAATTTGCCTTTTTCCCTGGTGAAGAGGACTGTAGTTAAACTGGAAAGTCCAGGATATTGAACTGTATGTGGCATTTATAGCAAGCCATTCTGACAACTGCAAGTTATTTGGTATTTTATAATTTTTGCCATGACATACGGGTGGCTGATGGTATTCAGACCCCGGGTTCAATAAAGCTCAAGAACATTCTTTTGTAACAAGACTTACCTGTGTGGTCTTCTCTTTATAAGTTACTCTCAGTGTGGCCTGGCAGACTAGGCAGGCGCCTAGGTTTGTTCTACCCTGAAAAGCCTTCCTCCAACCTGAGGAGGCCACGCCGACAGGCCAGAACTAAACACACTTAGTCCCTCTGCTGATTAGAGTAAGGGATAAGTGTGTCACATTACACACATGAAAACCCCTGTCATGAGCCTGGGAACCAGAGAAGAAATCAGAAAGAGGTCACTCCTCGACAGATCAAGGGAAAAAAAGCAATAGCATTAAAAAGAAGTCTGACAGTTATAGACTCGAGACTAGAATCAAACAAAGAAAAAATACCACCGGTTAGGAAGGTGGAAACAGGCAGAGAAAAAGACACCAGGAAAGAAAACAAAACCACTTTTGATATCAACAAGGGCAAGTGTCCTGGCAGAAATCAATAAACGGGCTGAAAAAGATGTAAATGAAACGGACGCAGCCCCAAAGAAAAAAACCAATGAAGATTGGAAGAAATCAAAGAGTCCTGAGTCGGAGTGAACCGAGCAGAAAAATGAGAAAAAGAAAGGGCTCCCAAAATTTGAGTGGACAAAGAAGGGAGAACTCATGTTGACTGGGTCACCATGCATCATGGTGATAATAGCTCTCGTGAGCTTGATGAAAAAGTCCAACAGGAGAAGAAGCGAAGGGAATGCATATAAAAATATGCTTGCCAAATCCAGAAGAAAAAGAACCGTTGCCAGACGATGAAAAATCCTGGAGTAAAAGGATTAAAGAATTCTGCTGAAATTGGCTGCTAGAAAATTCAGCTCCCCATGAATAGTAGCAAGAGCAGATGGCCAATCGTCTCCAAGGTCACAAAAACAGGGTCTCCTGACATAACAGGAGAGAGCCCTAGACTCCTTGCTCAATTACATGTAGTGTAAAACCCCTGAATTGACTGTGCAAGGAAGGAGGACTTGAGGACAGAGTAAATGATAAAAATCATGAGGTCCGAAAAATATCATTAGAAAAATTTGGGAAAAAATGGGAAAAATCTGATGCCTGGCAGTCGAAAGACCCTGAGGCTGTAGAACGCCCATATGAACCCCCCAGCAAGCATGAAGACTATGAAAGGAAGTAACAAATAGAAAAGGGAACCTCTATAGAGACTAGAACAGATCAAAGATATACAAGTTTTGAGAGACAGCCCTAGCCTATTACCAGTGGAAAACAAAAGACCACTGAGGAGAACAAGAATGTAGGCCGACCCATGATATAACAGAGACAGGAGAATGCCTGTTGTTCAAAAGGAACAACATTTGGAAGATTGAAACCAATCTGAAAAAGAAACAC
Organism: Geotrypetes seraphini; assembly: GCF_902459505.1. NCBI lineage: Eukaryota > Metazoa > Chordata > Amphibia > Gymnophiona > Dermophiidae > Geotrypetes > Geotrypetes seraphini. Next base: position 447,604,178 of record NC_047085.1, on the reverse strand, counting down.
TCTCAGGAGAGTGGAATCAAGAAGTACCCCAAAGAAACACAGACATGAATACGGGTACTGAAAAAACAACCGAGTAAAAAAACGGATGTTCAAAAAATGGAAAAACAAGAAGGCCTTATAATTGAATAGATGTGGCCAGCACAATTGACACACCCTGAATAATCTGGGAAGAAAAAAAACAAAACTGGTATGAATTGGAGCCTGTAGCGGCTCCCCGGAAAATCAGAAAGCAGAGCCATGAGGTCTGAAATCCAGAAAAAAAACAGTCATACAGTGGCTCGACAATTAAGAGAAAGACCAGTAATTGAAGAGAACCCTTGAAGGATTAGCAGGAGAAACAGGAAGGCTGCCTAAGATCCCACGCAGACTCTCAAAAGAAAACAGAGTCTGAGAGCAGGAGAAAAAGATTAATGAATAAAGCCTCCAGATGAAGAAAACTCGGAGAGCCTAGGCTCGTAGGAGTACAGGAAGACTGAGAAGAGAGCCATCGTGACAGTGAAAACTGCTACACAGATGCAGCCAGAGAAAACTCACCAAGTCCATAATGCAGAGGAAACATGTTCCAGCACAGACCCCTGAACACGTCCCCAAATGAGACATATGCAATAACTTGACCTGTTGAGTAATGATAAAGACACACACTCAGATGGAGACCAGATCCGTAAAAAACAGATCTGCAAAAAACAGGTACTCAAATGAAAAAGCAGCTACATGGAATGTGTACACCAACAAATGCCAAGGAAACTATTCAGGCAGTAGGGGAATCCAGGAAGCTGGTTTGGCTAATTGGACCCCAACCTTGTCCACTCTGCCCAGAAAGACAGAGGACGACACATTAGTCGTGAGGAGGAACTCTACCAGGAAGGAAACAAAGACACATGGGAACTACTTCATAGGATGTGCCAAAAAGTCCCCACAGAGATCCAGGAAAGGAAGCAAACCACCCTGGAGGAGATAAGGACAAGGAAGGAAAATAAATTCTGTAGGGAAAGAAATGACTGTACAAAGTCAGCTCCTACAGGAATGCATTTACAGAAACTACCCTAATGGTGTAATGATGCAACTTCTCTGGCTCGGCCCAAAACTGGACCAACTGCCCACCTCCATCTCACTGTCCTCGGGCTCCACTTTACATCTGGAATATTCAAGTAAAGTTCTGGGAGTCATCATTGACTCTACACTTTCCCTCAACGATCACCTCAACTCCCTAGTAAAAAAATGTTTCTTCAGCCTCCACATGCTACGGAAAGTGAGATCCTGCTTCCATCAAAAACATTTTGCCGTCCTAGTGCAATCCATCATCCTTGCCAGACTGGATTACTGAAACTCTATCTACCTAAGCCTAACAAAGAAAAACCTTCAAAGACTCCAGCGGATTCAGAATACCGCTGCCAAGCTTATCTTCGCAAAAAGCAAATTCGACCATGTCTCACCGCTTCTGTCCAAGCTCCACTGGCTGCCGATAATCTCTAGAGTCCACTTCAAATGTGCCTGCCTCACTTTCAAGATCCTACACGGCATCTTCTCTCCCCTCATCCCTCTCGCTTGGAACTCCTCCAACCCCAATTCCACCAGATCCACCCAAAAAATGAAACTTTCCTTTCCCTCGCTAAAAGGCGTTTCCCTTGTAGGAAAACTCGGTTCCTCTCTCCATTTCAGATTCACTGAGCTCTGGAACAACCTTACCTCCCCTCTCAGGATTCAGAGCTCTCTCCAACTCTTCCGTAAACATCTGAAAACCTGGTTATTCTCAAAAACGTAATTCCTCCTCCCTTCTGATCATCTTAGTCCTCTAAATCTTTTCTCCTCTTTTTGCCCCCACTGGAGTTCCTTTCTACCCTAACTCTTGTTAACCGCGTCGAGCTTTACAAATGTAGAGATGATGCGGTATTCAAACCTAAGGTTTAGATTAGATTAGGTTTAGAATGATGAAGGCTTTGCAAACCCCACTCAAAGGGAAAAAAAACACATGTGAGGAAGAAGCACCCACCACTTCAGAGAGAGATGGGGCGTAATTCTAAAAGGAACCCCAAGCCTCTCAGTCAAAGCCAAGACCATCAAGGGGTCGAAGCTGAAGGCTGAATAAAGCTTGAGGACTGCAAAGCCGTCCCATACCAGAACAATACCGACACCAGTAACAGTAACAACAACTGGTGTCATGGGAAGGGAGTCGTGAAAAGCAGAGAAGACTCAAGTGAAAAAGTCCCCGGAATCAAAAGACTCAACCGGGCAGCACTAGAAGAGACAATGTCAACAGAGCTGAAAACCCAAACAACTGGAACCACAGTTGAACATGTCAATGTCGACAAGAACATCCGACATCGGCCTGGAAATTGACATGGACTGCAACATCGAGCAGACATGACGACAGTAATACGACATCGAGAAAGATGTCAACATTGAACAGGGAGGTCGACATCAAATAGAAACGTCGACATCACCGACAGGAACAGTGAAAACATGCCAAAGCCGACGGAAATCGTGGCATGAAAGAAAACACTGATAAAAATGAAGAGCCAGTACCCATGGATACAATGCCGGTACCAAGGTGCAACACCCCATAGATGAAAAAAGCTGGTATCAGGGCACACAGCACCCCTGGAGCAGACGGGAAAAGACACTGGCACCTTTGGTCCATGACCGGTACCTATGGTGTCATTCCCAAGCAGAGAGAAAAGGACACTAGTACCGTTGCCGATGGTCGTGCCCCAACAAGGGTAAAAAGATGCCGGTACCATTGGGCCATGACTGATACTAATGACGTGAAGCCCCAGCAAAGAGTAAAGACACCGGCCGCCAGGGGCCATGACCAAAACCATCGGTGTCGCCCCTGGAGGAGAAAGAAAAGAACCCCGGTACCCTTGGTCCCCGACCGGTACCAATGGGGTTGTTCCGGAGCAGAAAGAAAAGAACACCGGTACCCTCGGTCCATGACCGGTACCATAGGAGTGGCTCCGGAAGAGAAGAAAGAAAAGGACAGCGGTACCTTTGGCTTATGATCGGTACCATCGGTGCCACTCCACACTTCGAAGATGAACATGCAAATATCAAGACAGTCATCGACGTCGAAGCAGAGCCAGAGATAGGTCGGCAGAATTAGACTCACTGCTACAACGAAGTCTAAAGGATAAAACCAACTTACCAAAGAAGAAATATCAGAAGCGGTGCGGATCGGAGAAGTGGTGCCGGAAGTACGCTGGGTACCGGAGCACTGGCGACATCTTGTGCCCGATTGCTGGTACTGGCGTCGACTGGTGCCAGATTCCTGGTGGCGTTGACGGGAAGCTGTTTCTGGAGAAGACAAATGAAAATGCGCTGGAGAGGAAAAAAGCAAGGGAAGAAAAAATGGTAAGGCCGAGGTCCCGCAATTGCCAAAATAACAGGAGGATGTCAGTGAAGACAAGTTCCACCACAAAACAACTGTGTGGAGGAAAAATGGGCAGGAAAAACCAGCCCGGGACAAGAGCCATGCAGAGGAAAGAAAACAAAATGGCGATTCATAAAGCTCCACTAGGCCCAACCGACAACAGGAAAAGAAAAAAATAAAGTCTAATTAAACTTTTTTTTTTTTTTTTTTTAGAATGAACCTATCAACGAAAGAAAAGAAGAAACTGACAAAAAGTCAGTAAAAACGCGAAAGCGGGAAGGCAGCGAAATAAAAAATTTTCAACAACCGTTGAAACGCGACTTCTTAGCTCCGCGGAAACTAAGAAACTGAGGGACCGTGCGCCTACGTCAGGTGGGAAGGCACTCGCGCATGCGCGGTGCGGGCGTCAAAAGCTTTTTCAAGCTCTTTAAGTGCCATCACCCATCAGTGATAATATGCTGCCTGCTTGTCCTGGGATAAACTAAAAGTACTAATATATACAAACGAAATCCTAAGATTTAAGACTCTGCATGCAGTACAAACCCAGAGAAAAAGAAACAAATATTTCTTCCTGAACAGTGCAAAATACAGACAGCAGATGTAGATTCTCAAAATTGACACAATTCAATCACTAAATTTAAAACTAAAATCATTCCCCCTATCTTTGTTGTCTCCCTCCCTCCCTCCATGCTGTGCCGTACCTTCTGGCCTGCTCCTGCCTGGCCATTTTATGCCGCTCCCGGTGTTATCTTCGGGCCGGCTCCCTCTTCTGCATTGACGCAGTGCACAAAGATGCAGGCAGCGGCTCCTCGCGTGTCCCGTGCCTCACTGGAAAGCCTTCCTTCTGACATTGCAATGTCAGAGATAAGGCTTCCGGTTCAGGTGCAGGATGCACATAGGAGCTGCTGCCCATGGCTTTGTGCACTGAAGCACTGAGGAAGAGGGAGCCGGCCCTAAGATAACGCCGTATTGATCACACTGCAGACTGACGGCTGAAGAACACTGCTATAGATCATAAAAGTGGGACCATGCTTATTAAATAAAAACAGGATAGTGTATCACATGAAAGTTTGAATACAAAATATCATCAAAGATGCACAGACGAAAAGGAATAAACTAAAGATGCACATGTGTATAAAGTTGAAGTAGAGACCACTTATGGAAGAAAAGAGGAAACAGTGTGCAGAAACACGGCAGAATCCATGATCCTAAGAAAGGGATCTTGGCAGGATAGAGCCTGAAGTTCAGAAACCCTGCGGGCTGAAGTAATGGCTCCCAGGAAGACAGTCTTGACAGTGAGATTTATTAAGGATGCCTGCTCCAAGGGCCAAGGTGGATGAGCTAGAGACTGGAGAACCAGGTTGAGATTCCAAGTCAGACAGGTTAGCTGCAGTGGGGGCCGAAGACTCAGCGTGCCCCTCAAAAACTAAATGATATCCGGATGAGTGGTCAAGGAGCCTCTCAGAGGCTTGGGGACCCAGGCAGGAGAGCCCGGCAAACTGGTCCCTATGAGAAGCTACAGCCAGTCTATTCACCAGTCTATCCAGAAGGAACTCCAGTATCAGAGGTTTTTCTTGATGCACCATGCTTGACAATATCTCCAAGCTTTCGCATAGGCTCCAACAATAGACTTTTTTGCCATGGAGAATCGTGGCAATCACAGCCGAAGAATAGCTACTGTGGACTAAGGCCATGCACTCAATAGCCAGGCCGTAAGACCAAAGTGGTCTGGATTAGAGAATGACACGGTGAAAAAATTGGTCCCCGTCACCGCCCCGTCCCCGTCTCACCATCCTCTGCACCGCCCCGTCACCGTCATTCCCTTCACCGCCCCGTCACCGCCACTGCCACCCCATTCACCGCCCCGTCACCGCCACTGCAACCCCATTCACCGCCCCGTCACCGTCACCGCTGCATACATAAAAGCCTCAAACGGGTACGATTTTATATACTTTTCTAATATCTCCCCTATGTATCTGCCATTGCCCCCCCCTGTGTCCATATACCATCCCCATGGCATGTCCCCTTTTTGTCTCTGTCCCTATGCCCCATGCACATAATTTCCCCTCTTTCTGTTACCTTCCTGTGTCCAGATTTCCCCTATCTTCCTCTTCCATACCAGTGTGTCTCTTCTTTTCAACCCCATCTAGCTTTTTTCCCTCTTTCTTCCCCCCCCCCCCTGCTTCTAGCATCTGGCTCACCTGCCTGTCCTTCCCTTTCTTTCCTGCTGTGGGTTTTTCTTTCCGTTTTCATCACCTTGGCCCAGAATCCTTTTCCCTTTCACTCCCTCCTTACAGTCTGAGCCGGGAACACGGGTGATCGCACGGTCCTCGCAGCCCCCACCCGCCTGCCCAATCGATCCTAGTGTTTAGCCAGTTCTCTCCCTTCTCCTCACCTTAATTTGCAGGCTTTCTTTTTCAGCGACCTGCACGCTTTCCCAAAGAGCCGCACACGCGCGGCTGCTCAGTGTTCAATCTTCTGCTCTGCTGCAACTTCCTGTTTCCGGTTGCGTCAGAGCAGAAGATCGAAACTGAGCAGCAGCGGCTCTTTGATAGCGTGCGGGTCGCCGAAAAAGAAAATCTACAAACTAAGGTGAGGAGAAGGGAGAGAGCTGGCTAAACACTAGAATCGATTGGGCAGGCGGGTGTGAGCTGCGGGGACCGCGCGATCCTTCATGCCTCACTGCGGGGACAAGACCCATTCACCACCCCCGCGGGCGGTGAATGGCCTTGTCCCCTTCGCCGCAGCGACTGCTAGTTTTCTTCCCCGTTTTCGGTGGTGACCCGCGGCTAAAATGCGGTGGCCGCGGGTAAACCGCCACCGTGTCATTCTCTAGTCTGGATCTTTAAGTACAATTGGGCCCTGCATGAGAAGGCAAGGATGACAAGAAAGTCTGAGAAACCTGATCCCGCTGCAGATGAACCAGGTTGGCATACCACATATGTCTCGGCAAGTCGGGTGCTACGAGAATCACCCGACCCCTGTGAGCCGCAATCCATCTAAGCAGACAGCTGATCATGGGGGCAAAGAAAGACGTAAAGAAGTCCCTCCAGTGGTCATGGCTGCACCAGCGCATTTAAGCCTTCACTGCTGGCTTTGCGACAGTGGCTGAAGAATCGATCTGCCTTCTTGTTAATCACAGACACCATGAGGTCAAACATTGGGCAACCCCAGGGCTCTACCATGCAGTCAAATGTCCTCTGGGAGAGGGACCACTCCCCGGGATCCAGAGTCTGATGACAAATAATCCACCTGGACATTGTCCACTCCGAACATGTGCACCGCTGAAAGCACCACAAGGTTATTTTCTGCCCGTTGAAAAGAAGCTGGGCCTTCATGCTCACAGAGGCGCTCCTGGTGCCCCCCTTGCAATTGATGTAAGCCACTGTAGTGGCATTGTTCAAGAAGACACGCACAGCTTGACTCTAGAGATGACACTGAAAGTGGAGAAGAGTCAGATGAATCGCCTAAAGCTCCAGGCGATTGCTTGACCACTTCTCTCGGAGGGGGAACCACCCCTCCGAGAGAACTGTCTAGACAACTGTCCGAGAGAACCAGACTGTCTAGACAAACTGCACCCCATCCAAAGAGACTGGTATCTGTTGTCGGGATCACCTACTCTAAAATCCAAAGGGGAAGCCCCTTTGACAAGGAGAGGGGATTCAACCATTCAGGGGAGTCGGGCATGCAACTGTGGACTATCAGGAAATAAGCACATCCTGCAATGGGGGCTCAAGTGAGCCCTGGCCAAAGGAACCACATCGATCACCATCACCATGGACTCCAAGACCTGAAGATACTGCCAGGCTACTGGGACAAGAATGGCCAGAAAATCCCTGATAAGTTGGCGGAGTTTCACCTGGCACACTGCGGGCAGAAACACTTTGTTCATATCCATGTGGCAGTGAATCCCCAGGTATTCCAAGTCCTGCATTGGCTTGAAGTGACTCTTTGGAAGGTGATCATCCACCCCAGGTGGTGAAGCAGTTGGACAACCTGGTGAACTGCCTGAGGCCCCTCGAACTCTGACAAGGCCCTGATCAATTAGTTGTCTAGATATAGGTGGGATCAGAACTCCTAGGATTTGCAGGTGAGCTACCACCATCACTATCACCTTGATCAAGGTTCTGGGTGCTGTTGCCAGCCTGAAAAGCAGCACTGCAAACTGGTACTGCTTCTGAAGGACGTGAACAAGTACCTCCTGTGTTCCAGAAAGATGGGAATATAGAGATAGGCATCTGTCAGGTCCAGAGAAGCTAAGAATTCTGTCAGATCCACAAAGGTGAACACCAAACACACCATTTCCTTCTGGAAATAAGGAACTCTTAGGGCCACATTGACTGCTTTCAGGTCTTCGGAGCTTCTTTTGGCATGATAAAATATAGAGTATCGGCTGGAGCCCGAGTCATGCTCTGGAACAGACTCTATGGCCGCAATGTCCAGCAATCCTTGGACTGTGGCCCCCATCTGGGCCACCTTCTCCAGCCTCCTTGCAGAAGAGTTCAGAAAAAACTACCAGGGGTCGATAAAACTCAAGCTTGTAGACGCACTGCTGCTTTTTAACATATTTATCAATGATCTAGAGATGCAAATAACTAGTGAGATAATTAATTATTTGCTGATGTCACAAAGTTGTTATATCACAAGAGGACCTTGTGAGATTTGAAAACTGGGCATCAAAATGGCAGATAACTTTTAATGTGAGCAAGTGCAAAGTGATGCATTTGGGAAAGAGGAACCAGGACTACATGATGATGGGTTCTATGTTAGGAGTCAATGCCCGGGACAAGGATCTAGATGTCATTATTGAGGATATGTTGAAACCCTCAGCTCAATGTGTGGTGGCAGCTAAGAAAATAAATAGAATGTTAGGAATTAAAATGAAAAGAATGGAAAACAAAGATGAAAATGTTATAATGCCCTTGTATCGCTCTATGGTATGGTTCCTAACGATGCAACATGAATACTGTGTGCTGTTCTGGTCGCCATATCTCAAAAAAGATATAGCAGAATTAGAAAAGGTATAGTGAACGATAATGATAAAAGGTTTGGGGCGATTTCTCTATGAGGAGAGGCTAAAGTGGATAGGGCTCTTTAGCTTGGAGAAGAGACAACTAAGAGGTGAAATGATAGAGGTCTATAAAATACAGAGTAGAGTGAAAAGGATAGAAGTGAATCACTTGTGCACTCTTTCCAAAAATACTAGGACTAGGGGGCATACGATGAAGCTACTTTGTTCAACATATAATTAGACTCTGGAATTTGTTGCCGGAGAATGTGGTGAAGTCAGTTAACTTAGCAGTGTTTAAAAACAGTTTGGATAATTTCCTAAAAAGTTCATAGACCATTATCGAGATGGCTTGGGAAAATCCACTGCTTATTCCTTGGATAAGCAACAAAGTCTATTTTACTACTTGGGATCTAGCTAGGTACTTGGAAACTGGGTTGGTCACTATTGGGAACAGGATACTGGGCTTGATGGGCCTTCAATCTGTCCCACTAAGGCAATTTTTATGTTCATATCTTTTTATTCCTCTACTTTTTAACACATTAATACTGGGGTAATATCTTTGCTCTCCAGGCTCACAGTTCCAACCTACTAATAGATCATTTCACCTGAGATGGAGTCCATTGCCCTTGAACTGTACAATCACTGCAATGAGTATCCCTGCTGAATAAGCTGGCATCCATCGTTAGGAACATCCATGAGTTGATCTGGAGCGAAGTTCCTTTTACTAGAGACTATGGGCGGATCCACAAGCTTATGCTGCTTCATGCAGCCACTCTCAAAGGGACTTGTAGGGAGTCTCTCTGAGGCAACCAGAGACAAAACACAGCCTGAAGGGAGCACATGTGTGCCTTCTTTCAGGGTGAGTCTTCTGAAGGAATAGTTCTAGGGCTTGAATATCTAGCAACTGTCGTAACATTGCCCAGACATTTTCCATCTTCTCTGGCTGGCCCACTGGTGAATTCAAAAATCAGTCAAAGAGATGGCATGTGAACTCTCCTTGTAACATTCTTTGACAATCTCCAGGACCCAGCAATCAGTTATAATCTGTTCCTAGGCCTCAGATAGTTCAAGACCTCCAATCTTCAGAAGAGTGGCTTGATTGCTAGCATCAGTGTGACTTTTTGGCTGGCACTGCAGAGCGAGAACCAGAACCTTGGCTCCTCCAGTTCCAGGAAAATTTTTGACTGGAACCTAGAAAGGCTCTCTGGTTAGAGGCAGTTGTTGAGTACTGGCAAGAGCACTGTGACCCATGATAGGACCCCCGGCTCTGGTCTCCGGTTGCTCTGTATCTGCTGTCTGGTAAAGATTTTGGGCAGTAATCCTGTATACTGGTCATAAGATCATTTAGGCCCTTCCCAAACAGCCATCTGTCCCCTTAAAGGAAGCCTGCTCAGCGTTGCTTTGAGGTTGAATCATCTGCCCATTGTCTAATTCAAAGTATACGACGGGTGGAGATCAAATATGCTGAAACTTTCCCCATGACTTATTGTATCAGAATGCATATGCTACGTAGTCTATTCCCACTTACAGAAGCTGTGGCAGGGGCTCAGCTTTCACCAGGTTCTGATTTTGCAACCTGGAATGATAGCCTGCCACGCAGGCCACAGCTATAGCCTTAATCCCTAAGACTAGAGGAAATGCAATTCTGGACCTAATTCTAAATGGACTGCGAGGACCGGCACAAGATGTAGAAGGGACGCTGGGAAACAGCGATCACAATACGATCCGCATCAACCTGGAAATAGGGGCAAAACATCGGTCCAGAACGACAGCCACGGCCCTAAACTTCCGAAAAGGGAATTATGAAGGGATGAGACGCATGGTGGGGAAGAAGATTAAGAAGAACATAAACACTATAAAGATGCTAGAGCAAGCTTGGTCTCTTTTTAAGGATACGGTCACTGAGGCACAAAATCTATATATACCGCGTATCAACAAGGGATTAAAGAGGAAAAAGAGAAAAGAACCGGCGTGGCTCACTGTAGAGGTAAAGGAAACGAACAGAGACAAAAAAACTTGTTTAAGGAGTGGAAAAGGTCAAAAACGAATGAAAACTGGAAGAAGCACAAACAGCATCAACGCAGGTGCCATAAGGCGGTAAAAGGGGCCAAAAGAGACTACAAGGAAAAAATAGCCAAGGAAGGGAAAAACTTCAAACCATTCTTTCGATATATTAAAGAGAAACGACCTGCGAAGGAAGCGGTAGGACCGTTGGACAAGCAAGGAATAAAGGGAGCGCTAAAGGAGGACAAAGCAATCGCAGACAGACTGAACACGTTTTTTGCATCTATATTTACTGAAGAGGATATATACAGCATACCAGAACCCATCAGGCTATATGCTGGAAGTGAAAACGGGAAACTGACAGGGTTAACGGTCAGTCTGGATGAGGTATGCAGGCAGATTGATAGGCTTAAGAGCGATAAATCCCCGGGACTGGATGGCATCCATCCGAGGGTCATCAAGGAATTGAAAGGGACCATAGCTGAACTGCTTCAACTAATAGCCAATCTGTCGATCGAATCGGATATTCCGGAGGACTGGAAGGTGGCGAATGTTACATCGATCTTCAAAAAAGGTTCGAGGGGAGACCCGGAAAACTACAGACCGGTGAGTCTGACCTCAGTACCGGGAAAGATGGTAGAGGCGCTGATAAAGGACCGCATCATTGAGCACCTTGACGGACACGGTCTGATGAGGACCAGCCAGCACGGTTTCAGCAAAGGCAGATCTTGTTTGACGAACTTGCTGCACTTCTTCGAGGGAGTAAACAGGCAGATAGACAAGGGCAATCCGGTCAACATTGTATATCTGGATTTTCAGAAGGCATTCGACAAGGTGCCGCATGAATGACTACTTCGGAAAATTGCAAGCCATGGAATCGAGGGTGAAATACTCACGTGGATTAAAAACTGGCTGGAGCATAGGAAACAGAGAGTGGGGGTAAATGGACAATACTTGGACTGGAAGAGTGTCACCAGTGGGGTGCCACAGGGCTTGGTGCTCTTCAACATCTTTATAAACGATCTGGACATAGGTACAATGAGTGAGGTGATTAAATTTGTGGACGATACGAAGTTATTCAGAGTAGTGAAGACGCAGGGATTGTGAAGATCTGTAATGTAACATAATCAGGCTCAAGGAATGGGCATCGACATGGCAGATGAGGTTCAACATGGATAAGTGTAAAGTGATGCATGTCAGTAATAAAAATCTCATGCACAAATACAGGATGTCCGGTGCGGTACTTGGAGAGACTTCCCAGGAAAGGGACTTGGGAGTTCTGATTGACAAGTCGATGAAGCCGTCCGTGCAATATGTGGTGGCGGCGGCGAAAAGGGCGAACAGAATGCTAGGAATGATAAAGAAGGGGATCACAAGCAGATCAGAAAAGGTTATCATGCCGCTGTACTGGGCCATGGTGCACTCTCACCTGGAGTACTGTGTACAGCACTGGTCGCCATACATGAAAGGGTCCAGAGAAGAGCGACTAAGATGGTTAAGGGGTTGGAGGAGCTGTCGTACAGCGAAAGATTAGAGAAACTGGGCTTCTTCTCCCTCGAACAGAGGAGATTGAGAGGGGACATGATCGAAACATTAAAGGTACTGAAGGGGATAGACTTAGTAGATAAGGACAGGCTTTTCACCCTCTCCAAGGTAGGGAGAACAAGAGGGCACTCTCTAAAGTTGAAAGGGGATAGATTCCATACAAACGTAAGAAAGTTCTTCTTCACCCAGAGAGTGGTGGAAAACTGGAACGCTCTTCCGGAGTCTGTCATAGGGGAAAACACCCTCAAGGGATTCAAGACAAAGTTAGACAAGGTCCTGCTGAATAGAAACATACATAGAGAAACAGAGTATGACGGCAGAAAAGGGCCGTCGGCCCAACAAGTCTGCCCACTCAAAGAACCCTCCCCCTAAGCATTTTCCCCAGAGTGTACCCACATGTTTATCCCATTGTCTCTTGAAGACGAGCACCGGTAGGGCTAGTCTCAGTTAGGGTGCTGGTCTTTGACCAGAGGGCCGCCGCGTGAACGAACTGCTGGGCATGATGGACCATTGGTCTGACCCAGCAGCAGCACTTCATATGTTCTTACATGATGGGCCGCTCACCAGTGAACCTGAAAGGTGGAGTTCAGCCTTCTGCATAAGCTTGCCAGAGGAAATTAATGAACTCTGGGACCAAGGCCTGAGTGTGCGACTCTCTTACCGTTTAGTAATCTCCTTTTATAGCAAACAAGATGCTAGGAATTACTATAAAAGGGAGGGCCCTTCCGCCTGAAAACATCCCCTGGTCGTGCTCTTTGACGGCAAACTGCGAACAGACAGTCCTACTCCCACTTCATACCGAGCCACTGGAATCAACTGCCCCCCCACAGATCAGATCCCTTGAAGGACTCCAAGCAATAAAAACATACCTCTTCACCTAAACCCCTGCCCTTGATTGACAGACTACAAAGAAATGTATATTGGTACCAGAACCAGTATGGAAAACTTGCATTGTAAAATCTTGCATTGTAATTATGGCAAATCTAACATGTAAACTGTTTTTCAAATTAGGATAAAACTTGTACTGAAAACCTTGCACTGTAAGGATAACTATGGTAAACTAACCTGGTAAACTGTATATTAAATATATTAATATTAGATCCCTAGTATGTGTCAGGTTAGGATAAAAACTTCTATTGTAAACTTGTATTGAAATTATATGTTTAACTAGTAACCCGTTCTGAGCTCTTCGGGGACAATGGGATAGAAACTAACTAAAGCCTCTGTATCGTTCAATGGTGCAACCTCACCTTGAGTATTGCATTCAGTTCTGGTCTCCTTATTTCAAAAAAAAGGATATAGCAGCACTACAAAAGGTTCGTAAAGCCACCACAATGATAAAGGGGATGAAACTCCTCTCATATGAGAAAAGACTAAAGAGGCTAGGGCTCTTCAGCTTAGAAAAAAGACGGTTCAGGGGCAATATGATTGAAGTCCACAAAATCCTGAGTAGTGTAGAACGGGTACAAGTGGATCGATTTTTTAAGGCATCAAAATTTGCCAAGAGTAGGGGACACTTGATGAAGTTAGAGTAATACTTTTAAAACCAATAGGAGAAAACATTTTTTCACTCAGAGAATAGTTAAGCTGTGGAATGTGTTTCCAGAGTGTTTCATATAACTGGTTTTAAAAAAAGATTTGAACAAGTTGCTGGAGGAAAAGTCCATAGTCCACTGTTGAGACAGACATGAGGGAAGTTACTGCTTGCCCTGGATCAGTGCATGAAATACTGCTACTACTGGGTTTTTGCCAGGTACTTGTGACTGGATTGGCCTCTGTGAAGAAGGGACTGGACTAGATGGACCATTGGTCTGACCCAGTACAGCTATTCTTGGGCTGTGAAGCTTCTATTCCCTTATGGTACACAGGACTGCTGTCCTGGGACTCCAGAAGGTGTTTCTCCCCTCCCCCCCACCCGACAGGACTGTTTGCTGTTCTCCAGACCTAGAAGGTTGCAGAGAGGCTAAGCCCAAAGCTCCTGCTCCTCCATCCTGTGCCCTGCGATTAGAGCAAATAAAAGCAAGATATAGGGGTATTAGGGTCTGAGGATTCCATCCCTGGCAGTTTTGAGACAAAACAAGATGTTTTGGACAAGTTGGGGGGGGGGGGATTGGGAAATTCAAGATAGCCACCACGGCAGCATTTTGGGGCCAAAAATGTTTTGAAGCCATTTCAGGGTTTAAAAAAAAAAGGAAAAAAAAGCATAAATTAGGATTTCAGAGAAATGGACTGTAGACCTAACTACATAAACAGTCAAAACAGTTTTAAAGACCCCCCACTCCCCAATTTTTTCCACAGACTGTCACAGCCTGTGCTTACAGACCATCTGCTACAGAAATGGTGCTGCAGCCTGCTTCAGCTTCCTTAAAAGCGTAGCTGGATCTGGAAAGGTTCTTTGCATCCAGCTGTCTGTCAACTGCTATGCCAAGATCTTTGGGCTGCCAATCGGACCTTAGTGGGACTGATTCTCTACTCCCCTGGACCGCGACGATGCAAAAAAAAAAAAGAAAAAGAAAAAGAAAAAAGGGGGGTGGGGTGGGGAAGTGAAATTGCAGCCAGTACCCCAAAGGACCACTATTGATGCCTAACAACTTCCACTCAAGCTCCTGAGCAAGTTAAGGAAGCAAGTGCTGAGGGCCCAGAACCCTAAGCTCCACAAATCTTCAGCAGGCTGCTGTACAGGTCCCTGAAGGATACACCTGCCAGCTGCAAACTTCAACATCTGCTCCTCTCCAAGCAGACAGAGCAGTTCCTTTAAGTCAGGATCTGACACCCCACAAAAATCCATGAATAAGACAAAAACCCTGCAAAACAAAGAAATAAACGGAGCAGATCACAGAAATACTCTTGCAAAAGGAAGAACTGTAGGGGGCAGCAGAGAACGTGGAGAAGGAGTTGAAAAGCTGTGACTGACATCTTCTGCAATATGCTCACAAGCACAAATGGATAACCCTATAGTTCAGCATACCATCCCTATTCCACTGGAACAAGAGTTAATTTCTCTATTAGCAATGTATTTCAAATAAACAAGGATTTTATCTGTTGTGGGTACTAACAAGAGCAAGTGCTCTGTGGAGGAAATCTGATAGGTTCAAAGGTTAATGGAGAGGTAGCATACAAGATTTTGCAAGGCCAGTTTTCCTACAAGAAACCACACTGAGTGAACAGGTCCTTTACCTAGGAAGATACACTGCCCTAAACAGATTTCCCTAGGTAACACAACGAGGAAGCACCAGAATCTTCTTAACCAGAAAGGTTTACTGGTTTTTAGTCCAACACATCCTATTGAATAGCATGCTTTCTCTGGAGACAGGCATCTGAGATAGTTGGAATTGAGTGTTTTCATAAAATGGTCTACAGAATTTCAGTTCTCCGTCTGGTGGTATACGGAGGAAAGCTTGATAACCCAAAGAAACTAAGAACCAGAAGTTCAGTTTCTGAATTTAATTATAATAATCTTCCAGCTAAACCACTAGATGGTGCCACTAAACTTATTTCTACAGATTCCCAACCCAAATAAAAAAGAAAAGCAGCAACAAAGTATTGTTTCTCAACTTCTTCAGGCCAAATATCCCTAAATTGAAAAGTTTTTATCCAAGTACACCCGAGCACTGAGCAGCAGTGATTTTAAAATGGATTAATGAGAGAAAGCCAACATGGATTTAATCAAGGGAAATCTTTCCTCACCAATCTACTGCACTTATTTGAAAGGGTGATTGAACATGTGGATAAAGTGAGCCGGTTGATATTGTTTATTTGGATTTTCAAAAGGCATTTGACAAAGTATCTCATGAAAGCCTTCTAAGGAAATTAGAAAGTCATGGGATAGAAGGTAATGTACTATTATGGATTGAAAATTAGTTGAAAGAGAAAACAGTATGTTTAAATGGCCAATATTCTCAAAGAAGACAGGTAACTAGTGGGGTTCTAATATCACTCAAAAAAACTCCTGCACAGCTGAAAAGACAGCAGTGCTAGATTAGTGCTTGTAGAGGAAAGGAGGAAAAGCCTCCGAGCCCCATTAGGGTAGAGCCCTTATCTAACTTGAGAGGGCAGTAACGTCACTGGCAGAAACCTCCTTCTGCTCCCACACTGTTAGCCACTCAAACAGCATTGTTTGCACTAAAACAGCACAAATTCTGCTAGTATATTAAAATGATGTCTCAAGCACAAAAACATTTTTAAAGTATAGCGCAGATAGTGTAAACCAAATAACTTATCTTTGAAGCATGTCCAGCTCAAGATATGTTCAGGCAAAGCTCCTGCCCCAAAGCCAACGATGGCCCAACCATTTCGCCTTACGGCTGCGTCAAGGAAAAGGGAAGGTAGAGCTTTTTCATTCAGCACAAACATGCTTACTATAACTCAAGCAGACTATAGCCCCTTTTCCCTGACACAGTTATGAGGTTGGGCCATCGTTAGTTTTGGGCATTGCTTTAATATACTAACATTGATTAATACACTAAAGAGAATTTGTGCTGTTCGAGTGCTACTAACGGTGTGGCTCTGGGAGCAGAAGGAGGTTTTTCTACCAGTGACATTACTTGCCCTCTCAAGTTAAAGAAGAGCTCTTCCGTAGTGGGCCTCTGAGGCTTTTCCTCCTTTCCGCTATAAGCACTAGTCCAGCACTGCTATCTTTTCACTTTTTTCAGTTGCATGGCTTTTAAATAGTCAGGCTCCCAAGGGTCTGTGCCGGGACAGCTGTTTTTTTAACATATTTATCAATAGAGATCACTAGTGAGATAATTAAATTTGCTGATGAGACAAAATTATTAAAATTGCAAGAGGACCTTACGAGACTGGGAAACTGGGCAGAGCCCTCAGGCAGCACTTTTCTGACACTTTTCTCTTTCATCCTGCCCTTTCCCATCCCTCACTACATTGTCTAGCAACTAACCATCACTCCCTTCTACTTGAGAATCCAACTTATCCCTTTTCTCCCCTCTTCACCTGCTGTGTACTTTATTTATTTAATTCGTTTTCTATCTCGTTGTCCCCAAAGAGCTCAGAATGGATTACAGGTTAAACATACATATAGCATACAGTTAAAAGGTTACGATTTGGATTGGATTGGCCTAATTTCAATCCAAGTTTACAATACAAGTTTTTATCCTAACTTGACACATACTAGGGGTCTAATACTTATACACAGTTTACAGATTACAATTTAATTTATATAGTGCAAGATTTTACAATACAAGTTTTTCTTATGTGACACATACTGGGGTCTGGTACCAATATACATTTCTTTGTAATCCATTGGTCAAGGGCAGGGGGTTAGGTGAAGAGGTATACTTTTATTGCTTTCCTAAAGTTGAGGAGTCCTTTAAGGAATCTGATCTGCAGAGGCAGTCGATTCCAGTGGCTTGGTACGAAGTGGGAGTAGGAACATTGTTTGGCAGTTTGCAGTCGAAGGGCATGACCAGGGGGTGTTTTGAGGCATATTTCATCCTAGGAGCAGAGGGACTGGTTTGGCACATATAGAGGAAGCTTAGCCATTATATACCCCAGTGCCATGACATGCAAGGATTTGAATGCCAGCATAAGGCCCTTGAAGAGACGTTTCACTACGGGCAGCCAGTGAGCCAATGCTAGAGCCTGGGAGACAGGGTCATGGGCACGGTTTTTTTAGAAGTCTAATTACCATGTTTTGAACACACTGGAGACATCGTACGTTCTTCACCATAAGACAACTGAATAGTGTATTGCAGTAATCTATACGGAAGAGTAGTAAGGTATATAGTAGTTGGGTGAAGTCGGACTTTGAAAATTAGTTCCTTATTTTTCAGAGTTGTCGCAGGTTGTAAAATGACGAAGATATGGTCGGAAAGCAACAGGATGTAGTCAAGGAGTATTCCTAGGCTGCACGCTGGGGTCTTTTGCAGTTATAGTAATCAAGTCCCAGCACAGCGAGGGATGGGTGTGGTTGCAGCATTCTGTGCGGATCCAAAGGAGTTCTGTCTTGGAGGCGTTTAGTAATTTGTTAACGGACATCCAGTTTTTGATCTCTTCCCCCCTCTCATAACACCTCAATGTCCAACAGCTCTCTCTCCCTCCTTTTTTCCATAGGTCAAAGATCTCTCTTCCTCCCCCCATGCAGCATTCTCTCTCTTTCTCTGCCATGTCCAACTTTTCTCCCTCCCCCCATGCACCATCTCTCCCTTTAAGAACATAAGAATTGCCGCTGCTGGGTCAGACCAGTAGTCCATCGTGCCCAGCAGTCTGCTCCCGCGGCGGCCCTTAGGTCAAAGACCAATGCACTAACTGAGTCTAGTCTTAACTGCGTACGTTCTAGTTCAGCAGGAACTTGTCTAATTTTGTCTTGAATCCCTGGAGGGTGTTTTCCCCTATAACAGCCTCCGGAAGAGCGTTCCAGATTTCTACCACTCTCTGGGTGAAGAAGAACTTCCTTACGTTTGTACAGAATCTATCCCCTTTTAACTTTAGAGAATGCCCTCTCATTCTCTCTACCTTGGAGAGGGTGAACAACCTGTCTTTATCTACTAAGGGCTCCTTTTACAAAGGCGCGTTAGCAGTTTAACATGCGTAACAGCGTGTGCTAAACCACTGGACGCGCTAGCCGCTACCGCCTCCTCTTGAGCAAGTGGTAGTTTTGGACCAGCGCGGTGGTTAGCGTGTGATGAAAAGTCACGCACGTTAACCCCGCTAGCGCGGCTTTGTAAAAGGAGCCCCAAGTCTATTCCCTTCATTATCTTGAATGTTTCGATCATGTCCCCTCTCAGTCTCCACTTTCAAGGGTGAAGAGACCCAGTTTCTCTAATCTCTCACTGTACGGGCAACTCCTCCAGCCCCTTAATCATTTTAGTCCCCCCTTCTCTCCACCCCATATGTATTTCTCCCTCTCACTACTCTCAGCCTTGCTGCTACATATTTCCTTCTCTCTCTGCCCCCAACCCCACTCACAAATATGCTTTTTGCTTCAGTGGGTCAGCAGCAATTCCTACAGCTGCCTGCTGCTAACCTGGAAGCCTCTGCTTTGCCGCATCCCACCCAGGCAGAAAGTTCTGACAGAGAGTGGGTCATGGCAAAGGAGAGGCTTCCAGGGTAGTGGCAGTCAGCTGAAGAAATTGCTGCTGATAACCCACTGAAGAAAGAGAAAGAAGGAAGTGCGGGCTTTAATGAACAGCGCTATATGCATCTGGTACCGCTATAGAAATAATAAATAGTAGTAGAAGAAGAGATGCAGCAACTGCAGGAAATAAAATAATTGGAGGGGCAACAGTGACTCTATAAATGAGTTGAGGAAGAAGGTGCTAGACCCGCACAGCGCAGTACTGTGTTTTGGGAACCTCTAGCATGAAGAATTACAAAAAAGTGGAAAAGGAAAAGGGAAAGGGACTTGAATATCGCTGTTTTGTGGTTACACATTCAAATACTTTACATATATACATATATAGGCACTTATTTTGAACCTGGAGCAATGGAGGATTAAGTGACTTGCCCAGGGTCACAAGGAACAGTGCTGGGACTTGATCTCACAACCTCAGGGTGCTGAGACAGCAGCTCTACCACTAGGCCACTCCTCACCATAAGCAAAGCCATCAAAGGTCTGCTGGCTGTGTGTCAAAATCACATGGGGGCTGCCCTATGTCGAAAATCCCCAGTTCTATCCCTGAGTCGACGTTTTCAGATCTGAGTTGTCTGGGGATGCTGTGGAGGAAACTGATCATTACTGAAGGGTAACATGACCATTTATTTTTTTCCTCAAAATGGGACATCTACTAATTTTCAGCCCCACCCCCAATCCAGCCCCAGCCCCGCCCCAATCCTGCCCTAGCCCCGCCCCAATTTCTTCCATTCATTTTTCATGTACACACAATATCTTATT
The DNA here is from genome assembly GCF_902459505.1 of Geotrypetes seraphini. NCBI lineage: Eukaryota > Metazoa > Chordata > Amphibia > Gymnophiona > Dermophiidae > Geotrypetes > Geotrypetes seraphini. The sequence goes on along the minus strand of NC_047085.1, from coordinate 447,584,402 downwards.
AATTCATAATGGTAACCATAAAATTAAAAAAAAAAAACCCACAAAGCACACTGTATGTAAAGAAAATATTATCATTTATATTCAGGGCTTTTTCAAATAGGTCAAGACAGATTACTTTAAAATATGCAATGTCACCTCAGTAACAACTATAGAAAAATAGACAATCATAGTGCAAAATATAGACAGCAGATATAAATTCTCAAAACTAACACATTTTGATCACTAAATTGAAAATAAAATCATTTTTTCCTACCTTTTTGTTGTCTGGTGAGTCTCTGGTTGCATTTCCTTCTGACAGTGCATCCATTCTTTCTGTCTTTTTTTCTCTCCCTGCCCCCCTTTCACCCTAGCATCCTTCTAGCTTTCGCTGCATACGCCTTTCAGCACTATAGAAATGATAAATAGTAGTTGTAGTATATCTATTCCTATGCCCTTTACCTACAAAATAACTCATACGTAGAAAATGGTCCTTGACATGTTTTTGTTAACATTAGTGCGTACATGACCAGAATACCAGTACTTCTGTGCCTTCCTGCCAGATAAATCTAAGCAGCTCTTTATAGAATTATTGAACCCTCGCCCCACCCAACTTGCCCAAGCTCCCCAGAAGTGTAAGTGGCCACAGTGAGATCTGAAATCTGATTTTCAGGGTCTGCAACCCATAGCTCTGTTCACAGTACTCGCACTTCTTAGAAGGGTGTTGGAAGAGAAGTTCACCAGAACTTTCACCTTTCTATCTAAAGGTGAACAACTTCCAGGTAAGCTCTTTAGGAAAGGACTTATGTCCAAGTAGTAATAATGCTGAAGCGACCCCAATTATTGTTGTGAAGGATGGGCTAGCAATTCAAAAGTGATTATTCTTAAGCTGGAGGAGGGAGGGAAGCTAGAGAGAAAAATGAAGCATTGGGGTGGGGGACTGGGAGGAAAAGGATAGGGAACGAGATTAGAGGGAGAGGGAAAGAAGAGAGGGAAAAAGGCCCATCTTTCCTATTTGCAGCAGGCTTGGGCACCTCCCGCAGCTGGTTTGCGTTGAGCAACAGCTCTTCCAGGCTGCGGCTGTAGCGGTAGATCTTATCGAGCACAGCCTGCAGGGAGCAGTGCCGTTGGCCCTCCGACTCCACATGCCGATTGCAGAGCATGGTGAGGGCTGCTGCTACTGAAGCCTGGGCCGCTCACTCAATTTCCCTCATCACACCGCATCCTAAGTCCCCGGGACGAACACTAGACCAGGGCCATAGTGAGGGAAGGGTCAGTCCTGTCAGGGGAGGGACTGTGACTGAGGTGAATGTGCGAGCCGAGGTTCCTGGGGCGCTCAGCGCTCCCGGTGCATTCTCTCTTGGCCCTCACAGCCAGCCACTCGCGCTAGCAGGGAGAATTCCTGGGCTCCTTTTGGGCATCCCTGTATGTTGTCCCCTCTAGTTGCTCTCTTTCTGAAAACGGGATATTTCGGCATCCCAAAGCTGTGCTTGGGGACAACGGGACAGGGTACCTAAAAACAGGATGGTCCTGTTCAAAACTGGACATATGGTCTCATTACTGAAGGGCAACACCTTATGGCCAGATTCAGAGCCCATGATTGCACAGTTCTGGAAGAAAGCCGAGTGCATGGCCCCCAGACCAGGACATCACAATTAATCCAGTGATTTGTGATGTTGGGAGGACTGGCAATGGATATAATATAACCAAAGTAACAAATAAAGATAAGCAAGGTCTATCTAGTCTGCCCAGCAAGATGACAGTCTAGTTTTAGTATTTGACATACCACCTTTGCTGATGAACAGAACAAAGATGTTTACAGAACAAATAACATAAAAAGGAAATTGAGTTGAAAAGATAGAAGAGAGTTATCACATTCATAAAAATATGTGGATGAAAACAAGAATTAAAATAAGCAAAAAAAAAAAAAAAAGAGGAACAGCAAATAAAGCAGGTCTGACTATGATCTCCAAAAGCTAAATGAAATAAATAGGTTTTTAGATTAGCCTTAAAAACTTATGGTTGGATAACTAGGTTCTTTAAAGTAATGGAACATTATTTCAGTACGATGGAGCTACAAAGAAAATACAGAGGCCAGGATTCTCAAAAAACTGTTAAAAAGCGATGGTCTGCTAGCATAGCTGTTTTGATAGTGAATTGAAAAAAGCGAGACATTCTCAAAAAATCATGCATGCAAATGAAGTTGGTGGACAGCAGCGATGATTCGCTAAATTTGCATATGCCCATCGCTGGTGATAGCGATGGGCACATGCACAGAAAAAAATGCGTTAAAAACCCCAAACCCCCCCCCCCCCCCAACACACAACAGCAGGAGAGATGTTCGATCTCTCCTGCTGCCAACCAACAACCCCCCTCCCCCAGCAGCAAAAAAGATATCGATTCTCTCCTGCTACCAAGAAACGCCTGCTGCCGCCCACACCCCCAGGTGCGGGAGAGATGCCGATTCTCTCCTTCTACCAAGAAATGCCTGCCACCGCTCGGCAGGGCACACTCCCTGCAGCAGAAGAGACACCCACTCTCTCTTACTGCTAATTGACCCCCCTACTATACAACACCTCCCCCTGCCTCAAATGCTCCCTCCCCTTTACCTCTAAGTAGATGACCTGAGGGACGCTGATTCCCTCCTTGCAGCTGGCCTGTGTCATCCAAAATGGGCCTTCCCCTCCCCAGTGCATCTTGGGATGCACTGGGGAGGTGCTTGAGGCTCTGATTGGCCCAGGTTGTTTAAGACACCTCCCACGGGCCAGCTGAACAAATGAATCAGCCCAAAAAAAGGAATGACTGTGGAGCTCTTCTTATGACCTGTTATCCAGCAAATTGTCTTAGATGGATTCAGACTGAGACAGCAAGAAACTACCATATACAGTGGTACCTCGGTTTGCGAGTAACCCGTTTTGCGAGTGTTTTGCAAGACGAGCAAAACACTCAGCAAACTTTTGACTCGCAAACAGAGCACTGCCCCGATCAATGAGCACTTACAGGGGATTCCTCTTCCATCTTTCGGCCAGCCTTCGATATCGGGTGCCTTTCGCAGGTTGCAGGACCTCTGTCTGGGCCTGCGCGGCTGGGTGCTGTCCCGCCTGCACGTTGCGTGCGACACGCACAGCATCAATCATCGGTGTTTTGCGTGTCGTGTGGGTGGGGCGGCGCTCGGCTGCGTGGGCTCAGGTGGGGGCTCTCCAGCATATGAGGGGCATCGATGTGGAGGGCTGGCCGGCGGCTGGCATCCCCCCCCCGAAGCGGCACTGTGGAGTTCTTCAGATAACCCACGGAGGAGGCAGACGGAAGAGATGGCGCTGCAGCACCCGGCACCCGACAGGTATAGACCCCGGATTCTAGAAAGAATCATCTTAGTTTCCATTATCCCCAATGGGGAACTTTGTTTTGGTAAACGAGCATTTTGGATTACGAGCATGCTCCTGGAATGGATTATGCTCGTAATCCAAGGTACCACTGTATACTTGAATGTAAACCAAGATTTTGGGTCAGAAAAATATTCTAAAAATGGGGGTCTCTGTTTATATTCGAGCACCACATGATCACTTGGTACAGCTGCCCTCTTCCTGCTGAACTACAGGGGCATCCTCCCCTCTAAACTGCTATCCACAATACAAGCTCCATCCCTGAAGCCGCTATCCACATACATGCCCCCACCCCCTAGTCATGGATTCCCATATACCCATTGGTGCCACTGCCGCAGATTCACTGACCTTCATACACTCATAGATTGTGCTGCCGCTGATCTGCTGTATGTTGAACCGGGTGGGGTCTTGAGCATCTGCACATGCTCAAGGCCTGCTGGTACCTGCCTTTTCTAAGAATCTCGGAGGGAGCAGGCGCCAGCAGATCTCGAGCATGTACAGATGCTGAAGGCTCTACCCAGTTCAACATACAGCATATCGGCCGCAGCAGAACCTACAGATGTAAGGAGGTCAATGGCTCTGGGGGTGCATGGAGGTCAGGGAATCTGCAGCGGCAGCGGCAGCAGCACCAACGGGTATTTGGAGATCAGTGATTCAGGGGGGTGCATTTATTGTGGATAGTGCCCCCTTCCATAGGCAGTTTAGTGACCAGTGGGATACCAGGGTGGGGGATCGCTCTGGGTGCTCCAATGACCGGCGCCAAGAACCTCTTCAGGGCAGCAGCAGTATTCCCAATTCATTACTCTTGGTGTCAGGCATTCCTCTCTGCTGGGGCCTGCCTTTCCAGAAACAGGAAGTAGACGGGTCCCAGCAGAGAAGAAGGCCGATGCCAAGAGCATTGACCAAAAAACCAAACAGGATGCTAGGAATTATTTTAAAAAAGGGATGGTTAACAAGAGTACGAATGTTATAATGCCCCTGTATCGCTCCATGGTGCAACCTCATCTGGACTACTGCATTTAATTCTGGTCTCCGTATCTCAAAAAAGATATAGCGGCACTAGAAAATGTTCAAAGAAGAGTGACCAAGATGATAAAGAGGATGGAACTCCTCTCAGATGAGAAAAGACTAAAAAGGTCAGGGCTCTTCAGCTTGGAAAAGAGATGGCTGAGGGGAAATATGATTGAAATCTACAAAATCCTGAGTAGAGTAGAACGGGTAGAAGTGAATTGATTTTTCACTCTGTCATAAATTACAAAGACTAGGGGACACTTGAAGTTACAGGGAAATACTTTTAAAACCAATAGGAGGAAATATTTTTTCACTCAGAGAACAGTTAAGGTCTGGAATGCATTGCAAGAGGTTGTGATAAAAGCATATAACGTAGCTGGTTTTAAGAAAGGTTTGGACAATTTCCTGGAGGAAAAATCCATAGTCTGTTATTGAGAAAGACATGGGGGAAGCCACAGCTTGCCCTGGATCGGTAGCATGGAATGTTGCTAGTCCTTGGGTTTTGGCCAGGTACTAGTAACCTGGATTGGCCACCATGAAAACGGGCTACTGGGCTTGATGGACCATTGGTGTGACCCAGTAAGGCTATTCTTATGTTACAAAGAGAGGGGAAAGGAAGAACAGGGAAGGGAGATGAAACAAAAGAGATGCCAGAGCATGGGGAAACAAAGGAAGGGGGGGGGAAAGGAAGGAGATGCCAGGTCATGGAGGGGGATGGAGACAGATGCCAGACCAGGGAGAAAGGAGGAAGGGAGGGAAAGAGAAGATACCAAAGCATAGAGGTGGAGGGAGAGATGGAAGGTAAGGAGAGAAGAAAGATGCCAGGGCATTGGGAAGGGAAGGAGACTGCGATGCCAAACCATCAGGAAAGAAGGGAGGGAGGAAAGCAGGTATCAGGGCATGGAGGGAGAGATGGACAAAGAGGAGAGAGATCCCAGGGCATGAGGGAAGGGAAGCAGATGCCAGACCATGGGGTAAGTTTGCATGGGAAGGAGGAAAGGAAAGGAGGAAGGAGAGATGCCAGAGCATGAAGTGGAAACAGAGAAAAATGGAAGGAACAGAGAAAGAGGGTGGACACTGGATGGAATGGAGAGTGAAGAAAAGATAAGGAAAGCAAAATCCAGAACTTACAAAAGGTAGAGAAAATATTTTTTTTGTTGTTGCTTTAGAATAAAATAGTATTGTAGTTGTATTGATAAATATAGAAATAGAAAATGGAAATAAGATAATCTTTTTCATGGACTAATTTTAATTTTTTTTACTAATTTTTGGAGATCAAAATCTCCTTCCTCAGGGGTTCTGCACTAATAAAAATAATTAATGTTAAAAAAAAAGAAGAGTTGTGTTAAAACTTATGGCAAGGATGTCTGGTCTTTGTAGACTGGCTCACCAAGATCACTCGTTTCTAATCTCGGTTTCTATTCGAGTCAACCTTTTTACCTTCTTTTTATGGGGGAAAAGGATCACCTCAGTTTATATTTGAGTATATACGGTAGCCAAGTAGCAACTAAGCACAAACAATCTTATTGAGAAGAGAAAGCCAGCTTTTGGGGAGATGTAAAAAAGATTATATTTTTATGCTGATTACATTCTGTCAAACTAATACCAAAATCCTGGATAACTAAAGCCAAAAGGATGAGAAATATGTTAAACAGTGAAAGTATAGAGCTTTGTGGAACTCCTCAAGTCAAAGAATGGAGAACAGAAGTAGAGGAAAGAGTTCCAATGAAAATAAATAAACAATCAATAGTATAAAGATGTACGGTAAATCAATAATACTCTGGTCCAGAAATATCAGTCTCAGATAAGCTGTTATCTGCTGCTGTGTACAGAAATGTGTTTCTTCCTCCATACCTCTGTTTAGGATTGTATGTACTGCTCCAGGCAAGTTTCACCCCCTCTATTTGTCATGCTTTGATCCCATCCATCTCTGCATTTTTATTTCATGCCCTGTAGTTCTATAGTTTCTCTGTTTCGGTACTCCAAGTAGGGCCTCATCAACAACTTTTACAAAGGCATTTTACCTTCTCCCTTCTGCGTTGGTCTAGGCAGCCTAGCATCTTTCTGGTTTTGGCCACCACCTTGTCATGTTCATCTTAAAATTATGAAGACATCATTCTAATCTCCCTCTCTTGTTCTATGCATATCACTCTCTAATCATATATAGCTATTTGGATTTCTGCACTCAAATTGTATGAATCTGAATTTCTTTGCATTAAAGCTTTTTAGTCTAAGCTTCCAGAAAATAGGAAGAAACACAAGCACTGGCAAGTTAGATGCAAAGCACTGATAAAGACAGCTAAGAAAGAATATGAAGAGAAACTTGCAAAAGAGGCAAAAACTCATAGCAATTTTTTTTAGATACATCAGAAGCAGAAAACCTGCGAGGGAATCTGTGGGACCGCTGGATGATCAAGGAGCAAAAGAAGCACTCAGGGAGGATAAGGCCATAGCGGAAAGACTGAATGAATTCTTTGCTTCAGTCTTTATGGAAGAAGATGTTTTCAAGGGTGATGATGTGGAGGAACTGAAAGAAATCTCGGTGAATCTGGAAGATGTACTAAACCAAATCGACAAGTTAAAAAGTGATAAATTGCCAGGACCGGATGGTATACATCCCAGGGTATTAAAAGAACTCAAACATGAAATTGCGGACCTGCTGTTAGTGATCTGTAACCTGTTGCTAAAATTGTCTGTAGTACCTGAAGATTGGAGGGTGGCCAATGTTACACTGATTTTTAAAAAGGGCTCCAGGGGAGATCTGGGAAATTACAGACCGGTAACCCTCATTTCAGTGCCGGGCAAAATGGTAGAAATGATTATAAAAAATAAAATTGTGGAACACGTAGACAAACATAATTTAATGAGACGGAGTCAGCATGGGTTCAGCTGAGGGAGATCTTGCCTCACAAATTTGCTTGACTTCTTTGAGGGTGTGAATAAACATGTGGATAAAGGTGAGCCGGTTAATATAGTATATCTAGATTTTCAGAAAGCTTTTGATAAAGTTCCTCACGAGTGACTCCTGAGAAAATTAAAGTGTCATGGGATAGGTGACAAAGTTCAGTTGTGGATTCAGAATTGGTTATTGGATAGAAAACAGAGGGTAGGGTTAAATGGTAATTTTTCGCAATGGAGGAGAGTAAACAGTGGAGTGCCGCAGGAGTCTGTACTGAGATCGGTGCTATTTAACTTATTTATAAATGATCTGGAAATTGGAACGATGAGTGAGGTGATTAAATTTGCAGATGACACAAAACTGTTCAAAATTGTTAAACGCATGCGGATTGTGAAAAATTGCAGGCGGACCTTAGGAAACTGGAAGACTGGGCGTTCAAATGGCAGATGAAATTTAATGTGGACAAATACAAAGTGTTACACATTGGGAAGAATAACCTGGATCACAGTTACCGGATGCTAGGGTCCACCTTGGGGATTAGTGCCCAAGAAAAGGATCTCGGTATCATTGTAGACAATACGATGAAATCTTCCACTCAATGTGTGGCGGTGTCCAAAAAAGCAAACAGGATGCTAGGAATTATTTAAAAAGGTATGGTTAACAAGACAAAGAATGTTATAATGCCCCTGTATCACTCCATGGTGCGACCTCATCTGGAGTATTGTGTTCAATTCTGTTCTCCTTATCTCAAGAAAGATATAGTGGCGCTAGAAAAGGTTTAAAGCAGAGCGACCAAGATGGTAAAAAGGATGGAACTCCTCTCGTATGAGGAAAGACTAAAATGGTTAAGGCTCTTCAGCTTGGAAAAGAGATGGCTGAGGGGAGATATGAGTGAAGTCTACAAAATCCTGAGTGGAGTAGAACGGGTACAAGTGGATCGATTTTTCACTCCATCAAAAATTACAAAGACTAGGGGACACTCGATGACGTTACAGGGAAATACTTTTAAAACCAATTGGAGGAAATTTTTTATTCACTCAGAGAATAGTTAAGTTCTGGTACTCGTTGCCAGAGGATGTGGTAAGAGCAGATAGCGTAGCTGGTTTTAAGAAAGGTGTGTACAAGTTCCTGCAGGTACTAGTGGCCTGGACTGGCCACCGTGAGAACGGGCTACTGGGCTTGAAGGACCATTGGTCTGATCCAGTAAGGCTATTCTTGTGTTTTTATGTGTTGTCTACTCCCTCCATTTGTCCACTCTGTTGCAAATCTTTACATTATTCTCCAAAAGGAAAAAAAAACAACTTTTCCTTCTATCCTTTCAGCCACATTGCTTACAAGGACAAAATCAATCCTAGACTTATCCCCAAGGCACACCACTACTCATCTTTCATTCTTCCAAGTGAATTTTATTTACCACCACTCTTATCTGTCAGTCAACCTCCTTGGAATCCATTCCCAGAGCACTCCCATTTACATTCAAGTTCCCCATGAGGAACAGTATAAAAGGCTTTCTGAAATCTAAGTAGATTACATCCAATGCATACTCTTAACCTAGAACCACCAAGGTTGAGACTTACTGGCTTGTAGTTTTCCACTTTTGTTAAGAGGGACATCAGCCCTTCAACAATCTCTAGGAACCTGTTCCATCTCCAAATCCTCTAAAATATACCTTTTAGAGAACCCACCAAAACCTCCAAGAGCTTTCAGTATTTAAGATGTTTCATTTAGCTATATAGCTTTGTGCAGTTAGTTCTGCAAGATGTTCATAAATACTCGTACATTATTTAATAAATGGTGTGGTATTGACTCCATTCCTTCATATGCCTTTGTCAATCATTCAGGGTCCTGTGCCAGAATTTTCTCCTGTACACATCAAACAAAAATATTTAGCATATAGCAAAGATACTTACCAGTAGAAGTTGTTCTCCAAGGACAGCAGGTATATATTTTTACATATGGGTGATATCCACGGAATCCAGTATGGGCACATAACAAATGCACTGCCACTTTAAATTTTAAGGCAGTGCCCAAACTGTGCATACGTTTGTGCCTTCCCACCGAATGTTGACTTGCGGAACCTGCAGTTCAGTAACAAAGATAAGAAACCAGATTGTGAGATATATACCTGCTGTCCTCAGAGAACACTTGCTACAGATAAGTATCTTTGCTTTCTCTGAGGACAAGCAGATATAATATTCTCCCAGGCTGCTAGGATCATGCCTCTGGAAGAGGATTAATATTAAATATACTTGAACCTGGAAAATCCCAAGAGGGTTGATGGTAAAGTTGGAACTCAGGAAGAAAACAAAATTTTGCAGAACTACATGCCCAAGCTGAATGTCTCTTCTGGAGTTTTGCTCTAAACTGCAGTGGGAAATGAAGGTATGAACTGAGGACTAAGTGGCTGCTTTGCAGTTGTCCTCAATAAAGTAGAGCGGAAATGGGTTACTGAAGCCACCATAGCCTGTACAGTATGAGCTATGATATGGCCCTGAAGCATCAGCCCATCCCGAGAATATGTACAGGAAATAAAAGTCTGCTAACCAAGTGGAGATGGTTCACTTGGTTACTGGAGTTCTAAGTCTGTTGGGGTCAAAAGTCACAAAGTGTTAGAAAGAGATTCTACGAGGTTTAGTGTGATCCAAGTAATATGGCACAGCATGTTTGCAGTCTAAAGCATAGAGAGCTGCATTACCTGGATGAGAATGTGGTTTTGGGAAGACAACACATAGAACTATGGACTCTGAGATGATATTCTGAGATAACCTTTGTAAGGAATTTTGGATGAGTCCACAGGAATACTCTGTCATGGTAGATCTTGTATAGAGTGGATCCAACATAAGTGCTTAAAGTTCACTCACCCAGTAGTCCAAAATGGAAGGAAGTGGACAAGTGACCAGTTCTAGTAGCAGCCACATCAGATAGTGACTCGAGCCCATTTGAAACGGTAGCACTTGAGTGGAGGGCTTCTTGGAAGCTTCTATGATAGCCGATACTGGAATAGAAAGCACGTAGGAATTCATACGCTCAGAGAGATACTGTGCTGCGAGTGCTAATGAGCAAGGGTTGGGATGAGGGAGAGCACCTTTGCTCTGTATGAGTAATATTGCATTTTGAAGGGTTCTCAAGTGCAGAGCTGTAGAAGGAGAGGGAGCCATGATTGAAGCAGCCAGCAGAATGTAATGAGGATCATAGTGCCTTGATCCTGGTGAAGTATGAGTAGAGTGTTCCTGATGAGAGGTACTGGAGGGAACACATATAGGAATCTGTTCCCCCAGTCTATGAGGATGGCATCTGATTCTAGATGATTGGGGGCATAAAGTCTGGAGCAGAAAGTGGAAGTTTGTTGTTGGGGGTTCATTTGGAGAAAATCTGGTGCAGGACGGACATGTTGAGACCCCACTCATTGGGCTGAAGGAGTCTGCTGAGTTTATCCGCAAACACATTTTGCTTCCCTGCTAGATAAACAGCTCTGAGGAGGATGCCATTACTAATTGCCCAAGACCAAGTCTGAAGCTTCCATGCAGAGGGCGAGACCCAGTATCTCCTTATTCAAATAGAACATGACAACCTGATTGTCAGCATGGATGAGAATAATTTGGTAAAGATGTTCTTGAAATGTTTGAACAGCATAGCGAATTGCTCGGAGCTCCAGAAGATTTAGGTGAAGCATTTTCTCATGAGACCAGACTCCTTGAGTGTGTAGGCTGTCGAGGTGAGCACCCCAGCCTAGCATCAAAGCATCTGTGGTGAGAAGTTTCTGATGAGGAGTAGGCTGGAAGGGGAGACCTTGGAAAAAGGTTGGAAAAAACTGGAGGGAGTAACAAAGGTCTGAGGTGACTTGTATTGCAGTAGAGATCCAGTGGTCTGAATCCATTTGGTCAACAAAGTTCAATGAAGAATTCTGAGGTGGAGACGCACAAATGGAGAAGACGTAGCATAAGACATGTCTTTATGCATGGTAATGAGGAAATTTTCTTGCACAGCTTGAGATTGTTGACACTCTACCAAAGCAGAAAAGTATAACCTTGAGTAGTGTCCAAAGGAGCTCCTATAAATTCCAAGGTCTGAGTCGGTTGCAAATGTGATTTTTGATAGTTTACTGCAAATTCTAGGAGTTCTAGCAGATGGACTGTTGATTTGATGACATGCTGAGCTAGTAACTATGTTGAAGCCTTGATCAACCAGTCATCCAGATAAAGATGTGAAACCCCCCCCAAGAGTGAAGGCCTGCAGCCACCACCAAAAGGTATTTTGTGAAAACTCTCGGTGCTAATACTATGTCGAAGGGTAAGACCTTATATTGGAAGTAACAAGAGCAAACTTAAGTGAAGATATTTCCTGTGAGTAGGTCGTATGGATAAGTGAGTGTAAGCTTATTTGAGGTTTAAAGAGAAAAGTCAACTGTCCTTCTCTAACAGGGGCAGTAAGGTTCCCAGAGAGACCATGTAAACTTCTTCACCAGATATTTGTTGAGGACGAGGTCTAGAACTGGGTGCAAACTTACACTCTTTTTAGGTATCAGGAAATACTTTGAGTAGAACCCTCGGCCTCTCTCCTGCAGAGGAACTGATTCTATTGCATTTAGCTGGAGAGGACCTGAAAGTTTTTGGTAAAAGAGGGTCTTCTAGAGGGAATTGAAAAGAGACTCTTGGTGGGCGATTTGAAGGTTTTCTTAGTAAGCACAGGGCATAACCCTGAACCACCACTTGAAAAACCTTCTGGTCTGATGTTACAAAAGTCCAGTATTATTGAAAATAAAGAAGTCTGCTGCAGATGGGAAGATCTGAAGGGAGATTCAGGAAACATTGCCTATGCTTTCCAGAAGGAGTCAAAAGGATAACTGTTGCTTAGATTGAGACTGAGATTCTGACTTGTGGTCTTTGTTGTCTAGAGCAGTGTTCTTCAACCGCCAGTCCGCGGACACAAAAATTTCTTGCCAGTCTGTGGCTGGAATGTGCCTCGGGCCTGAGGAGATCAGTGCACAAAGCTGCGGGCGGTGGCTCCTACGCGCATCCTGCACTGGAACCGGCAGCCTTCTCTCTGATGTCACAAGGGAAGGCTTCTGGATGATGCGCGGGCTGTACGAGGAGCCACCACACGTGGCTTTGTGCACTGATCTCCTTAGGCCCGAAGAATGTTCCAACCACAGACCGGAACAGTGAGGAAGAGGGGAAGTGAGGAAGAGGGAGCCAGCTGCAGGCAGTAAGTTTCAAGTTTGTTTATTTTTGATATACCGTCTATCAAAACAAATGTCTAAACGGTGTACAATATAAAAAGATTGTAGAAAACTGTTAAAATGGGTAAATAACAACATTTTATCATATATCAAAATACTAGGCAAATTCACATTAACATACATGAGACAAAAGGGAAGTTGGGAAGGGAGAAGTTGTTTAAAATACAGCGAAGTAAAATTAATATAAAAGGAAGGTAAAAGGGGAGTGGCAAGACATTAGGAAGGGGATCGCTTCAGAAGAAGAGGGAGCCGGCCGCGGGCAGCATAAAATAGTCAGGTGAGAGCACTTGTATGTTTCTTGCAGAGGGGGAAGAAGACTCGAGAGACAGCTGGCTTTCTCAAGGCGGTTTGTAAATAAGAGAGGGCAGGACACCCAGCCTCACCCAACTGCCATGATGAAGGAATGGCACATGGAGGAAGGGAGACAACAAAGGTAGGGGGAATGATTTTATTTTCAATTTAGTGATTGAATTGTGTCAATTTTCAGAATTTACATCTGCTGTCTGTATTTTGTACTGTTCAGGAAGAAATGTATTTGTTTCTTTTTCTCTGGGGTTATACTGCATGCAGAGTCTTGAATCTTAGGGTTTCGTTTGAATATATTAGTAATTTTAGTTTGTGGTCCCGTATTTGCAAAGGGGTAATCTGTTCTGGTAGGAATGAATGTTGAGAAGCATAGTGTACTTTGTGTAGTTTAATTTTGTGGTTAGCCATTATGTGTTGTTAATAAGATTATATGTGTGTATATGCATGTATATATGAAAAATGAATGGGAAAATCAGTGTTACAATTAGTACTATTATGGAGGCAGGGTCTGGGGCAGAAATAGGCGGGGTCTGGCCCACAACTTAGCCCAGTGTTCTTCAACCGGACTGGTGCTGGTCCACAAAATAATTCTTTTATTTCTGCCGGTTCATAGGTGTAAAAAGGTTGAAGAACACTGGTCTAGAGCAATATCTCTGGCTGGTTGACCTAGAGGAAGAGGAAGGCTAATTGTAGTGATGCATGGGATTGTAATATGAGGTATGTCCGGTTCCGGAACTGATAGAAATTTGTGAGATGAGGAAGACTGAGATTTCTATGTTTTTGAAAGAGTTACCATTTTATCATTATGCTTTTTAATTTTATCTGCAGCTTCTTCAACTCTCTCTTCAAATATGTCATCTCCCTTATAAGGGATAGTGGAGAATCGCTCCTGGACTTCTATATCAGAGACTCAAAGCCAGGCCATTCTATGCATGGGAGTAGCTACAGCAGATGTTCTGGAAGAGTCAAAAGCATTGAAAATTGCTTGGGACATGAACTTCCTACTAGTAAAGAAGTTCTTGGAGAGTTGTTGGAATGGTTCTGTAACTAAAGCGCGCCGGACATTGGCACGCCAACAATTGAGCGCAGGATGTATGCATACCGCCGGTCCTGCCACTTTAAACCCGTAACATTAGCACTCTGAGGGGGGATATGGGGGAAGCCCCCCAGTACATGTAGAAGTCCTTGCGTTCCCGTTGGGGGGGTTGGAAGGGGGAACCCCCCCCCCAAGTACACTTAAAACTTCCGTTTTCCTTCAGTTTTCAGTGGTCGAGAGTTTTTCAGTGTAGTGGGGGGGGGGGGTCCCCCCTCCCACAGCGCTAACATTATGGGTTTAAAGCATCGGAACCGGCGGTGCACATACATCCTGTGTGGAATTGTCAGCTTGTCTTTATCAGAGAGCTTTTGTCCTGCGCTCAATTGATGGGTCACCATTGGAATCGTTTCAGTTGTTCTGATGGGAGATATTGATGGGAATCAGGCAATTGTTTTAGTAGAGATTTCAAATATATGGACATGTAGACCTAGTCGTCCATTATTCTGTTAATGAACATTGTAGATTGGCAGGTGCATTTACATAAGAAATCTAATGGCCTGGCCTCTCTTCCAAGAGAAGCAGCATAAAGATGGGAACTATGTGCACGCTTGAGCACAGAATCCATGACCAAGGAATGGTATTGAAGTCGAGGCCTTTCAAAATCTGGATGTTTGTAACCTATATATAATATATATTTTCCTTGGAACAACCTGTGGTTATAAAGGAGACTCCCAGTTTTTAAATAAAGCGTTTTTCATGACTGTGTAGAGGGACTTTGCTGCATTCATTTGGAAGAGTTTCATAGCCAAGGAGCTCACAGAACAAGGCTCCTTCATTTTTATAGGCAGCATCTGAACCATATGCAGAATGAAGCCAGTAGAAGATAGGCTTTCAGGTGGGGATGTTTGGTGTGGAGGAAGTGGAGACGGATTAGAAGGTATACCATAAGATTCCTCTGCAGTGAATTTTGGTACGTCCTCATTGAAGTGGAAAGAAAATATCAGAATAAGATTCCTTAATCTACTCCCTCCTCAGTGTAACGGGGAAGTGTGCATCAAGAAGTCAAGAATGTGTCAAGGTGCAACAGTTGAAACGCCCACCAACAAGGACAATGCATATGTCGAGTGGGTTCTGGTCAATGCTGATACTTAGTGTCAAGCTGGTGTCCTTGAACGTGTCCTGGATATACATGTCGATGCATCTTCGGGCTGGGCTGAGGCAGGCATGGGTGTCTTTGAAACCTGCATGGACTGCACCTGCAGTAGCCCTAAGAGCTCATCTGAGCATTGCCTGGATTTCCTCTTGAAGTGGCTGTGACAGTATCAAATAAGACAGTGGCATAGAAGCAGTCTGCTATACCTGCTGATGAGACATGGGAGACCTCAATGTCAAGATACGCCTATGCAGAGTTGACATATAAATGAATGGTGAATGGTCATCTGCATGTCAACACTTCACATGCATTAATGAGTTCTTCTCTTATTACCTTACCATTTGACTTTGTATTTGTCTTTGATCTTGTCATGACCCTATGTTATTTGTACTTGTATGCTCACCTCTCATGTACGATCTTCTACTTAACTCCCGGGAAAATCCCGGGAAGGAAAAAGGGCTTGAAGTGGCCTGAAAATGCAAATTTGGTAAAAATGAATAAAACTCAATAGGAATGAAGAAGAAATGACAAAACCGAAATAATGACAAAACCGAAGAGAAAAAAATTACAGGAAAGCATCAAAAATCGACATGCAGAGGAGAGCACTAAAGATAGTACTTCTGAGCTCTGCAAAAAATGAAAAATTGTAAGTCCTGCAAGCAGACATCCAGCAGCACAGGCACATGTATAGTATGGGCACTGCCTTAACATTTAAAAGGACAGTGCATTTGGTATGTGTGCATACCGGGTTTTGTTGATGATGTCACTCACATATGAGATTATACCTGCTTGTCCTCGGAGAACTACTTTTTGCACTTCTCTCTCTCTACATATTGTTCAGCAGAATCTTCGAATCTTGCAAGTCCACCTCTGGCCTTCTTCTTCTGCCAAAATATACCTGAAAAAAACAAAGTTGTCACTTCACTTTATATTTACCATACTGATTTCTCTTTTTTCTTTCAATTTTGTCCTTTATTCTTTATGTTCTTCTTCCAATCTTTTGCATTTTGTGAACTATCCAATTTGCATTTATTTTTGCAGCCACTTGTTTGGCGAACCATAATGGTTTATTTTACTTCTTGCTTTTATTTACTTCCAACATATTTATCTATTGTCCTTTAAAGTCCTTTCAATTAGTCCACAGTTTTTCCCTCTCTCTCCCACCCTTCCTCCAGGAAGCCGCTTGATTCTGAGCAAAATGGGCTTCAGGCAAACAGGAACTACCACCTTCCAGTGATTTAACGTATGCCATCTCAATTGCTGCTTTCATCCAACTTGCTATTAAGAATTTCTAAGGCACATGCAAGCCTTGAAACAGTACAAAAGTCCAACAGCCAAAGAGATCAGTCTGTAAAATCCAATACTAGAGCAATACTATGAATAAGCAGATTATGGAGCTTCTACAAGGATTCTGACTCTTTCTGCCCTCAAAAGGCTGAAGGAACTGTCTACACCATTTGTTGGAGGCAAGTACTAGAGAATTCCAGCTTCATAAGCCCTTATACCAATTACATCACTAGAACAATTCATCATTTCTACCTCTACTTGCTAGTAGCGGAATTAGAAAAATTGGTCAGGACTGGACTAGCAGAATGAGCTGAGACAATGGTCAGAGCACCAGGCTCGACATCCAGATGTACCTAGCTCCAAATTTCACTGCTGCTCCTTGTAAATCTTGGGTAAGTCACTTAACCCTTAGGTGTAAAGAGTACCGTATTTCCCTATGTATAGGTTGTCCCATTGTATAGGCTGCAGAAAATGCCGATGTCTGTTTTAAATCTTTTAGATAAGCCGCCCCATTAAATAAGCTGTGGCGTTACTGTATCGGTAGTAGCTGAACTTTTTGGAAATCATCCTCCTCTCCACCCCGTACCTTTTTAACCCACCCCCACCTTTAAATACCTCCCTCGCTGGACGGCTGCCTCCTCCATTCTCGCCGTGCAGGGCAGGAGTGATGCTTTCAATCTGAAGCCTGGCCCCGTGAGAACTGACGGCAGATGTGGGGCCAGGCTTGAGATCGAAAACATCGATCCTGCCCTGCACAGCTGTCCAGCAGGTAATGTCCCATCTGACTGCAGCAGTCCAAGTAGATCAGATGTAGGTCTTGTTTCAGTGTGTGTGGGACTGTTCAGCAACAAGTGTCAGTCATTGGCTTCAACGGCGGGTTTGCAGCCACAGGCAGGGGCGTGCAGTTTCAGGACTGAGGGTGCCCATCTCTGCTCTATTCCTCGGCATAACGCCAAGGGCCCTCGGGCATTATTATCGCCTCCCTCTTCATATCTGGGGCCCCGGATGGAAGAGAATGCTTGCTGCTGCCCCGACTCTCCGAGTGAAGACGCTTAGAGTGGGGAGGATGAGGCACCTCCTGAGGCCATTTGAGGGAGGCACTGAAAGGAGGAAGGCCACATATCCCCGGCGGCCAAATATACATAATTGCTGCTATCCTGAGTCACATGGAGGAACATTTTTGAAATGTTGTCTAAATCTGATTTTTAAACGTTTTGTGGAAAAGATCCAAAAATCCTGCAGCAACAATGGCCATTTTCAAAACAGGAAAAAGTATCTTTCTGTTTCAAAAATGAAAGATTAGGTTCGTACCTGGATAATCTTCTGTTAAGCTTCTTAGGAGTCCATACGTTAGATGATCAATCAATTCCCGCAAACCGGGTTTTGCAGAAGTATACTTACAGCTTTTAACATCTCTCACATTGACAGTGGAGTATAGTGCCTCCTTTAGTTAAGTCCCAAAGCAACTGAACACCAGTGGAATAGAACACCAAGGAGGGGTAAGGGGAACTTCCCTCAGACATTATGCAATTCTGTTCTCCTCTGTAACTTAGAAAAAGAATTAGAACAATGATTAACAGGAATTTAAAACATAGCAGCAACAGAGAACCAACCTGCTGTTTGTAACAAGCACCAACCTCAAAAGGAGCCAGAGGCAAAGGAATACACTTACTTCTAAAGGATTTTCTTACACTTAGGCATCTGGCTGACAGGAGAACCAATCCTTTGGAATCTGAGGCAGAAAAGCAGACGAAACAGCATATACTCAGGACTGGTCATACAGATTCCGGAGAAGATTAACAGAAAGATTATCCAGGTAAGAACCTAATTTTTCATTCTGTTATATCCCCTCAGGAGTCTGTACATTAGGTGATGTACAGCTAACATCTAGGATGGGACACAAGAGCCTGCCTGCAATACAGAGGACCCAAAAGCGGCATCCTGTAAAATCTTGTAAATGTATGCAGAGTAGACCAATAGCTGTTCTACAAATATCTGTGGGAGGAACTGCCCGAGACTCCACCCAGGCAGATGCTACACTCCTAGCCGAGTGTGCCTTGGCTTGTCTGAGACTGCAGAATGAAAGGCAGGCAAAGCCTCCTGGTTGAATGTGAAAATCAGATACAACCTTCAGAAGGAAGGAGGAACAACCCAGCGAGCTAAACCCACCTTCATGATTCCGAGAAAGGATTTCCTGCAAGAGAGCATTTGCAATTCCAATATACATCTCTCCAAGACAACTGCTACCAGAAACACTGTCTTAAATGTGAGATCTACAAGGGATGCATTGGAGTGGTTCAAAGTAAGGCCCTTTAGAACAGTGTTAAGATTCCATGACAGGATAGGTTGCCTTAGCAGAGGCCATAACCAGAGCACCCCTCTCAAGAATCTTGTCACCATCTGGGTGAGCCATCAGCGAAACTTTGCGTGCAGACGCATGAAAGTTGAGCAACCTGCAACTTGAAGGAGGTCACCACAAGGCCCTTTTCCAGCCAAGCCTAAAGGAAAGCAAGGATGACTGGAATGGGAGCTTGAATGGTTCCACCTGATCCCTTTCACACCACTGTTGAAAAGCCTTCCAAGTTTTTGCATAGGCTGCCATAGTTGAAGGCTTCTTAGCTTTGAACAGAATGACAATAACCACATCTGAATATCCCTTGCGAAGTAGGGCTGTGCACTCAAGAGCCATGCCGTAAGACCAAAGTGCTGTGGATCCTTCATGGGGACTGGCCCCTGCCTGAGAAGGCCTCGATGAAGAGGGATCTTGAGGCTCCTGTCCTGTTGAAGACATACTATGCCTGCATACCACAGCGGGTGAGGCCAGCCTGGGACTACTAGGATCACAAGTCCCAGATGAGTTACCGTCTTGCAGATGAACCAGCCTACCATGGGCTAAGGCAGAAAAGCATAATGAAGACCCTGGCGTTGCTAGGTCTAAACCAACACATCCAACCCTGAGCTCTGAAACAAGAGAGCACAGCGATTTGGACCTGAAGCAAAGCCACAGTGAGGCCCGTGTCAAGGCTTGCCTTGAGAAAGACTACCACCACCGAACCCAGAATTGAAAATGGTTCCACACATCCTTAGGGGCACCGATGCTGCAAAGTCCTCCACGCCTTAGAGGAGGTAGAAACTGTAGATGACTTCTTAAGATTTGAGAAGGGTAGCAATGACCATGTCTGAATATCCTTTGCATTCTAAGCAATCCGGATCCTCCATGCAAACTGGCACCTGTGAAAGCAGGTCGGGGTGCGTTTAGCAGAGATTTAATGCTAGACATTCAGAATATATCTATAAAGGGGGAAGTTTTACTAATATGATTTTAACATGCCAGATGTTGATTGGGGTATCCATATTTTGGGGTCTTCTAGAAGCAGAGAGATCCTGGATTCTCTACAAGAAGAACTGTTCCAACAGTTGGTAATGGAACCACGCAGGACTTGGTGCTTATAAACGGGGAAAGTGTTTCTGATGTTACAGTGGGTGACCATCTGGCATCCAGTGATCATTGCATGGTACTCTTTCCCATCCAGACAATTCCTTGACGTAATCCTCTATCCGAACAAAGTTAGTTTTTTTAAAAGTCTAATCTAATCTAATTTTCATTTTATATACCGGATCATTCCAGCAAGGACTCAAGCCGGTTAACAAAGTTTAAAAGAATATAATATAAAATAATAATAAAGGTACTAAAAATTTTTTTCAATAAATTAGATCAGTCCTCAGTTAAGAATCTCTGAAAGAGATAAGTTTTCAGATTTTTCCTAAAAAGTGGCAGAGATAATGACATTCTGATAGTCGAGGGAAGATCGTTCCAAACTTTTACCAAGGAATAGGCTAAGGAATGTGAGAATTTACCTAGGGTTTTAATCCCTTTAACAGATGGGAAAAGCAATTTAAATTTATGTGTATTCCTGGTAGTGTGAAACCGAAGAGAGTCTTATGCTTTACTGCATCTTATTTTAGAGGTTTCTGCAGGAGTTGGATTTAGTTACTCGGCAGGCTCCTTCTCTTTCCTCCTCCCTTTTTGTGTGGAGTGAGGGTTTGCTTCTCAGTGTTTTACCCTGGCATCATGATGTTAACTTTTGATTTTGGAGCAGTGGGATTTTCTGGAGAGGTCTCTCAAAGTAGCGAGATCCATCTCCCAGCTGTATCCTTTGGCACAGGAGTGTCAGCAACTTTAGTCGGCCTAAAGTGAATTCCTTGGTTGCCCAGGTCAATTAGTGCACCTCCCTTCAGAGCGAAGGTGGCGGCATGCTCAAGGATAGGTGGGACCACTGAGTGGATGTAGTTCTTGGGAGACTTTGAATTGATGCCTTTGGGTGTCAAAGCTGCCAAGGTAGTATCCTTTATCGCATACGCTTGTCTGTCAGGCTGCGCAGTTTGGAGAGCGATGTGATGAAATTCCTTCTCAACTTTATCTGGTGTGGATTATGTGGTTGATGCCCTGTATGACATTTGTGTCCTGGGTACAGTATCAGTTTGCTTATTTTCTGTTCGTAGATTACTCTGGTTCAGACAATGGACTGGTGATTCTACTTCTATACCTGCTCTTGCCAGACTCCCTTTTAGGGGGACGTCTCTTCCTGGATGATCTCATGTATTATGTGGTGGACTGTCACCCCAAAACCCTGCCTGATAGTAGATCCCAAACCTCTAGACCACTCGTTTTGTTCTAGCTTCAGACAATTTTGACTATTGCACATCGCAGAGATTCTTCCAGGACTACAGGCTGAGGTTCTCCTGATGCAGGCATAACCAATCTTCTGCCTCCCGTGCTTCTACATCTGTCAAGACATCGAAATGACGCTAGGCCAAGGGAGGCCCCTCTATGTATAGGGGGGTAGACTCTCAGCTTTTCTGTAGGACTGAGTCCAGAGTTCGTCTGGCCATTGGGATTTGGAGTTTATTTGGTCTGGCTGCTAGCTGGAATTTGCACAGTCTCTGCTGGATTGGTTTGGCATAGGGATTGGATTGGATTGGCACAGGGTGCCTGGAAAAGGCAGATGAGGTTTGAGCCATTGTGTGAGGGTTACCTGTCATTTAGGTCATAGAGCTGGTGCCACCCAAACTTGGTCTCAGGTTCTCCATATGCTTTATCATGTCAAAGAAAAGCTCTGCAATTGGAGACCCATTCTAGCCCTTTCTCAAGTCACGATGGTGGAAAACAAGACAGCATTCAGATTCTTCAGTTGAAGAATTGAGCCTGGCAGCGATGTCTAGATGAGCTAGTCCAGCTGTAGCCTCAGGGCATCATGTTGTATGTCTTTCCTCCCTCACCCATGATAGGCTGAGTCATTCAACAGAATGTAGTTTATCAGGGAAGAGTCATTCTGGTGGCTCTAGATTGGCCTTGCAGTGCATGGTATGCAGAGCTGCGTCTTCAAACAGACCATGGCTGTATTCCCAGAACATTGTATCTAGGAGGACCAATGCTTGTATTTCTTGTACTTCTCCTGACACTCAGCATCACGGACCTTTGGTGCCAACAATGGCATCAAACCTATAAAGCATCCTCTATGTGAGGTCGTATGCATTTCAGTTCTTTGTACATGAGTGGAGGGATAGAAATCCTATATTCTTATTAGCTAAATATGCCCATTTGAGTTTCAACTTAAATCTTTCCCCAATGGTAAGGAGTAAATGAGTAAAGTGTTATATTTTAGTATTTTTCCCTGAACTTCAAACTTTAAAAAAAAATCAATTTAAAATTTTAATGTGAGTGCAAATATAAGCACTAATTGCTGGGGCTTTTTTAAAGAGTTCTCTATTATTATAATTTGCTTGTTCTTTAATAATTCAACCTGGCCAGTCAGGAGCATGCTGCTATTGCTTACCATTCACTAAATCTACTAGCTGGCACAGTATCAATGCTAGTGAAGTGATTCTAATTGGTTTACCTTTCACAAATTCATAAAACACTATTCTTCATTGATCTCTCTGAAGCAAACTGTTAGCCAGAGCAGCTATAGGTTTTTATTCTCAGCTGAATGAGTATGAAGTTTACTTAGAATAGCACTTTTCCTGACCAGTCTTTTTGGGCTAAAAAATGGCTATATTATGCTTCAATGCTAATGCCTTATTGAAAGATGACTAATGCTTCCATAGAGGCATGCTCTGGGCTGTAGTTTTACTTTCAGGGTTTTGTACAGTGTGAAACTTGTTATATTATGTTTTTGAAAACCACAAAATTTGCAGTATCTGTTCTTCAAAATCTCTTTGCTTAGCTAATATTTTTTATCAACACAGACACCTTTGAAGTCAGTAGGACAGTAGTGTTGTACCACAACACAGATGTTAAACTCTAATTCTTTCTGACATCTGTAATGAAACAGGGAAATTCTGTAAATGCACCTTTAAAAGTTTTTTTTTTTAAGTGCCAGATTGGACCTGAGGTTCCAAAGAAATAAGCTCCCCAAGAATGACTCGGTGCACATTTATGAGAGACGAAGCTAAGTTTCTGTGGCATAGAAAGATTCACAGCTATAAAAGCAGGAGAATCACCTCCGTAAATGAATATCACAGTAGAGATGTCCAAAAACTGATGCACTTTATTAACTCAATGACTCGACACATGTGTTTCAGCCAACTCGGCCTACCTCAGGAGTTTTGCAAAGTATCACATCAAATGTCATATGTTAGATAAATCCCAAAACATACAGAATTGAATCCAAAGTGGTGTGAAACTAACCTCAGCAACTTTTTAGAGCGGAAAAGACAAGCAATTTGTTTCCAAAACAGTTGCATAAGCACTACTGCTTGCAAAGAAATCTGCTTTGGATTCAATTCTGCGTTTTGTTTTGAGATTTTCCTAACATGTGCGTGTCGTGTCGAGTCATTGAATTAATAAAGTGCACCAGTTTTTAGACATCTCTGTAGAAAGATTCACAACACCGCAGGTAAGGAATTGCTCTTTTCAAACTTTTTACTCTTCCCATTACCAACACTCAGAGTCAGGATGAAAGTAATTCTATTACACCTGCTCTACATGTTTCCCACTGCTCCCTATGCTGTAACAGTCCTAACCCTGATCTGCTGCTGCCTTTTAATATATATTTTATTTTCTTTGTTGTAAAACTCTTTGAATCCTGCTAACAATCATATAGCTTTCATGATGCTTGCAACATACTTCCAGCTCATACCTGTTGCTGAGAAAACAATAGCATTGCGAGATAACCCCCTGTTCCCCTTTACCACTGACCATTCCGAGTAGCACTTCCTTTTTTAGTGAATTCACCCATCACATGTCTAAAAAAGGTCAGTTTCTGTCTGGTAATCTTGCCTTCCAGGGACAACTCTTTGTTTGTAATCCTAGCTGTCCATAGGATTCGTATAAGTCTTCTCCAGCACTACAGCTTGAGGGCATCAATTTTTCTTCTATCTGCTTTCTTGAGTGGCCATGTCTTGCTGCCATGTCACAATTGGGAACACAATGGCAGTAATCAGTTTTGTCTGATGGTGACTGAGATGTCCTTGCACTTCCATAGTTGGTCAATGCTCACCGGAAATTATAAAACCACAGAGCAAATCAGAAACACTTCTGAGCAACTTACTTGAAGAAAAATTAATGGGGCAAGAAGCGGAGTTGAAAATATGATTTTGAAAGTTTTCTACAAGTAACTTACAAGTTGGGATACAGAACCCTAGCATTCAGGATAAGACACATTGCACTAGAACAGGGATCTCAAAGTCCCTCCTTGAGGGCCGCAATCCAGTCAGATTTTCAGGATTTCCCCAATGAATATGCATTGAAAGCAGTGCATGCCCATAGATCTCATGCATATTCAGTGGGGAAATCCTGAAAACCTGACTGGATTGCGGCTCTCAAGGAGGGACTTTGAAACCCCTGCACTAGAACTAGCTTTGAGTTCTGTTTCTTCCCTTCCTGTGAAAAGGAGTACTTACCAACATCTTTAATAAATACTGTTTATTTCCATTGTAATTTGCTGATTCTGGGTGGCTTGTCTTACCTGGCTCCCAAGTCCACCCTTACTCAAGTAACCACAGGCATCCTATGGTTAAGCTGTGAAATTCATCCCTTCAAATCTGTTGATAATGGTATTTAACAGTTTGATACGTGATCACACTTGGTTTTATTATTCTTTGCAAGCCCTATTCAATTCGTACTGCCTCCTCTACGTCTGACCTAGAAAGATGAAACAGATGCACACAGAAGGGTTTGCAAGGAATTCCATGAGCTATGCTCCACATACCTAAAGTGAAAACACATTGATTCAGTACAATATTGCCCTAGGCTCTGATGACCAATATTATGTATTTGTTCAGCTTGTGGCCAGGTGCCATGTATAAGCCAACCTTATGCTAGCAGCTATGCAGGGGATGGCCCCTGAGCTAAAAAAAAAATATAAAAGCAGGCTGGCAAGCTAGGTATCGCCAAGGGCTGATTCTGCTAGCAGCAGACTTCCACCATGCGAGTCTGCATCTTTTCGCAGGCAGAGGTCCCAACAAGTGGGAACCTCTGGGCACTGAGCCTCCAAAGAACAGTTTAGGAAAAAAATACCCCAAAATTATAAAACCACAGAGCAGATCATATATATATCCACAGAAGTATTTCATCTTAAAGAGAACACCTCTGTTTATGGTTGAGATCAGACATCCATCACTGTAAAACAATCCAAAAGGAAGGGGACAGACTAGCTATAATAGAAAGGAATAGTGCAAAAAAATCCACTAGAATTTATGATCCCATCATAGTCTTCTCGCTCTGAGGTTGGTATAAAAGCACAATGTACACTGCAGCAGCCACAAGGCTCAACACTTGCGAGAAAGTTCAGGCCATAACTAAAAGTTTAGAAAAGACATCTCTTTACCACATTCATAGGCAATTAGATCTCTTCATTCAGATTATTTCTGTATCCTTACTACTCTTTTGTGAACCGCCTAGAACTATTTGGCTATGCGGTCTAAAAATTGATTTATTGTATCGTATGCACTCAATCTTCTGAAAATACATTAGTGACAGATGTTTCATTTGGTAGAAAAGCTTTTGCTTCACCTGTGTCCAGTTTAATCTTAAATTTCAGTCATAAGAGTTAAGTGTTCACATCGTAAACTGCTGACAAATCTCAGCCTTGAAAAAAATTATTCTCAAAAGAGAAAAAGCTTTTATGGAGGCTTGCAGAAGCTACTTACCAAGATATGTTAAAGACAGATGTCCCAGCTTGTGAAGGTGGGTTGCTACAAAAGTATTTCATGAAAATCTTGGGAACCAAAGAAAAGCTGAAGAGGAAGACTGTAATAGTAATGTTTGGTGTCCATACAGTATCATTTTCTGAAGGCAAAAAAATTGGTATGTATATAGGTATCATTTAGACCCAGTGAGCACAACCAATCTTTTTGTCAATGAGATGAGGGAAGGAAGTGTGTTCATTTTGAACTTTTCCTAGCAGAGGAACAAATTAAGGTCCCTTAGGTTTAGGATAGGATGCAATCTTCTGGTCTTCTTGAGAATACCTAGAATAGATTTCTCAATTCCTCTCTATGACATCCACTTGCTGTAGGTGCAGGATTTTCCCTCAAAGTAAACAGGATGGGTTTGAGGTAAGAGAGTAGGTTAAATTTTTCCCCACTTGAAGCAGAAACAGATGATATTCTTGGCTCTCAGTTAAATCAGGCTCTTATTTTCTACCATTACAGAATAACACGGTAGGGCAAGATGCAAATTCTGAAAGGAAATTCACTGTAATTGGACAACAGAGTAAAAAAAGGCTGCTATGGCTGCACAATTACAGCCTGCTTTGGTTATGCTTAGCAAAAGACTGAAGTTAGGCTTGACATAAGAATATGAAATATTTCCTTCTGTAGTAGAAGTTTCTATAACAGGATGTGTTATTCATAGAGGATGAAAACTATGATGCTACTGCTGAAAACTTCAAACAAGCAATCTCTTTTTTTACAAAATTAGAGATAGGCTATGCATGGGACATCCATTAATCTAATATGAATGACTTCATGCAAACCCAATACATGCAGCCAAGCAAACCTTGCAGTGAAACTGAAATTTGTCAAAGTATCAAATACATCATATGCTTTGGCAAGTACTACTTGACATACTGGGCAGATAAACTGGACAAAAATTCCTAGATCTGGAAAAAAGGTATACATTTGGTGAGCCTTACAGAACTGATGAGCCACAGTCCCTATAGATAGATTACATATGCCAAAATACATTTTTGCCCAAATGATTTTGGTAGTCAAATCTTTACGAGGAGGCATGTTAGAAATTTCTCTTTCCTCACTTTCTTCATGACAGACAACTATTTAGTAATAAGAATGCAGAACTTCATGGAATCCAATTATATCTACCGTTTAGAGACAGGATGACTGTTGTGAGGTTTACAACAAATGTACTTTTGATCATGTAAGAGGCCATATAGTAGAATGGCCTGGCCACTCTTAAAACAGAATACTGGGCATGATAGACCTTAGGTCTATCCCAGCATGGCAATGTCTATGTTCTTTTGGCTGTTGTCTTCAACCTTTTGGATATTTTAAAATAGGCCAAGGACAAGATGATTCCCCTTCTTGTTGAACGAGAAAGGGAACCTCTCTGATAAGCAATGCATTCAAATGGAGATTTATTTCCAGCAAAGATAGGTAGGGTCAACATAGTCAAACAGTGGCAAGGATAAATACCATACAAGAAGAAGCTAAAGTATTTAAAGAAAAGTGTAGATTAGATTATTAAATGTACTAAAACCCCGAACATGGCCACGTTCTGAAATATTTTTGTCATGGGTAAACTGAATAATAAAATCAAAGTCAACCATAGAAAGTATTTTTACATGCTTTGAATGTACAACCAAAATATGAACACCATCTAAAATTCAGCAAAGATATTTATAAAAAAAATCATCACTAAAGGTAATATCAACTTTACATTCAACATAACAAATATAGCTATATATGGTCTTCAAAAAAAACACCACACAAACACACACACACACACAATTATTCACAGTTCACCCCTTTTGGGGAAGGGTCAGACAGCTTGTCAGTGGAACATTCCCATAGGATGAAGTCCGATAATTAATTCATATTGAATTATTTCTGAATGAGGGACAAACAGAGGTGGATAATGCCCTCTCTGAGGTTCAAAATCGGAGGTAAAGAAAGCAGCAGCTGGATTTTGAACAGCACTGCTCTCTGCAAAGTAGTAACAAATGGATGGAGATGCTTCTGTTGTGTGTTTTTCTTGAGTAGAACAAGGGAAGATCTTTGCACTAACCCTTGACAAAAATATTTTCTGGAAAAAACAGATGCACCTGCCCTAGCAGAGGTAGTGAAACTGATGAAGGCAGCTTGTCAGATACTCTGATCAGACACCAATGGAGGCTGGTCTGAAAATAACTGTGCATATGACTGGAGAATATAAACACTGGTTCTGTATCAAATACAGTACAATGAAATCCATGCTGAGGCTAGCTGGCTGACCTATAGTATTCTGGGGATATGCTGAGGTGTCAACACCAGTGAACTCAAACCAAGACTGGAGTCTTGTCAAGGTCTTTAAGATGGCAGAGCTGCCTGTGATGGTTTTTGCTGACCTCCTGGCCCCTGGGGGGGGGGGGTCATCTGTGTTAATGAGTACCTGGCACTCTTTTTAGTGCTCTGGAGCAGTGGTTCTCAACCCTGTCCTGGGGGACTCCCAGCCAGTCAGGTTTTCAGGATATCCCTAATGAATATTCACTAGGGATATCCTCAAAACCTGTCTGGCTGGGAGTTCCCCAGGACAGGGTTGAGAACCACTGCTCTGGAGGATGGCTTTGAAGTTGTCTATATGCATGCCTGTGCAAGTGTGTTAAAGACAACTGCTCTTATGTGCATGTTTAGAAGATACCTGGCGGTTCTTATTTGTGGCTGGACTCAAAGCCACCAAGATATAACAGCCACAGCATAGACACAATGGACTTCTATGCAGACTACTACTATACATACTCCACAAGCAATAGCCTTTTCTCCAGTTCAGAGCCAGTCAATATTACACTTTGGAAATCAGAGACAATCCTTCTTAAGTGCTTACACTCAGCGCAAATCATATCAAGTCAAAGCAAGCAAGACATCTCAAAGTTCCTGAACTTCCTAACACATTAAGGGCAAGGACACAACTATCTGACCTTTTTAATTTTTAATAAAAATAATAATTGCACAAAAAATGTTTTGCCTGCTTTTTCAGTAGCTGATGTCTGAAGCCAACTTAAGAGGAAACTAAATACCAGCTAATGGAAAAACTGTTTCCACATCCATTCAGCTGAGCTAACACAAACAGACTGCTTGCACAGAGGAAGGGTTGCCTATCTGCATCTGCAAAGTTTAACTTAGTTCTGAGCTTTGGAAGAGCCTCTGTCCTAGTGCTACCAGATATATCACTTGTACCTGACTCAAGTCCATTTGTTGATGGGAAAATATCCATTCTTTTACCCCATCACACAGACATAAAAATTGTGCAATTTTTGCTTTATTTCTAATGTAATAAATTAAATAATATGCAAAAAATATTGCACTGAACTAGAGAGAAAATAAAGTTGAAACGGAATTAAAAAGTTAACTTTGCATTTATTCTAATTACAGAGGACTTCTGGCCCAGTTCCAAAGGCCCTGAGACCACAAATAAGAGTATCCTATCATTAGAGACCTCCCCCCTCCCCTGAAGGTCCTCTCTTACATATCTGATCTGCAGAATCATCCTCCTCCTCCAATGTCTGTCTACCTGTCATTTCAAAAAATGGCAGGTGGTCAAAAGTACAGACAATAGAACACAATGACAGTGTAAAGTTAGATACTGGAAGGCGGAAGGGGGGTGGAGGTTGTCTTTAGTGAGTGGGTCAGGGATCATGGCTTGGGTTTCCAGGGCAAGATGTCTCAAGACCTGTGGCCTTGGATCTGTGTATCATTTTCACTAGGGCACTTCTATTTCACATCCTTTCTTTAGATCGATAGCCCCCAAGTCAGGGATCTCTGCTCTATGGTGACTGATTTAACTTCCCATTATTGAGGACTATGGAAAGTTAAACTTCACTTTGTTTCCAGAGGAAAAGTAAAGTTCAGCAATACTAAAAGAAAACTACAAAAACTTCAGTACATTTTGCTGCACTAAAGGTAATTCTGTGAAAAACTCATTAGCATGTATTTTGCATGCTAACTATGCTAAGATTAAAATAGTATATTACTTCCCAATTAGCACAGATTTCTGATATGTGAGAACTTACTACATAGATAATAGTGTACAAAGAAACCCCCCCCTGTGCATTTTATTACATTTACCTAATAAGTACATCTCTGTGCCACATTTCTACAATCTGAAATTTAAGAACTGCAAATAAATACATTTAAAGGAATACTTATCTAATCTAATAAGCAGAATTTTATAGCAGGTAATTTTTTGTACTTTACACTTTTTTCCATTATGAATTGACATTCTTTTGTAAGTTAATTCAGTTCAATTTCATGCAGTATTCATAATCCTACACAGAGCTGTTTTGAAAACAACCGACAGTGGGTAATTTGTCATTTCAAGAATGTTTGCTACTGGTCTTTCAAGACTTCTGTTTGTTAAGCTCCATTGGCTCTTGAATGGGGTTTTGTTGGATAACTTTACTGCTTTATGCTTGAGCTATGACTTTAATGACCCATTACAATCTAATTAACATGTTACGCTTTACTGGAAGCAACTTCACTGGTGACTCTTGGCACAGCTTTGATTGTGAATAGTAAACTGACTCAAAAAAGTATTTGAGAAATGAAAAAAGTATTAGAAAATATACAAATTCAAGATGTTATGTCTAACACTCAAAACACAATGCTCTATCCCACTGATATGTGTGAAGTTGCTAATCCAGAACTAGGTAGCAAATAGGGTTTAAAAAAAAAATCCTAAAATGAAATGTATTCATATCTGTTAATTTTCTTTCCTTGAATCCTGCTGAACCAGTCTAAATTATTTGGGGGTGTCCCTCTGTTAAAACTAAACTTTTTGTAATGAAATTTAGTCACACCCGTTCATTTCCTTTCCTTAAGTTCTCAGCCCAACCAAGAAAAGAATGAGGTGGAGCCATGAAAAACAAAGTTATTCCACACTTTTCTTGACACTTTGGGCTCATTTTACGAAGCTGCATTAGCGGTTTTAGCACACGCTAAAACCGCACTACGTGGCTAGAACTAACACCAGCTCAATGCTGGCGTTAGCGTCTAGCACGGCCATCAGTTTGGAACGCGCTATTACACACGTTAAACCGCTAACGCAGCTTTGTAAAAGGAGCCCTTTATTTCATATCACTAAAATAAGTGTCAAGAAAAGTGTGGCATAACTTGTAAGTCTCATGGCTCCACCTCATTCACTTCTTGGTTGGGCTCAGAACTTTACAGCAGCCCCTCATACCAGTGCAAACAAGTGCTGGCCTTTTCCTACCAGCAGATGGAGGAAGAGATCTAGTCCAGTGACATCACTGGTATAAGAGCAGGTGCAGACTGGAATAGAGAATGATATGGTGACTGTTACCCGCAGCTAGCTGCAGGTAACCCACAGGAATGGGGTGAAAAAAAGATTGGTAGCCGCAGGTATGGTGCAAGGCCATTCACCGCCTCGTAGAGCAGTGAGTGACCTTGTCCCAGCGTTGCTTTCCTTCGCACCCCTCCTGGTCAGCAGCCTTCCTCGCAATTGCACGGTCCAGCAGCCCCCTCCCTCTAGATTGTCGCGATTCATACATCTCTTCCCCTCACCTTTGCTTTTCAAAGTTTTCTGTCTTCATGTGGCCCGGATGCCACAGCCTTCTCACAAATCACGCACGACTGCCCCAAAACTTCTTCTCTGACATGAGCCGCCAGGCGGAAACAGGAAGTTGTGTCAGAGAAGCTTCGGGGCAGTTGTGTGTGACTGAGAAGGCTGTGGCGACCGGGCCACTTGAAGAGAAAACCTCGATTCTGTAAAGTGCCCACAAAGGTGACAGGAAGGGAGGGAGATGGCCCTATATGGGAAAGAGGTTGAGTGACGCTGAAGGGAAGCGGGAAGGAGAGAGAGAGAGGAGCAGACACTGGATGGGAAAGGATAGATAGGGAAGCAGACTTTAAAAGGAAGAGGAGAGAGACCATACATACTGCATGGAAGGAATAAAGAAAAAAAGTCACATGCTGGATTGGGGGAAAGAGGATAGCATTAATAAGATACTGGAAGGGGTGGGTGAGGGAAAGAGGTAGCAAGCTGTAGGTAGACATAATGAAAGGGAAGTTGAGGACTGGAAAATAAGAAAGTAGACAAGAGGTAGAAAACAAATTGAGAAGGAAGAGCTGAAAAGGAAAGGAGAGAATATATCAAAGCACTGGGGGAGGAGGCAGATACCAGATCTGAAGGGAGGCAAAGAGGAGAGAGATACTATAAACCACCTGGGGGAGGGAGTGAGAGATGGAAGGGAAGACAACAGATGCCAGACCATGGGGGGAGCGGAGTGAAGATGGGTGCCAGACCAATGGGGTGGGAGAAGAGAGAGATGGAAGGGACAGGCAGACAGTTTCTGGTAGAGGCATAGAAATAGAGCAGAAACCATATGGAGGAGGCAAAGTGAAGGAAGACAGAGGATGGAAGTAAGATGCTTGGATTTGGAGAATCAGAGTTAAGTGTTGGGTCTAACTGTATTCCAAGGTTCCCAAACTTGTGATTTGAGGGGGGAGTTCATATTTCCCGAAAGAGATTTTTATATCATGTATGTGCTCACGGACCCACAGGTCAGTTTTACTTGAGTTCAGGTAAAGTTTGTTTTAGCCCATTCTTTAGGACATTGAGATCTGAGGGTGGTGTATGAGATTAAACAGTAATTAAGGAAACAGGAGCACAATGTGATTTCAAAAACAAATGTTTTGTATTGCTTTTATACATTTGTGGAATAATTTACCAGGGCACTTGAGATTATGCATAGGCTATACTAACTTCAAGAAGTTACTAAAGACACAACTGTTTGTTGATGTTTATATATAATGTGGATGAAAATTTCCCATGCTGCTCTAGGTATATAGCCACCATATATGGACGAGAAGACAAGACAAAATCAACAACCACTATATGTTTTATGACAAATCTACTACGAATGTGATAAATATACTGTATATTCAGGTCTGTGGGTAAGTCAGATTCAGTGGGTATGCGTAGCGGGTATGCATTGCTGCACGTTATACGTGTATATGTAGAACTGAGTATCAACCAAATCTGCTACTGGCTTGAGTTAAATATTGAAAAGAATAGGTGGTCGTATCGATCCTTGTAGTACTCCACAGATCAATACCTATGATAGTGATGAGCTGCTACCAAACATGGACTGTTGCCTATCTGATAGATAGGATCTAAAACTAAGCAAGTACTATTCCATTGATACCTGTACCTGCCAATTGTGCTAGCATAATATTGTGATCCAGTGTGGAAAGCTATTGAGAAATCTAGCACTACTAACACCACGCCAAATCCCCATCTTGGTTTCTGTGTAGATCTAGATACCATGACCATTTCTGTTTTAATCAGGTCTAAATTCAGATCAACAGGGATCTAGTCAATTTCTCTCTTCTAGCCAATCACCGAGTTAAACACAGACTGTTCTATAAGTTTTCCTAGAAATGGGATGTTAGATACTGGCCAGTAACTTTCAGGTTTTCCTGGTCAAAGTTGTTCTTTAGCAAAGGATGTATCACTGACCTTTTAAATGCTGTTACTAGTTGCCCATTAGAGAGGAGTTCAACAATTTTTATGCCACTTTTTATGAGGCCCCTGGTTTGCCTGCTGTGTTAATCTTGGATGGGCAGGTGTTGAGGGAGCAGGTTGATGGTCTCTTAGGATTTTGTCAAGGGCATCCTCTATTATTAGGTTAAAAAAAAGTCCCAACATCTGTCAGAAGAGGGTGAATTTGTATACTTCTGTTTTGCTGACTGGAGACTAGGTGGAATTGCCTGTAAATCCTGGGAGACTTTTTTTTTTTTTTACAAAGTCAATGCAGTTCAGTTTTGACTAGGCAGGCTGGTTCTATTGTGTGTGTGTGGGGGGGGGGGGGAGCTGCAGTAGGCCGTTTACTATGCTTTACAGGTGCTTAGTTGAATTGGCAGATTGTTCAATCCATTGAGAGAAATGTTTTCAGCTGCTAAAGCTTGGTGGTACTTTGTCACATGTTTCCTACAGTTTAGCCTCTCCTCATTCAGGTGATATTTATACCATCTCCTTTTCAGTTTCCATCCTTCATGCTTAAGCGTCTGACATTCTGGCCTTAAGACCTTTTTTAGCGATGCCATTTTCTCTAATCTCTTAGCTAAGTGTGTATTTCAAATATCAACCTGTTTTGACACGGTAGTTGTCTCTTCATCCACAAGTGGGCAGTCTAAGGCCTCTAGGAAATTCAGCTTTTTCTGGCCTCTGTTCTCCTTTCAAACCCTGGAAGGTGCTACCATACCAGTGGTCTCAAACTCAAACCCTTTGCAGGGCCACATTTTGGATTTGTAGGTACTTGGAGGGCCTCAGAAAAAAATAGTTAATGTCTTATTTAAGAAATGACAACTTTGCATGAGGTAAAACTCTTTATAGTTTATCAATCTTTTCTTATGGCTAAGTCTTAATAATAATATTGCAATTTATAGCTAAAGAGACATATGATCAAGAAACTTTTATTTTACTTTTGTGATTAAGATAAAACATACCGAGGGCCTCAAAATAGTATCTGGCGGGACGCATCTGGCCCCCGGGCCGCCAGTTTGAGACCACTGCACCGTACCATACTGTTTCTTAGGCCCTACAATTATCAGCAAGAAATTATTGCGACTTACATAAAATTAATAAAGATTCAAGTTTCAAGTTTATTTAAAAATTTTATAAACCGCCCAATCGGCCTTCTAGGTGGTGAACATTATGTTAAAAAACATATGGGGTAACTATGCATCCTTTAAAACAATAATCATTATTTATAACATTTAAAAACAATACAAAAACAAACAGGAACAAAAAAGGGAAGAAGGATAGAACTACAATTTATCAAGTAAGAAAGAGAACATATAGGGAAAAACAAAAGGGATGGTATCTAAAAGTAGAATAAAACTATGTAGCCCTAAAAAGGGCATTTAGGTCTTGAAGGCATCAAGAAAAATAAATATTTTGAATTTCGTTTTAAAATGGTGAAGAATTGATTCTTCCCATAAGTGGACCGGAATATTATTCCAAAGAGATGGAGTGCTGACAGAGAAAATGGTAGACCTCATTGTGTTGATAAACTTCAGAGATGGAACAGATAGCAGATTTTTAGAAGAAGATTTTAGAGTCTTAGAAGAACTATAGGGAATGAGAAGGTTATTGATAAATTCTTGTTGACTATTTTGTCTAGTTTTAAAGGTTAGTAAAAGAATTTTGTATGTGGTCTTGGAGGATGAAGTGTACAGTGTCTGCATCTATGAGACAAACTTGGTTCTTTTTGTTGCATAGAGCATTTTGGACCCCAGTTCGATTACAAAAGTTAGACAGCTTTAAGTCTAATAGATACTGGCATTGTAAACTTGAAGCAGGGACTCTAGATCATTTATTATTCTATTGTCCCTTTATCATGGCCTTTGGAAATCAATTTGGTCCCAAATTAATTGTTTATTAGAGAATCATGTAGCATTATCATATGATACGATTCTATTTGGTACATCAATGAGAACGAGGAGTCAGATTTCATCAAATAACAATAAACTTTTATTGATTATGACAGGGGTCGCCATTCAAAATATCACAAGTAATTGGAAAAACTGCAGTAGATTAAATTATACCTTCTGGTGGAATTCGTTATGTCACATTTATAAAATGGAAAGCATAATTGCTATTCAAAAAGGGTATTATAATAAAGTTAAAAAGATCTGGGGGCCATTGACAACTTACTGTAATGAGTAGATATCATTTTCTATTGAAAGTATATTTGCAAATGGGGGAGGAGGGTAAATTAAAGTTTACT
The DNA here is from genome assembly GCF_902459505.1 of Geotrypetes seraphini. Lineage (NCBI taxonomy): Eukaryota > Metazoa > Chordata > Amphibia > Gymnophiona > Dermophiidae > Geotrypetes > Geotrypetes seraphini. The sequence goes on along the minus strand of NC_047085.1, from coordinate 447,549,144 downwards.
GTAGGTTTAATCAATAGAAAAAAATATTTATTTTTGTATATTTTTGATTAAATGCTAAAGGAAAGGGTGGGTGAGAAGGGAATACATTTATTTATTTGATGTTATACTAGAAAGAAATTCAAGTGATGTATTTAATTTTAAATGTTTTATTATTTGTATACTTGTAACATTATGAAATGAATAAAGAATTTAAAAAAAAAAAGAATTTTGTATACGATTCTATGTTCTACTGGCAACCAATGAGCTTTATAAAGGAGGGGAGTAACATGGTCTATCTTCTTTGCGTTAAATATGATCTTCACTGCAGTGTTCTGTATAAATTTGGAGTCTTCTTATTTCTTTTTTAGTTATGCCTTTATAGAGCACGTTACAGTAATCAATACAGGAAATCACAAGGGAGTGGATCAAGATATTCAGATAAGTAGGCTCTAACACTTTGGGTATGGATCACTTTGGATATGGATCTAATCATTCGTAGCCCGTAAAAACAGTGCTGAACAACTGTGCTGATATGAAGATGATAATTGAGTTTACGTCAATGTGATTCCTAATAATTTTAAGGAAGACACAACTTGAAGAGATTGAGTTTTAAATGTGGTTATGTAGGGAAAACAATCAGAAAATAGTCTGTATTGAAACAACCCCTATCCTGGTAGTCTTGGATGTCGACCTATTTTTAGAATACCAAGCCTAGTATGTTACTCTTTTCATAGCTTGGAGAATTGATCACCTTATGAATTATAGTACTGTCATCATCTCAGAAGACATCTGTGGCTAATTCAATGTGTAGACTGAGGTCTCCTATGATCACCATCCTAGAATAATTCAGGCTCAGTTGTGTATCATATCATGGAGTTCTTGCTCAGCTGTGTTACGAGGTGCTCAGTACACCATGAGCAGCCAGATTTAGAAGGAGTGTGTGGCGTAATGGTTAGAGCTACACCCTCAGCACCCTACGGTTGTGGGTTCAAACCCCATGCTGCTCTTTGTGACCCTGGACAAGTTACATTTCTAGTGACTGGTGGGGTGGGATTACGGCAGACCTACACAAAACTCATTTGCATGGGAAGTCGTTTGAACATAGATTGCCATTTTGAAATTGGCCCAGTGACCCACAATCTAACAATCATTTTTAGTGCATCTGTACCTTAGATTCCCCAGATCTTTTGGTGCGTCAGAAGCTCAACGGGTGGTACTACAGTCCTAAAAGAATCTGGATCAGTAATCTCATCAGTTTGCACTGTAGTATTAAAGGCTTCAAAGTCAACAGTTCTAAGAGAACAGACCTTTAAAGTTGTAAATTCAGACCAGACCTGGAAGATCAAAGGTTTTCAGTATCAGAGAAAGAGAATCAAGACTGGAGTAGTCTTATATAACAATCTGTTGAGCGTGGTCTTATATCCTGCCAAATCCTCACTAAGTGGAGTTCAAGGCAGGTTACCATCTGTAGTAATTGCTATTATACAGAAATACAGGGTCTGATTCTCTAAATTTACCATGCCTTTAATGATGGTTGCTAAACTGGTTCCAGCCAGTTTAGTGTGCCAGTATTTTACCAGCTGATTATCAGAACAGCTTACCGTAGTCTTTTCTGAGCTTCCTAGAAACAACTCTGCCATGCAAATGTAGTACTACTAGATCATGACTTAATAGTAAAATGAGTTCATTAATATTTAAATGAGCACTCCAGGCGATCATTGCTGGTGACTCTCCAAAGTGCTGACTTCTAAAGGCCAAAAATTACCATTTGGTCCAGAGGTGTCAGTATTGTGAAAAGCGTATCTCGGATGCATGTTTCTGGCTGTGGCTTTTCATAAAAATTAAAGAAAACACACTATTCACAAAATTATGGTAATATAGTGATGGGAAGAAAGGAAAAATTATGTTCTTACCTGTTAATTTTCTTTCCTTTAGTCACAGTAGATGAATCCAGAGGCTAGTGGGATTACATCCATTAACCAGCAGGTGGAGATAGAGAGAACTGAGTTGTCCTCAGTCTTCTTGGATGCACAGCCTCCTGGCCAACCAGTATAGGTCATCTCAGAGCATCCAAAAACTAAACTCAAACATAAGAAACTCCTTTCCCACAAACAAAAAAAAAAACCAACACTCAAAGAACTGAAAAAACAACTCCAGCACAAAAAAACATTGCCAAACCGCGTGCAAGAGCCATGAATACCGAAACAGGGCGGGGCTCTGGATTTATCTGCTGTGACTAAAGGAAAGAAAATTAACAGGTAAAAACATAATTTTTCCTTCCTTGTCATCAACAGTAGATGAATCCAGAGACTAGTGGGATGTAGCAAAGCAGTCCTAACGTAGGGAGGGAAACAAACATCACCGCATCAATGCCAACATACCGACAGCCATGGCAAAAGAAGCTCCACACCCAGACCATCAATGGGTATATACCGAGAACAATCAAGAAATGGTGAAAATCGCCCCTCCAATGCCCGATCTGCAGGATAAGGTCAAGGAAATGTGAAATGACAGAATGAAGAAACTCCACAAGCAGCCAGGGGCTAAGCTCAGAATACATGTGAGCAGGCGCAAACAGGAGCAAAGAGCACAATGCTGAGGAAACTACAGCTGCCGAGCCCCACGATGAACAGAAGGAATGCAGAGCACCAAACTGTCGTGACACTTAAGGACTCCTAAACAACTAGGGAGAAATGAATCCGCTATGCTTACAAGGCTCTGAGCCCATTGGAAAGCCATGACATTCATGAAAAAGCTCACTATAACAGACCCCCGTCCCCTTGCAAGGGTGTAGGGCATGGAGTGCAGAAACACAAAGAGAGAAGGGTCACAACCTAAAGCAGAGCCATCTCAAAGTAGTAAACCAAGAGCCCTCTGAAAAGAGTCAAACTGCGGAACAACGAAAGAATAAATCCTCACTGAGAGGAAAGGACTCACACACCCACATATAGAAAGCTACAGAAGAGGCATGGATGAAGCCAGGCTCCTCCCTCTAGCAGCTGAGGCCCACCGAAGGGCGCCAAGCCAGACTCCAGAAATCACAAAGAAAGCTGGAGGAACATAAGGTAACCAAATCAACTGAAACGTGAATAGGCGAAACCATTGGAGAGAAACAAATGCAGTTCCAAGGAGAGTCGCACGGACTAACTAGATCATATGCGTAGTGAGAGGGTAGAATAAAGTCCACCTACCTTAGCTATGCTGCAAAAACTGCCCAGCAAGGAAAGGACATGCAGACAGAGAAACCTCGCTCATCAGAGGCAGCCATCAAGTGAGACAAACTAGAGGTAAAGAGAAAGTCTGGAAGAACCGTCCTCACCACAGAATGGGCTACAGAAAACAAGGTAAGAGTAATAAGTATGCGGATACCAAGGGCAACCGACCCAAACCCCAGAGAAAAAGGAGACTCAGCCAGGCCCAGCTAGCCTCACGGACCTGAAATCCATAAAATGAAGAAAGATGAGTCCACCAGGAAGGCGAGGAAAGAATAAACGGAGGTCAACCACTGTAGAAGAATGAACAAAATCTTCCTTGTCTCCTTCAGTGGTCATCAGCTCCCATGCAGGCCATTCCCATTTTGCTTGCAACAGCCCTACAGATGATGTCCAAAGCGACAGTGAAGGCGGCGACTGCCCCTGGAGTGAGCCAGAGAATGTAGTCGAACCCAAGCAATACGCCAGACCACCTGAGAGTGCCCACACCAAAGAGCCATCACGCAACTCATAGTAGAGTATGCTGTCCACCCCTAGGGTAGGCCACCAAGTGCAAGCTCCAATCAATGACGAAGGAAATTTGAGCAAAACGCATGAACCCATATTTAATGCGAGGAATAAATTCAAAAACAGAGTATGATGGCAAACCAGACTAGTAGGGTAAGACAGTAAGAAGATCTCCAAGATAGATTGAAACAAATAGCTACAGCCACCGAATGGGGTAACATCCAGAGCGACACCCTCCCCGACCAACCGTGTCTAGGAAGCGCAAGCCAGCAACATGACAGGACAAACAAAATCTTACAAGCAGCCCCTCATAAAAGGTATCCCTGCGCCAGCTGGCACAGCAGTAATCCTTGAAAAGGTACACATGAGACGAAGAGAGAATCCCCTTCGTACCCAAAAAGAGAGAAACGAAGCCCCATACCTAGATTGGCACAAGAGACTCATCCGCAAGAGAAACTCCTTCACATCAGAAAAGGGGGAAAGGAGGCACCATACCTAGTGTGGCACAGGAGACCCTACCCATAGGAAAAAGAGGAATGGGAAAGTGGTTCCCAAACCGCGGGCTAAAAAGGGCACTGCCCGCCACTAATTCCCAGTTGTACCACACGTGCACCAGGGTAGATGTACACCAATGGCTGCTGAAGAACTGGCTAGGAGACAAACCAGCAATAAACTGCAGCTGCTCGAGCCCCAGGCACACAAACAGAGAAATAAGTCAACCAGAAAAAAACAACTGCAAGCACAGGATAAAGGGAAGTCTAGGCACAACCAAAGCACCATACCCCAAGGGTAGAAGAGAAAGGAGATACCGAGATAAGAACAGAACCTAAACCAAACTCCAAAAGTTCAAAAAGTCCCGACTATCATGCATGAACATGCCACTAGCCAGAATCAAAGAAAGGCAGAGGCCTGTGACAATGCGAGAGAAGAGAAACAATCTCAGAGTCCTCTATAAAGGAATCATGACCTCTAGAAAACCGCCAAAGGACAGGAGGGAATTTTTTTTTTTTAATAGCAATGAAGAGTAGGGAGACAGAACACCCCAAAGCCTAGTGGCGCCTGGCAAAAGAAGTTGAAATCTACGGGGTATCATGCAATCGAGGCACAGATTCGGATGAGGGTACACCATAACAGGTACCTTTAATGTTTCATCACTCTTGATGACAGGATCTGGTCTTGCACGGAGTCACCCCGCTTGTGCTAGGCGGCCAGTTTAACTGCCCATTCAGCTAGGTGACTTCGGTATACTGACATGTCTACAGCTGGAGGCTGTGACATTGCTGTGTCAAGCTGATAGATTAGTCTGAATAGGCTCCAGAACCCAATAGTCCACATAGGAGCCTCCAGAGAAAGGATGATATGCTGAAATTAGAGAACATGAAATCAGCACACAGGGACATCTCGTGTACCACCCAAGACACTAAGGAAAATAGCCTGGAAACATAAAGAAGCCCATAGGCAAATGAAAGACACTGTCAACCATGTTGAAAAGACTAAAGGGGAGAATATACGACAAGCTGCCGAGAGCTATATATATGAAATGCGAGCTCACACAACTTAACAGAATCTAAATAGGCGCAACTGCAGACGCAGGACACTCTGCGTGCCCCTAATAAATGTGGACAAAGGCTTTCACTAAAGTCCCTAAGGATTATGTGACAAAAAGAAAAGATGAAAATCATAGGGCCCCTAAACAGTGCCACAATCAACTAAGACCAAAGGGAAGGCTCAACCCATAGTATAGACACAAGCAGCCTTGCCCGTGTCAAGCGACAAGTGTTGCACCAGCAAGGGGAAGCCACAAACCCCGCACTTGAACAAGGCAGCCCTGCCAACAACCGCAAGGACAGGGAAATAGCTATGTCCCCAGAAGCAGCCAGAGATGCGCTAGGTAGAAAGCCCCACAATATAGCAACCACAAGTGGAAACCAGCTCATCGACCGTGTTAACAGAAAAAAGCAAACCGAGCACCGCAATGCATCCAGTGGAAAGACACAGCACCGCAGTCCCTGGCACCGTAACTTACACCAAACGGTGCCCCTACTAAAGCACCCCACACCAGGACAACCTGGCCACTTGCCCCAGCATCAAATGCCATAACCGAAAGAAAACGGTCCAACCAAGACCAGACCAGGCAAAAGTCTTCCCATTAGACCGGCATTACAGCAGATCCCTGCCCATACCTACATTACTGTAAAAAGTCAGCCGCAGGCTCACACAGCCCAACAATCGAAAAGGAGTTGAGTGGAGCAGCGAAAGGGCAGAATATGCAGTAGGCCATGCCCACAAAGAAATATTCCCAGCCACCGGTGAACACAAACACAGATACTTGGAAACTGCACCTGACCTCCACAGGAGAAAGGAAATATAGCACCCTTGCTTCTAAAACAGTGAAGAATAATAAAAGCCAAAATTAAGCTTCCATCCCGGTTGAAAATACAGGGAGGGTATAAACAGCGGAAGCAACTCTCCACCGAGAAAGAAAACCACCTATATGACGGAAAACTATGCGGCGTGGTCAGGGAACATAGGCACAACCGCCGCTGCAGTGCGCTGAAAACAGACTACCAGCAGATAAGACTTGAAGACCGTCGGCTCCCTAGAGCACCCGATTCAGCGTCCCAACTACTGCACATCGAGTACACCGAGAAAGGCGAATTGCCACAGCAACCCGGCAGGAATACTACATTGGACAGCAGCATAAACACCTCAGTGAACAGCGGACAAAACGTGCTCCATGTGGCCATTGCAGGTAAACCAAAATGGCTACCAACGCCTGAGGGAAAAATTGTCCGCATCTCACCCGCGTGGGAAAAGCCCACATACCTCTCCCGCCAGAGCCCTCTATAGAGGAGCGAAGACAGCCTGTCTTCCCACCCGAATTATGGCGGAGCAAGGCCAGACTGCTCAACCAAGCCCATGCCTGCGCCTTCAGGTGCCCAAAATGCGACCGAATAGAAAACCTGACCCCATGAAAGGAAAGAAACACTCACCAGACATCAACAATGAAGGGCAATCGAAGGAGCAAGAACACATGCTGTCAGATGCAAGGGAGTTTAAGCTCTTGAGGATGAAAACCGCTGTGGAAAGCTGGTACTCCTCACAGATGCTTTGTGGTTGTTTTGTTTTGTTTTTTAACGTGGGAAAGGAGAAGTAAAGAAGTGACACGGCAGATAGGGAAAGAGACCTGCGGTGAACAGGTGTATCCCAAAAGAGGGCGAGGCAGGGACCTGGGGGGGCCCAGGTGCAACCCCTAAAGCTGGCACCACTCAGCCAGACACCCCTCATCTTGAAATATCCAGGCCTGGACCAAAATCCACAAGAAGAAGCCAGGAGCTGTGAGAAACACATCCATCAGCCTGCTGGAGATAGAGAATACTGGTTGGCCAGGGGGCTGTGCATCCAAGGAGGCTGAGGACAACTCAGTTCTCTCTATCTCCACCTGCTGGATGATGGACGTAATCCCACTAGTCTTTGGATTCATCTGCTGTTGATGACAAGGAAATCTCAGAAGCATGTGTATAAAGGCAGCTTTCAACAAGTGCATAAAAGGCACACTTTTAATACACATCTTTAGAGCAAATGCTTAAGACGATGCTTGTGAGATTATTTTTCTCCATCACTATATTACACCTCCTCTCCCTTCCTCTCAATCCAATAACGCTGACATGCCTATTACATCCCAGTACATATAAGATGTATATAAATCTAATGGTAGCTTGATTTTCAGATAGTCTGTTCACAATTAGTCTTAGTTCAGGGGTGTCCAACCTTAGTCTTCATCAGGTCAGGTTTTCAGAATTTCCCCATTTGAATATGCATGAGATCTATTTGCATACAATGGAAGCAGTGCATGCTAACAGATCTCATACAAATTCACTAGAGAAATCCTGAAAATCCAATTGGATTGTGGTCTTCAAGGACTGACACTACTGGACAACCCTGGTCTTAATTCTTTCTTAGTGGTGGTATTAAGTTGACCATATTCTGTTAGTATGTTGACTGGGTTATTATCCTCAGGGGTGGTATTGTTTAGTTAGACGTTTGCATTTTGTTCAAATGACAATTTATATTCTCGATGTTGTTTGAGAAGTGCTGTGCTAGGTTGTTAAGTGTGGGTGAGGCTACATTTGAGGAGTTTACTGATGAGCAGTCATTTCTCAGGATTTTATTTATTTAAAAAAAATTTATCAACCGCCTATTCCTAGGCAGCATTACAAAAATAACATACACAAAATAAAATAGACAGGACTTATACAAACATCTTAGATTACAAATGCATAATTACAGCCTAGGGAACCTTAAGTCAATAGATCTTCACAGTACTATTCATCCTAAAACCAGCATTAAACAACACCTACTTTATTGAAAAGCTTCAAAAATAATGTAGTTTTAAGAATTTTCTTAAACTTCTGAATGTCAGATAGCACCCTTAGCGGTCCAGTTAATTTGTTCCACAGCGTTACTCCCATGATAGAAATGGCAGAAGTGCTCGTGTTTTCTTAGTGCATTTTAGAAAAATCTGTCAAAGCCAATCGTAACGCACCTTCAGATCACAAAGTTCTAAGTGGTCAATAGATCGCTAGTTTGAGATAGATACCAAGAAATCCCCTAATAAATGACCTTAAATAACAGAGTTAAGGTTTTAAAGATGATACATTTTCTTTAGGTTTGGTCTTCCTCTTTCAATCAAATTTGAGAAATAATTGTGTTTGTATTTGCCAGATCTGAGAGAATGATTTTCTCCAGCTGTCTCTAGTGGGTCGCCTGACTTCCTCCAAGCGATATTTTCTCTAGCTGTCTCTAGTGGGTCGCCTGACTTCCTCCAAGCGATATTTTCTCTATTTGCCAAAAAACATAGTTTATCATTACTACTTATTTATTCTCCACTAGTAGAACTATGGAGTCTAATGTGGTCTCTATTGAGTTCATCCAGTTTCTGCCATCTAGGCCAGGGTTGTGTTAATAGCCTGGAGAGAGGATCCTAGCTTTTCCCCAAAGCATAGAAACATGATGGCAGATAAAGGACAAATGACCCATCCGGTCTGCCCATCTGCAACATCCACCCTCTCCCTAAGCGATCCCATGTGCATGTCTCACATTTTTGAATTCAGGCACAGTGCTTCCACTCCCTCTACCAGGAGACTATTCCGCGCATCTACCACCCTTTCTGTAAAAAAGTATTTCCTTAGATTACTCCCGAGCTGATCGCCTTTTAACTTCATTCCATGCTAGGAATGCACTCAAACGCCTTGCTTCTAAAAGGATCAATACCACCACCATGGCCTTCAAACAGATTTGGGGAGTTATGACTAGACCAAAAGCTAAGACTCTGAAATGAAAACATCTCCCCAGGACAGAGTATTGCAGAACTATTCATGAGACTCCCTGATAACAATGTGAAGGTAAGCCTCTGAGGTCCAGGGAGGTGAGTAACTTGTTCATCCTAACAGAAGAGAGACTTTGCACTTGGTCGCCATCTGAAAACTCATAACATGTAAGAAGCCAACCCCCTTTAGGTTGGATAGGCTGAAGAGAGGGTTTCCTTTCTTGGGCACAACAAAATAGAATAACAACTGTGCCTTAGATCTAGGCTTAGTACAGTGGTGCCTCGCATAACGAACGCCTCGCACAACGAACGCTGCACACAACGAACTTCATGTCTTGATTCACACAACGAACTTCATTTCACACAACGAACTTCACACAACGAACTTCGTTTCACACAACAAACTTCGTTTCACACAACAAACTTCGTTTCACACAACGAAGTCGCCCGAGCTGCCGATGTATTGCATCCTTCCGCGCAGGCACTGCAGGCAGTCGTTAGTCACTGCGCTTAACTGCCCTCTCTCACTGTATACAGTCGTCCTTTTAAGATAAACTCAATATTTTTTATATATCATGGCTTCTAAAAAAAACAGGAAGGTGATTTCTGTTGAAATGAAACGGGAAATAATTAGAAGGAGTGACCTCGTCAAAGAGTTTGGCCTCAGCAAGACCACCATTTTCACCATTTTGACAAATTTATCTTTTTTTATGTCATCTTAGCATATTTTATGCTGCAGAACGAATTATTTTTTTTAACATGTATTGTTATGGGAAAACGCGTTTCACATAACGAACTTTTCGCATAACAAACTTGCTCCTGGAACGAATTAAGTTCGTTGTGTGAGGCACCACTGTATATTTTTCTTAGTCCCTGGAGAAGCGATTCCCAAATATATCCTGGGGGAACCCCAGCCAGTCATATTTTCAGGACATGGAGGATTTGATTTAAATCGCTAGTCAGAAAGAATTGATTTACTGCCTCAAAAAGGAATATTTGCTTGTTTCAACTCTATTTCATAACTGCATCAAAATGATGATAACATGCAGTAAACAGTTACTTACCTTAACAGGTGTTATCCGGGGACAGAAGGCAGATATTCTCACATCCCTCCCACCTCCCCTGGTTGGCTTCTTAGCTTGTTTACGAAACTGAGGAACCAAGAGCTGACGTTGGGCAGAAGGCACTCACAAATATGCTTTGCAGGCAGTCTCAAAGCTTAAGAAGTTTAAGGTGACAGTACACTTTTAGCACTGTCCCACATGTGAGAATATGATGTCTGCTTGTCTGAGGATAACAAATATATTTTTGCTCACATATGAGCATTCCTCAAAGTAGCCTTTGAAATAGGATGAAATCAAAATAAATATTTACCAACCTGAAGATCCTCCCTGTTCAAATATGTTCATTTTGTCATCTTCAAAGCATTTCTCATTATGCTGTTTTATTCAGGCCACCAGGCCTTGCATTTCTTTGTTGAAGTGTTTTGCATTTTGTATGCACACATATCTGCCTTACCCATAAGTTGAGGACTTCATTAAAATATTCCCAAACTATGTCTCTTATGGCTTGCTGCCATTATAGGTTCTCTCCTCCAAGGAGAGAATAATATGATCCGAAGACTTATGGAGTATTCTGCTCAAAAGGTTTCCACTTTCAATTTTCTGCTTGCTACTCCCTCCTCACACTTAGCACTTAAGAGGTAATGGGTTGATTCTGTGTATATTGATTTGCAAAGGAACAATGGGGCTAAAGTCTCTCTTAACTCTATTTTATAACATTTTTGCTGCAGAAGTAGTGTTATTTCTGCAAACACAAATTGACAGATTTGAGAAATGCTAAACCAAGCATGTGATATCTTCTAGACAGAAAAAAAATATCCCCGCCATTATGAATGGATTAATGGAATTTATTTATCAAAATATTTAAACTTTACATGAATATACAGCCTTGTGATACCTAATTAAAAACTAATCCTCATTTCATGGATAAACAACTTTAGTACTATAAATGTACAAGAGCTGTTCAAAAAGTATCAGACCTTAATTTTTCTTGCGTAAACAAAGCTAGCGAGGTGTGGTTTGATGCACGTATGTAGGCAACCCTAATGGGCATGCTTGAATTTTTTCCTGCCTACAGAAGCTGTCAGTCACCGGCAGACCGCCAATGAGTGAGGAAAGTGTAAATGAAAGCCATCGGTGACAGAAAAAGTTGAACACTACAGCATTAAATTTTGTGTAAAGCTTGGCGATTCCCAAGTGGAAACGATCTGCAAGATTCAACAGGCTTTCAGGGACGAAGCAATGGACACCACACAGATAAAGGAGTGGTACAACTGCTTCAGGGATGGCCGCACATCAGTGGAGAGTGAAGCACGTTGTGGCAGGCTCTCAACATCCAGAAATGAGATTGTCATTGACCAAGTGAGGACCCTGGTGATACAGGACTGTCGAATCATGATCGGAGAACTTGCAGACAAGATTTGGGCTTCAGAAGAATTTCAGCAAAGTTTCTGCCAAAGCTGCTAACGATCGAGCAGCAACAACTCTGTTTGGAGATCGCACAGGACATACTAGAGACTGTGAATAGTGATCTCAACTTTCAGCAAAATGCCATTGGGTATAGAGCAAGAATGATCTTAACTGGCTGTTTCAGTAGAAATGAGAACAATCTTGAAAGACTTTCTTCAATGATAATGATCTGGAATAAGAAAACCTGACCAACCTATTGAGAACTTTTATAAGACTGTCTACAGTTTGGAGTTTTAAATATAGAGGACTGATTTAGCACTTTGGTGGGGCGATTGTCTGGGGGCTATACTATAGAATGGTAAAGCGTGATTTGTATTTTAACTGATGTTTTACAGTATTTTGGTTACAGTAAACATTTATTGAATTATATAATAAAAGTTGCTTCATTATTGTGAATACCATCATTTTGAGTGCCAAAGGCTTAATTAAAAGGGGTTTTAAAGCATATCTGGGTAAGATGCCTATGCATTTCCTTGTTAATTAACTCCAGAAAGCAGCTCTCTTTGGTAGAATATAAGTACTATGGTGAGTGTTAGCACTAAATGTGAGACAACTCATACTCTATATACCCTGGCTTAGGAGTGAGGATCATTGTACATACCACAACAGTAAACCAACCCATTTGGCAAACTAGCCCATTCCGCCACTAATACCTCTGAAGATATTATACTGGTCAACTAGCCCAGTGATTGGCATTGCCATATCGACATCATTAAAATTAATTTGACAGAATTAGAAGGTTGTTAATACTGACAGAATCCAATGTGTCTCTCAGAATCCTACTACTGTTTTCTCTTCCTATTATTTAATATCAAATTTTCTACAAGCCAAAAAAGCATTGACTTCATACCTCTTATTCAGATCAACAAACCTTAAAATATAAGTACATCTCAGCTGCTCTCTTCTACAAATGTATACAAACTAAATTTTAGGAAGCACGTGACCTTAAGGCTGTACATCATATGAAGCAGGTTCAGTCAGAGGGTTATAGTCCATTTTCCAAACTGTATCACACTTCCTCCACACCCTTCCTGTCATGAACTCACTAAAACTAAATAGTTATCTAGAATTAGAAAATAACCAAAAACTTAATGCAAAATGAAGAATTTCTATACCATTTTCTCTAGCAGAACTCTGGTGCTTTTGCTTCTATAACCATAATTGTCTCTCTACTCTGTGCTATATTTCTCTACTGGATTATAATACAAATATAAAACTAAAAAGCTACATACTGGCACATGAGTTTGGGACACTAATTCTTGCCTTTATAAATACTAATACATTAAAGCCCGACTACAGATGCCTGTGCGCCCCCTCCACCACCAATTAGAGTCACGAAAGCTATTTTAAATGAAAAACCTGCTCTGAAAATATTGTTAGTCTAATTTGCTCAGGATAGCTATGCATCCTTCACAAGAAATGCCATTAGTTAAAAACTAATAATTACAAATAAGGAAGTCTTAGCATTTATAAAATCAGTAACACTTAAATGAGGAAAAGCAGGCAGAGTGTAACTCATGGAATTCTTTCCAACCCGACTATATAGCACAGTTACTTACCGTAACAGGTGTTATCCAGGGACAGCTTAACTGATGGGTGACGGCACCAACAGAGCCCCGGTACGGACAATTTTAGAGTGATTGCACTCTAAGAACTTAGAAAGTTCTAGCTAGGCCGCACCGCGCATGCGCGAGTGCTTCCCCGCCCGACGGAGACGCGCGGTCCCCAGTTAGGATAAGCCAGATAAGAAGCCAACCCGGGGAGGTGGGTGGGGCGTAAGAATATCTGCCTGCTGTCCCTGTATAACACCTGTTACGGTAAGTAACTGTGCTTTATCCCAGGACAAGCAGGCAGCATATTCTTAACTGATGGGTGACCTCCAAGCTAACAAAAAGAGGGATGGAGGGAAGGTTGGCCATTAGGAAAATAAATTTTGTAAAACAGATTGGCCGAAGTGTCCATCCCGTTTGGAGAATGCATCCAGACAAAAATGAGATGTGAAAGTATGAACTGAGGACCAAGTAGCAGCCTTGCAGATTTCCTCAATAGGAGTTGATCTGAGGAAAGCTACAGACGCTACCATAGCTCTAACATTATGGGCCGTGACAGAACCTTCCAGTAGCAGTCCGGTTTGAGCATAACAGAACAAGATGCAATCAGCAAGCCAATTGTATAACGTACGTTTAGAAACAGATGTCCCAACTTATTTGGATCAACGGACAGAAAAAGTTGGGGAGACGATCTGTGAGGCTTAGTGCGCTCTAAATAGTAAGCCAAAGCACGCTTACAGTCCAAAGTATGCAAAGCCTGTTCTCCAGGATGAGAATGAGGTTTCGGGAAGAATACAGGCAGGAAAATGGACTGGTTAAGATGAAAGTCAGATACAACCTTAGGGAGGAACTTTGGATGTGTACGTAGAACCACCTTGTCATGGTGAAAGACTGAAAGGTGGATCGGCAACTAGTGCATGCAATTCACTGACCCTCCTGGCAGAGGTGAGAGCAATAAGGAAGACCACTTTCCAAGTGAGAAATTTGAAATGAACTGTGGCCAATGGTTCAAAAGGAGGTTTCATTAAGGCGGAAAGAACCACATTAAGATCCCAGACCACAGGAGGGGGCTTGAGAGGTGGTTTCACATTGAAAAGTCCCTGCATGAATCTGGAAACCAAAGGATGAGCAGTAAGAGGTTTACCGTGAACTGGCTCATGAAAAGCAGTAATGGCACTGAGGTGGACTCTGATAGAAGTAGATTTGAGACCAGAGTTAGACAAAGAAAGTAGATAATCCAACACTAGTTCTACTTCTAGTGAAGTTGGATCATGATGATGCAGAAAGCACCAGGAAGAAAACCGGGTCCACTTCTGTTGATAGCATTGAAGAGTGGCCGGCTTCCTGGAAGCATCAAGAATAGAACGGACAGGCTGAGAAAGAAGCGAATGGGCTGAGGTCAGCCCGAGAGATACCAAGCTGTCAGGTGCAGAGACGGTAGGTTGGGATGTAGGAGGGACTGCTGATGCTGAGTAGGAAACAGTGGAAGAAGTATGGGCTCCCTGGAACTGAGTTGAAGCAGAAGGGAGAACCAATGCTGCCTGGGCCACCGTGGAGCGATGAGAATCATGGTGGCTTGTTCCCTCTTGAGCTTGAAAAAGGTCCGCAACATTAGAGGTAGAGGAGGAAATGCATAAAGAAAGAGATTGGTCCAGTCCAGGAGAAACGCATCTTCTGTCAGACGGTGAGGAGAGTAGAGTCTGGAGCAAAATTGGGGCAGTTGATGATTGTCCACCTGAGGGGTGCTCCATTGAGCGAAAATGGACTGGAGAGTTATGGGATCGAGAGTCCATTCGTGGGGTTGTAGAATTCTGCTGAGATTGTCTGCTAAGGAATTCTGCTCTCCCTGGATGTAGACAGCTTTCAGGAACAAATGGCGAGCTGTCGCCCAAGACCAAATCTTTTGGGCCTCCTGACACAACAGACGAGAGCCCGTCCCACCCTGTTTGTTGATGTAGTACATTGCTACTTGATTGTCTGTGCAAAGTAGTAAAACTTGAGGAAAGAGGAGATGCTGAAAAGCCTTGAGGGCATAAAACATCGCTCTGAGTTCCAGGAAATTGATGTGATGTTTCTTTTCCTGGGCAATCCAAAGACCTTGAGTTTGGAAATCGTTCAAGTGAGCTCCCCAGGCATATGGGGATGCGTCTGTGGTGATGACGAGATGATGAGGAGGCAGATGGAACAGAAGGCCTCTGGAGAGATTGTAAGATTTCAACCACCATTGCAGAGACTGTCGAAGAGACGATGTCACAGATATGTGTCGCGAACAAGGATCCGTCGCCTGGGACCACTGGGTAGCTAGGGTCCATTGAGGAGTGCGCAGGTGAAGACTTGCGAAGGGGGTGACATGAACTGTCGAGGTCATGTGACCCAAGAGTATCATCATTTGTTTTGCAGAGATGGACAGCTGTGAGAGCACCTGCTGACAGAGATGAAGAAGGGTCTGAAGGCGATTTGGTGGAAGGAATGCCCTCAAGATAACAGTGTCCAAGATCGCTCCAATGAACTGAAGTCGCTGAGTGGGGATGAGATGCGACTTGGGCAGATTGATCTCGAAACCCAGAAGTTGGAGAAAGAGGATGGTCTGATTGGTGGCTTGAAGGACTTCCTGAGATGAAGGAGCCTTGATTAACCAGTCGTCCAGGTAAGGGAAGACTTGAAGATGGTGAGAGTGTAGGAAAGCAGCCAGGGTCTTCACAATGAGACACTTTGTGAAGACCCTGGGAGAGGAGGCAAGACCGAAGGGTAACACTTTGTAATGGTAATGACAGCGATTGATCATGAAGTGGAGATACTGTCTGGAGGCCAGATTGACTGGGATGTGAGTGTAGGCCTCCTTGAGATCGAGGGAGCATAGCCAGTCGCCCTGAGAGAGAAGAGGATAAAGTGTGGCCAGAGAAAGCATTTTGAACTTTTCCTTGACCAAGCATTTGTTGAGATCTCGGAGATCTAGTATGGGTCGGAGGTCCCCGGTTTTTTTGGGAACCAGAAAATAGCGGGTGTAGAATCCCTGCCCCTTCTGATCTAGAGGAACTTCCTCTATGGCGTTCAGAAGAAGAAGGGATTGGACCTTCTGAAAGAGGAGGGAAGACTGAGGTGTGTTCAAAACAGACTCTTTTGGAGGACTTTGGGTGGGAAGAGTCTGAAAGTTGAGAGAATAGCCGTGGCGAATGATGTTTGGAACCCACTGGTCTGAAGTGATGATTAGAGAATGACACGGTGACGGTTTACCCGCGGCCACCGCATTTAAGCCGCGGGTCACCGCCGAAAACGGGGAAGAAAACTAGCAGTCGCTGCGGTGACGGGGACAAGGCCATTCACCGACCGCGGAAACGGTGAACAGGTTTGTCCCCGCGGGCCAATGTACCCCCTTCTAGGAACCGCTATTTACCTGTGTTTCACCGCTCCTCGCTCGTCTGGCCAGCAGGCCTGCCTCCGTCCAAATGAGGCGGGCCCGCCCCTCCCCTCCCCTGCCTCCCATTGGCCTCCCCTAAGATCGCCGGCAGGAGGGTACCCAACCCCTCCTGCTGGACCCCCCCCCCAACGAACCCTCCCACCCCGGAACCCCCCTTAGTCTTACTTTCCAAGTTGGACCGGACAGCTCCTCGCTCGTCTGGCCAGCAGGCCTGCCTCCGTCCAAATGAGGCGGGCCCGCCCCTCCCCTCCCCTGCCTCCCAATGGCCTCCCCTAAGATCGCCGGCAGGAGGGTACCCAACCCCTCCTGCTGGACCCCCCACCAACGAACCCTCCCACCCCGGAACCCCCTTAGTCTTACTTTCCAAGTTGGACCGGACAGCTCCTCGCTCGTCTGGCCAGCAGGCCTGCCTCCGTCCAAATGAGGCGGGCCCGCCCCTCCCCTCCCCTGCCTAACCCACAGGATCCTAGGGCCTGATTGGCCCAAGCACCTAAGGCCCCTCCTATAGCGGGAGTGGCTTTAGGTGCCTAGACCAATCAGGCCCTAGGATCCTGTGGGTTGGGCAGGGTAGGGGCGGGCCCGCCTCATTTGGACGGAGGCAAGCCTGCTGGCCATACGTGTGAGGAGCCGTCCGGTCCAACTTGGAAAGTAAGACTAAGGGGGTTCCGGGGTGGGAGGGTTCGTTGGGGGGGGGTCCAGCAGGAGGGGTTGGGTACCCTCCTGCCGGCGATCTTAGGGGAGGCCATTGGGAGGACCGGCAGGAGGGGTTGGGTACCCTTCTGCTGCGATTGTCGGGAGGGCCGTTGGGGGGGTCTACAGGAGGGGTTGGGTGCCCTCCTGCCGTGATCGCTGGGGGGAGGGGAGACTTGCAGCCATAGCCGCGGTCACTATGCTAATCACGGCAGCATTTAAAGTACATGTCGTGTTTGTTTTTGCATTGCTAGCCCCAGGGGTGGTGGAAGATTAGTGATTGAAAAACTGTATGAAAAATAACTATTTTAAATTTAGTGATCAAAATGTGTCAGTTTTGAGAATTTTTATTAATTAATTTTTTCTCTGCGTGTTTTGTTTTTGTATAGTTATTAACTAATATTTAACTAAGTTTTAAAGTTTTAAAGAATGTTTCCTTTATACGTAAATAAAGAAAAGTGAATGGGATTGCAGTGGCGGTGACGGGGCGGTGAATGGGGTGGCAGTGGCGGTGACGGGGCGGTGAAGAGGATGGTGAGACGGGGACGGGGCGGTGACGGGGATGGTGAGACGGGGACGGGGCGGTGACGGGGATGGTGAGACGGGGACGGGGCGGTGACGGGGACCAATTTTTTCACCGTGTCATTCTCTAGTGATGATCTCCCAACGGCTGATGAAAAGAGAAAGACGTCCTCCTATGGGTTGAGGCAGAAGGGTTGATGGTAGCAGACTGGCTAGGCCCTGGAGAACGAAGTCAGAAGGGTTGAGTGGACTTCGGTTGTGTAGGAGGTTTCACCTGTTACTGATGTTGTGCACGAGGTAGTTGACGTTGCTGCTGACGTTGACGCCTAGGCTGCTGAGGAGCAGATGGTAAGGGTCTAGCAGAGTAGCGGCGCTGATAAGAAGATTGTGGACGAAAGGGCCACGTAGGTGGAGGCTTCTTTTTGTTCTTGAGAAGAGTGTCCCAGCGAGTCTCATGTGCCGACAATTTCTGTGTGGTAGAATCGAGAGAGTCACCAAATAACTCATCTCCAAGGCAAGGAGCATGGCAAGGTGATCCTGATGATTGATGTCAAGCTCCGAATCCCTAAGCCAAGCGAGACGGCGCAAAGCCACAGCCATCGCAGTAGCCCTTGAGGTGAGTTCAAAGGTGTCGTAGATTGAACGGAGCATAAATTTTCTAAGCTGTAACAGGCTGGAAGTGTATTGGTGGAAAGAAGGTAGTTTCCGTTCAGGTAAGCACTTCTCAAAGGAAGCCAGTTGTTGAACAAGGTGTTTCAAATAGAAAGAAAAATGAAATGCATAATTGCCTGATCGGTTGGCAAGCATAGCATTTTGGTACAAACGCTTGCCAAACTTATCCATGGCTTTCCCCTCTCTGCCAGGAGGGACAGAAGCATAGACACTAGTGCCCGCAGACTTTTTTAGGGTGGACTCAACCAACAAAGATTCGTGCGGTAGTTGGGGCTTGTCAAAACCTGGAATGGGAATGACCTTGTATAAGTTATCCAACTTGCGAGGAGCACCAGGGTTTGTCAGAGGTGTCTCAAGATTTTTGTAAAAAGTCTCTCTCAAAATGTCATGAAGAGGCAATTTAAGGAATTCCTTTGGAGGCTGATCAAAGTCCAAAGCTTCAAGAAATGCCTTAGATTTCTTGGATTCAGCCTCCAAAGGAATAGACAGAGACTCACATATCTCCTTTAAAAAGGAGATAAAGGATGAATGTTCCAGTCTGGAAGAAGGGTCCCGTAGAGAGGGGTCCTCTTCAACTGAAGAAACCTCGTCCTCAGAGAGCAGAGGCTCCTCAGAGTCGTCCCATAAATCAGGGTCCCATACCTGAGAGACACGGCCCCGGGAGTCCGGTGTGGAAGGCTCAGCGTGCCGGGTCTTAAGCACCGATTTCCTGGAACGTAAGGAGGCAGCACCGGGGGAAGTTAAGGGTTGTCGGTGCCGGGACTGATCAGAAAGGAGTGGGGTTTCATCGGGTTTGAACAGCCCGATGAAGACCTCTCGGTTCCGCAGACAAAATTGGCATGGAAGTCGAGGAGGCAGAATGGACCGGTACTGACAGGGTAGAAGCTGACAATATAGGCTGCTCTACGGACGGTACCGGCGGCTCAGACCGGACCGGGACTGGAAAGTTCGGTGCCAACAGAGCAGGAAGGAGTTGTTGTAATTGCTATTTAAGTTGGACTTGGAGGATAGCCGTAATCCGGTCATCCAAGGAAGGCACCAGTATCGCTTTCTTTTTCTGCGGTACCTGTGGTGCCGCTCGACGCCCAGAGGATGAGGAGGCCGAGGAGGATGCACTCACCTCGATAGGGGCGGAGCGTTTACGGGGGCGCCTCGAGGTTGGCAGGACTGGACTCTGCCACAGCAACCGGAGGACGCTCCAAAGAGGAAGGCTTCTTAGCCGGCTTACCTGAGGGGTGCGACACCGGGGCGGTATCGCGCGGCATCGATGAGGTAGGTGTCGGCTGAAACGCCGCCGGTGCCGAAGGATCAGCCATCACGGCACCGAACAAAAGTTTCTCTTGAAGCTGCCTGTTCTTTAGGGTGCGCATCTTTAGAGTAGCACAACGGGTGCAGATGGAAGCCCTATGATCCGGACACAAGCACTGCAAGCACCAGTTCTGCGGGTCGGTCATAGAAATGGGCAGGGCACACCGTTGGCACTTCTTGAAACCTGGCTGAGGGGGCATGAAGGTAAAGATGGCCTCCGCCAAATCGAAAGCGGAGGCTTCGATGATGACTACAAGCCCCGCCGGGGCGAACCCGCAAAAAGAAACAAAATTTAACTTTTTTTAGATTATAAGAGAAGAAATAGAGTTAGAGAAGCTTCCAAAAAGAGAAAAAACACGCAAGTGGGAAGGCAGAGAAAAAATTTTTTAACGGCCGTTGAAAAACACGCGTCTGCTTAGCTCCGCGGAAACTAAGAAACTGGGGACCGCGCGCCTCCGTCGGGCGGGAAGGCACTCGCGCATGCGCAGTGCGGCCTAGCTAGAACTTTCTAAGTTCTTAGAGTGCAATCACTCTAAAATTGTCCATACCGGGGCTCCGTCGGTGCCGTCATCCATCAGTTAAGAATATGCTGCCTGCTTGTCCTGGGATAAACATATGTAGGTATATGTCTTGGTATGTGTGCCTGTATTGCATGCGAATTTGTGAATGTGTGTAGGTTGCATTTGTGTTAGTGTTATCTTTTGTATTTTGGGGAGGTGGTGAAATTGCTTTGGGAACTGGGACAGTGAAGCAGTTAGCTCAACTGCTTCTCCTGCAGAAATGTGGCTGTTTTGGGACAGGGGGTGGATGGGAAGGGATTATTTCTCTAAAATAGTCTAATCTTTCCCATTTTTAAAAAAAAACCTCAAGTGTCTCTTCGCTATTTTTCCCCAAGTGCAAAGTTTCATCCAATTCTGTTAAATTGTTTGTTCAGACAGATGGACAATAACACAGATGCTATGCCACATTTTTTCTTATGATCCTCTGGGAAGGAGAGTATAAATATATCTCTCGAGCTTATGTTTCCCCATGGAGAGCATGCAGAGCAAGTCTAGCCA
The DNA here is from genome assembly GCF_902459505.1 of Geotrypetes seraphini. Classification (NCBI taxonomy): domain Eukaryota; kingdom Metazoa; phylum Chordata; class Amphibia; order Gymnophiona; family Dermophiidae; genus Geotrypetes; species Geotrypetes seraphini. The sequence goes on along the minus strand of NC_047085.1, from coordinate 447,528,368 downwards.
CCAATGGCAGTTGTCCTAATGTGCAACTCGGCATGCTACTCTTGGTCATATATTTTGGACCTGCTCTCGTATTCAGAGAATTTGGAAATCAGTATAGGATTATATGTCTACTGACTGTCTGTCTCCTTTGACTTTGATATACCGTATTTCCCCATGTATAGGCCGAGGCCTAAACATAAGATTTTGTAAACCAGCCTAGTGGGCGCGGATTGCTTAAATGGCTTATACATGGAACAATACAGCATCCCCCCTTTAAATAGCTCCCTCACCAGAAATTACCTTGTGGACTGCTGCACCTACCCTCCTCCAAACACACTGTGCAGGGCAGGAGCAATGTTTGCGATCTCAAGCCTCGACCCGCACCCTTCCTGATTGGCTGCAATTGCGAGAACTGACGGCAGCCAATCAGGAAGGGCGTGGGGCGAGGCTTAAGATCAAACATCGCACCCCTGCATAGCGTGTTTGGCGGAGGCAGCCAGCATGGGGGGGGGGGGGGAAGGAGATAATGCCCCAGTTGGGCTGGGCTCAGAGAGCATGCAGGCCACTCATGCTCCTGCACTTGGTGAGGGGGGGGGGGTGTGGAGGAGGAGAGGAGATGATGCCCCTGGCGGGCTGGGCTCAGAGAGTGAGCAGGCTGCTCGTGCTCCTGCACTGGGCGGGGAGGAGAGGAGATGATACCCCAGGAGGGCTGGGATTTAGAGCGCGCAGGCCATTTGCGCTCCTGCACTGGGCGGTTCCCGCTATCCCAGTCACGTTTTTCTTTCACCAAGGGATGAGGTACTGCTGAAGCCGCCCCCGTGTCCTGCTCCATTCCTGCCCGGCGACATGACATTGCCTTTATGAACCGGTATAGGCCAATTTAGGTTTTTAAAGTTCTTAGATAAGTCACGGCTAGTAACATGGGGCGGTTTATGTAAGAGTTTTTAAAACCCAAATCGGCATTTCCTGCGGCCTATACATGGAGGAATATAGTAATGCCCATAATATTTCAAGGTGGATACTGTGGAACACATCTATTGGTGAAAGGGCAATATTTCTTTGTAACTCTGCTGTGATGGAGAGATCATGTGACCCCTACTCTTGATCAGTACCAGCGCCTTCTATATGATGCAACTTTATTAGAAAAGAGAGATGGTAATTGGAACCTTTTCTCAATATCCCAATTCATTTTTTTTTTTTTTGTAACTTCACATTTGGACTATTGCAATGCACTATATCAGGGCATTACCCCAAAACAATTAAGATTACAAATTATTCAAAATATGGCAATCAAACTTCTTACGAAGGCCAAAAAATACGGCTCGTGTCACTCTACCATTATTCAAGGCTCAATGGTTGCCTATCAAACATATAATAATTTTCATAACATTTTAGTGAACAAAACCTTTTGATTGTTCCCTCTCCTAGATAAATCATATATACCACACGTAAGACCATTTTCTCTGTAACCACCCCAACACTATGGAACACCCTTCCGTCCTATCTGCATCTTGAGACATCTCTCACAAAATTTAAGTCTAATCTTAAAATATTTCTATTCAATGATGCATAACACTAGAAACTAAAATGCTTCCTAAAATCTAATTAGTACAGTAGCAAAATGGTTGCTGGCACAGATTTAAGATTTTCATCCCACCCTTACCTTTTTTCCTTTTGTATTTTCTCTTTCCCTTTTCTATCAAGGCTATGTAGTTCATCCTGGCTCCCTTTAAAAAACACACTTATCTGCATCCTATATGTCGTTTTGTCTTGTTTTTATAAAATAATAAGTTTCAATTTTTTTTCCCTTCTTTTAAATTGCTCACAGCTGAGTTATACAGTATGAGTAGTATATCAAAACCAAAAAAAACTTGGAATGATTTAAAATGGAAAAAATTCCAACATATTTGGTAGCCATATCAGAATATGTTGTCCCATAGAAAAAGACATTTATTGCCTAATAAATAATTTAGATAATTCAGATTCCAACAAATGAATTGATCAGTCAACTGATTGCTGGTTCATTGATCGATAATTGACCGATTAGTCGGATGGTATGCTATGTTTCATGCTGTTTCACTGCATTGATTAAGTTGGTTCAGGAATTGCTTTCATTGCATTGGTTATTATTGCTAACAGTGATCTTGAAACTATTATGTATAGGCGGCTTAGGCTCTATGGGGCTCATAATCGAAAGAGAAAAACGTCCAAAAACTGGCCTAAGTCGGCACTTGGACGAACATTTCTCAAATACGTCCAACTGCCGATAATAAAACCGGGTTTTGGACGTATTTCTAAACGACCTAAGCCTTAATAGTGCCGCTGAATGACTAAAGCTAAACGGGGCGTTTCGGAAGGCGTGTCGAGAGTGGGAGTTGGGCGGGACATGGGCCGGCTTAGACTTAGTCGTACAGCATGTATAACCGAAAGTTATACAGCCCACGATTGACGAAACTTGGACGTTGTGACTTAGACAATGTAAAACATGGTCTAAGTCACAAAAACTCACCTAAAAAGTCACCAGATAAGCACTGCAAACACATAAAATAGACCCCCACACACTACCCCAGTGATAACCGACCACCATAAAAATTTTAATCACAACTTTAAAATTTAGCCTCCAGACCATCAGAGGAGGGGCAGGACTGCGGCAGAGGGAACACAGCTCCCAAGGCATATAGCAGGTGTGTTTGTAGTCCTTTGGTGGTGCTGGTACAAGCCTTCAGGAGGGACAGGCAGGCCTTCAAGGGGGGGGGGGGGGGGACAGGCCTTCATTTCAGGGAAGGTGGCATAGGCCTTCAAGGGGGGACAGGCAGGCTTTCATGAGGAATGGTGCAGGCCTTTAGGGGGACAGACCTTTGAGGGAGCCCTGGTGTAGAAGTACAGGGTGGGAAGGAAGGGGGGGGGGTCAAAGAGACATGCATATGCCGGACTTTGGGGGGTAAGAAATAATGGTTCTAAAAACAGAGGAGAGGGAGAGAGATGGTGGGCAATGGGATTTAGGGAGGGAAGGAACAGAAAGGGAGAGAAGTTGGACAAAAGGGATGGTGTGGAGGGAGGATAGGAGGGTAGTTGGGAAAAGAAAGGGAGAGATGGTTTGGAGAAGGCAAAGGGGTGAAGAGGCTATAAAATAAATCCACCAGGAAGTTTGAAAAAAAAAAAACAAAAACCCAACACCAAAAAAAACAAAACAAATCGAATCAAAAAATCGATTCAAATAGTCTGAATCAAATCAAAAATTTTTTTTTCCTGAATCAGGCAGCACTACTTGGGGCCACTTGAGAACACCTGATCATTTTGTCACCTTGTATTGTCTGAAGATTGTAACTTCTACACCGATTGCAGCTTCTAAAGGTGAAAAGTGCAAGCGAATGTGTAAGATCTTGTTAACCATTCTTTTTGGGACTTATATTTGCTGTTATCTTATTTATAAACATATTCCAATAAGTTTTGATTTTGTAACCATTTAAAACCAAGGAGTGTTTTTGTGGCACCCTGTATTTTGTTCCTGATCAAGCTCTCCATATATTTAATTTTATGTGACTTTTTGCTGAATATATAAACATATCTCTGTGCACTTCTTTTTGTATCTGGTGGGAGAAGTCTTGAGTTAGGCGTGAGAGAGGGAGGGTGGGAGGTTTAAATATTAAGAATTTGAATGTATACATTATATACTTTATTTTATTATTCTCACATATTCATAAGTATATACTAGTCCCTGCTTTGGGTCCAATCATGTAAGAAGAGTTTATAGTATATTTCTGAATTAATAGGACTGTGTATATGATTTAACTGTATGTCATCCTATCTCAAGCTATACTCAAAATATTCCAAATCCAACTGCCTACTAGATAACTGCCCTCCATCCATCATGAAAACTGCCCCCCTCCCCTTCAAAGCCGAACTCTTCAACTGGGTCACCCTCTGCTTGTCTACCGGCCACTTCCCACTGGAACTTGGCCACATCCTCATATCTCCAATAATCAAAAACCCCAAAGAATCTCCCTCTGCAGCCTCCAACTACAGACCCATCGCCAATATTCCTCTCTTCCTTAAAATCATGGAAGGACTTGTCAATTATAATCTCATGTCATACCTAGAGAAATTTAACATCCTTCACGACTCCCAGTCTGGATTCCGCACTAACTACAGTACGGAAACCGTTCTAGCCTCATTAACCAATCACCTCCTCCAACTATTCTCACTGGGAAACAGCGCACTGTTACTCCAGTTTGACCTCAGCAGTGCCTTCGACTTAGTAGACCATGACATTCTGATTAGTTGCCTCGACTCCATTGGCATTTCCGGACAAGTACTAACCTGGCTCACAGGCTTCCTAAAAAACTGAACCTACCAAGTCTATAACGATGGAACTTTCTCCCATACCTGGTGCAACCCCTGTGGAGTTCCCCAAGGCTCCCCCCTATCCCCGTCACTATCCAATATCTACATGGCATCACTGGAACACATGTTATCGAACCGTAACCTGAAATCCTATATTTACGCAGATGACATTACAATCATCATACCTATCACCTCACTGTCACATGAGACAGAACAATACATCTCAACTGTCCTCACCATGGTTGAAAACTGGACCACATGCTTCAAACTGAAACTAAACCCAGAAAAAACCAAGTTCTTCCTTTCAAGTCCCAACCACAAACTAACGACCACCATCCTGCAACTTAATGGTTTAACGTATCCAATCAATTCCACTATTAAAATTCTCGGAGTCATCTTGGACCGATGCCTCACTTTGGAAGACCACACCAATGCCCAGGTCAAAAAATACTTTTCCACCCTTTGGAAACTCCGTTCTATCAAACATTACTTTGATTTCCCCACCTTCAGTTTGCTGGTCCAATCCCTAATCTTAAACACCCTGGATTACTGTACAAGAAAACCATTAAACAACTAAGATTCATCCAAAACACCCCCGGCCGCCTCATCTATGGGCTCAAAAAGTCAGACCATATTAGCCCTTTCTACAGAAAACTTCATTGGCTACCATTTGAAGCAAGGCTCATCTTCAAATTCGCCTGCCTCTGCTTCAAAACCCTAACTGGCTCAGCCCTGATATACCTGTCATGCCACTTCGTCTTCCCAGGCTCTAACCGTACACGCAATGCCCACCTTTTTGCCTACCCCTCTCCAAAAGGATGCATCTACAAAAGATTCTTCGACAAAACCCTCTCTTTCCAAGCTGGCAAATTGAATGACTGCTTGACCACCCTCATCTCTCTTGCCCCAACTTATCTATCCTTCAGGAAATCTTTCAAATCATACCTCTTTGATAAATTCCTCTAACTCCCGCCCTCCCAACCAAACTAATAATCTCAACCTCGCCTCCCTCCCTGCCCTTCCTCCTCCTCTTCCCCGGTTATTTTTCCTTTCCCCTTTCTGCACCCCGCTTGCAACAGTTATTGGATCATTTTGTAATTGCCACTGGTTTATACCAAACACTTGATAACTAATTCTCTGTACCTTCATTGCATATGTACAGTTCTCTTCTCCTGTAAACTGCTCTGAACTGTTTTCTGATATTCTGTAACTTCGCTGTATATGTACAGTCTCTTCTCCTGTAAACCGCTCTGAACTGTTTTGTGGTATTGCGGTATACAAAAATAAAGTTGTTATTATTATCCCTATCATATAATTCTTTGACTTCCACTTTGATGGAAAAATTATTTGAACACTGAAGCTAAATACTACAAGCAAATGCAAAGAACTTACATACTTATGGGTAATTTCCATCCTGATGCTCATACTACACATGATTTATGTTTATGGGTAATATGATTTATTACATGCTCCCTTAAAAGGATTCTCCTAAGCTAGTAGCTACTTGAAAACTGAAATTGAAACTATTAACTATTAGCTCTTCCTCTGCAAAAGAAAAGGAATATACTACAAACTACAGTAATTTTTCTGTCTCATATTAAAGTGATCTGTCTGATTTCTTCAGAAAATGGGGGGTATATTGCCGATTTAGCTTGTGGATTAATTGCGATTTAGCTTGTGGATTAAAAAAGAAAGCCCTTTCTACTAAAGCTTACCCACTTCCCAATTGTGTCATGCGCTGAAAAAATCTCTCCCTTCGCTGACTCTTCACACCGAGGACACGTCGTTTTCACAAATTATTTATTTTTAGTTTGTGTAATGTGATTTTGTGTGCGTAGGAGTCCCCCTGCAAGAACCTATTGACTAATTCTGCTTCCTTATTGGATCTTTTTAAGCATCAATAGCAGTTTTCTTTGGAATTCGGTTTGGATTTTGCTAGCAGCAAAAACTAAAAGGAGCTCATTCGCTTGCTCTAGGGCTTTTTTTTTTTTTTTTACCCCTAGTTTAAAAAGGGGGAGACAGCTAATTATACTCAAAGTTATAAACTACTATACCCCATCTTTCAAATATTGCTGTTTACACCCATTCATCAATTAGCTGAACTGAATTAAATACAGTAAAACCTAGAGCCATAAGGAACTCCCCTGGCTGAACAGCCGCTATGACCGACTTCACCATTTCCATTCAGAAATGCCGGACTCGAAGAAAGCGGTTGACCCTCTTGAGATCCAAGACTGGTCTGACCGAACCCCTCTTTTTGGGCACAACGAAGTAAATGGAGTACCTTCCCTGGCCCCGTTCCGCCAGAGGCACTGGAATTATGGCCCCAATTTCCAAAAGAACCTGAAGATTTTGGCCCACTCCGCCAGAAAGGAAGACAGCTGACCCTCCCCAATGGCCATGACGGAGGAAGCTGACCTCCCGTCATTGGGAATTACGCACTGCCAGGATATGGGCGGGCTGGGCAGCCTGGGGTTTTGTAGGACGACAGGAAGACTTCTGTGGAAACCTGGGCCTAGTATTATAGGAAGACCCAAAAGACGGTGGAAAGGATGGTTTCCCAGGTCTATATCGTTTAACATCCCTGAAACGAATCCTGGCAGACAACGACTTTAAAGGAGCCTTAGGCTTATCTTTCGGCAATCGCTGAGTCTTGGTATCACCAAAATCCTTTACCAATTTATCCAAATCATCCCCAAATAACAAGCGACCCTTAAAAGGAAGCCTCACGAGTCTAAGCTTGGAAGATGCATCCGCCGCCCAGTAACGTAGCCACAAGGACCTCCGAGAAACAACAGAGAGACATTTGCTTCGCCGAAGCGCAAATAATATTGTAGAGGGCATCCGCCACATACGCAAGACCCGTTTCCATATCGGGAAAGTCGGACGGAACATAAATCCCCGTCTCCATCATTTTATCGGCCATATCTTGCGCCTATTGCAGACAAGCCCATGCCGCATAGGAACTGCACACTGCCGCTTGTAAGGTAACTGCCGCGACAAAGGACAGATTAAGCGAAAATTCAATCTTCCTATCCTGAATGTCTCTGAGCGCTATACCACCCTCAACCGGCAAAGTAGTCTTTTTTGTAATTGCAGCCACTAAAGCGTCCACCTTGGGGTTCTTAAATTTGTCCAACTCGTCCTGAGATACGGGGTACAACTGGCGCATAGCCTTCGCCACACGGAGACCAGTCTCCGGAGTGTCCCATTGAGCAAAAATAAGCTCATGCATCGCTTCGTGGACTGGAAATGCCTTTGCAGGCTTTTTCGTGCCTTCCATAAGAGGATTAGCAGACCCCGTCGCTTGTGGATCCTGCTGTGAGATATTAAGGCCTTGCAGCGCTTTTGAAATAAACGACGGCAATTCCTCCCTATGAAAAAGACGAAGCATTGTAGGATCATCCACCTCCCTAACCAGTGCATCCTCAAACTCCAATCAGCAACCTCACCGTCCTCCAGAGATTCTGGAAGATCCAGAGATAACGCAGAACCTGAAGGAGGGTCATCCCTGTCTACAGGCGCCACTCTGCGTCTTTTTGTTATCAGAGACTCCAAAGGAGGCCTACTAGCAGGAGTCATGGGAAACCGGTCCAAATTACCCTACCGTTGTAGCGCAGGCTGCGAGGTCTGCATTAAAAGCCCTATGCATCAACATAATGAACTCCGGGAAAAACACCATCGGGTGTTATTGTGCTGGCGGCGAAACAATTGTCCCCTGCCCAGAAACCGGCCCCGCAAAAGCAGGAGAAGCAGAAATACCACTGATTGCCATCACAGCTGCTGCCATGCACTGAAGCGGAATGGCAGCAGCCGCGAGTGCAGGAGAAGTAGGCCGGAGCTCAATCGCGCGAGAAACTTCAGGCGCGATCTGCATTTCTTTACCCCCAGCATCAGCACAACTCACCAAACAGAGGCCCAAAGGTGTTCGCCGCTTCCCACAGAGGGAACACCGTTTAACTGCCTCTGCCGCCATTACCTACAAAATACACTGCCGAGCGACCCAAAACTGGCAGACAATGACAACACACTGCGTGTCAGCGAAAACTCGAATAAACAAACCGGCAGACCTAACCTCCAAAGCAAAGAAGAAAGAAAATTATGTCCTTACCCAATTCAACCTTTGCTAAAGCTGGTAGCTGCAGACAGGAACTGCCAGGACAGAACTGTCCAGCAACAGCACTCTGGCCCCTCTTTTTTTTTTTTTTTTCAAATTGCAGAAAGAAGAAAAATACAGAGCCAGGAAAAAGGCCTCAATCCACCAGAGAGGAGGGTGGAGCAGGGCCCAGGGGGGGCCCAGGTGTAACTCCCAAAGTTGGCACCGCTCAGCCAAACATCCCTATCTACCTGAAGAGGAAAAAATTCAACAGAAGAGGAAATTACAATCCAGCCAGAATCCAGGAGCTAGTGGAAAAGCGACCATCACCTGCTGGGAGATAGAGAATAATGAAGATACAGAGAGCGTGCCTACAGAGAGCATGCCAACCAATGGGACCACCTGTTATTCAGTTCTCTATCTCCACCTGCTGGTAGATGTGTATTATCCCACTAGTCTCTGGATTCATCTGCTGCCATTGATATGAAGATACAGAGAGCGTGCCTACAGAGAGCGTGCCAACCAATGGGACCACCTGTTATTCAGTTCTCTATCTCCACCTGCTGGTAGATGTGTATTATCCCACTAGTCTCTGGATTCATCTGCTGCCGTTGATAAGGAAGATTGTTTTTTTAAAAAGGAAGGTAAAGGACAGGAAAGAAAGGAGAAATGAGCGGCAGAGAATAAAAAGATATTAGGTTAAAAAAAAAAAAAAATGAAAGGCTGAAAGCAGCTTTGAATTTTTCAGGATACTTTTAAAGCGGATCAGATTAACTTCCTCTCTTAGGTGTTGTGGGAAAAAAGAAAGGAAAACAGGGACTATCTAATGTCTGCAGAGACTGGGTAAATTCCAGCTAGTAGCCAGACTAGATAAAGTCCAAAAACCCAATGGCCAGACAAACTCTGGACTCAGGCCAACAGAAACGCTAAAAGCCTGCCCCCTATACATAGAGGGGGCTCCCTTGGCCTGGCATCATTGTGATGTCTTGGCAGTTGGAGCAGCATGGGAGGCATAAGATTGGTCATGCCTGCATCAGGAGAACCTCAGCCTGTAAACCTGGATGAAAGTCTCTCTGTGATGTGTAATATAGTCAAAATTCTATGAAGTCAGAACAAGTCTAGAACAATCAACCAATAGATCGCAAAGCCAACGTGAGTCGATCGCATTGCCTTTGCGATCTTTTTCTCCCTGCTGCTTCTCCGAGTCAGGCCAGGCACGTAAAAGCGCCGGAATCACAAGACTTCACCTCCGACGTTAATTCTGACGTTGGAGAAGAAGTTCTGGGCCAGCCAATCGCTGCCTGGCTGGAACTTCCTCCCCGACGTTAGAATTGTCGGAGGTGAAGTTTTATGGGCCCGGCACTTCTACGCGGCAGGCCTGGCTTGGGGAAGCAGCAGGGAGAAGTTGGCGTGGTGGCTTGGGGGGGGGGGTTGGGAAAGAATCGGGGAAGTGGAGAAATAGGCGCGATGGCTTGGGGGAGCAGGGGGAGAGAGAAAGGCAGGCAGGCAGGCAGGGGGAGAGAGAAAGAAAGACAGACAGGGAGAGAGAAAGAAAGAAAGAAGAGGGGGCAGAGAAGAGAGAAAGACAGGCAGGCAGGGAGAGAGAGAGAAAGAAAGGCAGAAAGAAAGAGGGGGTAGGGGGAGAGAGAAAGAAAGACAGGCTGGCAGGGAAAGAGAGAAAGAAAGGCAGAAAGAAAGAAATATTAGCTTTACAGAAGAAGGGAGTGCAACCAGAAACTCATGAAATCACCAGACAAAAAGGTAGGAAAAATTATTTTATTTTTGATTTAGTGATCAAAATGTGTCCGTTTTGAGAATTTATATCTGCTGTCTATATTTTGCACTATGGTCCCCTTTTACTAAACCGTGATAGTGGTTTTTAGCACAGGGAGCATATGAGCGTCGGGAGCTGCGAGGGGCACAGGGTTGGAGGCAGAGGATTTAGATTTAGGTCTGAACAATTAGTTAAGACTTTTCATGCTCTGAAAGTTTTTTTAGTTGCATTTTGGATAGTATCTCCTAAAAGCTCATTTAAGGCAGGGAATGTTAGCTAAGTGGTCCTGGAGGTTAACATCCATATCCACTATCCTTAGCCATGCAAGCCTCCTCATGGCCACAGAGATTGCAGACGCTCTAGTCAAAGGCATCGTATGCTGACTGCACCGTATGCTGTCTTGAGTTGAGTGAGAGTATTGAACATATGTTGGAACTCTGACTTCTGAGATGGAAGATATTTGAAATAATTTGGCATTTGCTTCATCAAATATTTCAGATAACAGGTAAAATTAAAATTGATGACTATTAGCCAGCATGAAATTCTGGTTTAGACATCTCCCAAATCTATCCATTGTTCAACCTGCCCTGCCTGGGGAAGCTATGGCATAGACCTTAAAAGCAGCAAATTTTAAAGAGTGGACTCAACTATGAGAGATTGATGCGAAAGTTGAGGCTTATCAAAACCAGGAATGGGAATAATCTTATATTGAGAATCCAATTTCCTAGGTGCAGCTGGAACAGAATAAGGGGACTCCCAATTATTTTGAAGAGTTCCTTTCATGATGCCATGAAAAGGGAGTTTGAGAAGCTCCTTAGGAGGATGTTTGTAATCCATGGTTTCAAGAAACTCCGCTGACTACTTGGAATCCGCTTCTAATTTTACATCCATGTCTTTACTTATCTGTCTGATAAAGCGAGTAAATGAAACCGGTTCAGAAGCAGAAGGATCTCTGTGAGAAGCAGTACAAGGGGAATACTCTGCCTGAAAAAAAGCCTCTGTAGAAGATGGAGATACACCCTGGTTAGAATCCAGATGAAGATTTGAATCCACTGGAATGGAAGGTGAACGTTACCAGCCTTTGACTCGGTACCAATCCAATAAAAAAGGTGATACAGACTTCTTACGCTTATCTGAGCGTTTGGGAAAAATGTTTGGATTTTTAAGAATGCTTTCCAGATTTAGAAGATCCAACACGTGGAGATGAATACCTGGAAGGACTGGGACAAGTCTCAGAAGAATGAGGCTTCTTATGTGAACATTTCAGAGAAGGAGAGTGATGTCTAGAAGATCGATACCTTGAAGAACGGTGTCGAGAAGCATGGATAAAAGAAGGATGCTTTCCATTGAACATAAGAATTGCCATACTGGGACAGACTGAAGGTCCATTAAGCCCAGTATCCTTTTTCCAACAGTGGTCAACCCAGGTCCCAGGTACCTAGTTAAATCCCAAAGAGTAAAACAGATTTTATGCTCTTAACCTAGGAATAAGCAGTGGGATTTCCCCAAGCCATCTCAATTTTAGGAAATTATCCAAACCTTTTTTAAACCTTCTTTAACCCGTTCTGAGTTCTTTGGGGACACCAGGATAGAAAACAAATTAAATAAAATAAAGCTAACTGATTTCACCGGCAACTTTCCAGACTAATTACACATTGTGTGAAGAAATATTTCCTTTGGTTTTGTTTTAAATCTACTACTTAGTAGCTTCATCACATGCCCCCAAGTCCTAGTATTTTTGGTAAGAGTAAACAAGGGATTCACATCTACCCTGTCCACTCCACTCATTTTATAGAGCTCTTATCATATCCTCACTGAGCTGTCTCTTTTCCAAGCTGAGGAGTCCTAGCGGCTTTAGCCTTTTCAAGTCGTCCCATACCTTTTATCATTTTCGTCATCCTTCACTGTATCTTTTCTAATTCCACTATATCTTTTTTGAGATATTGTGACCGAAACTGAACACAGTATTAGAGGTGCGGCCATACCATAGAGCGATACAAGAATGACACTGTGGTAGCCACAGGTAACCTACCGAAACAGGGGAGAGAAAGGAAGTGGTCACCGCAGGTACAGGGAAAGACCATTCACCGCCCTGTGGAGCAGTGAATGGCCTTGTCTCCGCAGTGAAGGGAGGAAACACGCGCGGTCACCGATCGCGCTCCCTCCCTCCATACTGATAGCTGCCGCCAAAGTATTTCCCTCTCTCCATCCTGATTGCCGCCACCACCTGAGCTCAATCGCCACCCAAGCATCTCCCTTCCTCCCTCCATCCTGATCGCTGCCGCTGCCTGAGCCCAATCGCATCTCCCTCCCTCCCTTACCTTCGCGGCAGGGAATTTCTCTAAATGTGCTTCTTTACCAGCAGCTGGAGCATTGAAATCACGTGTGGCTGCCCTAAAGGTCATCTCTGATGCAACCGGAAGTTGCATCAGAGACAAAAACCAGATTGTAGAGGATCGAGAATCTGTCGAGTTGATAGGAAGTCCAGGCAGCGATTGAGAAAAGCACGCTCGAGTATCTTGGATAGGAACAGAAGAAGGGAAACAGGGCGATAGTTGGACGGGCAGGAGGGGCCAAAAGTGTGATAAGATCCAATCTAGCCTGAACCTGTGGACCTGGCCAAAGAAACTTAGACCCCCTCCCCTTTTACAAAACCATAGTGTGGTTTTTAGTGCCAGCCACGGCAGTAACACTAAACTAAACTAAACCTTAGGTTTGTATACCGCATCATCTCCACATTCGTAGAGCTCAGCACGGTTTACAGGATATGGGATAGAAAGGAACTACAGTGAAAGGTAGAGGTTTACAGGAGATGGGAAAGAAAGGAGCTACAATGAAGGGTTAGATGACCAAGTATGAGGAGTTTTTTGAGGGCTTAGGATGTCATACATGGAAAAAGAATCAGATTTTTGAGAATAGCCAGGTCTTCAGATGTTTGCGGAAAAATTGGAGGGAGCTCATGTTCCGTAGAGGGGAGGAAAGGTTGTTCCAGAGCTCGGCGATTCTGAAGGGAAGGGAGGGCCCTAGTTTTCCTTTATGGGAGATGCCTCTTACTGAGGGGAAGGATAGTTTTAATTTGTGAGTGGATCTGGTGGTATTAGGATTTGAGGAGTTCCAAGAAAGAGGGATACATGGAGGGAGGATCCCATGTAGGATTTTGAAAGCTAGACAGGCGCATTTGAAGTAGACTCTGGCAATTATCGGTAGCCAGTGAAGCTTGGACAGAAGCAGAGAGACATGGTCAAATTTACTTTTTGCGAAAATCAGCTTGGCCGCGGCATTCTGAATCCTTTGAGCATCATAGCTGTTACCACTGCGGCCGGCGCTAAAAACCGTGCTACAGCTTTGTAAAAAAAAAAAAAAAAAAAAAAAAAAAGGGGTGGATTAGTTTTGTCTATATTTATCTTCAATTTATGGGTTGTAATCCATTTCTCTAAGGTATCAATCACTAACTTTAATGCAGACCAATCAGAATCCTTATTAAAAGATAAGAGAATATAGATGTCATCTGTATAAATTTAACTGAATACATTAAGGTTTCTAAGTGCCTTATCTGAAGATTGCATCATAACATTAAACAATATTGGGGGACAAGGGGGAACCTTGTGGCACTCCACAAGCCATTTTCTTAAAGTTTCTTGTTTAATGACGCATTTGAAAAATAGACAACATAATTTAAACATTTTTGTTTGTTACCCACCATTTGTGTTTTCCCTTAAATGTTTCCTTTCTCTCTTTAAAAATTGTAGTTCATCCCCCTCATCGTGCCAGTCATGTATTAGAATGCATAGAATTTGTATGTAATTGTATTAAAGAATTTTGTTTGCCTCCCAGTTTTTAAAATGTTATACACATTGAAGCATTTGATATTGCACACATAACAAATTTAATAATAAACTTGAACTTGATCATTATCACTCTATATGATCATTGGGATAAAAACTCATCTATCCAATTCAAAATTTTGCCATGTACACCACAATTTTGTAATACTTGTTTTAGAAGATTATGGTCAACAAAGTTGAATGCACTTGAAAGGTCAAAAGTATGGCATTCTGACCCCAACTCACAATATCCCAAGACTTATGAAGTATTTTTCTCAAAAGTTTCACTTTCATTTTTACTACTTGCCCCCCCCCCCTCACACTTATCTTTTAAGTGCTAAGTTTATATATCTGCACAAGGAGTTAAGGGGTTGATTCTGTGTACATTGATTTGCTGAGGAACAATGGTTTTTTTTTCTCAACTCAGTATAAAACATTTTTGCTGTGAAGCATGTTATCTCTGCAGACACAAAGTCACACTTTTTGAAAAATGCAAAACCAAGTATCTGTAATATTTTCTAGACAGTAAAGTTGCCTGTGATTATGAATGGATTAATTAAATTTTTTAGTAAATGAACTCTAACACTGCATGAATACAAAGCCTCATGCTACACAATTAAAAACTAATCCTTATTTCCTGATGGAACTTTTGGATTATAAAATATCTTAAATAAAAAACTAGTATCTTTAGATAGATTTTTTTTTAAATTCCAATTTTAAAGAATGGATTTTTTTTTTAATCCACCCCGATAGAGATACTTGCCATATATACTCTAATATAAACTGAGGTAACCCCCACCCCCCCAAACAAGGAGGCAAAAAAGGTTGACTAATATAAACCAGGGGGTTAATATTCAAGTGCCCTGCCCGTCTCTACACCCAGCTCACCTCCCTCACTCCTTCCCTGGCTCTGCATCCTGTTCCTCCTCCCTTCCTGCCAGGGACTCGTGATAACTCAAGGCAGCCAGCCATTCACTAGCAGCTCTGCACGGGGGAGGAGTGCTGGACTCTGATCATTATTTTTGATAGGGACATCAACTGACACTACAAGATTAAAGACTGAGGAACTAACTGGCCGATACATTTAAGATAAGTGCTGGTCTCTGATCATTACTTTTGGATATTAATGCCAATGCCATTAAGTTTTTGAAAATTAAGCATAAGCATTACTTTAAAACACAATGCATTAAGCTCAATGAAAGATCTCACACCTGCCAATAGCTGATTTAAATCATTGTTAATTATCAGCGCAGGCATCGGAGCTTTATGGGTGGTAAATCACACATGTGTTGGGGACAGTTGTGTGTATAAGTCCTGATTTTGGTTGGTTAAGAGAAGGTGAGGACTTGTTCCATCGATTGAAATTTAGGGCTCCTTTTACGAAAGTGCACTAGCGTTTTTAGCACATGCACCGGATTAGCGTACACTAGCAAAAAAACTATTGCCTGCTCAAGAGGAGGCGGTAGAAGCTAGCGCGCAGCATTTTAATGCACGCTATTCCGCACGTTAAAGCCCTAATGTGCCTTTGTAAAAGGAGCCCTTAGCGTCACCACTGGACCATCGGGGATTTTTTTTTTTTATATTCTTAATTGATTTTCAAAACATTCAACAGTGCAATAACAGATAATTTTACAAAGAATAATTCAAGTAAAAGCACATATATCTTTCAGAATACATGTACATCTAGTTTTCTCCCCCTCCCACCTTAACCAACTTAATATCTGTATCAATATATCCCCATCCCCACCCTCCCTGGACGTGCATAATCAAAGGGCAAAAAAATAATTAGTCCTTACAAAATTTTGTCAATGGGTCCCAAATCTCCCTAAATTTTCTGCAATGTCCATGTTGCAGGGCAATCATACGTTCCAGCCTGAATGTATGACAATGATTCCCACCAGAAGCTGTAATTTAACCAATCCCAGTTCTTCATTATAAGTTGTATGGCAACTCCCGTCATGATGAATAGCAATTTGTTATTACATGACTTTATTGGACTCTTGTGCCAAATAGCACCGCATCGTATGTTAATTCCTGGGGGACTCCTAGTATTATTTTTATTTGACCCCAAATGGATTGCCAGAAGTTAAATATCAAGGGACAAAAGAAGAGCAGATGATCCATTGTCCCAATCTCAAGATGACAATGCCAGCATCTATTTGACTTAGAACTATCTAATTTTTGTAAATGAACAGGAGTCCAAAAAGATCTATGTAACAAGAAAAACCATGTTTGTCTCATAGATGCAGATGCCATACATCTCATCCTCCAAGTCCAAATTCGTGGTCATTGAGACGCAGAATCTGCTGCTTTATCTCAATGCTCCAAATGTCACGAAGACCAGTCTGGTTTCTTATTCGAAAATTTAGATATTAATTTATACCACTGGGAACCTGATACCCTAGGAAATCTGTCTGGAAGCACAGGACCGACAAGCTATACTGATTTTTAAGATTTCGCCAATCATGGAACCCCTTCTGAATGGCTTGCTCATTTATAGACCACAAATACGCAAAGTCTAAGCAGTTTACAATAGAAATATTCATAATACAAATACAACACAATCAGAACAAATAAACAATATACATGATTTCTTAATAAGCTAAAATAGTCATCCTCAGTGAACACCTCTGCAAGACAATTCTACTCTTCCTTAACTTTGGAAGCAAAATATGGATTTCATTTCCTTGTTAAAGGAATTCAAACTTGTCAACCTGTGTAGTTCAGGGGTTTTGGCATCCCACAATTTGGACCCATCACTTTAAAAGTTGAACCTTTACAGATCTCCGATATAATCATTTTAAATGAAAAGACCTCTAATAAAATCTTATGCAAAGATCACAACATCCTTACAGGTTGATTTCAGTGTTATCGGATCCTAACATGTTCTGAGCTACTTGTAATGCTCTAAGATATTAACTGGGCTGCTACCCAAAAGTTAAAGCTGTTGCAATAATCAAATCTAAATTACACTTCTAGCAAACAAATTGGAGACTTAAAAAAAAAAATTAGCATTCTCCTTACTAATTTTTTGTTTCAAACACTAATTTTAGAAAAAAAAAAAAATTAGTTTCTTAACCTTGATTTAACAAGGGGAGCCACTTTCTCATTTACTTTTACTTAAAAATCATTTAAGCTGCAGAGTTTGAAGTAGATAACTAGGTTCTGTTTTTGACATCATAAAATAAAGAAAGATTATTGCAACTATCAAAAAGATATAATAGCAATGGCCATTTTTCTTTTAAAATGGCCTTTAAAAAAAACAGACTTGTTCTATCTTCCATAGATGAAATATAATTCTCACATAGCTAATCTGGGTTTCCATCAAGAAGAATCAAATATTCCCAGACTCCTAATAATAGTTTGACCACAGCTTTTCTAAAAAGTCCAGGGCTATTTTATAAGCCACCAATTCACAAAGCAGTTTTAGCCATGTTTGACAATTATGAATTTATCCAAGCAGGAAAACTCTAGTTTAAAAGATTCATTTGGTCATATGTTTTGGCAATTGAGGTGTTAGAATAAAGTGATCATGGTAAAGAAATTAGTTAGGGTTAGAAGACAATAAAGAGAATGAAAGACAAAGAGAAACACTAAAATATCAAAACCTGGAATCCAACTTTTAGAGAATTTTCATCTATTTAGCTAAGATCCGTCTTTGTAAAGGAGGAAAATCATTTTCCCACAAAACCAATAGAGTCCAGTATGGGCAAAGACTCTTAAAAACTCGATAAGATAAACTGGAGTTAAATGATACAATTAGATCTTTCAGTTAATGCTGTTAGGGTAAGTTGTAAGAAAATCGTGAATCAGATGACTCAAATTGCTTTAGTGTTATTTTTAAACACACACACACAAAAAAAAAAACCCACACTATAGAATTTTCTTTTCAGCTCTTTCTACATCTTCCCCGTGACAATTTTTGTGATCTATTTTAAATTTCTGTATAATTAGTTTCAAAGATATTATTTTTATTAGTGTTTAGGATTACCTTTAGATATATCAAATATTTTGTTTTGATATGGTGAGATTAGATAAGAACTTCCTTTCCTGGAGTCAGACTATATTTTTCTAAACAAGTAGGTGTTATCCTCTCCTATAAGCAGGTGAAGATAAAAAGATGGTTTTGTCCAGAGATCTCACCACTATAACCTGCTGATGCTCAAGGGAAACCTTCAGTATGCTACTGCAAATATAGCATGTGGTCCCTTTGTAACATACACTCATGCCCTATCAACAACTGCAACTGTGGTGATCAAGTGAGCATACCACAAAGTGGCACTTGCTACTCTGTATTTCCAAATATTCCCTTACAGAGGGGGGAAAAAAAAAAAAAGTAAGAGAACATAAGAATCGCCGCTGCTGGGTCAGACCAGTAGTCCATCGTGCCCAGCAGTCCACTCACACGGTGGCCCTTACGTCAAAGACCAGTGCCCTAATTGAGTCTAGCTTTACCTGCCTACGTTCTGGTTTAGCAGGAACTTGTCCAACTTTGTCTTGAATCCCTGGACAGTGTTTTCCCCTATAACAGCCTTCGGAAGAGTGTTCCAGATTTCTACCACTCTCTGGGTGAAGAAGAACTTCCTTACATTTGTACAGATTCTATCCCCTTTTAACTTTAGAGAGTGCCCTCTCGTTCTCCCTACCTTGGAGGGGATGAACAATCTATCTTTATCTACTAAGTCTATTCCCTTCATTATCTTGAATGTTTCGATAATGTCCCCTCTCAGTCTCCTCTTTTCAAGTGAGAAGAGGCCCAGCTTCTCTAATCTCTCACTGTACAGCAACTCCTCCGGTCCCTTAACCATTTTAGTCACTCTTCTCTGGACCCTTTCGAGTAGTACAATGTCCTTCATGTACGGTGACCAGTGCTGGAGGTATACCATGGCCTGGTACAGCAGCATGATAACCTTCTCCGATCTGTTTCTTAATCATTCCTAGCATTCTGTTCGCCATCGCCGCACATTGCATGGACAGCTTCGTTAACTTGTCTACCAGTACTCCCAAGTCTCTTTCCTGAGGGTTTCTCCGAGTACTGTATTCATGTATAAAATTTTTGTTGCCAACATGCATCACCTTACACTTAACCACGTTAAACCTCATTTGCCATGTCGCGCCCATTCCTCAGGCGTGTTTATGTCATGTTGCAGGTCTTCGCAATCCTGTGTCTTCACGACTCTGAATAACTTTGTATCGTCTGCAAATTTAATCCCCTCGCTCGTCATACCAATTTCTAGGTTGCTTATAAATATGTTGAAGAGCATGGGCCCAAGCGGTACTCCACTTGTGACGCTTTTCCAGTCCAAGTATTGTCTATTTACCTCTACTCTCTATTTCCTATCCGCCAACCAGTTTTTAATCCACGTGAGTATATCACGCTCGATTCCATGGCTCGCAATTTTTCGAAGTAGTCATTCATGCAGGACCTTGTCGAACGCCTTCTGAAAATCCAGATATACAATGTCAACCGAGTCTTGTTTACTCCCTTGAAGAAGTGCAGTAAGTTCATCAAGCAAGATCTTCCTTTGCTGAAGAACACCCAACACCCCAAGAGTCCCACTTGTGAAGAGGGCCAACCTGCCCCTTACTGGAACCACCAAAGGGTCCACCCTCAGTGAGCAGGCCAGGCTGCTCTGGGCCTGCTAGAGGGGCCACTCACTTGCTTTTTTTAGGCCCATGAAAAAATCCACACCTAAATGGCCTACCTAAACCTAATACCTGGGGAGCAAAGTCTCAGGCCAGCTGAAACTGGCCATGGGAGCAGCCTTTGGCCACTGAGGGCCCCTTTGTCACAGCTCAGGGGAAATGAAGGTGGCATGTCTCACCCATATCCTTCACCAACTTCTCCAGGTTCACTCCAGGAAGGCACCCCTTAAGACACCCAACTAAAGAGTCAAGGCCACATTCATGACCCAGTGGCATAGCCACAGCCTGCACCAATCCACCACAGATGTAGTAGGGAGAACGAGAAGGCACTCTCTAAAGTTAAAAGGGGATAGATTCCGTACAAACGTAAGGAAGTTCTTCTTCACCCAGAGAGTGGTAGAAATCTGGAACGCTCTTCCGGAGGCTGTTATAGGGGAAAACACCTTCCAGGGATTTAAGACAAAGTTAGATAAGTTCCTGCTAAACCGGAACGTACGCAGGTAAGGCTAGACTCAGTTAGGGCACTGGTCTATGACTTAAGGGGCGCCGCGAGAGCAGACTGCTGGGCACGATGGACTACTGGTCTGACCCAGCAGCAGCAATTCTTATGTTCTTAACTGAATGGGAGGAAAGTGACTAAATCATGCAGAATATCCACAATGGAGATTGTACTGGACCCTAGACGAGAAACAGGGACTGACAGCTGCTACAGTCAACACAGGATGGCTCTTGCTATCTATGGTGGCTATGTGGCAGTCTTGCATGCCAGATGTCCCAAAAGCAAATGCAAAGTGAATCTGCTGCTACGCCTTCTGTGTGCAATTCCAGGAGAGCTGAGCTACCTTGCATGGGGATGTGACAAGTGCATCCATCTGGGGGTACATCCAGTACCTCTCCACTTCCTCAGAAGAAAAGGTTATAAAGACAATTCAGGGCTCTGCCCCCCCCCCTTCAGCTTCATTCAGGAGATGGCCTTGTAAACCAGAAAATGCTTTGGGCAACCCCCCAAGGCCCTCCAACAGATACTCCTTAAGCATTCAAGTGTTTTTATTTGATAACGGGATAATGATTTCCTATCCTTTTGTGGTTGCAACACTGTATTAATGGGGTTCTAAAGAATCTGCCCGCACTTATTATAATAAGCATATTGGAGAAACTAGTGCTATTTCTGTACTGATTTTTTGTTCTTTCAATAAAAACAAAGACTCTACATTTTAAATCACCGCTCTGTGAAAACAAAAAAAAAGTTATAGCTATAATACCAAGAAATTTGCTCCACTAAGCAAAAAGGAAAAATTATGTTCTTACCTGTTAATTTTCTTTCCTTTAGACGCAGCAGATGAATGCAGAGATCAATGGGATAGCACACATCTACCAGCAAGCGGAGATAGAGAAACTGATTAACAGGTGGTCCTACTGGCTAGCACTCCTCCTGTATCTTCAGTATAGCTCCTTGCCCAAGCATCCGTAACCATCAATAGGCATAGCATGTAAAAATCTTCTTTCCCATAACAAATCTCAAAAGGCAATAATACATCAATAATAACAAACTTCGAAAGTTGCAAAAGAAAAAACCGACAGATAATATCCAGAAAGGGTGGGGCTCTGGATTCATCTGCTGTGTCTACAGGAAAGAAAGAAAATTTAACAGGTAAGAACATAATTTTTCCTTCCTTAGCAACAGCAGCAGATGAATCCAGAGACCAATGGGATGTAGCAAAGCAATCCTCAATCTGGGTGGGAAGCAAACGCCGCCTCCGCAACAACCAAAGCACTAAACGCATCCACCGCATGCGCCCCCACATCCAACTGGTAATGCTGAGATAAAGCACTCTCGGAAGACCAAGTAGCCACGAGACAAAACTCCTCCAAGGAAAAAACCTCTGGACCGAGTCCAAGAAGTAACCATCACTCTGGCGAAAGTTCTTCCGCCAACCACTTCCCTATCAAGCCAGCGTAAAGAATGTCCTCCTGGACCCATCGAGCGATGGAGGCTTTGGATGCCGCCAAAAGTTTGAGGTGTCCCTTGAATAATACAAAAAGGTGAACTAAACAACTAAAAGTCGATAGAAACCTAGCTCAAGGAGAACGCTACGCCCTTTCAAAAAAATGCAGTGAAAAGCACGTTTCCCCATTTCTCCTCCCAGGAAGAAAGAAGGAAAAGTGAGCGTGGCATAAAAGAAAGGATGACACCTCCTTAGAAAGAAATTGTGGTACTGTCCAAATCAGAAATAGGAATCCCCGTCGAACAAGGTCTGCAACTCAGAAAACCACAGAGTTGAAGCCATGGCCACAAGAAACCCCGTGTTCAACAGCACAGCCCTTTAGAGTCTCAAAAGGCAAGGATGAAAGGAAGCCTTGGGTAAACTGAGAAGTACCACCTTAAAACTGTACTCTGGACAGGGCTTTCTAAGAGGTGTACGAATATACCGTACTCCGTTTAGGAAGCTGAGAAGTAAGCGAAGAGCAATATACCTAGTCCTTGTAACAAGCTAAGAATGGCACTTGAAGCTGAAGGGAATTGAACGCTAAGCCCTTGGTAATACACTTATGCCAAAAAGGAACTCTGGAAGGGTGCAAATGTTGAGAAATATCCAAGAAAGGAAAAACCTCCAAGAGGAAGCAGAAGCCACAGGTGAAGATGTCTGTATCACCTAGATAAGAGAAGAAACAACCTGCTTCGCATAACCCTTACACGTCAGCCATGACTTTCCAAAAGCTAGGTCGTAATACCAAAGTAGTAATATCCATGTTGATCGGACCCTAGGTGAGCAAATACGGAGATACCAGGAAACTCAACAGTCCGGCTGTTGAAAGACTCATCAGATCTGCATAGCAAGGATGGCGCAGCCAATCCAGAGATTCTACAAATACTGTGCCCTGAAAGCGAGCTTGAGATGGCAAATCCAAGCCATCATCAGCCAGGGGAAAACACTGAAAAAAGAGAAACCAGAGGCGAGAAAGAAGCCACGCTGTTACCCCCTCTGACTCCCATTCCCTGTGCCCGCCGAAGAAGCTAGGAAGCATAGAATTTCGAGACGAGGCCATGAGGTCTAGTTCCAGGAGATCTCACTTCCATAAAAAAGAGCTGAACGCCTGAGCCTAAATTCTCAATATCCAGGATGTAGAAGATTTTACTATTACTAACGTACACTTTCTAGAGCGTACACAGCGCTGCACACTGTAACATACATTAAATGGGCCATGCTCAGATTTCGCGGAGAGAAAGTCTATCCAAAAACTCTTTTCCTGACCCATAAAAATATCTGCCAACAGAAGAGGAAGATGAGGGTCCACCCATTAAAGTAGAACCACAACTTTACCCGCCAACTGAGTACATCACCTACTGCCCAGGCTGTAGAGAAATACCTCTATCATAATACTGACTGAAAGACCTTCAGCGTCATTCTGGAAGAATGGTCTGAAGCTCCAGAAAAGTAGCCTGACCATGCTCCAGAATAGAAGAATAAACAAGCACCGAGTCACCTCTTAAGACCTGACTCCTGGAGCTGAGGATGGAAGGCACCGAGTCCGACAGCCCGGGATGTTTGGTGACCATGAGCTAGTCCAGCAAAGACCGAGGCATGCCTTTGAAAAGAGAAATTTTACTGAGCCACCAAATCATACAGAGCGATGCTTGAAGAGCCTACCAAATAACTGGAGCCCTGAGATACCGGGAACCACCAAAACAAAAGCGATTGCTGTAGCGTTATAATGGGAAAGTAAGCCAAAGTTCCCAGTGGAGTCAGCAACATGGATCCTAGAACCTGTAAAGAATCCCATACTCTTGGTCATGGTGACCGAAGAAGAATGCAAACCTGAGACTGTGACCTATCGCCCTAGTCTCTGGGAAGAAACACATTTCTCTCCTATATGAATAAAACATCGCCCCGATATACCTATAAATAATACAGGAGAAAAGAGAGCTGTGCAAATTCAAAGATTCACGTCCACAGAACCGAGGAAAAGAAACCACCCTTTTCGTGTCAGTCAAACGGCCCAACTGGAAGACATCCGAATCAAGTAGTCAGTCAAGAAGAAAGTAGGTGAATCGCCTAGTAGTGCCAAAATGGTACAACTGCCCACATTTTCTAAAAAGTTCATGAAGCCTTGGGTAGGCGAAATGGCATGTGCCAAAACTCAAAGTGCTGCTCCAAGAGAGGCAAGCAAACCTAGTGCCAATTCGGAGTCCATAGTGAAAATGTAAATATTCTCCCAGTTTTTCTGCAGAAATGTGTAACCCTGAGAAACTAATTCAGCAGAATGGGATCCAGCCTGCCCAATGCCCCCATTTTGGGCACCATGCAGTAAGTGGAACAACGTCCCTTAGTTCCTGAAGAACTGCCCTATAGACCAAAAACACTTAAAAGGGAAACACAAAACAGAGACTCCAAGAACGAACCGGAAACCTGAGGAGGATGCAAAGTTGCAAGCATCCTGAAAAATGTTCACAGCTCCCTGACCTGACATTATAGCATATTCTCCCTCATGAGAAAGCCTGAAGAGTCATTGGAAGAAGTCAAGATCCCCTCAGAATGAAGTGCAGAAGGTCAGGGAACGGCAGGATGAGAACTGTAGGATCTGTAAAAAGAAAGAAATTCTCCTAGAAAAAAAATCAAGTTTCGCAATGTAAAGAGGAGTATACTGGAACCATGAAAACAGTGCTAACTTCATGCAATGTGAGCGAAATACGTATGTATTTAAAGTGAATACGTACTAGACGCAATCAAGATGCTGCATCTACCGCCCCGTGGAAAACAACAGCATCTTAACAAGTATCAGACAAAGCTCACATCGCTAATGAGAGCTTCAGGGATGAGGCTAACAGCCACATAGCGCGTACTCTTCCGTGGGTTTGATAGAATAAGTAACTGGCTCCTGGTTAGAAAGAGCTGTAAACATAGAAACTTAGAAGATGACGGCAGATAAGGGCCATAGCCCATCAGGTCTGCCCACTCTACTGACCCACCCCCAAGTCTACTGTCCTAGGGATCCCACTCCTGGTGGCAGGTTCCCTTGGCTTAACCCTCTAAGGGATCCCACATGGGCATCCCATTTGCTCTTAAATTCTTGCACGCTGTTTGCCTCGATCACCTGCACTGGGAGCTCGTTCCAAGGATCAACCACTCTCTCGGTGAAGAAATATTTCCTGGTGTCGCCATGAAATTTCCCGCCCCTGAGTTTGAGCAGATGCCCTCTTGTGGCTGAGGGTCCTTTGAGAAAGAGAATCTCTTCTTCCATCTCGATACGGCCGGTAATATCATGTCTCCTCTCTCCCTACGTTCCTTCCTGTCTGGTCTGGGGGGGGGGGGGTCCGTCTAGCATGTGCCATGAGAAAATGGTGACAGGAGAAACCAGCGTGATAAGCATGGAAATCTGAAGTCCAGGCCCTCTCAGAAATAGAGAAAGAGAGTCCTGGCCACAGGAAGATGCGAAGTGTCATTATGCCCATACAGACAGCCTGAACTTGGAAACTGTTAGTATTACCTTTAGGCATATTTATCCTATGCCTCTACTAGACACATGCAGCGCAGCACAGAGGCCCAAATAAGAAGGAAAGTTACCAACAAACAAAGGCTCAATCTGCAGGGATCCCAAGAGATACAATGAGATACCTGTGTGAAATACAGGGCACTATCTTACTGCTGATCTCACTATGCCGTGATTTGCCGTATGTCAACCTAGTCTGGAGACAAACCGAGACTGGGTAACCTAGCACAGGTCAGAGTCTCTCTGGTAATCCCCTTGAGTGCTAAATCCAGAGTCCGATTAAACTAGCAGCTTCCTTCAAGTGAATACAGCAGGAACACAGACATAGACATATAAATCTGCCCAAGCTTGTCCCAAAGCTGGTGAAACGCGTACAACTTGTCTGAACCGGAAAGGAGAGAAGCCGCAGCATACCCTGACCAAAGTCAGCTAGAAATAAACTACCGGAACGCTGCAGCTCTCCCGCCATCGCCAGAGAGCCAAGCGCACGTCTGATTCTTGCCAACACATGGCCGCTGCATCAACGCTCCTAGAAAAATAGTTGGATTCAAGCCCCGCAAAATTTTCCCTGCTGCGGCCTGCATAGAAAGAAAATCAGACTCTGGGAATAACTAGAAGAACGGTGCGGTGCTTCCCACAGCGCCAGAAAAAACATGTCCCATATCATGCGCGCTGCTATAAACCGGCACCTGCACAATCAGATGCACATGGCCGCGACAAACACCAACGAAAGAGAGCCTCGGAATAAACAGGACTACAACTGCTGCACTGAAACCCAACGAGGAGAACAAGTGCGAGCATGAAATCGCACCGCTACTGCAGCGCAGTAACCAACAAGGAAATCAAGCGCGTGCATGCAAAGGGCGGGAAAGTCCCGGCTCCCTCAACGGATTTCTAGTCATAAAACTTAGCCTCAATAAAATATCCATTCCTTAAACGTACGTTGACCAAACCCACAGAACTCCCAAACAGAACCTGAAGTTCAAACAGTAAAAAAAAAACAAACAACCCACACATACATGCTCACAAGCTTGTTGTTAGGGCCGGTTGAAGCCAGTAAGAGCTGGTTGTACAGCACTAACAGGGCAGAATGTAGCAACTGTGGTCTCCTTTTTTTTTTTTTTAAACAGAGAAGGGAAAGAAGAAAAAAAAAATCAAGACCCAGTCAGACCCTCTAACAACAGAGGGAGGGTGAGGCAGGGATCTGGGGGGGCCCAGGTGTAACCCCTGAAGCCGGCACCGTTCAGCCAGACACCCCTGTCTCACTGAAGAGAAACCTAAACAGGAGAATAAAATTGCCATCTCACTGAAGAGAAACCTCAACAGGAGAAAATTTTCCAGTCACAGCCAGAATTTAGGAGCTAGTTAAATAGTTACCATCACCTGCTGGGAGATAGAGCATACTGAAGATACAGGAGGAGTGCCAGCCAATAGGACCACCTGTTAATCAGTTTCTCTATCTCCGCCTGCTGGTAGATGTGTGCTATCCCATTGGTCTCTGGATTCATCTGCTGCTGTTGCTAAGGAATAGCAAATTTTAAGAAAAACAGAGTTTTATGTAATCTGTGGCTTTGGGGGACCCCAAGATGGGCTAATACAGGGGTGCCCAACACGTTGATCGCGATCGACTAGTAGGTCATGAAGGCATCGTGAGTCGATCGCAGAGCCCATCCCGGGCTCCGTGATAGACTCGTGTTGCCGTCCCGATCTACTGGGCCTATCAGCCTTCCTCTCCCCGACGTGAAAGACGCCGACGCCGGGCATTAGGCTGTTTTTGTCATTTCGGGGGGGGGGGGGAGAGCGTGGCAGCGGCAGCAGCAGCCTGAAAAAGAAATCATCCTGGCCGGGGTCGGTATCATGCTCCAGAGCTTCTACAGCCTTCCTATCTCCCTCTCCTTTCTACCTGCTTCCGGCCACACAACCCCTGCTCCGCGGCTCTCTTCGGCAACTCAGCAGCAGCGATCGACACAAGCTTCTGACGTCGGGGCCTACCCTCTGCGAGTCCCGCTTGTTTCAACTTCCTTTTTACACAAAGCGGGA
This sequence comes from Geotrypetes seraphini, assembly GCF_902459505.1. NCBI lineage: Eukaryota > Metazoa > Chordata > Amphibia > Gymnophiona > Dermophiidae > Geotrypetes > Geotrypetes seraphini. The sequence continues at coordinate 447,501,175 of NC_047085.1, read as the reverse complement.
CTTGTAGAGGGAAGGCCTCGATGTCGGCAGCTTGTCTTGATCACCACTGCTGACGAGTTGCTGAAGAGAGCTGCGGAGCAGGGGGGTGTTGCCAGGTGCAGGTAGAAGGGAGAGGGCCAGATGCAGGACTCGTGGGTGAGGGAACAGAAGAGAGAGAGAGAAAGAGAGAGGGGAGGGAAACAAAAGGAAATATTTCATACTGGGCTGGGCCTGAGTGGAGGGAGGGTGGAAAGATTCTGGCTACAGGGTGCAGTAACAAAGGAAAAGGGGGGAAAGCTGAAAATGGAGATAGTGACACAAAGAAGAGAAAGGGTAAGCAGGACCTACTGAATAAGGATAGAGATACAGAGGGGACATGAAGAGGAGGTGAAATAGAGACATAGAAGTAATGCTGAAAAAGTGGGGGGGGGAGATAAAGACATTGAAAGGGCAAATGGTGAGCATGGGGTAAAGACAAGGACAGAGACAAATGAAGATTCTGAAAAAGTGGTGAGATAGGGATATAGGTGAGATGGACACAAAGAAGGGTGATGCTGGAAAATAGGTGGAATGGTAATTCTGACAGACACAGAAGGGAAATGATGGATCAAGGAGAGATGGGGCTCAGGCTGGATGGAATGAGGAGAAATGCCTTGTTGGCCCGGAACTTCCTCTCCTACGTCAGAATTGACATCAGGGAGCGGAATGCTGGTCAGCGCGACGCTTCTGCAGGGAAAGCTTGGGACAGCGGTGGCTTGGGGGCTGTTCCCCAATGGCGGTGGCAGCAAACCGAGTGGCTTGGGGTAGGGCACGGAAAAAGAAAGAAAGGGGGCAGACAGGGAGGCAGAAAGAAGGGGGAACAGGGAGACAGAAAGAAAAAGTTGGGGGAGAGAATGAGGTCTGGAGGAGAGGAAACATACAGGAGGCTGAAAGAAAGGAAGAAAGATTGGATGCACAGTCAGAAGAAGAAAGTGCAACCAGAGACTCATGAAATCACCAAACAGCAAAGGTAGGAAAAATGATTATTTTCAATTTAGTGATCAAAATGTGTTTGTTTTGAGAATTTATATCTGCTGTCTATATTTTGCATTATGGCTCCCTTTTACTAAACCGCAATAGCGTTTTTTTGCGCAGGGAGCCTATGAGCATTGAGAGCAGCGCGAGGCATTCAGTGTAACTCCCTGTGCTAAAACCTACTATTGTGGTTTAGTAAAAAGGGAGGGGGTGTATTTATCTATTTTTGTATTTTGTTACTGAGGTGACATTGCATAGAATCATCTGCTGTGACCTCTTTAAAAAAAACCCAGAATATGAATAATTAACATTTTCTCTTCCTTTCAGTGTGCTTTGTGTTTTTTTTAAATTTTATTGTTGGTAGATCATTTTGACTTAATCATTATAAAAGTAGCTCGCAAGCCCATAAAGTGTGGGCACCCCTGGGCTAATATATATATTTTTTTAATTTTCTGATATTGTTCGCGGTGGGGGGGGGAGTTATAGCTGAGTCCATGTTACTGGAATACAATACAAACCTTTTTTTGTATGATTTTTGGAAATGTTTGTTTTGTTAATATAAAAAGATTTAAATTAAATTAAAGTTTTCTGATCAAGCACAAATTCATTGGAAAAACTTTAATTTGCAGTTTTCAACTTTAGGTTTTTCCGGACAATCCTAAGGAAACATACAATGGATTCTTGTATGAAATGCAGCCGAGATCATAGAAGTAGCTAATATATGGGCTCAAGAACACATTCCAAAATATAGTTCTTCTATGGAAGAATGGCATGGGGACAGAATTTGTCTCCATCGCTGCAGCTAAATGCGAGAAACCATCCTCATTTCTTCTTTAAGGAAAGAATCAGAGTATGAATGGGCAAAGCCACCGACTCTCAAGCCTTGCATTGAAGAATGCTAGTATAGAAGGACTGAGGTTGAGATATACACTGAAGAAGATGGTTTCCAATGGTCATCCATGGGGACGGAGACAATTCTGTCCCTGTGTCATCTCTACTCAGATTTGCCTGCCCTTAGATTACTCAACTCTGAGCTCAAATATTATCAATTGCTGGTCAAATCTTAATTCCATAGACTATTTATATAGTTTTATTTATTTATTTATTTTTATTTAAAAAGTAGGGGCTAACCAGTCTACTCGGTTATCCCTGTCCACTCAAGTACACATTCCTGCAGAACAGCCTGACCCATTCAACGGCTTCACTGCTTTTTCTCTTACCTTTGTCTGCTTCCTCATGTTTTCCTTGCTCTCTTGAACACATGTTTAAACAATATCCCAAACTCCCATTCCCCACCATGCCTTACCAACAAATTCCATAATGGTTGAGAGCACTACAAAATCTCAACATAAGCTATTTTGGCTTCTGACCAGTAGGCTTGCATAAACTTATCAGCAAGCTACGTTTACCAACATTGTTTTCTATGGACCGATAGCTTGTTGATCCCATAAAAGGTTAGCATCATAGTAATTTATTTACTTTGAACCGCCATGATTTGTTTAAGTACAAAAAAATTAAATGTCAATTAAACAAGTCGCCAGATTTTTAAATATTGTTTTCTTGCTCAACATTCTTACAGGCACATCATTAGCAAGCCCTTCCCCCTCGAGTCCCGAAGCTCTCGCAGCGGCCCCCAGGTCAAAGATCAGTGCCGTAATTGAGACCAGACCTACCTGCATATGTTCCAGTTCAGCAGGAACTTATCTAACTTCAAGACAAAGTTAGACAAGTTCCTGCTGAACCGGAACGTATGCAGGTAGGACTGGTCTCAGTTAGGGCACTGGTCTTTGACCTAGGGGCCGGTGCGAGAGCGGACTGCTGGGCACGATGGACCACTGGTCTGACCCAGCAGCGGCAATTCTTATGTTCTTCACCACCCCACAAGTCTTTAACAAGCTCTGAAACAAAAATAATTTAGCCCAGATAACAATAGCCTATTCCACAGGAAGGGCAGTAGACAAATAAATAAATGCACTCGCATCTCCCAATGGGCTTCAGAATTCCCACCCATTCTGTGATCTGAGTATTATGGTAGGTTCTATGGGCAAGTATCAATAGCTTAAATTTAATCTTATATGGTATCAAAAACCAAAATGATTCCTAGTTGACACTTGTAGGATACAAGAATCAGTATGGTATGGTATCTCTAGACCTTACCTAACATAGAAACATGATGGCAGATAAAAGCCAAATGGCCCATCTAGTTTGTCCATCTGCTGTAAACATTATTTCTTTCTCTCTCCGAGAGATCCCATGGGCCTATCCCAGGCCCAGACACAGTCTCTCTCTCCACCACCTCTTCTGGGAGAACTGTGCCATGCATCTACCACTCTTTCTGTAAAAAAGTATTTGCTTAGATTACTCTGGAGCCTATCACATCTTAACTTCATCCTATGCCCTCTCATTGCATTTCCTTTCAAATGAAAGAGACTGAACTCATGCGCATTTATATTACATAGGTATTTAAACGTCTATATCATATCTCCCCTCTCCTGCCTTTCCTCCAACGTATACAAATCGAGATCTTTAAGTCTGTTCCCATACGCCTTATGATGAAGGCCATATACCATTTTAGTAGCCTTCCTCTGAACCAACTATCTTTTTTATATCTTTTTGAAGGTGCGGCCTCCAGAATTGTACACAATATTATACATGAGGTCTCACCAAAGTCTTGTACAGGAGCATCAATACCTCCTTTTTCCTACTGGCCATATCTCTCCCTATTCAACCTAGCATCCTTCTAGCTTTCACCGTCACCTTTTCAACCTGTTTGGCCACCTTAAGGTCACCACATACAATCACATCACATAAGTTCTGTAAGTTTGTAATTGTTTTAAATCAGAAGTTAAAAATACCTCCATAAACAGCATTACCATAAAATGATATACAGTATGAAGTTAATACTGCATGAATTTAAAAGATTATGTACTTATCCTAGTAAGCTCTTTCCAGCAGATAGGGGAGACATTCTAGACTCCCGCCCTGTCCTTTCTATGCCTGCCTACTGTCCGTTTTATGCTTTTCCAAGTTGATTCTTGGATATTAGTCAGCCCTTGGGCTGGGAAGACTCTGTACTTATATATGTCACTGTTTTATGTAGGGGGGGTGATTTCTAAGCTACTTTGATACATTTGTTACCTATTTCCAGTAGTTTTCATGTTAATTTTTGAGCAGAACATTTGTCTATGGTCTTCTATGCCATGAGTGTCTACTTAACGTTTGTAAGGTGGCTCTCGATGCTTGGGTACTAACTGTAGGTGGAGCTAGAGAGCACACTGAAGTAGAACAGACTCACAGAGAAAATCCAGATTGGATTCCTTCTGCATATGGCACTCAGTCACTGGGATACTACCCACTTGTCTAGAATGTCTCCCCTATTGCACTGGAAAGTATGTTAAGCTGCTTCACCTTCTACCTGTTCTATAAAAGAGATGATAATCACAATACCCAGGTATGTAGTAGAAAAGCAGCACCAGGGCCCTTAGCAGAATTGCAACCAATTACCAGATCAATCAGCACATTACTAAGTATGACTTGGTAAACTACTTAGCAATGACAATTCTGCATAAGGTCTAATGTTATACTTAAAAGTAACCTCCTCTACCAGAGCAGGCAAAGGAGGGGTGCTAAGTCCCTCCTGCTCCGGGCCTCCTCTGACACCAACTGCGGCCTTAGGCCATGCCCTGGTGCATCCTGTGATACATGGGGAGGGGCCTAAGGCCTGATTGGCTGAGGGATCTGGGGCGCAATGACAGGAGGCTGCTTCTCAGGGTCTGCGTATGCTCAAGGACCGTTCTCTAGCAATCCGTGCCTTGGGTGGGGGGCATGTCAATAATCATTCCCATTTACATGCAGGCCTTTTGTGAATTCTTTGGCCTGCATGCAATCAGGAACGGATCGGACATGGATTCGGGGGTTAGTGAATCTAGCCTATAGTTTATGAAAACAGCACTGAGGTATCAAGGAAATTTGTTGGTGTAAACCGAGTTTATCATCAAGAATGATTACAAGGACCTTAACTGTATTTACCATGTGGATGGGAAAATTTTCAAGGAGTATAGGGATGGCTAGCTCTTAGATCAGTGCTGGTGAATAAAAGCATCTGACTTACTGGGATTAAGGGAGAGTATTATCCCATAGCCAGGAGGAACATCTGAAGCTACAAACATTTCATCTGAACAGAGGTTAGGTATCCTTAAGTATCACTTGCAGAGGTTTGGCATCCTTAAGTATCACTTGCAACTTGGTTATGCAAGATATATAAAATATCCATACTAGTTTATTATTCCTCAAAGTATCAAAGTGAATTATATGTAAGCCAGGATTTAAAAAAAAAAACAAACAAAACACCCCACAACGACCCCCCCCCAATCTTCCCCAAGCTCTACAAAAAATAAAAATTAAAGGGGAATGCATTCTAAAACTAGGGGAAGGGGAGAGGGGACATAATAACTAGATGTATGTAGCTTATTGTCTTAAAAACGTGTGACCGATTCCAAAAACCATCTTTTTATTAGTTTGCTGTTCCTGACTCAACCCATCATAACAGAAGAAAAAACTCCAAGGTCATATTCAGAGTCATATACAGACTTATCTAAGGCTTACAGAATCCTCTCTTTTAAATCTAACTCCCAATAATAATCATTTGCATCATTGTATACAGCTTTGTGAAAAGTACCTGTATATAATATGTAAACCACTTTGGTTGATCAAACTTGTGAGCTCTTTAAGACAGCAGTGTAACCATGTGAAAGTCAGTCATTCTCTTCATAAAGGAAGTTAATAAATACAAATAAATACAAAACCACAGAAAGGTAATATATCAAGAATCCAAAGAAGAGTACTGTACAGAATGACTCACATGGTTACACTGCTATCTTAAACAGCTCACAATTAAGTTCAATCATAGAGAAAGAATATGATCTTGAGCAAGCCACATGAAGTGATGGTTAGTAGAAACATCCAAGGTTCATTTCTTCCATCTATATATACTATGCTATGCTGGTAGCCTAGCAAGAAAAAAAAAAAAAAAAAGGTATATGCAAGGATTGTGTTAACATTTTATTTGATAAAATGTTCCTTAAAAACAATTAAGAGCCCTGTAAAAGAATCCTGGATTTACAAATTATATTAACTACACTGATGACCCCAATAGCCATTTGGATCTGTTTCTGCAAGGGACAAGCATAGCTCTACAATCAAGTGATATACCTTATACACAAGGAACTGGATAGACCATGCAGGTCCATCTGCCATCATTCACTATGTTACTAAACTGTTTGCTTGGGCCATATTCAAATCCCTAACAAGTTTTTAAATAGCACTGGAGTGAACCCCTATGTCTAAATGCAATATTCAAAGCCTGACCAACATTTGACATCCTGGCAGTTGTTACCTTGATACACACAGCTAACTCTATAATTCTATAGAACTCTGGATTATAAAAACATCTGTGTTAAGGGTGAGACCAAAAGAATATCTGCATAAAAATATGCACTTAATCATTTTGGATTAAATCCAGGTTGGAGTTATCTTGCATCATCAAAACCAAGGGAATGGCTGCAAAGTATTAGCTATGCTACTCATTAAAAATAATAATAATAAAACCACACCACAACTCCCCCATAGCCTTTTTATGATAGGTGCAAATATTAGCTATATTTAGGAAAGCTGAAATGTGTATTACACTTATTTGAAGCCAAATGAATAATTCTCTACACTGAAAAAATTGAAACAAGGCTATGTATATTGATTAAATAGATAAAAGCACTCATCTCCTAATCCAATTATTTCATACTTCCATCATCATATCAAACAAGAGGTTGTTGGTATCCCACACAGTAAGACTCCAAGAGCACAGTATTAGTCTATGGAGGTGTATATATTCTTTGCAAGCAAACCTTATTAGCTATCTTTTTTAATAAACTGATGATCAGAGTTTTTTAAAATCTATAATTAATGAAACAAAATACCAGTCAGAAGTTATTGATGCAGTTTTGGTGGTAAGAAATACACAATACTTGTGTGTGGAAAAGCACTATGATCATATTGTGGTAAATAAAGCAGTATTCCTAATGCAATTCCATTATACAGGAGTAACATTACCATAAAGCTCATTACACAGGTTCAGTGTAGTACCCAAAGACTGCTCAGCTGGCTTAGGAGCTTGTCAACTTGCATTACTTGCTGCCCCTCCCCCATCCTAGAGAAAGGAGTTCCGGAAGAAGAAATACTTTAAAATGTCTTACAATTGCTTAAGCATCATGAAGATAGTGAGCTTCCCTAGCACTCAAACATCCATATACATTAAATTTAAACATGGGCCTGAAGGCTTCTCATTTAAAACAGCAAAGCTCTCCAATGTTTTAGCAACATCAATGTTTTTAACTATTTCTTAGCACTGCAAATCTTCCCGTTAAATACACAAACTACCATAGCCAATATGACACTATCCCTTTATGGATTATGTGCAGTATATTTTGTTATAATGGTACAAAGGTATGATCAGAATTTCAGGTTTGTTAATAACGAAAGTATTTGGAGAACCAAAAAAAGAAATCATGAGATCCTAAGGTGACAGAAAAAAAATACCTGTGATGATGCGATCCTATGCACGTCCTTTTAGTCTGCCTCATGCATCACACACAACGTTTTGTGCTAAACAGCCTGAAATCTGTTTCCTAATATTAAACAAAGGAAAAACACCGACAGCAAGCGTGGTAAATAAATCTCTCCCATGAGAATGAAGGCTGCAGACAGGAGGCGGCCGACATGCATACAGGAAAACTAAACACCATTTTTTCTACCTGCACACGTTGCCATTTGCTGCAGCGATTAAGATGCTTTTTTCCCCCTGTTGATTTCAAACGACACTTTTTCAAATCTTTGTTCTCAAATTAGTTGATGATATACGCAAGATTATATTCATATTGCAAGATTTAAGCCAAAATCCATTTTCTTTCCTGTTCAGGTAAACATGTTTACAGCTCCTGCAGACACTGGGTGGCTCGCTCACATGTCACACACATGTCGTCAGCAACAAGAAAAGCCCCTTGCTCTGATGAACATTTTAAATCAAGTAAACGAAATAGAAATAAGACCCATTTTTAACTCACCTTTAAGGTCACATTAGCTAAACAATGTACTACACTAAGAAAATGATATAAAGCTAGCATAAACAGGGCTGGTTGATGTAAAAATATTTAAACTTATGCTTGTCGATTTTATTGATATCAAGTGAAATCAACTCGACTCTCTTGCAGTGAGAAACGCTTTAATAAACCTAAAAGGTTTCATTAGAGATTCAAATCAGTCTGCTTCAACCTAAGCGTTCACAAATGGAGAAAATCTCTTGGAAACAGACAGCTCAAAACCATCCTAGTTGACCCTAGACAGGAAATCCCACACACACACCAAATAAAAACCAAAACAAATTATCAGGGAAGGTTTCAAAGCCTCCGTTTCCCATAGCATATTACATATACAGTATATAAAGCAAGAAAAAAGGACTGCAGGAAAGAATACCAACCCACGAGATCTATTTTCTTTAAGTGTTTTTATTTTAGTTTTCTTTTTAGTACGGTCCATTAGAAACGAAAGAAAAAAAAAAACAACAACCCACATTCGAAAGCCTGTGATAAATCTTGAAACTCGCTTTCAAAATTACACACGTACAGGAGGGGGCGAGTAGAGAGACAGAAGAGAGAGAGAAAAAAAAAAAGAAAAAAGCCCCCTAAGTAAGTGAAATGTAAATGTATTCCTTATATAGACTGCAGCAGTTCAGACAGCAGAGGGGGCCCCCTTCTCCAATTCGTTACCACCCATTTATTAGACAAACAGGTACCTCCAAAAGAAAGGAAAGGGCAACGAAAAAAAAAAAAAAAAGAGGGGGGGAACTTTACCAATTCACGCCTTTCCTCAGCCTCCTCCACATAGGAGCCATCCTGCCAACAATAGAAAGGCTAAAAATAAAGACACGTCTGCACAGCACGGACCTCATATAAAATACATATAGAAATAATCCTACGTGCATAGATATGGGTGCGAGTTACACACACCAGGAGGCATCAATGGGCAACGATTGAAATATGAAGGAGAAAAAAAAGAAGGCCAAAAAGTAGCCTATCACCAGATATTTACCTTCCCATAAATTCCGTTTATTTCCCACCCCAAAAAAATCAGAGAGAGAGAAAAAAAAATAAATAAATCAATAAACACTGCAGAGCCAGTCCAGTATGTCTCCTTCCTCCTCTCTCCCCCCCCCCCTTCAACCTCACCCCACCCAGCCTGGCCAAAAGCCAAAGAAAAACGAAAGGAGAGGAAGAAGAAATTCCTGCCACCTTTGACACCCAGGTATTAACTTATCCACCCCCCCCCAACCCTTCTGAAAATAAAAGTCCGATCAGAAAACGAAACTCAAACAAAAATAATAATAACCCGAGAAATCAGAACTTCAAAACTTAGCCCACTGCGAAATTTGTTTTTGACAGGAAGCGATCCAAGAAAGGAAAAACAGTCAATAAAGGAACGGACAAGACACACACACATACTTTTTACTGCTACAGGTAATAAGTTGCGCGGGGGGGGGGGGGGTGTTGGATAGCTCCGTGCAAAGACGAAGAGAAAAAAAAATTTTTAAACTATCAAAAAAAAAAAAAAAAATAAGGGACCCAAGGCACATAAACGGCAGAAAAGCAAAAAAAAATAAAAAATTTTAAAAAGGGGGGACAGCTCCCCTCCCCTTCATACACAGAGGCTGCGAGCCACAGAGCGTGTCCATAAATGAGCATGTAATGAGATGCGTCTAACGGTCCAGGGAGCAGTGAACCGCTAGGCGGAGGAGCCAGGTAATGTAACGGTGCAGCAGCCTCGCACACGCACAGGCTGAGCGAGAGAGCTAGGGAGAGAGAAAAAAAAAATTTACTTTCTACTTTCCCCACACTTTCCCTCAGCCCCAGTGCCCCACACGGGCCCCCGCTCTCAGCCCATAGTCAACTGACAGCCCCCGTCCCGCCGGCCGCCGCCAGACCCAAGCACTTCCCCTCACCGTTATTCCTCCGCGGATTCGCCTGTTTTCTGCGCTTACACCTGGGGCCATCCGCCATGATCCTCTCGCTGGTGTCTAAATGCTCGAGTCACCTCCTCCTCCCCCGCCCTCCCTGCTCCCCGCACCTGGTTTACGACACCCTTTTGCGACATCACCTTCCTACACCTAGAGACGTTCCTTCGGAACCTTGTTGCCACGGGAAACACTTTGGTTTGCGGCACCCTGGCTAGGCTTGAAAAGTCCGGGGGTTGGGAGATGGAAGGTTGCCCAGGTAGAATAGGAGTGTAGGAAGGAGGGAGAGTGTCGTCTGGGTTTGGTTCGGGGGCTGCAAGGTGAAAAAGAGATTGTAGGGGCGAAAGGCAGAGTTGTGTGAAGCTCTGGGTAAACTTTCTTCTGTATAGGTAAGCGACTCATTAGTATGCGAGTCGCGTTAGTCACTGCTGAACAGGCTTGTCCCAGAAGTCACAGATAAAAACTGCAGGGAATTTTTTTTTTCGGGGGGTGCAGTTAACATGCTGGGTATGTCGGTTGCTGGAATAAACAGGTGGTTTTGTGGCAGTGTGGAGGAGGGACTGAGTTTATTTTAGGATAAGAGGAGTTTAAGTAGAGAGACCACACATAACCTGGCAAGCTGTAAAACGCTGACTTCAGGAAAAGGCTTCTACTTAAAGAAAAAGAGGAGAAAAAATGTTGTTGCTGAGGTGTTTTTTTTGTCACCTAGCTGGCATTTCTTTTTTAGTGCAGGCATAAAGCTACTCTGCTAGAATTTTTTTTCTAGAAAGTTAAGGCAAGGTCATAAAATGGCCCAAAATAAGACTGGAAACTGTTTTGCCAGGCTTAAATTAAAAAAATAAAATTGGTATACAAGTAACATTACTGGATGCCTTTATTATTCAGTGATTTTATAGCAGTACTTGCTCAAAATTACTTGAATCACTTGTGCTTTCTGGATCTATGCATACACCTTTCATCTATATGTGTAGTGCAAGTATGTATCTCGTATATACTGTACATTCTACTTTAAAGACTACAAGCGTCGGTATCATAGGTGCCTGAGCTGAATGCATGCTAATGAGCAGTTGAGTATCAAATGCTAGCTCAAGAATTATTTTGGGCACTGAGTTAAGTACTTTTTTTTTTTTTTTTTTTTTGTAATATTTTTAATTTGCTTTGTTAGCTGTGTTCCTGCAAGAAAGTCACACTATAATTTCTAGTATATCTTAAGTGAGAGAAGGGCACGTTTAGCTATTATTTTTTGAGTGATAAATTACAAATGTGCAGGGGTTAATGAACAAAAGGTAGAAAGAGGGAACTGATGGAGCACTTAGGGCATTTTTGACAAAAAGTTGTGTTTATTAATCTTTTTTCAATCCATATGGTTTTCCTTTTATCCCCTACACATCAACAGATGGGGGTGGGGGGGGAAATGTTTTGCCTATGGCATTCTAAAACAGTTTTGTCAATGCATTGCTCTGTCTAAACACTCTGGGACAGATTCAGTAAATGGTGCTCAATGCTATTCTATAAAGGGCACTCAGAGAAGAGCATCCATTTTTAGACTAGCATTGAGTACCGATTTCTGCATCCAAATTTGGGTGCCAGGATTTACACCTGTTGAAAACCAGGTGTAATTTCCAGCACCCAATTTGGGCATATAACCCTAGTATTCTAAACACCACACACAAATTTTAGGAATGTTCCTGACCTGCCCATGGGCACAACCACTTTTAGGTTGCACATTATAGCAGTGTTTCCCAAGTCATTCCTGGAGTACTTCTTACTAGTCATGTTTTCAGGATATCTACAATGAATGTGTATTAAAAATTTCATATGATGAAGGCAATAAATGCAAATCATTTTCAAGCATATTGAGTGGATATTCTGAAAATCTAGCTGGCAAGGGGATACTCCAGGACCAACTTGGGAAACACAGCTGTATACAAAAGACGACTGGTCAACTGAATGAGATATTGGCAGTGTACTATACACTACAACCTGAGAAGCCTGGATTTCATATTTAAACCCAGACTTCATATTTAAACCCAGACTTCAGATAGTCTCAGCGCCATCACATAACAGTCATATGTAAGGGCTGTTATTGCACAAAGTCAGATGGAGGGTGGGAAATGCATTAAGGGGTCCTTTAACTAAGGTGCGCTAGTAATTAGTTCACGCTAAATGCTGACGCATGCTAATGCGTCCATAGGATATCATGAACGTGTTAGCATTTAGCGCACACTCATTTTTAGCACGTGCTAAGATGCGCTAGTGAGCCTTAGTAAAATGACCGTTAAAAGTAGGAAATTCTCCAAATAGTGATTTAAGAGAAGGTGTCATTCTTAAAAGGTGGTTCTGATTAAACTGAAAGCCCAGAGGGGCAAACAGATACAAAGGATTTCAACTCTTGTCATACTGCCTCTACTGGACAACTAGCAGCAAATGAACCTGCAAAAACACCTTAAGGCTAGTTTATCATAATCAACAATATTACATTCACAATTTGTGTGATAAATAGGGAAGGAACTACATGATCTTTTGTACAGTATTTTTTTTCATTCAGTAAAAATGTGTAGCAACCTACAACCATACCATTTTCTCCAAGATTCATACTGTTGCTATAATTGCACAACTTCTTTTTATAGAATTCTCAACTTTAACAGTCAATTATTAGTGTGCTCTTATCATTCCACTTTCATTCTAAAGTTGTCACACTATGCCTTTTCAATTTGCTGTGAGCTATCATTCCAGAAGTGGCTGCATGTCTATTTCTGAAATACTGGGATTATGAGAATCTTTTGAGACTTTGACTAACCTTGTAGAAAAATGGCTGCTCATAAACTGGATCCTAAGCTCACCTGTGCTGCTTTTCTTTCCAAGAATTTGTATATAGGCATTAGAGAGTGGAAGGACCAGGTTAGGCCTATCCCTCTACCCTTTCTTGCCACTGATAGATACAATAGATTGATTTATAGACTGGATTGCATAGGTGAGCTCTCCCAATTTGCCTTTGGGCAGTGCAGATGCTGTCAGATTAGAGAACATTCAGCTCTGGAGGCATCTTTGAGGCACATGAAGTAAACATTCTCCACTGCCAAGCTTCTGGCAGCTATAGAGTGGATCAAGAGAGGGGTTTCCAAGGGCTAGTAGCATCCACTGTATCATATGCTATAGTCCCTGGTTGAAAAGGTTCCCTAATCTAGAGTCCAGTAATTAGTGTCCTGGTGGTGACAGAGTGAGTTGATAGCAATGGCACCATCTCTAGATTTCTGGGTGGCTCATCAGGGCTCCATATGAGCCCTTACAGGAGCCTCTCATAGATCTATCAGTCAAAGAAGTCTTCCTGGTAGCAATTACTTCTGTCAGAAGAGTCTTAGAATTGCAGGCACTGATGTGCAGAGAACCTTTCCTCAGGATCACGGAAGTGTGTGTGACCTTGTGTACGATTCCCTCCTTCTTGCCGAAAATCATCTCTGCATTTCATGTGCACTAAGAGGTTAGACTGCCTGCATTTTATCCCACAGGGTCCAAGAAGAAAGACAAGGCCTTAAAGGTTTTGGACATCCAGAAAGTTCTCTTGCATTGCCTGGAAGTGACTAATGAGTTTCATCTCTCGGATCATCTTTTCTTGTTAACCAATCAGGCAAGACAAGGCAGACCCACCTCTAAGGCCACCATCTCTAGATGGATTCATAGAGTGATATCTTCTGCCTACACTGGTTTTAGCAAACAACTACCTGTCTCGAACGCACATTCAACAAGGAATAGCCTCCTCTTAGGTGGAAGCTCAGGTGGTTCCACCGGAAGAGATTTGCAGATAAGCATCCTGGTTCTCACTTCATACCTTCACTAAATTCTACAAGGTGGAGAGAGCAGCACAGGAGTATGTTGCTTTCGAGTCTTCAGTGATATGAGCAGGCTAATCGATCCCACTCTAGAGTTTGGGGACTGCTTAGGTACGTCTCTATGGTTCATCATACCATCCCTATTGCACTGGAAAAAGAGATTAGGTTCTCATCTTGATAATATCTTTTCCAGTAAATAGGGATAGTATGCTGATCCCACGCCCAGCAATTTATCTGATGCGTCTGCTTTCTGACTCAAGCATAATTGTCAGCTCCATAGCACTAAAAGAATTCAAACATGAAATTAATGATCTGTTCTTAGTGATCTGTAACCTGTTGCTAAATTCATCTGTAGTACCTGAAGATTGGAGGGTGGCCAACATTACTCAGATTTTTAAAAAGAGTTCCAGGAGAGATTTGGGAAATTAACAGATTAGGAAGCCTGACTTCAGTGCCGGGCAAAACAGTGGAAACAAATTATAAAAAATAAAATTATGGAACATGTAAACAAACATGATTTAATGGGACAGAATCATCATGGTGTCAGCCAAGGGAGACCTTGCCTCACTAATTTGCTTGGTTTGTTTGAAAGTATAAATAAATATGTGGATAAAGGTGAGCCAGTTGATGTATATCTAGATTTCCCAAAAGCTTTTGACAAAGTTCCTCATGAGAGGCTCTTGAGAAAATTTTAAAGAGTTATGGGATAGGAGGTAATGTTCAATTGTGGATTAGGAATTGGTTATCAGATAGAAAACAAAGCGTAGGGTTAAATAGTGGAGTTCCACAGGGATCTGTACTAGGACCGGTACTATTTAACTTATTTATAAATGATCTTGGAATTGGAACGATGAGTAAGGTGATTAAATTTGCAGATAACCTTAAACCGTTCAAAGTTATCAAAATGGATGCAGTTTGTGAAAAATTGCAGGCAGACCTTAGGAAATTGGAAGACTGGGCGCCAAATGGCAGATGAAATTTAATGGGGACAAATGCAAAGTGATGCACATTGGGAAGAATAACCTAAATCATAGTTACCAGATGCTAGGGTCCACCTTAGCAGTTAGCACCCCAGAAAAAGATCTGGGCGTCATTGTGGACAATACAATAAAACCTTCCACCCAATGTGTGGTGTAGCAGCAGCCAAAAAAGCAAACAAGTTGCTAGGAATTATTAAAAAAGGGTTGGTTAACAAAACTAAGAATGTTATAATGCCTCTGTATCACTCCATGATGCAACCTTACTTTGAGTATTGTGTTCAATTCTGGTTACCTTATCAAGAAGGATATAGCAGAACTAGAAAAGGTTCAAATAAGAACGACCAAGATGATAAAGGGGATGGAACTCCTCTCATATGAGGGAAGACTAAAAAGGTTAGGGTTTTTAAGCGTGGAAAAGAGACGGCTGAGGGGAGATATGATTAAAGTCTACAAAATCCTGAGTGGTGTAGAATGGGTAAAAGTGGATCAATTTTTTTACTCCATCAAAAATTATAGTCTAGGAGACACTCAATGAAGTTATAGGAAAATACTTTTAAAACCAATAGGAGGAAATATTTTTTCACTCAGAGAATAGTTAAGCTCTGGAACGCGTTGCCAGAGATTGTGGTAAAAGCGGTTAATATAGTTGGTTTTAAGAAAGGTTTGGACAATTTCCTGGAGGAAAAGTTCACAGTCTGTTAAAGAGAAAGATATAGCAGATGCCACTGCTTGCTCTGGATTGGTAGCATGGTATGTTGCTACTATTTGGGTTTTGGATTGGCCACTGTGAAGACGGGCTACTAGACTAGATGAACCACTGGTCTGACCCAGTAAGGCTATTCTTATGTTCTTATGTATATAGGATTACAAGGAATGAATGGTTGAGATCCATAAACGTTCAGACTGTTTATATTTCTTGAATTCATTGTTCCTCTCAGAGGCTCATTAATGTTTTAACTACTTTACTGTTTCTTCATTGATTGTTTTAACTTTGAGCAGATCAGACACCTGGTTTCAGAGAATTCACCTTATCCCTCCTTCTCCTGTCTCTTTCTGTATGGCCATCACCAGCTTTGGTATGAACTAAAGGGTGCAGCAGAGAAGGAGAAGGAGTAGTAGTTTAAAAGCTGTGATTGATATCTTCTGCAGTATGCTTGCGAGCACAGATGGATAACCCTATGGTTCAGCATACCACTCCGTCTACTGGAAAGATATTATCAAGGTAAGAATGTAATCTTTTTTTGAAGGCCCCCACAACAGGCCTGCTTATTTCTACCATTTCTATGCCTGCTACAAAGAAGACATTGATTAATGTTCAACCCATTCTGTAAAATATCACTAAGATGAAAAAGTAGAAGCTCTTATTCAACTAGAGTTTTTAATTTAAGGTCATATTGATAGTCTTGATAAAATGTTTTAAAGAACTTGAATTTAATATATCCTAAGGACTATATTGATCATTTAGAATTCCTGGGGATCCAGCCAGTTAGATTTTTAGATTATCCACACTGAATATGCATATGCTATGTCTCCAATGTATGTAAATCTATCTCATGTCTATTCAGTGTGGATATCTTGAAAACTCAACTGGTCATGGGGTTCCCAGAACAAGTTTTGTTAGTGCTATTCTACCATGAAAGAATGTGTTTCCTTCATTTAAAGCAGAACTTATGAAGAAAATTGGGAGCTTATGAACATTCTATCAGATGGGATAAGAACATAAGAATTGGCGCTGCTGGGTCAGACCAGTGGTTCATCGTGCCCAGCAGTCCACTCACGCAGCGGCCCTCTTGTCAAAGACCAGCACCCTAACTGAGACTAGCCCAACCTGCGTACGTTCCGGTTCAGCAGGAACTTGTCTAATTTTGTCTTGAATCCCTGGAGGGTGTTTTCCCCTATGACAGACTCCAGAAGAGCATTCCAGTTTTCCACCACTCTCTGCATTTTGTGAAAAGTTCCTAGAATGGCTGGTATTGGTACTTATAGTGATGTATCCAATGCTAGAATCCCCAGACTGTTAATAGTGTGAGGAGTAGTAAAGGGCGGATGAGGACATAACCAATTATCTCGCAATAGTTTGGACTTTACCTGCTTTTTCATGCTTTTACTTGAAGAAGTAGTATCTAAGTTCAAACTGATGGTTTTGCATGCTTTGGAACCAGACAAGAATCTGATATATAAATGATTTTTCTTATTGGCAACTGGTGATTCACTTGTTTGGGAAGCCTGAAGTAGCAAAGTAGGTCACCATACCACAGGGTGCCACCACAACCCTGGTCAGAACTGAAGAGGATATAGCCTACCAATTAGTTCTGATGCCTGCTTACACATATCTGTCCTGGTGCCTGTATGTTGAACACTTACCTTGTTTCCAAGGATCAGTAGTAGCCTGGCTTGTTTAGTTTTCTCAATAGGTCAGGGGTGTCAAACTCAATCACATAATGGGCTGAAATCTAAAACATAGGCTAAGTTGCGGGCCAAATTTTTTATTAAGATACTTAGGGCTCCTTTTATTAAGGTACGCTAAATGCGCACCTTAATAAAAGGACCCCTTAGTCTTAATAGAAGTATAGGGTTACAACCTCTCCAACCCCACGCCGGCTCTGTGATGTAAACAAAATAAATTAAAAAAAGACTTTTCCTCTTTTTTAGGTCCTAGTTCACAACTGCTGTCTAACACCAGCTCTAAACTATAAAAAATTGGTATTAATGGTGATGATCTGTCCTTAAATAACCCTGGAGGTGATAAAGAAAAATGTGCTTCCCAAGATAAAAGAAATTAAAGAAAACAAGATGAATAAAAGGATCAATCGGTACGGGCCCAGTGCCCTCGTTACAACAGTTGGCCCCGGGCAGGTGTTTATGAAGTGACAAGCACTTAGAAATAAATCTAAATAAACCCTGCCCCGTACATCATATTATCCTTATATTATATGTAATTTGTATACAAAAATATAAATATACGTTACAAGATAATCGGGAGCACAATCATCCCCAGATTAAAGCAAAAGGAGAGAAAATCACCCCAAAGAAAATCTCCCTGAAACCTAATACAAAAAAACACACAAAATGTGAAAATGAAAAAACCAAAATGCAAAAAGTGACAAAAATCGTCAAAAAACAAAGAAAAATATAAGTATCAATGTAATATCCTCAGTCTCGTTCATCAAACCACAGCGCAGTGAGCCCTGTGCACCTGTCACAAATAGTTCGTGAAAATGATAAAAAATAGTGAAGAACAGTGAAAAGTACTTAGCTCAGTAAATCCAAAGCGGGACAAAGTTCAAAGTTCACCAATCATCGCTATTCAATTCCGCTCGTTAATCAGTCCCACTCGTATGAGTTCACTCAATGAAGAGTCATAACTGTCGGTCCATTCGCCGTTACACTTAAATCACTCAGTCCCATGCAGTCAAAAAGGCTGTTCAATAATGTTCACTACACATTTTGCTCATTCTTCAATGATGTTCACTACTCGTTTTGCTCACTCGTTTTGAGTGAGCAAAACGAGTAGTGAACATCATTGAAGAATGAGCAAAATGTGTAGTGAACATTATTGAACAGCCTTTTTGACTGCATGGGACTGAGTGATTTAAGTGTAACGGCGAATGGACCGACAGTTATGACTCTTCATTGAGTGAACTCATACGAGCGGGACTGATTAACAATTCAGGCGCCACTGAAATTTAACTCACTGTCAATTAAAATTGTTAACTCTCTAAAGTTTTTGGGATCACTTTTGATAGCAAATTTACATACCATCTTCATATTAGCAAGGTAGTTCAACGTTGTTTCCATTGCCTAAGAATGATTAGATCGCTAGCCAAACTCCTAGAACCTGCATCTTTAAACATTCTAATCCACTCCCTGGTAATATCTTGTATAGATTACTGTAACCCTTTGTTTAAGGGCATAACAAAAAAGGAAATCAGGCGACTACAAATCATACAGAACACCAACGTAAAAATCATATTAAATGCCAAAAAATACGATCATGTATCACCCCTTCTTCAAAAAGCTCATTGGCTCCCTGTCGAGCACAGAATAAACTATACAATTCTTATATTGACCTTTAAAACCCATTCAAGCAACCAACCTGAATTTATCAATAGTTTAATCATACCTTACTGTCCATCCAAAGTCCTTCGTTATGCATCTCAAAATCTCTTAATGATCCCTTCTTTAAAGCACAACACTATTAGATCCAATAATTTTGTGGTAACTGCCCCATCTCTATAGTATTCCACCCCTAATCATCTCCATTCAGAAGTATCTCTTCCTCAATTTAAAAATAAGTTAAAATCGTTCTTATTCAAAGACGCTTTTGACACCTAACTGCCCTTTTTAGTGCTAAATTTTATTTTATTTTTAAACCCCTTTCCGATCGTACCTTACCTTTTATGTTTACTTTACTTTAATGTAGTTCCACCCTTTTTCCTCTTGTTCCTATTCTTTTAAAGTTAGTGCCTTACTTGTCTTGTTAACTCATCATGAGGTCCACGTATGTAAGTTTGTATTGTCTGTTCCTCACTAGTACTTATTTGTACACCGCTTAGAAGTTTGATTGAAAGGTATAAAAATTTTTAAATAAAACTTGAAACTTGAGGCTAAAGTAGGTGGAGCTGGGACAGAGTGAGGCCAGGCCTGTGTACTTATTGACTGATAACATATTTTAATATCTACATTTAATAAAATGTATCAGATGCTGAAAACTAAAGTGACAAAGAAAATCAAACAATGCAAACTTCAGTAAATATATGTATAAGTCTCTTAAGCAGCTGAATTAAAGTGGATTAAAAAGTGTCAGTAGATAGATTATGTATTTGCTTCTATAGAGGCCTGCAGTAAGTCAGCTTCCTTCTCTCATCTCACTCACTTGCCTGCAGCCCATCTCTTTATCTCTCTCACACATACATATCTTTCCCCTCCCCTCTGACTCTCAGAGAGCTTGTTGATTTTGCTGTCTCATGAAACTGGGAACTACAAGGTCAACAGGTTCTTTATGAATCTCAGGTTGCTCAAACTAAGAACTACTTGGCTGCACAGTGTATTTGGAAAGCATGGGGGTGGGCGAGGGAGGGGGGTAAGGAAACTGCTGGACACAGGAGTAGTGGAGGGAAGGAATATGCTGACCAGAGTGCAGAGATGCCAAAGGTGACCCATCCAGAAGAGTGACATGTACCACCCCAATAAGTGAAAAGCAGGTCAATGAGTGAGGCTTTTCTCTCAGTGTAGTCAATGTATACATTTTGGAGGTGAAGGGACTAAAGCCCAAGGAAGGACTGCTGGCTACTCTTATTAATAAGTAATGCCTTCACATGCACATAAACATGGATTTCTGTATCATGGATGACATGTTACATATTTTAGACTCAGTTATTTCAAGTACTTCACACTAAACCACATTCACATCTATGGAAACAATCAAATGTATTTAAAGATCCCTCATCTGGCAGTATCTCATAATTTAAATGTGATCACACACGCCTGCTATCAGTGGCGTAGCGAGGGTGAGCAGCACCCTTCTCTTGCCCCCTCCTGCCGCAGGCATGCGCCCCTTCCCTAGGCGGAAGTGACATCAGAGAGAGCGCCAAAGCTGACGTAGGCAGTAAGTTGGTGACTGCTCGCGCCTAAGTTAAAAAGGTACAGGGGAAGGGAAGGAGCACATGCGCAACAGGGGAAGGAGTGGGGGTGGAGAGGAGGAGGGGTTCCGGCGCCCCAAGGAAGATGACGCTATACTGGTCAGATCAATGTTCCATCTAGCCCAGTATCCTGTTTCCATAGTGTCCAATCCAGGTCACAAATACCTGGCAGAAACCCAAATAGTAGCAACATTGTATGCCACCGATCCCAGGGCAAGAGTAACTTCCCCCTGTCTATCTCAATAGCAGACTATGGGCTTCCAAGAACTTGTCCAAACTTTTTTTAAACCCTGCTATGTTAACCGCTGTTACTACATCCTCTGGCAACAAGGTCCAGAGCTTAACTGTTCTTTGAGTGAAAAAATATTTCCTCCTATTGGTTATAAAAGTTGTTTCCATGAAACTTCATTGAGTGTCCCCTTGTCTTTCTAATTTTCGATAAAGTAAAAAATCAATTCACTTGTACCTGTTCTACACCACTCAGGATTTTATAGATCTTAATCATATCTACTCTCAGCCATCTCTTTTCCATGCTGAAAACCCCTAACCTCTTTATCCTTTTCTCATATGAGCGGAGTCCCATCCCTTTTATCATCTGGGTCAGTTTTATTTGAACCTTTTCTAATTCCACTATGGGGGCTCATTTTCAAAAATGAAAGATATATAATAAAACAGCATAAAGTGGCACTTGGATGTCTTACTGGTCAAAATGTCCAAGTAGTCATTTTTGAAACCGACTTTCTAGACATCTTGCTAGCCTTCTTTCTGTAGAGCATCCAAAGTTCAAGGGGGCATGTTGGAGGTGTGTTATGGGTGGGCTTAAGGCAATAATAATCAAACATTTATCAAGACGTCCAGGATGCCATTTAGATGTTCAGAGCTAGACCTGTTTTAAAAGCGAAGAAGGACCAAAAAGGTACCCAAACTGACCAGAGGACAATTGGAGGGATTAAGGCATGACCCCCCCCACACACCCCCAGTGGTCACTGATCCCTCCCACCTCCCAAAGATCTGAATGAAACAGTACATACCTGTCTCTATAACAGCAGTACATGGTATGAGAAATCCTAGTAGAGCATCAAGCAGGTGTCTGGAGTAGCCTGGTGGGTGGTATAGTGAACCGTAGAGGGAGGACTCAGGCCCATATCCCACTCTAACCACTACATTTATGGTGGAAAGTATGAGCCCACCAAAATTCTACTATACTGCCATACAGGTGACACCTGAAGCCATAAGGGCTATTGGGTGGTAAACAGGTGGGTATAGTAGGTTTTGGAGGGCTCACCATACATTATAAAAGGGTTATGGTGAGATGTATACCTGGCACCCTTTATGTGAAGTTCACAGCAATGCCCTCTAAGGTGCCCCACTGTTCTGCTGGCATATCTGTGTGGCCAGTCCATTAAAGGGGTTGGCTCCTCCTATGTACAAATGGCTTGTTTTGGATGTGTTTCATCTGGATGTCCTATTTTTTGAAAATGGCCAAAAACATAGATGTCTAGCTCAAGACCCCTAGCAGATCATTTTAGAACAAAAAAATAGATGTCTTCCTAGGTCATAGAAAGTCGTCTTGCTAGATCAAGACATTTAGCAGAGCATTTTTTGAAAAACAAAACAAAAAAAAGGAGACATCTTGCGGTTTTGAAAATGGTGATTTTCTTTGGGCGTCGTTCTCAATATGTTGAGACTCAAACATAGATGTCCTATTGAAAAAGGCCCTCAGTATCTCTTTTGAGATACGATGACCAAAATTGAATGCAATACTCTAGGTGAGGTTACACCATAGAGCAATACAGAGTCATTATAATATTCTTGGTCTTATTTACCATCCCTTTCCTAATAATTCCTAGCATTCTGTTTGCTTTTTTGGCTGACACCGCACATTGGGCAGAAGGTTTCAGTTTATTGTCTACAATGTCATCTAGATCTTTTTCTTGGATACTGACTCCTAAGGTGAACCCTAGCATCTAGTAACTGTAGTTTGGATTGTTTTCGCCAATATGCATCACTTTGTATTTGTCCATATTGAATTTAATCTGCCATTTGGATGCCCATTCTTCCAATTTCCTAAGGTCTTCCTGCAATGTTTCATAGTCTGCGTGTGTTTTAACAACTTGAGTTTTGTGTCATCTGCAAATCTAATCACCTCAGTTGTTGTTCCAATTTCCAGATCATTTATAAATATGTTAAATAGCACCATTCCCAGCATTCCACTATTCACCCTCCTCCTTCTGCCAGAGGTACATCTCACCATAACCCTCTTCTAATGTATGGTGAACCCTGCAAAACTCCCCTAAAACCTACTATACCCACCTGTCTACCACCCCAATAGCCCTTATGGCTGTAGGTGGTACTTATACAGCAGTGTTGTAGGGTTTTGTTGGGCTCACACTGTCCATCATAAATGTAGTAGAGTGGATTAAGGGCCTGGCTCTTCCTCTCTAAGGTTCACTAGCCCACCCACCTGACTACTTAAAACACTAGTGTGATGCTCTGCTAGGCTTTCCCATACCAAGTGTTGCTATTATAATTTTTTGGGAATGTGAAGAGGTCAGTGACCACTGGGGGAGTGTGTGCGGGTCATTGTTTAATCTCTCCAGTGGGCATCAGGTCAGTTTGGGTACCCTTTTGGCACTTAGATGCTTTTGAAACAGGTCTATTTGAAAATGTCTTAAGTTTTGCCAAGGACATCCAGGGGAAGGTTTGATTATAGCTGAAGGACATCCAAGTCTATGCCCACCCAGATCCCACCCATTCCCTGCCCATAGTATACCTCCCAACACACCCATTTCTACTCTGAAAACACAGTAGGTTAGAAGTCCTGCTAAACATCCAGAAAGTCAGCTTTGAGAATGCCCACTTGGACGTTTTGTCTAGTAAGATGTCCAAATGCTGGTTTTTGCTCTCTTTTGGACATCTATCTTTTTCGAAAATGAGCCCCTTAGCATCTGAGACCAAAGAAAACAACAAAGCTTCAGTGCTATGAAAAGGCCTAAACCCAAACTTCAAAGGATTAGACCATTATATTGCTCAAGAACATTTTATTAAAAAATCTGCTACAATGGCATCGCATATTTTGGCTAAAAAATGTATACTAGCAACTGGTCTAAAACTAGAAGGTAAAATTAAGTCTATGGTAGGTTGTTTAGGATATAAGAGCCACTGGCTTTTTTTCTGCAACAATCTGTACTCTTCTGCAACAATCTGTACTCTTCATGATCCCATACAGTTCCAGTTCCATGGCACTTTGCTTCTCTCAGCGTGATCATCAGTTCATGAGATATAAAGAAATTGTCAAAATAGATTGCATGTTGGAAAGTGGAAACTGCGTGAAGCAGTTACATCACCACACTTGCACCAAGACTAAGGTCAGAATTGAAATTGTCATTTCTACCAGCATACAGAAGAAATACAGACACCATGCCTTGAAACCAAATCTGTCCTGTGAACACATTGCTGTGCAAGGCTGCCCTGTGAACTTCTAAAAGCTAAGTTACTCAGCATTTCATATTCTGCTCTTTTGACTGGTTTTCAGCATTATATCTGCTTAATTTCTCTTCTCCTCCCTGTTTCTTACTAAAAAAAATATAAAAAAGCACAAAAAAATAAATCCTTCTCTTTCCTCTGTTAAATCTTATTTCCTCTTCCTGCATTTTTGTTTAAAATACTGTGTTTTAGGTGGTATAGAGCCTATATTTCTGGTGCCTGTGGCTCAGGGTGACTAAAGTAGGGAAAATCCTGTTATAAATCCTGTGTTTTAGGGTAGCACTGATAGAACCTGCATTTTTGTTTAAAATACTGTGTTTTAGGTGGTATAGAGCCTATATTTCTGGTGCCTGTGGCTCAGGGTGACTAAAGTAGAGAAAATCCTGTTATAAATCCTGTGTTTTAGGGTAGCACTGATAGAACCTGCAGTTTTGTTTAAAATACTGTGTTTTAGGTGGTATAGAGCCTATATTTCGGTCTTACTAGTATTCAGCCATTGTTTTCTGCTGATTAGGTGGTGAAGGGAGGGGCTCTAGTTTACTTCTAAGGTTAATTGCATTATCTTTGGGACATTGCTGTGCAAGGATGCCCTGTGAACTTCTAAGAGCTAAGTTACTCAGCATTTCATATTCTGCTCTTTTGACTGGTTTTCAGCATTATATCTGCTTAATTTCTCTTCTCCTCCCTGTTTCTTACTAAAAAAATATAAAAAAGCACAAAAAAATAAATCCATCTCTTTCCTCTGTTAAATCTTATTTCCTCTTCCTGCATTTTTGTTTAAAATACTGTGTTTTAGGTGGTATAGAGCCTATATTTCTGGTGCCTGTGGCTCAGGGTGACTAAAGTAGGGAAAATCCTGTTATAAATCCTGTGTTTTAGGGTAGCACTGATAGAACCTGCAGTTTTGTTTAAAATACTGTGTTTAGGTGGTATAGAGCCTATATTTCTGCCTTACTAGTAGTCTTACTTATAGTCCCACCAACCCCAGGGACCACTATTTATATATAGAGACCCATATAATCAGGACTACTCAAATCAAGTCACTTCACAACCAATCAAGATGACCTTTATTCTATGCAATCACTGTGGTGCTTTAATTCCAAGACATACTATTTGGAGGCTTAAGGCTTGCCCCATCTGTCTTCAACTTGCCAGTATTAAGGAGGAGCTCTGCAAACTTAAACAGGAATTGAATACAATTAAAGCAGCTTCCATCACTCCACAAAATCATACCAACTTACCACCTCTACCTCAAAGAATAAAACAGCCCAGGAATAAATGGGTCACAGTAGGCTCAGGAAGACTGCGACATATAACACAGAAACATCCACCTTCACTAATATTACCTCTACAGAATTCCTTCGCTCCACTAGTGCACTGCGATACTCAGGAAAACAGAAGGGAGGTGGGACTTGAACCAATGAAGGAAACTCAAGAGAACAAGCGCACCCTAAGTACAAATAAAAAAGCCAAAAACAGAAAACTATTACTGTTGGGGGATTCCATCATCAGAGGCATTAACCTTGGAACACAAGACGAGGAGACCAAAATAGTGAAATGTCTTCCAGGATCCTCAGCTACCAGGAGTTCCAGGCAAATACTGACTATAATTAATGAAGAAACTAAGGATTTTAACACTGATGTTGTTATCCATCTGGGAACAAATGACCTGGCCAACAACTCCACACTTGCAGCACAGAAAGCTTTTCAGGAGCTTGGTGAGGGCGTGAAACCTTTTGTAAAGACTTTAGCTTTTTCTGAAATACTGCCTGCATATGGAAAAGGAGAGCAAAGAGTGAAAAACACAGAGGACTTTAATAGATGGCTCAGAGCCTGGTGTCATCAAGAAGGCTTCAGATACATAGGAGGATGGGGAAATACATGGAAGGACAAGAAGCTATATTGCACTGATGGGCTACATATTACTACAGCAGGAAAAAGAAACCTTGCAGAGAAATTTAGACAATATTTTTCTAGGCATTTAAACTAGAAGGTGGGGGTGGTGTATGTACGAAGGACAATTATAGAGACCACCCCCGGCAAAAGAAAAGATGTGATAGTAGTAAAGGCTGCAACATAAGCAATATCAGCAACTCATTTCTTAGTATTGCAACGGAAAGTGAAACGACACAAAAATCCATACGAAAAAGGAGATTATCGCTGAAAAATAGCTGGAAAGCGATGACCACAAATGCTCGCAGTCTAAGCAACAAAGTTCATGATCTGCAAGCCCTGATATTAGAGGCAGATCTAGATATTGTTGCTATCACAGAGACATGGTTCAGTGAATCACATGGATGGGATGCAAGCATACCGGGATATAATCTTTTTAGGAAGGACAGAGATGGCCATAAAGGTGGAGGAGTAGCTCTCTATGTAAAGATCAATATTCATGCGACCGAAATGCAAGGGACCTGGGGAGAGGAAGAAGCGATATGGATTGCTCTGAAAAGAGAAGATGGAACTTCTATCTACGTGGGTGTAGTCTACAGACCTCCGACTCAATCGCAGCAAATTGATAAGGATCTGATTGTGGATATCCAAAAGTTTGGAAGGAAAGAGGAGGTTCTGCTGTTGGGAGATTTCAACCTGCCGGATGCGGACTGGAATGTTCCGTCTGCGGAATCGGAAAGAAGTAGGGAGATTGTGGATGCCTTTCAAGAGGCTCTGCTCAGACAAATGGTGACGGAACCCACAAGGGAAAAAGCGTTATTGGATCTGGTCCTCACAAATGGAGAGAGTATCTCTAATGTTCGAGTGGGTGCTCACCTGGGTAGTAGCGATCATCAAACGGTTTGGATTGATATAACGGCTAAAGTGGAGAGCGGTCGCACGATACTTAAAGTCCTAGATTTCAAACGTACGGACTTTAATGCAATGGGAAAGTACCTGAAGAAAGAGCTGTTAGGATGGGAGGACATAAGAGAAGTGGAAAGACAGTGGTCTAAGCTGAAAGGAGCGATAAAAATGGCTACGGACCTTTATGTGAAGAAAATCAATAAAAACAAGAGAAAAAGGAAGCCGATATGGTTCTCCAACCTAGTGGCTGAGAAAATAAAGGCGAAAGAGTTGGCGTTCATGAAATATAAAAAAAACCCAAGAAGAGGAGAGCAGAAAGGACTACAGGGTGAAACTGAAAGAAGCCAAGAGAGAGATACGTTTGGCGAAGGCACAGGTGGAAGAACAAATGGCTAAAAATGTAAAAAAGGGAGATAAAAATTTTTTCAGATATATTAGTGAAAGGAGGAAGATAAAAAATGGAATTGCTAGGCTAAAAGATGCTGGGAACAAATATGTGGAGAGTGATGAGGAGAAAGCAAATGTGCTAAACAAATACTTCTGTACTGTGTTCACAGAAGAAAATCCTGGAGAAGGACCGAGATTGTCTGGCAAAGTTACACGAGAAAATGGAGTAGATTCTGCGCCCTTCACGGAGGAGGGTGTTTATGAGCAACTTGAAAAACTGAAGGTGGACAAAGCGATGGGACCAGACGGGATCCATCCCAGGATACTAAGGGAGCTCAGAGAGGTTCTGGCGAGTCTTATTAAAGACTTGTTCAACAAATCTCTGGAGACGGGAGTGATTCCTGGGGATTGGAGGAGAGCGGATATGGTCCCTATTCATAAAAGTGGTCACAGGGATGAAGCAGGAAACTACAGGCCGGTGAGCCTCACTTCAGTTGTTGGAAAAATAATGGAAGTGTTGCTGAAAGAAAGGATAGTGTATTTCCTTGAATCTAATGGGTTACAGGATCCGAGGCAACATGGCTTTACAAAAGGTAAATCGTGCCAAACGAACCTGATTGAATTTTTTGATTGGGTGACCAGAGAGCTGGATCGAGGACATATGCTAGATGTAATTTACTTGGATTTCAGCAAAGCCTTTGATACAGTTCCTCATAGGAGGCTGTTGAACAAACTTGAAGGGCTGAAGTTAGGACCCAAAGTGGCGAACTGGGTCAGAAACTGGCTGTCGGACAGACGCCAGAGGGTGGTGGTTAATGGAAGTCGCTCGAAGGAAGGAAAGGTGACTAGTGGAGTCCCTCAGGGTTCGGTGCTGGGGCCAATCCTGTTCAATATGTATGTAAGTGACATTGCTGAAGGGTTAGAAGGAAAAGTGTGCCTTTTTGCAGATGATACCAAGATTTGTAACAGAGTAGACACCGAAGAGGGAGTGGAGAATATGAAAAAGGATCTGCAAAAGTTAGAGGAATGGTCTAATGCCTGGCAACTAAAATTCAATGCAAAGAAATGCAGAGTAATGCATTTGGGGATTAATAATAGGAAGGAACCGTATATGCTGGGAGGAGAGAAGCTGATATGCACGGACGGGGAGAGGGACCTTGGGGTGATAGTGTCCGAAGATCTAAAGGCGAAAAAACAGTGTGACAAGGCAGTGGCTGCTGCCAGAAGGATTCTGGGCTGTATAAAGAGAGGCGTAGTCAGTAGAAGGAAGAAGGTGTTGATGCCCCTGTACAGGTCATTGGTGAGGCCCCACTTGGAGTATTGTGTTCAGTTTTGGAGACCGTATCTGGCGAAAGACGTAAGAAGACTTGAGGCGGTCCAGAGGAGGGCGACGAAAATGATAGGAGGCTTGCGCCAGAAGACGTATGAGGAGAGACTGGAAGCCCTGAATATGTATACCCTAGAGGAAAGGAGAGACAGGGGAGATATGATTCAGACGTTCAAATACTTAAAGGGTATTAACGTAGAACAAAATCTTTTCCAGAGAAAGGAAAATGGTAAAACCAGAGGACATAATTTGAGGTTGAGGGGTGGTAGATTCAGGGGCAATGTTAGGAAATTCTACTTTACGGAGAGGGTGGTGGATGCCTGGAATGCGCTCCCGAGAGAGGTGGTGGAGAGTAAAACTGTGACTGAGTTCAAAGAAGTGTGGGCTGAACACAGAAGATTTAGAATCAGAAAATAATATTAAATATTGAACTAGGCCAGTTACTGGGCAGATTTGCACGGTCTGTGTCTGTGTATGGCCGTTTGGTGGAGGATGGGCAGGGGAGGGCTTCAATGGCTGGGAGGGTGTAGATGAGCTGGAGTAAGTCTTAACAGAGATTTCGGCAGTTGGAACCCAAGCATAGTACCAGGTAAAGCTTTGGATTCTTGCCCAGAAATAGCTAAGAAGAAAAAAAAAAAAAATTTAAATTGAATCAGGTTGGGCAGACTGGATGGACCATTCGGGTCTTTATCTGCCGTCATCTACTATGTTACTATGTTACTATAATTGGTTTTCTTTTCATGATTATTTTGCAGGAATGTCTGACAAAATATAAAATCACTTGTTCATCAACACACAAACTGTATGAAAATTCACCTAACTTTAAGAACTTCTTGTTCAGCAGATCAGTATAGCAACATACTTTGAACAATATATCGTTCTACTAAACCAGTGGTTCCCAAACCTGTCCTCGGGGACCCCCAGCCAGTCAGGTTTTCAAGATATCCCTAATGAATATGCATGAGAGAGATTTGCATACCTGTCACTTCCATTATATGCAAATCTCTCTCATGCATATTCATTAGGGATATCTTGAAAACCTGACTGGCTGGGGTCCCCCAGAACAGGTTTGGGAACCACTGTACTAAACTGTGATGTTACCATACAAATGCAGATTTATCTTTATGTAGCTGAAGGTCTGATGACAGGTTATTTGCCACAATCTTCATATTACAATCCTCAGCATTATGCCAGTACATATTTTCTTTTGGAAGTTTTTGGTAACTGGTAAAGTGTAGAATTCCTAATAAGCCAGGGGTGTCCAATGTCGGTCCTTGAGGGCCGCAATCCAGTCGGGTTTTTAGGATTTCCCCAATGAATATGCATTGAAAGCAGTGCATGTATATAGATCTCATGCATATTTATTGGGGAAATCCTGAAAACCCGACTGGATTGCGGCCCTCGAGGACCGACATTGGACACCCCTGTAATAAGCAGTGGCATACCAAGGGTGGGATGATGGGGATAGTCTGCCTCGGGTGCAGACACCAAACGGGTGCTTCCTATGTGCACCACACATGGTTCTGCATTTCTCTGCCTCCACCACTGCTGCTGCTTCCCCTCGGCTCATACAGGCTGATGGCGGTGGTGAGAAAATGCCAGGATCATGGCCATGCACAGGTGAGGGTGGGGTTGTCTGTACTGCCTGCCCACATCCCACATCTGCTGATCTTGCCACTTTAATGTTATGTACACTTCCAGAGCAGAGCCAGCAGCTGCAGGTAGGTAGAATGCAGTAGTGCTGTCCGATTCATGATTCGAATCGGTTCACCGATTCACTTCAGGTGAATCGATTCGAATCGATTTAAATTTTTAAAAAATCGGCTTTAAAAAAAACCCCTCTCCCCTTGCCCCCTAAAGCAGGTGCGGCAGCGCTGCTCTTGCTAGCTGGCTGCTGCCACACCTGTTTTAGAGGGCGAGGAGGGAGGGTCAGTCGAGAAGTGCTGCTGTCCGGCTTCCCTCCTGGCCTCCCTGAAGGACTGCCCCCCCACCCCGAAAGACTGCGCACCCCCCCGGGAAGGCCCCTGTGTTCCCCCTGGCCTCCCCGAACCGTTTACCTTATAGCTTCAGCCTGCAGCCGAAGATCGCGGTTACAGCGTCTTTGCAGTGCTTTGAGCTGTTTCCTCTGCTGCGGTCCCGACCCTCCTCTGACGTTAGAGGCAGGATCGCGGCGGAGGAAACAGCTTAAAGCACTTTGCAAAGACTCTGTAACCGCGATCTTCGCTGCAGGCTGAAGTTATAAGGTAAATGGTTTGTGGAGGCCAGGGGGAACACGGAGGCCTTCCCGGGGGGGGGCGCAGTCCTTCGGTGGGGGGGCAGACTTTTGGGGGGGCAGTCCTTTAGGGGGTGGAACAGGCCTTTAAGGGGGAACAGGCCTTTAAGGGGGGGCAGACTTTGAAAGGGGGGACAGGCCAGGGATGGTGGCATAGGCCTTCGGGGAGGGCAGTCCTTTGGGGGGACAGTCCTTCAGGGGGTGCAGACCTTCAAGGGAGGAACAGGCCTTTAAGGGGGGGAACAGGCCTTTAAGTGGGTAGGACAGGCCTTGGGGGGGTGCAGGCCTTTAAGGAGGGAAAGGCCTTTAAGGGGGGGTGCAGACCTTTAAAGGGGGACAGACCTTCAAAGGGGGGACAGGCCAGGGATAGTGGCATAGGCTTTCAGGGGGGACAGGCCTTCAGGGATGGGGGTACAAGCCTTCATGGGGCAGGTGCAGGCCTTCAGGGGGGACAGACCTTCAGTGGAGGGGGCCCTGGTGTAGAAGTACATGGAGGGAGGGAAGGGGGGTTCAAAGAGACGTGCATATGCCGGACTTTGGGGGGGAAGAAATAATGGGTCTAAAAATAGAGGAGAGGGAGAGAGATGATGGACAATGGGATTTAGGGAGGAAAGGAACAGAAAGGGAGAGAAGTTGGACATAAGGGATGGTGTGGAGGGGGATAGAGATACGGGATAGGAGGGTAGTTGGGAAAAGAAAGAGAGAGATGGTGGATCCTGGGGTGATGGGGAAGGCGGGAGAGATGCTGGATGAAAGGGTAGTTAAGAAAAGGTAGATCTGTGGATGGAGACAAAAAAGAAAGAAAGATGCTAGACCTCTGTGGGAGGGAAGGGAAATGGAAGGGGAGGACAGAGATGGCAGATGGATGGTTAGCACGGAAAAAGAAGAAAGAAGGAGACCCTGGCAAGCAAGTTATCAGAAGACAACCAGAGCCTGGGACCAACAAGATTTGTTGACCTGACAACAAAAGGTAGAAAAACTAATTTTATTTTCCATTTTGTGATTACAATGTGTTAGATTTGAAATTTGTATCCTGCCAGAGCTGGTGTTAGACCGCAAACGTGAGCTAGGATTTAACAGAGAGAGGAAAAGTCTTTTTTGTTTGTTTATTTTGTTTACACCACAGCGCCAGTGTGGTTAGGAGAAGGCAAAGGGGGTGAAGAGGCTATAAAATAAACCCACCAGATGTTTGAAAAAAACACCCAATTGGGCAGGAAAATCGAATCGAAAAACCAATTCAGTAGGCTGAATCGAATCGAAACAAATTTTTTTTTTCCTGAATTGGGCAGCACTAGAATGCAGGCCCCGTACCATCATTAACATTGTTTTATGAGCATTGAAGGGAAGGGGAGAGAGAGAGTGAGTAGAAGATGCTTGCAGGAGGAGGGGAGGGAACAGAGAGAGCCAGGAGACAATTGCAGGGGGAGGGGAGGACAGAGAGAGCCAGGAGATGTTTGCAGTGGGGGGGGGAGCATACAGAGCCAGGAGATGCTTGCAGAAGGGGGGAGAACAGAGCAATCTAGGAGATACTTGTCGGATGGGGGGCAGGGGAGAGACACTGGATGGAAGGGAGAGAAAAAGGGCAGGTGACATATATGGGAGAGACCAGGAGAGGACAAACACTGGATGGAAAGGAGAGAGAGAGAAAGGTCAGATGCATGGAAAGGAAAGAGAGGGGCAAATGCTTTATGGAAGGGAAGGGACAGAGAAAGAGGACAGATGCTGGATGGAAGGGAGAGTGTGTAGAGAAGATGAAAGCAGAAACCAGAGACAACAAAGGTATTTTTAAAAAATTGTTGTTTTAGATTTTATTGAACATTTCAACCAAAAAGACAAGAAACATTAAAAGCAATATACTAAAGCAATGATAAAATATCACTACATTATCATTTACAAGATTCAAGTCCACATCAAGGAGAATCAGCCAGAAAATAAATGTTCTAGAAATCAAATTTTAGAAATTCTAACAGGACAGTGGCAATAATCATTAACCATATAAACTTTGCAAACTACCCAAATGAAACCAGATCCCCCAGCAAATTTCACTTCATTATTGGACCTAGGCTTCCAGCAAATGGTCCCATCATCAAGTCACTCTGCAGCCACATCCTACACCTAATCGTTATTCAAAAAGATACTCCACTCACCACAAGACCTTCTGGCTGCACCGCCAAACCAGTACCCTGGTTCGATCAGCATTTGATCACATTCAACCACACTTACACAACGAATCAACTGTCAACCAGGAAGCAAACCCAATATAAGATATACAACAATGACACAATCAACTCTCACCTCAACTCCACGGTGCTACAGACATCGTCCCCCTCCCCCCCAAACTCAGACAACACAATTAAAACTATAACTGGGAACCTAACTCACTTTGAAACTGTCTCCCATGATGACATCACTGAGATACAAGACACTATTTGCCCTTCTGGCTCCAACCTGGACCCCTGTCTGCCATGCCTCCTAGTGGCTGTGAAAGATGCTTTTATAGACTCCATCCTTGCTTTCATCAGCACCGCAAACTGGAAGTCAGCAGTCATCAGACCGATCATAAAAACCCCCACACTTGACCCTAACATGCCTGGCAACTTTAGACCTGTCTCCAATCTATCCTTCATCTCCAAGATCCTGGAAAAAAAACAGTGTTAAACCAATTACACTTCTTCATCGACAAAGAGCCCTATCCACCTTCTAATCAGGATTCAGGAAATTTCACAGTACTGAAACCATCCTTCTCAACATCATTGATGACAGCTTGAAAGTCATGGGTAAGGGTAATGATATCCTTCTGGTGCTGCTGGATCTCAGCATGATGTTCAACACTATTGGCCATCCTCTCCTCATTGACAGCTTTCTGAAATTGGAATCTGAGATGCTGCATTACGATGGTTCACCTCCTTCCTGAATAATAGATCCCAAAGCGTACTGCTCAATGATGCACTATTGAAACCAAATCCGATGAAATATGGTGTTCCACAGGGGGCTCTACTATCCCCATTATTATTCAATCTCTACATTAGACCAGTCCTAGACATATACCACAAATACCAAATACAGATTCACTCCTTTGTGGATGACATCTAACTAAACCAGGGATCTCAAAGTCCCTCCTTGAGGGCCGCAATCCGGTCGGGTTTTCAGGATTTCCCCAATGAATATGCATTGAAAGTAGTGCATGCACCTAGATCTCATGCATATTCATTGGGGAAATCCTGAAAACCCGACTGGATTGCGGCCCTCAAGGAAGGACTTTGAGACCCCTGAACTAAACCTACCACTAGGAAAAACTCGCAATGCCCAGATAATGAAACTCTGAAAAGCCTCTCAGAAATTAAAAAAACTAGATGTCTCTCAACAAATGACATCTAAATACCTTCAAAACAGAACTCCTTTGGATCCGTAAAGAACACTGCAACCACGCCCATCCCTCCCTACACTGGGACTCAACTGCCATAACTGTGAAGGACCAAGCATTCAGCCTAGGAATACTCCTTGACTCCAAACTATTGCTTTCAAATCATATTTCTCAGGTGGTATCTTCCTCATTTTACTACTTGTAACTGCTCCAAAAAATAAGGAACTACTTTTCTGAGTCTGGCTTCACCTATTCTATACCGTAGTCCTGTCCCACATGGACTACCGTAATGCCCTATTCAACAGTCACATGGCGAAGAACATACAATGTCTCCAGCATGTACAAAATGCAATCAGACTTCTAAAAAGCCTCCATGCTCACTACCCTGTCGCCCAGGCTCTGTCATTGGCTCACTGGCTGCCTGTTGCCAAACGTTGTGTCTTCAAGGGCCTAATGCTAGCGTTCAAAACCTTTTATGACATGGCACCAAACTACATGTTGATTAAGCTTCTTCCATACGTGCCAAACAGGTCCGTCCACTCTCAGGATGATATGCACCTCAAAATGCCCCCTGGTCATGTCCTTCAACTGCAAACCGCCAAACGGCATTCCTACTCCCACTTCATACCAAACCACTGGAATCAATTGCCCCCATAGATCAGATCCCTTAAAGGACTCTTCAACTTTGAAAAAGCAATAAAACATACCTCTTCATCTAACTACCTTGCCTAAGGCCAATAGATTATAAAGAAACAGCTTGTCAGAGAACCGACGAGAGGGAATGCCACTCTGGATCTAATCCTTAATGGGCTAAGAGGACCTGCAAAGGAAGTGGAAGTAGTGGGACTGTTGGGAAACAGCGATCACAATATGATCAAGTTCAAAGTTGAAGTAGGAATACCAAAGGGAAAGAGAACCACAGCGACAAACTTTTAACTTCAAGAAAGGAAACTATGAAGCGATGAGGGTAATGGTAAGGAAGAAACTTAGGAACAGCTTAAAGAAATCGCAGACTGTAGAGCAAGCCTGGTCTTTATTCAAGGACACGGTGAGCAAGGCGCAAAATCTGTATATCCCCAGAATTAGAAAAGGATGCAAAAAGAGCCGAACAAAAGACTCAGCGTGGATAACTAAAGAAGTGAAGAAAGCGATAGGAGATAACAAGAATTCATTCCAGAAATGGAAAAAGGACAAAACTGAGGAAAATGGAAAGAGCACAGGAAGCATCAAAAAGAATGTCATCTCATGGTTAGAAGAGCAAAAAGAGAATATGAAGAGAGGCTAGCCAGGGAAGCACGAAATTTCAAACCGTTCTTCAGATATGTTAAAGGGAAGCAGCCGGCTAGGGAGGAGGTGGGACTGCTGAATGATGGAGATAGGAAAGGAGTGGTGAAGGAGGAAAAAGAAGTGGCAGATTGACTAAACATGTTCTTTTCATCAGTATTTACAAAAGAGGACACATCCAACATGCCAGAACCTGAAAAAATCTTCAAAGGAGATCAAGCAGATAAATTAACATCAATGGAGGTAAGCCTTGAAGATAGATAGATAGATTAAAAACTGACAAATCTCCGGGCCCGGATGGAATCCACCCTAGGGTATTGAAAGAACTAAAGGAGGAAATAGCGGAACTACTACAGCAGGTTTGCAATCTATCCCTGAAAACAGGCATGATCCTGGAGGATTGGAAGATAGCTAATGTTATACCCATCTTCATAAAAGGATCGAGAGGCGACCCGGGGAACTACAGACTGGTAAGTTTGACTTCAGTTCCGGGGAAGTTGGCGGAAGCGCTGATAAAAGGCAGCATCGATGAGCATCTAGAAAGGAACAAACTGATGAAAACAAGCCAACATGGCTTCTGCAAGGGAAGATCGTGCCAAACGAACTTATTGCACTTCTTCAAAGGAATTAACAAACGGATGGACAAGGGGGACCCCATAGACATCGTATACTTAGATTTCCAAAAAGTTTTTGACAAGAACCCCATGAACGCCTACTACGGAAACTGAGGAACCATGGGGTGGAAGGAGACGTACATAGATGGATCGGAAATTGGTTGGCAGGTAGGAGGCAAAGGGTGGGAGTGAAGAGCCATTACTCTGACTGGAGGAGAGTCACGAGTGGTGTTCTGCAGGGGTCGGTACTCGGACCGCTGCTGTTCAATGTATTTATAAATGATCTAGAAACAGGGACGAAGTGCGAAGTTATAAAATTTGCAGATGATAAAACTATTTAGTGGGGTTAGGACTAAAGAGGACTGTGAAGATTTACAAAGGGACGTGAACAAACTGGGAGAGTGGGCGAAAAGATGGCAGATGAAGTTTAATGTAGAGAAATGTAAAGTCTTGCATGTAGGAAACAGATACCCGATGTAGAGCTCTACAATGGGAGGGCTGGTAATGGGTGAAAGTAGCCTAGAAAAGGACTTGGGGGTACTGGTGGACAAGACAATGAAGCTGTTAGCACAGTGTACAGCGGCCTTTAAGAAGGCGAACAGAATGCTAGGTATTATCAAGAAAGGTATTACAACCAGAACGAAAGAAGTTATCTTGCCGTTGTATCGTGCGACAGTGCGCCCGCATCTGGAGTACTGCATCCAATATTGGTTGCCGTACCTTAAGAAGGATATGGCGATAGTCGAGAGGGTTCAGAAAAGAGCAACACGATTGATAAAGGGTATGGAAAACCTTTCATATGCTGAGAGATTAGAGAAACTGGGGCTCTTTTCCCTGGAAAAGCGGAGACTTAGAGGGGACATGATAGAGACTTACAAGATCATGAAGGGCATAGAGAAAGTGGAAAGGGACAGATTCTTAAAATTTTCAAAAACTACAAGAACGAGAAGGCATTCGGAAAAATTAAAAGGGGACAGATTCAGAACCAATGCTAGGAAGTTCTTCTTCACCCAAAGGGTGGTGGACACCTGGAATGCACTTCCAGAGGGTGTGATAGGACAGAGTACGGTATTGGGGTTCAAGAAGGGATTAGATAATTTCCTGAAGGAAAAGGGGATAGAAGGGTATAGATCAGTGGTCTCAAACTCAAACCCTTTGCGGGGCCACATTTTGGATTTGTAGGTACTTGGAGGGCCGCAGAAAAAAATAGTTGTCTTATTAAAGAAATGACAATTTTGCATGAGGTTAAACTCTTTATAGTTTATAAAACTTTCCTTTAACAGTTTTACCTTATGCAAAATTGTCATTTCTTTAATAAGACATTAACTATTTTTTCTGCGGCCCTCCAAGTACTCTATTTTTTCTGCAGCCCTCACATTTAAAGTTTAATATCTTTTCTTTCTCAAAACTAGCACATTTCTATTACTAAATCTATATATATAAAATCGGAGGTATGTATGTGTGTATGTGCCGCGATCACGCAAAAACGGCTTGACCGATTTGAACGAAACTTGGTATGCAGATCCCTCACTATCTGGGATGATATGTTCTGGGGGTCTCGCGGTCCACCTGCACACGTGGGCGGAGCTACAAACAGAAAATCAGATTTCACCCATTCATGTCAATGGAAAAAATGTAAAAAGCTGCCATTCTCACTGTACTTCAAAAACGGCTTGACCGATTTGAACGAAACTTTGTATGCAGGTCCCTCACTACCTGGGCTGATATGTTCTGGGGATCTCTCGGCCCACAACTCTATGTTGCTTGCTCAAGGGTGGGTTCACCCAATAATTTATATGTTCTTGCTCCTGGAGGTGAAACTAAAAATTGTTGTTTATAATCACGTTTTGCGTTAGTTGTATTGTATTCATTTTGTCAAATATTTCACATTATAATTTGAATATTGTACTTTTTATTAAGCTGTAAAACAATAATTTCATTCACCACTACAAAGTATCTTTATTTGAATCCATTTACAGTGTTATTGCTATAATTAAATACCCGTGCAACACCGGGGCATCAGCTAGTTGAAAATAAAATCATTTTCCTACCTTTGTTTGGTAATTTCATCAGTCTCTGGTTGCACTTTATTCTTCTGACTGTGCATCCAATATTTCTTCTCTTCTTTCAGCCTCCTGTATGCTTCCTCTCCTCCAGACCTCATTCCCTCCCCCAACTTTTTCTTTCTTTTTCTATGTCTGTCTTTCTCTGATTCCTTGTCCCATTTTTTGCTTTGTTTCTGGCTCCTTGGCCCTCCCCCCATCTTTTTTTTTTCCTTCTGGCTCCCTGTCCCCCCCCCTTCTTTTTTCCTTCTGGCTTCTGGCCCCCTGCCCCCCCATTCTTTCTTTCTTCCTTCCTTCCTGCCCTCCCCATGCCACCGCCGCCAGGGAATAGGCTGCTGCTGCCGCCATTGGGAACAGGCCGAGATCTCCACGGGGCCGACCAACTCTCGCCGCCCGACGTCAATTCTAACGTCGGAAAGGACGTTCCGGGCAGCCAGGCAGCGATTGGCTAGCCAGAACGTCCTCTCGACGTCAGAATTGAGGTCGGGCGGTGAGAGAAGCAGGGAGCTTAAAGAGCATGGTGCCGGCGGTGAGAAGGGAAGGGAAGCAGTTGGGCACCCCTGCTCTAGACGAGCCGCACTAGGAAGAACAGTGGAGGGTGACCAGCTGTGCGGACCGCCCCCCCCCTTGATACGCCACTGGAGCAGCAGCGTGTCTGGCCGGCTCATTCCATTCAAAGCCGTGGGTGGCGGCTCCTTGCGAGGTCCGCGCCTGCGTCTGAAGCCTCTCTGATGTTGTGATGTCAGAGAGGCTTCCGATGCAGGAGCGAATAGCGCAAGGAGCCGCCAACCCGCGGCTTTGAACGGAACGAACCGGCCAGACCCGCTGCTGCTCCAAAAGGAAGGGAATGTTCCAGTCCAGACTGCGGGCCGCAAAAAAAACTTGGAGAGCCACATGTGGCCCGTGGGCCGCGTGTTTGAGACCGCTGGTATAGATAGAGCATCACTATAAAGGTCCTGGACCTGATGGGTCGCTGTATGAGCGGACTGCTGGGCATGATGGACCTCTGGTCCGACCCAGCGGAGGCACTGCTTATGTTCTTAAGAAATATAGATGTATATTGGCACTCAATCCTCGGTATGTGTCACATTAGGATAAAAACTTATATTGATAAATATTGCATTATAACTATGATAAATTTAACCTGTAAAGTATAAACTGTATATTATGTATCTTGGTATTAGATCCCTAGTATGTATCGAATTAGGATAAAAATGTGTATCAAAAAAACTTGTACTGTAACTATGGCAAATTGTAACCTGTTAACTGTATATTATGTATGTCAATCTGTAATCTAATCTAAATGATCTAAAATCTAAATTATCAAAACCCTCTTCAGGATTAACCTGTCTTAACCCTCTAGGAATATATGAACTTTTAATTCCAGTGATTCTAACGGTAATTGCAATACATCTCTTATATACATTTTTAGTAATTCACTGAGCGCAAGATAATGAGCAACAGGAAAATTTAACAAATGTAAGTTACAGGCTCTAGAAGCATTCTCAAGATTTTCCAAATGAAGATGAATTAATAAGCTATCTTTAGTAGAAGCATCTGCTACTGATTGACAAGATTGTAATTAAGATTCTACCTTTGCTACATCTTTAACAGAACTAATCTTTGATCCTGTTCTTTAAACATAGTTACTGTGTCTTCTGTAAATTTACTAAACACTGATAAATTACCTTTCAAATTTCTGTCCACATGGGCAATTGATTCGTAGGCATCTTTTAAAGAT
This sequence comes from Geotrypetes seraphini, assembly GCF_902459505.1. Taxonomy (NCBI): domain Eukaryota; kingdom Metazoa; phylum Chordata; class Amphibia; order Gymnophiona; family Dermophiidae; genus Geotrypetes; species Geotrypetes seraphini. The sequence goes on along the minus strand of NC_047085.1, from coordinate 447,461,335 downwards.
ATATCATCAGGCTTAGCTAATGGAGTCATAGATTTATATTCAAAAGAAACTGAAGAGAGTACCTTAGCATCTGAAGCTGCTACCATTCCCTTTAGGTATGGAATCGGAAGCTATGTCTCCCACAGGGGTCCGTTCTTCTTGTGAACCGGTACCAATGGGCATGTCCTCTGGATTCTTTTGCATTGCCGGTTGAGGGGGCAGGGTAGGGCCTCCTGATGATAAGAAAGTTTCCAAAGAGGGAGGTAAATCTCTATTAAGAAGTGAAGTAATCATCTTCGTAGATAGAAAATGAAGATCCAATGGGCTTCTGACTTCTGTAACCTCAGATGGCTTCCTCTTACCAGCTTTGTGCTTCGCCATTATAACAAGGCAAGAATACTCCTCACTCCTCAGTTGCTACAAAGGGGCTTAAAAGGGGCAGGACCTGCCCCTTTGGCCATATCCCTACAGGCATGCGTCCATGGTCTCATTCCATGGAGAGGGCTATCTTTTATTGGTAGGGAGATCTTACTTCGACAATGCAGTCCGCTCAGAGGTACCCAATCAGAGCCTGCATTGACCACACAGGTTCCCAGCTGATCCTCAGGACCTCCACGGAGAGGGCTGCCTTTTGTTAGTAGGGAGGGTTTACTCCGACTATGCAGTCAGCTCAGAGGTGCCCAATTACTGCCTGCATAGAGCACACAGGTTCTCAGCTGATCCTCTAAAAAAATATTTTTTGCCTTCTATTATCAGTTTGTGGTTACTTATTCTATCTATGTTCTGTATCTGTGAAAGACGTGGTTTTCTGTTGGCATTGACTGTGCAGGATTGATCTGTACTAGTAATCTGTCTGGTTTAGATTTACAATAGGTGTATTGATGTTCTATTGCTCTTTATTTCTTTTCTGACCATGTGTTTCATTTCATGATTATTACTAAAAATATATATATTTTTATAGAGAGAGTAGGTGATGTTAAAAAATGATCAGCACTGGGTGTCCAATATGCTGGGTATATTTATCAAGTGAGTCTCTCTTATCGATGCCTTTCTCTACTGCCAACTCCCAATTCCTTCCCCTCTGCCTTGATACAATTACTACTATTTATCATTTCTTTACTGCGCATTATGCCTGGAATATCCTGCTTGACTCAGTGTGTTGGGCTCCGTCTCTCATAGTGTTCAAATCCAGGCTAAAAACCTACTTTTTTTTGAAACTGTGTTTATGCACTGCCATCCCAACTTGTAAAGCACCCGTACTGTATCTGTTGCCTATCCCTCTTTATTCTCCTACCTCTAGTCCCTTATATTTCCTTACCTAAGTACTTTATGTCTGTCTTAATTAGATTGCAAGCTCTTTCAAGCAGGGACCATCTTTTGCGTGTTTGTTGTACAATGCTGCGTGTGTCTGGTAGCACTTTATAAATAACTAGCTGATGCCCCGGCGTTGCACGGGTATTTAATTATAGCAATAACACTGTAAATGGATTCAAATAAAGATACTTTGTAGTGGTGAATGAAATTATTGTTTTACAGCTTAATAAAAAGTACAATATTCAAATTATAATGTGAAATATTTGACAAAATGAATACAATACAACTAACGCAAAACGTGATTATAAACAACAATTTTTAGTTTCACCTCCAGGAGCAAGAACATATAAATTGTTGGGTGAACCCACCCTTGAGCAAGCAGCATAGAGTTGTGGGCCGAGAGACCCCCAGAACATAACACCCCAGGTAGTGAGGGATCAGCATACCAAGTTTCGTGCAAATCGGTCAAGCCGTTTTTGAATTACAGTGAGAATGGCAGCTTTTTACATTTTTTCCATTGACATGAATGGGTGAAATCTGATTTACTGTTTGTAGCTCTGCCCACATGTGCAGGTGGGCCGCGAGACCCCCAGAACATATCACCCCAGGTAGTGAGGGATCAGCATACCAAGTTTCGTTCAAATCGGTCAAGCCGTTTTTACGTGATCACGGCACATACACACATACACACACACATACACACATACATGCCTCCGATTTTATATATATAGATACATAGACGCCACTGCTAAAAGGCACTGAAATTGAAATGGCTACAAATGAAAATAGTGATGGTTTTGTTGCTTAGCATACCTCATGCTCTGATCCAGGAGAGATATTGTAAGTTCTTCATCTAAAAAATTCCTGAAAAAGTTCCAACTCTACTTTATGGACAAATGTTTCCCTTATATAATAGGAAACAAACAGCGAAGGAGACTCTGGTGCCAAATCACTTTTATTGTGTATCAAACTCGACACAATCGTGTTTTGGCCCCAATGGGCCTGCCTCAGGAGTCTGAAACCTGAATGATGGTTTGTGCACTAAGCTTCTAAATGGAATAAAAAATCAAAGCATTAAAAGTGGCTCCGCAATCCTTGTACACAACTTTCTCCAAGAGAACAAAGATAGGTGGCTCAGAGCGGGATGGGGGGGGGGAATTACCTGTGGATCTTTTATTTTACTGTTTATTCAGTTAACGTTGTAAAATTTCAATGTTATTATTTCATTGCTTGCCATGTTTCAATGAGAAAACTAATTTAAATCGATTAAAAAATCTTAGTACAGTAAAACCTTGGATTGCAAGTAACTTGGTTTGCAAGTGTTTTGCAAGACAAGCACAACATTTGATTAAATTTTAACTTGATATACAATCAAGGTCTTGCAATACGAGTACATACAGTATACACACATCACAACTGAGCAAATGGTTCTTCTCTTTCTGACGCTCCAGGAGTGTAGTGACTGTTCTAAATGAGCAAAGTCTTGCAATACAAGTGCATACAATGTCACATCATCACAACTGAGACGATGGTTCTTCTCTCTCTGACGCTGTGGGAGTGTAGCAACTATTCTAAATGAGCAAGATCTTGCAATACAAGTATGTATAGTATTTTGTATTACAGTTTTTGGGTTGTGGAACGAATCTTCTGAGTTTCCATTATTTCCAATGAGGAAATTCGCTTTGATATAGAAGTGCTTTGGATTACAAGCATGCTTCTGGAATGAATTATGTTCGCAAACCAAAGTTTGAGTGTACTTTCAAATAATCCTTTGCAAATCAGGATTGTAGAAAACCTGGTAGGTGCAACATTTTAAATACTTGTAGCACATAAATATTGAATGATTTACTGGTTGCAGTTTCACCAATAAACAATAAAAGCCAAAAGCAAAGACTATAATCATAGTAGAGCAGTATTATGAAATGAGTAAGTAAGAAAAGCAAATCGATATTAAAGCATTGTATCAGCCCTGCAATTTATGGCCATCCTGGAAAATTTGTGTGGCGAGTGTGGCACAGTGGTTAAAGCTCCCAGCCTCAGCACCCTGAGGTTGTGGGTTCAAACCCATGCTGCTCCTTGTGACCTTGGGCAAGACACTTAATCCCACCATTGCCCCACGTACGTTAGATAAATTGTAAGCCCGCCGGGACAGAGAGGGAAAACTGCTTGAGTACCTGAATAAGCTGAATACCATTCTGAGCTCCCCTGGGAGAACGGTATAGAAAATTGAATAAATAAATCCAACATCAGCTGTAAATGACCTAGAATGAAGCAGTTATTAAAGTTAGCTATATTTGGGCCCATAGTAAATAATGAATAAAAACTTAGGAAATGACGGCAGAAAAGGTCCATGTCTGTCCACACTAATGACCCACCCCCTAACTTCCTCCATGAAGAGATCCCACATGCCAATCCCATCTTTTCTTAAAATCTGGCATGCTGCTGACCTCAATTACCTGTAGTGGAAGATTATTCCAGTGATCAACCACCCTTTCGGTGAAGAAATATTTTCTGGTGTCGCCATGAAATTTCCCTCCCCTGATTTTCAACGGATGCCCTCTTGTTGCCGTGGTTCCTTTAAGAAAAAAGAGATCTTCTTCCACCTCGATACGGCCTGTGACATATTTGAACGTCTCGATCATGTCTCCCCTCTCTCTGCGTTCCTCGAGTGAGTATAGCTGCAACTTACCCAGCCGTTCCTCATACGGGAGATCCTTGAGTCCTGAGACCATCCTGGTGGCCATTCGCTGAACTGACTCAACTCTCAGCACGTCTTTTTGATAATGTGGCCTCCAGAATTGTACACAATATTCCAGATGGGGTCTCACCATGGTGAGACCCCATCTGGAATATTGTGTACAATTCTGGAGGAGAGTATGACCCATGTTCCCCTTAAAATCTGATATGCATATGATGTTCCCTTATTTCATGTAGGTATGTGCTAATTTTAACATCTGCCTACTAAAATTGTTTGATCCTAATTTAGTATGCATCCTAATGCAGGGAAAGCCATTTTTTTCTATGCTGCATCTAAGTGAGTATCTGAGGCTGAATAAATTGTCCCAGATTTTAAATTGAAGTACTCCATAGTGGATAGTTTGATACCCAGATTTTTAAGTACATACAATATAAGGCCTGTGTTTTCTTTTTTTATCCACTAAATAGACTCAAGCAGAGCTGCAGCAGCTAGGGGCTACTTCCTACTTGAATAAGGAAGCCTAAAGGGGAAATTAAAAAAGAAACACATTTAGAAAAAGGCAAAGCCCACAACAAAGGTCACATGTTTATTATAAAAATGAGAAAACAAGAAACGAAACAAAACTCCCAAAAATGAGTACAGACAGAAAAAAGATAATTCTAGCTAGGCGGCGCCTGAAAGAGCAAAGTATGAAGAAATGCCCTGAAAAGATTAAGGAAAAAGAATTTAGTCCATCTCCTCATACCTTTGGGTTGCTTCCCAGTGTGGCTAAAAACATTTCAACCCTTGGGTCTGATGCTTTCTTTTCATACACACTGCCACTCATTTTCAAAGTCTATGGACATCTTAAAAGGCTGAAATGGACGACCATGTGTCTGAAACATGCAAATTATGATTTGGCAAAGATATAATAGGGACATCTAACCCTGTGATATATCCAACTAGTAAGGGGATGCATTCTGGGTGTGTTTTGGGTGGGTCTAGGCAGGGCTTGAAATCTGGACATCCAACAGCGATTACTAAAGGGAAGACATGCCCATGTCTAAAAAGAAGGGCATCCTTATTTCAGAAATGTTTAGGTTACAGAAAGGTGTTCTGACTGAGCAGCTGTCCACTGGAGGGATTAAGGCATGGCATCTCCTTAATCCCCCAGTGGTTGCTGTCTGTTTCCCTCTCCCCTTAAAGTGAAACTGGAAGGGGATACCAGGCTCTGTGACAGCTTCAGGTATTATAGGTAGACTTCTCCTTCCGTATTCACTGTTTTCTATTAAAAACCATTGTGAATATAGTGAAACCGCGAATAACATGGTGGGAGACCTGGTCTGTTCCTGAAGGAGAGGCAAAACATGGTGAAGAAAGTGCTGGGAATCAGTGATTTTCTCTGTATACGCTTGGAATCAGCAATTTCTCTATGCAAGCTGATGTAATTTTGGGGGGAGGAGCCAGCAAGCTAAAAAACGCAAATGCTGAAACCGCAAATACAGAGGGAGAAGGGTATTCTTAAGAGAGTAGCAATCAGGGTTGAGGAATGGGCTAATGGATAGTGCAGTAGACTGTAAACAAAGGAGCTCAGATTCAAATCTCATTTCAACTCTTGTGTATTTTTATTTGTGAGCCCTCTACAAAAATACAAATTGTACCTAAATATATGACTCCTGCAATCCGGAAGGCTATTGAACTACTACTACTACCACTACTACTTATCATTTCTATAGTGCTACCATCAGGGCCGCCATCAGGGCAGTACTACCAGTCCTGCATTCAGGGGCCCGGAGTTGACAGGGGGCCCGGGCTCCCCCAGGGTCCTAGGCAGTGTTCTAAGGCAGGGGCGCCAGTAACTCGCCAAGGCAAAGTGAGTCGATCACCCAGGACTCACTTTGTCTTGGCGATCTAATCTATCGGGCCGAACAGTCTTCCTCTCCCGATGGCAGAATTGACGTCGGGGAGAGGAATGCTGGTCGGCCTGAAGCAGAGAGAGCATGCGTCGGCGTCGGCTTTGGGGCCTGTTATCCATTGGTGGGTCCTGTTCCCTGATGGCAGTGGCAGTGGCAGTGGCTTGGGGAATGGCAGGGAGAAAGAAAGAAAGGGGGCAGGCAGGGAAACAGAAGGAAAGAAGAGAAACAGAAAAAAAAGAAAGGGGGCATGAAGAGAGGAAGAAAAAGTTGGGGGAGGGAATGAGGTGTGGAGGAGAGGAAGCATACAGGCTGAAAGAAGGGAAGAAAGATTGGATGCACAGTCAGAAGAAGAAAGTGCAACCAGAGACTCATGAAATCACCAAAGATAGGAAAAATGATTTTATTTTAAATTTAGCAAAGTGGAGGCAGTATTACCACAGTTTTCAAAGGAATTTGCCCAAATAACTTAATAGTTAACTGGGTAAATTCCCAGAGATGAAAACTTCCCTTCACTTACTATGCACAGTTCTGAATTTATATCTGCTGTCTATATTTTACAATATGGTCCCCTTTTACTAAACCGCAATAGTGGTTTTTAGCGCAGGGAGCCTATGAGCGTCAAGAGCAGCGCTGGGCATTCAGCGCAGCTCCCTGCGCTAAAAACTGCTATTGTGGTTTAATAAAAAGGATGGAGGGTATATTTGTCTATTTTTGTATGGTTGTTACTGAGGTGACAATGCATAGAGTCATCTGCCTTGACCTCTTTGAAAAAAACCCAGAATAGGAATAATAATTAACATTTTCTCAGCGTATAATGTGCTTTGTGTTTTTTAATTTTATTGTTGGTAGATCATTTTGACTTGGTCATTTTAAAGTAGCTCACAAGCTCAAAAAGTTTGGGCACCTCTGAGCTAGAGCATTGAAACTGTGTATTTCTATTTTATCCCCCCTTTTACAAAACTGTGGAGCGTTTTTTAGCGCCAGCCATGGTGGTAGCAGCTGTGATGCTCAGAATTCTATGAGCGTCAGGGCTGTTACCACTGTGGCTAAAATCCACACTACAGTTTTGTAAAAGAGTGAGGGGTTAGTTTGTGATGACATATTCCATACTAGGCGAAGGTGTTTTCTGTGTTCTGTGTGTTCGAAAGACATGATTTTCTGTTAGGATTGACGGTATAGGATTGATCTGTGCTGGTCTGGCTTGTTTAGTTTTACAATGGGTGTATTGATGTACTGCTCACTGCAATATGTAAGATGCTGCCTTTTCCTAGGTATTCATGTGTGACGTGTGGTTTGTTACAAAAAATCATGTTTTTCTTACAGATGGGGGGGGGTGCCAAAAAATGATGGGCCCCGGGTGTTACATATGCTACGTACGCCACTGTATGTAAAGATACCAGAAAGCTGGCATAGCAAAAACTTTAAGTAAATTGTTATTCTTCTAAGTTTTGAGTATTTAACCCTCCCACAATCTCACGGGCACTCGTTTCAAGTTTCAAGTTTATTGAGATTTTGATTTAAATGCAATATCAAATATTTTCAATGCGTATAACAAAAATAAATTTGGGGAAATAAATAAAGCCATTTGAACAATAAACATAAAAACATATCCATAGATGATTAAAATTACATAAGGAGTACAAGGATAAACTACATTTGTTTAAAAATGCGTTCTCCGCGCCTGCTCATAAATTTGACTGGAAGGATCCAGCAATGTGGCCAGATGCCATTCAGGACAAAGACAGAGAAAGAATTGTGCAATTTGGATTAATGATGGAAGATGATTTAAAGCAAATGGCACAGTCTATGAGTAAAGATCTTGACGGACGTTCTTTTTATGAATATCTCCTCTATGCCAAATCACCCAATGGACGTGAGATTTTAAGGGACTGGCTTAGGTGGAACATTAGCAGAAAAGTATGTTTGTATTCGGCCCATGGAAGAAGGGGGGGGGAGCGTCAGGGAGGGGGAAGGGGTGCGTGGGGGGCCCAATAGGATTGCTCAGTAAGGGGCCCAGAAATTTCTGATGGCAGCCCTGGCTACCATTAGACATACATAGTGCTACTACTAGACATACATAGCATTGCTTTAGTGCTACTAGACATACATAGCACTGTACACTAACCCCCAATTCTCTATATGGTGCCTTACGTTCGTATAATAAGTCTAATTGCAACACCTCATAATTGATGAGACATAAGAAAGTCCAGGAACTGAAAAGAGGTGGAGCTATTTTAGAGTTGGTCCTTAGTGGAATACAGGGCATAGTACGGGAGATAACTATGGTGGGTCTGATGGGAAACAGAGATCATAAAGTGACCAAATTTGAATTGATATCTAGAGTGAAATCGCTAAAGAAATCTACTGTAACGGCATTTAATTTTCAAATGGGCGACTATTCTAAAATGAGGAATATGATTAAAAAGAAGCTAAAAGAACTAGAGGCAAAAGTTAGGACTGTAAACCAGGTGTGGATGTTATTTTAAAATACCATTGTGGAAGCCTACACTAGATATAGTCAATGTGTTAACAAAGGTAGAAAAAAAGAGGAAACGAGACAACATGACTTTTAAAAAACTAACTTTGTTCAGATGGGGGTTTACATCAAGGAATTATTGTCTGGATGGGAATGTCTGGAAGGAGTGGAAATGTAGTGGGCAAAACTGAAAGGAGCAATTGTGAAGGTGACAAACCTTTTTGTGAGGAAAGTGAGGAAAAGAGGGCTGCTTTGGTTCTCAAAAGTACTGTAGTAGCTGAGAAAGTAAGGAATAAGAGGTTAGCTTTCATAAACTACAAAAGATCGCAGAAAGAGGAAGACAGGCAGAAATATCTAGAAAAGTTAAGAGAGGCTGGTCGTGTAGTCAGGAAAGCAAAGATGCAAATGGAAGAAAAAATGGCTGACACGGCAAAACGGGGAGATAAGTCATTTTTAAAGATATATTAGTGATAGGAAGAAGTGCAAAAGTGGCATTGTGAGACTCAAAGGTGAAGGGGAGGAATATGTAGAAGTTGATAAAGAAAAGGCCGAATTGCTTAACAAATATTTCTGTTCTGTGTTCACGGCTGAAGTGCCGGGAGCGGTATAGCAGAAGACATAGAAACATAGAAACATAGAAGATGACGGCAGAAAAGGGCTACAGCCCATCAAGTCTGCCCACTCTGCTTACCCACCCCCTGTCTATGCCCTAATGACCCAATTTCCTTATCTTGACCCTCGTAGGGATCCCACATGGGTATCCCATTTATTCTTAAAGTTTGGCACGCTGTCAGCCTCGATCACCTGCACTGGAAGCTTGTTCCAATGATCAACCACTCTCTCTGTGAAGGAATACTTTCTGGTGTCGCCATGAAATTTTCCGCCCCTGAGTTTGAGCGGGTGCCCTCTTGTGGCCGAGGGTCCCTTGAGAAAGAAAATATCATCTTCCACTTCGACACGACCTGTGAGGTACTTAAATGTTTCGATCATGTCTCCCCTCTTCCTACGTTCCTCAAGAGTGTAGAGCTGCAATTTGTTCAGTCTCTCTTCGTACGAGAGACCCTTGAGCCCCGAGATCATCCTGGTGGCCGTCCGTTGAACCGATTCAATTCTGCGCACATCTTTACTGTAATGTGGCCTCCAGAATTGCACACAGTACTCCAGATGAGGTCTCACCATGGCCCTGTACAACGGCATTATGACTTCAGGCTTTCGGCTGACGAAACTTCTATTGATACAACCCAATATCTGCCTTGCCTTAGATGAAGCCTTCTCCACTTGATTGGCAGTTTTCATGTCTGCACTGATGATTACTCCTAAATCTCGTTCTGCTGAAGTCCTAGTTAAAGTTTCTCCGTTCAAGAAGTACGTCCTGCATGGATTTCCGCTTCCGAGGTGCATGACCTTACATTTCTTAGCATTGAAGCCTAGCTGCCAGGTTGAGGACCAACTTTCCAATGTAAGCAGGTCCTGCACCATATAATTCTGTAAACTGCATTCACTTACTATATTACATAGTTTGGCGTCATCGGCGAATAGTGTTATTTTACCTTGAAGCCCTTGAGTCAGATCCCCTATGAATATGTTGAAAAGGAGTGGACCCAGGACCGAGCCCTACGGCACTCCACTGGTCACCTCCAATGTTTTAGAGAGGGTACCATTAACCACCACCCTCTGAAGTCTGCCACTCAGCCAATCATTGACCCATGCAGTTAGTGTCTCTCCTAATCCCATCAATTCCATCTTGCTTAGCAGCCTGCGGTGTGGGACACTGTCAAAAGCTTTCCTGAAGTCCAGGTACATGATGTCCAAAGACTCTCCCAAGTCCAACTTTCTTGTTACCCAGTGAAAGAAGCTGATGAGATTGGATTGGCAGGACCTACCCTTGGTGAATCCATGCTGACTGGGATCCCGAAGATTCCCTTCATTCAAGATCGTGTCCAATTTGCTTTTAATTAGTGTTTCCATGAGTTTGCACACTATTGATGTGAGACTCACCGGTCTTTAATTCGCAGCCTCTGCCCTGCAACCCTTTTTATGCAGAGGAACGACATTAGCTAATTTCCAGTCCAGGGGAACTTTCCCCTTACTTAGGGAGAGATTGAATAGCTCAGCCAACGGTTTCGCCAGGACATCGCTCAATTCTCTGAGCATTCTTGGGTGCAAATTGTCTGGTCCCATGGCTTTGTTCACCTTGAGTCTTGCCAGTTCACTGTAAACTTCACCTGGTGTGAACTCAAAATTCTGAAACGGGTCTTCTGTGCTTTGTGTTGCCTTCAACTGGGGACCGTGTCCCGGTGCCTCACAGGTGAAGACTGAGCTGAAGTATTCATTCAGTAGTTCGGCTTTATCGGAATCTGCTTCCACGTAACTTCCGTCCGGTCTTCTAAGGCGTACTATCCCGCCTGTGTTCCTTTTTCTGTCACTAATATACCTGAAGAAGGATTTGTCCCCCTTTTTAATGTTTTTTGCCAGAATTTCTTCCACTCGAAGTTTTGCCTCCCTAACTGCCATTTTGACCGCTGTAGACCTGGTCCTATATTCTACTTTTGCCTCTCTTTTCTCCGTGCGCTTGTAGGAGAGAAATGTTTTTTTCTTCTCCTTAATGAGGTGCGAGATCTCCGCGGTGAACCATTGGGGTTTATTGTTTCTTTGTCATTTATTTACTGATTTTATGAAGCGGCTAGTTGCTTCATGTATGGTTGATTTCAGTGTTAACCACTTAGCTTCTACATCATCGGTCTCCGCTTGGTCCTGCAGCGTCTGATGGACGAAATCTCCCATGCGTGCGAAGTCTGTGCCCCGGAAATTGAGTACCTTTGTTTTCGTGTTTGATCTAGGGAAGCCTTTCCTAAGGTTGAACCATACTATATTGTGGTCGCTGGAGGCTAGCGTATCTCCTACTGAGACCTCTGAAACGCTTTCCCCGTTGGTGAGTACCAGGTCGAGGATCGCCTGGGCCCTAGTGGGCTCCGTTACCATTTGTTTGAGACGTGCTCCCTTTATGGAGGTTAAGAGCCTCCTGCTATCGCTGGTTGTCGCTGAAAATGAGTTCCAGTCTGCATCAGGCATATTGAAGTCCCCTAGCAGTACAGCTTCTCCTCGTAGAGTGATATTCTCTATGTCTTCAATTAATTCTGTCTTCCAGTTGTCTTGGGGGTCTGTAAACCACACCTAGATACAGGCATTTTTCTCTGCCTCTTGCCAGGTTTACCCAGAGGGACTCCCCGGTGTACTTGACATCTGTGATCCTGGTGGTTTTGATGTCCTCTTTAATGCATAGAGCTACCCCCCCTCCTAACCTGCCCTCTCTGTCCTGACGAAGTAGATTGTAGCCCGGTATAGCCATATCCCACCCATGTGAGTCCGTGAATAGGGATGGAGGAGTACCCTAATAGACACGGATCAATTATCAGAGGGTTGTGTTAGTGAGGAGCTAGCTAAAATAAAGGTAGACAAAGTCATGGGGCTGGATGGTGTACATCCTAGGGTGCTGAAGGAACTTAGGGAAGTTTTGGTAGCTCCACTGACTGACCTATTCAACGAGTCTCTAGAGTTGGGAATGGTACCGGAGGACTGGAGAAGGGCAGATATGGTCCCTCTCTACAAAAGTAGAAGTAAGGAAGAAGTAGGGAATTCTAGGCCGGTAAGTCTGACTTCTGTGGTAAGCAAATTAATGGAAACACTTTTAAAACAGAGAATGGTCAAGTTTCTGGAATCCTGTGGATTGCAGGACTAGAGGTAACATGGATTCACCAGAGGTAGGTCTTGTCAGACAAATCTAATCAGTTTCTTTGACTGGGTGACCAGAGATTTGGATAAAGGATGCGCACTAGATGTGGTGTATTTAGTTTTTAGCAAAGCCTTTGACAGTGTTCCACACAGACGTCTAATAAATAAACGGAGTGCCCTCGGGATGGGTCCCAAAGTGACGGGCTGGGTCAAGAACTGGTTGAATAGAAGGCGACAAAGGATAGTGATCAATGGAGAGTGCTCTGAGGAAAGGAATGTTACCAGTGGTGTGCTTCAAGGTTCTGTTCTTGGGCCTGTTCTTTTTAACATTTTTATAAACGATATTGCTGAAGGGTTGTCGGGTAAGATTTGCCCCTTTGCGGATGATTCCAAAATCTGCAATAGAGTAGACACGCTGGATGATGTGAATAACCTGAGGAATGACCTGGTGAAGCTTGAAGAATGGTGTGAAATTTGTCAGCTAAAATTTAATGCTAAGAAATGCAAGGTCATGCATTTGGGCTGAAAAAACCCAAGGGAACGGTACAGTTTAGGGGGTGAAGAGTGGGACTTGGGTATGATTGTAAGTGATGATCTGACGCATTACTGTTGTCTTTGTTGAGATGTGTATTTTTTGTTGCTTCAATAAAGATATTTAAAAAAAATTGTTGCTTCAATAAAGATATTTAAAAAAAAAAAAAAAAGAAAAGGTGACGGCGAAAGCTAGAAGGATGCTAGGTTGCATAGGGAGAGGTATGGCCAGTAGGAAAAAGGAGGTATTGATGCCCCTGTATAAGATTGTGTGTACAATTCTGGAGGTGGCACCTTCAAAAAGAGAAAGGCTACTAAAATGGTATGTGGTCTTCATCATAAGGCGTATGGGGGACAGACTTAAAGATCTCAATCTGTATAATTTGAAGGAAAGGCGGGAGAAGGGAGATATGATAGAGATGTTTAAATACCTATGTAATGTAAATGCACATGAGTCGAGTCGCTTTCATTTGAAAGGAAACTCTGCATTGAGAGGGCATAGGATTAAGTTAAGAGGTGATAGACTCCAGAGTAATCTAAGGAAATACTTTTTTACAGAAAGTATGGTAGATGCTTGGAACAGTCTCCCAGAACAGATGGTAGAGACAGAGACTATGTCTGAATTCGAAAGGGCCTGGGATAGGCATGTGAGATCTCTTGGAGAGAGAAAAAGATAATGGTTACTGGGGATGGGCAGGCTAGATGTGCTAATTGGCCTTTATCTGCAATCATGTTTCTATGACTAAAAGGTGAAGTGAAAGTGTCTATTAGAGCAAAAAAAAAAAAAACCCCCAAAACAAACAAGCAAAAAAACTAACCCCAAACATCTTTTACAGAATGGAAAAAATATAAATGAAGAAAATAAGAAGAGTCATAAGCACTGGCAAGTTAGATGCAAAAAGCATTGATTAAAAAAAACTTTAAAAAAAGAATTTGAAGAGGCAAAAACTCATAGTAATAATTACACTGGACAACAAAGTTTTTGCTTCTTCAACACTTTCAGGTGTATCTTATAGATCTTTTGCTGCTGATCATGAAAATCACATTTAAAATTATGTATGACAATACCGTTTTAATAAAAAAGTACATTTTTGCAATTTCTTGCTATACTTTCAGGCTAATGCAATTAATTCTTAGCCTGATTTTTAATATAGGCCTATTGCTTATGTTATACCTTGCTGGATATAGTGTGGGAATGTCCAGATGGACATTCAGGGTAGGTTGCATAACATCCATGAAGAGGCTATATAAAAGCAGTTCACATACAGGAATAGTCTTCATTACATATCTGTCAGTTCAGGTGCATTTTGATGCTTCAAGGCATAGTAATGTCTATTTAAGTAACTTAATTAGTAAGCCAGTTAATTATTAATTGCTATAGGATGATTTGTGACAGCAGAAATGTCTCACCGATGTTGCCACAGCTGTGATACATTCTGCCACATTTGTGGCGAGTACACGCTTAAGTCTCAAAGATGCACTATGACTCAATTTGTTAAGAAAGCATATGATTGGTGATCAAGACAAATTGTGGACTCCTCACAAATTGGTGTGCAAGATGTGCCATTAATCTTAGAGCTTGGCTCCAAGGTACTCGGAAGTCAATGCCATTTGCTATCCTAATGATATGGTAAGAACAGAAGGATCAATTGACAGACTGTTACTTCTGTCTGACAAATGTATCTGTTTTTTCTGGTAAAAATAAGAAATCAATTGAATACCCAAATCTTCCTTCAGCCATGAGACCAGTGCTTCATGATGACAGTCTTCTGAAGCCATCAGAGAAATGGAGCTTAAATGAAACCAATGAACAATCTGCAATGCTCCAGCCAAGCACTGACAGTGACATTGATATTGACAGTGACATTGATATTGTATTTGAGCCTCTTCTTATATCACAGTCAGAATTAAATGACCTGATCAGGGACTTAGGTTTGTCAAAAGCAAAAGCTGAATTATTGGGTTCAAGGCTGCAGGGATAGTGTTTGCTCCTGAAAGGTACGAAAATTTCAGTCTTTCGAAGCCGCCAAGAAAATTTCTTTGCACAGGTTAAAAACCTCTGTATCTGCACTGCCATTGAAGGGTTACTCACAGGTTTGGGTTCTACTCATGACCCACAGGAGTGGCTTCTTTTTATTGATTTGTCAGTGTTAAGCCTCATGGCTGTTTTGTTACACAATGGCAATGTCTACCCATGGATACCAATATCGATATTGGCTATGCTGCATACATGAAAGAAGCATAGAAAAACATAGAACTGCTGTTAAAGCATATCCAGTACACAAAGTACAACTGGCACATTTGCAGTGATCTTAAAGTAGTAGCTCTGCTACTTGGAATGCAGCTTGGATATAACAAGTACGTTGCTTTATTTGTCAATGGGACAGCCGTGCTAAGGAGTTGCATTACATTCAAAAGAATTGGACATGCCATAAGAATTTGGTTCCTGGACAGAAAAATGTGATACATGAACCACTTGTTGACCTGACAAAAATATTTTTGCCTCCCCTTCAAGGAAGACAAAGGTTTTCTTTATCTAAGACAGATGTTTCCAAGAATAACTGATGCCAAGATTAAGAAAGGCATTTTTATCAGTCCACAGATCAGACACGTCATCAATGACGAGAGATTTGAAGATCTCTTAGTCGGGCCAGAGAAAATCACCTGGAAAGCATTCAAGGATGTCTAAGTTCTGTCCAGGATGTATTGGGAAATGTTCAGCTACAATCTTTGTGAGATATTGGGAGACTTGACCAACTGTTGGATAAGCATAAGCAGTTTCATCAATCTACTCTTTAAAACATATTTAAATTAAGAAATATCAGAGAGTCATTAAATATCAACAGGAAATATCAATCTACTGTTAGTTAGATGGTCAAAAGGGATCATCTTGGTTGAAATAAGTGTTATTTGAATATAATACTAATGAAGTATCGAGTATGGAAGATAATGTAGAGTTGGGAACTAAAGAAAAAGCCTTTTATAGGACTGGACAGGGGAGCAACATTAGGCATACACAGACCCGCAGAATTAGAAACATAGGAGGAGGGGTTGATTGTAGAAAATAATGGATGAATGATACAGACCCAACACGAGACCAAGTAGCCCCAAGAATCAACCATCATAAATAGGTCATCAGTCATTTTGAGGACTGAACAAACTAATGCATTAGGAAGGGTTTATCTTTTGTATCTATGGCATTCCATGATTTATTTAGAAGCAGGGTGGATTTAGCCCATATAATTAGAAATTTGCAAGTCATACTGTATTTCTTAGAATGTCAGGAGTGAAGTTATGTTGTTTCTATTGTGTAGCCTAAGTTGCATTTGTTTCCTCCAGGTTATTGATGTTCCTATCACTTCTTTTAGAGATCTGGTACTGAATCAGTGAACTCTAAGGCAACCTTTTTCCATCAACTGGCCTATATTTTTGAAATGGGATTAAAAGAGCATCTCTCTCAGCCATATCCTTTTTACACGAAGTTATATGATTATCTTATCATAAAAGGTATAATAACAAATGGCTGAGTTATAAAAATTTGTCATTACATTTTCCATGATCTCAATTAGTATTTCTTCAGGTGCTCTCAGCAAAAAGACAGAGTGTAAGGACAGCTTGTCTTTATATGAGCACTGCTATGCAATTCAGAAAATGTAAAATAGTTTATTGTGAAAATATACATAAATCAGACCAGCATTTTGGTCCTAAATTAGAATCATCCTCAGGGTAAGAGAAGATACATAAACTTTCAGCTAATATATCAAAGAATAAATGATTGGTGTAGTGGGGATTCACTTCCTTTTTGATCTATACAAGTAGGTAATTTATATATTTCCTCCTTCCCTGGACTGGTAGTGAAACATTGAGCTGATTTATGAATATTTTTACAATGGAGTACTGGTTTGCATTATTTGGAGTGTTTATGTAACTTGAACTGAATTGAAACAGAACGCGCTTTGGTATCCATATACAACATGGATTGTTCCATATTGGTTAAATTCCAGACTAAATGCAAACATAGAATGTCATATATGGAAAACATTGTTTAGTTTGACAGGATATTTATAGTCCACAGTGCCTAGGGTTACATTCCAAGCTGAAGGTAGTTCCTCTTGATTTTGCATGATGATAAATATTCTTGATATTGAATATATTGCTATGCGGATAGTCCAACTTGATTATATAATTTACAAAAACAAATAGAATAATTTTTGTGACTGCAGCTCTGGATAACCGGTATTCAAATACTATAGGATACTGGTGGAGCCTGCGTTCAGTGTGCCTCACTTCTTGTTTCTTCAACCTCAGATAATTAATTATCATGCCCTTTCTACTATGGAGATGCTGCTTACCTGCTTTTTGTGATGTTTAGGATGCCACCATAATGGAAATGTGTTGAATCCTTGCCAATATGGAGAAAGTTCTGGAGTAACTTGGACAGGTTCCTAGAGGACAAAGGGATTGAGGGGTATAGATAGGAGTAGAGGTAGGTTATAGGGATAGGAATAGAGGTAGGTTATAGAAATAGTCAGGGACCACTGCTCAGGCAATGGCCCTGGTGGGCCGCCGCAGGAGTGGACCGCTGGGCGAGATGGACCTCTGGTCTGCCTCAACGGAGGCAAACTTCTTATGTTCTTATGTTTGCAGAAATACTGAGGGTTTCTTTTCTCTTGATTGAATATTAATCTCTCAAGGCTCCTTTTACTAAGGTGCACTAGCGTTTTTAGCGCACGCTTGAGATTAGCGAGTGTAAACCATGCGCTAAATGAAAAATACTAACGCAAGCTCTATGGAGGCGTTAGAGTTTAGAGCGTGGGGCATTGTAGCACATGCTAAGCGTGCGCTAAAACCGCCCTGAGAGATTAATATTCAATCAAGAGAAATGAATAAGGACAATATTTTCAAATTAACATTTATATTAAATAACAAAAATAACCAAGAGAAAAAAAACTGCATACCAACTTAGGACTCCTTTTACGAAGCTGCGTTAGCGGTTTTAGCGCACGCAGCTTTTTAGCATGCGCTAAACCCGTGCTACTCAGCTAGAACTAACGCCAGTTCAATGCTGGCGTTAGCGCCTAGCACAGCCGGCAGTTTAGCACGCGCTATTATGCGCTTTAAACCACTAACGCAGCTTCGTAAAAGGAGCCTGTATTTTTAATTTTTTTTTTTTAATAACTATGGGGTCCTTTTACTAAGTCGCGCTAGCCATTTTAGCATACGTTAAACGCTAACGCATCCATTATAGTCTATGGATGCGTTAGCATTTAGCGCGCACATATATTTAGCATGTGCTAGCGAGCCTTAATATAAGGACCCCTAAAGGCTCCTTATATCAAGCAATGGTAGAGTGTTTTACCATGGGCCAGCAAGGTAAATGCTCTGATGCTCATAGGAATTGAATGAACGTCGGAGCATATACCTCGCCGGCACACGGTAAAACACTCTACTACTGCATGATAAAAAGAGCCCTAAGATTAGGCTTGATATTAAATGATTTGTAAGATAATGCTAATTGACTTGCTTGATCACTCACCTTAGTATAGAATGATTTATAACAGAGAAAATGCAAATTTTGCTAACCACCTTTTGGCTATAATTGGTCCTCTTAGAATGAATGAGATTATTAATGAAAATATGTCTGTTCCTCAGTGCTACACATATCATCCAATTCCTGCCAAAAGCCATTTAAGAGGGAGTTCAATGTGTTCCATTGGCTATCATGAGAACTATTTTATGTTCAAATAAGTTTTATTGAGTCAAAAACTAAACCAGTACAGAGTACACTAAAATCATACAGGACCCAAAGTTTTCAATATATAAAGTGCAAACCAATCTCAGAACACCCTCTCTCCCTCCCCCCTTCCCCCTACACATCCCCCTCCGGAGTCCTAGAACCAGAAAACTAAACTCAGATACAAATACAAGAAAATACTAGTGTAACACTAAAGCAGTGGTCCCAAACTTGTGGCCCGGGGCCACATGCGGCCTGCCAGGTACTATTTTGAGGCCCTCAGTATGTTTATCATAATCACAAAAATAAAATAGTTTCTTGATCATATGTTTCTTTAGCTATAAATTACAATATTATTATTAGGACTTAACCAAAAATAAAGATTTATAAACTATAAAGAGTTTTACCTCATGCAAAATTGGCATTTCTTTAATAAGACATTAACTATTTTTTCTGAGGCCCTCCAAGTACCTACAAATCCAAAATGTGGTCCTGAAATGGGTTTGAGTTTGCGACCACTGCACTAAAGCAATGGTAAAGCCCTAAAAGGGGAGAGCCAGTCAGCAATTCAAAATACGATTCCTTGCCAATGGAGTCATAGTAGAGAACTATTTTTAAATTTCAGCAATTGTTGCTTGGTGTCACCTTTTTCCTTCAGAGGAACTATAACTTAGTAACAAAACAATAGCTTCCATTTCTCCAGGACAGTAGATCTTCCCTCCCTCCTTCCCAGGGGCAACAAGGGCTAAAAATGTTGTAAATATTCTTTGGTCCATTTGCATGCTATTGGTTAATATGGACAAAGTCAAATACTGTATTTTGTTGTAATTCTTTCATTCAAAGTTTTTCAGTATTATTAGAATGTTTAACATACAGTAGAGTAAGGGAGGGGTAATAGATGGAGCATCTGTCTTATTTATAAAGCACTAATGGGACGTTAAGATGTGCAACGATTTGGCGGGCCATTTACGACCATGTGTAAACCGATTCCAATTCAAGAAACAATTAAAAACTCAGCTATTTCAAATTAAATACTTTGCTATGCCCCAGTATATCTGCATTCATCTTTTCGTATTTGTACCCTAAACATAAACTGGCCCACCAAAACGGAAAGTTGAGCCGATCACAATTCTTCCAATTGCGGGTTATCAACTGCATACCTATCCCTGTCATAATCAAGATGAGCCTGCCTTTGTAGCGATCCATAGGAGGCTTGACGTGCAGCAAAGTTCCACATATAACTGCCTCATACGTCAAAGGGATTGCTGATTCCAGTATAAGGTTAATCTGTCCCCATATTGACCTCCAAAAACTGAGTATCAAAGGACAATAGAACAACAGATGATCCAATGTCCCTATGTCTAGATCAAATCTTTTCTTTATTTTTATACATGTCCAATACAGGATGGATATATTTTTTTGGTTCATTTCTTGATCAAATTGTTGGATGGGAGGAGAGGGATATTTATTATCTTCTTTGTTATTGATGGAATTTAAGTGCTTATTTTGTATTGAATGTATGTATAATAGAGATCTATAAAAAAAAACAACCAACACCTCAGCTGTTTCTCACTGCATTCCTATGATTTATTGACTGTCACTTGAAGAGAAGAAACTGTTAATTATGGAGTTTTTAAGATTTTAGCTTGTCTTCTATTTTATGTATGTTCTTATTGATGTAAACCATCCCT
The DNA here is from genome assembly GCF_902459505.1 of Geotrypetes seraphini. NCBI lineage: Eukaryota > Metazoa > Chordata > Amphibia > Gymnophiona > Dermophiidae > Geotrypetes > Geotrypetes seraphini. Next base: position 447,441,285 of record NC_047085.1, on the reverse strand, counting down.
TTTGAAAAATACTATCACGGAAACACAAAGCCTCTACATTCCGCGGATGTCCAAAGCAAAGAAAACCAAAGGCAAAAGAGAGCCGGCGTGGCTTACTAAAGAGGTGAAGGAAGCCATAAAGGAAAAGAAGGACTACTTTATAGCATGGAAACGCATGAAAACAACCGAAACTTGGAATAAACACAAGGATGATCAGAAGAAGTGTCACAGGGTGGTGAGGGATACCAAAAAGGGCTATGAGGAGAAAATAGCGCAGGAAGCCAAAAACTTCAAGCCCTTCTTCAGGTACGTGAAAGGGAGAAAACCCGCAAAAGAGGCGGTGGGACCGCTGGACGACCAGGGAAGGAAAGGGTGCATCAAGGAAGACAAGCAAATCGCAGACAGATTAAATTCCTTCTTTGCGTCTGTCTTTACAAAGGAAGACACTGCAACAATTCCAGAAGCAGTGAAAGTATTCAAAGGAGTAACAGAGGACAGCCTTACCACAATAGAAGTGGACTTGGACCATATGTACCGCCAGATCGACAAACTCAAAAGTGACAAATCTCCTGGACCGGACGGAATTCATCCGAAAGTCTTGAAAGAGCTAAAAGGTGAAATTGGAGAACTATTGCAAAAACTTGCCAACCTGTCAATCAAAACAGGACAGATACCGGACGACTGGAAGATAGCGAACGTCACGCCGATATTTAAAAAAGGATCAAGAGGAGTACCGGGCAATTATAGACCTGTGAGTCTCACGTCGGTCCCTGGGAAGATGGTTGAGGCGCTGATCAAGAATAGCATAACCCGGCACTTAGATACACACGACCTGATGAGAGCCAGCCAACATGGATTCAGGAAAGGGAACTCATGTTTGACGAACCTACTTCAATTTTTTGAGACAGTGAACAGACAAATTGTTAATGGAGAAATGGTGGATATTATATACTTGGATTTTCAGAAAGCGTTCGACAAAGTTCCACATGTAAGACTCCTCAGGAAACTGCAGGGCCATGGAATAGAAGGAGATATACTAAGATGGATAGGCAAATGGCTGGAAAACAGAAGGCAGAGAGTGAGCATAAATGGGAAGATCTCAGACTGGGAAAATGTGACTAGCGGTGTGCCCCAGGGCTCAGTACTTGGGCCCATCTTATTTAATATTTTCATCAATGACCTAGAGGATGGAACAGCCAGTGAGATCATCAAGTTTGCAGATGACACAAAGCTATGCCGGGCCATCAAATCGCAGAAGTACAGTGAGGAACTCCAGAGTGACTTGAGCCGATTGGAGAATTGGGCAGATAAATGGCAGATGAAGTTTAATGTGGAAAAATGCAAAGTGATGCACTTAGGCAGAAAAAATAAGGAACACAAGTATAGTATGTCAGGTGCAACTCTGGGAAAAACCAAACAGGAAAAGAACCTGGGAGTATTAATCGATAGGAATCTGAAGCCGTCGGCGCAATGCATGGCGGCAATGAAGAATGCAAATAGAATGCTAGGCATGATAAAGAAGGGAATCACGAGTAGATCAGAGAAAGTTATAATGCTGCTTTATAGAGCAATGGTCAGACCACACTTGGAATTCTGCGTCCAGCATTGGTCTCCATACCTAAAGAAGGATATAAAACTGCTGGAGAGGGTGCAGAGACGAGCAACAAAGCTGATGAAATGTATGGAGAAACTGGATTATGAGGAACGACTTAAGAGACTGGGGTTGTTCTCCCTTGAGAAAAGGAGACTACGAGGGGATATGATCAAGATTTTAAAAATACTGAAAGGAATCGACAAAATAGAGCAGGAAAAAAACATTATTTACAATGTCCAATGTGACACGGACAAGAGGACATGGACTGAAGCTAAGGGGGGACAAGTTCAGGACAAATATCAGGAAGTTCTGCTTCATGCAACGAGTGGTGGACACCTGGAATGCTCTCCCAGAAGAGATAATTGCGGAATCCACCGTTCTAGGATTTAAGAGTAAGTTAGATGTACATCTCCTTATGAGTGGCATAGAGTGGCATGGGTAAGGGTAAGCTAGATGACTGGAAGATAGCGAACGTCACGCCAATTTTCAAAAAGGGATCAAGAGGAGAACCGGGCAACTACAGACCTGTGAGCCTTACGTCTGTCCCTGGAAAGATGGTTGAAGCACTGATCAAGGATAGCATAGTCCGGCACTTAGATATACACGATTTGCTGAAACCCAGTCAACATGGGTTCAGGAAAGGGAAATCATGTTTAACAAATTTGCTTCAATTTTTTGAGACCGTGAACAAGCAAATTGATAGTGGAATGCCGGTGGACATAATATATTTAGACTTCCAGAAGGCATTCGACAAAGTTCCGCATGAAAGACTTCTCAGGAAACTACAATGCCATGGAATAGAGGGAGATATACACAGGTGGATAGGCAAATGGCTGGAAAACAGGAAACAGAGAGTGGGCATAAATGGGAAGTTCTCAGACTGGGAGAAAGTGACTAGTGGTGTGCCCCAGGGCTCGGTACTTGGGCCGATCCTATTTAACATTTATATCAATGACCTTGAAGACGGAATATCCAGTGAGATCATTAAGTTTGCAGACGACACAAAGCTATGCCGGACAATCAGAACGCAGAAAGATAGCGAAGAACTCCAGAGCGACTTGTATCAGTTAGAGAAATGGGCAGAGCAATGGCAGATGAAGTTCAACGTGGAGAAATGCAAAGTAATGCATTTAGGCAGTAAGAATAAGGAACACGAGTATAGAATGTCAGGAGCAACTCTGGGTAAGAGCGAACAAGAAAGGGACCTGGGTGTACTGATAGATAGGACCCTGAAGCCGTCGGCACAATGCGCGGCAGCAGCAAAGAAAGCGAACAGAATGTTAGGAATGATAAAGAAAGGAATCATGAGCAGATCGGAGAAAGTCATAATGCCGCTTTATAGAGCAATGGTCAGACCACACTTGGAATACTGTGTCCAACATTGGTCTCCCAAACTAAAGAGGGATATAAAACTGCTGGAGAGGGTGCAGAGACGAGCAACGAAGCTAATAAGAGGTATGGAGAACTTGGAATATGAGGAACGACTCAAGAAACTAGGACTGTTCTCCCTTGAGAAGAGGAGGCTGCGAGGGGACATGATAGAGACGTTCAAAATACTGAAAGACATCGATAAAATAGAGCAGAAAAACAAATTATTTACACTGTCCAACGTGACACGGACAAGAGGACATGGTTTAAAGCTAAGGGGGGACAAGTCCAGGACAAATGTCAGGAGGTTCTGCTTTACGCAGCGAGTGGTGAACACCTGGAATGCTCTTCCCCAGGAGGTTATTAAGGAATCCACTGTGCTAGGATTCAAAGGCAAATTAGATGCACATCTCCTTATGAGAGGCATAGAGGGATATGGGTGGTAAAACTACATCAGGTGTATACCTGACTGGGCCTCCGCGTGTGCGGATCGCCGGACTCGATGGACCATGGGTCTGATCCGGAGATGGCAGTTCTTATGTTCTTATGTTCTTATGTCCTTCTCTTTATGAGAAGCTTAGAGTGATATGGGGACTAAAACTATGCCAGGGTACACCTGGCGGGGCTTCCGCGTGTGCGGATCGCCGGACTTGATGGACCTAGGGTCTGATCCGGAGATGGCACTTCTTATGTTCTTAAATAAATAAAAACGCACTAACAGGCTGTGCTCAGAAGCCAAGCAGTGAATGCAGGCTTGGCATGCCCACCTACATGCTAACAAATCCATTTTATTTTTTAGCACACAATGGTCATGTTTTGGGGGTGGAGAGTACGTGTGCCCAGTGCTAATTGGTTAACAGGTGGGCACTGGTGTTTGCTGACCAATTAGCATTGGATTAACATGGGAAACCTTACTACCTACAAAATAAGTGAAGGTAATGGCTTACAAACTAATGGCCACATGCTAATTTTTAAATTAGCATGTGGCCTTTACTAGGGAAAGCCAAATTGCAGCCATTTTAGTACTGAGCTAAAAAGTGGCCTCAGTGCATGGGTACCTGTGTGCTAAAAATATCACAGCACGGTTTTTAGCACAGCTTAGTATAAAGGTCCCTAAATAAAGAAAATATTTGCCCATCATTGATGTACTTGTGAAGTTAATGCATGATATTTCTTTCCTGCTATTTTTGCTCATGTCTCCCCTTGTAATTATCTTTTTCAAACTTGATGGAGTTCTTTGATTACTTGACATAATGAATGGCTTTGGTGAGAGCAGTAGGTGCAGTCTATCTGGAATTTAGTAAGGCTTTGGCCACTGTTCAGTATAAAGGATATAAACTTGTTTGCTAGGAAATAACTAGTTAAGCATATTAACATGAAGACTGTCCACTCTGGATAGAAAGGTCAATATGCAGTTACACAGAGAACATATTCAGTGGTACTATCCATTTAGGTGGCACTGCTGAATATCCACTTATAACCTGAAATATCTAAATTTGACCTTTCCAGTTATACCCTACTATTTATGCGGACCACTTAAACAAATAACTTCTGTTCTGCTCTGTCTTCAGTAGCCCTTCCCCCCTTCTGTGTCTTATGGATAAAAAGTTGTCCTAATTAATTTGCTGTAACCTACGTCTTTTTTGTTTTTTAACTTGTATTGCATCTTCCATTGTGGTCCACAGTGAAATTTGGGAATAAATCAGAGGAAATATCATCGATATGCTTAAAGGGGCATAAGTCCGTTTTCGTCCAAGTCACAAGTCGTCCAAAGTAAAAAAAATAGCTTAGGACACATTTTTGAAAAATACGTCCAAAGTTTTTTCCGTTTTGAAAATCGTCTAACTATACGTACTGCTGATCTTATCATCCAAGCCGCTAAATCGTCCATCTTTACACCACATTTTCATCCAACTTTTCATCCAAGTCAAAAACGCCTAGAACAAGCTCTGTTGGACGTGGGAGGGGTCTGCAAAGTGATGGACTGAACACCCAGACATGGTACCTAAACAGTGGGGTACCTTACAGGGCACTGCTGTGAACTCCACAAAAAGGGTGCCATGTCATCATCTCACTACAGCTCCCTTAAAGGTCATGGTGAGCCCCCCAAACCACCTCCAGAATCCCCTAGACCCACTTATCTACCACCCCAATAGCCCTTATGACTACAGGAGCCACTTATATGCCAGTAAAAAAGGGTTTTGGGGGTATATAGGGGAGTACACATGTTTCAATATCAATGCAGTGATTACAGGGGCTTATGGGCATAGGTCCTCCTCTCCATGGGTCCCTAACCCACCCCTAAGACGGCTTAAGATGCCTCAAGACGCCTCTGTGCAGCATGACTAGGCTTTCCTATGCCAGGCTGCCAGGTAATGATGTTCTGGAGGCACAATTTTAAAGTTGTGATTAATATTTTTATACCTCATTTTTCCCATTCTATATCTGAAAGTTCAGTAAATCAGTCCCTTTAGGTACCACAGTCTGAAAGCAGCAGTCTCACTTCTGGAAGCATGGTGTCAGTTGTTTCACATATCTTAGCATGGGTCCCCATCTCTCTCATACCTCCCCACCCAGTCTTCATACAGTGTGTGTGTGTGTGTGTCTCTCTCTCTCTCATATACCACTCCCCCAGCCCAGTGGCATTGTACGGGGGTGGGGGGTGGTCCGGCCTGCCCCGGGTACAGTCTTTGTAAGGAGCACAAGCACCCGTGCTCCTCTCCGCACCCCCCCTCTGCATGCATGTGCTCCTTCCCTCGTACTTCTTTAATTTTCCCTGTGCTAAACCTGCTGCCCTTGTCAGTGTCGCCTCTCTCTGACGTCACTTCCAGGCCCCGTGTCTAGGAAGTGACCTCAGAGGGATAGTCGACATGATGCAGGCAGCAAGTTCGTGCTGTTGCTCGTGGTCTGGAAAATTAAAAAGGTAGGGGGGAAGGGAAGGGGTGCGTGCACGGCAGGGGGGAAGATGAGGGCGGGGGATGGGCACCACTCACCCTTGCTGTGCCACTGCCCCAGTTTTTACCCAGTCTGTCTCTCTCTCTCTCATACACATCCCCCTAGCCTTCACCCAGTATTTCTCCTTTTCTTTTTATGCTACCCTTTCACTCAGGTTCTGTCGCTATTGCAGCTTGCCACCTATTCACCTTACCTTTCTAGCTGCAAAAGAAACATGTGTTCTACTTCCCTGTTGCAATTTGGCTCACTGAAAGCATGAGCCTCTCAGTGCAGGAAGTTTGGCTGGTCTTGTGGTTTCAAGTCCACAACGCTTGAATCTGCAAAATTTATCCAAAGTTCCTGCACCGTGTGGTTCATGCTTTCAGTGAGCCGAATTGCAACAGGGAAGTGGGAAATGTGTTTTCGAAGGCTGCACAAAAATAAAAATCAGAGGCAAGAAATCCCAGGTGCCAGGGTAACCTGGTATCTGGGATTTGTCAAATCTTTACTTGTGCCATGGAGGTATTTAGCTGTCTCTATCATATCTCCCTTCCCCCCCCTTTCTTCCGAAGTATACATATTAAGATCTTTAATTCTATCCCTATATACTGTATGATGAAGACCATTTTAGTAGCTGCCATCTGAACTGATTCCACCCTGTTTATATCTTTTTGAAGGTGTAGTCCCCAGAAATATAGAGAAGCACTATCACCTCCTTTTTCCTGCTGGCCATTATCGTATTTTCACCCATATACCGCGCACCCGTGTAAGACGCGCACACGGGTATAGCGTGCGGGGAACAGAAATTTATGTAAAAAAATTTTACTATAGCGCGCACACGCGTATACCGCACATGCCGCCCCGACTCTCCTCTCGCCGCCCCGACTCTCCTCTCGCCACCCCGACTCTCCTTTCACCCGCCCCGACTCTCCTTTCTGAAGGACCGCTCGCACCCCCACAGCCTCCCCCCTCCCCCTCCCGCATGGAGAAGCTGCCTACCGTTGTTTCCGGATGCCAGTGAGCCCAGCTGCTTCCTCTGCCGGCGGTCCTGCCCCTTCTCTGAGCCCTGCATGCGCTGCTTCCACTTCCGGCGGTCCCGCCCTTTCTCTGACATCAGAGAAAGGGCGGGACCACCGGAAGAGGAAGCAGCGCACGCAGGGCTCAGAGAAGGGGCAGGACCGCCGGCAGAGGAAGCAGCTGGGCTCACTGGCATCCGGAAACAACGGTAGGCAGCTTCTCCATGTGGGAGGGGGAGGGGGGAGGCTGTGGGGGTGCGAGCGGTCCTTCGGGGTGGGGGTGCGAGCGGTCCTTCGGGGTGATGAATCGGATGTCGGGGGGGGGGAAACTATGTAAAAAAAATTTGTACAACGCGCTCACGCGTATAACGCGCATGGTTATGCATGGTTTATAAAATCGTGTATAACGCGCGCATTATATGCGTGAAAATACGGTACTCTCCCTTTGCAGCCAAGTGTCTTTCTAGCTTGCACCTTCACTTTTTCTACTTGTTTAAATACCTTTAAAATCATTAGATACGATCACCCCCAAGTCCTGCTCTTCTTTCATGTACAGAAGTCCTGTACCTAGGCTTACCAGACATCAGTATGTACCCGGACATGTCCTCTTTTTAGAGATGTCCGGGTGTGGGACGCCTTTTCAAAACCCAGCACTTTGTCTGGGTTTTGAAAAGCTTCCACCCTGGGATCGCGTTGGAAGAGCATCTGTGCATGCGCGGATGTCCTCCCGACATGGTTCTGAGGATGAGAACAGGTTGAGGGGGCAGGGCAGGACTGGGTGGAACTGGGCGGGCCTAGGGGGTGGAACTATGGATCCGGATTTTACAGGAGTAAAATCTGGTAACCCTGCCTATACCTCTCCCTCGGCCTTTTGCAGCCCAGATTCAAGGCTCTGCATTTTTTAGTATTAAACCTTAGCTATCAAATTCTGGACCATTTTTCAAACGTCACTAGATGCCTCCTCCTTTAGGGGTTCTGGCCCTGTGGTAATGCCCTTTAAACAATAAGAGCCAGCTGAGCCAGGTTCAGAGCAGAAACCAAAAACTTATTCAGCATGAGGAAACAAAAAGAACGCCTGGCTTTCTCTCATACGCTTTAAAGCAGCATGTCTTTCATTCAAACATAAATCATGTGGACATAGGCTTCAGATCTCCCTCTTCCTGGTCTGGGCCTGGACGTTTAACTTCCTCCCCTAGGCCCTATTATCTAAGTCAGGTTTCCCAGCTATATTTCTAACTAAACTAAACTAAACCTTAAGTTTGTATACCACATCTTCTTCACAATCGTAGAGATCAGCACGGTTTACAGGAACTGGAATAGAAAAAGGAACTCCAATGAAGGGTTACAAGACTTAGTATAAAGAATGTTTAGAGGGGCTTAGTATACCAAAGAGGGAGGAAGTATTACATTTTGAGAATAGCCAAGTTTTCAGATGTTTACGGAAAAGTTGGAGGGAGCCCAGACTCCGAAGTGGGGTGGTAAGGTTATTCCAGAGTTCTGTGATTCTGAAGGAGAGGGATGTCCCTGATTTTCCTGCCTTTTAATGAGGGGAAGGATGGTTTCAATTTTTGTGTGGATCTGGTGTATTAGGATTCGAGGAATTCCAAGATAGTGGAATAAGGGAAGGAAGAATGCCGTGTAGGATCTTGAAAGTTAGGCAGGCGCATTTAAAGTGAACCCTGGAGATTTCTATTAAAATGGGCTCAGCTATCATCCATTATATGGAGGATAAGGCATTTCTTTTTTACTCCTGCACCCTTGGGCTGACACAGCATATCTTTTCTTATGTTCTTATATTCCTATCATGCAAACATTGTACGCTTGCTGTGGATATCTGTATACTAAATAGACAGTTAATACAGTAGTAAATGCACAGTTTTTATGTTGGCTTTGTTTCCATAAGCTAATATTGTACACTGCTCAATTAATATAGAAGGTTAATCAAAACAATCAATTACAAAGTCATGCCAGGGAACCTAGAACTGCAAACGTGAGCCACAGGTTTCGGCAATGAAGAAAAGCAATCTGTTGCTTCTGTCTGCGAACTAACAAACTAAATTTTCCGTCACATTAATTTTACAGTACAGGTGTTTTGAACACAGTAAAGCTTACAAATTTGTGCCAGGGCTGGCCGCCAAATTGGAAACAAATTAACAAATAGAAGAAAGAAGTGCACTGTATGCTTAGCAAATTTAACAAGCGGCAGGTTAAGCTTTCTGTTAGCCTGTACTGATTAAGTAAATGAACATACATCAGAAGTCTCGGCAGACTGGGAGCTGGATTTGAAAAGAACACTTGGCATTAACTGTAATGTAATATATTTATAGGTAGGATTATGCATAAAGAGAGTAAAAGCATCCAAACTTTTTTCCTTCACCTGTTTCTAGGCAGATGCTTTGCCAAGAGAATTCTCACTTTATCCAGTCAGGAATTTAGGCTAGATAGCTAGTCAAAAAAATTGAAGTTACTCACCTGTAACTGGTATTATCCAAGGACAGCAGGCAGATATTTTCACAGGTAGGCAACGTCCTTCATGGAGCCCAGAATGGACAGTCTAAAAGTGCACTGTCACTTTAAAAAAAAACTTCAAACATTTGAAGACCACCTGTACCGTGCATGCGCGAATGCCTTCTCGCCCAATGCCAGCTTGTGGCTTCTTCAGTTCAGTAACAAAGCTAAGAAGGGGAGGTGGGAGGGTTGTGGGAATATCTGCCTGCTGTCCTTGGATAACACCTGTTACAGGTAAGTAATTTCATTTTATCCCAGGACAAGCAGGCAGCATATTCCGACATGGTCGTGTTTCATAGTAACATAGTACATGACGGCAGATAAGGTCCATCCAGTCTACCATATAATCACATGCATTATAATTTCATGATTAAATTAAAATGTCTTTTTTTCTTTGTTATTTCTGGGCCATAGACCTTAGAAATCTACCCAGTAATGGCCTTAGATTCCAACTACTGGAGTTGCCATTGAAGCTCACTCCAGACTATCCCAACCATCTCCTTTGTGGGATTCAGACCGTGAAAGTTTGGGCTAGTCAGCATAATCACTTAGCTGTACAGATGCTTTTTGTGATCGGTGATACCCCTGATGTTCATCAGCTCATGAATCTGCTAATTTTCTTGTATCCAACCAGCTCACCTGTACCTGCATGGTGTTGAGGGTTATATTGACACCTGATGCAGACTGACCAGCTGAAAACCAGCTGTGCTGAGTCCTCTTGGTTTAGAATAAAGTTTAAGCATAAAATATTGGTGGATACTGCTTTTCTGTGTGCCTCACTTCTTGCTTCTTCATTTTGATATCCATGGGGCATACATATCCTTCTTTTCCTTGAATTATGTGAGGTCTCCATAAAAGAGAATGGCACTTTGGTACATGGATATGTGCATTTCTGGACCTCTGCCCATTGACTGAGTGTTTTAGAACTGGTGTTGAATTGGTTGTGTTGCATGCTAAAACAGGTACAGCATATACTCTATACCAGCTCTGTTCTTAGACTCATAATCAAACACCAGACATCCAAAAAGCATTCTAAATCAGCACTTGGATGTCCATGTGCCAATAATCAAAACTGTCTTTCTATATGTCTAGCGAGGTGTTCCAGCCTCTGTATGTTCAGAGCATGAGATGGGTGCGGTGGAGGCGTGCTATGGGCAGGCTTTGGGAAGTCTCAAGGGCGGGTTAGACATGGACGTTTTGCAGTGATCATCAAACATTTTGCAAGACATCCTGGACGGAACTAATATGTTTGGAACTAGACAAAGGTACATACCTGTCTCTAAAACAGCAGCATCTGGTATGGAGAAGCCTGCACACGGTTGTCTTAAGTAACCTGGAGGATGGGCTAATGAACCATAGAGAGGAGGACCCAGACCCATAAGCCACTCTAACCACTACATTTATGGTGGAATGTGCAAGCCCATCCAAACCCTACTATACTGCCATATAGGTGCCACCTGCATTCATAAGTGCTATTGGGGTGGTACACAGGAAGGCATAGTAGGTTTTGGGAGGCTCACCGTAAATTATAAGGGGGTTATGGTGGGATATACATCTGGTGCCCTTTATGTGAAATTCACAACAGTGCCTGCTAAGGTGTCCCATTGCTGTTGGGATGTTTATGTGGCCAGTCCATTACTAAGTTAGCCCCACCCATGTCCAAATGGTCAGGAATAGGACAGTTTCAACCTGGATGTTTTTCTAACAAAAAATGGGGTATAAAGTTAGATGTTCCGGTAGCCAAGACGTCTAAATAGATGATTTTTAAAAAAAATTATATTTGGACTTCCAGCAGTTTGCCATTCGAAAATGGCCATTTTTGTTCCTTCAGCTTTGGACATTTGGCTGGAAACATCCAAGTTGGACTTAGATGGGTTTTTTTTAAAATGCCCCTCCACATATCTAATTTGAAATTAACCAACATCCTGAAGGGTTTGGCCGAGTGTACACACAGGAATGAACTTGTTTCGGACCAGCAGTTTCCTCCTGTGCCTTTGGATTTCCATTTGAATTGGTATTTGGCTACATCATCATGACTCACAAATATTTGGGTAGGTTCTGCATTTGTAACATTCTCCAGCTAAAGACCAGCTATCACATTGATAATGCTCAAAGTCACAGACTCATGGAATGTGATTTAAACATGTACCCAAAGTCCAATCACTAGGTCCCAGTCTGGTCAAAACAAGAAACAGATGCTTAGCTGAGAAATCCAATCCTGATCCCCCTTATGATAGTATACAGCACTGGCAGTGAGTAACTAACCAGTCCCCAAAGGAACAATTTGTGAGTGCAGTATGTTAAGTAATGGTGTATTTCCTTGCCTGCAAAGAATTATTTTTGCTTTTCAGTACTTAACATAAAAATAGATTAAATCAGCATGTGGTAGTCAGGAACAGCTTACTTCAAATAGAGTTTTTCCATATTGAAGTGGCTAGGTTGCTTGCTTACACATATTCTGCCATTTTTGTCAGAGTACACACTTGGTCAATGAGTCAAAGACCTTCTTTCAGTCGCTCTAGGTGAAAGTATAATTTTGATCCACAGGAGACTGGAAGAAAGAATGATTTTTGTGTTTCAAGTATTTTTTTTCCTTTGTTTAATTTTTTCGTTCTTTATTCCAGATCCTATTTGTTGTTATGTACTTATGGCAAATAGGATGTGGCCAATGATATCTTTACTGATGAACAATTGGATTTGAATGAATATGGTATATTTCCTTTATTTATTGCATATATAGAATATCAGGTTTTCATGTGGCCACAAGTTGAGTGGACTATTTGAAATGCTTCAGTTTTAGGGAAACTGTTGCTATGCCTTTAATCGTAAAGAGCAAAACTAGTGGATGCTTTTGAATACAAGCAGTCCCCAAGTTACAGACGCCTGACTTAAGTAAGACCCGTACTTAAGAACGTGGCTGCGGCTTCATTTGATTTCACTGAGCAGTATTTCCAGTGGCAGAGACTCCTACACTTCTCCTGTAGCAGATTCAGGAATGATGTATGACCACATTAAGAACAGTGTGTGGTGGTGCATGCTGTACCTTAGAGGGAACAATGATGAGGAACAGTTGGCCCTTTTGTCAGCTGGGAGCAGAGGTAAGCAGCAAGGATCTTAAAATTTACAGTTCTGAGTTACATACAAATCCGACTTAAGAACAGCTTTAAAAACGTAACTCATTCTTAACCTGGGTACTGCTTGTATAGAAATAATCAAGCTATTATGACATCACTGATGAGGTTGGCTCTTAGCCATTGGTGGAATGAGACATTATGACATCACAATATCAGCTCTAGAATGTTGCTACTCCTTGGGATCTTGCCAGGCATGCTGTACCTTCGAATGAACACTGGTAGGGACAGTTGGCTCTTTTGTCATCTGGGAGCAGAGGTTAGCAACAAGGATCTTAAAATCTACAAGTTCTGAGTTACATACAAATCTGACTTAAGAACAGCTTTAAAAACATAACTTGTTCTTAACCCGGGAACTGCCTGTACCAACAGAATTAATTGTCTTGGATTGCTGAAGTGTTGTAGAGTCCAGATTATGTAGTTTCTAGCCCTAAACAGCTTTTCTTCGCAGTTTGTGGTGGTCTAGTTCTAATACTGGCCCGAATTTAATAAACTCAGTAAGGTTTTCCACATTTTCTGTTAGGAGTGTTCCCAGCAATTTGGGAAGGCTGTTGTGTACTTGCACAGTGAATTTAACTGCACAGTGTTAGAATGTGTGATACAGCTAGCAACTCTCTTGTGGTTGTGTTAAGTACTCTTTGTTATCAGTTAATGGGCTATAACAACTGCTGTCTTATCTGTAAGACACAGCCTCTACCCATTCTACACTTCAAAATGGCATATTCTGAGTTAGGTAGTTAACATGGGAATTATCATTCTAACTTTTAAAGTACTGAGTTAACTGTTACTGCGAGCCTGTGCTATCAGCTAACACAGCTTTGTAAAACGGCCTCATTGTGTGTTTAAGTGTATTAGATACCACAACCTGTGCCTTGGATTCTTACTTTTCACCTTAACAATAGCCAGCCAATAAAAGAACAGATATTTTTCTGGTCGTGAATTTTTGCATGTTCTATAGCAGTTCCTAAAGATGGTCTTCCTGAGGCATTTGCTGTGCTTATTACTATGCTAACCTAGGGACAAAGTGGTTGATTAAAATAAGCTTTACTGAAATGCATCATTGAAAATACAAGGTTGCTTCGGATATCCAGCTTCCTAGCTGGAATTATAATAGTCTGAATTTTTTCACACTTCACTGCCTCTAATGCTTTCCTCCAAGTTTTTCGTGTTCTCAGTAATAAGTTATGTAGGTACACATGACCTTTCCTATAATAATTCAACCTATCCTGTGCAAGACATTACACAGACTATGTGCAGTCGCTACTGGTTGATACTGATCTGCAGTGTACAGCGATGCTCCAGAGAATCCAATATATTGTCTAACACTAGGGATATTATCTAATTCCTGTGGTACTTTTTTTTTAAATTTTTTTTTAATAGAAGAATGTAAAGGTGAGGGCCAAAAGCCACTTCCATCTTTTGGGAAAAAGGAAACAAGTTCAAAAAGGTTCCAGGTCAGTGACCTGATGTGACGAGAGAAAATTGCCACTGCATATGTTTCTGTAGTGAAACTCCCCAAGGATAAAATAATTTGTGGGAGCTTGTGTGTAGAGAACGACACGATGACAAAATTCATCACCGTTCCCATCCCCGCGGATAACCACGGGAAATAATCCCATGTCATTTTCTAGTGTCTATTTCAACCTCAGTCCTTCTACACCAGCATTCTTCAAAGCAAAGCTTGCGGGTCAGTGAGCCAAGGATAATGAAGCCATTGTGACATCATTGATGTGATTGGTTCTTAGGCACTGGTGGAATGAGGCATTATGACATCACAATATCTGCTCTGGATACCAGAGACTGTCATTCTGTAGTGTCTGTTTCAACCTCAGTCTTCTACACCAGCATTCTTCAAAGCAAAGCTTGTGGGTCAGTGGTTGTGGCCATTCATACTCTGATTCTTCCCTCTCTCCTTAAAGAATGACATGAAGATGGTTTCCCGCGGAGACGGAACGGTGATGAATTTTGTCACCGTGTCATTCTCTACTTGTGTGTACTTGTGCAGTGCCTCACACCAGAAGCAAACATATGTGTATTAAAGAAAACAAATTTCATGCATGTAAATAATCCTTTCAAAACAGAGAAAAAAAAAGGACAAATACTGTGCATCATGGCATACCCAGTCCTAAGGAAATCTTAAAAAGTCCCTAACTTACTAAACATGTAAAAAGGATTTACCTGGACAGGATATATGAAGTCTCTTCAATAATTTGTAAGCTGGGGACACTTTGGATTCTAATCAGTTGAAGGACAACTGCCAAATATCTACCGGCCCATATCAGAGAAGAACCAACGTTAGAAAGATTTAAAAGCTCCCTGAAGAGTTTTCTTTTCAGAGATGCATTTGAGATCGGATCTACTTAGATACGTCTCCCAATTTTCAAGCCACACAAGTCACAATATTGCAACTCACAACTCAAGCCTCAATCTGGCAGCTTTTAACCCTTTACCCTATTGTTTTTATCCCTTTTTGTTCTTTCCTCCAGGGATTCAAGACAAAGTTGGACAAGTTCCTGCTAAACTGGAACGTACGCAGGTGAGGCTGGACTCATTTAGAGCACTGGTCTTTGACCTGGGGGCCGCCGCGTGAGCGGACTGCTGGGCACGATGGACCACTGGTCTGACCCAGCAGTGGCAATTCTTATGTTCTTAATTTGTAGTTCTACCCCTACTTCCCTGAGCTTCAAGTAAGTTAAAGTCGATGTCTGTTTTTATATGTTCTTTTCCCCCAATTTTATTATGTAATCGCCTATAAATTTTTTTTATAAGTGTTCTATCAAATTTTTAATAAAACTTGGAAAGCTTCCCATGCGGAGTCATGACCCTGCTGACCAGTATGTATCAATGACCTCCATCCCCACCAGTCTACTTTCAAACTTCATTGCGGGTATCCTCAATGTTGTGAGCATTTCCAAATACATTCTCTTTTGTTTATTGAGAAATGCCTTGTCTTTTAAGCATGTGGCTCTTCCCCCCAATCCACTTTTCCCTTTCTGTTCTGAGCTGGGTAGAGTGGCAGAGAAGCAGATAAAAGACAGAAAGACAATGTGGGCTGCCCCAGAGGTCTCTGAGAGGCTCCATTGGCTCCTAAACCTTGCATTGAAGAACATTTCTAGTAACAAAGATCTATTCTGAAATGTACTTTATTTTCCCTTTATTCTATACTTATTTTTTCAAATTACTTACTGTTTAATGATTTGACCGTTGGATACAGCTCGGCAGTTGAAGGGCCCTGCACTCGTAGTTCGATAGACTTTATGGTGGCAGCTGGGAGAAACCGGACAGAGACCTGTCCTGGTTGAGGTAGTGGAAGACCTGGTCTAAATCCTCTGCTCCGGTGTGCAGATGACTGCGTGCTGCAATTTGCCCCTATTTAGGAGCGAAAAAGGAGGAGGCGGATCCAGGGCGGGCGGCCGGAAGCTACGATCGAGCAGGGCTCCTGAAGCGAGGGCAGCGCAAATGCCGCACTACTGTCGACAGCCTACAGTTGAAGGAGCTGAAGGGAACTTTCCGCAAGAGGAACTAGCGGTGAGCCTGGATATGATAGGGTCTGGATTGCAGGTTTGGCTTCAGGACTGGGGAGCCAAGTGGAGGAAACAGGAGAGGACTGGGGTGCAGAGTGGTGCTCCGGGTGTGTCATTACTTCCTCCACTGGGACTATGTTTGGCCATTCCTCTGAGCCCACCTCCTTTTCTGATCACTGTATGGAGGTCGGTGCCTATGTCGGCAGTGACCAAGCCTCTTGTCATCCCGGCTTTTGGCCCTGCTGTCTTAGGCCTACAAATACACCGAGAGTCACCTGCCAAGCTTCCAGCGGCATCAATACACAGACATTCAAATCCGGGCGGCTTTCCCGCAGAGGAGAAAATCCTGCAACCACCGTGAACCTCATCTGGGGCAACTTCCTTGGAGCGGCTGGGACACGGGCAGTGTGTCTGGGAAGGAATAAATGGATAGGAGACCATCGCAGGGGAGAAGACATAGAAATCTTGGTACTGTCAGCCCTTTTTTTTGGAAACGTTATCCCTCCTCCTAAACTTACTTGCTCCACTTCATCAATGATGCAGAAACCGTGGATTGAAGACAAAGTTTTATTTTATTTTTCTTTCCAGCTTATGATCTATCTTTAATCTTATCTATTGTTTTGCCTTTTGTCTTTGTTTTGTTCTATTTCTATCATTTAAATTTCTCCAGAATTCTACTGTTCAACGGTTCTCCCTTCTACATCTATTCCTTTCTCTCCTCTCCTCTACCTTCCAAAGTATCTAGATCAATGCTGTCTTGTTAAAATGTTTATTTATTTTATTTTTCCTCTATCTCTACTCTCCAGGTACTTTAGTTAGATTGTGAGCCTTCGGGACAGTAAGGGAATTTTTCAAGTACCTTTCTTATTTTAATCATAATGTATATTTTCTGTAAACCGCTTAGAACCTAACGGATGTAGCGGTATATAAGAAATAAATTACATTACATTACATTACATTACTTGGAACAACCCTATGTTTTCCATAGAATTAGAGAAAATGATGGTAGATAAAGACCATGGGATTCTCAAAACTTACCATGCCTTTAATGATGGCCACTAAACCGGCTCTAGCTGGTTTAGCATGGCAGTATTTTAATGCGTGATTATCAGAACGGCTCACCATGGTCTTTTCCAAGCTTCCTAGCGACCTCCAACTCTGCCATGCAAATGTATTACAATGAGGTCATAAATATTAAAATGTTAGTAAAATGGATTCATTAATATTTAAATGAGTACTACGGGTGATTCTCCATGAGTGGTGCTGGCATTTTAACGACCAAATATTACCGGCTGGTCCGGAGGTGCTGGTATTGTGAAGAGCATGTCTCAGGTGTATGTTTCTGGCTGTGGCTCATGTTAAAAATGTAAAAAAAAAATTAAAAAATACACCATTCACATAAATTATGGTAGTATATTACAATAGTTTCAGGAGAAAAAAAAATCTCAAAAGCACGCAGCTCGGGTATGTGTACTAAAAGTGTGTCTTATGCACGCTTGTTGAAAGCTGACGTTTGTGCCTCCAATAGCGCTGGCATGCCTATGATTGACACAACAGCCACATGTGACGTGCACCTATGATGTGCACATATATTGTGCATCATTAAGTCATGCCCATGAAATTTGTGCCTATGGTATAGCACATGTGCACATTTACGCCTCTTTCTATGGACTATTCTGCGCATGTGTCGGTCACTATCACCAGTGATTTATCTCATATAAATTTGGTGACTCTACGTGAACCTCATTTGCCCGTCAGATTTTATTGGCGATATTAAAGAATACGATCCTATGTGGTCTATACAGTCTATCCATCCATACCAACTACTAATCTCTATTATTCCTCCATCTACTTTAGAGATTGCCCCTCTGGATTGATTCCAGTCTGTATACATCTTTTTGAAGGTGGGGCCCTAGAACTGCATATAGTATTCTACTTGA
This sequence comes from Geotrypetes seraphini, assembly GCF_902459505.1. Lineage (NCBI taxonomy): Eukaryota > Metazoa > Chordata > Amphibia > Gymnophiona > Dermophiidae > Geotrypetes > Geotrypetes seraphini. The sequence goes on along the minus strand of NC_047085.1, from coordinate 447,423,291 downwards.
AGTCTTAAACAGAGGTATTATCACCTCCTTTTTCCTGTTGGCTCTTCCTCTCCCTATGCACCCAAGAATCCTAATTGATTTTTCTCTTAAAATCATAAAATATGATCATTTTGCAGTTCTGCTCTCCTTTTATGCACAAAAGTATGTACTTTACCCCCTATACTGTTCCCCACCCTTGGATTTTTTGCAGCCCAAATTCATAACCCTCCATTTTTTAGCATTAAATCTTACCTTTTAAATTCTAGACCATTACTCAAACTTCACTAGTTCCCTCCTTATGTTATCCACACTAGTCAGGGTGTCTACCCGATTGCAGGTTTTGATATTATCCACAATGAGGTAAACCTTACCCAACAACCTTTTCACAATATCACAAAAGTGTTAAGACATGGACCACTGGTAATACTTTTCCTCAGAGTGAACTCCATTTACCACTGCTCTTTCACTCAATCAGTTTCTAACCCAGACAGTCACTTTAGGGCCCAAACCAAGGGCACCAGTTTATATTTTACATGTTTTATATTGAGCAGAAAAATATTTACTGTTTTCTGGAAATATATGCAGGTACTTTAACCTCTGGTTCTCAGTCAGCCATAGTTCTCCAGTTCAGCATCTTCTTATTGGCTGTGTTCAGCAGTACTGTAACAGAAATTCTTACGGACCTGATTTTATAAATAGCACTGGAGGGAGGGGGGGGTACAATTGTTTTCTTGAGCACTGTTTTATTTGGCTGAACACTTTGGGCTCCTTTTACAAAGCCGCGCTAAGGCCTTAACGCGCGGAATAGTGTACGCTAAATTGCCGCATGCGCTAGCTGCTACCGCCTCCTTTGGAGCAGGCATTAGATTTCCGGCTAGCGTGTGCTATAGCACACGCTAATACTGTACATGGTTTAAAACCGCTAGCGCGGCTTTATAAAAGGAGCCCTTTGTTTCTGTGATTTAATGTGGTTCAATAAAAATCATTTAAACATAAATAGCACCTAACTTGTAGACACTGGTCAGCATGATTGCCAATCAACTGCGCAGCGCTTATAGAATCACACCTAGCGGCACCTAAGTGGGCTTAGGCATCCTAGTAGGTTTCCTGGCCTAATTTACCAGCTCCTAACACAGACGCCTAGTGACATCTAAGTCAACCATGCCTATTCTCTGCCTCTAACCATGCTTATTTTTCATGTAGGCGCCGTTAAGCGTTGGTAGGTACCTCAACATAGGCATTGCTAGGTGCCATGCAGTATTCTATACAAAACTTTAATTAATTGTTTTAAAAAAAATTTTTAATTGTTTTTTAATGTCACGGTCAATTGCCACAACAATTAAACCAATTACGTTCTCTCGGCTCTTTTTCCTTTCAGTTTAGTTCAATTTGTTTTATCTCTGTTCAGATTTAATCATTCTTACTAGTCGGTCTTCAGTTTCCCCTCTTTTTACTGCATGACCTTAAGAAAATAGTTGTGGAGAATGAAGAGGTTATGCTCATCTGGGACATTCCAATTGGAAATAAAACCTACCCCATGACGCAAGAAAAATGGACATTATTGTAAAGGAGAAAATTATACTGCTAATGCAAGTGTCAGTATCAAGCTGCTATTCTGTACAGCTGATGAAGAGACAGAAGATCCTCAGATACCAAGAAATGAAATCAGAAGCTAAGAAAATGTGGCAAAATGATACAGAAATATTTAATTATTTTGAGTGCAAATGGCCTGATTAAAAAGAATGTCATATGCTCCTTGATATGTTGCTTATGCATTTTGCATCTTATAAACTCCAAAACTAAGCAGTTTCTGGAATAATACAAATGTTAAGGCCAGCACTAACAATGAACTTGAGAGAATGTGATCATACTGTGGTTTAGGTGTGAGATTCATTACCGTCCTGATATGTACAAAACAAGGCCATTTGGAGACAATGAACCCTCCCACCCCCATAGAGTATACTGAACCCAGCAGGAGCAAAAGTAGTTGTATATTTTTATAGGAATGATGCTGCACATACAAAGCTCAGAGTGGGATGAGGCGACCTAAATGGATGGTCTCTCCCCCTTTTATTGAGAATCATAGCTCCATTAATTACTTAGCTAATGCTCTACAAGGTTATAATTTCATCATACATTTACAGTGAGGATTATAGCAAGGTAACTCATTGTTTACATATTTCATGTGCTTCTCAAAGTTACTATCTCACATGACATCTGAATACATACATTTCTGATATGTCTAAAATCTTACTATAGCATGTGACAGTCCAAAGGTTATAATGCATGCTCTTTAAGGTCTCTTGATTAGCCTTAAGCTCAGGGCCTGCTTTAGCACGTAGGAAAAGTCTGATTGTTGCCCATAGAAGGGATGCTTAAACAATATAAGAGATAAGGGTAAACCTGTGTCAGGTTAATATGTGTCAAGAGTCTTGTGACAAAAAGGTAGGGGGGAATGCCTCAGCATTCGGTCTCAAGGTGCAAACCTTTTTCCTTGCTTTTACAAGAGGGAAAGAGAAAGGATTCGTACTTCTACATAGGACCACAAGGCCTAGATACTTACACAGGGCCTAGATCCGTACATAGGGCCTAAATCAGTGTGCTGACCTGGCCTGGTTCAGAACTGCCTGTGTGCTGACCTTGCCTGTGTTCTGATGCCCTGGATCAGAACCTATCAGATCTCCATCCCTACATATTTTCACTTGGAACATGATGTAGCTAGAATAGGAAGGACCTATCATAGTGAAGAGAGAGGGAAGGGATGAAAGAGGAGGGCAGGATATGGCAGTGGGTAGTTTAGAAACTTGGGAGGAAGTAAAGAAAAGAATCGAGGAAAGATGGAAAGATGGAGAGAAAGGTGAAAATAGGGAGGAGGAGATAACGGAGAAGTAGAGGGAGGTGTGAGAGAGTGAGGCACCTCTGGAAAGGAGATAAGCCATACTGAGAAATGCTAGAGTTAGATATATGAGAAAGTCAGTAACTAATAGAAAAAGTGAAAATAAACAGTAAAAATAAAGTCTAAGGAGGAGAACGTTTTATAAAAGAAAATATTTAAAAATTAAAAATCATAGAAATATATACTAATACACACAAATGTATTTATATTTTGTGATTTCTTAGCAATTTCATAGAATTTCAAAAGTTGTGTATTTTATGTTTGTAATCTTGTAACCCGCTTAGGATTTAGGTGGGATATAAGTTTGTTTAATAAATACAGGGTTTAAAAAAGGTTTGGATAATTTCCTAAAATAGAAGTCCATAGGCCATTATTGAAATGGCTTGGGGAAATCCACTGCGTATTCGTAGGATAAGCAGCATAAAATCTGTTTTACTCCTTGGGTTCTAGCTAGATATTTGGGACCTAGGTTGGCCACTGCTAGAAACAGGATACTGGGCTTGAAGCTGAAGTCAGATAATTTGGGGTATCCGGGGGTAAGAGTTGGTACTTATATAATTAAGTACTGATATTCAGCACTTGGCTGCATAGATGACTGCTCAAATTGGGCCACCGAAATAGTCTTATCTTAAAGCAGTTTAGCTTGTGCAGTCAAGTGCCAGATATTGCTCTCTCAACTGCATAAGCTTTAGCAGCCAACCTAAAACTGGATTTTCAGTGCTGGTACCCGGACATGGCTCAGCACTGAATATCCAGGAATACAGCCAGTGGTGGACATAAAAACACTGACCTTCGCTGGCTGAAAATCAGTTAGTAGAATTTTACCTTCTTTATGACCTCAGTGATAGGCAGACAGAGCACTATCTAATTACTAGACATTCTGGCCCCTTCCAGAAAGAGGTTGAAGCTATGAGGTAAGTATTATATTCAGAGGGAGGGAACTGATTGCAGAAAGAGCTCCTGGACTGTAAAACACTGACTCATTTTTGAAACCCTGAGGGTAAAGGGAATGAGACTTGATATACTGCTTTTTAAATGAATTGTTAAGTGACTTGTCCAGAGTCACAAGGAGCTGCAGTGGGGATTGAACTCACAACCTCAGGATGCTGAAGCAGCTGTTCTAACCACTTGGCTCTCCTTCCTCTGAACTTATTTGTAAGGGGAGAATTTAAGCCTAAGCTTTAGCCTTATGGACCAGAAATTAATGGACTGAGTATAGTATAAAGTCAAGAAATTCCCAGAAGTGCCTAGGTGTCAGAAAGTTGCTTATGTATCTGCTGTATTGGTTGGTGGAGTGCACAGGTAATCCTCGTCAGCCCTCTTGAGACACTGAGGAGAAGGGAGAAACTGGTTTGTGTACCTCTTTTAGCAAGGTGGCCCAGACTCCATCCTATCCACTGGTAGTCCCAAAACATCCACAGAGTTACATAAGTACATAAGTAGTCGCCTCCGCCGGGGCAGACCAGAGGTCCATCCAGCCCAGCGGTCTGCTCACGCGGCGGCCCATCAGGCATATTGCCTGATCAGCGGTCCCTGACTAATTTTATGCCTACCTCTACACTTATCTCTAAACCTTCCACTGCTCTTATCTGTACCCCTCAATCCCTTTGTCTTCCAGGAACCTATCCAGGTCATTCTTGAAACCCTGTACTGTGCTATTTCTTATCACGGCCTCCGGAAGGGTGTTCCATGTGTCTACCACCCTCTGTGTGAAAAAGAACTTCCTTGCGTTTGTTTTAAACCTGTCCCCCTTCAATTTCATCGAGTGACCCCTTGTTCTTGTGGTTTCTTTCAAATTGAAAAATCTGTCTTTGTCAACCTTTTCGATGCCCCTCAGGATCTTGAAGGTCTCTATCATATCTCCTCTGAGTCTCCGCTTTTCCAGGGAGAACAGCCCCAGCTTCTTCAGTCTGTCAGTGTATGTAAGGTTTTCCATACCCTTAATCAGTTTAGTTGCTCTTCTCTGGACTCCCTCAAGCATTGCCATGTCCTTTTTGAGGTACGGTGACCAGTACTGTACACAGTATTCCAGATGCGGGCGCACCATAGCCCGGTACAGTGGCAGGATGACTTCCTTCGTTCTGGTCGAGATACCTTTCTTAATGATACCTAACATGATACCTAACAGTTGAAGGAGAAACTTTACCATCTAAAGCTACAGAGCTCCTGAGGAGCCATTAAAATCCCGAAAGAACCTACTTTGTCTCCTGAATGTCTTTGCAGCTAACATCAGAATTGTAAGCGATTACTAAAAGGAACTGTCTTAACTTTCCTGCTACCTATAGTAATAGCACTAGGGAAATATCAAGGAAATAAAGGAGTTCAAACTTTCTCTGGGAGTACCAAGCCACAGACATTGTATAACTCAGTTATCTTATTGCTGCCATTGCCTATTGTCTGCCTCCGTCATATTGTATTTTGCCTAAAGTGATTTTATTTGAATAAACAGTTGGTTAGGAACAATAACTGTGGAATTGCTTTACTTATTTAGAGTGTGAACAGTGTGGAAAAAGAATGGAGCTGCTTTGCAGCCTCCCAGAGGATTCCCCTCTGGTCCTAGTCTCAATATAAATAGTGTTACCAGTGCCGGGTTTTGAAAAGCTGTCCTGACCCCCCAGATATGTCCTCAAAAAGGAGGACCTGTCCGGGGAAATCCAGACATCTGGTAACCCTAAACATAAATATTGTTTCCAATGTAATGGGAGCAGAGATCCTGAATGAATGAGTAGTCATCCTGAAACCGTGAGTTTCCTTGCAGAAGCTGCCAATCATATTCTTGCACGGCTCCACTTCTCCTCCCAGAGGGCTTTGCTGTAGCCCCTCAGTTTTCACTTCTGTAAGTGAGTTGAGAAATTGTCTTTTGATCTGCTCTGATTTAATGTTTTATTTTTTGGGTTCTTTCTTCCAAAATTGTGAGGCATTTGTACTGCAGAGGTTCCCAGTGTTCCTGGGACAGCTCTGACTGCGAAAAGATAAGACTTTTGGCGAAGAAGTCTCTAAGCAGGCATCTCTAAGATACCTACCTAGCCAGCCTGCTTTACCAGTTAAGAAGGCTCGGGGACCATTCCCCTGGGAGCGTGGCTCACCCTAGACTCTGTCTTGATCTTGAGCACAGGCTGTGTGAGCCATGGGTTAGTCCGGAGGGCTGTAGTGGGGCTTTGTTACATTTCTCCTTCCCCCTGGTTAAGCAAGTAGATTGGAGAGTCAGCCCATCTTCTTAAGGTCTGGCTGACAGGCCAAAGAAGCAAGCAGCTGGAATCCTTGCTTGCTGGAGACAGAAAGTTTTTTTTTTGTTTTTTTTTCATAGCTGCACTGGCAGCTTAAGCAGAAAAAGCAATTCCCAGCATAGCAGGCAAATGTGAATTCTGGCTATTGTAGCCTATGGGGAAATTCAGGGGGAGGAGGGCAGAGAATTGCAGTTTTGAGGGTTCCTGGGGCCAAATCAGGGGTCTCCTACCTCTAAAAACCCCTTTCCTGAATTTGTGGAGTTTCTTTTTGGCTCCCACAGGCTGATTTTAGTGTCAAAATTACTACTGTCGTGGCCATCTTGGATTTCCAGATTTGTTTTTAAAAGCCTCTATCTGTCTTAATATCTCTCAAATTTTCAATAATTCACCACATATGGACTCCTCAGGCTCTAATACACTGGATTCTTGCCAGATTTGCGTTAGATGGCCAGGCAAGGAGCGTACATGTTTCATGTGCCACAGGACGTGTGAGGGAGGGCTGGGGTCTCAGGCTCAGCCACCTCAGACCCTTTGAGAGTCCTAGGACTACAGGTGGGTCGCTCTGGAGGGTCTAAGTTGTTTCAAGAATCAGCAAAGGCTGAATCTGCATCTACGGTGAAACGGTGCTGCACAGAGGATGCTGGACTCACAAGGAGGCACAATGAGCAGACAAAGGGTAACTTGGTCCTTCTATTCTAACTTGGTCATTTGGTCCTTCTATTCAGGTCTTTACAGCTCATTTTGTAAGCTTACTATAAGATGCCTATTTGAACTATAAAAGTCAGTCCGCCAGTTTTGTGCCTGCTCCAGTGATAGCATGGGTGGGGGTGGGGCCAGGAGCGACCCCCAGGAATGCAGGGTCTGCTAAGCAGGTATCAGTGGCAGGCACAGAAAGAGAGCTGGAAAAGGACTGGGATCTTTGGAGCTCAGACTCTATGCCTCTGCTCTCCCAGAATTAACCTTCTGTTCTGGGGGGTTCCAAAGCTCAGGCAAATGCCGATGGCCAGTAGGCTATGGTGGCACTAGACTAGGATGATGACCCGACTATGCACAGGCTTTTTGAAGCCAGTGGGTCTGTGAATATTGTCACAGAGGCTTTACAGGAATTGAAATTGAAACTGTCACAGTCCTCAGCTGCGCAGACTTCTGTAATGAGTGGTTCTAAAACGCAGACCACATGCTTTCCCTCACATCCAGATATTATAGTACTCATAACAGAGTATTGGGAATCCCCCAGAGGGCCTTCTAAAAGGTAGCCAAGGCTATTTTTCTTCCATTTGAATCTTTGCTTTCCTGACTTCTTGACTAGCCTCTTTTAACTTTTCCAGATATTTTTGCCTGTCTTTCTCTTTCTGCAATCTTTTGTAATTTACAAAAGCTAGCCTCTTTTTCCTTACCTTTTGAAAACCAAATTTTTTTCTTCTTACTTTTACTTACTTTCCTTACAAAATAAGAACTAAGAATAGCCATACTGGATCAGACCAATGATCCATCTAGCCCAGCATCCTATTTCCACAGTGGCCAATCCAGGTCACAAAAGTATCTGGCAGAAACCTAATAGTAGCAACATTCCATGTTACAGATCCCAGGGCAAGAAGTATCTTCCCCAATGTCTGTCTCAATAGCAGACTATGGACTTTTCCTTCAAGAATTTGTCCAAACCTTTTTTAAACTCATCTATGTTAACCCATCCTCTAGCAACTTGTTCCAGAGCTTAACTATTCTCTGAGTGAAAAAATATTTCCTCCTATTTGTTTTAAACATTTTTCAGTGTAATTTCATTGAGTGTCCCCTGGTTTGTGTACTTTTGAAAGGGTGAAAAAAATCAATTCACACTTACCCATTCTACACCACTCAAGATTTTGAATTATATCTCCCTTCAGCTGTCTCTTTTTCAAGCTGAAGAGCCCTAACCTCTTTAGTCTTTCTTCATATGAGAAGAATTCCACCCCCTTTATTATCTTGGTTGCTCTTCTTTGAACCTTTTCTAATTCTGCTATATCTTTTTTGAGATACAGCGACCAGAATTGAATGCAATACTCAAGGTCAGGTCACACCATACAGCAACTATCCTTCAACGAACATCTCCAATCCCTGGTGAAGAAATGCTTCTTCAGCCTTCACATGCTAAGGAAAGTCAGACCCTATTTTCACCAAAAACACTTTGCAGTCCTAGTACAATCCATCATCCTCTCCAGATTGGATTATTGCAATTCTATCTACCTCAGCCTAACCAAGAAAAGCCTCCACAGACTTCAGCGGATTCAGAACGCCGCAGATAAGCTTGTTTTTGCGAAAAGCAAATTTGATCACATCTCACCACTCCTGTCTAAGCTCCATTGGCTCCCAGTAATCTCCAGGATCCACTTCAAATGTGCGTGTCTGGCCTACAAGATCCTACATGGCATCCTTCCTGCCGTTATCCCTCTATCCTGGAACTCCCCAACCCCTACTTCCTCCAGATCCTCCCAAATTTTTAAACTATCCTTCCCTTCCATAAAAGGTATTTCCCATGTAGGCAAACTTGGGTCATCCCTCCCCTTTAGAATCACTGAGATCTGGAATAACCTCACCTCCCCTCTCCGAACCTCAAGCTCCCTCCAACTCTTCCGCAAACACCTAAAAACCTGGCTATTCTCAAAACTGTAACACTTCCCCCCTCTTAGGCCTCTCACCTTCCCCCTTTACACCTAACTCTTTAATCTCTCCACTGTAGTTCCTCTCTCATCTTTCTTCCTATAAACCGTGCCGAGCTCCGCATTCGTGGAGATGGTGCGGTAAATAAACCCAAGGTTTAGTTTAGTTTAGTTTAGCAATACAGAAGCATTATAATATTCTTAGTCTTATTTATTATCTCTTTTCTAATAATTCCTAGCATCCTGTTTGCTTTACTGACTGCTGCCGCACATTGGGTGTAAGGTTTCAGCGTATTGTCTATGATGATGCCTAGATCTTTTTATTGGGTGCTGACCCCTAAGGTGGACCCTAGAATCTGATAACTATGATTTGAATGATTCTTCCCAATGTGCAGCCTATCAAGTTTCTCTCTCTGAATTGCAAGACCTCAAGACAGGGCTCCCATGTATTCAATAGAAAAAAGGTTGGCGTACCTCAGTCAAGCAGAATAGTAAGGCATACTGGAGATCACTTCTTCCTGCCTTGAGCCCCTTAACCCACATCTGGCCTTCTTTTATACTTCCTGGTAGCTGTTTTCCTGGCTCCACCCTTCCTGTGTCACTTCTTCCTTGGGGGGTGGATATGGAACATAAGGTGGCTCTGTGAGGGAGAATCCAGCAGGGGGAGTGGTAGCATCTTATAGACTCCCTCACAAGCACAAATTAAGGAGCTCAGCATTTTCTGAGTATTGGGTCTGTGAAAGTCTATATTGGGGTAAAAAAAAAAAAATCAATTAATTATACATTGATTAGAAGGATATGAACTAGGAACTGTCAAACAGGAGAGAGTTCCAGGAGTACTTACCTCAGATGACCTCAAAATGGGTAGTCAATAAAGCAAATGAAAATGCTAATAGTATACGCTCGGTTGCATAACTAGAGGTACAATTGCCCTTTTATAAATCACTAGTGAAATTCAAAGTACTATGTTCAGTGATGAAGACTAACTTTTATAACGGCATCAAGAAGATAGAAGTGATTCAGGCAAAAGGCTCCTAAAATGGTTCAAGGCTCCACTACAAATTCTAGACTCTCCTATTGTACTCAAGAAGGGATGGGGAGAGATACATGACAGAAGATACAAGCTACTGATTAAATCAGTGGGATGAGAACCAGAAAAGCCAGGGTTCAAATTCTACTCCCACTGATGTTTCTTCCGGGAAGCCTCCAAAACATCCCTCACAGCTTGCAAAAACTTCCTTCCTATATTTTAAGTTCTTGTAAACTGTGCCGAGCTCCACAACATCCGTGGAGATGATGCGGTATATAAACTTAAGGTTTAGTTTAGTTTAGTTTAAAACGCTGGGCAAGTCAGGTCATTCTTGGTTGCATCAGAGTCAGCTTAGGGCTAGATTTTGAATTAGTGTATAATAATATGATCGTACTTTTTAGCCCTAACATGTATTAATGCATTCAATTTACTGCAGGCCCCATTTTAAGCAATGGGACCTATTTACTAAGTAGCATACAAAGACACTAGCCTGAGATTGCAAGCTCTCTGAAAACAAGGCTGTACCTACCATACCTTAATGTAAATTGCCTGGAGCTACAATGAAAAGATGTGGGCTAAATCTAAGTTAATAAATCAGTCTAAAGACAAGGGTTAAGATCTGAAGTCACAAGGAAGAAAGTTCAGTATAAACTTGTGACAATATTTCTTTACTGAGAGGGTGATAGTTGATTGAAACAGCCTGCCCAAAGAGGTCCTGGGAAGCAAACCCATGACACAGTTAAGCATGTATGGGACAGAGATGAAGAAATGAGGTTAGGAGGGTACTGTACTGTAAGTAACCCATTCACTGCTCCGCTGACTGCCCACTTCTACCTTCTCTCTGCACAATGTGCATGCTTCCTTCCTAAACAAGCTTCCTGTTAAATAAAGGAAGCTTTTAAATGGAAAATATTTTAGTGTAATTGTATAGCTATTGATAATGCTTCTGTTACAAACGATTATAGCATGAGTTAGTAAGGCTTCTTTAAAGCAGCTGCACTGGCTAGATCTTTCAGAATATCAATTTGCATTTTTCTTGGCGCTCTCATTTCCGATGTTGGTTGCTTTTCTATTTTTGTCTTTTACCTTGTTATATTTTCACAATTCTTGGAATTTTTCCAGATGCACACTTTAGTTGGCAGTAATATAATCATAGTTTGCCTGAGTCACTGTGATGACTCTATGGAGTTCTGGTAAGGATAAACACAACGGCATCACCATTTCCTTAGATTCATGACGGTGAGTTTATTTAAACACTTGAATAAGGTCAAAACCAAAACTTGCTGAAGAATAAATTAATCAGTGTTCAAATACAAAAATTCTTCATAAATCGCCAAAATATATATAAACACAACTCAATTTTTCGGGGCAAGCCCTGTAGAATGAGTTGTAAGCTGTTTAAACCCAACAGGGTTAATTAAGCGTGCTACATCCCCGGACCTTTGTGCTCACGCGTCCAAAATTTAAAGTGCAAAAACACACACAACAATTAAAAAGGTGCTGTGATCTCTCCAATATATTAATTGTGCAATGAAAATTGCTACATCATTTTCTAGATTTGGGGGTCAGCTGCCCACAATGGTCTCCCCTCCACAACGCTTTTTTCAAAGATAGAAGACAAACCTTGGAAAAAAAAAAAAGTTGTGTACATATCTCACAAAATAATGGCAAGTAATAATAAGTGAACAGTTCATGGTTCGTGCAACGATGGTAAGGCTCAACGGAGCTCCGTTTCGGAGGCAGCAAACCTCCTTCCTCAAGAGCAGCAGCGCTGAACTTCTCAAAATTTGGAAAAGGAAGCGTGGGAACAAGGAAAGCTGAGTAGAATCCCAAAGGAAATTGGCGCTCTGAGTTTATTTAACCAGATAGAACTTTCAACATTAAGGGCTCCTTTTACTAAGCTGTGGTAGCGTTTTTAGCGTGCGCTAACCCCCGCGCTATGTGAAAAGACTAACGCCAGCTCAAGGGAGGCATTAGCATCTAGCGCACAGCATTGTAGCGCACACTAAAACCGCTAGCGCAGCTTAGTAAAAGGAGCCCTAAGTCCTCCTTCCAAAAAATCATCATAGAAAGATGAAATTAATAATTTTATGTGGTAATTATAACTCTTTTTGCTACTATAGATCACATGGCACTTTTAGGGAATAGATTACTGTTTTAGGGAATAGGTAACTGTTTGGGTTGTTTACCTTTCAACCTAAGTGCACAGACTGGCTACTCAGATTTCCCCATAAACAAAGAAAGCCAATTCTTTCCAGAAAATATAACACTTTTTTTAATTGAAAATTTTCCTTCACAAACCCAGCGCCTTAAGGACATGCAGCCAGAAATGCCATTCAGAGTCAACGCACCTACGCTACCTAATCTCACCAGATGCTGCTTAGTGTATATGTTTTATTGTCATGTCTATATTGTAAATTATAGCAAGATAAACTCGGATATGTGAAAACTCAATACTGTTCCAATATACACTTTCACAAGAAAGATGCAAGAAATGTCATATGCAAAGTGAACAGTGCTGCTTTGGTTTAAATAGGAAGTGTTTCAAAAAATGGAGGAAAAGCCTCAGACTGAAGCCCTCCCACCACCACAATGGTGGTCCAAGGTGGTTGGGTGATAACCTCACTGGCAAAAAACCTCCATTGCACTCCCAAAGTGTAAAAAACCTTAAGCAGGGCTGTCTATGCAAGGTGATAGAAGAAAGAAACTTTCAACTTATCTTCAGTTGATCGGTATATTGTAAATTATGTCATCTCTGTCCTGTCTCGATTATATTGTGGATGTACTTTGTAATCCGTTCTGGGCTCCTTTGGGAGGACGAGCTAAATAACTGAGCAAATAAATAAATTTAAAAAAACACAAGAAAGCAATCTAGCCCACATCAAGGCAGGAGAGAAAAGTAAAATTGCAATCAATCAAGGAAATCAAAACAACTAAGGGCTCCTTTTACAAAGGTGCGCTAGCGTTTTTAACGCACGCACCGGATTAGCACGTGCTATAGCGCGTGCTAGCCGAAAATCTACCACCTGCTCAAAAGGAGGCGGTAGCGGCTAGCGCACGCGGCAATTTAGCACGTGCTATTCCGCATGTTAAGGCCCTAGCGCCTCCTTTGTAAAAGGAGCCCTAAGTTACTCTACACCTGGATCTACTTAAGGCACTTCAATAATAAACTCCTACCAATATTATTATTCGTGACCCGTCATATGTGCGCAGGACAAACGCGTGCCTATCGTGCCCTGACATTTGTGCGCACAGAGGTCCGTCCTGCCAGGATACTTTTTTTGTCTTTTTTGAGGGTTACGAAGTACCAACTTGGGTGGATTTTTAGATGTGTTTAAATTTTGATGAGTCCCATAGTGCTTTATCTATGAGATTTTGTGAATAAGTAGGAATATGGTCAGCAATATGGGCAGTAGAAGCTTTTAATAGATATACGATAAGATGTTTTAAATTCTTTGCGTTGACTGTAAGCTGCTTAAAATTGTAAGCGGTATATAAATTTTAAAAATAAATCATGTTGTAACTTCATGAGCCAAGTCACTACTTCATCAGAACAGTTTTTCTTATCGTATCTTAGTAAATCTTCCCTCTGATTAAATAACGCTCGCTTAGCACCTTTTTTTTTCTTTTTCTTTTACAATATCATTTGGATAATGTCTATATGCCAATTTCTCAGTTAATTCTTTCACTCTGAATTTATATTCCTGTGTCATGAAACAAATTCTCTGGTACTGTAAAAACTGAGAAAGCGGAATAGTGTTTTTATTGTGAATTGGATACATTCTTAAATATTGCAACAAAGCATTGCGATCTGTGGGTTTTGAAAACAATGAAGTTGCAAATTTCTTATCTTGGCAACGAATCCAAATGTCCAAAAGATGAATACTAGTTGTGTGATACTGCATTTGAAGTTTGATAGTGATATGTTTCTCATTCAAATTTTGTATAAATAATTGTAATTTCTCTAAAGAACCAGTCCAGATAAAAAAATATGTCGTCAATGAATTTCCACCTTCTAAGAACATTTATAAACTCAAGAGTTGGATAAATCAATTTTTCTTCGAGCCAAGCCATAAATAAATTATCTATGGAGGGAGAAAAAGCAGGCCTCATAGCTATTCCTGAAATATGGATATAAAACTTACAATCAAACAAAAAATAGTTATTGGTTAAAGCCACTTGAAATAACTGCATCAAAAAAACCCAATAGGAACCAGACGTGGGTGAGGTAAGTTCTCCAGCGTGTCCAGGATAACACTCAATGCTTCCTCCTGAAGGATATTAGTATACAATGGAACAACATCCAAAGTTACGAACAATATGGAAAATTCATTGCACTCCATAGTAGATAGTTCTTGTAATAATTGAGGGCTGTCCTTCAAATAAGATCTGATCTTCATCACAAAAGGTTGTAAAAACAAATCCAACTATTTGCATGATCTCTCTAATAAAGAATGTCGAGTGGATACTAGGAAGGGCCGCTGAAGAGTTCTCAGCCCAACCAACAAAGTTGGGGCAGTCTCCATTGAGGGCTATACACTTAGGCCCTCTTTTACTACGATGCGCTAACTTATTAGCGCGCACTAAATGCTAATGCCTGCATATTAGCCTATGGACGCATTAGTGTTTAGTGCATGCTAATTCGATTAGCACACCTTAGTATAAGAGGGGGTTAGTCCAGTGATTTTTCCACTTTTTTTGTTCCATCGGAAAAATACAGAACCAAAAAAGTGGAAAATTGCTGGACTAAGGGCTCCTTTTACTAAGCCGCATTAGGGCTTTAACACGTGGAATTGCATGCGCTACATTGCCGCGCACGCTAGACCTTAACGCCAGCATTGAGCTGGCGTTAATTCTAGAAGCGTAGTGCGCGGTGTAGCGTGCGGTAATTTCCTGCGTGCGCTAAAAACGCTAGCGCACCTTAGTAAAAGGAGCCCAAAGTGTATAGCGCTTGATGGAAGCTGCCCCAACTTTTGTTGGTTAGGGTGAGAACTTTTCAGCAGCCCCTTGTAAAAGACGTCCAAGCGGATGCTCTAAATTTTTGTGAATTTTTGGAAGGATGTAAATCTGGAATTTAAAATGTTTTAAAGTCTCAGCTCTCTCTGCAGCATGGCTGCAGGGTGTGGCCAAAGTGGCATGCTCTAAGGGGCACACCAAGCCCCTTGTGAGCCCCTTTGGAGCCTCAGTGAGCAACGGAGGACAGATATATTGATTTCTGATCCCCTTCATCTCTTTTTGTGATTATCATGGTTTGTTTTCAGATGGGGAAGCATAAAGCCAAGACTAAACATCTAACTGTAAGTATATCTGTATCCTCTGGCCATATGGATAAATATTTGGTTTCGTTTGAAGTAGAAAGTGTATTCCTAAGTTTGAGGGAAAGGCTGACTCCTGATCCTCCTATTTATTTCCATCTATGCCCTCAGCAATTTCCATCTATTCTCTCAACAGGGTTTGTCCCAAGATGGGTTTATCCATTCTGAGGGGCAGGAACCATTATTTCAGGATCAATCTAAGGACTTATTTCAGTCAGTAAAATTTCCTACACAAGCCCCATTGGTTGAGACGGAGGCTTCACAAGTTTCTAATTATGAGGTATGGAAAGTGGTGAAATGGACTGAACTAATGTTAATAAATTCAGTACAGTAACTTTGTGATTTTTCTGAGCAAGTGGTTCCCAGGATGATGGAAATGGATAAGAAAAATCAGCATTTAGATAGTTCTTGTAAGAAGGTGGAATCTCAGTTAAGTACATTATGAGCAAGGTAGTACATTAAGAATTAAGGACAGTCTGCTATTACATAGACAAATTCTTTCTTTCCAGCTTATGATTTATCTTTAATCTTATCTATTGTTTTGCCTTTTGTCTTTGTTTTGTTCTATTTCTATCATTTAAATTTCTCCAGAATTCTACTGTTCAACGGCTCCCCCTTCTGCTTCTATTCCTTTCTCTCCTCTCGTCTACCTTCCAAAGTATTTAGATCAATGCTGTCTTGTTAAAATGTTTATTTTATTTTTATTTTTCCTCTAACTCTACTTTTCACTTCTCTATTACCCTCCAGGTACTTTAGTTAGATTGTGAGCCTTCGGGACAGTAAGGGAATTTTTCAAGTACCTTTCTTATTTCTAATCTTAATGTATATTTTCTGTAAACCGCTTAGAACCTAACGGATGTAGCGGTATATAAGAAATAAATTACATTACATTACATAGACAAATTGAGATGTTATAAAATCAGATTGGTACTTCTAACTTGAGATTCCTAAATTTCCCAGTGTGGCCATTACTATCACCAGTGTTCTTTTTGAGAAGATATTTCAAGGAAGCATTAGCTCTTTCTAATGTAGAAGCAATGAAACATTACAAAGGGCTCCTTTTACTAAGCTGAGATAGTGTTTTTAGTGTGCGCTAAACCGGCACCACGCGGCTAGAACTAACGCTAGCTCAATGCTGGCATTAGCGTCTAGCAGTGCGGCAATTTAGCGCATGCTAAGCCCGATAGAGCAGCTTAGTAAAAGGAGCCCAAAATGTTATTATTTGCCAAGTAAGGTAAAGACTTCAGGTACCTGAGAAAGGAAATGAGACTTTTGATTTGACTGTTTTTTTGGAAACATCTCAGGATAACTTTTCAGAACATTCTACCTTCTTGGTCTCTTTTGTCTCAGAAATAGCTAAAGTATTAGTATTGAAAAGTTACTTTAAAAAGAAAGATTACCTTTTCTGAGGGGAAATTACAGATATTTCCAGATGTCTCTAGGGCTACCCAGGCTAGACAGAGACAATTTCTTGTATTTAAAGATAGAGTGTTTGCTCTAGGACAGTGGCGTAGCCAGACTGCCAATTTTGGGCAGGTCTGAGCCCAAAGTGGGCAGACATCTCTCTCTTTTATCCTTCCTTTCCCCCCCCCCTCGCCTGTGCAGCATATTCTCTCTCTACCTCCGTTCCCACCCACCCCCAGCCCTTGTACCATTGCTTCAGGTTGCCTGCGGTGGTTCCTACATGCTGTAGGTGGCTGACCCGGAAGCCTTCCCTTGATGCGTTTGTATTTTGCATCAGATGGAAGGCTTCTGAGTCAGCTGACAGCAGCAAGTACAAATCATTGCTGGTATCCTATAGCTATTGGGTGGCTGGGCCTGAAACCAAATTAGGTGGACCAGGCCCGCTCTTGGCTACACCTCTACTCTAGGAGCTACATTTTTGTAAAATTTCCTTCTAAATGTATTATTATCTTTCCAGATGCTAATTTCTGTTTTATTTGAACCAGATCAGCTGGAAAGATTTTTGACAGCTAGGAAAGTGAAATAATAATAATAATGGTACACTGGCAAATCCACGCAGGAGATTTCTAATCCAACAAATGCGCCCCGACAATTGCACACACGGACAAGTGCACGCAAGACAATTGCGGGCCGTGAAGGATATCTGGAAGGCCCTGATTTGCTTAGACTCCTCAGGCCCTATCCCTTGGCAGGGGCTTTAGGTTCTTGGTAAATGTTGTGAGGAGTAAGACAATGTAAAAACAGGTAAAGTGCCAAAAAGTTATCCAAAGTAAAGACCTACACACACTCCCCCAGTGTTCACTGATCCCTCACACTCCCATAAAGATCAGAATCAAAAAATACATGTCTCCAGAACATCAGCATCTGGTATATGAAAGCCTAGTAGAGCTACACACAGGTGTCATAAATAGCCTGGGGAGTGGGCTATTGAACCATAGAGAGGAGGACCCAGGCCCATAAGCCACTCTAACCATTACATTTATGGCGAAACATGTGTGACCACCAAAAAACTCCCAAACCCTACTATACTGGCATATAGATGCCACCTGGGGTTGTAGATAGGTGGGTATAGTGGGTTTTGGGGGGCTCACCATAACCTATAAAGGAGTTCTGGTGAGATGTTTATCTGGTACCCTTTTTGTGAAGTTCACAGCAGTGCCCTGTAAGGTGTCCCAGTGCTGTTGCCATGTCTGGGTGGCCAATCCAATACAAGATTTGCCCCTTCCAAGTCCAAAGGGTCTTATTTTGGGCATTTGAAACGGACAAAAGCTTGGTCGAAAATGTGGTATAAAGATAGATATCCTGGCAGTCTGGACAAACAATAGCCTGAATGTCCAGACAGATGATTTTAGAAAAAAAAATATTCTAGACGTATTTTTTGAAAACGGGCATTTTCCCACTGCCAACTTTGGGCATCTAGCACCATAAGCCCAAATTGGACTTAAGATGTATGTTTTGATTATGCCCCTCCACATTTGTTCTGTTTTTCCTGATATGTCATGGACCGCCTGTACTTACACTCTGTAAAGACTTATTATGAATATGAGGTCTATGTTTGTATTTATATGACAAAATGCTAATAAAACTGATTGAACTTAAAAAAAAAAAAAAGAAATACCACAAATCCCATTCAACCAGCAATCATATTTGCTCTTTTCACATCAACACATCAACAAAACCTGTCTTTAAAAGCCTCTTAAAAGTATGTCTAGGACTACAAAACAGCAGCTGACCTGGCATTGTGTTCTACAGTTTCACACCAGCAACTGAAAACACTGAATTTCTAACTCTTGCACGCACTATATTCCTCTCCTTCTCCTTCTGATGGAATTTTCTGATCTTAACACCTTTCTTGGGTGATGCAACTCTAACATTTCTTGGAAACATACAAGCGCTTTATCATATAGTGTTAACTGGATTATCGATTGTACTTTGTATTGCACCCTTTGATGTACAGGAAGCCAATAGAGCTTAAAAACTCTAATATGGGTCACCCGTGATACACCTATAATCATTCTAGCAGCTGAATTCATCAACACATGTAATGCCTTGCTAATAGCTTTCTCCACCCGGAAATACAGTGCATTACAATAGTCTAGTCTACCTAGGATCATTGCTTGCACCTTAGTCTGAAAAATCATAGGGTACTAACATTGGCTTCAATCTATACAGCATATGCAGTAGTGCATATCACATCTGAATTGTTTTTAAAATTTGATATCCAATTGTCAGTGCAGAATCTAACCAAACTCCTAAAACCAGCATTCCTAATTTTTTTTTTTTTTTTTTTTACCGGTAACTGACTTTCTAACATGGTCAAACTCTCCAGATCTCGCCTTTTTTTTAATATCACTTCCCACTATTAACGCCTCCATTTTATTAACATTCAGCTGCAAGTCATGCATACTCATCCAATGTACAATTTTCTCCATATAAAAATTCAGACTCTTTCTAAATTCCTCCTCATCCTTACCCATGGGAAAGAAAACCAAAATATCATCAGTATATAATCTATACTGCACATATAAGCTCTGAAAAACACCCCTTTGATAGTGAAAGCAATCAAACATCATTTACATATTTTTGCAGGTTCATTCTTGATTTTGAGAAATGGAAGTGATTTTATCATATTTAAGGAATCAAAATTTAAATTATTTATTAAGTACGTACATCTGAGATTTGGAACAGATGAGGAAGAGTGTTGATAATGGGAGGGTCTCATAAAAAAATCAGCAATGTTCTATATGAGAAGTCACGGTAGAAACTAACAGCTTTATTGATCACCGGCCAGGTCAGCTGTATCCATTTCAACATCAAAACAATTGCTCTTTGTGAAATGTGATTTATTTAATCTCATGTCCTTGCAATTTATATTATATTGGACAGGCATCTAGAGTGTTAAAAACAAGACTGATTGAACATTATCATTGTGTTTGTACCAATAAGGTATCAGAGCCTTTGGTGGGACATCGTGATAAATTTTAAAATGATTTTTCCAAGCTCTAATGCTTGGTGTTGGAATAAGTTTAGCAGTCTGATCGTCGGGGAGATATGGTTAAGGCAACATGAGCAAAAGTGGATTTTTGCCTTGCACACAGTGGACCCAGAAGGATTGAATATTTCTGTTGAGTGGAAAGCCTTTTTCTAATTTTTGGATGGAGAGAACATGGTTATTTTCAAAGAAGAGTATTTATTGATTCATGTTTTGAAACTGGGGCAGTCCTGTTCTGATTCACTAAATTTTTGTACATCATGTATGACATTTTTGTTTTGTTTTTAACTCAGTGGTGTTCGTAGTGAAATATTAATCATGTTTGGAACCTGGAGCAGACTGGATGGGCCATTTGGCCTTTATCTGCCATCATGTTTCTATGTTTTTTTTCTTTGCTTTTTTCTCTTTTTTTCCTGAAGCAGCAACAATAAATTGTGAAACAGGTATCATGTTGGATGGAAAGAATAATACAATGAAGATTATTTGAAAGGAAACATGACAAGGAATAGATTAATGAAGTGAACGTAGATGGCTCTATTTAAATTTCAATATTTGGAGACAATTCTACAATGTATTATAATTGAAACTCGGTGTGCATGAGAAGTTTTTTGAAGTAGGTGGAGGTTGTTTTTTTAAATAACCGATGAGAGTACAATTGCTCTAGCTTCGTTCAGAGTGCTTAAGTCATAGTTTACTGAGGTCTTTTTTCTCCACTTATTATTTAATTAATTTCAACTCAGTTTGAGTTCCTCCTCAAATGCATATTGAGATTCAATTCAAAGGAGAGTTAGCTGGTTTTTATGTGATTATTTATTTTCTTACCTTTTACACATGGGAAATAGAGGAGACCTGTAGCTGTTGGTGAAGTCTGGTGGTACTGGTTCTGAAACCAGATGATACTCAAAGATTCTGCATAAACTTCCAGCAGGTAAATGCCATTTCTTTCCAACGCGTACCCCATGCCATGAATTGATGAACTGTTGGATAAATTTGGCTAGGTCCAGTTTCTGATGACATTAGACTTGACCAAGAGGTATTGGCAAGTCTCCTTGTTGGAGGAGGCTAAGCCCAAAAATGCATTGGACTATTTCAATTTAAAGAATGTCTTTTGGATTGAATAGAGTCGCTGTGTGCTGTCAAAAGCTCATGGATCAGATCCTTAAAGGGGCATCAAGAGTATGTCACTGCTTTCATGGCCAATACTTTTATCTGTAGAACTGATTAGAAATTCCACATACCTAAAATGCAGGCAGTTTTGAGGGCCCTTAGGAAGGCAGACCTTAACCTTAATCCCCCAAAAAGTATATTTGCAAAGAGGGAAGTAAAGTATCTGAAGTAGCAAAAGACCATTGCTAGTTAAGGTAAGAAGTATCCAGGCTCGGCCTTTGCCCCAACCAAAACATCAACTGAGAAACTTCTTAGTGTTGATAGGAAGTTTATTCCTACATTTTCTGAGGATTTCAGTATCCTCACTGACACGCATAAGAAGAATAAACCAAACCAGTTGCTTTGGGGGGGGGAGGGGAAAGGGATAGGGGTTCCTTTATAAAGCTACAAGACAGTTTGTGTCAAGAGCCCGTGTTGAGGGAAATGGATTTTAAGAGATCTTTCCTGCTGCAAACTGCTACTTCTGAGAGAGTACTAGGGACAGTGCTGCCTCAGGGGGAGGAAAAACACCCGGTCTTGTACCTATGTAGAAAACTGATTCCCCGGGAACAGCATTATGTGGCTAAAGCAGTGTTCTTCAACCTTTTTACACCCGTGGACCGGCAGAAAAAAAAGAATTATTTTGTGGACCGGCAAACTACTAGGACTAAAATTTAAAAACCTCATTTCCGCCCCATCTCTGCGAGCTCGGTCCCCACAAATCATCTGATCCCATCCACACAAGCCTCAGTTATGATTTTATATTGAATGTATTTTATTAAAGTATAAAAAGAAACAATATTCTGTACAATTGTCATTTTATAAATACAAATAATTCAGAGCAAGGATCAACAAAACCCCTGTCTCCCCTCCTCTTCAAATATATCCCCTCTACTATCAAGAAAACTGAACAAGCCAAATTATTACAGAATGCTACACAGAAATATCATGCTAACAGAATACTGCAGTCACACATGACAGGAATAGTTTTAGGGGAGTGCAACTAGGGCAACTGCCCCCTGGTCAGAGAGCGCTCTAAGCCAGCTGGAAGCTAAAGAAGCACTGCCTGGGTTTTGCAGTCCCCAGTTATGTCTAACACCAGCTCTAGTAGGATATATATTTCAAATCTGATATATTCTAATCACAAAATAGAAATACAATTATTTTTTTCTACCTTTTGTCGTCTTTGGTTTCTGCTTTCAATCTTCTTTTCACTCTCTTCCTTCCAGCGTCTGTCCTCTCCCCCTTCCATATGGTATCTGTCTTCTTTCTATGCCCCTCTCCCCTTTCCATCCAGCTTGTGCCCCCTCTCTCCTTTTTACATGATTCATTCCAGCTTCACTGCTCTCTTCATTTTTATCTCTCCTACACCAGATCTATCATCGTTGTCCCTCTCTGCTTATTTTTCTGCTGACCCCTTCCTATCATCAATCTCTCTACTTTCTCATGCCTGTCTCTCTTTCCCCTCCTCTAATCTCTCTGCCAGTTGTTTCCTTCCTTTTTTTCATTCTCCCTTCCCTCCTCCTCCTGTCCAGCAGTAACTCTCTTCCCTTCCTCCCCTCCCAGCAGCATCTCTCCTTCTCCCTCTCCAGTAGCAGCTGTCCCTTTTTTTCCCTTGCCCAGGAGCTTCCCAGATTCCTTTCCCTCCTCCTCTCCCAGAAGCATCTCTCCTTCTCCTTCTCTAGTAGCAGCTGTCCCTTTTTTTTCCTGGCCCAGCAGCTTCCCAGATTCCTTTCCCTCCTCCCCTCCCAGAAGCATCTATCCTTCTCCTTCTCCCTCTCCAGTAGCAGCTGTCCCTTTTTTTGCCTTGCCCAGCAGCTTCCCAGATTCCTTTCCCTCCTCCCCTCCCAGAAGCATCTCTCCTTCTCCTTCTCCCTCTCCAGTAGCAGCTGTCCCTTTTTTTTCCTTGCCCAGCAGCTTCTGATAGTGGCTTTCTCCCCTGCCAGCAGCTCTTCTTACTTCCCAGCGCAGCGATTCAGGAAGGCAGCCTCAGGTCCTTTGTTGGGTCGCGCCGCCTCTGAGGAAAGAGGAAGTTGCATCATCAGAGGCAGCCGCAACTCAGCAAAAGCCCCGAGGCTGCCTTTGTGAATCGCTGCGCTGGGAAGTAAAGGAGAGCTGCAGAGAGGGGAGAAAGCCACTGTCGGAGGCTCCCCAAGATCTCTCCGTCCCAGCGCAGACTTCGGATGTTGATCTTGCCGGCCCTGCGCGGACCGGAAGGAAGTTGAAGTCAGTCAGTCTTGCCGGCCCTGTGCGGACCGGCAAAAATTTCCTGCGGACCGGCACCGGTCTGCGGACCGGCGGTTGAAGAACTGTGGGCTAGAGAAAAGGAGTGTCCATCAGTGAAATGAGTCATACAATCCCTGAAGTATTACCTCTAGGACTGGACTTTTACCCTCATAACAGACTACACCCCTTTAAAATGGTTACAAGCAATGAAAAGCCACAATTCTCGGCTCACCTGGTGGTTCTTAGCATTACAGGCATTTTCCTACCAAGTACAGCATAGGGCTAGGAAACTGCATTTTAATTCTGATGCTGTATCACATATTGTCAACTCCTCTGGGGATGAAGGAATAGGGGCGGAGGATCACAATAGCTCATGGGGGGGGGGTATGTAATGTGGCAGCCCCAAAGCCACTTGGGGGGAACAGGTTTTAGCAAAAGCCCACCTTGAACATAAGATTATCCCATTTAGAGTATGTTGGGAAAAGGAAGAGCCAGGTGGATCCCAGAGGAAAGGATCAGGTTTCTTCTCTCCAAACACAGGGCTGATTTGACTCACAGGTGCCGATAGAGAGAGGAAGCCCTGCTTCCCTGAGTGAGGAAGTAGTAAGCTATGCCTCCAAGAAGTTCGATGGAGTGGCCATCTCTAGAGCAGTTTCAAACAGACCCAGTAGAACTACTAAAGGATATATCACTGGTACAAGATAAGGAGCTACAAAAGGACCAGAGGCTATGGACTATGTAGAAGCGGGAGTCCTGAGGAAGTAGAGAAGATGGAATGTGACACCTGATACAATACCACGCGTTAGAAGTAATAGCAGCCCAGTGGGTGGCCACAGTGAAAAGTAATAAAAGTGTGAAAAGGGAGGTGGGCTGCCAGCACCCACAGGAGTGGATGCTAAAACAGTGAAACTGGTTGGACTGAAAAAGTTTAAACATTAAGGCCTTGATGCGCTAAAATCACCATTCAAATTCTGTGGATCCCTGTGGTGCAGGCAAATTATCCAATATGAAAATGACAAGTAATGGCTCAAAGTACTTTGCATTCAAATGAGGTTCGCGGAGATCTGCAGTAATCCAATTAGATCGGTTGTAGGAGAAAGTGACTAACAGGTGCACAGAATAGTCCATGGAAACAAGCATAAATGTGTGCATGTATTAGGAAAAGCTATGTCGTAGGCATGCATGAGCATCATTGATAGGCGTGCCTTATTGTAGTGGATCATTGGTGCATGTCATAAGAAGGGAGGGGCAGAGAATTAACTGCAAACCATGGAAATGTGAAAACGCAAGATATATATCCTTTTTTTCTACACAGCTTCGGCATGATATATGAAATTGTCAGCCCCAGACTAGTATACGCTTTTAATGGATGCGCATGAGATGCACTTTTTTTTTTGTAATTCTTTATTTAAATACTGCAAATCCAACCCAAAGAACATACAACAGAATAGTGCATATCTCAGAAACAGCTCTTAAACAATAACCGTCCTAGTACCTCATTGTGAACCAATTTCTTAAGCCCCCAATGAACCCCCCCGACCCCTACCCAAAAAACAGAAAAAACATCCTCCCCCTGCCCTTGTAACACATGCGTATATTATATGGGTTGCCCAACCCCCCAAAAATATTTTTTTTAACTTCCACATGCAACTGGTGGCCCTGACCTGCTGATACATGCTTTTAACACACGCGTTTCAATGCTACTGGCACTTCCTTACTTGTCGCTAATTTTGGGTCATTATAAGCCGTCGCTTCATTTCATGCATCACCAGGAGTTGTGAAGGAGAGGCAGAGCAGGACCAGCCCCGAGGTTTATCACAATGTGAACATTTCTCTCTAAAATTACCCCTACATGCAATAAAACAACCTATATAAAAACTATATACACATTTTGGTGAGAAGAGAAACAAAAACACCAAGAGAAAAAAATTCCCAAATCTCTCTGTTGAATCTAAGTCAAGGGATTAGAGTGGGCCGAGAACTACTTTGTAAAACTGCAACAAGAAAGTGTCTATTTTTCCTTAAGACATCAAACTTGGAGCTAAATATATCAAACTTTATTCCCCATAGACACAAAATACACTCTTTACCTCAGTACATCAACTTCTTGATGTGGGAAATGAGGCATTTTTCTATACTGGGAAAAGAACTACTGTCAAAAGAAGCACGAGTAAAAATGTTAAGATTATAAAACAGTGGACATTGCTTCTAGGCAAAGGAATTTTGGGGGGAGTTATTGACATTTGCTACTCTCATGCAGTGTTCCACTTGGAGCTTTTTATGGAAGCTGGGAGTTGTCTGTGTTAATGGATCACAGAGGGGCTACATCTTTCTTTTTGGACATATGGTTTGTGCTTGTTTCGTATCTTGTTTTTGTTACGCTGTTAGATTGGACAGCTGGTTCTCAGCTGGGCAGCACTTAATAAGTACATTAAAAAAAAATAATAATGTTTAAGCTAGTTGGGTAAGTGTTCTATTATTTTGCTCTTAGTATATTCTATAGATTCTGCTACCACCTTCCACCCCTCTTGGGATCCAGCTGAAAACAAAGCTTTCATCTTAATCTGATTTTGCCAGACAACAAATTAAAAACAAATGAATAATTAAGCAGGGTCAAATGTTGGCAATCATGACAGAAGGAGATTAAAACTTGGAGAAAATAAACAAATGACTATAATTTATGCAAACAATATGGAGAAAGCAAGAAAGGGGACATTCTTCTCTCTCTCTTTTTTTAAAATTTACATATAGGACAGCTGGATCCAGGAGTGCCAGAAAGAACCAAGAAAAACATACATGCCCGAGTGTCGTCAGAAAGGTTTATAGTGGAAGTTCACCAAATCAGTAGGATACAGGTCATTAAGGGGACAATTTAATAAAAGATTTTTCAGGTGTAAAGGCCTTATTACATACATTAAAAGACTTTATGCATCTAAAAATGTGTATTTGGTGCCAAGAAGGCAATGAGCATTCAGGCGTGTTTAGCAGTGAAGTGGGATGGAATCATGCATTGTTTATAAAATAGTAGATATATAATATTGTCTGGATTATTACGTGGTTTTAATGACTTGTTATAGTTTCAAAAAAGACGCCTCAGCCCCACCATTCCACCGCCTGTGATATTTTATACCGCGGGAAGCATATTGTGGCGCTTCATCATTGGCTGTCAATTTTTGAGTGTTATTTTCTCCTTTTTATCTTTTGTTTTTTATCTGTATTGCTCCTTATAAATGCTTTTAAGAAATAAATATTTCAAATACACTTTACTTCTTCAGTGTCATGATATATACTTTAAAAGTAGATGGTACTTATCTCAGCCAAAACCTGGGGAGTCAGACCCGACATGTTTCACACAACCGAGTGTTTTATCAAGGGTTGATAAAACACTCGGTTGTGTGAAACATGTCGGGTCTGACTCCCCAGGTTTTGGCTGAGATAAGTACCATCTACTTTTAAAGTATATATCATGACACTGAAGAAGTAAAGTGTATTTGAAATATTTATTTCTTAAAAGCATTTATAAGGAGCAATACAGATAAAAAACAAAAGATAAAAAGGAGAAAATAACACTCAAAAATTGACAGCCAATGATGAAGCGCCACAATATGCTTCCCGCGGTATAAAATATCACATGCGGTGGAATGGTGGGGCTGAGGCGTCTTTTTTGAAACTATAACAAGTCATTAAAACCACGTAATAATCCAGACAATATTATATATCTACCTGTACTATATCGGACTGGACAAAGTATTTACTTATTAAATACTCGCCATACTTTAAACAAGCTTTGTTTATAAAATGTGCATGTATGCATACAATCTACATACCAATATTTATGTCTGTCCACAACTTGGATCTAGGCATGGTTTCTGCTGCTTTGCCCATAGTATTTTATAAAGATGCAAAGGTGCCTATGGCACTCATTTTCCAAGCAGATGGACATCTCATAACGGCTAGAAAAACACCCATCTGCCAAAATGTCTACATTGTGATTTTCAAAAAAGAAGAGCTGGGACACTTTTCATTGAATTCATCCAAATAGCAAGGGAGTGTGCTGGGAACATGGCAATAGTGGGACTTGGGCAGGACCAGCACGGGCCAAAAAGTTGGACGTCTTTTAGCAATAAGGGTACAGGAAGAAATGTCCAAGGCCAAAAAAGGATGTTTTTGTCTAGACCTGTTTCAATCAGGTCCAACTTATAAAAAGGTGTTCTTGCTGACCAGATGACCACTGGAAGGATTAAGGCATGATCCCTCTTTTAGCCCCCAATGGTCACTAACCCCCTCCCATCCCCCTAAGAAGTGAAACTGACAGTGGATACCAGGTTATCTGGTAGCTGCAAGTATTATGGGCATACCAGAGCAGAAAACAGGTCCTTGAAAGAGGAAGAAGGAGAGGGGGCTTGGGAGGGTTAAGGATAGGCACCACTGAATGGAAATACTTTTAAAACAGAGAATACTGAAGTTTCTGGAATCCAATGGATTACAGGATCTACTAGAGGCAGGTCTTGTCAGACAAATCTGATCAGTTTCTTTGACTGGGCGACCAGAGAGTTTGTTTGCCCTGTTTGTCTGTCTTGCCTGTTTAGATTGTAAGCTCTCTCGAGCAGGGACTGTTTTCTTACTCTTTGTGACTCTGTGCAGCGCTGCGTGCATCTGGTAGCACTATAGAAATAATTAATAGTAGTAGTAGAATTTCATATAGGGAGAAATGCCTGAAATGCTCTTCAAATCTTGTAAATGTGTTCATTTCAATCTTACCCACTTGATAACACTCTTAGGACATTGTTTGCAGTTACCTTATCAGGTGTCTCATTTATGGAATTTTCTACTGTTGACAATCCAAAATAAAGTGAGTTTTTAAAATATAATCTTGAAGTGTTGTAGAATCAATATAGTATTTAATATCCGTCTTATCATTCCCTCTGTAATTCCCCCACCTGAACATGGCGAATTGATGCATCTTCTTGTCTAGTTTGTCTGTCTTGACTAGATTGTAAGCTCTTTTGAGCAGGGACTGTCTCTTCTTTGTTTTGATGTACAACACTGTGTATATCTAGTAGCGCTATAGAAATGATTAGTAGTAGTAGCGCTAGATGTGGTGTATTTAGATTTTAGCAAAGCCTTGATGTTATTCTACACAGGCATCTAATAAATACACTGTGCCTTCACTGAGCTCTGAAGTGACAGACTGGGTTCCGAACTGGTTGAATGGAAGGCGACAGAAAACAGTGGTAAATGGGGCTCACTCTGAGGTAGGGATGTTACCGGTGGTGTGTCACAAGGTTTGGTTCTTGGGTCTGTTCTTTTAAACATTTTTATTTTTATAAGTAATATTGCTGAAGGCCTGTCTGGTAAGGTTTGCCTCTTTGTGGATGACACCAAAATCTACAACAAGGTAGATGCTCCTGATAGTATGGATAACATGAGGAAGGACCAGAATTTGGCAGCTAAAATTTAAAGCTAAAAAATGCAGGATAATGTATTTGGGCTGCAAAAACCAGAGGGATCATAGTAACATAGTAAATGACAGCAGATAAAGACCTGAATGGTCTATCCATTCTGCTCAACCATACACGCTCTATAAATTAATCATTTAATTTAAAATTTTGAATGGTCCACCAGACCCGCCCATAGATATATACTATCCTTCCCCTCTCTACACGGTATTGTCTATGCAGCTAAACTGGGAAAATCTCTTCTCTTCAAAATCACAGGTCTCTGGAACGACCTATCCTGCTGCGGAACCTGGGCTCTCTCCAACTATTCTGCAAGCAACTGAAAACTTGGCTCTTCTCTAACATGTAATTCTATTTTCCCCCTTACTCTTCCTTTCTATATATAAGCTCATGTAAACCTTTTCCTTTCTCTTCTTATATTTAAGTTCTTGTAAACCGTGCTGAGCTCCACTTCCATGGAGATCATGCGGTATATAAACTTAAGGTTTAGTTTAGATATTTTTGGGCCAGAAACCCAGAGCTCTGCCTAGTAGTGTGATTATGTTCTATCTACTGAGCCTCCATGAATGCTCACTCCAGCCCATCAAAACCATCCTAGCCATCGAAGCCCTCCCCAGCCCATCCTCAACTGAATGATCATATAGGGGACACAGACCGTGCAAGTCTGCCCAGTTCTGGCCTTAGTTCCTTCAATATACACCCATTATTTTCTGATTCGGGATCCTCTGTGTTCATCCCACGCTTTTTGAAACTCCGTCACCGTTTTCATCACCACCACCTCTCTCGGGAGCACTTTCCACGCCATCAACCACCCTTTCCATAAAGAAGAATTTCCTAACATTACTCTTGAGTCTACCACCCCTCAACCTCAAAAATCGGAACAGTTTAAAGCGTGGGTGCGATAGTAATGTGATGATCTTAAGGTGGCCAAACAGGTAGAAAAGATGAGCATTGGAGCTGTTACCGCACTAAAAACCACACTACGGTTTTGTAAAAGTGGGGATAATGACATCCAATAGACAGCCTAGTTTAAACATCGAACATGCTTCCATAGGTAACCAGTGTGTAACGGTTTATAATACAGAGAGATATGGTCAAACATTTTTAAACCAAAAATAAGTTGCATTGCAGAATTCTGAATTGTGCTCAATCATTGAAAATGCTTTTGGGGCTAGCTTAAATAAATAGCATTACAATAATTTGATATATCTAACACAAAAGATTGGACAAGAAGTTAGACAGAAAATACATCATAATAAGAGTGAATAGAGTGTAGTTTCCAAAGCGCCACAAATCCTTTCTTTACAACTGTATCTATTTGATCCTCCATAGTCTAATTTTTTTAAATCAAATACAACTCCTTTGAACAGTTTGTGGCAGTTGCATAGAAAAACTTAGCCACACCCCCTCCCTTTTTACAAAACCCATGATAGCGTTTTTTAGTGCAGGCCGGCACGCTGAATGTTCTTATCTGCTCCCGACACTCCATAGAGTTCTTATTAGCATTGGGAGCAGCCTGCACTAAAAACTGCTATCACAATTTTGTAAAAAAAAAAAAAAGGGGGGGGGTGTTAGTTTTCTCAGAATTAAATTTCAGCTTATGGATCATCATCCAGTCCTCAACAAGCTGCATCACCATGTTTATGCGTTCAATTTCTTGGGAAGGTGCTGTCATAATTGGAAGAAGCACCGTAACGTCATCAGCCTAGCTGTATGATTTTATCAAAAGGAAGCTAAACAAGGTCCCAAAGAACATAAATACAGTATAAGCTCATTATAACGGACTCGCTTATAACGGAACCTCACCTATAGCGGCTGGTCCCAGCTGAGCGCCATTATAAACATACAGAAAATCATCGGATATAGCGGATTCGCATATAACGAACTTTCGGATATAATGGACAACTATTTTGGTCCCCAAAGCCGCCTTTAGCTGTAGTTTTATTTGGCTATAATGGACATGCAGGTTCCACCTACAAGGCACATGGCATGCCGGTGATATAGTATCAAAATGCATCCCAGAAAAAAACTGACAGAGTATTTTTCTTTCCAGTCCAGTGTTCTGGTTTGCAATCATTTCGTGCCATACCAATGTTTTGCTGAGTTTTGTTATCGATGTTGCTGATATGCTTGTGCAGTGACTGTTGTTCATCGATTTACATTGTTTTAAGTTGCCCTAAATAAAGTTTTTAAAATATACAACTCTGGATATAACAGACCATTTTTCCGTTATAATGAGATTATACTGTAAATATTAAACAACAAAGGAGAGAGCAGTAGTTCATAGCTCATTGCCAAAATGTCCCCTTTCCTGTCAATACATTCATGATAATCTAGCAGCCTCTCCTTACCTCCAACTCAACTTTGCCCCTGAAATTTAGAAAGCATCCCTTCCCTCCCTCCCCTTGACCCAACCCACCGTCAACACTGATTCCCAGATATTCAGCAGCAGCCAGTATCTGGTGGAGTTTATTTTTAACCCATGGTAGTCAGTATTTAAAAAAAAAAAAATCAAACACTGACCACCACAGGCTTAATATTGGCCCTTAAAGTTTTGCAATTTTTCTTGTTTTCATCTGTACATTTCTTTTGATCTTTTTTTCAATCTTCTCCCATTGGCTTTCTCGATTCTCACTTCTGGTACTCACTTCTCTCTTTATTACATCTTCCTCTTTCCCCACCTGTTTCCCCTTCACGCCAAATACACCATTTTCTCCAAGGGTGTCTCATGTCCTCCTTCTATCTTTCGGTCAGAGGCAGGTGGAACAGAACTGCTGGGGCTCTAGGCACAGTGGAATCAACACTTTTGTGATAGTGGATGCATATGGCAGGAGCCATTGGGGTCAATCCTGATATCAGCACTGAGTACAGGGAGTCAGGAGTCAGGAGCCAAAGCAACCTGTAAAGCAGAGCAGGAATTACTGGGCTGGCACTGGCAGTAGTAATTTATAGCTGACAGTCCTTAACTTTGATGGTAGGCAGGATCATAAGAGCCAACTTTACAAAATAATTGGGAGGGCAAAACCCAAGGGAAAGTACCTCTCCCTGGACACAGCCAAAGAACTTGCTCAATATTGTAGATGCTCAAGCACCCACAGAACCAGTTTTTACTTCTCCTCGATTTTTTTACATAAGTGGTGCAATTTTATGGAATTCACCTCTAGTGGAGATTAGACAGATTTTCTCTGCTATCCTTATTTTCCATGCAAAATCCAGAGAAATTGCTCTTTTAAAAATTCCATGCATCTTTTATGTAATGTATCACCTTTTAAATTGCATTTTTACTGTACGATCAGTTCTTATTGGCTGTAAACCATTTAGAACCATTCTTTTAAATTGTACTTTTCTTTTAAATCATATTCTCCAGTGTAGGATCAGTTCCTCTTTGTTGTATATTGCTTAGAATTGTATTTTCCTTTTAAATTATACTCTTCACTGTATGATTAGTTATTGTTTGTTGTAAACCGCCTAGAACCATTTTTGGTTAGGTGGTATATAAAAAAATAAAATTATTATTATTATTATTCGGTAGTTAATGTGATATTTGAAGACACTTTTCTAGTGCTTGCCTTTGAACTTTTTCTATTTTTAGTTTATTTTATCACCGAGGTTTATATAGAATATGTTTGTTATTGTGAGACTACATTTAAATTGTAATAAACCTAGAATGGTTGGATAGTGTGGGATAAAAAAAAAAAACTGGGGTCCCTTTTACTAAAGCTTAGTGTGCACTAATGGACATCAAGACTCTGATTCCATAAACAGCACCTAACTTCTAATGGTCAATCATCCACTCAAAAGTCAAGAGTCTTTTGAGCAAGAACAAAGGTTGTAAATGAGGGTTGCTGGAATATTATATGATGGGGACATGATTTACTGGAGAAAAAATGTTTGAGTCACAATCAGTCATTATTGCTGTTGTTTGTCTTTTCTTTGTTGATTGATATTGAATTTAATTAAGATATTTGATCGATAATAAAAGGTACAGGGATACAGAAGATATCATTGAGTATATTCCGATATGCTGATTGGGTTAGTAAATCAGGCAGCTCAGGGGCTGATTAGGCAGATCTTACGCATTAGTATTTTATTTTAAAAATCAAAACAAAACAATCTAACAAACCATTTGACAAATTCATACTGTGTTGCATTAGCTTCAGTGGCAGCACAATGGGTAAATTTGAGTGAACAGTCTTGGAGCCAGAGCTTAAACAAGGTGTATAAAGGAAAAGTTTAAAAGTAAAAGTTGGTGAAAACAAAAAGCAAAAGTTGGGCAGTTCTGTATTACCTTGTGGTGGTACTACTATTACTATCAATTCAGTCGTGTCTGACCCTTGGATACTCTGTAGGCCAGTCCTCGCCATCCTTCCCTGTTTTCCATGGCTTCTTTCAATTGCTTGATGTTCATTCCTGGACGTAGTAGATGAATGCAAACCTGGCAAAGCCTTTCCTGAAGTCTGGTACTGCTGTAATCTTGAGATATATTAAACCCATACAGCAGGGGTAGGGAACTCTGGTCCTCGAGAGCCGTATTCCAGTCGGGTTTTCCTCAATGAATATGCATGAGATCTATTTGCATGCACTGCTTTCAATGCATATTCATTGGGGAAATCCTGAAAACCCGACTGGAATACGGCTCTTGAGGACCGGAGTTCCCTACCCCTGCCATACAGTTTGCATGTAGCTTATCCACAGGCTGCAGACCAGAATGTGTATCAGAAGATTTGAGTTCTGTGTAAACTCAGCGTTTGGAAAATTTACTCCTAGAGATGGGCCTTGTCCACTTTCTCAAGTCAGCTCCCAATTGCTTGCTCCAGCAATTCTCTCTCTGCTTCAAAAATACTTATTCCCACAGCACTGGGCTCCCAAATTTTCACACTGGACTCAACTGAGATTTTCTTTCTGTATAATTCCCTGAAAGTTATAAATTAGCCAGCAGAGTCACTCATTAGGGAGTGGCTGAATCAGTCTTCTCACCCTTTCTACTAGAGAATGACACGGGGAACTCAGGAACTCATTTTCCTGTCCCGTCAGGTTCTTTCCTGTCCCTGCTCCTGCCCCATTCCTGTAAGCTCCGTTTTCATCTGCACAAGCCTCAAACACTTTAAAATCATAAGTGTTTGAGGCTTATGCGGTTAAGGCTGAGCTTACAGGAATGGCACAGGCAGGGCCGCCATCAGAAATTTCTGGGCCCCTTACTGAGCAATCCTATTGGGCCCCCCACGCACCCCTTCCCCCCCCCTTCTTCCATGGCCGAATACACACATACTTTTCTGCTAATGCTCCACCTAAGCCAGTCCCTTAAAATCTTCTCTCACGTCCATTGGGTGATTTGGCATAGAGGAGATATTCATAAAAAGAACGTCCGTCAAGATCTTTACTCATAGACTGTGCCATTTGTTTTAAATCATCTTCCATCATTAATCCAAATTTCACAATTCTTTCTCTGTCTTTGTCCTGAATGGCATCTGGCCACATTGCTGGATCCTTCCAGTCAACAAATTTATGAGCAGGCGCGGAGGACGCAT
Source organism: Geotrypetes seraphini (assembly GCF_902459505.1). Taxonomy (NCBI): domain Eukaryota; kingdom Metazoa; phylum Chordata; class Amphibia; order Gymnophiona; family Dermophiidae; genus Geotrypetes; species Geotrypetes seraphini. The sequence continues at coordinate 447,389,393 of NC_047085.1, read as the reverse complement.
TTTTAAACAAATGTAGTTTATCCTTGTACTCCTTATGTATTTTTAATCATCTATGGATATGTTTGTATGTTTATTGTTCAAATGGTTTTATTTATTTCCCCAAATTTATTTTTGTTATACGCATTGAAAATATTTGATATTGTGTTTAAATCAAAATCTCAATAAACTTGAAACTTGAAACGAGTGCCCGTGAGATTGTGGGAGGGTTAAATACTCAAAACTTAGAAGAATAACAATTTACTTAAAGTTTTTGCTATGCCAGCTTTCTGGTATCTTTACATACAGTGGCGTACGTAGCATATGTAACACTCGGGGCCCATCATTTTTTGGCACACCCCCCATCTGTAAGAAAAACATGATTTTTAGTAACAAACCACACGTCACACATGAGTACCTAGGAAAAGGCAGCATCTTATATATTGCAGTGAGCAGTACATCAATACACCCATTGTAAAACTAAACAAGCCAGACCAGCACAGATCAATCCTACACCGTCAATCTTAACAGAAAACCATGTCTTTCGAACACACAGAACACAGAAAACACCTTCGCCTAGTATGGAATATGTCATCACAAACTAACCCCTCACTCTTTTACAAAACTGTAGTGTGGATTTTAGCCACAGTGGTAACAGCCCTGACGCTCATAGAATTCTGAGCATCAGAGCTGCTACTACCACGGCTGGCGCTAAAAAACGCTCCACAGTTTTGTAAAAGGGGGGATAAAATAGAAATACACAGTTTCAACGCTCTAGCTCAGAGGTGCCCAAAATTTTTGAGCTTGTGAGCTACTTTAAAATGACCAAGTCAAAATGATCTACCAACAATAAAATTAAAAAACACAAAGCACACTATACGCTGAGAAAATGTTAATTATCATTCCTATTCTGGGTTTTTTTCAAAGAGGTCAAGGCAGATGACTCTATGCATTGTCACCTCCATAACAACCATACAAAAATAGACAAATATACCCCCCCCATCCTTTTTATTAAACCACAATAGCAGTTTTTAGCGCAGGGAGCTGCGCTGAATGTCCAGCGCTGCTCTTGACGCTCATAGGCTCCCTGCGCTAAAAAATACTATTGCGGTTTAGTAAAAGGGGACCATATTGTAAAATATAGACAGCAGATATAAATTCAGAACTGTGCATAGTAAGTGAAGGGAAGTTTTCATCTCTGGGAATTTACCCAGTTAACTATTAAGTTATTTGGGCAAATTCCTTTGAAAACTGTGGTAATACTGCCTCCACTTTGCTAAATTTAAAATAAAATCATTTTTCCTACCTTGTCTGGTGATTTCATGAGTTTCTGGTTGCACTTTCTTCTTCTGACTGTGCATCCAATCTTTCTTCCCTTCTATCAGCCTGTATGGTTTCTCTCCTCCACACCTCATTCCCTCCCCAAACTTTTTCTTCCTCTCTTCATGCCCCCTTTCTTTTTTTCTGTTTCTCTTCTTTCCTTCTGTTTCCCTGCCTTCCCCCTTTCTTTCTTTCTCCCTGCCGTTCCCCAAGCCACTGCCACTGCTGCTGCCATCGGGGAACAGGACCCACCAATGGATAACAGGCCCCAAAGCCGACGCCGACGCATACTCTCCCTGCTTCGGGCCGATCAGTCTTCCTCTCCCCGACGTCAATTCTGCCGTCGGAGAGGAAGTTCTGCCCAGCCAGGCAGCGATTGGCTGGCCCGAACTTCCTCTCCGACTGCAGAATTGACGTCGGGGAGAGGAAGACTGATCGGCCCGATAGATTAGATCGCCAAGACAAAGTGAATCCTGGGTGATCGACTCACTTTGCCTTGGCGAGCTACTGGCGCCCCTGCCTTAGAACACTGCCTAGGACCCTGTGGGAGCCCGGGCCTCTGAATGCAGGACTGGTAGTACTGCCCTGATGGTGGCCCTGGGCACAGGGACAGGATGGGGAAAAATTTATCCCCATGTCATTCTCTACTTTGTACCTCTGGTTCATAGTATAATCTTTGATTCTTGTCTCCTTCTCTGGCCAGGAAGGGGAAGGTGAACACTACGATAAGGCAGCAACATATTGCTTAGATGAAAATTATGATAGGCACCTCTTTTAGTATGCTTCTACCCCCCCACCCACCCCAACCACACCCACATTTGAGTAATAAGAAATAGTAGTAGCATTCTAATCTTCCCCAGTTCTGGCCCTTGGCCCTATCTGTGTCTGGTAACCTTGTCTGTGGTTATAGAACATAATAATATAAGACAAGTCATGCTGAGTCAGATCTAGATTCATCAAGCCCAGGAACCTGTCTTCAGCAGTGGCCAATCTATGCCACAAGTATCCAGAAGACTCCAGAAGGAAAATGCATTTTTTATAGCTCATATCCAGGGATAAACAATGGCTCTTTTTTGTGGACTTTTCCTCCAGGAATATGTCTAAATCTCTATTTATTTATTGTTAGGTATTTATATACCATCTATCAAGGTGATCTAAGCAGTTTACAATCATGTACTCAAGCATTTTCCCCTATCTGTCCCAGTGGGCTCACAATCAGTCTAACATACCTGGGGCAACGGAGGGTTGAATGACTTGCCCAGGGTCACAAGGAGCAATGTGCTCTAGCCACTAGGCCACTCCCCTTCCTACTGAATATTGCTATATTAATTGCCTTGACCACATTCTCTGGCAACACATTTCATAGCTCAATTGTGGGCTGCATGAAAAATACTTTCTATGATTTTTTTTTCTCTGTTCTTTATTAGTTTTGTGGAATGTTCTCTTGTTTGAAAAGTTAAACAATAGCTCTCTATTTAACTATTCCACTCCTCTCTTGATTTATGAAGAAAAGCTAAATAGATTAGGGTAAAGAGAGAGGATATGATAGATGTTTGTAGAGATGTTCTATCCCCTTTGTCATTTTATTGCCCTTCTTTGGATCTTTTTTGACTTCCTGTTTCCAACACCTTCTATCCTACTGTTCAGTGTCTTGTATCTTGACCAGAACTCCAGTTTCTAGTGTCACATTTGTTTGTCTTCAGCCTGTCTGATATATGGAATTCTGCCTATTGCACAATTTGATTAAGAGACTATTTTCCCTGACAGTTCTGAGACTCTGATGTTGCGTTTTTTCAGACTGCCTGAGCCAGTATGTCAAGCTCCGCCCCTGGCAGTATTCAAATCCAAGCTAAAAGCCCACTTTTTCGAAATTGCTTTTAACTCTAAACCCTCATTCACTTGTAAAGCACCCATGATGGAGAAACTCCCTAACCCCCTACTTGTCCTGTTTGTCTGTTTGATTAGGTTGTAAGCTAAACTGAGTAAGGCATGTCTCTAGAATGTTTTAATGTACAGTGCTGTGTACATCTAGAAGTGCTATAGAAATGATAAGTCGTAGTAGAACCTGAAAAAAAAAGCTGTCAGTAATCTTGAGAGCAGGAAGGAGAGAGGAGTGAGTGCTGGTGGTCATAGTAGTGATGAAAAAAGGGTGCAAAAGTGGGGAGAGAAGGGAGAAGATCAGTATGTATAACCCTTATACCAACCAGGGTGGGGCTGGTGGTCCAGGCTTCTCTTTTTGTCACTGGTAGCTGAGCTTCATTTCAGGACACCAACCCTCCTGCTAAGGCTTTCCCAAAGATAGGGACAAAGGGATAGCAATGGAATAAATAATGTGTGTTATTGCATAGCCATAGTTGGACCTGGGCTGGACGGAGCCCATCCACTTTGGCCTCAGGTTGACCAAGCAACTAGGTTCACCAATCATCTAGCTGGCAGGTATTCCAAGCAGTGCCAGCTGAAGAGAGCCAGAGCTGCTTTCATTCACTAAATCACAGCACTCAGCAGCAGGACTTTGAGCCTCTGATGCTGCCATCATGAGTATGCTTAGTTCTTGCATATTCCAAGTTCGTCTGTGAGAACTGAGCATGCTCAGAATGTGACCTCATTGTGCTGCCTCTGTGCCATGGTTTTAGTGACTGACACAGCTCTGGATTTCTTTAGCCCGTAAGCTTTGGCCATCCCCGGCTGCTGAGGTATTTTTAATTTTGGTGGTGAGGGGGCAGGAGGGAAAAGAGAGAAGGCGAAAGAAATGTGCTGACTAACGCCCACCCATACTAACCGCTGTCCTCCCAAAGAACTCGGTTCTGGCTACATCACTGGTCGGAAATACCAGAAAAGAATAGTAATTAACCAAAGCTCAAATGCAAACAATTTCTACAGATGAGACACAATCAGTCTCTATAGATGAGACCCAGATTGAAGGAATTGGGTACAATACACAGTGAAAATGACCATCACACTCAACGAGTCTACATTGTTCTTTTGATTCATCAGAAACACTGCAATCTTTTTTGGATCAACGAGCAAATAATGGAATGGCAAGTTGATTGTCCTATCAAACAATCATTTAGAATTGAGGAACTGGAGCAATATGCCATGAAAAATCACCATATAAATTCAGCTCCAATGCAAATGACTATGAAACATGCCATTAAATCGTGGTTCTAAATAAAGAGTGACTATATCAGGAGGAAAAAATCTCAGAAGCTACGAAAGCAGTGGTGCAGCGAGGGTGAGAGGCGCTCGGGGCAGTCGCGCCCCTACCCTGCCCTCATCTCTGCCCCCTGGCTCCTTCCCGGATTCCCCCTACTGCACGCACACACACCCCTTCCCCCATATCTCTAGTTGTTCACTGCCGCAATCAACAATTTTAACATGCTCCCGTCGTCTCTCCCGTTGACGCCGCTTCCTACGCGCGGCATCCGGAAGTGATGTCAGCAGGAGAGACAATGCGGTTGCGAGGAGCACATTAAAGTTGTTGCTCGTGGCGGTGAACAACTACAGGTACCGGGGAAGGGAAAGGGGTGCATGCATGGCGAGGGGAGGAATGGGAAGAGGCTAGGATAGACAGGAGAAGGAGTGCTGGCGCGCCCCCCTCCAACATGGTGTCCAGAGCGGACTGCCCCCATCCCTCCTTACTATGCCACTGTACAAAAGAAAAGTCACTTCTATAGCTGTGAAGGGTAGAGCTGTGCAAACCAGTTCCCTTCCGCACTTCTATCATAGGTAATGTGACCATTTATTTTTTCCTCAAAACAGGACAGGACCCCGGATCCCATTAAATATAGTGCAAAATATAGACAGCAGATATAAATTCTCAAAACTGACACATTATGATCACTAAACTTAAAATAAAATCATTTTTCCTACCTTTATTGTCTGGTGATTTCATGAGTCTCTGGTTGCACTTCCTTCTGACTGTGCATCCTCTCTTTCATTTCTTTCTTTCACCCTGCCCCCTTTCCTTCTTTCTGTCTTTCTCTCTCCCTGCCCCTCAAGCCAACTTGCTTCCCCCGCCCCTCCCAAGCCACCCTGCTTCCCGATGCACCCTGCTTCCCTGATGCAGCAACACCAAAGCGCTTGCAGCGATTGCACTGCACAAGCGCCGGGCCTACAAGCCTTCCCCCCCCCATGTCAATTCTGATGTTGGAGAGGAAGTTTTGGACCTGGCTGGCCCTGAACTTCCTCTCCGACATCAGAATTGAAGTCGGGGTAGGGGGAGGGGGGAAGGCTTGTAGGCCCGGTGCTTGTGCAGTCCAGTTTCTTCAGTGCTTGGCCTGTTGCTGCGTCAGGGAAGCATGGAGAAGCAGGAAGAAATCCTGGGCTCCGAAAACGGGACATTTCAGGTATGCTTCGGGACAACGGGACAAAGTAATTAAAAATGGGATGGTCCCGTTCAAAACAGGATGTATGGTCATGTTAATCATAGACAAAAACCCTCCTGTTTATGTGTACTGTAGCTATAACATTGTAATACAAAAAAACTGGATCTTATCTGCATTGTGCCAATTCCTTGTAGTTCAGTGAAGCAGCGGGGGATCACTCAGCGCTTTCACATTCACCGGAAACAGTTCCGTGCTTCAATAGCTCTCAAACCCGCTGCTTATGCTCACTCTTGCCAAAATCTCACATTTTCACTGCTAAATAAGTTGATTGCCTTTACGGGGTGAAGAACTTTTGTGCATGAAAGCAGATCAGGACTTGGGTGTGATTGTGATGATTCTAAGGTGGCCAAACAGGTTGAAAAGGTGATGGTGAAAGCTAGAAGGATGCTAGGGTGCATAGGAAGAGGCATGGCCAGTAGGAAAAAGGAGGTATTAATGCCACTGTATAAGACTCTGATGAGTCCTCATGTAGAATATTGTGTACAATTCTGGATACCACACCTTCTTTTTTATTTTTTTTAAATAAATCTTTATTAAGTTTTCAAAACTAACAAAAGTGCACAACAATATATATATATATATATATATATATAAATAATCATAATAAGCACTTATAAACAATCAATAGTAATACAGAAAAAATAAAACCCCTCTCCCATCCAACACATTCATCAAGGAATAAAACCAGACAAAAGAAATACCCCCTCCCACCCTCCCGCCCCTGGATGTGTGTATACTAAAACACCAGAAAATAAAAAACATAACTATAAAGAAGCCACAAAAGACGTCAATGGACCCCCAAACTAATTTGAATAACTTATTATGCCCCAGCATGTCAGCGTTCATTTTCTCATACTTGTAACATGATACCACACCTTCAAAGAAATATAAACAGGATGGGGCCCATTCACAGGAAGGCTACTAAAAATGGTCAGTAGTTTTCATCATAAGGCATATGGGGACAGACAAAGATCTCAATATGTATACTTTGGAGGAAAGTCAGGAGAGGGGTTTCCGGACAGCTTCCTGGACTTGAAGTTTGTGTGGGTTTTAGCCACACTTTCTCCAGTCCAGCCCCTACCCCAGTCGGGTATGGCTTTTGTGAGTCTCCCCTGTCTCCAGTACCTTCTCTGACGCTGCAATTCAAAAACTTTGGGCAGCTGGCAGCGTTAGAGCCGTGATCTCTCTGACATCCACCTGTCCTGGAAGCCTTCACTCTGCAGCTCTTCCTGTTCCCGCTGGGTGTGGGCGGGGTCAGATGTCCTCTTCATTGACAGCAAATATAGACATAAGCAGATGGGTTATATAACTTATAGATCCAAAATAATGGCTCAGGTTTGTGCATATTTTAGTTGTTTTCCATCCCTCTCCTGGAGACACACTGGGCTGATATTAAGTACATTAAAAAGAAATATACATGAGATAGATTTGAATACTCTGGGATGCATACATTAATATATTCCCTGCGGTTATCTAGAAAACCAGACTAGTGAGGTGTGTCTCTGAGAGAGGGTGAGAAAACAATTTGCTTAGCAGTTTAACTTTCAGCTGGCCTGTGCCTTGTAAATATACTCAGATTTTATTACTGCTGGGTAATAGGTATGCTCAGAAAGCATGGCTCAGCTGGGAGTCTAAAAGGCTGTGCAACCTGACTGCTATCCCTGGTCATCATGAAAAGCTACTGTATATTATTTAATGAGCAGTGGTGGGGCATGTGAACAAGTTAATGAGGAAATGCGTTGGGTAGAAGAAAATAAGGGAAGTGGCAAAAACAAAGAAAAAAAAATACTCCACCAAATGTGTACTTAAGAGAAATATGGTTGGGGGGCAGGGAGCTTTAGGTAAGTGTAAGAACAGCAGAGCTGGTGGTTCTCAGCTGCATTGTGAACAGCTCACCCCCATACCTCTGAGGAGAAATAAACAACCTAGCTGGCATAGGGATGGAGGTGCTTCAGTCTACTGAGTAAGAGGTGGGTGAAATGGAATATGTGTCTCAAAGTTACAGAGTAGCGGGTTAAGTCAGGGAGAAACATGGAATGGGACTCCCCAGGATAAAAGCCCAGTCAGATAAACACTATCCCCCTCTTCTACAAAGCCGCGCTAGCAGCTGCTGCGCGGTAATGACCCCGAAGCACAAAGAGATTTACCCCCTCTTCTACAAAGCCACACGGTAACAGCCCTGAAGCCCATAGAGACCTAAAGGGTTTCGGGGCCGTTACTGCGCGGCTTTGTAGAAGAGGGGTATAATCCTTTTTTTTGTTGTTGTTGGATGTGTGTTTATTTTGCATTTGCACAGAGCTGCCACTTTATCTAATGTATGAGGAGTTTGTTTTTATGCCCCTGAGGTGTTTCACCTGTACGTTCTGCTACATGATTTCTGTAAGGTGTAGGATGGTGTTCTAAGGCTTTTTCCTCCTCATTTTAGATATTTGTGGTGGAATTAAATAAAAGTATTTGTTTTCTTTTTTGATTATAGCAAACGTGTAAGTTTTTTTGGGAATATTCGCCTAATTTTTCTACTCTTGTGGTTGGTGTACAGAACTCCAAGGAGAGTGTGTGGTAAAGTGGTTAAAGCCTCAGCACCCTGAGGTTGTGTGTTCAAACTAGAGAATGACATAGGGACAAGTTTTTCTCCATCCCCGCAGGAACTCAATTTCCCCATTCCGTCCCCACGAGTTTTGTTGCTATCCATGTCCCTGCCCAATTCCTGTAAGCTCTGTCTTACCTGCGCTCCCGAGAGAAGTGGTGGAGAGTAAAACTGTGACTGAGTTCAAAGAAGCGTGGGATGAACACAGAAGATTTAGAATCAGAAAATAATATTAAAGATTGAACTAGGCCAGTTACTGGGCAGACTTGTACGGTCTGCGTCTGTGCATGGCCGTTTGGAGGAGGATGGGCAGGGGAGGGCTTCAATGGCTGGGAGGGTGTAGATGGGCTGGAGTAAGTCTTAAGAGAGATTTCGGCAGTTGGAACCCAAGCACAGTACCGGGTAAAGCTTTGGATTCTCGCCCAGAAATAGCTAAGAAAAAAAAATAAAAAAATTTAAATTGAATCAGGTTGGGCAGACTGGATGGACCATTCGGGTCTTTATCTGCCGTCATCTACTATGTTACTATGTATGTTACTATGCACAAGCCTCAAACTCTTATGATTTTAAAGTGTTTTGAGACTTGTGCAGATGAGGACAGAGCTTGCAGGGATGGGGCAGGGACAGGAAAAGAACTTGCCGGGATGGGCTGGGAAAATGAGTTCCCGCGGGGGGACGGGGCAAAATTTGTCCCTGTGTCATTCTCTAGTTCAAACCCACGCTGCTCCTTGTGACTCTGGGCAAGTCACTTATTAATCCTCCCATTGCCCCGAATACTGTGAGCCTGCCAGGACTGACAGGGAAAAATGCTCAAGTACCTGAATAAATTCATGTAAACTGTTCTGAGCATCCTGGGGAGAACGGTACAGAAAACTGAATAACTTTACCATAGTACTAAATAAATAAATACATAACATTACCATAGTGAGGACTCAGAACCAGCAAAGAGGAGAGTAGATGTGCTTATGCCACAAGATCAACCCCAGACCACAGGCATAAAAGAAAAATCTGGAATCTAACTCATAACCACCTGTACCTGGCAGTAATAGAGAAGTCTAAGAACAGCAGCAGCAAATGCAACAAAATTTTTGAATCAGATGACGATGATATCCAAGAATTAGAAATTAGAAAGATCTGGTGATATCTCATCTGTGGTAGCTGAGGAGATTATATGCTTGGTATTAAGACTCCTATTACTGCAGATGCAAATACACATCCCTCAGCAAAAACAAAAACAAAAACTGCAGACCATGTGCAAGATGTAGGCACTGTTTATTACAATATTAATGCAGTATGGTGAATATACCACCTTATTACCAACCAGGGGACCCGACACAGTCCGTGTTTCGGACAACACCTTCCTCAGGGGTCCTAATAAACATAAATAATGATACAGTAGTATTAAATATATGATTTAACAACATATGTACCAATGGTGTTGAAGTGATGGTGTAATTGAATCAAATAAAATGAGAATGTGAATATAAACAAAATTACAAGGAAGAAAATATGAAGTGATATTATGATGTGATAACCATGTGAACTGAAATCATATGAAAATAAGTAAAAGAAAGAGAATGATTATTACAGACATAAATGTGAGAAAGAGAATGGAAAGATAATCAGAAAGTGAAAAAATACACATCCCTCTCCATATTCGTGGGGGTTAGGGGCAAAGCTGGCCTACAAATAACTTTAGGGCCGACTCTGACTCATCCCCGCCTCCTGGACCTGTCCACTGTACTTACTTTTTAAAGCCTGCTGGTCTAGCGGTGAACTTGGCAGGAGCGATCTTCCTATGCTCCTGCCCCATGCAGAGCTGGGAACAAAAGTGGCTGCCATGAGTTCCCGCAAGACCATGGGAACTCACAGCAGCCATTTTTGTTCCCAGTTCTGCACAGGGCAGGAGCGTAGGAAGAACACCTGTGAACACCTCTGTCCCATCTCTGGGCGGAGCTAGCACATAATCAGTTGGTGGCGATATTTAGACCGCAAACTGGTTGAGTAAGTATGGCTGGTGCCCAGTTAACATCTGGGTAGCAGTCTGGAGGGTCTTCTGGTCCCCTCCCTTCCATTCCTCTCACAGAGGAATAGCTGCCCCTCTAAATCATATCTTCCTCCCTCCCTCCTCCAAATTTGATCCCCTCCCAATTCCAATGCTCCTTCCATATTTAAACCCCAACCCTTTTAGACCCCTCTCAAGCCTACCTTTATTATCCCTCTTGCTCCTGCCTATCATGGCTTCAGCTTCCAAATGGCTACTGCAACCTTTAGTGCCAACTACATGATAATAACTCGTACTGCAAGACTGCCCCTAGATGTCGTGGTGGCCATCAGGAATAGAAAAGGTAGGGGTACCAGATTTTGTTAAGCTAAAACCTGATCATGTGGCCCTGCCCTCAGCCCTGCCCCATTCAACTCATCCCTGCCCCATTCTGCCCAAGTCACATCCTGTACTACCCCAGCCCCACCCCAACCCTCTTCTCCTCTCTTCTTAAGCTGAAAGCCACATCTGCAGGGCCTCAGAGCATGTGCAGATGTGATGCAATGACATCATCGCATCACACCTGCGAATGCTCAGAGGCCCTTCAGACGCGGCCCCAAACTTGAAAACCCGGACAAACTGCTGTTTTTAAAAATCCGTCCGGACACCCAGATAGTCCTCTAAAAAGAGAACATACCCAGGTAATTCTGGACGTTTGGTAACCCTATGAAAAGATAGTCCTAAGAGGGGGGCTATAGTGGTTGGGGGATCTTGTTGGATCTATTTCTTCTCTTTTGTAGGTTAAGGAGAGAGGGATCAGAATCAGAGGTGGGGCACCGTTTATAGAATCTGGCCCTATGTGCCTTTTAAAATAAAAAACATAGAAACATGATGGCAGATAAAGGCCAAATGGCCCATCTAGTCTGTCCATCGGCAGTAACCATCATCTCTTTCTCTCTCCGAGAGATTCCACGTGCCTTTCCCAGGCCCTCTTGAATTCAGACACAGTCTCTGTCTCCACCACCTCTTCCGGGAGACAGCTTCAAGAACCAGCCCTAGTAACGCACATGTACCTGCACACATATTTACATCAACTCTGAAAAAGGTGTACATATGCATATGAACTCTGCTAACTATGGGACTCATAATCAAAACTTAAATATATCTAAAAACCCACTCGTCAATCTAAAAGACAGGTCGTCCAATTACCGATAGTTGAAATGGCTTTTTGGACATATTCAGGGACATTTTAGGCCTCTGAATGCCACTACGCACCCAGAGCTGAAAGGGACATTTTTGGAGGAGTGGTTAGGGCAGGATGTGGGCCGACCTATACTTAGTCGTCCTGCAGGGATAATCAAATGTTTGATGAGACTGCCTAAGTGAAACTTATACGTTGTGAGTTAGAGGATGTAAAGACAAAGTAAAGACCCCCATACACTCCCCCAGTGTTCAATAACCCCCTCACATCCCCGCAAAGATCAGAATAAAAATGTACATACCTGTCTCCAGAACATCAACACTAGTATAGGAAAGCCTAGTAGAGCTGCACACAGGTCTCTTAAATAGCCTGGGGGTGGACTAGTGAACCACAGAGAGGAGGACCAAGGCCCATAAGCCACTCTAACCACTACATTTATAGTGGAACTTGTGTGCCCTCCAAAACCCTACTGTACTGCCATATAGGTGCCACCTGCAACCATAAGGACTATTGGGGTTGTAGACAAGTGGGTATAGTGGGTTTTGCGGGGCTCACCATAACCTATAAGGGAGTTCTGGTGCCATGTCTGCTGCCATGTCTGAGTGGCCAGTCCATCACAATGCTGACCTCTCCCACATCCAGAATGTCTTGTTATGGGCACTTGGGACTTAGACAAATTTTTGGTCAAGAATGTGGTATAAAGATAGATGTAGTGGCGGTCTGGACAATCAAACGCCTGGCCCTACAGATAGACGATTTTCAAAAAATGAAATACTTTAGATGTAGTTTTTGAGAATGGAAATTTTACTGCTGCCGACTTTGGGCCGGTCTTAGACGTGTCTTTTGATTATGGCCCTCCATGTGTGTGTGTCTGTGTATGTACTCTACCCCCTCTGATGCTCTGGCCAAACTATGCTCCCAGGAATGCCCTTTCTTTCCATGTGCACATTTTTTACACAACCATCATGTCAGTTGGATGAAGAGAAAAGCATAAGCCTCATAGAATGCAACTGCATTATTTCTCCATTGATCCGATGAAAAGAGGAGAGCTCTCAAAAGATACACTAAATTAGTGTAATGAAAAGGTACTGCCCAAGTAGGTCTAAAAACACCTCTATACTTTGCATCAGCTATTTCTGAATGCATTTTCAAAATATTAATATACATGCTCTTTTACTTCTATGACCTAAACACACCTAAAGGAATGCCCCCCCCCTATTTATTTCAGTTAAAACTATGCATGCTGTAAATTATGCAAACTTCTTAAAATTGCCTTCAATGGACTTCAAAAACTACCTGTTTGTGTTCTCTTAGGCTTCCTGTGTAGTTTCTCTCTCAAATATAGCTAGTGTACAGTATATATCTATCTACTAAAGGGCAAGTGTACATCGCATTGTCTATTTCTGCATGTAGCCAGAGGGCTAAAATAGCACACATTTTTGAAAATCTCATGAACGGGTAGTGGTTTATTCCTCTAACCTAAACATTTCCTCAAGAATGCTTCTTAAAAGCCTAGAGGCAGGGATTTTCTCTTACTGCAATGTACAGCGCTGCATACATCTGACAGCACTATAGAAATGTTCATCTAATTTTGGCATTCCAGAAAAGTTTGAAAGCTTCCCCCCCCTCCCTCGATTGGCCTTTTCAAACCTGGGCAATGTGTAATTTTAGCAGTTATCTGGCCTTATTTGTTCTAAGGAGCAGGTTGGGGCTATAAGTTATATACTGTATTGTATTGTGGTTTGTTGAGTTTTGTTTTAATTATATATTGCTGTCACCCACGTAGATGCTAGATATGCGGGCTACAAGTGTTTTAAATAAACAAATAAGTACATTACATGTGCTATAGCAGAACTCAATGCTTTTTATTTGAATCTAGGAACCATCCAAAACATTTAAGATCCAGTGACTGAAAGGTCTCACTTCTTGTGCCGCCTACATTTCCACTGAGTTCAAAGAGGGGATGGTGAGGTGAGAAATCTTCCATGGTCTGCAGCAGCTCTTTTAGAAAGCAATTTCTCAGGTTCTTTTCTCATTCTTTGCCCATAGGAATTGAACACTTATTAATCAGTCCCTAAAGTGCTACTACAAGTCACTGGCAGAAGCCAGCAACCTCCATCAGTAGTGTGATGGTACTCCCTTGACAGATGAAGCAGAGTCAATTGCCACTTTGTTTGACATCTCATTATGGCCTGGGTCTCCATCAGCCTCGCTTTCCTACACCCCTCCCTGTCTCATTTTTTCCTTCATACCCCCAGCTTTCACTCAGTCTTTCTCTTTCCCACCACCCCTCTCCAGCCTTCCTCTCTCTTTCTTCCCCCTTTACTCCAGCCATCACTTAATCTCTTCTCCTTTTCCTATACTCCCCCACCCAGTTCCTCTCTCTCCTTCTCTCTTATATTCCTCATCCCCAGACAATTAATGGGTTTGATGCACCTACCAGATTCTGCCTGTTCTCCCTCTTCGTTATTTGCAGCTGCCAAAGAAATAGCTGTTCTTCTGGCTCCACACCACCACTAAGTTTCTTTCTGTAATATTGAGCCACATAGTGCAGGAACTTTTAACAATCTTGTTATTGCAAGTCTTTAAGTCAAGCGATCTATCAGACTTGTGACAAAAGTGCCCCTTAATCATTTTCTGGGTCTTTTACTTCAGAGATAATATAATTCCTTCAATGAGACAGTCATATTCCATACAGCAGATTTGAGGGCAACTAAAGTTTTGCTTGTTGAGCAGTATTGGAACCTTTAGTTTCTCTACCAGAGTAAGAGAGTTCCCTTCATCTCACACCATAATTTATTGAGCAGGGGTTATATCTTTCTTCCTGGCTGATATGGTAGGAGGATACATTCCTTGAAGGGAAAATCTGAACTACTATAAAACCCCATCCTAAGGGATGGGAGATTTCATGTCTTTCTTGAGATCCATATTAGAATATTCCTTCTGATATTCAGCTGACAGCAGTCAGTGATTTTTTAAGTGCTGATCATCACCGGCTAAATTATGCCCTGATATTCAGTGCCAGGTCATGTCCAGGCACTGGCACTGAATATTGGGGTGTAACTCCAGGCAGCCAGACCACCTGGAGCTCATGCAGGACCAGCTGGGCCTGCATAGGAGTTATGCTGGCCCTGGCTGAATATGGGCCAGGGCCTGCCTAAATAAATAAATTTATTTATTTATTTATTATAAAAGCCCCTTGCCCCCCTAAATACATGAAAGACCCCCCTGCCTGGCCATCCCCTCTCCAAGGTGTAGGTAGGCCCTCTTGGGCCTACCTACATACCTGATGCTCCAGCGCACTCTTTTGGAGCAGGAGCATGGCCCCTTCATTGTGGTTTTCCAAAATGGCTGCTGCAACCTCTCATAGCAACTCGCAGTACTAAAGGAAATACCACATGTTGCTATGAGTGATTGTGGTGGCCATTTTGAAAGGCTGCCACGAGGGGGCTTTGTTCTTGTCCTTAAAGACTCCTGCTGGACTACCAGGTATACAGGCAGGCCCAAAGAAGGGACTACCTACACCTTGGGAGAGGGTGGAGAGGTGAGGGGGTCCTTTACACCAGCAGAGGGAAAGGGAGGGAGGATAGAAGAAGCATTCAGGGGGGCACAGGGGCTATTAAAAAAAAAAAAAAAAAGACAAATAATTATGCAAGCCCCAGCCTGATATTCAGCCAGGGCCCAGATAACATGAGCTGGTAGATTTAGGACAGCTTTTGAGCTGTCCTAAATTCACCTGTTCATCTTATAGAGGAGGTTTAATTAGATCATTTGACAAATTTCTTGAATAGAAAAGTTTTAAGTTCTTTTCTGAATGTTTTGTAGGTGGGCGTCGTACTCAGCAGATTGGAGATGTGGCAGTCTAGTTTCGCTGCTCTGGTGGCTAATATTTTTTTGCTCTGTATGCCTTTGATTGGTGGGTGGGTAAAGGGTACATGAGTTCTCCTTGGTTTGCATGTGTTTTTCCTGATTAGGCGGTTACTCAGATAGCTTGGTCCATTTCCATTTAGGGCTTTGAATAGAGTGCAGTAGAATTTGTATTTTATGCGTGCTTGTACTGGGAGCCAATGTGAATCTTGGAAAGCGGTGGTAATGTAGTCATATTTTTTCAGCGAGTATATCTGTCTAAGAACTGTATTTTGGACTGTTTGTAATTGTTTTAGCATGTTGGTTGGGCATGACAAGTATAGGATGCTACAGTAGTCCAGGAGTCCTAGGATTAGCGCTTGTACCAAAAATTTGACTTGTTCGTTGTTGAAGTATTTTTGGATTTGCCTTAGATTGCACATGGTTGCGAATGCCTTCTGGATCGTTTTGCTGATTTGAAGTTGCATGGTGCAGCCTTTATCTATCATTGTTCCCAACAGTTTTAGGTTGGGTTGTAAGGGGAATGTGATAGAGTCTATTTCTAGGTTTGTTATGGTTGGGGTTTTGTTTTTTTTCTAGGAGCAAGAATTTGGTTTTGTCTTGATTCAACTTTAATTTGTGGTCTCATCCATTTTGACACTGTTTCTAGTGCAGTGTGTAGTTTGTTCATTGTGTTGGGGTTGGTTTGGTCAAAAAGCAGGAGGATGGTGATGTCATCTGCATAGCTGTATGAAGTTATGCCTATTTCGTTTAAGCGTGTGCCAAGTGTGGCTATGTAAAGGTTGAAAAGTGTTGGAGATAGTGGGGAGCCTTGGGGAACTCTGCAGAGGTTGTTCCAGGATTCTGACTGTTTATTGTTTGCTTTAACTCTGTAGACTTTGCCTGTGATTCCTATTGCCTCCACTGTTTATAGTAGGATGTTGTGATCTACTAGGTCAAATGCCGCTGTGAGATCGAGTTGTATGAGTAGCATTTTTTTTGCCTTTTCTTAGGTGTTGTTTGGCTGTGTCTAGGAGGGAGACTAGTAGTGTTTCTGTGTTGTAGCTTCCTCTGAAGCCTGATTCTGAGGGGTGGAGTATGTTGTGGTTTCCTAAGTATTCGGTGAGTAGTTTTGCTACGAGGCATTCCATTAGCTTGACATATAGCGGTATTGAGGCTATAGGTCTGTAATTGGATGGCTGATCTGTAGCTCCCTTTGGGTCTTTCAGAATAGGGGTTATGATGATTTCAGTGAGGTCTTATGGAAATTGGCCTTCTGTGAGCGTGTAACTGATCCACCGCATGAGGTGGGTGTGGAATTTAGTGCTGGCTGCTTTTAACAGATATGGGGGCAAAGGTTGAGGTCTCAGGCTGCATGATTGTATTTGTTGTAGAGTCTATCTTGGTCGAGTCATTGTATGTTTGGGAAGTCTGACCAGTTTCTGTCTGCTGCGTAGGCCTCTTTTGTAGTGAGATTTCATCAAGATGGTTTGGGGTTCGGTGAATGTGTTTCTTGCTGTTGAGATTTTGTTTCTGAAGAATTCAGCCAGTTGGTTTGCTGTGGGGGAATGGAAGGTTTTGGTGGCTAGGTAGGGTTTAGTGTCTGTGAGTTCCTTTAGTAGTTTGAAAAGTTTTTTGGTGTCTAGGATTTCTGTGCCTATCTGACTGGTGTAGTATGCTTTTCTTTTTACTTTTAGCATTTGTTTGTATTGTTTGTTCAGTATTCTCCAGGTTGTTTTTGTATGTTCTTGGTTGTCTTTTCTCCATTCTCTTTCAAGATGTCTGCATTGTTGTTTGAGGTGCAGTAGTTCGTTGTCAAACCATTTATCTGATCGTCTGCAGATTCTGGTTTATGTTTGTGGATATGTCATGTCTTCGAGGATGGATGTACTTAGAGTGCGCCAGTGGTTTATGAAGTCTTTGGGGTTGCCATCTTGGATCATGGTGTCTACTTTGTTTCAGAATTTAAGTAGGTTGATCTTTTAATTTGTTTCATATGTTAAGCTTTGGTTATTTTGTTTGGTTGTGCCCTGTGTCCAGTTGATTTTGAAGGTGTATCTGTAGAGGTCTGACCAGAGGGTGTGAAACCATGTTCCGTTTGTGGTGTGTGTTTGGTGTATCAGCATTTAGACACCGACTGACAATTTAAGTGGGTCAGAGCCTCTCTGGCCTGCTTAAATCGCTCAGAATATTGGGCCCATTGTGTACAATTCTGGAACCTACCCCTTCAAAAAGATAAAAACAGAATGGAGTCCGTCCAGATAGCGGCCACCAATACGGTCAATGCCTCTTGTAGTCTTTGCTGACAGCTTTTTTGACCCTCTGTGCATTCTCATTTGCAGCTTTGCAAAGGGCCGTCTCATTTTGTTTAAGCCCTGTTCTAATTGGCCACACTTGTCTCCATGGCTCCTGCCACCTAAGAATTATATTACCCAATAGTATTCTGGCTGTAGTGACCTCTCCTCCTCTCTACTTTTCATCTTCTTTGTTGCACTCTTTGCTTCCCTGGTGGACTCATTGCACATTCCACCTAGGCAGAATCCTGACTATTAAAAACCATAACTCTCCAAGGCCATATTCCTGCTCTTTCATCTGCCTTTGCTTTAACTTGCTCTTTATGCCGCTGATAACTTACCCACTCCATATATCTTTAAAGCTGCCTCTAAGCACACAGAGCCCTGGTTCTGCCATAGATGCATAAATGCAGATGTTGAATGTTGTAGGCAGAT
Organism: Geotrypetes seraphini; assembly: GCF_902459505.1. Taxonomy (NCBI): domain Eukaryota; kingdom Metazoa; phylum Chordata; class Amphibia; order Gymnophiona; family Dermophiidae; genus Geotrypetes; species Geotrypetes seraphini. The sequence continues at coordinate 447,371,365 of NC_047085.1, read as the reverse complement.
ATTCTAGGCCCTGTCATGACTTCTGTATCCTATGACACTCCACCCTCTCTGAGCAATTCAAGGAGCGCAGTAGCAGCAGAGGGTGGCTGCTGGATAATTACTCCTTTATCTTATCTATCCCTGGCCCACACTTTCTCCTGTACCTCTGCACACTTCAGCCTGCATATCTTTGCAAACCAAACAGATCTACTGGGAGACAACTTTCCTGGCTGAAACCTAACTAACACACACATAAAATGAAAGAATGAATGTACCTATCTGAAATAAATACATGCAAGGTTGGAGTTGCAAGGGAACATGCACTATATCTTTACTAATTCATATAGAGCAGATTGTACAATTATTCACTTTACTTTTAGAATGTATGTATGGCACCTACTTTCCTCTGAAGCAGTGGTTCTCAGTCCTGTCCTGGGGACACACCAATCCAGTCAGCTTTTCAGGATACCCACAATTAATTTGTATACAATGAAATTATTGCGTGAGTATATTTCATTTATCTATTTAATTTTCTATACTTTTCTCACAGGGGAGTTCAGAACAGTTTACATGAATTTATTCAGGTACTCAAGCATTTTCCCTGTCTGTCCTGGTGGTCTCACAATATGTCTAATGTACCTGGGGCAATGTGGGGTGGGGACTGAGTAACATGCCCAGGGTCACAAGGAGCAGTGTGGGTTTGAACCCACAACTTCAGGATGCTGAGGCTGTAGCTTTAACCATTACACCACACTCTCCCCCTTAATCTCATGTATATTCATTGTGGGTATACTGAAATCCTGTCTGGCTGGGTGTGTGCCTCCACTTGCCTTCCAGCTCTCGAGTGGTTGGGAATAACATCTTGGTTCCCCAGCAATCCCTTTAGTAACCCTGAGGATCAATTTGGTTCATCCATGGCAAGATCCCAGTCTCTAATAATTTGTTTAGGGCACAAACGTGAGACTAATAATAAATATATTACAAATACGTTTTGTCAAATACAGTTATGAGCAGGGATTCATCCAGACCAAAAATACAAAGATATAGCTGACAAACTGAAAATCAAAAAGATGAAAAGGAGAAAAATAAACCTCAATCAAGGGTTTTCACCAAGGGCTTCCAACTCAAGATCTTGGTGAAAACCCTCGATTTCAGATGAGTGTATTTTTTCACGATTCCAGATATATGCTTCATATCTCTAAAAACTGCTTATACTTATGATATTCAGCTGTAGTCCTCGCCAAGTAATGTGGTTAAGTTTGGGATTCGGGCCTTTTACTGCTTGACAGTTATATTGAAATCATATATAAAAAAACGATAAAAAAAGACTGTGAAAAACAACAAAAAGAAGATTTTGTATGAATGAAAGACGTGAGAATTGATTATTTATACATGTTTTGGAGTTTTTTATAGACCCGTGATGATGAGTGGATGATTGGGTACTTGTGTAGTCCCAACTGCCCTCAATTGAGGTTTATTTTTCTCCTTTTCATCTTTTTGATTTTCAGTTTGTCAGCTATATCTTTGTATTTTTGGTCTGGATGAATCCCTGCTCATAACTGTATTTGACAAAACGTATTTGTAAGATCCCAGTCTCTTCATATATCAAATTAAAAAATGGTGACAAACCCACCTTCTTGAGATTGACTTCAAAGCGTAACCCTCTCCCTCTACTCATCATCCTAGCCAGCAGTTTAATCATTCTCCACTGTAACCATGGCCTGTTTGTCTGTCTTAATTGATTAGATCAGGGGTAGGGAACTCCGGTCCTTGAGAGCCGTATTCTAGTCGGGTTTTCAGAATTTCCCCAATGAATATGCATTGAAAGCAGTGCATGCAAATAGATCTCATGCATATTCATTGGGGAAATCCTGTAAACCCGACTGGAATACGGCTCTCGAGGACCGGAGTTCCCTACCCCTGGATTAGATTGTGAGCTCATTCAAGCAGGAACTGTCTCCTTTGTGACTCTCTACGGCGCTGTGTACGTCTGATAGTACTCTGGAAATAATTAATAGTAATAGTAGTACTTCTAGATCAGTGAGATGACCACAACTAAAATATCAGAAAACAATTTTTATGAGAATTTAAGGTGTTCCATCCATATACACTTCCCCCTCCCCACTCACGGTTTTGACAATCATGATTTCACATATTCGCGATTTTATGAGGAGGGGGGAAAAAAAGAAAAAAAACCCCCACAGTTTAGCCTTCCCCCTGGCGTCCCGGCCTTATCTGGTGGTCTAGCGGGCTTTTGGGGCAGGAGCGATCTTCCTACACTCCTGCCCCGTGTAGATCGCCAATAGGAAATGGCTGTGGGGAGTTCCCGTCGTAGTCTCAAAAGAGTCAGAGCAAAGTTCTTTCTTCACAATAGATTATAAGTGACCCGGTGAGGATATAATGTGTAAATCCAACCACTTTTGAAACTAAAATGGAATGGATGGTGGCATTTCTGAGAGTCTGAAGACTAATTTATTTGAGTGGATTCACTGGTGTTGGTTTACAGTATACCATCTCCTTTGTGTATTGAACTGATATTATCCTCTCAAAAACATTTATTTACTATCCTTCCATCAACATATTTTAAAGATCATATTAAAGCCACACAATTGCAGGATCTGCAGGGCAAGGAAGAGGCACTATAGATCAATTTGGAAAGAGGGAATGGTGAATATATTTACATTGGTGTGATATACAGGCCTCCTTCACAGATGGAAGAAATAGATAGAGATTTAATAGTAGACATTCAGAATATATCTAAAAAAGGGGAAGTCTTGTTACTAGGTGATTTTAACATGCCGGATGTTGATTGGGGTATCCCTATTGCAGGGTCTTCTAGAAGTAGGGAGATTCTGGATTCTCTATAAGGAGAACTGTTCCAGCAGTTGGTAATAGAACCTATGCAGAATGGGGTCATACTGGACTTAGTGCTTATAAATGGGGGAAGTGTTTGTGATGTTACAGTGGGTGATCATCTGGCATCCAGTGATCACTGCATGGTACGGTTTAATATTAAGATGGGTATAGAGAGGGCTCATTCAAAAGTAAAGGTTCTAGACTTAAAAAAAAAAAAAGAACTTTGCTCAGATGGGGGATTATGTCAAGGAATTGTTGTCCGGATGGGAACATCTGGAAGGAGCAGAAATGCAGTGGGCAAAACTGAAAGGAGTTATTGTAAGGGCAACAGACCTTTTTGTAAGGCAAATAAATAAAAGTCAGAGTAAAAGAAGGCCACTTTGGTTCTCAAAAGTAGTAGCAGAGTAAGTAAGGAATAAGAGGTTAGATTTCATAAAGTAGAAAAGATCGCAGAGAGAAGAAGACAGGAAAAATATCTGGAAAAGTTAAGAGAGGCTGGTCGAGTAGTCAGGAAAGCAAAGATACACATGGAAGAAAAAATAGCTGCTACGGTAAAACAGAGAGACAAAATATTTGTTAGATATATCAGTGATTGGAAGAAGTGCAAAAGTGGCATTGTGAGTCTCAAAAGTGAAGGGGAGAAATATGTAGAAGCTAATAAAGAAAAGGCTGAATTGCTTAACAAATATTTCTGTTCTGTGTTCATGGCTGAATCTAAGGAAATACTTTTTTACAGAAAGGGTGATAGATGTGTGGAACAGTCTCCCGGAAAAGGTGGTGGAGACAGACACTGTGTCTGAATTCAAGAAAGCTTGGGATAGGCACGTGGGATCTCTTAGAGAGAGGAAGAGATAATGATTACTGTGGATGGGCAGACTGGATGGGTCATTTGGCCTTTATCTGCCATCATGTTTCCATGTTTCTGTCCTCCCCACATCCATTCTCTTGCTGCAGACATCTCCCTATACACTGTCCTTTCCCTCAGAATCTATCCACATATACTCTAATTTCCATAGGTTTCAGGGCTATCCGCACTGCTTTTTAATATATATTAGTTTTTACTTGCAAATATTCTCAGAACTAATGGATATGATTTTTGTATTTATGCAGATGAAGTATAATTTATTGTACCAATAGAAGATAATAAGGAATACTTGTTGTTTGTCTTTAGTTAAAGGATGGACCAGAACAGTTTTGTTTTGAATATATATTTTTATTTTTATAATTAACCATGGCCCGGAGTGCTAAATTCTCCAACACTCATTGAATTCCTATGAGCATCAGAGCAGCATCGGAGCAGTTAGCCCTCTGAGCTGCAGTACAAACCTCTACTGTGGCCTAATAAAAGAGGGCCTAAATTGTTTGAATAGCACCTGGAAGCCAGAAAGCTTATATAAAAAAATACACATTCAGGTACAGTAATCTCTGGTAAGACAGAAATTTTTTTTTCATATTGAGAGGAATTTTATGTTATTTAGAAGGAAGCTGAAATCATTTTTGTCCTCCAGTGATTTGATTCTTAGAATGTTAGATTGAAGTGGATTAACTATGGCTGATTATTTTGGTTTTTATTATATCTTTTCTATAACGTTTATCTCTTTGCTCTAGAGCAGGGGTAGGCAATTCCGGTCCTCGAAAGCCGCACCAGGTCAGGTTTTCAGGATATCCACAATAAATATGCATGAGATAGACTTGCATCTCAAGGAGGCAGTGCATGCGAATCCATCTCATACATATTCATTGTGGATATTCTGAAAACCTGACCTGGCTGCGGCTCTCGAGGACTGGAATTGCCTACCCCAGCTTTAGACTGTTATTGTTTTATGTGCTTTTGAAGCATTGTGAATGATCTGTTTTGATCAGGAAAATGGTATGTAATGTGAGATCTGTGTGCAATTGTATGGGTACATGGTGCAGAGAAGTATTTTGCACAGAAAATAACTGCAGAAATCTGCACATAGGTTACTGGCACACAGCATATTAAAATGAATGTTAATTAGTTTTTGGGCCTTGATGTGGAGAAGTGCGTGGAAAACATGAAGGCTGAGCTGAGCATAATGCAGGAGCTTTAAGGTCATGTCAGAGGAGGCATTGAAGGACTAGTTTGATCTTCTGCAGTAGTACCTGTGAGGATTTGATGTCTTTTTTTTCTTTTTGCTGTGAGCATAGCAGTAGAAGGTTTATCTACACATATCTAAGGATGTTGTTCAGCACATGGATATTGACACCTGAAAATGTTTGTGATGCCACTGCTTTCCTACAAAATGACTTTCCAGCACATGTGCCGATGTGCATTGGTATTTGGTACTTTCATTTGGTCATGTGCACAGTAGTAGCTGTCCTTGGTGCAGAACCTTATGTGCATGTTTCTATAAGCTTACCCTGATTAGTGCACACGTTTTGTATGTTTCAAATTTGCTTAGGATTAGCTTACTACATTGATGAACAAAAACTTTGCATCGGAAGTCATGTGCTCAAGCCATTAGGGCATAGCTCTAACGCAGTGATTCCCAACCCTGTCCTGGAGGAACACCAGGCCAATCGGGTTTTCAGGCTAGCCCTAATGAATATGCATGAGAGAGATTTGCATATGATGGAAGTGATAGGCATTCAAATTTGCTTCATGCATATTCATTAGGGCTAGCCTGAAAACCCGATTGGCCTGGTGTTCCTCCAGGACAGGGATGGGAACCACTGCTCTAACGTGTGGTTTTCTGCATTGACTCCTGTGAAACTAATGTAGTTATCCCCTATGAACAGGAGTTTATAGGTTACTAGCTGATGCCCCGGCATTGCACGGGTATTTAATTATAGCAATAACACTGTAAATGGATTCAAATAAAGATACTTTGTAGTGGTGAATGAAATTATTGTTTTACAGCTTAATAAAAAGTACAATATTCAAATTATAATGTGAAATATTTGACAAAATGAATACAATACAACTAACGCAAAACGTGATTATAAACAAAATTTTTAGTTTCACCTCCAGGAGCAAGAACATATAAATTGTTGGGTGAACCCACCCTTGAGCAAGCAACATAGAGTTGTGGGCCGAGAGACCCCCAGAACATATCACCCCAGGTAGTGAGGGATCTGCATACCAAGTTTAGTTCAAATCGGTCAAGCCGTTTTTGAATTACTGTGAGAATGGCAGCTTTTTACATTTTTTCCATTGACATGAATGGGTGATATCTGCTTATCTGTTTGTAGCTCTGCCCACGTGTGCAGGTGGGCCGGGAGACCCCCCAGAACATATCAGCCCAGGTAGTGAGGGACCTGCATACAAAGTTTCGTTCAAATCGGTCAAGCCGTTTTTGAAGTACAGTGAGAATGGCAGCTTTTTACATTTTTTCCATTTTTTTTTTTTTGTCAAGGTATTTTTATTGGAAATTTTTGAAATGAAATACAAGTGTAAACCAGTGGAATATACTATTACAGCCACTGATGAATATGAGATGAATACAGCAGAGATATAATGCATATTATATTATACAAAGAGTCATAATGATATAACAACAATACAAGAATGATATAATAGGAAACATCTCAGTATATAATAGCAACAATCCACTAACTAGTAGAATGAATCATCCTGAATAAGGAAATGAATGAATGGGTTAATAAAAGAAAATAAGGAGTATACTGTGACCATGGAAATCATTTATTATTGGAAGAAAGGTAGAGTTTTAGTGAATTCCACCTGGAATGAAAGCGATGCATCCCGCCATATGATTTAGCAAGATAAGCTTCCATTCTGTATGTTGAACACACTAAATTCCACCATTGTGGGTGGGATGCCTTTGAAAGGTCTTTCCATGTTGATAAAAGAATTTTTAGGGCTAGAGTAATGAGCATATCTAACAAATATAGATCATTTTCAGAGATCAGGTGATTAAGTGCGAAAGATTTGAGAAGGAGCATTTGATAGGAAAGGGCAATGTTTATGTTGAAGATTGAGCAAATTGTTTTCCAAACAGTATGCCAGAAAGTGTGGATCATTGGGCAGGAATATAATAGGTGATGTAGAGTACCTTCCTCTTTCCCACAAGACCAACAGTTTTTAGAATAGGAAGCATCTATTTTGTTAGATTTAATGGGAGTCCATTGGGCTCTGTGGAGAAAGAAAAACATACTCTGTAAGATTGAGGCAGATCTTGATGTTTTAAACGTGGAATTAGAAATGGAGGACCAAGCATCATCAGTTATAGCCATTCCAATGTCATGTTCCCAAGCTAAGTGCGTGGTGGAGAAGGGATTGGGTGAGAAGGATTTGAGTAGCTTATAGAAATGCGATGCTGTGTGACCCTGGGCTAGAAATTTCTGAGAGTAGATGAATAATGTGGGAGAAGAAAGGGAAAGTGAGGAGAGAAGGCCTGATTTTTTGATGGTTGACCGGAGTTGCAACCATTTGAGAAAGTTGGATTCAGGGAGGGCAAATGAGGTCATCATATCCTGAAAGGTGAAGAGTGAGCCATCAGGATGGCACACCGATCCCAAATCCCATATTTGGTGATGTTGAGACCAGGAGGGCCAAGTGAAGGTTTTCTTATCTATCAATAAAGATTTGTTGAACCAGAGAGGGCAAAGTGTTGATTTGTTCCAGGGTATCTCCAGTAAAGAGTCTAGATTAGATAGAACTTTGTGGGTGGTGTACAGGACAGGATTATGTTTAATAAAGGGAGAATTATGTGTCCCTATAAGACGAAGGAGGGGGAAAGGATTTGTAAGGGAAAGCTCTATTCGTAGCCAGTTGGGGATATCAGTAGGCATGGGATTAGAGAGCCATTCTGCACCTTGTCTCAAAATAAAAGCTTTATGATAGAGAAGAAGATCTGGAAAGTTAACACCACCTGAGATGCGAGAAGCTTTTAGTTTCTGAAGAGAAATTCTATGGGGTTTTTCATTCCATAAGAAACGCAAAAGTAAATTCTCAATTTGTTTGTATATGGAGGATGGGAATAATATAGGAAGCATGCTAAAGATGTATGTGATTCTGGGAACCACCATCATTTTTATGGTGTCTAAGCGACCCCACCAAGAAAGGTGTAGAGGGGACCAAGAGGATAATGAGTTCTGTACTTGAGCGAGGATTTTGGAAGAGATTAATTGTTGGGATGAATTAATGTTTTTATCAAATAGTAACCCTAAGTATTTGATACCTGTGGTGACCCATGAAAAGGGATGAGTCAATTGAAAAAGGGAGGGATTGCAATCATGGAGGGGCATGATCTCAGACTTATCCCAATTTATTTTGTATCCTGAAAACGAGGAGTATGTAGAAATTAGGTGTGTTAATGCAGAGAGCGAATGTTCAGGGTCAGTGAGGTAAAGGAGGACATCATCCGCGTATGCAGAGATTTTTATTTCTATGGAAGCAATGTTGATCCCTTTAATATCGGGGGAGAGGCGGATGGCTGTAAGAAGGGGTTCTAGGGCTAAATTGAATAAAAGTGGGGACATTGGGCATCCCTGACGGGTGCCTCTGTGCAGAGTGAATGGAGCAGATGCCTCATTATTAATGATAAGTTTTGCAGAAGGGGAATTGTAGAGTATGGAAATCATATGGATAAGAGATGGGGGAAAACCAAATCTAGACAGGACTGCAAAAAGGTATTTCCACTCCACTCTATCGAACGCTTTTTCAGCATCTAGAGAAACAAGGATTGATGATTGAGTGAACGATTGAGAGGAGTGGAGCACATGACATAAGAGCCTAGTGTTATCTGCACCATAGCGACCTTTCAGAAATCCCACTTGGTCTCTGTGAATCAGATAAGACATTACTTTTTCCAATCGAAATACTAATATTTTTGCATAAATTTTATAGTCCAAATTCAAAAGAGATATAGGTCTATAGTTCTTAACGAGGTCAGGATCCCTGTTCGGTTTTGGTAGAACTATAATGTTCGCTTCAAGAAATCTGTGAAGAGTTGACGGGGCTTCCTGTATACCTTTGTAGTAAGAGAGTAAATAAGGAGACAGAAGAGTTGAGAATGATTTGTAGAATTCAGAAGACAAACCATCGGGTCCAGGCGCTTTAGCAGAAGGTAGAGATGAGATGGCACGTGTGACTTCATCAGTGGAGATAGGTACTTGCAAGGAGCGACGTTGCTGGTCAGATAAAGTCGGTAGATCAAGCGAATGAAGGAAATCTTGGATAGATGAGGAGGAGGAGGAAGTTTCTGAAGTGTAGAGATCATCATAGAATTTGCGAAAGTCTTCCAATATGTCTTTAGTTGTATGATGAATGTGACCAGAACTGGTTTTGATGTGGGTAATATGGTTTTTTGAACGTTTTCCTTTCAGGAAAAGAGCAAGAAGATGGCCAGATTTGTTGGAAGAGGCATAATATGTGGTTGATCGACGGAATAAAGATGCGGAAGCCATGGAGCTGAAGAGTTCATTATACTGGAATTTAAGTTGCTGCAGTTTTCGGTATAACTCAGGATCAAAATGGTTATAGAGTTGAGATTCATAAGAATGAATGTCCGTTTCCAGTAGATGAAGTTTAGATTTTTTTTGTTTCAATTGAAAGGCTGAAAAGCTGATGATTTTACCACGTAGCCAAGCTTTATAAGATTCCCAGACTATGGAGAAGTCGTCCACTGAAGATATGTTAGTGTCGAAGAATAGTTGAGATTCATTTTTGATATATGAGATGAAGGAGTCTTCATGTAGAAGAAAGTTGTTAAATCTCCATTGCCTGAATGTGGAAGAGGAGGCCCAATTGAGGTGACAGGATACAGCTGCATGATCTGAAATAGTGATGTCATGTATGCGTGATGAAGAAACCATATTTAATATGTCTTTAGATCCAAGAATATAGTCAATTCTCGAGTAAGTTTGGTGGGGTGCCGAGTAGAAGGTGAAATCTTTGTCAGATGGATGCAGGATTCTCCAGATGTCCGACCAGCCGAAAGAGTCCATTAGGTTTTTAACAGTGGATCTCACCCGAAGTTTTGCTGGGCGGCATTTCGATGAGCGATCAATGAAGGGATCTAGAGGAAAGTTGAGGTCACCTGCAAAAATGGTGTCCGAGGAAAGTGATGAGTGGCAGAGTGTTTGGAATGATTGAAAAAAGGAAGGGTCATCTGCATTAGGGGCGTAGACGTTGAACAATTTTATTGGCCTTCCGGCTATGGAGCCCTCCAAAAAGGACCAGCGACCAGAAGGATCAAATTTGTGGACTTGAAGTTGAAAATTAAGAGATTTCTTTATTAGAGTGATTACTCCATTTTTCTTTCCTGAAGCAGGGGCAGCAAAGCAATATTGAACCCATCCTCCAACTAGTTTATTAGCTTCCTCAGCGCTGATATGTGATTCCTGTAGGAGACATATATCTGCTTCAAGGTGTTTGAGATAGTGCAGGATTTTCTTTCGTTTTATAGGGCTGTTGATCCCTTTGACGTTTAGGGAGACGATATGTAATTTAACCATTGGGAAGCTGTTGGATAACAGGTTCTAGGAATGGTTCTCGGAAGAAACACTTAAGCTCTGCACTGTAGGAAACAAAGTGTGGATAAAGACTTGAATTCCATGATTTGCCCAAGTAAGTATCACAGCATACAAGAACAAAAAAAGGGAGAAAATGTAAACAATAAGGAGGATGATTCAGTCCAATAAAGAACCATGTCAAAAAGTAGAAAAAGATCCAGAGATGGGATCCCATGCTGACAAGAGGTGCTCAGGCAGCCCTTCGCTCGAGCCCAAATTGTGAATCAAATGATACTATTTAAACCTCAAAAACAGTAAAGCAGAAAATAATTTGATAAAGGAAAGTCAGGTCATAGCTCCTACTGTGTCGTCCAGGAACTTTTGTAATTCAACCGGATCATCAAAATTTTTGGTATTGTTGTGGTAAGTGATCTTCATCCTCGCAGGATAAAATAGCCCGTATTGGGCTCCTATGTTTTTAAGCTGAGGCCTCATTGCCAAGAAGGCTTTTCTTTTTTGTGCTGTTGCTTTTGCCAGGTCAGGGACCATGATGATTTTTTTACCATCATGTTGCAGTGCAGGAGAGGATTTAGCAGCTTGCAGGATTTGGAGAGCTTGAGTGTAACGGAGGAGTTTCAGGACAATAGGCCTGGGAGGCTTTGCAGGTAATGGCGGACCAGATGGGACCCTGTGCGCTCTCTCAATCTCGAGCGGAGGGTCAAATTTAAGCTTTAGAGTAGTAGGAATGAAGGAGAGCAGAAAAGACATAAGGTCATTACCTTCAGATGATTCTGGAAGACCAATAATGCGAACATTACTCCGACGCATCCTGTTAGAGAGATCTTCAATATCACGTTGCAGCACAGTAAGCTTGCGAAAGTCACGTTGTATTTCAAGATATTGTGAGTCATGTGCTGCAAGTCTTTCTTCTGCCAAATCTATACGAGCATTTTGTTGCTTGAGTTGAGTGAGTATGCCCCCGATTTCATTTTTAATGTCAGCCGTGGCGGCTAAATTTTCCTGCATTAAGTCTCTGAGCACGTGGAGATCATGAGAAATTGAGTCTCCCTGTGCTGAGGCGCCAGGCATGGAGGCCTTAATCGGAGAGGGCGGTTCGTGCTTCGATCTTTTCGGCGCTGGATGCGCCGCCGACGGGCCAGGAGGAGGAGCGGTATCGGGCTTGTTAGCCTTGGACGACATTCCGCCGTAAGGGAGCAGTGCGTGCTGACCTGAATTTATTCTTTGCGAGGTTTAAATTATTAAATTCAGCGAGGCTCGGACCGGAGCGCGGGCGCTAAGCGGCCATCTTGAAATCGCGCACGTGACGCCCCCTACATTTTTTCCATTGACATGAATGGGTGAAATCTGATTTTCTGTTTGTAGCTCCGCCCACGTGTGCAGTTGGGCCGCGAGACCCCCAGAACATATCACCCCAGGTAGTGAGGGATCTGCATACCAAGTTTCGTTCAAATCGGTCAAGCCATCTGATTTTCTGTTTGTAGCTCCGCCCACGTGTGCAGGTGGACCGCGAGACCCCCAGAACATATCACCCCAGGTAGTGAGGGATCTGCATACCAAGTGTCGTTCAAATCGGTCAAGCCGTTTTTGAATTACTGTGAGAATGGCAGCTTTTTACATTTTTTCCATTGACATGAATGGGTGAAATCTGATTTTCTGTTTGTAGCTCCGCCCACGTGTGCAGGTGGGCCGCGAGACCCCCACAACATATCACCCCAGGTAGTGAGGGATCTGCATAACAAGTTTCGTGCAAATCCGTCAAGCCGGTTTTGAATTACTGTGAGAATGGCAGCTTTTTACATTTTTTCCATTGACATGAATGGGTGAAATCTGATTTTCTGTTTGTAGCTCCGCCCTCGTGTGCAGGTGGGCTGCAAGACCCCCAGAACATATCACCCCAGGTAGTGAGGGATCTGCATACCAAGTTTCGTTCAAATCGGTCAAGCCGTTTTTGCGTGATCGCGGCACATACACACATATACACACACATACACACATACATACCTCCGATTTTATATATATAGATAGTTGACTTTCATCTATATTAAGGAGCTAGTGAATGTATGCTTCTTTACGTTAAAATTGCTGAGTCACCTACTACAGTTTCTTACAGCTGGGCAATTTTTTGGCAGAGTTGCAGTTCTGTCAAGAGCTGATTATCACAACTCATTAAAAGTCCTGCAAATGGTTATGAACGATTCCATGGGATTGATCATTCAGTATGACAGAAGACAGAATTTCTCCATAATCAAGGGACCATCATTGGCTTCCTATCAAATTTTGCATTGACTTTAAGATTTGTTGCCTTTTATTTCATACATTCCATGGCAGTGCTCCCAGTTTCTTGAGGAACTGTTTGATATGCCAGCAGAACACAAGAGCACTGAGGTCTCCAGCTACAAATATGGTTGTATTTTGGGGGGTGGTGGTGGTAATTCTATAAAGAGATGCTTACTTTTAGGTAGCACGAAGGTATGCAAATGGATCTGGTATTCTAGTCATTTATGTGCACAATGTTCCATGCTAGGCCCCTGCCTAGAACAGCAGGCGGCACTATCAGCGGCTTTCCTGAGACTGGGTGTGCCCCACCCCTTGGAAATGGGGAAGCCTTTCAGGAGTGACCAGCCTAGGCATCTGCCTAGTACTCCAGAATGCATCGTACAGTGAATAATGAGACCCCAAGATAAACAGTATTCAATAACAGTCTTCAGCTTTTATTTGGACCATTAACTGGTCAACATTCAGTATTGTCACTTCCAATAAGGAGAAAAAGAAGGCAAACAAAAACACTTCCTTGCAGCGGTTCAAAGGTAATACAAAACATCTTTCATTGCACCTGGGCATTCTGGCTCCCTGAAAAAAGGTTTCTTTTCTAGGGCTGTGTGCTAGGAGATCTTTTTTAGTTCATGAATCCAAAACCCTTCATGAAGATAAGTGAACCAAAAACACAAAAAAAACTCACTGCTTTAAACATAGGTTCTAATTAATGGCTTTACTGCAGGTAAAGTGAGCGACCCTAAGCTCCGAGTTTGATAAACTCTTAGCAAACAGTTGGAGGAACAAAACTTCCTTGTAGCAGGATTCAAATCACACTGTAACTAACTTCACAGACCTTCTCAACCCAGGTTTACTGGACGTTTTCCTTTGTGCTGAATCATAGCACTACTTAAGGAAACAGCAGTATCAGGCAAAAACTGGCAAACATTGTCCAACAGGTTAAACATCGTTTATTCCTTTACTTTATGAGGCTTTTAACTACCCTGAGCAAAATTTTTGTTCAAGCAAAACATAGTTTCTCAGAGGAAACGCCAAAAATATTCCTTTCCTTTCCTTAATTAAAGGCAACTACCTTTTCTGTAGAGAAACAAAAAAATAAATAATTCCCACAAACAAAACTGTCAGGGCTCCTTTCTTCTCAGTATTAAGGACCCATCTCCATGCAGTCTTGTGGCAGTGGCAGCTCCAACGGCAACTCAGCTGTATCCATGACCTCACCAGCTCTTGGCTCGCAGTGGCTTGTAAGAATGATGTTTTCCTCTTCAGCCATTTCCACCTCCTGCTCCACCCTTCACTTTCCTGCCTCCTCTCCTGATTCAGAGCTCTCTCCTTATATATTTCATTGACACCCCCCCTTCTACTAGGGAGGGGGATGGCCTTAGCTCTCTTGGGAGCAGAGCAGTGTTCTTCAACTGCTGATCCGTGGACCGGTTCCGGTCCACAAAAATTTCCTGCCGATCCATGCAGGGCTGGCACATGCCTCGGGCCCGAGACAGTGCAACCGCCAGTACGCAGTGCGATTGATGCGGTGTTGTCATTGCCACCCCCGGTGTTATCTTCTGGCCGGCTCCCTCTTCCTCACTGCCATAGTGCACAAAGCCACGGGCAGCAGCTCCTACACACATCCTGCACCTGAACTGGAAAACTTCTCTCTGACGTCACAACATGAGTGGATTCTGTATCTCCCTCACTGCTCACTTGAAGAACTATTATAAAATTTAATAACATAACGTAACTTTATTCTTCTATACCGCCATAGTCAGATGACTGCTAGGTGGTTCACACTGAAGAGAGCTGGACAATCAGCGAATTACAAAATGCAAATAGTGAAAGTACAACATATTACTCAAGAAATGGACAGGATGATAATATAAATTTAGTGTGACTTCTGTTTAGGAGATAAATCTGTCGAACAATACAGTTTCAATTTCTTTCCGAAAGGCGCTGTAAGTCAGCCTAGATCCATTGATGTAGTTACCTAGCCAAGACTGCTGTTTGCTTGCTTGAAACATGAAAGATCTATCCAAAAAGGACTTATACAGTTGACAGGTTAAGTATGTATCATTCAGTCTATTTGCTCTGTTACACTTTATTTTGTGAATTCATAGATGTACCCATCTCATTATCTTTATAACAGGACATAGGCCCTTATGGTCTAAATACTATTCATGTTGAGTCAAGTGTGTCAAGGATTTTCAACGAGTGTTGGACACTGCTGGTTGTCTGGTTTTGTTGTCAACCCTGCTGTTGCTTGTACTCAGTGGCATAGCAAGGGAGGGCACCAGCACACCTCTGCCTCCTCACATCACACTCGTGCCCTCTCTTACCCCCTGTATCTCTTTAAATCTTTTTCTTTCACAGCATTTATTGTACCATTTTGTGGAAGTGTGATATTGTGTTTACCATTTGTTTTCACTATACTGTGTTCGTTGGGCCTCTTTAAATCTTTGCCGACGCAAACAACTTCTCCAGCCTGCTGCTCGTGCTGGCCTTGCTCTCTTCTGAAATCATTCTGGGTTGCGGGGCCAGGAAGTAACATCAGAGGGAAAGTCAATGCCAGTGCGAACAGCAGGCTGGAGATGCTGCACGTGCTGGTAAAGATTTAATGAGGTATGTGTGTGGGGGTGGGGGTGGTGGTGAGGAAGGAGCAGAGGGGCAGAGAGAAGGGCATGGGGGGTGCCACTGCCCCAGGAGCCTCCTACCCTCACTACGCCACTGCTTGTACTCTTGGTCACCTGGGCTGGGTTTTGTTTCTCTATTGTCCTTTGTGTTGATCACTCCTTTAGGACTTCTTCTGGCCTATTAGTCAGTCTGAACACATGGGGGTGTTAGAGAGAGTGTAATGCATTGTTGATCTCCTCCTGTTTCCCTTTTGGTTAAATCTGTCACAGAAATTTTGTTCATGCAGCACCTTTAAATATATGTCATGCAAAGACTTTCACATGTATCTCAGAAGCCAGCCAAAATTATTGAGGGATATATGAACATAAGAATTGCCATACTGGGACAGAATGAAGGTCCATAAAACACAGTATCCAGTTTCCAACAGTGGCCAACCCAGGTCCCAAGTACCTAGCTAGATCCCAAGTAGTAAAACAGATTTTATACTGCTTATCCAAGCCATCTTCATAATGGCCTATGGACTTCTCTTTTATAAAAAATTATACAAACCTTTTTAAAACCCTGTTAAGCTAACTAATTACATCACATTTTCTGGCAACAAATTCCAGAGTTTAATTATATGTTGTGTGAAGAATTATTTTCTCCGATTTGTTTTAAATCTACTACTTAGTAGCTTCATTGCATGCCCCCCTAGTCCTAGTATTTTTGGAAAGAATGAACAAGTGATTCACATCCACCCTTTCCACTCCACTCATTATTTTATAGACCTCTATCATATCACCCCTGAGCCTTCTCTTCTCCAAGCTGAAGAGCCCTAGCCACTTTAACCTTTCCTCATAGGGAAGTCATCCCATTCCTTTGATCATTTTTGTTGCCCTTCTCTGTACCTTTTCTAATTCCGCTATATCTTTTTTGAGATACAGCAACCAGAACTGCACACAGTATTTGAGATGCGGCTGTACGATAGAGCGATACAAGGGCATTATAGCATTTTCATCTTTGTTTTCCATTTCTTTCCTGATAATTCCTAACATTCTGTTTGCTTTCTTATCTGCTGCTACACATTGAGCTGAGGGTTTTCGACATATCCTCAACAATGACACCTAGATCATTTTCCTGGGTGGTGACTCCTAACGTGGAACTCTGCATCACATAGCTATAGTTCGGGTTCCCATATGCATCACTTTGCATTTGCTCATATTAAACATCATCTGCCATTTTGATGCACAGTTTCCCAAGGCTCTCTTGCAATTTTCCAGAATCCTTTTGCGATTTAACAACTTTGCGTCATCAGCAAATTTAATTATCTCACTAGTTATTCCCATCTCTAGTTCAGTGTGACAGGGTTGGTCACTGGCCAGCATAGGGAGCCCGAGCAGTGGAGGTCATGGAGCCTGAAAGAAGAGCTGATTTGCATAAGATCAGCAAATGCTGCTGGGAGCTGACCACCCACCCTGAGTGGATTGTGGTGTTGAAAAGAACAACTTCCAGCACAGAGAGCTCAGAAGGTAAGAAGCTCTTTCATGAGCTGGGTGATCCTTGGGAGGAATTATTCTAGTTTAACTGCCAGTAAGCTCTGAAGACCATGCTTGACAGGGGGTCTGGCTGATCTGTTCTGATAGAGGAGACTGGTGCAGTAGTAGAAAGCAATAATATAACCTACATGTAGAATTCCAAGTGGTGTATGGGATCAAGCATTGTTTTTCTCAGCAAGACATTTAGTTGATTATAAGCCTAGAGCATTCCTTTTTAGATTTCCATTATACCAGCACAACCCTAATGAAGCTTTCATTTAGAAGCCAAAACATAGACTGTGTCGGGGTCAAGCTAAAAGGGATCAAGGACTCTCTATTAGGCTTGAATTATTTTGTGTATATGTTTTATTTTTTGTATATGTTTTAATTTTTTAAATAAATTCACAATTGTTCCAAAGGGTGATGTGCACAGTCCCTTCCCCACTTCTTCCGGTGATTCACAGCAGTAGAAAGCCCAGTGGTAGGAGGGTCTGTGGGGACCTATACATCAGTGGAGAGATGTGGCCCTGGAGTGAAGCCCGGTAGGAGGAAAGAGCTAAAAGTAGCCAGAGGGCCCAGTAGAGACTGGAATAAAGGAAGGGACTCAGGCTTGACAACTGGTGGAAAAACTAGTGAAGAAAAATCCAGATGGTGGGGACCCAAGAGGCTAGGGAGTGAGGGACTGGAGGTGGCTTCACAAGAGGCAGCTGGAAGAGCTAGCAGAGTCCAAGGCTAAGGGGGGTCAGGCAACTGATTGGCGGTGGGACTGGCGGGGCTGGTGGTGACTGGCAGAGAGACCAGTGATGGCACCAGGAGCCATCAGAGAGGACCTCAGGTGAAGCAGCCTGAGAGACCCTGGGAGCATTGGCCAAGATCTAAGGAGTGTCCAGTGGAGGGACTAGCTGGGACGGTGGCAACCAGTGGAGTGACTGGTGAATGGCCCCATAAGCTACCAAAGATTTGGGGGCAATACAGGGTCGAAGGAAAGACTCAGGAGAAACCTGGAGGGATGGAATCCAGGGAGGACCTCAGGACGACCTGGTCATATGTTTTAAGAACTGTGTGTTTAACCCTGTTTATGTTGTGTGTTACAGAGAACCAAGGTGCCTGGGGGTGGACATGTGACAGGCAATACTACTCGGGCCAGTCACATGATGACAATCAGTCAAACTCAAACCAGAAATTTTTGAAAATTAGATTATTGTCTACTGCTGTACTGTACGTCAGCCATTGTTCGATGTGTGTTTGTTAACTAAAAGCCATTTATATACGTGCAGTGATTAAATATTTCTTTAGCAAAGGTAGCAACCATTTTTATTTGTTGTGTCCTCTCTTTTTTCTCCACAAATATGGTAATCCTAGGCAGGAGCAACTTGTCTTTATAGAATAGGCTTGAAATAGGACTTTTCTTCTCCTCTTCTCCTGTTATAGAATTACCCTATTGGGCCCCTGACATGTATCCTTAATACAGCTCTATGCAAATGAGCAGCCACCTGACACTTATAACTGCCTTGAAACTATGTAAATGACAACATCCAGATTTTTCAAAGGATTTCTGTAAAATCAGAAATACACACATAATTTTCTGGCCTACTGAAACATACCCGGAACATACTTCTTAGAAAACTGTGCATGCTGCAGATTTACATGTGTAAACAGTGGCTTTCTAACATCGCTATTGACGCATTTATACATGCAAATGCCATGCAAGCCTTCTGAAATGACCTCCAAGCCCCTTTCAGGCATAATGGAGAGCTCTGTCCTACACTGGCCACACGTACTGAAAGAAAATATTTCTGTGAATAGCTTGCAGCTCCAAACGCTCTTGAAAGCTGCCCAGTAAATGCAGCCCAGAGATTCTGACAGAAAATGTAGGTTGATATTGTATTAGTAAGGAATGCAAGTGCATACATTCTATGAAATGCCAGAATTTTAGCCTGTGTAATCATGACATTAATGCTGCACTAGTCATTTTGAACAATTTTACTTAATGGTATTTATTTTTCCCTTTTCTCTCCCTAATGACTTTCCAGTTTGCCTGGGGCAAGCAGTGTCTGAAGCGACCCTTTTGCAAACTCATTGAGATGCAGGAGCTAGCTGTCTTCCACTGACTGATAGCAGAGGGAATTAAATACAGGATACTCTGAGCTGCAGCCTTCCAATACTGTGAGTAAGCATTTTGGCCTAGAAGCTAACTTCATTCCACTCCTTCATGTTTCAGTAGTGTACCAATTCAAATTCAGCAGCTGAAACAGACTTTGCTTTGGATTTCTCATTTGGAAACTAAATTAAAATGCAGGTATTGATCATCACTGTACAGAGGAGTGGAGATAATGAAATGCACTTATACAACATAATTGTGTTTTGTTTTTTTTCTTTCCAGAGGGATGAATCAGAGAAAAGAAAACAAAGAAAATAACATGGCAGCTTCTAGTTGCATTTGGGCTTTATAATCCTCTTAACCCTGTGGGATAGCATGACTGCTGGTATGGTCAGGGTTTCTGTGCCTGCCGGAAGGCCTTTTGCACAACAAAGGCCTATTGAGGACCAGTTTCAAGCAAAAACAAAAGAAATGCCTGTCTTTACCCCTTTCAGGCTTCAAAGCGTATAACAGAAGGCTCCTATACAAAGGTGAGAACTTAGGGCCTTCCTTCTCCTCATCTGGGGCTCTCAGTTTCCCGCTAGCTCTGGGACTTTTCAGTTTTTTCCTGTCAATTCTGTCACTTCACTTCCCCAGATATGCCCTATGAGGGCAGGCTGAGAAGG
This sequence comes from Geotrypetes seraphini, assembly GCF_902459505.1. Taxonomy (NCBI): domain Eukaryota; kingdom Metazoa; phylum Chordata; class Amphibia; order Gymnophiona; family Dermophiidae; genus Geotrypetes; species Geotrypetes seraphini. Next base: position 447,351,896 of record NC_047085.1, on the reverse strand, counting down.
GGAGTGACCAAGATGGCGTTAGCAGGCGTTAGCTCTAGCTCGGCAAAGTAGAGGCTTTTGGATCTTTACTGCAAATTTTCTTTTACCTCCTGCAATGCTAAATACCAAGAGGAAGGGGACTGTGAGGTCCATTCCCCCACTGGCCTTTGTGTGATCCTTTATACAGCAGAGGACTGAATGTTTTCTTGCCGAGACCCATTCACCTGGAGTTGGGGAGTTGAGCCCTGCCGTGAGGTTGGATGGAGAAGTGCCTTTCTCTTTAAGGCACAAAATTTCTGTATCACCCCCAAGTTCCAAATTCCCTCAATGTCTGGCAATCTCAGGGGCAGTGATTGGAGGTTTGTAGGCAGCTAGGGCTGCTGAGACTGAGGGCTCCTGTGAGGGAAGTAGTCAACTGTAAGAGAACTGGGAATACAGACTGAAGGAGCAATAGTATCTACGGCATCCATGGAGGTTACTTTGGCTAGCAGTTGGGCAGTGTAGCCAATGCCGGGTGGACTTCTATAGTCTGTTCCTGTATATGGCAGGATAGATCAGGAACAGGTCTTGCCTATCTTGGTGGGAGGGGAAGACATCTTATAGTGGAATTTAGCAAGTGAAATGAATAATTACTGGATTATGGGTTCAACATTGCCTTGATAATGAATGTGATTGTTGGTCAGACTGGATGGACCGTACAGATCTTTATAAGCCATCATTTACTATGGTGCTCATTTTCAAAAGAGAAAAACACCCCCAAAATGGCATAAAGTGGCATTTAGGGTTTTTTTTTTTTGTTTTTTTTTGCTAAAATGTCCAAATTATTGTTTTAAAAACTCATTGATTTCAAAATCCTAGATTAGATATTTTAGATCAGTGGTATTCAACCCAATCCTCAGGGACCACCTGGCCAGTCGAGTTGTCAGGATATCCACAGTGAATATGGATGACAGAGACTTTGAAAACCCGACTGGCCAGATGGTCCCTGAGGACTGGGTTGAATACCACTGTTTTAGATGTCTTTCTAGGTTGCTCATCCCCTATTCGTCTAAATTCCAAGGGGTCGTGTTTTGGTCAGGTTTAGGACTTGGAAGTTTTGCAGTGATAATTGAACATTTAACAAAACATCCAAGGCACCATTTAGACGTTTGGGACTAGACCTGTTTTGAAAACAAGGGGTAAGAAAGATGCTCAAACTGACCAGATGACCTCTGGGCTAGAAGGACCATTGGTCTGACCCAGTAAGGCTAGTCTTATATGCCAAAGGATGTGGTAAGAGCGGTTAATGTAGCTAGTTTAAAAAAAGGTTTGGACAAGTTCCCAGAGGAAAAGTCCATACTCTGCTGTTGAGACAGACATGGGGAAAGCCACTACTTGCCCTGGATTGGTAGCATAGAATGCTGCTACTATTTGGGTACTTGTGACTTGGATCGGCCTCCGTGAAGACGGGATACTGGGATAAATGGACCATTGGTCTGACCCAGTAAGACTATTCTTATGTTCTTATGCTGTAACTAAGGCATGACTCCCCCTTACTCCCCCATGGGTCACTGATTACCCCTTCTGCCACCCAAAGATGTGAAAGAAATGGTACATTCCAGCCTGTATTACAGCTTCAGATGGCCACACAGACACAGTTCCGCATAGAGAATGACACAGTGACTGTTACCCGCAGCTAAGGCACTTTCAGGTTGGTACCTCTGTATCCTTGGATGCGGAGAAGGCCTTTGATCGCATGGAATGGACCTTTATGTAACAGGCAATGGATTGGTTTGGTATTGGTTCTGGATTTATTCAAATGATTCAAACCTTGTATAGTTCCCCATAAATAATACTTTTTCGGAGCGTTTCTGTCTTTTTCTCAAGGCTATATCACCCTGCATAAATTCTATGTTTGTATGGTTGCAGGGTGATACAGTCTTGAGAAAACCGTTTGGTGAAGCATGTCAGCTAAGCTATCCCTGAACCGATGACCACTTAAAAGATAAGTCACTAGTCACTTTAATAGAACCCTAAGCTGAAATAGTTATTCTATTTATTTATACTGCAAAGCACTTTTGGAGAGGGCTAAGCTTTTATAATATGCCCTGATGAGGCTGGCTTGTTTGCTTTATTTGCCGCTCATGGCTGAATAAGTGCTGTCCGTCCAAAGTTACAGGTTCCTGAGGAAGGGACCTAGAGTCCCCGAAACCGGGCTGGTTGTACCTACTCTTGAATTTCATCTGACTTAGCAGTTTACAGTGTCTCCTTGCCTTTGTTTTTCATCCACGGACCATGCCTGCAAGCTAAGTTTTCCTTTTTGATTCTGGGAGTCAGCTGGAGGGACCTTCAAAGTATTTTTCTCTGTTTCAGCACTGTGAATATGTGATTTATTATTATCACTGTTGAATTTCACCTTATTTTTTGATTTGGTTGGTGGGTGCACACAGGAGGGATTCGATGATGGTGTGCAGGTGGAGGTTATTAGACCTTCACCTTAGCATGTGAGTGCTGGAGATGTTTTTCTCCTTTCGCTGGTCCTTCACACTGAGACTCCCTCCTTTTTTCAATTACAGTATATTTTTTATATGGTATATGATTGGTAGTCCAGTGCTTGAGACAGAGGTTAGTTACTTTGAAGGTCCATCAGACCTTTTTTTGCTGCTGTTTGTGGTTTCTATTTAGTATCGTGTGCAGCTTTTTGCCTAGTGGTGTTAGTTTTGCTGTTGAGGAGACAGCACTTAAAGCATAAGACAATGAATGTTTATGAGTCTCAGGTGGTGTTTCTGAGGGTCATTAGAAGCTAGCTGATTAAAATACAAACCATTTGAATGAGAATAGCAAGTGGAACAGGTAAATACTGATCCACCTTAAAGAAATCGCTAATAGATTGCTCTCATTATAAAGAAGAACAGTTATTGATAAACCCTCTAAGATTGTGTCACATATTGAGTATTAAACTGCCAAGGATTTATAAGGATAATTGCATTCTTTTGGATATATGGAAAACTTTAACATTCGTTAATAATCTAACACCTGTACCAGTGCAACAATCCATATGTCAGTCTTTATGATTGAACTCCAAGATTCAAATTGGCGAGTCTAAGATCCTCTGGAAACATTGGCTGCAGGCAGGCATAAGCATGCTAGATGATGTGTTATCAAATGGGAAAATGCTTGATTTTTCACAACTGCAACACATATTTGGTATTTCAAAGTCTCAAGTATATAAGTGGTTGCAGTTGAAGCAGGCTATTCAGAAAGGGTTCCCTGAGTGGCGTAATTTAAAAGATCAGTATAGCTTGCCGGGCCTATGCTACCAGACAGATGGCCTAGGGCATCAGGCTGCCAAGTGGTATAAATTAATTTTAGAATATTTGAATAAGAAACCAAAAACGAGCCTAAGAGATATTTGGAGCATTGAGGTAAAGCAAGAGATTTCTGCTACTCAATGGCCACGGATTTGGTCTTGGAGGATGAGATGTACAGCGTCAGCATCTATGAGACAGACTTGGTTTCTTCTGTTACATAGAATATTTTGGACCCCTGTTCATTTGCAAAAATTAGATAGTTCAAAGTCTAATAGATGCTGGCACTGTCATCTTGATATAGGGACGCTGGATCATATGTTGTACTTTTGTCACTTAATATTAGGCTTCTGGAAGTCTATCTGGGGGGAAATTAATAGGATCCTGGAATCTTCCATTCCTTTATCATACGATATGGTGCTTTTTGGAACTATGTTACAACCCAAGTCTCCAATTTCTGCAGCTAAAAATAGATTACTTCTTGTAATGACTGGGATTGCTATACAAATGATCACAAAAAACTGGAAAAATTGTGATAGACTGAATCACAACTTTTGGTGGGAATCCCTGTGCTTATGTTATTGATACGAACGTATGAATTCGGAACTAAAGGGTCATGGTAAAAACTTCAAGGAGATTTGGGGCCAATTAGCAAATTTTATATCCACCAATTAATTAATAGTCCGAGCCTTACATTTTATTGAGTTTTATACATATCCGGGTTTGGAGGGAGGGCGGGAGGGAAAAGAGGGGGGGGATATGTCTATATTATTATTTGTTAGTAATAAGTGCTTTGGTGTCAATTGTTGTATTTCTGTATGTACTTGTATATGTTTTAAAATGAATAAAGATTATTAAAATGAGAAGAGGATAAGCACTATAAAATCGCTAGAGCAAGCATGGTCCCTTTTTAAGGACACAGTCACCGAAGTGCAAAATCTATGTATACCGTGTATCAACAAGGGATCCAAGAGGAAAAAGAACAAGGAACCGGTGTGGCTCACTGTAGCAGTGAAGGAAGCGATCAGAGACAAGAAGACTTCGTTTAAGGAATGGAAAAGGTCAAAAACGGATGAAAACTGGAAAAAGCACAAACAACATCAAAGCAGGTGCCATAAGGTGGTAAGAGGGGCCAAAAGAGACTACGAGGAAAAAATAACCAAGGAGGCAAAAAACTTCAAGCTGTTTTTTCGATATATTAAAGGGAAATGACCCACGAAGGAAGCGGTGGGGCAGCTGGATGACCATGGAATAAAGGGAGTGCTAAAGGAGGACAAAGCCATCGCCAACAAACTAAACACAATTTTGCATCTGTATTTACCGAAGAGGATATACGCAACATACCAGACGCTGACAGGCTATACGCAGGAAATGAAGACGGGCAACTGACAGGGTTGACGGTCAGTCTAGTAGAGGTATGCAGGCAGATTTATAGGCTTAAAATCAATAAATCCCCAGGAACGGATGGCATCCATCCAAGGGTAATCAAGGGACTGAAAGGGGCTATAGCTAAACTGCTCCAACTAATAGCCAATCTGTTGATCAAATCAGGAAGGATTCCGGAAGACTGGTAAGTGGCGAATGCTACGCCGATCTTCAAGAAAGGTTCGAGGGGAGAACCGGGAAACTACAGACCGGTGAGTCTGACTTCAATACTGGGAAAGATGGTAGAGACGCTGATAAAGGACCACATCATTGATCATCTAGATGGACACAATCTGATAAGGACCAGCGAGCACGGCTTCAGCAAAAAGATCTTGCTTGACGAACTTGCTGCACTTCTTCGAGGGAGTAAACAGGCAGATAGACAAGGGTAACATGGTCGACATTGTATATCTGGATTTTCAGAAGGCATTCGACAAGATCCCGCATGAACGACTACTTCAAAAAATTACAAGCCATGGAATCGAGGGTGAAATATGTGGATTAAAAACTGGTTGGCGGATAGGAAACAGAGAGTGGGGGTAAATGGACAATACTTGGATTGGAAAAGCATCACAAGTGGAGTGCCGCAGGGTTCAGTGCTTGGACCCGTGCTCTTCAACATATTTATAAACGACCTGGAAATTTGTACGACGAGCGAGGTGATTAAATTTCAGACGATACAAAGTTATTCAGAGTATGCAGAAAGATTGCGAAGACTTGCAATGTGACATAAACACGCTTGAGAATTGGGCCATGACATGGCAAATGAGGTTTAATGTGGATAAGTGTAAGGTGATGCATGTTGGTAAGAAAAATCTTATACACGAATACAGGATGTCCGGTGCAGTACTTGGAGAGACCCCCCAGGAAAGAGACTTGGGAGTATTAGTTGTCAAGTCAATGAAGCCGTCTGTGCAATGTATGGTGGCGGCGAAAAGGGCGAACAGAATGCTAGGAATGATTAAGAAGGGGATCACATACAGATCGAAGAAAGTTATCATACCGCTGTACCGGGCCATGGTATGCCCCCACCTGGAATACTGCGTCCAGCACTGGTCACCATACATGAAGGAAGACACGGTACTACTCGAGAGGGTCCAGAGAAGAGCGACTAAAAAGGTTAAGGGACTGGAGGAGTTGCCGTATAGTGAGAGATTAGAGAAACTGGGCCTCTTCTCCCTTGAAAAGAGGAGACTTAGAGGGGACATGATCGAAACATTCAAGATAATGAAGGGAATAGACTTAGTAGATAAAGACAGATTGTTCACCCTCTCCAAGGTAGAGAGAACGAGTGGGCACTCTAAAGTTAAAAGGGGATAGATTCCGTACAAACATAAGGAAGTTTTTCTTCACCCAGAGAGTGGTAGAAAACTGGAACGCTCTTCCGGAGGCTGTTATAGGGGAAAACACCCTCCAGGGATTCAAGACAAAGTTAGACAAGTCCTGCTGAACTAGAACGTATACAGGTAAGGCTAGACTCAGGGCACTGGTCTTTGACTTAAGGGCCGCCGCATAAGCGGACTGCTGGGCACGATGGACCAATGGTCTGACCTAGCAGTGGCAATTCTTATGTTCTTATGAAAAATGGAAAGAACAAAAGGAGGGGGGAATGGGGGGGCTCAGCTAAATTGGTTGGGCTAACAGAGGCTTAAAACATTCTTAAGAGGACAATTATAAATTGCTATGTAATTTATAATTACCATTACATGTTATTTAGTTTCCCTAGAGGTGTTTCTTTTGTGCATCCCTGTGTTGAATTTACTGTTTCCTCGTATGGTCTACTTTATTTTTTTTTACATGTATTTTATTGAAAGCAATGCAGATAACCAGGCATAGAGATAATACAGTCATAGAAAAATAACCGCATTGTATAAGAAAATGAGCAGTTACAATCATATTTTCATGTTTCTCCCTTCTTTCCACCCCCACTTCCCACCCATGAGATCCAAAAGAAAAGACAGGACAATATATACTGGTCACAGGTTGAGTAATCTGCTTCAGGCAGTTGGTGTTAATGAGTTCCAAAATGGTTCCCAAGTAAACTGTAGCCATCTTCCTCCAAGAGTGTCTAAATTGCACTGTTGCACTTATTGCACTGAAATGACAATACAAAAGGATATTTTACTTAAAAATCTTATAAACACCTATTAAACAAGATGTGCCGAAAACTAGTACTGCTGTACTTCACTGGGCTCATTAACTCCACCTACAGTTTTTCCCTTCAGTCCACATGCCAGCAGGAATGTGTTTATTCTGCTTTTTCCCTTTTATTATTTTATTTGGTGTATTTTTGTCTCTTTTTTTTCGGGGTTTCTTGTGCTTGCAATGATTATTCAGCTCTGCCTGCATTGAGATCACACAGACTTCGGTCTGCAGCTGACAGGCCAATCCCTGTCAGCCAGCCTGCATTTACTTCACAAGAGCTCAGGGCCGTCCCCATCTTTCTCCTTCTGCCAAATAAAGGTTTGAGTGTAGGCTGTTGGGCATCCATAGGAGACTCCACAGTATCTCACAGGGTGCCGGCTGCGTCTTCTTGCCTCCGCCCGTTTACGAGCACGTCCGTCAGTCCGCAAGGGTTGAGGTATAGTCAGGCAGAGGGTCCGACTGGCAGCCTGAAGATCAGCATTGAAGAGGCATTCCCAGCATGAGGCAGTGATTCTTTGATTCCAGCTACTGTAAGAGAGCTGAGGCAGGCTGCAGCACATTCCCAGCATAGGTCACATTGAGTAAACAACCATATTAGTCCATATTATTGTTTACTTTATTAGCTGCCTTTGGAGGCAAGAGTATTATTAAAATTTTCCTGTATCTGCTTTAAGCTGATATTGGGATTGTCTCCAGCTTACCTTTTTCCTCATTTTGTGTTGCATAGACCATCAAGAGAAACTAGAAACTTCTACTTATTTGCTTATCCAAAAATTAATGGGTGTAGATATAAGACCTTCTTAGAAAGGACCCTAGCATTTCAAGCTGGTAGGCAACAATCTTGGTTAGGTAAATGTATTCAGCAAGCGATGTTATCCGATTGCTGTTTTCGGAAATTAATTAAGATCATTTTGTTTGATAAGTTTATTACTTAATGAGAGTTTTATTATTGAAATTCTATTTTGCAAATATTTGTATTTTTTACTGTATTATTGTATTTCACTGATTGTCCAGCTCTTTTTAGTGTGAACCGTCTAGAACTTTTGGTTATGGCGGTATAAAAGAATAAAGTTATTATTATTATTAATAATAATAAAGGCTGTCACAGCCTGTGAGTTGAATCGGGGGAGGTTTGAAAATTGAAGTTTTAAGGGTTTCTGCATGTCCTCCTGTGTTCCCCCACCTGAAAAACCCTAAAATCGCCATTTTTGCACTTTGTTTAATGTGAAAAAAATTGCAATTTTGGCGCGAATTTTGTAGTGGTAGCCATCTTGGATTTTTAGCTATCTTTTTTTCTAAAGCTTTATGCTTCTCCAAAACTGCAGTTTTTGCCTCAGAATTTGTTGGGATGGAGTCCTTGGGCTCTCCTAATGTGAATTCTTGCCAGGATTGCACAAATTTAGCGCCTTAAGAGCATCCTTGTGCCACATGCCATATGGCACAGCCAGGAGAAGTGACAGCACCAAGCTTAGCCTCTCTCGTGCTTAAGCAGGTGACAAAACGCTCAGCTAGCCTGGTGGGATGGGTTTCTTTATTTCGGAGCTTGACATGACTGCTAGTTCCATGCGTCTGGCTGCGGATTGTCCACAGCCTAAGAAATGCAAAGTTAAGTCATCTGAGGGTGACTCTACACCCCAGGAGCCAGAGGATTTCTCCGAATTATTGAAACATTTGTGGAATGAGTTTCAAAGCCACCGTTCTTTCCCTGCACAGTGCTGCTCAACCTCAGATGTATCTCTCAGTAGCCTCGTTTCTATGGACACATCCTCGGCTCAGTCCGTCGCTGTTCTTGCGCTGCCTGATCTGGGAGATCCTTATGATTATGACCAGCTTGCTTCCTGGGCCGGGGAAATGAAGTAGCAAAACAACAAAAATATTGTGGAACAGAAGCATCCAAATAACTTAAAAAAAATAATCTTAAAAACAATCTTGTGAGCTGTGCTGTTTGTTTGTAGCCTCTTAACTACTTGGAGTTTTTGTGACTTTCCTGTGTTAATATTTAAGACAGCCAAGGACCCTAAAAGACCCCTGAGAATGGCATTTTATTTTGCTGAAACACAGCCTGTGTTGGGTCATTTTTATTTTATACGTTATTTGATTTTTATCCTGTGGGTCACTTGTGACTGTATACACGCTTTGTGGATTGTTTTTAAGTTATTTGGACGCTTATTAAACTACAAACTGGTACATCTGATCTTCTGTTCTACAATCTTCTTGTTGTTTTATTGAGATGCCTAACAGACCTAACCATCCTGGAGTTCCTTTTTCTTATACAAATGCCTGGTCAGGTGTAATTTGGAGATGCTAAAACAAGGTTCATCTGTAAGCTTACTAATTACAGTATAGCAGTATTTCTTCAAAGCATATAGTAGTCATGGCACATAGGCTTGTCGTACCACTAGGCCTTGTGCACATCTGTGTAGCTGAAAGCTATGCCATCGGTAGTTTCACGACCAGCAGGGCCTTCCAAGGTGGACAGGTTTCAGTGGAAATATCATACTAACAATGTACCACCCATCTGGGCAGCAGCAGATGGCCAGTGTTGGAGGTGGAGGATTGCATTTGATGTGACAACATCAAATTTATACTGTATTCTGTCACGGAAACTTAATGATGATCATCAAGTCGATAGAACTCGAACATGAGTTGAAGGCACCTAACATATAGCACTTCATGCTGATTAATAATTTGAAAAATATCTACCGTATTTGCCGGCGTATAAGACGACTGGGCGTATAAGACGACCCCCCAACTTTTACAGTTAAAATATAGAGTTTGTTATATACTCGCCATATAAGACTACCCCTTCTTCCGCACACCTTCTGCACAACAAATAAAACTTAAAAGAACATCAGAATTTATTTCAACAATTTTAATTAATTCACTAAAGCTGAATAGAACAATAAACCCATGGGAGCTGCCATGCTATTTGTTTTCTAAACTGTTAACCAAACTGAAACTGTCAATGATAGAAGGAAGATAACACATAGAGGGAGAGAGCAAGTGCCGGGCAAGTCCCTAGCAAGTTTGCTGGCATGACAGTTTCCCTTTAAAAGCCTTCAAAAGCCTCCTGTTCGCCCCCGCAACTTCCTTAAGGGCTAGACTCCACACACGGCCGCATGTGCGAGAGACGTAGTAAAGAGAAAAGGGGTGGGGCCAGAGCGCCGCTGCTTCCCGCTGCGCAGGATGAAGGAGCTGGCACCCTTGTCACACTGATGTCCCGCCATGGCCCCGCTGATGTCCCGGCAGGTTTACTAGTACCGTAAGCACCGTAAGGAGGTAAGGAAGGAGATGTTAGGGCATGTAAAGTAAGGGCATGTAAACAGTACTCGGCGTATAAGACGACCCCCGACTTTGGGGAGGATTTTAAGGTACTGAAAAGTCGTCTTATACGCCGGCAAATACGGTACATTGTTCTCATGTGACACCAGGTACTTGTGCTCAGTTTGAACAATGCAGTACACAGATGAGGTAGATTATGTTACATCGGAGCTCACATAGATGGGGTTGATGACCAAGATACCTGACCACAGAGATATCTGCTTAACAACATTTTATGAGAGCCCTCTGCATTTCTCTGACATATTTTAGGCTGAAATTTGTTAGAGAAATGCAATAATAATAATAATAATAAATAAAATAATAATAAACTACTCATAAGAACATAAGAATAGCCATATTGGTTCAACCCAATTGTCCATCTAGCCCAGTATCTTTTTTTCCACAGTGACCAAGTTACAAATACTTGGCAGAAACCCAAACGGTAGCAACATTCTGTGCTATCAATCCCAGGGCAAGCAGTGGCTTCCCTCGCCTGTTTCAGTAAAAACTATGAACTTTTCCTTCAGGGACTTGTCCAAACATTTTTTAATAACTCAGATGGACCTGATGGACCAATGCTCTCTTGCTCTTTTTCCACTTCTGCTTCGTCTCATATTAATCATGCCCTGATTCACTCCTCAGACACTGGGGGGGAGAGGGGGGATGATTCTATAAATAGAGTGCCTACATGTAGGCTCCATATATGCACGTAAGTTATAGAATATGGATTTTTTTACCCACATATATGCACATATACTCATGTATGCACAATTCTATAATTACACCCACAAGTAGAAGGTGGCTATTTACTATATAAAGCCAGAATCTGTTTGTGGTATGGGCAGAACACGGGACAAGCATGTATTTACACCTATGATCATCACTATGTCTAATTCATCCTCCTCCATGATTGCCTCTATATTTGTGATTTAGTTCCCAAACTCTGATTTTGCTCTTTTTGCCCATCCCTAAGTGCTTAATGTTTTACTTACTTGAGGCCTTTGTAGATCATTCACGATAATCCTAGTTTAAAATCCTCCTCTGTTCTACAAGGCTGTTTGTCAATTTTTTGATAGATGGATGTCACCTCTGCTCAGAATTTCTTGTAAAATCATCCCATGGCTCAGGAAGCTGAAATGCTGTTACCAGTTTTGCATTCATCTTCAGATTGCAAGTTTCTCTGTGTGTCCTTTATCCTTGACTGGGAGGATCAAGAAGAATACCACCATCTACTGTTTTCTCTCTTCTAGAGCCATGAAGTCATTTATAATACATTTGGAAAGAAACTTAGCAGCATCATTTGTGTTAACATGGATAAGCAGCATTGGATATTCATTTATTATTTTGGATTTTGCTTATATATATTTTTTTCAGTAGTAGCTCAAAATGAGTTATTTTTGGGGACACTAGATATTTCCCTGGCCCTGGCCAATCTAATTTTTGTACTTGTGGCAATGGAGGGTTGGTTACATGACCTGCCCAAGTTCACAAGAAGCAACAGTGAGATTTGAGCTGGCACTCTTGGACATCAAGCCTGGTGCTCTAATCACTAGGCTACTCTTCCTTCTAGGCTTCATGACAGTAGGTTCCATGATTGTCTGCACTCTCTATAATGTCTTGGATCTTGGGAAATCATATCTAGTTGGCAGATGAATGTCTCTCTACCTCTCAAAAAGAAGTCACCTGCCACCACCATCTTCGCTTCGTAGACACAATGGTTGCTGATCTTGTAGCTTTGATGTTTATGAGTTCTAGTTCTTCTTAGCATTGTTTCTCCTTTCGCTTCCAGGGCTGCATAATGGGTTTTCTCATATGAATGTGAAGTCAGAATTTAGAGTCTACTGGTTCTGGTAATCTGTGTCCAGCTGTTGTCTTTTGGTTCAGTTTCACCTTCCCCTTCCCCTCTTCTGGAGTTTTCCATCGAGAAAAGTTTCATCAATGTAATCTTTGCGGTCATGATACTTTTCAGCTTCATCAGCTCCTCTCTTAGTTCTACCACCTGTTTCCTGAGGAAGTGAACCCACAAGTGTTTTTTCACACTGTGGATCAGATTATCAGTCTGGGTAGAGACAGGAGTAGTAACAGTAGTGGCATGATATTTCCCAACCATTCTTCTGCTGTTAGGAGCTTTGGTACCTGTTGAAAGAAACAAAAAAGACTTACCAAAGTTCTTACCTTTTTCTCTATTTTTCTACAAGTAATAAAACCAACCAGCCTCTTTTCTGTGAAATCTAACAATACTTCTGAACTTTGATTCCCTGTGTGTACTCCTTTTTGCTTAACCACATGTTATTATGAAGTATAGAACATATTTATGTAACTATGAGGCATGAGTTTAGTGTAGTTTTCTTAGAAGACTCATGTTGCAAAGGATTATAAAAAATCAGACCTACAGATCTTCTCACAGAGACAATACCAAAGAGGGTACCTTTAATACAGCTTATAAACAAACCAAATATAGCAGTAGAGGAGGTTACCTATGAGGGGCATTCAATAATTTATCTACTTCAGTAGGAAAGAAAAGAGTTTTCAAAAAGTTTTTGTTTTATTTTTCAATATAGTCCCCCGAAAGCTCCATACACTTCATCCACTTTTCCTGCAATGACTTTAACCCCTTTGAAAATAATTCTGCTTGACCTTCAAACCAGGACATCACAGCTTCATCACTTGAAAACCGCTGTCCATGGAAAGATTTCTTCAAAACTCAGAACAGGAAATAATCATGTGGTATCATATTCCAGTGGTATTAGGTAGAGGACGGTATGGAGATTTAACTCATGTTTCCACCTGTAAAATTGGACTATGAGACGAACAACCACTTTGAAAGAAATAACTCTAGATGCGGATAGGAATGATTTACAATCATCACTATGTATTGGCCTCATCAATGCGCATTCCATTCTGAACAAAATTGTATTACTATCTGACTTATTAAACGATAATCAGTATGATGTTTTATGTGTAACTGAATCTTGGTTACAAGACTCTGATGTTGTAGAGGTGTAGCAATGCTTTTCTTCAGCTTACACTTGGAAATGGAGCTGTAGAAAAGGTAGAGTGGAGGAGTTATTATTTTTTTCAAAAGGGATCTTGGTTTTGAATTATTTTTTTCTGAAACTTCCTCTCAAATAGAATATGTTGTGATTACAAATTTAAAAAAATGTCGATTTGTACAGTTTATTGTCTGCCAGGAAAGCTAGGTACTGATTGTTCACCGTTATTTGAGATGTTACAGATTGATATAGAATTCTTTGCATAGTAGGAGACTTTAATGTTCCACTTAAGGCAGAAAGAGAAGGGGACGATAAGATTGACTGTGATTTTATTTATATGTTAGAAGCTTGTGCTTTTGTTCGGGCGATGGTGCGTCCGCATCTTGAGTACTGCGTCCAATATTGGTCGCCGTACCTTAAGAAGGATATGGCGTTGCTCGAGAGAGTTCAGAGGAGAGTGACACGTCTGATAAAAGGTTTGGAAAACCTTTCATACGCTGAGAGATTGGAAAAACTGGGACTCTTTTCCCTGGAGAAGAGGAGACTTAGAGGGGATTTGATAGAGACTTACAAGATAATGAGAGAGTAGAGAGGGACAGATTCTTCAAACTTTCAAAAAATAAAAGAACAAGAGGACATTCGGAAAAGTTGAAAGGGGACAGATTCAAAACGAATGTTAGGAAGTTCTTCTTTACCCAACATGTGGTGGACACCTGGAATGCGCTTCCAGAGGGCGTAATAGGATAGAGTACGGTACTGGGGTTCAAGAAAGGATTGGACAATTTCCTGCTGGAAAAGGGGATAGAGGGGTATAGATAGAGGATTACTACACAGGTCCTGGACCTGTTGGGCCGCCGTGTGAGCGGACTGCTGGGCATGATGGACCTCAGGTCTGACCCAGCGGAGGCATTGCTTATGTTCTTATGACAGTACAAGCAGTAACTCATAAGGCCAGTCATTTTTTGGATTTGGTATTTATATCTGCAGGGATGATAGGAAAATTAATAGCACTCCCAGAAGTACAACCTATGATATGGTCAGATCACTCATTAGTACAATTCATATAGCAAACATCAGATTGAAACAAACTGTACAATGGTTAGCATGCCAAAATTTGATATTGATATTGTTAAAAATAATTTAATTTTGGAACTACAGCAATTGAATGAAAATGATGATGTATCTGTGATGACCAATGATTGGTATAGATTGTCAAAGTACTCACTGGTTGATATTGTTCCTGAATGGATAGTTAATGTTTTCTCAGCTAGTACACTGGCTATGTCACTTGAAGCCCAAATTATGAAGTTATGACTGTCTTATTTTGGTCACACCATCAGAAGAGAGAGATCACTGGAAAAGGACATCATGTTTAGGAAGATCAGAGGAACCAGGCGAAGAGGGCGACCTGCAATCAGATGGCTGTACACTTTGAAAACAACCATGGGGCTGATGCTGGAGGACCTTTCTGGACTAACACAAAACTGATTTCTTTTTAGATCTGGAATTCATCAAGTCGTTAGGACTCGAACACGAGTTGATGGCATCTAACAACACCACCTCATCCATGACACACAGAAATTTTACAGAAGTTGAGACAAGAAGTAAGAAAATATGAACAATTGTGGAGGAAAGCAAAAGATGTGGATGATTATGATTATTTGATTGATTGAATATCAGGCTTATTGTGAACTAGAAAGAGATAGATACTATTGTGAGAGGATTAGGCTTGTGGTTAATAAACCACAAGAATTATTTGATACAGTGAAATTTCTGATTGAAGGTAACGCTGTTAAGGATAATGCTGTAGGTCCAGATGCTGATGATTAATTATTTAGAGTATCTCTTATACAAGAAAACATCTAAATTACAGACTAGGTTTATGAATATACAGGATATGAAAGCACCTGTTCCTGGTGTGACAT
The DNA here is from genome assembly GCF_902459505.1 of Geotrypetes seraphini. NCBI lineage: Eukaryota > Metazoa > Chordata > Amphibia > Gymnophiona > Dermophiidae > Geotrypetes > Geotrypetes seraphini. The sequence goes on along the minus strand of NC_047085.1, from coordinate 447,336,821 downwards.
TCACAGCCCCAAGGATGACCCTTTCAAGGTTAGTATAGGGGTTAAGCCAACTCCCCTAGCCAGGAATCCAGAAGCAGGTAGAGCCTCAGAGGTTACAGAGGACAGGGCTGCCTATCCTGGTACTGGGGTTCAAAAAAAGATTGGACAATTTCTTGTTGAAAAAGGGGATAGAGGGAGATAATCCAAAAAGCACCTTATAACAAATCCATCCAAACTTAAAAAGCACTCTGGCCCCAAAAGGCAACCAATGCAACTTGGTATAAAAAGGACTAACATGATCATATTTTTAAGATTAAAAATCAGGCAAACTGCAGCATTTTGCACCAACCGAAGTCTTAATATAATCTTTTTAGGTAACCCCAAACAAATTATATTACAATAGTCTAAAGTTGATAATACAATAGATTGAACCAGTAACCGAAAAGATTCACTGTCCAAAAACTTTTTAATGGTTCTTAATTTCCATAAAAGCGCATAACCTTTTTTTAATTAATAAATCTAGGTATCATTGTTGAGGATACATTGAAACCCTTAGCTTAATGTGTGACAGCTGCTAAGAAAGAAAATAGAATGTTAGGAATTTGTTGCCAGAGAATGTGGTGAAATCAGTTAGCTTAGCAGGATTTAAAAAAGGTTTTGATAAGTTCCTAAAAGAGAAGTCCATAGGCCATTATTGAGATGGCTTGGGGAAATCCGCTGCTTATTCCTAGGATAAGCAGCATAAAATCTGTTTTACTACTTGGGACTTGAGTTTGCCACTGTTGGAAACAGGATACTAGGCTTGATGGACCATCAGTCTGTCCCAGGATGGCAATTCTTATGTTCTAAATATACATTTATTTTTGCTTTTAAGTTCTTTGACCTATTATTTATTTATTTGGTTTCATATCCCATCCTCCCAGAAGAGGTCATAATGGGTTACAAGTTTATATTCATAATAAAGTGTATGGAAAATGTATCTGTTTAAAAGAAATTTAACCCAAATTCATAACCTTAAGGGTAGGTGTTATGATGCACCAACAAGATGAGAAAACTGAAAGGAAATACTACCCTCCTCTCTGCATGGCACAAAATACAAAGATAAAATCATGCAAAAACATATATAAGGTTATATAAAAACATCAACGTGCAAAGATACCCATTCACTACTACTACTATTTATTATTTCTATAGTGCTACCAGATGCACACAGCACTGTACATTAAACATGCAAGAAATAGTCTCTGCTCAAAGACTTTATGCACTGTTTTCTCAATAGGAAAAAGGAAAACCAAGGTTCACATTTACCTGGACAAGTCGTTGTTGCAACATGTGTCCAATGGATTACTATTGTATTTGGATGCTGGAGAATATAGATGTTGAAGACAGAGGCATCTCATTGGAGCAGGTATCAGGTACAGGTGAGCTGCTACTGCTCCCTGAAATGGAGCATCCCCTATGGCCACAGAGCCTGAAGCAAATAACTCTTCCAAGGGTCTTTTATTCCTTGAAACTACACTATTAACATATTAACATTCTCTCTTTGTTTGAGTGACATTACACAAGGAGAGAAATGACATATGTGAATTGACTGATTGGGAGATTTGTATGCAGAAGCTTAAAATTATTAATTTGGAAGTTATACAGGAAATGTTGGCCACTCTATCAGCGTAAATAATGCACATTTTGTAAAACTACAAAAAGGTGGTATACAAAAGAATGTTTGAAACTGAACTATCCTTAAAACAGAATCAAAAGAGTGTGAGCATCTTAGCTTAAAGGAATTTGTTATAAGAGAATAAGATTGGGTTGTTGGAGAATATTGTTACGCAAAGGAATCTTCAGCTCATAAATTTCCCTAGATTGAGAATTATTTCACATGTGGAAATGTTTACAAAGTATATATTTGGGATATATTGAAAATTCCAGAAACAGTATGTCCTATGATATTTAAGGAATATTACGGTATGTACCTCCTTTCAAGAGGTCTGAGATTAGACTTTTTATGGGATTATTGGAAACTTCTGGAAAAAATGTGTTCCAGCTACCCTGTTTATATCTTTGGCTCTGCATTCTAATTGTGATTTCCTTTTGAATTTTTTTTTGTCATTAAAATGATTTACTTTTTGGCTTTAAGGTCTGGAAGTTTCCAGATGTTGCTGAAAAGACTGAAATGGAGGAGGTTTATGATGACGAACTTGGTGCCTTTTTTGAATGAATTATCCCCTGTAAATGTGTTATCAAGTATCACAATGTGAAATATGTTTTTTTATGAACCAGCTCAGATTATCCAGTTTTTCTCTGAGTAGATTTGATGTGACTTAATATTATGTATTAACTTTTTGTCTTTGTATTTAATATTTCTGGACTCGTACTTAGGGCTCCTTTTACTAAGGTACGCTAGCGATTTTAGCATGTGCTGCAGATTAGCGCGCGCTGCCCCCCGCGTTATGCGTAAAAACTGACGCCAGCTCAATGGTGGCATTAGCGTCTAGCGCGCTGGGCAATGCAGCGCGCGCTAAAACCGCTAGTAGCTTAGTAAAAGGAGCCCTTAATGTGTCTTGTTTGGTCATTTTTTCTGTATATGAATGATTTTGCTGTTATTATGTAAATATATTCAATAAAAAATTTATTTCTTCCAGTGTTTAGATGTATAAAACAACCAGTCTGTATGATATATCTGCATAAAGAACTATAACTACAATGTCCTACCATTTGAGGAGAGCACCAAATGGCATGTAATGCTGATGATACCAATAAGTCATTAAAATGTTGTCCCTTCATGTGTACCACCAGGATATCTTGACCTCAAACATACTCTCGGCCTGTACTATATTCCAATGATTTTTTTTCATAATCTTCTTAATATCTTTTGATATAGAGTATAGAAATATGGATGGCACACATAGGACATGAATTGTTTCTAATTGGAGAGCAACTAATCAGTCTTTATCCATCGATCTAGCCCTATTGTACCAACGTTTAGGTATATTAGGAGCAAAAAGCCGGTATAAGAATCAGTTGGATTGCCAGATGACCGAAGGGTAAAAGGAGTACTCAGGGAAGACAAGGCCACAGTGGAGAGATTAATTCTTTGCTTTGATCTTCACCGAGAAAGATGAGGGGGAGATACCAATGCCAGAAATGATGTCTTAACATGGATGCCTCTCACCACATACCTCTAATTTCAGAATCATTCCTTTGCAACACTGGGAGAAATTCAGCATATTAGATATATGACTTTGTCCCTGCTGTTCCAAATTTTTTGTTTTATGCCCTGCATCTGTATCTCCTTCACATGCTATAACTGATCATTGTCCCCAATGAACATAACTTCAGTTTTTTGCAAGTTTAACACCAATCTATTTTCACCCATCCATTTTCTGATCTCCTTCATACAATTTGACAATTATTTTTTTCAGTTCAAAAATGTTTTATTAAAGTTTTATAAAACCACAACAATCAAAACAAAACAAACTCAAGTCCTGTCTCTACTGGATAAAAATGTATATGATCTGCATAAAAGTGATAATGCATATCCAAATTCTCCAGTACTTGCCCTAATGATGCAATATACACATTAAATAATAGAGCAGATAGTGCAGACCCCTGTGGCACTCCTTTTTTACTTATATTATAGAGCAGGGGTGCCCACACTTTTTGGGCTTGCGAGCTACTTTTTAAATGACCAAGTCACAATGATCTACCAACAATAAAATTTAAAAAAAACACAACGCACACTGTACGCATAGAAAATGTTAATCATCATTCCTATTCCAGGGTTTTCAAAGAGGTCAAAGCAGATGACTCTATGCACTATCACTTCAGTAACAACCATACAAAAATAGACAAATATACTCCCTCCCTTTTTACTAAACCACGTTAGCAGTTTTTAGCGCAGGGAGCTGCGCTGAATGCCCAGCGCTGCTCTCGACACTCCTAGGCTCCCTGCGTAAAAAACCTCTATTGCGGTTTAGTAAAAGGGGACCTTAGTGTAAAATATAGACAGCAGATATAAATTCAGACACATTTTGATCACAAAATTTAAAATAAAATCATTTTCCCTACCTTGTCTGGTGATTTCATGAGTCTCTGGTTGCACTTTCTTCTTCTGACTGTGCATACAATCTTTCTTCCCTTCTTTTAGCCTGTATGCTTCTTCTCCTCCAGACCTCATTTCTTCCCCCAACTTTTCCTTCCTCTTCCCTGCCCTTTCTTTCTCTCTGCCTCCCTTTCATTTTTTTCTGTTTCTCTTCTTTCCTTCTGTCTCCCTGCCTGCCCTTTTTCTTTCTTTCTCCCTGCCCTCCCCCAAGCCACTGCCATTGCCATCGGGGACCAGGACCCAAACGCCACCAATAACAGGCCCCAAGCTCTCCCTGCTTCGGCCAACCAGCATTCCTCTCCCTGACGTCAATTCTGCCATCGGGAAGAGGAAGGCTGATCAGCCCAAGATCGCGATCGACCTATTAGGGGAAATGCTGCCGGGTCCTGCCTTCGCGGAAACAGAAAGTAGGCAGGACCCGGCAGGAAGAAGAACAAATGCTTGTCTCCCGCATTAGCCCGTAGCGAACGCTTGCTTCAGGGCTCTCAACATGTGCGCGCCGGCTTCCCTTCTCCCCCCCCCCGGACATAACTTCCGGTTTCGGAGGGAAGAGAAGAGAAGCCGGCACGCACATGTTGAGAGCCCTGAAGCAAGCGTTCGCTACGGGCTAATGCGGGAGACAAGCATTTGTTCTTCTTCCTGCCGGGTCCTGCCTACTTTCTGTTTCCGCGAAGGCAGGACCCGGTTTTTTGTTCAGCAGCGGCAGATGACAGCTGGGCGGATCGCCCAGCTAAAAGGCCCTAGGGAGAAAGAAAACTGGAGAGGAAGGCTGATCGGCCCGTAGATCAGGACGGCAACACGAGTCTATCACAGAGTCCGGGATAGGCTCCGCGATCGACTCGCGTTGCCTTCCTGAGCTACTGGTCGATCGCGATCGACGCGTTGGGCACCCCTGTTATAGAGGATACCACAAATTTACAATCTGTTAACAAAGAATGAAACCATTTCAACACCACCTCTTCTATTCCACCCATCTGTAATTTATGTAACAGAATGCTTACATCTACTGTGTCAAAGGCTGCCGATATGTCTAAAGACTTCATACAAAATATCCTTCCCATGTCTAGACCTCTCCAAAGCACATCCAAGGTAGATAATATAAGTGTTTTAATCCCATGCTCCTTCCTTAACCCATATTGATGTTTATCTAACCAATTCCTTTAGTCAACAAAATCTTCCAACTCTCCCAACACCACTTGCTCAATAATCTTAGAAACTACTGGCATCACCAAAAATTGGTCTATAATTATTCAAATCTCCTGGCTCTAAATTTTGCTGCATTTATTACTGCCTCCACAAGCTCAGGCGAGCAAAGCTAAATCATTGATCTTGGATTCAATCTATGCACCACAAATTTTACTTCTTACTCTGTCACATCCTCAAAATGTAACCATCCCTCCAACTCATCTTCCACATCATTTACAAGTCCATCCATCTCATATTCATCACTTATAACATTCAGTCTCTATTTTCTCATTCAGGTACCTTGCGTAATCATCCAGTTCCAAACTCTCTGCCTTAGTTCCCTCATAGCCTTTCATGAAAAAATGCACCATATGAAATAACTCCTTCAGATTATACTTAATCACCTAAATCTTATCTTTATAATACTTTTTACCCAGGAACAAAGAAAACATGTTTTTTACATCGTGTTCTTTGCAATATTGTTTGTGTGTGAGCCCTAGGAGTTTTCCCATTGATTCCTTTGCTGACACAGTGAATAAGTGTTTCATATCATATGCAAATGATGCACTATGAAGACAGGGTATGAAACAGGAGAACCAAATCTACAAACTCAAAGACATGAAACTAGGAGTGGAGATGTTCTATAAAGATTGGTAGACTCAATCTATTTCAAAAATGTCTTTTTATTCATCCAATAACTTAATGAATCGACATGTACATGTTTCGGCCAAACTGGCTTGCCTCAAGAGTCTACAAACATAACTATGTATAAATTATTAAATATCAAAACATAACACAATCACAAACCACATTATAAATGGATAAAACCCAATAAATAATATATAGTGCATCAAATCTTCATTCATTTATCTTCAGGAAAAAGAAAAATCAATGACACATGAAATAACTAAACCATAATGAATAAAAACATATAAAGCGAGATATCTATCTATCTATATATATATATATATCTCCAAATATAAACATTCATATTTCAACATGGTGAACTACACCTAAAATCTAGGCAAAAATGAATGGAAAACTAAAAATATATAAATATATATGACTCAGGATGTACCATGAAAAATCACTAAAAATCATTCAGATTTAGAGTTTAGCATATAAAAGTGACATATAGAGCACTATATCAGTCATTGAGGGTATAGTGTATATAAGAGGAACAACAATAAATTTTTCCATAAAATACCAGCAAGGAGTTAAAAAGTCAATGACGATGCATCACACAATAGCAAAACAAAAAATACATTAATATGAGCAGCAACGAATTTAAAATGCATGATCCAATAACAAAAGCACATAATACATTGATGAATAGAAAAACTAGATAGAGCATATCATAATGTTCTACTAAGAATAACATCATAAGATAAATATTTCAAAGAAGAAAGTTCGAGAAAAGATGCATAATATATATATATATAAAATATTGCCTAAAACCAACCAGTGGTGGAAGAGCACACATAGCTTGTGAGTCTTCAACAAGTTGTATCCACTAGGAAAACTCACACCCCATTCTCATACCCCCCAATTAAGGAGGTCAAATGGAAAAAAACTATATGATGGCCTCCTAGCCACTCAAGCAGTCAAACTAAACAACTAAATTGCCAATCTACTGACGGCATCCCTAGACTACAAAACTTTTAGAAAAAAAATAAAGACCATACTCTTCAAGAAATCCCTGAAAAAAGAAATAACACGGTCACCACAAGTTTCAAACACCACCTCTCACTAAAGCCGACTACCCCAAACAAATAACCATACTCATTTCTTACTCTCTTTGAAAATGACCACATTTCTTTTTTGGTAAGTTCTTGTTGTAATACTTCCTTGATAATTCTTTTGTAATCCGCCTTGAACTGCAAGGTAATGGCGGAATAGAAATCCCTAATGTAATGTAATAATAATAATAATAATTTTATTTTTATATAGCACCAAAGCCATAGTAGTTTGAGGCGGTTTACAATAAGAAGAACTGGACAGTCAGTGCAAAAAATAACAATGAAGTCTTTGAATATATGAATATTTGTAGGGAGGGAGAGAGACAGAGTAAAAAAGTTACAATGTAGGAACATCAAGTACATATAAGTAGAATACAGTGGTGAGGCTTTAGGAGTTCTTGGTTACAAATCGGTTGAACAGGTTGGTTTTAACTAGTTTTCTGAAGTTAAGATAGGATGAGGAGTGCTTGATGATATTGCCTATACTTGATTCCAGGTCGCTGATATACGACTAAGTAATCAAATAAAATTACATTACATTACATTAGAGATTTCTATTCCGCCATTACATTGCAGTTCAAGGTGGGTTACAAAAGAGTTATAGAAAGTGGAGTATAAAAGAAGATATCTGGTCATTTCCAGGAAATAATAGAGAGGAGATCAGGTAGTTTCTGACAAACAAAGCCCAATAATATCAATAGCTTATTTATTAAAAACTATTGCAATAAAATACACTTTATAAAACATGAGTCGGGCTTTAAAAGCCCAATAACGGGTTAAAAAAGTGTCCAAAGTGGTATAGGTAGCACTCAGTAAAATGCTTAATAAAATGAGCAAGCAGTAGAGATGCAAAGAAATGCTAAATCACGCATCATAAAACTCTAATTTTGCTAGCGTGCCAAAAATGAGTAAGCAGTAGAGATGCATGAAGATGATGGTACATGCTGCAAATAACTTTAATCGTGCAGTTGTGCCATATAGAAAAGTATCCTGACTAGCTTTTTTGCATGGCATGGCTGCACGATTAGAGGGGCATAATAGAAAGGGACATCTAAGTCCGTTTGCGTCTAAGTCGCAAGTCGTCCAAAGTAAAAAACAGCCTAGGACACATTTTCGAAAAATACGTCCAAAATTTTCTTTGTTTCGAAAATCGTCTAATTATACGTCTTGCCAATCTGATCGTCCAAGCCGCTAAATCGTCCATCTTTATACCACTTTTCGTCCAAGTCAAAAATGCCTAGAACAAGCCCTGTTAAACATGGGAGGGGTCTGCAAAGTGATGGACTGAACACCCAGACATGCCATCTAAATAGTGGACACTGCTGTGAACTTCACAAAAAGGGTGCCATGTCTTCTCCTTACTACAGCTCCCTTTTAGGTCACGGTGAGCCCCCCAAACCATCTCCAGAATCCCCTAGACCCACTTATCTACCACCCCAATAGCCCTCATGGCTGCAGGAGCCACTTATATGCCAGTAAAATAGGTTTTGGGGTGTATAGGGGAGTGCACATGTTTAAGTATCAATGCAGTGATTACAGGGGCTTATGGGCATGGGTCCTCCTCTGCATAAGTCCCTTACCCACCTCCAAGACAGCTTAAGCCGCCTCTGTGCTGGACAACTAGGCTTTCCTATGCCAGGCGGCCAGGTGATGATGGTCTGGAGGCTGAATTTTAAAGGTGTGATTAATATTTTTGTGGGGTTGTGGGGAGGGGGAGTCGGGGATAAATGGGGTATTGTGGGGGGGGGTCTATTTTATGTGTTTTCAGTGCTTATCTGGTGACTTTCAGTTATACATGCTGTACGACTAAGTCTAAGCTGGCCCACATCGCACCCAACTCCCACCCTCGACACTCCTCCCGAAATATCCCGTTTAGCTTTGGTCGTTCAGCGGCACTATGTAGGCCTAGGTCGTTTAGAAATACGTCCAAAACCCGTTTTTATTATTGGCACTTGAACGTATTTGGGAAATGTTCGCCCAAGTGCCGACTTAGGCCGGTTTTTGGATGTTTTTCTCTTTCAATTATGAGCCCCTTAGTGTTCTAAGAACATAAGAACCGCCATCTCCGGATCAGACCTTCGGTCCATCAAGTCCGGCGATCCGCACACGCGGAGGCCCTGCCAGGTATACACCTGGTTTATTTTACAGCCAACCATATCTTTATATGCCTCTCTCAAGGAGATATGCATCTAGTTTGCTTTTGAAGCCTAGGACTGTCGATTCCGCAATAATCTCCCCTGGGAGAGTATTCCAGATGTCAACCACTCTCTGTGTGAAGCAGAACTTCCTGACATTAGTCCTGAACTTGTCCCCCCTTAGCTTCATTTCATGTCCTCTTGTCCGTGTCAAATTGGACAATGTAAATAATCTTCTCTGCTCTATTTTGTCGATTCCTTTCAGTATTTTGAAGGTCTCGATCATATCCCCACGCAGTCTCCTTTTCTCAAGGGAGAACAATCCCAGTGTTTTAAGTCGATCCTCATATACCAGTTTCTCCATACCCTTCACTAGTTTAGTTGCTCGTCTCTGCACCCTCTCCAGCAGTTTTATATCCTTCTTTAGGTAGGGAGACCAATGTTGGACGCAGTATTCCAAGTGGGGTCTGACCATTGCCCTATAAAGCGGCATTATAACTTTCTCCGATCTACTTGAGATTCCTTTCTTTATCATGCCCAACATTCTATTTGCCTTCTTTGCCGCTGCCGCGCATTGTGCCGACGGCTTCAGGGTCCTATCTATCAGTACACCCAGATCCCTTTCTTGTTCACTTTTTCCCAGAGTTGCACCTGACATTCTGTACTCGTATTCCTTATTCTTACTGCCTAAATGCATTACCTTGCATTTCTCCACGTTGAACTTCATCTGCCATTTCTCCGCCCATTTTTCTAACCGACACAAATCGCTCTGGAGTTCCTCACTATCCTCCTGCGATCTGATTGCCCAGCAGAGTTTTGTGTCATCTGCAAACTTGATGATCTCACTGGTTGTTCCGTTTTCCAAGTCATTGATATAAATATTAAAAAGGATCGGCCCAAGTACTGAGCCCTGGGGTACACCACTAGTCACTTTCTCCCAGTCGGAGAACTTCCCATTTATGCCCACTCTCTGTTTTCTGTTCTCCAGCCATTTGCCTATCCATCTTTGTATATCTCCCTCTATGCCATGGCTTTGTAGTTTCCTGAGAAGTCTTTCGTGTGGAACTTTGTCGAACGCTTTCTGGAAGTCCAAGTATATTATGTCCACCGGCTTTCCACTATCAATTTGCTCGTTCACGGTCTCAAAGAATTGGAGTAAATTCGTCAAACACGATTTCCCTTTCCTGAATCCATGTTGACTGGGTTTCATCAAGTCGTGTGTGTCCAAGTGCTGAACTATGCTATCCTTGATCAGTGATTCAATCATCTTGCCGGGGACAGACGTAAGACTCACAGGTCTATAGTTGCCCGGTTCTCCTCTCGATCCTTTTTTGAAAATTGGCGTGACGTTTGCTTTCTTCCAGTCGTCTGGTATCTGACCAGTTCTGATTGACAGGTTTGCAAGTTTTTGCAATAACTCTCCGATTTCAACCTTCAATTCCTTCAAGACTCTTGGGTGAATTTCATCCGGTCCAGGGGATTTGTCACTTTTAAGTTTGTCGATCTGATAGTATATCTGATCTAAGTTCACTTCAACTGTGGTGAGGCTGTCCTCTATTTCTCCTGTAAACAGTTTCTCCGCTTCAGGTATTGTTGAGGTGTCCTCCTTCGTAAAGACGGACGCAAAGAAGGAATTTAGTTTGTCTGCGATTTGTTTATCTTCCTTGATGTACCCTTTTCTTCCCTTGTCGTCTAGGGGTCCCACTGCCTCTTTTGCAGGTTTTTTCCCCTTCACGTATCTAAAGAAGGGCTTGAAGTTTTTGGCCTCCCGGGCTATTTTTTCCTCATAGTCCTGTTTTGCATCACTCACCGCCTTGTGACATTTCTTCTGTTCATCTTTATGTTTGTTCCAGGCTTCGGTTGTCTTCGTGCATTTCCATTTTTTGAAAGAGTCCTTCTTTTCTTTTATGGCTTCCTTCACCTGTATGGTAAGCCATGCCGGTTCTCCTTTGCCTTTAGTTCTCCGATCTTTAGAAATCCTCGGAATGTAGAGATCTTGTGCTTCTGCAATAGTATTTTTCAATAGGCACCATGCCTGATCTACTGTTTCAAGTTTGTCCACCATCTTCTCGAGTCGTTTTGTTACCATGGCTCTCATGCAATCGTATTTACCCTTTTTAAAGTTTAAGGTGGTGGTTAAGGTTTTGGCATGTTTCCCTTTCCCGATGTCCAGTTTAAAGTTGATTACATTGTGATCACTTGTTCCCAGTGGAACCATGACTTCTACTTCTGTTATCGGTCCCGTGAGACCATTTAGGACCAAGTCCAAGGTGGCGTCGCCTCTTGTCGGCTCTTTTACCATTTGCTCCAGGAAGCAATCCCCTAGCACCTCCAGGAACTTGGCCTCCTTGCCGCAGTTGGAGGCTCCTAGTTTCCAGTCTATTCCTGGGAGATTGAAGTCTCCCAATATAACTACATTGCCTGTCTTGCATACTTGTCTGATTTCCTCCATCATTTCTGAGTCAGTGTCTTCCGCCTGTCCTGGGGGACGATAGTAAAGGCCAATTTTTGTATCTGCGCCATTTTGACCAGGAATTTTGATCCAGAGGGACTCCAGCTTCTCTTTCCTGTTTGTTGTAATCATTCCAACAGAATCTATTTCTTCCTTAACATATAGGGCAATACCTCCACCTTTCTGCCCTTCTCGATCCCTTCTATATAGTTTGTATCCCTGTAGTACTGTGTCCCATTTGTTTTCTTCATTCCACCATGTTTCTGTTATGCCAATGATATCCATGTTCTCATGTCTTGCTATTGTCTCTAGTTCTCCCATTTTGTTTCCTAGACTTCTAGCATTTGTATACATGCATCTAAGTTCCCTTCGTGTTACCTTTTTGAACCTTCTACTCTTGGCTGTCCTTACAGTTTCATTTACGGTATCCTTTACTGCTCCTGTGTTATCTCCTATGTTTGCTGTGTGGTCATCCCCTCCTGTGTCTGAGTTGTCCCTTCCTGCTTGTTCTCCTTTGTTGTCTGTGAGGTTGACCTCTCTTGTGTATGTGTAGTAGTCCTTTGTTCTTACGTCGGGGCATCCTGTTGTCCGTACCATCGACAAGTGTTAGTGTCTCTGTGTATTTTCACTGCTCATTCAACTCGTTCAGTATTTTACCAGTAGTATTTGTCACACCTTTTTTGGTACATTTTTTAGCTTGCGATTTTAGCATTAAAAATCCAACTTGTGTTTTGTAAAGTGTACTTTCTTGCCATACCAGTTTAACAGACAAGCAAACAACTATGATTGGGCTTCGTTCACCTGATTAAAGTAGCATCCTGACTTTTTTCTATATGGCATGACTGCACGATTAAAGTTATATGCAGCATGTACCATCATCTCCATGCATCTCTCTCTCTCTATATATATATCTGCTTCTACCTCCTTTCTGGCACTAAATTGGGTGAACTAATTCCTAATAATTTACCTCAACCAAAAGGGACTGAAATGACCGAGTATCTGTGAACCCCAACATGTTAGTTGCGAGAAGGAATATTTGGAGAGAAGATAAAGTAAAGTGCGTTGCACACAATTGTCAAAAACATTTTCTGCGGCCTATTTTTCCTGACTCACCCTACATGGAAAAGGAGCATGCATTCATGTAAGGAACATGAAAGCCAGGTAAAGCATAAATTAGATTAACTTCTATATCGTAACCATTCCAACAAATAGTTCAGTTAATACAATGCCTGAGGGTTGAACATATTAGGGACCTTTTTATATCTTTTAAATGAAATGTACTGTGAGTTTTTATACTGGACATCATTGCCTGCAGATGTGTAGCATCACTTTTTTTTTTGCTTCCTGGAAGATTAAGGTTCTCTCTCCACAGCAGCAAGCATCATCATGCAAATACCTTTTAACAGTTAACAACACAGGAAAGAGCTCCTGGTTTATTGATTTAAAAATTCTCACTGGAATTGGCCCATCTCATTTCATGAACGCCTTAAGGAATGAAGGTAAAATGCAGCTTTTCTGTGCTACGTATTCAGCCTTACACAACACAGTGAGTATAGGTGAAAAATCAAAGATTTAATTCAGTTGCAGATGCCCATGTGATTGTGAGTGTGAAATGTAAGCAATTTAAATTGCCATTAGTACCTTAGGGTGGAATTCGTCTATAATTCCCTGTTCTTTGGTTTCTAGAATGCAATGACTGTTCTGTCCCCTGTTATTGCACCATGCTCGGGGGCTCTCAGCACTGCCACACTTTCTTATGTTGCATACTCTCTTCCCACAGCTCTAACATATTAGAACAAAGCCAGATCAATACATAGAGCAGCTTTCTGGTAATAGAATCATGATGTACATATGGGGAACAGGTAAAAGTACACCCAATAGTAGCCATTAAAGTATCAAGCCCCGTAACTATCATTATGTTTTGTAAAATCGTGTATCTATCACCTGCCTTCCAGTGACTACGCAGGTTTATGCACACCCACAACTGCCAAGCTGCCTCCAAAATTGACTATGGGTCTCATAATCAAAAGATATAAACATCCAAAAGGCGTCCTAAATCGGCACTCGGATGTCCTAATCTCCAGGACGTCCAAGTGCCGATAATCTGGATGCACAGAGGCTGGGACACCTCACCAGACGTCCAGAAAGGCGGTTTCAATTATCAGCACTAGGACGTCCTGGTAATTAGGATGTCCAAGTGCTGATTTAGGATGCTTTTTGGACATCTGTTATTGAGAAAGACATGGGGGAAGCCACTGCTTGCCCTGTATCGGTAACATGGAATGTTGCTACTCCTTGGGTTTTGGCCAGGTACTAGGGACCTGGATTGGCCACTGTGAGAACGGTCCACTGGGCTTGATGGACCTTTGGTCTGATCCGGTAAGGCTATTCTTATGCTCTTATGTGTGCCAACTATAGAACATGAGGTTGGCTCTGAGGCACTGTGGAATGAGGCATTATGACATCACAATCTAAGCTCTGGAATGTTGCTCTCATTGGGTTTTGGCCAGGTACTGGGGACCTGGATTGGCCACTGTGAGAATGGGCTACTGGGCTTGATGGACCATTGGTCTGACCCAGTAAGGCTATTCTTATGATTATGAGCCCGATAGTATGGTAGAAGATAGCATTGTCTGACAGGGATAGTAGAACATAGTTAAAGCAAGGAAAAACATAAAATGGCAAAACATAGCACGGCAAACATAGTATTACAAAGCATGGCAAACATAGCATGACACGACTTGGCATAACTGGTAATGTAAGCATGCATGACAAAACACATAGCATGAAAAATTGCAGAATGGCAGACAGTATGGCAAACATAATATGGTAAATATGGCGTATAGTATAGTAGAATAATCTATAATTGGCTAGACTGGATAAATCCTTAGGGGGACTGTTTAGCCTTGAAGAAATAAGAGAGTAAACCTATTAAAAATATTGGCAGACCTCAGTATGAGCTCTTGGTATGTAAACGAGGGTTTTTTCCAAAGTTGCCACCCAAAATGATTGAAGGCGGCAATTCCCATTGGACAATTCTTATGCATTAGGCGGATTTGTGCTTCCAATGAGGAATTCAAACAAGAAGCTAAACTCTTACAAAAGAGATTTCTAGCTAGAGGCTACCCCAGAAATGTCATCAAAAAAGCCTACCTTAGAGCGTGGCATGTGAATCGGGACCTCATGTTGACTAGTACTAACAACAAAGAAGTTTCCTCCAACCAGATTTGTATTATCCCATTCCATACAGGCTTCTGAAGTAGCAGCAAATATTAGATCTCATTGGCATGTCTTACAGCTACATTCAGTTTTTCATGAAAATCCTTGTATCGCCTTTACTCGAAGAAAGAACATTTCTTTTTTTTTTTTTTTCTTTATTAATTTTAAACATTATCATTTATACAAATAATAATACAAGGAGCATAATATCACAATCTTCAAGAATTAAAGAATTAATCTTACATTACTTTCATTGTCCTCAAGTCCTCATTACGGGGGATTATCCTGATCTTAACTTCAACTATAAACAAAAATATAATCAAGATCTTAAAACTAAGATCAATTTAACAGTGCATTATTCTACTGAACTCATATTACAGTTAAATCAAGTGGCAATTACTTGTGTTTCATGAAGTTTTAGAAACTGCTCTAATTGTATAGAATCCCAAAATATATAATCATTCTCCTTAAATTTCACTAAACATTTGCATGGAAACTTCAAGTAAAAAGTAGCTCCCAAGGCCAACAATCTTGATTTTAAATTCAAAAATGACTTTCTTCTAAGTTGTGTAGCCTGGGCTACATCCGGAAATATTAACACATTATATCCACAAAACTTTGCTTGCTTATTTTGAAAATAAGCCTTCATAATTAAAGATTTATCTAATTCCCTAGCACAAGTTATTAATAACGTAGACCTAGTTTGGATTACATCTTGTGAATCTTCCAAAAAACCTGTTAAATCAAATTCTATCTGTTCCAACTGATCTAATCCCATTTCTGCCGAAACTTTCTTTCTCTGTGGAATATAGTACATATTTGTTATTGGCAAGGAGTCCGGATCTGCCAATCCCAAAATTTCTTTAAAATACTTACGAATCAAAATCTCTGAAGTCAATAAATGGGTTTTTGGAAAATTGACAAATCTTAGATTCCTTGCCCTAAGTAAATTCTCCATTTTTTCAAACTTTGTATAGGTAATATGTGAATCTTTAAGGACAGAAGATGACAAGGTTTGTAATATTGATACTTGCGATTCCATAGTCAGAGAACGTTTCTCAACAATTTTCAAATTTGAATCAATATTTTCTAATTTAGTAACTACTTCTTTTGAAAATTTAACATTTTGTGTTACCACTGATGTTAACAACTCTTCTACTCTAACATTTATTGACCATAAATCTTTAAGGGAAATTTCCTGTGGCTCATTCCGGGTTTCTAATGGAGCAAAAGCTTCTCTTTGAAAGGAGATAGCTTTAGGCATTTCTTCATAAAATAATGAAGAAGATGCCTCCTGCTCCGTAGGAACCACAGTTTGAGAATTGGAACCACTTTGGGAATCCAAACCCACAGCTATTTTTGGTAGAGGAGGAGGAGTTCTTTCCAGAGGGCTAAGCGATGCCCCTGACAAAGATGCAGCATCCTGATTACCTCCTCTGACATCAGAAGACATAAAATGTCTATCTATAGGGCCAACTATTACTGGAGTCGATACTTTGGGTTTAGCTTTCCTTTTCCCCATTTGATTAATTATACAACTTACTAACTTACTAGCATACAGCTCCAGCAATCCTTATCCAATGTCTCCCACTGTCTCCAAAGGGGCTGCCACGCCCTGCGGCCGCACCCTGCAGCCGCGCCGCAGTAGCGGCGTCCTTTTCACTTGCTAGTGCAGGACCCGGCTGACGTCAGGGCTGTTGTCTCCGCGGGTGCCCGCCGAGATTCGGGACCCGAAGTCAGCCACTCACGATGTAGTCAGAGTGCTGCTGTCGTCCGGGGCTCAGGAACACCTCTGGAAACGCTGCACCTCTCACAGGTAACCCCCACAGGCAAACAGTAGCGGCGTCCTTTTCACTTGCTAGTGCAGGACCCGGCTGACGTCAGGGCTGTTGTCTCCGCGGGTGCCCGCCGAGATTCGGGACCCGAAGTCAGCCACTCACGATGTAGTCAGAGTGCTGCTGTCGTCCGGGGCTCAGGAACACCTCTGGAAACGCTGCACCTCTCACAGGTAACCCCCACAGGCAAACAGTAGCGGCGTCCTTTTCACTTGCTAGTGCAGGACCCGGCTGACGTCAGGGCTGTTGTCTCCGCGGGTGCCCGCCGAGATTCAGGACCCGAAGTCAGCCACTCACGATGTAGTCAGAGTGCTGCTGTCGTCCGGGGCTCAGGAACACCTCTGGAAACGCTGCACCTCTCACAGGTAACCCCCCAGAACCTTTCTGAATATCTGGTTTCTTCAGACTTCTGAGCTGAGCTCCGCCATCTTAGGAGCATTGGACATTATTCCCCATGTGGCAAATGCTCTGTGTGTGACACATCTCTTTCAGGCAGCCAGTGGACTCATCCTATTACTAATAAAATATATCATCTTAGGTCCTATACCACATGTGAGT
Organism: Geotrypetes seraphini; assembly: GCF_902459505.1. Lineage (NCBI taxonomy): Eukaryota > Metazoa > Chordata > Amphibia > Gymnophiona > Dermophiidae > Geotrypetes > Geotrypetes seraphini. Next base: position 447,319,617 of record NC_047085.1, on the reverse strand, counting down.
CTAAATACGTGGTTTTTGTGATTTCCTGCCCATGCAAGTTCATATACACGGGATGTACTACCCGCAGCATTTGAACTAGGCTGATTGATCACCGGAGCTGCTTAAAGACAGGCAAAACCATTGCTCCAATGGTGACTCATAACATCACTTACCAACATGACTTTTCTCAACTAAGATGGTGTGTCCTGGAACAAATTTCCCCAACCTTCAATGGTGATAAACATACTTACCTCTTAAGACGAGAAAACTTTTGGATTTTTTATCTCAAATCCTATTTTCCCAAGGGACTCAATGAGAATGTGGATAGATGTTTTACCAATTAATGTTTTAGGTTTATCATTTTTATGATCAGGTGGCTCTTTCGGGATTTTTTTGAACCTTATTTCAGGTTCTGTCATTTTTTTTTTTCATCATTTTTTCTGTTTCTCATCCCTTCTTACCCCCCTTTTCATTTTTTTTTCTCACTTTTTTCTTACTTTTTTCGTATTTACTTTTGGATTGATTGTGCCGTCTCCCTCTAAGATTTAGGAGCGTTCCAACGTTGTCCATCTTTCCGACATCATTACGTCATTTAGCACGCTGTTCCTGCTGGCTCTCCAGGGCGTTCTTAACCTCCTGAGACGCCATTACAAACATTTTCAACTCTTCCACTGCGATTGCTTTAATTTGTTCATGCCTCGGAATTTAGAGTTTACAAGTTTGAACAGTATTCTGTCGAATGGAATTCAAGTACTTCCCGCTCCTGACGAAGACGAGTGGTAGTATTGTGCTTTCAAACAGGACTAGCTAAGAACTCCTCGAGTGGCAGCAGTTTTGAAACAAGATAGTGAATTGTGATTTTGGATCAGAATGTTTCACGAATGAAGTGACATTATGAACTGCTCGTAGATAGATGAACTGTTACACAGTATTAGGAACGATTTTGATTAATTTATGAATTATAACATATATGAATGTTTATGCACTTATAGTTTGTATTTATTAAGATTTATAGTTTGTTCATGTGATATTATCAACTTATTTACTAACACAATAAGATACTTTGAGGGGTTCTTTCAGTCCAGAGTGTATTTATCATCAATTTTTCCAGTTTGGTTTATCTATAGCACTTTGCACTTTATCATATTTTGCACCTTTCACAAGGTAGACTCTTGGGAGTTTAGATAGTTCTAAAACTAAATCTCTCAGGTGTGACTGTTTAACCTTGATTTTTCTAGCACTTTATTTACCTGCATGGTTTGCACACTTTGGACCAGATGATGTATGAGGCAGTGCTTATTTAGACTTTTTGTCTGGTACTGGTCAACCATGAGTTGCTGCCTGAGCTTTGAAAAAAACCCTTGTTTTCATACCAAGAGCTCATACTGAGGTCCGCCAATATTTTTAATAGGTTTACTCTCTTATTTCTTCAAGGCTAAACAGTCCCCCTGAGGATTTATCCAGTCTAGCCAATTATAGATTATTTTGCATATTGGACGTATTGGCAACTGTTGTATCCATAGGGTTACATTCCTTTTGTGCTGATATTGGTATAGTAGGACAAAGATAGCAAACAGTATGACAGGTGTGAAAGAACATTGTATGAGAAAACATGGCAAGTCAGACTTAGGACAAAGCACATAGCATTCTCAAAAAAGATATAGCAGAACTAGAAAAGATTCAAAGAAGAGCGACAAAGATGATAAAGAGGATGGAACTCTCTTGTAGGAGGAAAGACTAAAGAGGTTAGGGCTTTTCAGCTTGGAAAAGAGACAGATGAGCAGAGATATGATCAAAGTCTACAAAATCTTGAGTGGTGTAGAACTGGTATTATTATTAATAGCATTTATATACCACTTATAGTCTAAGTGATTTACATTCAGGTACTCATGCAATTTCCTCTATCTTTTCACACTATCTAATGTACCTGGGGCAATGGGGGATTAAGAGACTTGCACAGGGTCACAAGGAACAGCATGGGATTTGAAATCCACAACCTCATGGTGCTGAAGCTGTAGCTCAGGGGTGTCAAAGTCCCTCCTTGAGGGCCGCAATCCAGTCGGGTTTTCAGGATTTCCCCAATGAATATGCATGAGATCTATTAGCATACAATGAAAGCAGTGCATGCAAATATATCTCATGCATATTCATTGGGGAAATCCTGAAAACTGACTGGATTGCGGCCCTCGGAGGAAGGACTTTGACACCCCTGCTGTAGCTCTAACCAGTGTGCCACACACTCCCAAGTGGATTAATTTTGCTACTCCATCATAAATTACAAAGACTAGGGGATACTCCATGAAGTTACAGGGAAATACTTTTAAAACCAATAGGAGGAGAATAGTTAAGCTCTGGAATGTGTGGCCAGAGGATGTGTTAATAATAATAATAATAATAACAGTTTATATACCGCAATACCGTTAAGTTCTATGCGGTTTACAATAGATTAAGCGAAGTACAAATTGATTGAATTTAAGAGGGGGGAAGAGGAGAGTTAATAGAACTGGAAATGCGTACGTTAGATAGATTGTGAGCCCACCGGGACAGATAGGGAAAATGCTTGAGTACCTGATTGTAAAACCGCTTAGATAACCTTGATAGGCGGTATATAAAAATCCTAATAAACTTAAAAACTTAAACTTAAGAGTGGTTAATGTAGATGGGTTTAAAAATTCTTGAAGGAAAAGTCCATATCTCTGATTGAAACAGACATGGGGGAAGCCAGTGCTTGCCCTGGGATCAGTAGCATGGTGCTAGTATTTGAGTTTTTTCCAGGTACTTGTGACCTGGATTGGCCACTATGAAAACATGATAGTGGGCTAGATGGATCATTGGTCTCACCCAGTATGATTATTCTTAGGTTCTCCCCCCTACTTAACATAAGAACATATCACCCTTAGAGGAGGATGAGAAACTCCAGTTCCCTTGGAGCCTATAATTGTCTCCATTCAATAGAGAGGGTGAAGTTTTTCCACCAGCAATATCTGAGGACAGAGGTGTTACTGAAGAGTATCAGCCGGAGCCTTATGACCCTGAATGCTGCTAGAAACTCTTGGATACATCTGAAAGATTAGATGCATGTAGTATGACTTGAAAACTATTATTTGGGTGGAGCTGTGCTGACTGGATTAGCCTAACTTGGTAAACAATGCTTAAAACCTGGTCAGTCTTAGGGTTACCATATGGCTCCAAAAAAAAGAGAATGGATTGAGATATTGCTTATACTTACCTTTTTGTTCTGTGTTGGTTTCAAGTGCTGCATTATTTGTTTCTTATACACTGCATCTGTTCTGTTTTACCTTTTTGCCCTGTTTATGGGATTGATTTTGTTTTTCCTGAAAACTTGTTTATTTTGCAAAGACTGCATAATTAAAGTCTACTTTTGTATTCAACAATTAAACCCTTACCTTTGTGATTTCTGTGAGCTTTTCTGGGTGGTTTGTAAAGGTGCTTTAGCAAACCTTATTAGCCAGCACTGCCTGTAGGGCCTTCTCCCTTTTGAGAGACCTTTTGAGAGGTAGGCCCAGTATTCAGTGCCGCCTGATGGTGCGTTACTGCATTACTCTTAGCGGGTCCGGCCAGGTGACATGACAGACTTTATAGGATCAGGACCTTAGTGCTCTGTTCACTAGTGTACATAGGACATTTCTTTTTGTGGCTGAATGGGAAAGTGGTTTTCTGTATACAGTAGGCTTCCATGTCCACTTTCTAATCATTACGTCCAGAAAGGGAATCTATTCATTGATCTCAGTCTCAGTTGGGGGTGGCTGCTATTCAGACCGTTTAGAAAATTTAGAAACATTGCAAAGAACATCTGATTTGCATGTGCTGGAATAAGGAAAGGCAGAGCTGGGGATATATTGTTAGGGTTACCAGATGTCCGGAAAAACCTGGACATGTCCTCTTTTTCGCGGACTGTTCGGGTGCCCGGATGGACTTTCTGAAACTGGAAAATTTCTGCCGTGTATGGAGGGCCTCTGAGCCTGCGCGGATGACATCACATGTGTCCGCTCATGCTCGGAGGCCTCCAGACACAGCCTGGAGGTCATGAATAATGAGATGAGGCTTCTAGGGTGATAGGGCTTAGGCAGAACTGGGCGGGACAAAGGCGGAATGGGGCATGGCTGGGGCAGAACAGGGCGGGATCAGGCGTCCGTGATTTTGCCGAGAAAAAAATATGTTAACCTTACATATTGTGCCTCTGTGTGAGGGTTGGTTTTGCCTGCTAGGCATGCTTGTTGCCTCATTGGATAGCAATACTGTTCCAATTTGAAGGCAGAGATTACAGCATCAGCATGAGACAAACAGCCTGTTTACAGCGCTGCCACTGCTGCCCTGGGTAAGGAATAGGGGGTTGGTGGGTCAGGACTGCTGCCGCTGCTACTGATATTTGGGTGGGGGAGGAAAGAGATGCCTGATTGGGAGTTGGGGCCTGGGTTGGTGAGGAGAAGAGAGAAATGGGATAGCCACTGGAAAGTAGAAGTCATAGCTGGATTGAGGAAAGGGCAAGGGATCCCTTAGCTGGCATAGCTCGAAGGCAGCTTTAGTGAGGGTCTGGGCAGGGAGAGAGAGAAAGAAAGAAAAAAAGATAGATGGGGCAGGGAGAGAAAAAGACAGACAGACATCTATTCTAGCACCTGTTAATGTAACAGGTTTAAACATCAGGCGGCGATCCAGCACCAAGGGTGAGCGAACAGGGTTCGGAGGAGAGATGGGACACGTTTGCCTGTTGTGTAGCTGGGCAGGTGTGTGCGGGAAGCTGGCCATAGCTGGATAGAGGAAAGGGCAAAGGATCCCTTAGCTGGCACAGCTGGAAAGCGGCTTCAGTGAGGGTCTGGGCAGTGAGAGAGACAGAAAGAAAGAAAGACAGCAGGAGAGAGAGAAAAAGAAAGAAAGATAGATGGGGCAGGGAGAGAGAAAGAAAGAAAGAAAAAAAAGATAGATGGGGTAGGGAGAGAGAGAAAAAGAAAGAAAGTAAAAAAGATAGACGGGGCAGGGAGAGAGACAGAAAAAAGAAAGACAGACTCTAGCACCCATTAATGTGATGGGCTTAAACACTAGTAGAAAAATAAAGGCCACTAATTACACTGGCAAATAAAATGTGTACTGTCTCTGTCACTAGAAGAAGGATTGTGGGGCAACATTACTGAGCTACAAGACATTTTAGGTAGATCAATTGAAAATGAAATTATTGAGTAGAGATTAACCTATAGGGCTTATTTGAAGGCACTATAACTCATATATTAATCGAGATTTATTATTTAGCACTCAAAATTAGACTTTATAGGAAAATATCACCACGTGTCATTCATCCTTGTCAGGCAAAATAGAGTCAGCATTGAAAACGTATTGGCTGGTTTTTTTTTTCCCGCCCCTCAATGCTTTGCAGAAATCAGATTTTTAATAGCATATAGTAGAACAGAAATATAAAAGAAATGTTATATCCAGCTGAGCTTAGAGATGCTAGAACAGAGGATCAAATTGGCCATTATAAATTAACGGCTACAGTATTTGTGGCAATGTGCTTGAAGGTGAGAGAGTAGTGAACCCTCTGGACAAAAAGAAAAAGTAATTCAATTACATTGTTGCCCTACTTGTTTGCAATCAGAACTGGTGTGTACGATTTTTTTTTTCCCCCCCATATCCAAAAGTGGTGTGGCCAAAAAAATAAATTCTGAAGACCCATTTGACTGAACACAAGTCCTGTTTGAACACAAATACTGTAAAATATAAGCCTCCATGGTGGCCCATTGTTTAGCAGAAGTCCATACTTTCAGCGAGCAGCATTGTATGTCAATGAATCAGGTACAAATTTCAGCTTGACATTTGTTATAACTCGAACCAAAGTGGATTATGTGGTTCCATTCAACAGAACTAGGAGGTTTAAATCTAAATATGGATTGTCAGGTGTTTTACTGACCTACGGGATAAGGTTCATAAAATTCTACAGGATGCTGCTATGATCGTTGAAGAGAACTAGATATGATATGTTGTTTTAAGGAGAAGCTTCAGTATAGATGAGACTTATGTATAAGGAGTATGAATTAAGTTGGCAGTTAGAAACATAGAAACATAGAACATGACGGCAGAAAAGGGCCACGGCCCATCTAGTCTGCCCACACTAATGGCCCACCCCCTAACTACCTCCATGAAGAGATCCCACATGCCAATCCCATCTTTTCTTAAAATCTGGCATGCTGCTGGCCTCAATTACCTGTTGTGGAAGATTATTCCAGCGATCAACCACCCTTTCGGTGAAGAAATATTTTCTGGTGTCGCCATGAAATTTCCCACCCCTGATTTTCAATGGATGCCCTCTTGTTGCTGTGGGTCCTTTAAGGAAAAAGAGATCCTCTTCCACCTCGATACGGCCTGTGACATATTTGAACGTCTCGATCATGTCTCCCCTCTCTCTGCGTTCCTCGAGTGAGTACAGCTGCAACTTACCCAGTCGTTCCTCATACGGGAGATCCTTGAGTCCTGAGACCATCCTGGTGGCCATTCGCTGAACCGACTCAACTCTCCGCACATCTTTTTGATAATGCGGCCTCCAGAATTGTACACAGTATACCAGATGGGGTCTCACCATGGATCTGTACAACGGCATTATGACCTCGGGCTTACGGCTGATGAAACTTCTACGGATACAGCCCATGATTTGTCTAGCCCTGGATGAAGCTTTCTCCACTTGATTGGCAGTCTTCATGTCTTCGCTAATGATCACCCCCAAGTCACGTTCTGCTACAGTTCTTGCTAGGATCTCACCATTTAGAGTGTAAGTCCTGCATGGATTTTTGCCGCCAAGGTGCATGACCTTGCATTTTTGGGCATTGAAACTTAGTTGCCAAGTCTTTGACCAATGCTCCAGCAGGAGTAGGTCCTGCGTCATACTGTCGGGCATTGAGCTTTTGTCAGGCACTGTGCTTTCATCTGTTGTGTGGTTGCCTACCATGTTGCATAGTTTGGCATCATCGGCGAATAATGTAATTTTACCTCGAAGCCCCTCAGTCAAGTCTCTTACGAAGATGTTAAATAGGATCTGGCCCAAGACCGAGCCCTGCGGCACTCGGCTGATATCCTCCGTCGTATCGGAGAGGGTACCGTTTACCACTACCCTTTGAAGTCTACCTCTAAGCCAGTCCCTAACCCATGCGGTTAATGTTTCACCCAGTCCCATCGAACCCATCTTGCTCAATAACCTGTGGTGTGGGACGCTATCAAACGCTTTGCTTAAGTCCAAGTACACGACGTCCAGGGACTCCCCTATATCCAGCTTTCTTGTTACCCAGTCAAAGAAGCTGATCAGATTTGATTGGCAGGACCTTCCCTTCGTAAAACCATGTTGATGGGGATCTCATAGATTCTCCTCGATTCTCCTCGTTCAGGATCGTATCCAATTGGCGTTTGATTAGTGTTTCCATAAGTTTACTCACTATCGATGTGAGATTCACCGGTCTATAATTCTCAGCCTCCGTACTGCAGTTAGACAGGAACAAGTAGTTGCAGATTTTGAATTGTTTGGTGATTGGTATTCCCTGGGGCAGAGAGAGCGAAATGGGGCCTTTGTTGGGATGAGGATAAATGCACTGATGTTTATTTTAAAAGATTCTACGATGGTGATGTATTTGTTTACATGAATAGATAGAAGATTTCATATCATATAATTAAGGTAGAATGGGGTTTCTTGGACCAGTGAATATAACTTATGGGTCAAAACACTGTAAAGTTTCATAACATTTTAGAATCATCAATTCCTCTAACGCAGGAGTAGGGAACTCCGATCCTTGAGAGCCGTATTCCAGTTGGGTTTTCAGGATTTCCCCAATGAATATGCATGAGATCTATTTGCATGCACTGCTTTCAATGCTTATTCATTGGGGAAATCCTGAACACCCGACTGGAATATGGCTCTCGAGGACCGGAGTTCCCTACCCCTGCTCTAACATAAGAGGCAGTCATTTGTTGTACAATTTTACATGTTAAGCCTCTTATAGATCAATATAAAGGTCATCTTTTCCTTATAATGACTGGGATAGCCATCCAGATGATCACTCGAAATTGGAAGAACTGTGATCATTTAAATTTTTCGTTCTGGTGGGCAAGTCTTTGCTCTAGTTATAGACTTGAAAGAATAAAGCTGAAACTTTAGGTCAGGGGTGTCCAATGTTGGTCCTCGAGGGCCGCAATCCAGTCGGGTTTTCAGGATTTCCCCAATGAATATGCATGAGATCTATTTGCATGCACTGCTTTCAATGCATATTCATTGGGGAAATCCTGAAAACCTGACTGGATTGCGGCCCTCGAAGACCGACATTGGACACCCCTGCTTTAGGTAATATATTTAAATGGTAATATATTTAAATTAATATGGGGCCCATTGGCATCTTATGTTACCTCACTGTAATTGTTTGTTGACTGTGAGTCAGTTTGTTCTTTACTTTGGTACATATCCAGGGCAGGGGGGAGGGGGATTTTTTATGTCATAAATTGATTTTTGAATATTTATAATTGGGATGGGTGAGAAGATATCATTATTCAGAATAGATAGGATATTTATGATAATATATTTTTGTGTTATATGGAATGATAATTGTTTGGGTGGGGTGAAATGGATGATTATGAACATGAGAAAGATGAATGTGCTTTTATTGTATTACCATGTGTTGCATTAGTTGTATTGCACTGTTGTAGTTTTGAAAATTAATAAAGAATTCAAAAAAACAAACAAACCACTGTAAGGTGTGATGAGGTAAAGAGGTTCTTAGGACTTGCTTATGTTGCAAAGTGATGCACATTGGGAAGAATAACTCAAATCACAGTTACCAGATGCTAGGGTCCACCTTGGGGATTAGCGGCCAAGAAAAGGATCTGTGTGTCATCGTAGACAATATGATGAACCTTCCGCCCAATGTGTGGCGGTGGCCAAAAAAGCAAATAGGATGCTAGGAATTATTAAAAAAGGGATGGTTAACAAGCCTAAGAATGTTATAATGCCCCTGTATCGCACCATGGTGTGACCTCATCTGAAGTATTGCGTTCAATTCTGGTCTCCTTATCTCAAGAAAGATATAATGGCGCTGGAAAAGATTCAAAGAAGAGTGACCAAGATGATAAAAGGGATGGAACTCCTCTCGTATGAGGAAAGACTAAAACGGTTAGGGCTCTTCAGCTTGGAAAAGAGATGGCTGAGGGGAGATATGATTGAAGTCTACAAAATCCTGAATGGAATAGAACGGGTATAAGTGGATTGATTTTTCACTCCGTCACAAATTACAAAGACTAGGGGACACTTGATGAAGTTATAGGAAAATACTTTTAAAACCAATTGGAGGAATTTTTTTTCACTCAGAGAATAGTTAAGCGGATAGTGTAGCTGGTTTTAAGAAAGGTTTGGACAAGTTCCTGGAGGAAAAGTCCATAGTCTGTTATTGAGAAAGACACGGTGGAAGTCATTGCTTGCCCTGTATTGGTAGCATGGAATATTGCTACACCTTGGGTTTTGGCCAGGTACTAGTGACCTGAATTGGCCACCGTGAGAACAGGCTACTGGGCTTTATGGACCATCGGTCTGACCCAGTAAGGCTATTCTTATGTTCTTATGTTCTATTACATAGATACATGATGGCAGATAAAGGCCAAATGGCCCATTTAGTCTGCCCATCCACAGTAACCATGATCTTTTTATCTCTGTGAGAGATCCCACGTGCCTATCCCATGCCTTCTTGAATTCAGACACAGTCTCTGTCTCCACCACATCTTCCGGGAGACTGTTCTACGCATCTACCACCCTTTCTGTAAAAAAGTATTTCATTTGATTACTCCAGAGCCTTTTAACTTCATGAGGATTGGTCTTGTCTGGAAAGGAGGAGTTATGAAGATTATGAGTTGATGGTCAGAGAGGGAAGAATTGAGGTGGAGAAGTTAGCAAATGAGCAGTCAGAGAAGAGGATGAGATCAAGTCAGTAGCGATTTTGGTGTGTGGGGGTGCTGGAGCATTCTCCTCCTCCCTGGGTTAGGCCTTTCTTGCCTAGAGGAAATGCAGTCTCCTTTCAGTCCTAGCAGGCTGTCAGAGAGACAGCTGTTCTTGCTGCTCATTTCAGCCTCTTGAGTCCTCCTGGGGCTATTTCCAGTGCACCTGCTATGTTGAGGAGATGTTGTTACAACTTCTCTACAAAGGAATTCCTCCAAGTCCTTAGATACTGTATATGGGCTAAAATAGTTCCTTTCAAAATAGACAAGCAGGCCCATCTTTCATAACATTACCTCTCACAGTCACAAAAGAAGCAGAGACTCTAGAAGCTTTCCCATTGTAATAAATAGGGGATGATTTTGGGTCCTGTGACACAAGGGTGAGTCATAAATATAGTTAATAAATCCTAATAAAAGAGTAAATAAAGATTTAGGGCTCCTTTTACAAATCCGTGGTACAGGTTTCTACCCTGGGCAAGGTAAATGAACCAACGCTCATAGGAATTCTATGAGTGTCGGGGCATTTACCCTCGCTGGCCCGCAGTAGAAACCTCTATCACAGCTTTCTAAAAGCCAGCGTTAATAAGCTTGTATTTGCAGAGTAGGCTTTGCTCATTCTTCCTGCTCTGACAAAATCTTACTGGCTATCCTACAGAAGATAGCACTATGGTGATTTTGCATTTGTTATTGTCTTCTTATTGCTATAGATTTCGTAGCTATGTATTGTTCAATAAAACTCTGTGACGCCTCTAATGTACGGCTTGTGGAGGGTGGGGTAGGGGACTATACTAAAGTTCTGGAATGTATTGGGAAAAAATGAAACTGTGCCTTGTTTTGTTATTAGTGTGTTTATTGTTCTTCAATAAAACAGATTTACCATAAAGACTTCCGTTATTTATGTTCCAGTTAAGTTTAAACCAAGTAACATCACCATATACTAATGTGAGTGCATTGATTGATTGTCTATAATTAACACTTACAAGGTTGAGTACAGACCTCTTAATTTGGGGAAAAGCAATTATATCTTGTAAGATATGGTTGAGAATCTCATTTAAGCATGGTTCTGGGCCTTCACCATACTCTCTTCCCTCCTTTCTTTCAAGTTTGCAATCCCAAAACTTTGGATCCATAATCTGCCAATTGCTAACATGACTCTAACTATTCCAAGACTTCTACATTAAAGGCTCCTTCTACTAAGCTGCGATAGCGTTTTTAGCGCACGCAGCATTTTAGCGCTTTGCATGCGCTACAACTGCTATTACAGCTTTGTAAAAGGAGCCCTAAGTTCCTCAGAAGGAGAAAACCAGTGATGTGATTGCAAGATCTTGCTTGACGAACTTGCTGCACTTCTTCGAGGAAATAAACAGGCAGATAGACAAAGGCAACCTGGTCATCATTGTGTATCTGGATTTTCAGAAGGCGTTCAACAAGGTTCCACATGAACAACTACTTCGAAAAATTGCGAGCCATGGAATCGAGGGTGAAATACTCATGTGGATTAAAAACTGGCTGGCGGATAGGAAACAGAGAGTGGGGGTAAATGGACAATACTTGGACTGGAAAAGCGTCACCAGTGGAGTGCCACAGGGTTCGGTGCTTGGACCCATGCTCTTCAACATGTTTATAAATGATCTGGAAATTGTTATGACGAGTGAGGTGATTAAATTTTCAGAAGATACTAAGTTATTCAGAGTAGTGAAGACGCAGGAGGACTGCGAAGATCTGCAATGTGACATAAACACTCTCGAGAAATGGACCGCAATATGGCAAATAAGGTTCAACGTGAATAAGTATACGGTGATGCATGTCGGTAACAAAAATATTATACATGAATACAGGTTGTCCGGGGCGGTACTTAGAGAGACCCCCCGGGAAAGAGACTTGAAGGTGCTGGTCGACAAGTCGATGAAGCCATACGAGCAATGTGCGGTGGCGGTGGCGAAAAGGGCGAACAGAATACTAGGAATAATTAAGAAAGGGATCACAAACAAATCGGAGAAGGTTATCATGCCGCTGTACTAGGCCATGGTATGCCCTCACCTGGAATACTGCGTCCAGCATTGGTCGCCGTACATGAAGAAGGACACGGTACTACTCGAGAGAGTCCAGAGAAGAGCGACTAAGATGGTTAAGGGGCTGGAGGAATTGCCGTACAGCGAGAGATTAGAGAAACTGGGCCTCTTCTCCCTTGAAAAGAGGAGACTGAGAGGGGACATGATCGAAACATTCAAGATACTGATGGGAATAGACTTAGCAGATAAAGGCAGGTTATTTACCCTCTCCAAGGTAGGGAGAAGGAGAGGGCACTCTCTAAAGTTAAAAAGGGATATATTCCGTACAAATATAAGGAAGTTCTTCTTCACCCAGAGAGTAGTGGAAAACTGGAACGCTCTTCTGGAGGCTGTTATAGGTGAAAACACCCTCCAGGGATTCAAGACAAAGTTAGACAAGTTCCTGCTGAACCGGAACGTACTGGTCTCAGCTGGCACTGGTCTTTGACCTAGGGGCCGTCGTGGGAGCTGACTGCTGGGCATGATGGACCCAATTGTGTGTATGCATTTTGATTTTGCAGTCAAGCCAGCAGGAGGAACCTCATTTCCCTTCTACTGGAAAGCTCACTGCAGGAGCCTGAGGGGTGGTGAGTTCCAGCCTGGTGGCTGGGGGTTGATGGACCAGAGGCTTGATTGCTATTTGGAGGAGTGGGAGTAGGAGGTAGCAGGCCGGGAAGCTCTATATGCATGTCAAGAAGATGGGTAACTTGGGCATCCCATGCTATCAGTTCTTCTTCTGTGGGTTCCCTGTAGCCTATGGTTATACAAGGCCTGTTTTAATGCAGGCTGTAAGAGAAAAACACAGTGAGGCAGTATCTTAATGGCAATGCTTGGTTTAAGATCCAGTAACAGGAACAAACACTCCACAAGCAACAACAAGAGCAGAAAAACAGTGGAGATGACCAAACAATAGTCACATCAAGCAGCTTTATTGATTCTTCTTCCTTCCTGTTGACTCTTTTCGACATGGGCCTGGGTTTCAGCTAGATTGCCTGTATTATCCATGATGCTGGTTGAGATGGTATAATCTTATGATTTTTGCTGATGTATGGGATCTTTATGTTGTGCAAATCCTGAAATATGTATGTAATACTGTGAGCCATCTTGGATAAAGGCAGATTAAAAATGTTTTAAATAAATAAATGCCAATTAAAGTGCAATATGTTAATCGGTGCAATCACAAACGGAAAATCTTCATGATTGCTGCGTAGGGAATACAAAAGTCTGGACAACCTGCAGCATCAGTATCCAGTGGTCCTCAAAGTCTAACGTGATTTGTATATCATTATCTTAATTCAGATTAGTGTACAGACCCCTTCATTTATTTAGAAGAGTGTTTCTTCCAGTTAAAGTTTGAAATATACAAAATATTCAATACAAACAGTAAGAAAGGCACATTTTATAGTATAATATACATAACATTTAGATTAGTATAAAATCTCATTGTTTGCTGATATGTTTGTTATTTTACTATTTCCTGTGTTTTATTGCTGTAATCTGTTTTGAAGTTTTGTATGGCTAAACAGTTAAGAAATGCCCAAATTAATCCCTCCCCCTTTTTACAAAGCCGCGGTAGAATTCCTATGAGCATTGGAGCAGTGTTGGAACATTTAGCACCCGGGGCCATAGTAGAAACCTCTACCATGGCTTAGTAAAAGAGGGCCTAGATAAATAGTCTGACATGCTGTGTACTATGACTTCCTTCATTTTTTTTTTGTATTGTTTTTAAAAACTGTGTATGTATCTAGTGAACCGCTTAGGTTTAAGTGGGGTATGTTTTTAAATAAATAAATACAATTTTCAGAGCTAGCCAGGCCTGGGAGTAGGATGGGGGTGTGCTCTGACCAGGAGAGGAAGGCAAGAATGGATGCCTCAATCATTTGTTATTAGAGAATGACATGGGGAAAAAATCTGTCCCCGTCACTGCACTGTCCCCGGCCCACCATCCTCTGCACCGCCCCGTCACCCGCCTTTCCCTTCACTGCCCCGTCACCGTCACCGTCACCGCCATCCCTTTCACCGCCCCGTCACCGCCACTGCCATCCCATTCACCGCCCCGTCACCGTCCCCGTCGCACCCATATAAGCCTCAGTACTGCGAAACACCATGAAGACAGAAGAGAGTTCTGCCACTACTACTACTACACTGAGAATCTATTTCAGTGCTTCTGCCCTGTAGTAAAAACCGAACATAAAATAAATCAATTAACTTGTCCTCCCTTTCAATGACGTGTCCTCCATGTTCACCTATAGCTCAAATCAGGTCAATTGTGCACACTAAAAATGCAGGAGGATCTGGAACATGAGCACAGGCAGACAGTGATACAAAAACAACAGACACCCGACCAACTGCAGTGTTCCGCCATCTCCCTCCCTCCATCTCACCTTAGATGTAGAGTATGCCGGCTTTCTTTTTCGCCCTGCCGCATGTGCGGGTGCTCATTTGTTCAATATTCTCCTCTGACGCAACCGGAAACAGGAAGTTACAAGAGAGGAGAAGATTGATCAACGCGAGCGCGGCTTGGAGAAAAAGAAAGCCGGCATACTCTACATCAGTGATTTTCAACCTTTTTACACCCGTGGACTGGCAGAAATAAAAGAATTATTTTGTAGACCGGCAAACTACTAGGACTAAAATTTTAAAACCCTGTTTCCGCCCCATCTCCACAAGCTCAGTCACCTCAGTAACTATAGAAAAATAGACAAAATTTAATATGCGATCTTTCCTGGAAGAATTTCTTTCTCTGTCTCCTCCTATATTGAGGACTATGTTTAAAAAAAAGTATGGGTTTCTTTTTTTTGTTATATTATTGATCCAATAGGAAAATGGATTTTCTCTGTATTACTTTTTTGATTTATTAAGATTATTACTGATAGAATATATTGGATGTATTCATATCGTATGTTGCCTGTTAAGCACAATTGTTGTTTATTTTAAAAATCTAAATAAAGAATTAAAAAAAAAAAAAATAGACAAATATAGTGCAAAATATAGACAGCAGATATAAATTCTCAAAACTGACACATTTTGATCACTAAATTGAAAATAAAATCATTTTCCTACCTTTGCTGTCTGGTGATTGATTTCACAAGTCTCTGGTTGCGTTTCCTTCTGTCTGTTTATCCTTTCTTTCATTTCTTTCTTTCTGCACTCAGGCCCAAGAATTGTCCCTTTATATTCCCTCCCTCTTTCCTTCCTATGTCCTTAGTGCCCCCGATGCATCCTTCCCATGTCTTTAGTGCCCCCGGTGCCTCCTTCCCATGTCCTTAGTGCCCCTTCCTGTCTTTAGTGCCCCCAGTGCCTCCTTCCCATGTCTTTAGTGCCCCAGTGCTTCCTTCCCATGTCCTTAGTGCTCCTTCCTGTCTTTAGTGTCCCTAGTGCCTCCTTCCCATGTTCTTAGTGCCCCTTCCTGTCTTTAGTGCCCCCAGTGCCTCCTTCCCATGTCTTTAGTGCCCCAGTGCTTCCTTCCCATGTCCTTAGTGCCCCTTCCTGTCTTTAGTGCCCCCAGTGCCTCCTTCCCATGTCTTTAGTGCCCTGAGTGCCTCCTTCCCATGTCTTTAGTGCCCCCAGTGCCTCCTTCCCATGTCCTTAGTGCCCCTTCCTGTCTTTAGTGCCCCCAGTGCCTCCTTCCCATGTCTTTAGTGCCCCTAGTGCCTCCTTCCTATGTCCCTCTCACTGCCTTCCACACTTTGTCCCACCCCCACCCCTGAAGCCTGCCTGCCTGCCTGTGCCTGTCTACCTTTCTCCCTACCTAGCCAAAGCCAGCCTGCTGCCTCCCTGCCGCTCAAAAAAAAAAAAAGCAAAGCCTCCGTCCTTTTCCCCTTCTCTTACCGCCATGCTGCAGCTGCTAAAGCCAGAAGTCTTCTTTCCGACTCAATTCTGAAGTCGGAGAGGACGTTCTGGGCCAGTCAGGCAGCGATTGGCTGGCCCAGAACGTCCTCTCCGACGTCAGAATTGACGTCGGATAGACTTCCTGTCAGCTTTAGTAGCTGCAGCATGGCGATAAGAGCAGGAGAAAAGGAGAGGCTTTTTTTTTTTTTTCTTTGCGCGGACCGGCAGAAATTCAACCGGCGGTGCTCTTCCAATTCAAAGGTGAGGTGGATGGAGGGAGATGGCGGGGACCGCGCGATCTTGATTGCCTCACTGCAGGGACAAGTCCATTCACCGCTCCACGGAGCGGTGAATGGCCTTGTCTCCGTCCCGCAGAGGCCACAATTTTTTCTTCCCCGTTTTGGCGGGTTACCCGCGGCTAAAAGCGGCTAGCCGCAGGTAACCGCCACCGTGTCATTCTCTATTTGCTATCATATAATCCATCAGGGAGGCCTAATGGGCCTGATTCTATAAATGGCACCTAATTTGTAAGTGACAGTTGGCGCAGTTGTCAATCAACTGCTAGGCACCACTTATAGAATCACATTTAGGGTTTCCCTGGTCTACTTTACCAGTGCCTAACAAAGACGCCTAGCGACGCCTAAGTCAATCATGTCTATTCTTCGCCTCTAACTATGCCTACTTTTCAGGTAGGTGTCAGTAGGTGCCGGTAAGTGCCTCAATTTAGGTGTCGCTAGGTGCCGTGCGGTATTACAGTGTGTAGTTTATTTAAAATTTGACATACAGTACCACCTAGGCCAATTACAATATAGGCAGTATGTTCTAATTGGTCTAGGTGCAACCGTAATTAACCCCCCCTTTTACAAAACTGCGAGAGTGTCAGGAGCAGCGCAGAGCATTCAGCGCGCCAGCCTGTGCTAAAAACTGCTTGCGCCACAGTTAAAAAGGTAAGGGGGAGGGATGCGGGTGGAGAAGAGGAGGGGTGTCAGCGCCTCGAGGAAGACCGCACCCGGGGTGGACCGCCCTTCCTTACTACGCCACTGCATGTGTCTGAAGTTCATCACTGTTCTCTCTGAGTGGGAGTCCTCCACCTACAGTCCTGCCAGTGGGAGGTGCTATTTCACTATCGCATTTCTGATAGTGAGGAATAGGCAAACTCTACAGCAGGGGTGTCCAACCTTTTGGCTTCCCTGGGCCACATTGGCCGAAAAAAATGTTTCTGGGGCTGAACAAACGCTGCAGCAAGATAGAGGAGGGAGACGGCAAGATGATAAACACCTGTGTGCAGCAGAGGAAAACACTGCATTGCCCTCGACCAGGGCCACACAAAATACTTCACGGGGCCGCATGCGGCCCTCGGGCTGCAGGTTGGACACCCCCGCTCTACAGGAATCCATAGAACATGCCTGTCCCTAGTGATTGAAAACTCAATATTGAATCACCACCTCTCACTGGCAGCAATGCAGTTGGAGGACTGCCACTCAAAGGGAACAGTGGAGATCATCCATTACTACTCATTTCTTTTAAGTGTTGAGAATTATTGCTATGTTCTCGGTCCTGGTTAGAATCATGCATTTTTCGGCAAGTCTTTTGATATAACAATTGCCGATTGTTCTTCACTACTTAAATAAAATGTATCCATATACAGTATTTGAACAATAAACCTGCAATTGAAAATTCTTGCTAAGAATTGAAATGTTTTTCATTGTTTGCTTTGGGAATAAAACCAAGCCAGTGTCTCTCCAATAGCTGTTCTCTAGGGGGAGGTTATGGGATCTTTTTGCAAAATCACTCAAGCAGATGGTGCAGGAAGACTGCTTTTGACACACAGGCAAGAGGCACATGCAAGTGGCTGCACAGCTCTCATGGTTGAAATAGTAATAGTAATTTGAGATGACTTTTGGCACAGACACAGCTAGACCATATTTCATCAAACATATGGCTAAAAACAATTAAACCACAGGTGTAAAAGAAAAAAAGTAATTTCATTTTACTATGTGTAACATAAATAATTATAATGACTTATAATTCCAATCATAGTGACTTAAAAATTTGAAAACTAATACATTTAAAAAAGGTGTGAGAGAGATCCTGTCATGCTAGCCTTGTTGCTCACTTTGCAATGCTTCTTGCTGAAGAAGAAGTCAAGACAGCTGCTGTCACTAGAGCAGCCCTGACTCATGGAAGCGTTGTGCTGAAACTATACCCTGAGTTGAGGGCATGTCATCGAGTAAGGGGATAAAGTATAAAGGGTTAAAAGAGGAGGAGTAAGACAAAAAAAAAAAGCCATGTCACACAGGAAAGTATGCTGGGGGAGAGGAGTTGGGGGTGTCTGTTATGCACAGTGATATTCTAGCAGGGCCATCTGATGCTCCTGGGGGTCCCTTGTTGAATTAGTTCACGGAAACAGACAGAATCTCCCAGAGTGGAGTGGAACTCCTGGATAAGTAATTTGGAACACGTGACTACTGGTGTGCCGTGTTACAAAGTAAATAGGCACCCTCGGATGTACAGTACACCCAGCTACTACTTTTGAGAGCCAAAGTGGCCTTCTTTTCCTCTTACTTTTACTTACTTGCCTCACAAAAAGGTTTGTTGCCCTTAATCACTCCTTTCAGTTTTGGCCACCGCATTTCCACTCCTTCCAGATGTTCCTATCCAGACAATAATTCCTTGATGTAAACACTCATCCAAACAAAGTTAGTTTTTAAAAAAGTCTAGAACCTTTGCTTTTGAATGAGCCCTCTCTATACCCATCTTAATATTAAACCGTACCATGCAGTGATCACTGGATGCCAGATGATCACCCACTGTAACATCACAAACGCTTCCCCCGTTTGTAAGCACTAAGTCCAATATGACCCCATCCCACGTGGGTTCCATTACCAACTGCTGGAACAGTTCTCCTTGTAGAGAATCCAGAATCTCCTTACTTCTAGAAGCGATACCTCAATCAACATCTGGCATGTTAAAATCAGTTATTAGCAAGACTTCCCCTTTTTAAAATATATTCTGAATGTCTACTATTAAATCTCTATCTACTTCTTCCACCTGTGAAGGAGGCCTGTATATCACACCAATGTAAATATATTTACCATTCCCTCTTTCCAAATTGATCCACAGTGCCTCCTCTTTGCCCTCCAGATCCTGCAATTGTGTGGCTTTAATATGATCTTTAACATATAACGCTACTCCTTTTCTTCCTACCCTGTCTTTCCTGAACAGATTATAGCCTGGTTCTCTGTGAACCATGTCTCTGTGACCGCCACTATATCCAATTCCTCTTCTTCCATCACAGATTCTAGATCCAGAATCTTGTTTCCCATACTTTGAGCATTAGTATATACTGCTTTCCAGACATTGCCCCCTTTTCCCATCTGTGTAGAGGTATTTAGTGATTTACTTACCTGCGAGCTTGTACTTACCTAAGAGCTTTGATCATCCTGCCATTTCACTTCTAGTTTAAAGCTAGAGAATGGCACGGTGGCTGTTACCCAAGGCTAGCCAGAGCTAGCCATGAGTAACCCACTGAAACAGTGGGGAAAAATCAAGTGTTCACCACAGGTATGGGAACAAGGCCATTCACCACCCTGTGGAGCGGTGAATGGCCTTGTCTCCGCAGTTAAGGGAAGGAACTGATCGCGTGCATGGCCCCTCCCTCCTTCCTACCTACCTACCTACCAACCAATCACTGCTGCATCTATTTCCCTCCCTCCCTTCCCCTTATCTTCATGGTGCGTATTAATTTAATGTGTTCAAGCAGCTGGAGCCTGCCAGAAGTTGCATGCGTCTGCGAAAGCTTCTCTTCTGATGCAAGTAGAAGTCACGGTCCCGCAATCACAACATGATCAACTTTAAACTTGACATCGGGAAAGGGAAACTCACCAAAACCTTAACCACGACCTTAAACTTTAAAAAGGGAAGGTACAATAGCATGAGAGCCAAGGTGAAACAAACGCTCAAGAAAAAGATGGACAAAGTTAAAACGGTAGATAAGGCATGATCCCTACTGAAAAATACTATCACGGAAGCACAAAATCTCTACATTCTGTGGGTTTCCAAAGAAAGGAAAACTAAAGGCAAAGGAGAACCGGCATGGCTTACTAGAAAGGTGAAGGAAGCCATAAAAGAAAAGAAGGACTCTTTTAAAAAATGGAAACGTATGAAGACAACAGAAGCTTGGAACAAACACAAAGATGATCAGAAGAAATGTCACAAGGCGGTGAGGGATGCCAAAAGGGACTATGAGGAGAAAATAGTGCAAGGGGCCAAAAATTTCAAGCTCTTCTTTAGATATGTAAAAGGGAAAAAACCCGCAAAAGAGGCGGTGGGACCGCTGGATGACCAGGGAAGAAAAAGGTACATCAAGGAAGACAAACAAATTGCAGACAGACTAAATTCCTTCTTTGCATCTGTCTTTACGAAGGAGGACACTGCAACAATACCAGAAGCAGTGAAAGTGTTCAAAGGAGTAATAGAGGACAGTCTCACCACAGTAGAAGTGGACTTGGACCAGATATACTATCAGATCGACAAACTTAAAAGTGACAAATCCCCTGGACCGGATGGAATCCACCCAAGAGTCTTAAAAGAACTGAAGGTTGAAATCGGAAAACTATTGCAAAAACTTGCCAACCTGTCAATTAGAACTGGATAGATATCGGACGACTGGAAGATAGCAAATGTCACGCCAATTTTCAAAAAAGGATCAAGAGGAGAACCGGGCAACTATAGACCTGTGAGTCTTACATATGTCCCTGGAAAGATGGTTGAAGCACTGATTAAAGATAGCATAGTCTGGCACTTGGATACACATGAACTGATGAGAGCCAGTCAACATGGCTTCAGGAAAGGGAAATCATGTTTGACGAATTTACTTCAATTTTTTGAGATCGTGAACAAACAAATTGATAGTGGAGAACCGGTGGACATAATATACTTGGACTTCCAGAAAGCGTTCGACAAGGTTCCACATTAAAGACTTCTCAGGAAACTACAAAGCCATGGAATAGAGGGAGATATACTAAGATGGATAAGCAAATGGCTGGAGAACAGAAAACAGAGAGTGGGCATAAATTTGAAGTTCTCAGACTGGGAGAAAGTGACTAGCGGTGTACCCCAGGGCTTGGTACTTGGGCCCATCTTATTTAATATTTTTATCAATGACCTAGAAGAAGGAACATCCAGAGAGATCATCAAGTTTGCAGATGACACAAAGCTATGCCGGGCAATCAGATCACAGAAGGATAGCGCAGAACTCCAGAGTGACTTATGTCAGTTAGAGAAATGGGCGGAGAAATGTCAGATGAAGTTTAATGTGGAAAAGTGCAAAGTAATGCATTTAGGCAGAAAGAACAAGGAACACGAGTATAGAATGTCAGGTGCAACTCTGGGTAAGAGCGAACAGGAAAAGGACCTGGGTGTACTGATAGATAGGACTCTGAAGCCGTCGGCAGAATGCAAGGTGGCAGCAAAGAAAGCAAATAGAATGTTAGGCATGATAAAGAAGGGTATCATGAGTAGATCGGAGAAAGTTATAATGCCGCTTTATAGAGCAATGGTCAGACCACACTTGGAATACTGTATCCAACATTGGTCTCCCAACCTAAAGAAGGATATAAAACTGCTGGAGAGAGTGCAGAGACGAGCAACGAAGCTAATAAAGGTATGGAGAACTTGGAATACGAGGAACGACTGAAGATACTGGGATTGTTCTCCCTTGAGAAGAGGAAACTGCGGGGGGATATGTTCGAGACTTTCAAAATACTGAAAGGAATCGACAAAATAGAGCAGGAAAAAAAGTTATTTACAATGTCCAATGTGTCACGGACAAGAGGACATGGACTGAAGCTGAGGGGAGACAAGTCCAGGACAAATATCAGGAAGTTCTGCTTCATGCAGCAAATGGTGGACACCTGAATTGCTCTCCTGGAGGAGGTTATTGTGGAATCCACTGTTCCCGGATTTAAATGCAAACTAGATGCACATCTCCTTATGAGAGGCATAGAGGGATATGAGTGACTAGAATTACGCCAGGTGTACACCTGGCTGGGCCTCCGCATGTGGGGATCGCCAGACTTGATGAACCGATAGTCTGATCCGGAGATGGCAGTTCTTATGTGAAATTTTGAGCTTATTGGGTTTGGGTGAGGGGGGTGGGGTGGGGAGATGGGGATAGGCCTAAGGTAGTGGGGTCTGTGTGCTAAGGATTTACTGTGGCGAAGGTGACTCAGGTCACCATATCTTCCTTGACCTGTGATGACTGGGATGGAGTAATACATGCTGGCAAGGAGAGTAACTGGCACAAATTAGGAAAGCAGAGATTGTGGCATTGGTATTATCAACACATAATACAAGGGCTGGTCACTACTAAGACCCCCTGGTAATTTTCCCAGCGTAGTATTGAATGCAATTGACCCTCAGAAATGCCACCAACCACTCAAATATGTTTCATAGTGGTTGGATTTATACATTATTTCCTCACAGGGCCATTTTTGTTTTGTTTTGTTTTTAAATTTGTGAATATCTTAGTTTTTTATAAAGTGCAACAGTGCCAAAGTAAAACTTATTGTAGATAAGAGCTAATACTTAGCTTAGCTATACTGGTCCATTCTAAGGGATACTATCACCAACATGTTTCACCCAACACGGGTTTCATCAGGGCTGTGATCCCTAGACTTTTAAAAGACATTTAGAAACTGTATTAAACTCTAATATTCTTACAAACACTTAAAAACCATTCACCTCTGAATAACTAAAGTATTTACTTCGATTAGAATGTGTTTCCCATGAAGCGACCACTCTATAGGTTTTAAAATGGCCGCGATGTGATATAACTGCTGTTTAAATACCCCCCCACCGGTGGGGTATAACACATCGCGGCCATTTTAAAATCTATAGAGTGGTCGCATCGTGGGAAACACATTCTAATCGAGGTAAATACTTTAGTTATTCAGCGGTGAATGGTTTTTAAGTGTTTGTAAGAATATTAGAGTTTAATACAGTTTCTAAATGTCTTTTAATATTCTAGGGATCACAGCCCCGATGAAACCCGTGTTGGGTGAAACATGTTGGTGATAGTATCCCTTAGAATGGACCAGTATAGTTAAGCTAAGTATTAGCTCTTATCTACAATAAGTTTTACTTTGGCACTGTTGCACTTTATAAAAAACTAAGATATTCACAAATTTAAAAACAAAACAAAACAAAAATGGCCCGGTGAGGATATAATGTATAAATCCAACCACTATGTAAGCGTACCCCAAGGATCCCCACTATCCCCTACTCTCTTCAATCTCTATACTGCCTCCCTCGGCACCTGCCTGGACAAACTAGACATAACCTCATACAGCTATGCAGACGACATCACCATTCTCATACCTTTTGATCAACCCAAGCCCTCAATGACAGACACACTACACCGAACACTAGAAACAGTAGTAACATGGATGAAAGATCATAAACAGAAGCTGAACCCAGATAAAACAAAATTCATCCTCCTCTAAAATAACAAAGTCCCAACCATAACCAATATAGAAATTAACTCAACCAATTACCCTATTCAACCCACCCTAAAACTACTAGGAATGACAATAGATACATGCTGCACCATGCAACCACAAATCAATAAAACAATACAGAAATAATTCGCAGTTATGAGAAACTTAAGACACGTTAGAAAATTCTTCAATAGAACACAATTCCAGCTCTTAGTACAATCCCTAGTCCTAGGCCTTTTAGACTACTGCAACATTCTCTACCTTCCCTGCCCAGCAACAATGATAAAACAATTACAAATAATCCATAACACAGCACTGAGACTCATTTTTTCATTAAGGAAACATGACCACATCACAGAAGCATACCTCAACTCACACTGGCTCCCAATTCCAGCAAGAATACTATTCAAATTCTACTGTTTACTATTTAAAATCATAAACGGCGACAGCCCAACATACCTGAACAACCGCCTCATCCAAACTACATCAACTAGACATAGGAAAATCCACACTCCTTTCACACACCCCAATCAAAGAAGTCAAACGGAAAAAACTATCTGATGGCCTCCTAGCCACACAAGCAGCAAAACTCGACAACCAATTCTCCAATCTACTAATTATGACCCCAGACTACAAAACATTCAGAAAAGAAACAAAGACTCTACTTTTCAAGAGATTCCTGCAACGACTTAATAACGCTAGCTCTTTCCCACCTCCCAATACCACTTCCCAATACCTTCCTGATTCCCCAAAACAACCTCATCTACTCTTTATCTCCTCTAGAAATTACCAGATATCTTTCTCATGTAATTAGCTTTTATAAATCTTTTGTAATCCGCCTTGAACCGCAAGGCAATGGTGGAAAAGAAATCTCTAATGTAATGTAATAAATGATAGTATTCTACAAACCTCTGCATATAACTGCCTGACATACTCCTAACCCACCCATACCCTCTCAGATCCATGCCCCCCCCCCCCCCCCCACTTGATGTTAACATGCTCTGGAATTTGAGTGTACAACTTATAGAATACTGACTAAAGGCAGTTACATGTGTTACTGTTAATTGGTGCCAAATAGAACCAATTAAAACCAGTTGTAGCTTATTATCGCTCATTATAATCAATTATCAGCTCATTATTAAATTACTGTATACACTCAAATATAAACTTATATTTGTGGGCCAAAAATGGGGGTCTTGGTTTAAATTTGAGTCTTCTCCCTCTCAGACCCATTGCAGGCCTCTTCCTGGGCCTACCTTAAGCCCTGCTGGTTTATTGATGAGGATCCTCATAGTAACAATAACTACCTTATGAATTGATAAGAACTGCTATAAGGGAATTGTTAGTTTCTCACGAGAAAATACATTGATGTGAGGTTTCTATACGTATTATTATCGATAAGCCATTTGTGAGGGGGTTTAATGGTGAGCCATTGCAAGAGCAATGCATCTGCCCTGTGCAGTCTCACTATTCAAAATGGCTGATGTAAGTTTCCACAGGGGTTGCTTTGTTTATTTTTCTGCCTTTTCATGAAGAGATTCACCCAAAGCAGTTACAATACATTGAATTGTAATCTGGTACTCTTTCCCTATCTTTCCTTACAGGCTCACAATCTGTGGTACCTGGGGCAATGGAGGGATTAAGAGATTTACCCAGAGTCACAAGGAGAAGGCTGGGACTAAACTCACAATCTCAGGGTGCTGAGACAGCAGCTCTAACCACTAGGCCGCTCACTCCTACAGTAACCTTGCAAAACTGACATGAGTTCAGTTTATATTCCAGTCAATCTTTTTTACCCCTTTTTTGGAGGAAAAAGGTTACATTGGTTTATATTCAAGTATATATGGTAAGTTGCATGTGCAACTGATTTTATTCCATAACTTATACATGCAAATTAGCATTCTAGTAGCAACTTGGGTGTGAAACTTTTTAGAATTAGGGGGATAATTTTTCAGAAAGCTTTCAACAAAGTTCCTCAGAGACTACTGAGAAAATTAAAAAGTCTTGGGATAGGAGGCAATGTTCTGTTGTGGATTAGGAATTGGTTATTTGACAGAAAACAGAGGGTAGGGTTAGATGGACATTTTTCCTAATGGAGAAAGGTGAATATTTATTTAGTATTTATATACCACTTATAGTCTAAGTGGTTTATATTCAAGTACTCAAGTATTTTTCCCTATCTGTCCTGGTGGGCTCATACTCTATCTAATGTACCTGGGGCAATGGGGGATTAAGTGACTTACCCAGGGTCATAAGGAGCAGTGTGGGATTTGGTGTTGAGGCTATAGGTCCAACCACTGCACTACAGGCTGCTGGCCAGCGCACCTGCTGGTTGGTTCTTTCTGCCACGTCCCTTTCCTGACATTTACTCCTTTTATCCTTCCCAGACCAGCATTTCCTTTTATTCTCTCAAGCGCATCTACTTTAAATTTGCTCTAAAAGTTGCCAGGCAGAGGCAGTGATTCACAGCACTAACCTGCCAAAGGCCCTGGCGCCTTCTCTTCACTGCAGCCCACCCTAGTGAAAACAGGAAGTTGTCAGAGAGGATGGGCCATCCAGCAACCTTTACAACAAATTTAAGGTAGACGTACCCGGGGGGGGGGGGGGGATCAAAAGAAATGCTGGTTCTGAGGGGGGGATAAAAGGAGTGGATGCCAGAAAAGGGACGCAGCAGAGAAAACCTGCCAAGAGTTATGCTGGCCAGCAGCAAGATGCCGCTTCCACAAGAGTGCTACCTAGAAACAAGGCCCCTCTGGAGACATGTCAGATTTGGGGAGCGGTAGAAGGCAGAGAGAAAGCGATTTTGGACTTGGGGCAGGAAGTAGGGGAAGAGAGAGATGTTGGACTCAAATGAGGAAAGAAGGGAAAGATGTGAGAGTCGTGGATAGGGTAAGGGAAGGAGGGAGAGATGTCAGTTTTGTGAGGGAGAGGAAGAAATGGACTTGGGGGAGGGCAGAGGGGGTAGAAGGACAGAGCAAGATGGCAAAGGGACTAGAAGAGGGACAAGGAGAGATGGAGGAGAACAGAGGGAACAGAAGAGGGAGAGATGGACATGGGGAGGGCAGAGGAAGTACCCTGCCTCCCCTCCCAGTTGCTACCACTCTTTACATCTTCCTGCCCACTTCTGGTATGGCATCTCACTTGCACAGGCTGGGGGTGGGGGGATGTGAGAGAGGGAAAGAGAGAGAGAGAGAGAGAGAGAGGTGCCTGCTATTTTGGCTCAGGCCCGCCAACTTTGGGCTCAGGCCTGCCCAAAATTGGCTATTTGGCTATGCCACTGGGTGGATGTGACAACTAGAAAAAGAGGGGGAGGAAGCTGGATGTACAAACAGCTGACTGGGGAAGGTAATGAGGAATAGCAAGGCCAAGCAGGATACAGAAGAAATGTGTCCACGATGTACACTTTAGTGCATGGGAGAAGAGCCTGCTGATACCACCAGATGTGTGGAAAGTGGGGAAAGCCAAGATAAGAACACCTGGATAGATACCAGCAGCCTGTAGAACAGTGCTTCCTAAACTGTTCATGCCTGTTACTTCATTAATGTGTGCAAAAAATTTTCTGTGACCATCTGGAGGTACAGAATGATGATATATCTATGGAGACCTCACCAAGATCGTGACCCCAAAAGCAGGTTTTGTGATACCAGTTTAGGAGCTCTGCTACAGAAATACAGCAACATGACCAAGACAACCAAGATTGCCAAAACCCACCATCCACTTCTGGGTTGATCCTGCTGGAGCACCTGGTATGGAAAACATATATATTTTTTTCAGTTTCATTTCAAAAATAGTATTTGGAAGTCCGAGCTTCACTTGGGAAAGTGGGGTAAGTGATTATAATGGAGTTGTTGTTCGGGTTGTCTTGTGTAGCTATTCAACTGTGATGTTGCAGTTTTCAATGTTGTTGTAGTAACTAATAGTGGTTTGTTTATAGTTGACCAATGGTCTGCAAGGGGAAGTAGGAGCAGTAGCTACAGAACTACAGGCACAGTCTTGCTTTTATTTCAGCTCTGTTCTCCCTTTTACATTCCAATATGTTTTTCCTCAGCTTCTCATACCCTCTCACCCCTTACCTATACTTCAGCTCTTCTGTGTGTATGCTTTTCCCTGCAGCCCATTGGCTGGCTAAGCTTCTTTACAAATGTCTGAACAATGGGCTGCAGATGGAGGCGGGAACAGTAGCCACTGAGATACTGCCTTAGCAACCTTCAGTCCTGCTTTTCCCTGCAACCTATTGGCTGGTTAAACTTCCTTAGGAATGTATGAGTAGTGGCTCTCAGGGGGAGGCAGGAGCAGTAGTTACAGAGCTACAGCCACACAGTCCTGCTTTTACTTCAGCTTTGTTCTTCCCTTTACATTCCAAATACGTTTTCCCTCAGCCTCTCTTACCCTCTCAACCCCTTACCTACACTGCAGCTCTTCTGTGTTGTCTGCTGTTAATCCTGCTTTTCCCTGCAGCCCATTGGCTGGCTAAGCTTCTTATGAATGTCTGACCAATGGGCTGCAGACAGAGGTGGGAACAATAGCTAAAGAGAGAACGCCTTAGCAACCTTCAATCCTGCTTTTCCCTTCAGCCTATTGGCTGGTTAAGCTTCTTTAGGAATGTATGATCAATGGCTTCTGGGAGAGGCGGGAGTAGTAGTTATAGAGACATTGTCTTTTTGTTTTTCCCAGCAGCAGTACATAATAAAAATCCCCCACTTGACACCCCCCCCAATGAGTTTTGCCAAACTCCAGAACTAGCTAAATCACTTTCTCACACCTGAAAACTATAAATTCACCCCATTTCATCAAAATCATTATGGCTGTTTTCAACATCTAATTCAGAAACAAACATACAATTATTGCTCCATTTATATAATAGGATAAGGAAAAATTTAGTGCTTATCAGTCCACAAAAAGAGTAGAGATCCAAGAAAGAAAATTATGCCTGAAGCTAAGGTTATCAAAGAAAAATTAGTGAGGAATTGCCTAAGAGAAGCCCATCTCACAACTAAGCAAGCAATTGAAAGCATTTCATTACTACGCGCAGGACACCCTAACTTCTTTGAATCCAGAAAAGATTTCAACTGATCAGGTTCATAAAAAAATATTCCCATAAGTCACACAACATTTACAAGGAAATCTTAACATAAATTTGGCTCTAAGCGAAACTATCTATTGCCTCATTTGAAGAAATTTCTTTCTGCACTATTGTGTACTCTTTGTTAAACAAGGAAATATCCAAATCTTTTGACCCATGAAGTTTCTATCTATGGCAGAAGTAAAATTTCAAAATATGGTCACGGTGTTGTGGGAAAACAAAGGTCACTAGGAGAGTTCCGTGAGTCACAGTTTCTGTCTCAGATTTTTCCAGAAAAACAGTCAAATCTAAGCTGTGCTGCGATATCTCTTCTACACTTAGAATTTGAGCAGCCCCAGAGGTATTTTCCTGCATATACGAAGCTTTACCTCTATTTGAAATATAGTAATCCTTAGCAGGGTAACAAAAAATGTCCTCAAAGTAACTTTTTAAAAGATGACCAGAAGAAAAAAAAC
The DNA here is from genome assembly GCF_902459505.1 of Geotrypetes seraphini. Classification (NCBI taxonomy): domain Eukaryota; kingdom Metazoa; phylum Chordata; class Amphibia; order Gymnophiona; family Dermophiidae; genus Geotrypetes; species Geotrypetes seraphini. The sequence goes on along the minus strand of NC_047085.1, from coordinate 447,290,750 downwards.
TGGATGCTTTGAGAAATTCAAGAATCTCACATTTAAAAACCTTACAGAGTTTTCCAAATTCTCAATATATCTGTTTGTAAAAATCTTATCTTTTATCAGAGAAGCTTGCACGTTCTGTGATACAGAAGACTCAACAGTAACCTTCTGAAGCTGATTTTTGCAATGTTGATAGCATAGGAAACATTTCTATCTCCATCTGTGTAAGGGACCGACACAGGTGAGATGTCATAAGAACATAAGAATAGCCTTACAGGGTCAGACCAATGGCCCATCAAGCCCAGTAGCTTTTTTATTGTAACCTGTAATGGTTGAAATCTGCCTCTTGTTCTGTGGAAAGAGAGGTAGCAGTTCTGAGGTCTCTTTTTCCATTTTGTCATTCATTTCAGCAAGCTCTGGGATACAAAAGGAGCAGTTGATTATCGATTTTCATAATATTTTTGCTTTTACTATTCCTTATTTTTCATATAGGGGGTCCTTTCACAAAGCTATGCTAAACGTGGACTACGCTATGATTAGCATGTGGGTTTCCCGTTTGCTGAGGCCACTTTTAATGCTAGTATAAAATGACAGCATTTTTCAGTTTTGCAATAACGGCTACATGTCATTTGAATGTGAAGCATTAACTACACCTATTTTGTAGGCATTAAAGGGCAAATTTTATAAGAAGCGCGATTCAAGCAAAATTGGGTGCTGTTTAATGAATCATGCTGAGCGGAACCTATTTTGGAGGCACCCAAGAAATATCCGTCACTCTCTGCAGTTATAGTCACTCATTCTTAAACACTAGTTGGCAATTAAGAACATAAGAACATAAGAATTGCCGCTGCTGGGTCAGACCAGTGGTCCATCGTGCCCAGCAGTCCGCTCACGCGGTGGCCCTCCAGTCAAAGACCAGCGCCCTGAAACTAGCCCTACCGGCGTGCATTCCGGTTCAACAGGAACTTGTCTAACTTTGTCTTGAATCCCTGGAGGGTGTTTTCTCCTATGACAGACTCCGGAAGAGCGTTCCAGTTTTCTACCACTCTCTGAGTGAAGAACAACTTCCTTACATTTGTACGGAATCTATCCCCTTTCAATTTTAGAGAGTTCCCTCTTGTTCTCCCTACCTTTATCTATTAAGTCTATTCCCTTCAGTACCTTGAATGTTTCGATCATGTCCCCTCTAAATCTCCTCTGTACGGCAACTCCTCCAGCCCCTTAGCCATTTTAGTCGCTCTTCTCTGGACCCTTTCGAGTAGTACCATGTCTTTCTTCATGTACAGCGCCAAGTGAGGGCGCACCATGGCCCGGTACAGCGGCATGACAACCCTCTCCGACCTGTTCGTGATCTCCCTTCTTTATCATTCCTAGCGTTCTGTTCGCCCTTTTTGCCACTGACGCACATTGCGCGGATGGCTTCATCGACTTGTCGATCAGAACTCCCAAGTCTCTTTCCTGGGAGGTCTCTCCAAGTACTGCCCCGGACATCCTGTATTCGTGCATGAGATTTTTGTTACCGACATGCATCACTTTACACTTATCCATGTTGAACCTCATCTGCCATGTCGATGCACATTCCTCGAGCCTGATTATGTCACGTTGCAGATATTCGCAATCCCCCTGTGTCTTCACTACTCTGAATAACTTCGTATCGTCCTCAAATTTAATCACCTCACTCGTCGTACCTATGTCCAGATCATTTATAAAGATGTTGAAGAGCACGGGTCCAAGCACTGAGCCCTGCGGCACCCCACTAGTGACATTCTTCCAGTCCGAATATTGTCCATTAACCGCCACTCTATTTCCTATGCTCCAGCCAGTTTTTAATCCACGTGAGTATTTCATCCTCGATTCCATGGCTCGCAGTTTTCCAAAGTAGTTGTTCATGTGGAACCTGGTCGAACACCTTCTGAAAATCCAGATATACAATGTCGACTGGGTCGCCCTTGTCTATCTACTCCCTCGAAGAAGTGCAGGAAGTTCATCAAACAAGATCTGCCTTTGCTGAAACCGTGCTGGCTGGTCCTCATCAGCCCGTGTCCATCAAGATGATCAATGATGCGGTCCTTTATCAGCGCCTCTACCATCTTTCCGGTACTGAGGTCAGACTCACTGGTCTGTAGTTTCCCGGGTCTCCCCTCGAACCTTTTTTGAAGATCGGTGTAACATTCGCCACCTTCTAGTCCTCCGGAATCTTTCCCGATTTGATCGACAGATTTGCTATTAGCTGAAGCAGTTCAGCTATAGACCCTTTCAGTTCCTTGATGACCCTCGGATGGATACTATCGGGTCCCGGGGATTTATCGCTCTTAAGCCTATCAATCTGCCTGCATACCTCTTCTAGACTGACCGAAAACCCTGTCAGTTTCCCTTCTTCGCTTCCAGCATATAGCCTGATGGGTTCCGGTATGCTGTGTATATCCTCTTCGGTAAATACAGACGCAAAAAATGTGTTCAGTTTATCAGCGATTGCTTTGTCTTCTTTTAGCGCTCCCTTTATTCCTTGGTCATCCAGCGGTCCCACCGCTTCCTTTGCAGGTCGTTTCCCCTTAATATATCGAAAGAACGGCTTGATGTTTTTCGCCTCCTTGGCTATTTTCTCCTTGTAGTCTCTTTTGGCCCCTTTTACTGCCTTATGGCACCTGTGTTGATGCTTGTGCTTTTTCCAGTTTTTGACCTTTTCCATTCTTTAAACGTAGTCTTCTTGTCTGCTACAGTGAGCCACGCCGGTTCTTTGTTCTTTTTCCTCTTGAATCCCTTGTTGATACGCGATATATATATAGATTTTTTCATATCGGTGAGCGTGTCCTTAAAGAGGGACCATGCTTGCTCTAGCGTTTTTACAGTGTTTATCCTCTTCTTAATCTTCTTCCCCACCATGAGTCTAATCCCTTCGTAATTCCCTTTTCGGAAATTCAGTGCTATGGCTGTCGTTCTGAACTGATGTTTCGCCCATGCATCCAGGTCGAAGCGGATTATGTTGTGATCGCTGTTTCCCAGCGTCCCTTCTACATCTACACCTTGCGCCGGTCCTCGCAATCCATTTAGAATTAAGTCCAGAATTGCATTTCCTCTTGTATTTTCCTTGACAAGTTGTTCCAGGAAGCAATCACCTACAGCATCCAGGAACTTGGTTTCCTTAGCGCAGCCGAAAGTGCCTAGGTTCCAGTCTATCCCCAGATAGTTGAAGTCACCCATGATAACTGCGTTGCCTCCCTTGCGTTTAATCTCATCTGTCATTTCTCCATCAATTTCTTCGGACTGCCCTGGGGGTCGGTAGTAGATGCCGATCTTCGTTTCTGTTCCATTTGTTCCTGGAATTTTGACCCATAGATACTCTAACTTATTTTTCATATTCAGTGTGTACTCTTCGGTAGACTCAATTCCCTCTTTGACGAATAGGGCAATTCCCCCACCTTTCTGATCCACTCTGTCTCTGCGATACAGCTTGTGTCCAGGTAGCACAGTGTCCCAGACATTTTTTTCGTTCCACCATATTTCCGTGATGCCGATGATGTCAAGGTTATCTTTTTGTGCTATAGCTTCCAATTCCCCCATTTTATTCTGTAGACTCCTTGCGTTCGTATACATACACTTGAGTTTGCGGCCTCTTACTTTCTTGCATTTCTTTCCCTCTTGTGCCCCTTTTGATCCATCAGGATTTCTGTCTTGCCTATGACCTGGTGAGTCTTCCCCGCTATCTAATCTAATCTAATCTAAATCTTGGGTTTATATACCGCATCATCTCCGCAGATGGAGCTCGACACGGTTTACATGGTTAGGGAAGGAACGGAACTCCAGTGGAATTATATAAGTATGAGAGAAGAGAGGTTGGTGTGAGAGTGCCAGGAGCGGGACGGGGTTACGTTCTGGAGAAGAGCCAGGTCTTCAGATGCTTACGGAATGGTAGAAGGGGGCTCAAATTGCGGAGAGGGGAAGGGAGACTGTTCCAGAGCTGAGTGATTCTGAAAGGGAGGGAAGAGCCAAGTTTACCAACAAGGTATCTTCCTGCATGGTATCCTCTGGGCATTTCTTTCCTTCTTGTGCCCCTTTCGATCCGTCAGGTTTTCTGTCTTGCCTATGACCTGGTGAGTCTTCCCCACTATCTTTCTGCACGGTATCCTCTGGGTATACCGGTTCCCGAACCATCGACTCATTGTCGACTGTCGGCTTTCCCCGTCTTCCTAGTTTAAAAACTTCTCAATTTCTCTCTTGATGTTGCTTGCAAGCAACCTCATTCTGTCTCCACTGAGGTGGTGTTCATCCTTCCTGTATAGCTTGCTCTTCCCCCAGAACGTTGTCCAGTTGTGCACAAAGTGGAATCCTTCTTCCTCACACCAGCGCCGCATCCACGCATTGACTGCTTGCAGCTCCTGTCACAACCCCAGCCTTAGAGCTAAGCTTGTGCCAGATAGATCTCCTCAAGACCCAGGCCTTACCCTTAAAAGGGCTGACCAATGTAGCAGCTCCAACTCAGACAGACAGGTAGGCTCTGAGTTCAGATTGAACAACCGAGATTCAGAACCCTGGGGGGAGGAGGAATATTGGGAGAACAGCCAGGAGCAATGGGAGGTGCCTTGTAGAAAGGGACAGCCTAAGAGGCAAGCTCCTAGCTCAGGGAGCTCACAGCTGTTGAGTCTAATTAAGTCCCAAAGGAAAACTCAGCAGAAGCAGCAGGTTGCCCTCCCCCCTCACAAGTTAGGGCGTGGCCAGCTCAGTGCTTTAGAAGCTGAGCTGAGGAAGACCAAATCAGTCTACCCTGAGCCAGCCCAGGAAGGAGTTTCGAGGGACTGGGCTCCTGAATTGCAACAGAGCAATGAAATTGAAATGGTGGATGCAACAACCATCCCTGAGGCAGATCAGACAGCCAGCACTGATCTCATAGAGGCTATGGACACTTCCATGGAACCAGAGGAAAGCTGTTTTGTTTGTTTTTGAATCTTGTTTTCTTTTGGGCTGTCTGGAAGCACAAGTCCTGTGCAAGCAGTGTGAGCAGCGCTAGGCTCACAGCTGAACTTGGCGCCTTATTTGTGGGACCCTGAAGGAAGTTTGTTTGTTTTTGCATTCTCTTTTCTTTTGGACTGTTGGAATGAGACTCTGTTGCTGAAGTATAAAAGGGGTAGTAGTGGGGAGAATCCACTGAAGATCCTCGGGTTGGGATTGTGGGGCCATTTTTGGCAAGTTTGTGATAGTGGATTCGACTACTTCCCTCCCCCACCAGCTTGTTAAGTTGGCTGGGGAAGGCCTGTTAAAAGCCAGGCCTAATCAGCAAGCGCTAAGAGAACGGTGTCAGGTCAAAAGCGCGCCGGGACAAAGGCGCGCCCAGACAATTGAGTGCAGCGCGCACCGCCGCGCCGCTCTAAATTACTGTTTTTAGTGCTCCGACGGGGGGCTTGGGGGGGAATCCCCCCACTTTACTTAATAGACATTGCGCCACATTGTGGGGGCGTTGTGGGGGGTGTGGGGGGTTGTAACCCCCCACATTTTACTGAAAACTTCACTTTTTCCCTGTTTTCAGGGAAAAAGTTCAGTTTACAGTAAAATGTGGAGGGTTACAACCCCACAAACCCCCCATAACGCCAGTGCGATGTCTATTAAGTAAACTGGGGGGGTTCCCCAACAAAACCCCCCATCGGAGCCCCTAAAAACTGTAATTTAGAGCGGCGCGGCGGTGCGCGCTGCACTCAATTGTTGACGCGCGCTTTTGTCTCTTGCGCCGTTGTCTATGAACCAAGAGAACTGAAGAGATATAGTGAAGAACCAGAATAAAGGCTGGGCCGTTTTTGTAGCTCTTATTTTTCCCTTTTTGAATGGTGGGGACTGTAAGAAAGAGCTGCAACAGAACTGTGGACACTTACCTGCAAGAAAGGTATGGACTGCCTTTTTGCCAGTCCCAAATTTTCTGTTTAAGTTTGGTTTTGAATTCGTAGCCTAAATGGTGGCAGTTTGCTATTTGGGGAAATAAAGTTGAACTCAGTTTTTGTGAAAAGCTTTATTGTTCCTGACATTTTTATTGTTTCACCCATAAATACCAGCAGGACCTTCAACCTCTTTTGAAGGCACGTTATGGACGGTGTTTGCTGAGCCCTGGCCGGGAGCCAGTTGCAAAACCCGGCACCAGCAAGCTCACACTCCGTCTGTCTCTTCTTGTCGGCCCTGGGTACCGGCAGGATCTCTGAGAATGCTACCTTCTGCGTTCTAGTCTTCAGCTTCCCTCCTAACATCCAGAACTGGCCCTTCAATCCTTTTCTGCTGTAGTTCCTGTTGCTCACGTTGTTTGTCCCCACGTGGATCACCACCGCTGTATCTTCCTCTTCCACGCTGTTGATCCTGTTGATGCGACTCATTATATCTTCTATCTTGGCTCTGGGTAGGCAGGTCACCAGCCGATCTTGCTTTCCTCCCGCTATGTGGCTGTCGACTTGTCTTATGATGGAATTCCCCACAACGATCGCTGTCCTCTGTCTTCTCTTGTCTCTCCAGCCGCAGATCCGTGTCCTTGGTGTATGTCCATCTCTCCAACCGTAGGTCCATGTCCTCTGGATACTCTCATCTTCCTTCAACCTGGCGTTGGCTTACACTGGACTCGTCTTTCTGTGGGTTCCTTCTGCTGTTTCTAGGTGTTGCTGCTGTGTCACCCATTTCTTCCTTGTGCTTGTCCTCCAGGTGGTCCTTCCTCTCTGTGGGTGTATCTTGGCAGTTCCACTGTTGCTGGTGATTTTCTACGGCCTCCATGTATGCCTCTTCAATGAACTTCTCTAACTCCTGGTCTTCTTCCTCAATGGTTTCCTCTATCTTGGAATTTTCTGCCTCTCTGTCCTCCTTCTCCACTGTTCGAAGTGCTTCTAGTTCCTGTATTCTGCGTTCCAGGAGTCTAACTTGTTTCTTCAGGCTCTTCAGTTCCCTGCATCGAGTGCATACATAAGACCGCCTCCCAGAGGGGAGGTAGTCATACATATGGCAAACAGTACAGAAAACTGGGTAGCTTAACATCCTGCTTCTGTATGCTGCTTCCATCGCCATCCGCTTGCTGGTCTGCTGTCTGAAGTGTCTTCCCCCTGATTCCTTATGTATCTTCCTTGGTGTTACTGTAAGTCCCTCGCCTGATTTTAAGCCTGCTCTTCTTGCTTACCTGTTGCTTGTGTGTCCTCTGTTTCTGCTGCGGTTGCTTGTGTGTCCTCTGTTTCTGTTGTGGTTGCCCTTTTGCTCTTCTTTGCAGTGACTCGTCCCTCCTTAAGGTCCTTCGCAAAGGCTCTCTCGCTAAGGCGAGCATCTTTAATGTGCTCAGCCATTCGATGTGTGCAGAACGGCTGAGCACCATTGGCCCCTCCCCTTTTTAAGGCGGAGCTCAGGATCGGTGCTGCTTGGCTGACGTCGGAGGGGTGGGCGGAGCTACCTCTCACCGCTGCCCCTCACTCTTGCCTGTTCTGTCCCTTCTTCCTCTGCTCCTTCCCAGCTGATTTTCTCCCTTTTGCCTTCTCCTTCTCAGCTTTTTCTCTCCTTCCCAACTTGCTACTGGCTGCCCCGCTCTCTCTGGTCATCATGCCAACCACATGGAAGTAGTTAAATATGATGCAGTCTTGGGACAATATTTTATAACCAAAAGTGTTGCTTAGAGTATTTAACTTGCTAATTTTAACATTAAGATGCTTTCCCCTCTCCTTTGAGATGCACAGTACCCTCACTCATAGAATATGATAATAAAGTGATATACAATGCACACAATTAATTTGTTTTGCCATTTGCGGAACACAGACTAGTAATGTACAATGTCTTGATTTTCTCAGATTTCAGTCCTTTTAAACAATCTTAGGTGACATTCCTATATGAATTGTTTTGCACTTGTCCTCATTATCTTTCATTTACCATGAAGAATCTCAGTCTGCTTGTATCTTTGCAATCATCTGCTGTTATCAGTTTTGAATAATTTATTGTCATCGCCAGATCTGATCACTTCTGTTTCCGGATCTGAATTCAAGAGGGCCTGGAATAGGCACATGGGATCTCTCAGAGAGAGAAAGATAATGGTTACTGTGGATGGGCAGGCTAGATGGGCCATTTGGCCTTTATCTGCTGTCATGTTTCTATCATATATGCATACGTTAAAACAGTACAAGTCCCAGTACATAAATACATATATAGATGAGTAATGTGAAATATAAAACAGCACAAATAATCAAAGAAACTTCACAATAGCAACCTATCAAGAATAGGAGGAAAAGCCTCATAACAACAGTTACCCATCAAAAACCTGTTTAGGCACAAAAATGATTTGCACTAAAACAGGTTTTTGAAATGTACCTGGGTGTTCCGAGGCTTTTCCCTCCTATTGTTGATATGTTCCTATTGTGACATTTCTTTGATTATTTGCCCAGCATATAAATGCACCTTGTATTACAGGAATAAATGATATTCCTGGTATTGATATAATAAACATAGCCTGCATCTTGTACGTTTGTCTGCAGTTCTTTTGTGCTATTTCTCGTATTGTGCCATATACCATAGAAACAGGAATGTTGTTATGTTCAGTAATTGCAGCATAATGTGCATAGGGTTCAATAATCTCTATGGTAAACTCCATGTCAGTTACCAGCACTTTGCCATTAAAAACTCAGAACAAAAGCACAGAAACAGTGTGTCCTTTATTAAAAGAGATAGCTTCAATCAAAAAAGATGGTTCAGCCTCTGTGGAAGCTGGAAGTCTCAAGCTGAGCATAAGTAGAGTTTGGACTTCTGACAGTAGGGCAGTCGGATCATCAGTATTGCTTCAGTGGACTACAGTGTTCAGTGGCGTGCTGTGAGGGCTTTCAGGGGATTCAGTGAATCCCCAGTAGAGAGTTGCGCGGGGACAGAAATCCCACCCATCCCCACCAGGATCTTCTCCGTCCCCACCCATCCCCGTCAGAATCCTCTCCGTCCCCACCCGTCCCCGCCAGGATCCTCTCCGTCCCCACCCGTCCCTGTCAGAATCCTCTCCGTCCCCACCCGTTCCCGCCAGGATCCCGTCTGTTCCCACCCATCCCCGCAAGGAATTACCTCCATCCCCGCCTGTCCCCATAAAAAGCAGCAATTACTTCTGACAGGATCATCAATTCCACAGTTTCTTTTGTGCTTGCGCTGCTATTTTCCTTATGGAATCTCTTTGGTGGAACCCTTTTTTTGTTTTCTGTTCAGGTAATTAACTTATAAACCCCCTCTTTTACTAAGGCTGACGTGTCCATTATATTATATGGATGAACCCTGCTTCCAAAGCCTTCCATCTCCGTGGGAGTCCCGTGGGCCAGAGGGGGGTCCCCGTGGGAGTCCCGTGGGTTAGGGGGGGTTCCCAAGGGACCCGCGGGATTCCCGCAATCCCTGCTCCCATGCAGACCTCTAATCCCCAGCTCTATAGCCCCACTTTTTAATTTTTTTTTGTTTACTTTTTTGCTTGATGCAGTTTAAGTTGTTGAGTAGGCAGCCTGCAGTCAAACTGCAGCAAAACCATCATTTTCTATGTTAAACAAAAAGTAAACCCAAAAAAAAGCAGGGGCTCTTGGGCTGGGGATTCTCCGAACCCCAATGAAGGCCCTGATAGTACTGATCTGAATTTGATTGATACAGAAGCTTTATGTGGTGGTAAATGAGACTATTAACAGACTAGCATGTGGTGATAGATGTTGTGCCTTAATATTTTATTACATTTTATTTTACATTTCTTGATGTTTGTTTTATAAAGACTGCTGGAATGGTTGTATTTGCTTTTGCTCACCTGCAAGACTGTGCTGGCATTATTAGATAGTGATCTAGTCAACAGACCCCCAACAGTAAAAAATGAAAGCATGGAGAGTATAAACAGGAAACTTGTGCTTAGGTGGGAGTTTCTCTGAATTTTATGCTGTTAACCACAGAGGCCATGGGAGAAAGGAAATGGGAAAACTGTATAAATACCTGGGTGACTAATGAGTTCATACAACTCATTTGGCAGTCTGGAGCATAGAACTGAGTAGTGTGTTCAAATAAAACCTTAGAATGAACCAAAAGTCCAAGCCATTAGTATTTTTGAAGTAGTACTTTAGCTCACAGTGGTATTTCAAGGCAAGTTATATTCAAGTGCAGTAGGTATTTCTGTCTCCATATTCAAAATTTAGAGTCTCTTTAAAGACTTACGGGGTTCATAATCAAAAAACAAATACATCTAAAAACCCACCTAAATCAGCACTTGGACGATCAAAAAGACAGGTCGTTCAACTACCGATAATCGACCAGGGTTTTAGACGTATCTAAAACCAGCTTAGACCTTTTCCCTGCCTCCGTGCGCCCAGAGTGAAAAGGGGCGTTTTTGGAGGAGTGGGAAAGGCGGAAGGTAGGCGGGATGTGAACCAACCTACACTTAGTCGTCCGGCAGCCATAATCAAAACGTTTGACAGGCTGCCCAGACAGAACTTATACGTTTTGACTTAGACCAAGTCAAAACAGGTATAAGTTCTGGATTGGGCCGCTGAACTGATTGCAGCTGCCGTGATCAACTCAGCAGCCCAGGTAACCCGTCCCCCTGTCCCCGTAATGATCATGGCAGGAGGGATGTCCAGTCCCTCCTACCCAAAGCCGCTATGACCCCCCTGAATGATCTCTGGCAGGAGAGATGCCCAATCTCTCCTGCTGCGATCCCAGGAACCCCCCTCAAATGTTTTTGGAGCATTGGACATTTGGAGAATTGAGATTAAGCATCAAATTAATGCGTCTCAATGGCCACGAACTTGGTCTTGGAGGATGAGATGTACAGTGTCGGCATCCATGAGACAAACTTGGTTTTTTCTGTTACATAGAGCTTTATGGACCCCTGTTCGTTTACAAAAATTGGATAGCTCTAAGTCTAATGAATGTTGGCACTGTCATCTCGAAGCAGGGACTTTAGATCATTTATTATTCTATTGTCCATTCATTATGAATTTTTGGAAATCAATTTGGGACCAAATTAACTGTTTATTAGATAACCTTGTGGCATTATCATATGATACTGTGCTGTTTGGTATGGCAATGAGAGCAAAAAGTCAGATATCTACAAATAATAACAAATTATTACTTATAATGACTGGGGTTGCCATTCAACAAATTACATATAATTGGAAAAATTGGAATAGATTAAATTATAATTTTTGGTGGAACTCCTTATGTCATATTTATAAAATGGAGAGACTTATTGCAATACAACAGGGTTGTTTCAGGAAATTTCAAGATATTTGGGAGCCATTAACAAAGTATTGTAATGATTAGAAAAATCTTGTTTCCCTTAAATTTACAAGTTCAATTATGGGGTGGGAGGGAGGGTATTTTTATTGTTACATGTTGTATAAGTATTGATTATATGATAGATAAGGGTGGGGAGGGGGGGAGATAAGAGAAAATCATATGTATCATTGTTGATTATTAAGTGATATATTTATGGTTATTTGTATGGATATGCTATCACACTTATTATAAGTTTAAAAATGAATAAAGATTTAAATAAAAAAAAGGTGGGGGGGGGGAGGTTCTGAATTGCCTCCATCACCTCTTGAAAAAAACAGGCCCAAAAACTCTTAGACTTATGACCCCAGTTTAACTGAATGTTACTTATCCTATAAAACTTTTTTCTCCTGGAAAAATTAGAAGAAAAAGGATTTTTCAAGTGGCTTATACTTCTGAACAGAGCCCTTGCCTGATAGATATTTCACATACGTAAAGACAAACCATTATTTAGAAGCCAGACTTTAGTTGTTCCAAAAAAAATGTAATGTGTCGGGGTCATTTCAGAATGAACATCACATTCTTCATTTAGAAAAAAAAGTGCAGGATATGTTTATACCCATGTAAGGTTATGAGGCTGTGGTTCATTTAACAGTTTGCTCCTTCATATGCAATCATTCGAATCTGAATTATGTACACCATGAAGAAATGGAGAAAATTTAGCTGAAAAGAAACATTCCTAGGCCTAATGCATTAAATATGTGCTCTCAGTTTAAAGGAGGAAGAAAAAGTATCTTTAGAGACAAAAGTGTACAGAATATGTTACTGCCACTCCAGGAAAGCACTAATTTGCTCAGTAAAATATGAGTGGGACATACAGGGCTTGATTTTGAAGGCAAACACTCACCAAATTAACCTCACTCAAGAAAATATATCGTCAGGGTCTGGGATAAAAGAAATCTTTATGCACTATTTTGCCAATAACCTACAGCAGGGGTCAGGAACCTATGGCTCGCGAGCCAGATGTGGCTCTTTTGATGGCTGCATCTGGCTCGCTACCAACGTGACACTCTGACTTCCGGGGGCGGAGCCAAGGAGAGTGGCCTCACACACTACGAGCTCCTCTGCTGCAGCGGAGAAAAATCTTCTCCAAGACGTGCACTGCAGCAGAGGACACCCGAGCAGACCTACCCAGATCATCGGGGACATTCTGCAGGTCACCCGGAAGCGGGAGCTGCCGACACAGAGCCGGATCGGATCTGAGCCAGGACGGGGACAGCGGCGGCCATCTTCTGACGCTCTGCACAGTGTGGCACCTCCCCCAGCTGCAGATTCTAGCCTGGACCGCAGCAAGCTTTACCAGTGAAGGGGACTAGTTGTGAGTGTGCCTACTTCATTTGTTATTGCTCCAGAACCTCCCCCTAATCTCCCCAGTGTCCCTCTGTGACTATATGAATGCATGGGAAAGATCCTTGGCTGAGGCTTGATTGATGCATGCTGGGAAAGAAGAACACGTCTTCTTTCCACCGAGCGCAGGCCACGCCCTCCTGTGCATCGCATCTGCATCTGGCATCCTTGGGATCCACCCTATCTTGCCCCACAGCAGCTGCGGCCTAACTGGCCTGAAGCCGCATCGTTCTTCACAGGCAGCCCCAAATCGAGGTCCCGGCTTCCCATCCCACCAGCTACACCCGCAATTGGCTACCCTGCCTTCATTACCTCTGCCCTGCCCCACAGACCACTACCTGGGGTGGTATCCTCCTCACCTCAGTCAGCTATTTAATTGCAGAAACCCTTTTATTGAAGAAGATGGCTAAAAGAAAAAAAAAAATGAGTATCGTACTTTTCAGCAGGAATGGACAGAGGAATTTGCCTTTGTGGAGAGAGCAGGTTCTGCAGTGTGTCTAATATGCAATGATAAAATTGCATCGATGAGACGGTCAAATATAAAGCGGCACTTCAACACATGCCATACGACATTTGCATCGAAATATCCTGCGGGGGATAGCAGGAAGAAAGCATGTCAAGAGTTACTGTGCAGAGTGCAAGCTAGTCAGCAGCAACTCCGTGTTTGGACCCAACAAGGAGACTGGAATTCGGCTAGCTTTGCTGGTGCTTTAGCAATTGTGAGAAACGGAAAGCCATTCACAGATGGAGAGTATGCCAAAACATTCATGCTTGATGTTGCCAATGAACTTTTTGACGACTTTTCGGATAAAGACAAGATAATCAAACGAATAAAAGACATGCCTCTGTCGGCAAGAACTGTTCATGATCATGATGGCAAATCAAATTGAGGCAACACAAGTGAAGGACATAAATGCAGCACCATTCTTTTCTCTCGCTTTGGATGAGTCAACAGACGTAAGCCATTTATCCGAGTTCAGCGTGATTGCAAGGTATGCTGTCAGTGACACACTACGTGAGGAAAGTCTTGCTGTTTTGCCTATGAAAGGGACAACAAGAGGGGAGGATTTATTCAAGTCTTTCACTGAACTCGCTAAAGAACAAAATCTACCGATGGATAAACTTATTTCGGTGTGTACTGATGGTGCTCCGTGCATGGTGAGGAAAAACAGAGGATTCGTAGCGCTTCTTCGTGAACATGAAAAGAGACCCATCCTAAGTTTTCACTTCATCCTACATCAGGAGGTGCTTTGTGCTCAGATGTGTGGGGAGCAGCTTGGTGAGGTGATGTTGCTGGTCATTCAGGTGGTCAACTTTATTGTTGCCCGAGCTTTAAATGATCGCCAGTTTAAAACACTGCTGGATGAAGTTGGGAATAATTATCCTGGTCTGCTTCTGCACAGCAATGTGCGTTGGTTGTCAAGAGGGAAGGTGCTCAGCCGTTTCGCGGCTTGTCTGAGCGAAATCCGGACTTTTCTTGAAATGAAAAACGTCGAGCAACCTGAGTTAGCTAACACTGAGTGGCTCCTGAAGTTCTACTATCTCGTGGACATGACTCAACATCTGAACCAGCTCAATGTGAAAATGCAAGGCGTTGGAAATACAGTCTTATCCCTTCAACAAGCAGTGTTTGCATTTGAAAACAAGCTAGAACTCTTCATCGCCGACATTGAAACAGGTCGTTTACTACACTTGGAAAAACTGAGGGAGTTTAAAGATGCATGCAGAGCAAGTGACCCTGCTCAACATCTTGATCCTCAGCAGCTAGTGGGCTTCACATGTAATCTCCTGCAGTCATTCAAAGCGCGCTTTGGAGAATTTCGTGAGCGCACTCGTCTTTTTAAGTTCATCACCAATCCACACGAGTGTGCAGTGGACAGGGCCGACCTGAGTTACATCCCCGGTGTCTCTGTCAGAGATTTTGAGCTCCAAGCTGCTGACCTGAAGGCCTCAGACATGTGGGTGAATAAGTTCAAGACACTGAATGAAGATTTGGAAAGACTTGCACGACAGCAAGCAGAGTTGGCGAGCAAACACAAGTGGGGAGAAATGAAAAAACTTCAAACGGCGGACCAGCTGATTGTCAAAACTTGGAACGCGCTTCCCGTCACATGCAGCGTGTGAGTATTGCTGTACTGACAATGTTTGGCTCTACGTATGCATGTGAGCAGTCTTTTTCCCATCTAAAGAACATTAAGACCAACCTACGATCACGTTTAATGGATGGAAGTCTCAACGCCTGCATGGTACTTAACCTCACCACGTATCAACCAGACTACAAAGCCATCAGCAAACCATGCAGCACCAGAAGTCGCATTAATGGTAAGAAGTACTTTATTCATCATTGGTTAGGAACAGCTAACAACGTTATTAAAAAGAATTCAGAGACTTATTGTACTTTAAAAGTGTTGGTCTTACATAAAATGCACACATTTACTTGTATTTAGTTTTAAACATATTGTATGGCTCTCACGGAATTACATTTTAAAATATGTTGTATTTACGGCTCTCTCAGCCAAAAAGGTTCCTGACCCCTGACCTACAGTATATAGAAGCTTGTTTATTAACGAGTGCTAACATATTGTGATTTTAATAAACAATTCCATGGTAGATTACTAAATACCTTGGCAAGTTTTACTGTGTTATTGTGGGCTCAGTGATGGGGCTCGGGATAAGCCTAGCACTGGCAACCCGGCTCCTGCCCCAGGTACAAGTATTAGCACTCTTTGGATAACTACTCTGGAATAAGCACAGCAGAGAAAATGAAAAAAAAAAAACCCACACTTTCTGCCAACAGTTTCCAGTTCCAAGTTTTATTATACAGTTCAATTGCACTGGTTCTAATACAGCCACACCAGCTGATGATGTTTGGAAAAGATTTATCACAAACAAAAGTTCTCTTTTACAGCAAGTCCTTGCTTCAATCAGGAAAGAACCCCCCCACAAAAAAAACAAAAAACACAAGTCCCTTTTAAACCGGGTTTCTTTCTCACAGTTTGGCTGCCATACTTTGCACAGTTCTAGGTAGCATTCTGGTTTCAAGAACTTATATACAAGAGCTCCTGTGGACCAGCCGGCCCTGGGCTTTAGCTCTACTCTTTTTAGGCTTGGCACAATTATTGTATTGAGCCCACTGTTTCTTCAGGAAGTTCTCCCCACCTGACTGCCTGAAGTATGAATATCCCACTGACCCTTCTTATTTCTGGGCAGTGGGCTGGGAACCATCCACCCTTGTTTAAATGGTCTAAGATTCCCTTCCCAAAAGTTCCCACTATCAGGGATGTGAAATGTCTGGTCACTGAATCCACTCCGGGCTTTATTTTTCCTTTTAAGGTTACTTAGCATTACCCATCCCTAATGCGACCATTTTTTTTTTTTCATCAAAACGGGACATCTATTAATATTTCAGTCCTGCACCCAATCCCACCCTAGCCCCACCCCCAATTTCTTCCATTCATTTTCATGCACACACAATATCTTATTAATTCATAATGGTAAACATAAAATATAAAAAAAACCCCACAAAGCACACAGTATGCAGAGAAAATGTTAATTATCATTTACAAGTTTCAGGGTTTTTTCAAAAATGTCAAGGCAGATTACTTTAAAATATGCAATGTCACCTCACTAACTATAGAAAAATAGACAAATATAGTGCAAAATATAGACAGCAGATATAAATTCTCAAAACAGACACATTTTGATCACTAAATTGATAATAAAATCATTTTTCCTACCTTTGTCTGGTGATTTCATGAGTCTCTGGTTGCACTTTCTTCTGACTGTGCATCCAATCTTTCTTTTGCATTCAACATTTATTTCACAATCCAGCCCCATCCCCTTTGGGTCCAGGTCTATCTCTCTTTTCCCTCTGTTACCCTCCCCAGATCCTGTGTCAGTTCTCCTTTCTACCTTTGTTCCAGGTCTCCCTCTCTCTCCCCCTCTATCTGAACCTCCCATAGTCTTGCATCTGCCTCCCGTCTTTCCCCTTTCGTCCAAGCCCTTTTCTCTGTAGTCTTTCTAATGTGCTTACAACAACCCCCTTTCTCTGCCTCTTTCTCTCCTTCTTTCCTTCCTCCCTTCTTCCCTCCCAGCAGATTTTAGCATATCTCTCTCCTCCTTTCCCCCCCATAGATCTAGTATCTGTCTCCTTCCTCTTTTCATCCTCCCAGGTCTGGTATCTGTCTCCTCTCCTTCCCCCCTGCTCTGGCATCTCTCTATCTCCGCTCCCTTCCTCCTGTTCTTCCCTGGTCTTCCTTTTCAATGTATTTTCTGCCTCTGTCTAAATTCTTTTTTACTATTCAGTCCTCAATTTCCCTCTTTCACTGTGTCTACCTATAGCTTGCCACCTCTTTCCATCAACCCTTCCAGTAACTAACTCTATCCTCTTCCCTCAATCCTGCATGTGTCCTTTTTTCTTTATCCTCCCCACTTCCTTCCAGCGTCTGCTCCCCCCTGTCCCTCAGTGGCTGTCCCTCCTCTCCCCAACACTTCCATTCAGTGTCTGTTTCCCTCTCTCTACTCCTTCCATCTACTGTTTACCCTCTGTCTCGCCCCTTCCATTCACTGCTCTGCTCTTTCCATTCAGTGTCCACCCTCTCTCTCTCTCTCTTCCATATGGCATCTTCCCTCTTTCTATGCTCCTTCCATAAATTATCTATCCTGTGCCCCTTCTCTCTTTTGTACATGATTGATTTCAGCTCTGTCACCTCTCCATTTTTCTCTCTTTGTCACCACCCGCTCCCCTATGCTCTGGCATCTCTCTCTTCTCCTTTCTTTCCTTCCCACCCCACGGTCTGGTATCATCCCTTCCCTGATTCCCTGGCATCTCTCTCCTTTCCTTTTTTTCCATCTCTCCCTCCCCCTCCATGCTCTGACATCTCCTCCTTCCTTTTCCCTTGGTCTGGTATACCTTCCTCCTTCCCTCCATGCCCTGGCATCTCTTCTTCCCTCCAAACCCTGGCATCTCCTTTCATTCTCTCCCTCATCTTCCTTCTCCCTCTAGTTGAGTACAGCAACACTCTCCCCAATCCCCCCCCCTCTGCTCCCTTTCCTCCTTCTGTCACCCAAGGCCTGATGTCCTGAACTTCATCGGGCAGCAGCAGCAGCATTCACAATTTACTGCTGTTGCCAGCTTCAGGCCTTCCTCTCTGTCGGGTCCTGCCTTCATGAAAACAGGAAGTAGGCAGGACCCGGCAGAGGAAGGCCTGAAGCCGGCAACAGCAGCGAATTGTAAACACTGCTGTTGCTCAAAGAAGGTAATGGCGCCAGGCCTTGGAGCACCCGAGGCAGACCGCTTCTCCCCCTCCTAGCCGAACCCTCGCTGACCCTCCTATCTCTCCCACCCATGTGAACCCTGCCGACCCTCCCAGCGAGATGACCGAGCAACAAACCTCCCTCCAGCAGCATTGGCAGCCGCAGCACGCTAAACAGGCTGTTTCGCGGCTTTCTCCTGCCGGTGAGTCCCTCTGCTGTGTCACTGATGACGTCATCAGTAGTTCTCG
This sequence comes from Geotrypetes seraphini, assembly GCF_902459505.1. Taxonomy (NCBI): domain Eukaryota; kingdom Metazoa; phylum Chordata; class Amphibia; order Gymnophiona; family Dermophiidae; genus Geotrypetes; species Geotrypetes seraphini. The sequence continues at coordinate 447,272,655 of NC_047085.1, read as the reverse complement.
TGAGTCCTGCCAAAAATGCAGCCAGCCATTCGGAAAGCAGCGTGGGCCCAAGCAGGAGCGTGTAAAGCTTAGTCCTGACGTCCGCGTTCCTGACTTGTGTGCCTGCTGCCCGGAAATAGTAAGGAGCCATCAAGGGAAGGATATACACTGGACCAGCAGGCTGCTTGAAAAAGGAACTGCAGCAATGATGACGGCGGGGGCGGCATATAAAAGGGAGGTGTGGCTGGTGCATGCAAGGGGGGGTGTTTTACAACTGTATGGGGGCAGCGTTTAAAAAGTTGGTGTGGCTGGTGTGTGGGGAAGGTGTTATGCAGCTGTACGGGGGATGCAAATTTTGCATCTTTGTTTCATAAGACGCACACCGAGATTTCCACCCACTTCTGGGTGGGAAAAAAGTGCATCTTATGGAGCGAAAAATATGGTAACTTCCTGTTTATGGGACCAGGAAGTTACATCAGAGGGAAGGCTTGAGCTAGCATTAGCAGCAGGTAGGAATCTCTTCTCGCTGCTGGCAAAGAATAGAAGGATAAGAGGAACCAAGGAGGGGAGTGCAGTTAAGAGATCCCCCCCCCCCAATTACTGAAGGAGATTGCTTCCTCCATCCTGAGTGCTGTCCTCCCTTACTATACCACTGCCCGTGAAGCTAGTTCCCTATATCCCAGAGCTCTCTTCTCCTTTGGGCAGGCAGCTGTACACCCTTGCATTGCTCAAGGCCAGGGGTGTCAAATGTTGGTCCTCGAGGGCCACAATCCAGTTGGGTTTTCAGGATTTCCCCAATGAATATGCATGAGAACTATTTGCATGCACTGTTTCATTGTATGCTAATAGATCTCATGCATATTTTGGGGGGGGGGGGGGGAAATCCTGAAACCCGACTGGAATGTGGACCTCGAGGACCGACATTTGACACCCCTGCTTAAGGCAATGATCTTATTCTACCTTCCCTTCCCCTATGCTGATAGTATACCTCTTAGGAGACTGACTTCTCATCACTTCTCCTCTCTTTCCAGTGAAGATGCTTCACATTTACCAGGGCTTCTTTCTCTACTTTTTCCAAGTGGCTTTCTGGCAGCTACTGCTTCTTCTCCACTTTTTTTGCCTTCCTTCTGCTTACAGCTCTCTTAGGGGCCCTTTATCAATCAGCAGTTAAAAGTGGTTGTAGCATGCCCTTATGCAGGCCATTCCTGTGCACATGCTGCTGGGGTAAAATGGCTGATATTCTTATTTTTCAAAGTAATGGTCACATGCTAATTGCATGAGCCCCTAGTGCCACATGTTTTGTAGGCATTAGGGATTCACAAGCTAAACCTGAGCTAATTAGCATGTGGCAGTGCCCACATGCTAAACAATTAGTGCAGAATATGCTCACTCTCCGCCCTCAACGCTAAACTTTTTGGTATTTTTCGCTTGCAGGTAGCACATGACATCCCAGCATGGTCAGCCATTTTTTGTTTTGTAAAAGGCCCCCTTTATATGCTGGCTGTTCTGACTGCAAAAAAGTTTCAGGGTCCTACTCCTTTTTCCACAGCTGGGTAGGGCCGCTACGGAATTACTCTGCTCTTCTCCATTTGGAAAGACTTTTAACTCCACCCTCTCTCTGCCTTCCACTATAGATAGTATCGGTACCTACAACAGAGTGGAGGAGTAGCCGAATGGCTAGTGCAAAGGCCTGATATCTAGGAGAACTATGGTAAGTTCAAGTCCCAATGCAAGGAATTGACTCTAGACAAATCACTTAATCCTCCATTGCTCCAGGTACCTGTATTTAATATGTAAACTGCTTTGATTTTTACCACAGAAAGACCATATATCAACTCCCATTCCCATTTTATTGGATTTCATTTTTAGCCTTTCTTTCTGGTATTACCCACAATGAAAACAAAATGAACATCCAGCCTGCCTAGACCTAGGGATACCATATGGCTCCAGAAAAAGGAGGACGGATTGAGACATCCGGGATTTACTTCCATTGCTTTCTGTAGAAGTAAAACCCCTAGAGAATGACATGGGGACAAAATTTTCCTTGTCCCCACAGGAACTCAATTTCCCCGTCCCCACAAGTTTTGTTGCTGTCCCTTCCCCATTCCTGTAAGCTCTGTCTTAACTGCACAAGTCTGGAACAGTTATGATTTTAAAGTGTTTGAGGCTTGTGCAAATGAGGACAGAGCTTACAGGATAGGGGAAGGAGCATGAAAAGAACTCGCCAGGATGGGACAGGAAAATGAGTTCCCGCGGGGACAGGGAAAAATTTGTTCCCGTGTCATACTCTAAAAACCCAGATGCCTCTATCTGTCCTCCTTACTTCCATTGCTTTCAGTAGAAGTAAAACCCAGATGTCTCAATCTGTCCTCCTTTTTCTGGAGTCATATGGTAACCCCACCAGACCTCCTTCTGAGTCTTGCTCCTGTTAATGCTCGAAATATTCTCCAGCATCAGGACACTTAGCCTTCTGAGTAAGAGTTCATGCCCTAACCTTTCTCTTTCCCTGACAGACCCTGATCCATGCCAGGTTTCCCTGACTACTCAGGTTTCTTTCCTGTGTCCTCATGGACCTTGACTGGTCACACCAGGTACAATCTTTGGCTCTGCTGGTCTAGTCCAGAGACCCTAGCTCTTATGGGCATTCACTTTCATCCCCCCTGTTGATTTTATGGTTACTGTTACGTATTGTGATTATTTTTGGAGTGCTTTCCGTAGGTTTGCTTGTTTCAGGGTATTGTATGTACTTACGTTAATGCTGTTCTCATATTGGGTAATATTAGAAAGGTTAAAAATCTCATCCAATCAAACAAATAAATTAGTTAAAATACTTTTACCATTTTTATAATTGACAAGCAAGTCACAAAACTCTGCATACATCTTTTTCTTACCTTGAACTCCCTAGTGCTGTGGTCTCAAACATGCAGCCCGCCAGGTACTATTCTGAGGCCCTCGGTATGTTTATCATAATCACAAAAGTAAAATGAAACAGTTTCTTGATCATATGTCTCTTTAGCTATAAATGGCAATATTATTATTAAGACTTAGCCAAAAGGAAAGATTTATAAACTATAAAGAGTTTTACCTCATGCAAAATTGTCATTTCTTTAATAAGACAGTAACTATTTTTCTCTGAGGCCCTCCAAGTACACCTATAAATCCAAAATGTGGCCCTGCAAAGGGTTTGAGTTTGAGATCACTGCCCTAGTGCCTTATAGTTTGCTTATTGTACAGTGAAAATTGATGTATTGTTATGTTAAACACTCTGTATTTTTAACCATGTAGTGCCCATCCATTTTTCTAATGCAGTGGGGAAGTTGGTATATAGACCTCTGTGTTAGAAAAGATAATACTGGACAGCAGACTAAAGTGAATGCTACTGCTTGCTGGTGCCAGTTTCCTTGCTCCTTGGCTGCTTAGTCTGGACAAAGTAGCAGAAATTGTCCTCTTGAAGGTAAATTATTCTTTGACATTTTTAAATACTTTGGGGAGGAAAGTATTAACATCATTGGTTGCAGTATTAAATACCATTGTTTTGTAGATTGCACAAGTGAGTCCAAAGCTGGATGAGCTCCTCTGCCTTTACTTTAGCATTCAGCCGTCGCTTGATCTGTTCATTGTTATTACTTCTGCTGTCACTAGAGACAGAGTAAACACTATAACTCTATCCAGTTGCTGTATAATGAATTCCAAGGAGGGCAGTTCTTTCCTCAATCATGTCAAGCAAGGCTTGAAAAGATGAAACCATGGCTTCCATGTTCACTCTTGCATCAGTCTACAGACCATCTGTGGGAAATTAAAGGATTCTCCGAGAATGTGCACAACTTAAACAAAAAACTGAATACAAACTATGGTGTATAGGGCGTGTGCCTGGGACATCCATTTTCACCCTCGCTCTTCGTTTCCTTTTTCTTCTATGAAAACAAAAGCCGGTTTAGCCCACTGCCCTGCAGACCTTCAATATTTATTTATTTGCAAAGACCTGATCATAAGAATTTCAATACGGGGACAGACCATAGGTCCATCGAGCCCAGTATTCTGTTTCCAATGGCGGCCAATCTAGGTCCCAATCACACTTCTAATGCTGCTAAGCAGTTTACAGTATCCCAAATATTACAGAAAATTCTATGCTCTTAAGGCGTTCTGAATGCAAAGTAGTTTGAGAGTGACTATTCCTCATTCTCTAAAATTGTTAATCCAGCACTGTCAGGGAAATCACAGACAGACATCATTATGACTTGACTAGTCTGTTTTCTGTTCCTATTATAAGAACATAAGAACATAAGAAGTTGCCTCCACTGGGTCAGACCAGAGGTCCATCCCGCCCAGCGGTCCGCTCCCACGGCGGCCCATCAGGTCTGCGACCTGTGAAGTGGTTTCTGACCACTTCTATAACCTACCTCAAGTTCTATCTATACCCCTCTATCCCCTTATCCTCCAGGAACCTATAGCAGCAGAGGTCTTCCCTAGTCTCCCTTTTTACCTTTTTTTTTTTTTCTTCTCTCACTAGCTTGATCCATGCTTCCTTACATTTCATTATATCAATTTATTCAAGTTTCAAGTTTTATAAAAATTTGACTGAACATTCATTATTATTTCTAAGCCATGTACAAATAAAAAGGGAACACAGTAATACAAATATTCACCTCCCTCTTCTACAAAGCCGCACAGCAACAGCCCCGAAGCCCTTTAAATCTTTAAAGAGGGGGGTCAGTCTCACATATCCAAAAACAAAACAATTAACTAACCAAAAACAAAAGGGTAAAGGGAGGGCCTACAAATCTTAATAGGAAAGAGGACATATAAGGTAAGAACATCAGGTCAGGAAAAAGATGTGAACAATGTTTAAAAACGTAAAAATCTGGTTGATTGAACTAAAAATGAGACAAAATCTGTAAAAAAGAGAGTAATTTTGTAGTCTCTGAAGGCATCCCAGGCTCTCTCTTTATTTTCATTTCAAAAAGAACTCAGGGTGTTGGTGGATCCCACATTAGGTGTGCAGAAACAAATAAATGAGATAGCGAAGAAAACGTTTTATAGACTGAAGCCATTAACACTGCCTTAGGTCTTTGCTTGATCCTTCTGGATTTAGAACAATTCTTCAGTCTACGGTAATTGAACCAAATAGATTATTGTAACATAGTTTATACAGGTTTGCCAGACTACCAAATTCAACAAATTCAGATAATTGAGAATGCAGCCACAAAGCTGTTATTGGGGGGAAGTTTTCTTCTGATCAGACTCCATTAGACACTAGTGAGGGCATCATAAAGAGGGGCATCACAACCAGGACGCGGGAAGTCATCATGCCATTGTATCGAGCGATGGTGCGTCCGCATCTGGAATACTGCGTTGAGTATTGGTCGCCATACCTCAAGAAGGACATGGCGGTGCTTGAGAGAGTCCAAAGGAGAGCGACGAAACTGGTAAGAGGGCTGGAACACTGCCCATACGCCGAGAGGTTGGATAGGCTGGGGCTCTTCTCCCTGGAAAAAAGGAGGCTCAGGGGAGATATGATAGAGACCTTCAAGATCATGAGGGGCATAGAGAGGGTGGATAGGGACAGATTCTTCAGACTGAAGGGGACAGCAAATACGAGGGGGCATTCTGAGAAACTGAAGGGAGACAGGTTCAAAACAAATGCAAGGAAGTTTTTTTTCACCCAGAGGGTCGTGGACACTTGGAATGCGCTGCCGGAGGAAGTGGTCGGGCAGAGGACGGTACAGGGATTCAAACAGGGATTGGACGGATTCCTGAGGGACAAAGGGATCGTGGGATACTGAGAGAAGTATCCAGGAAATAAGTATAGAAACCCGACCAGGTCGTGCATGTGCAAAACCGGAGGGTTAGGACTTCGATGGGAAGATAGGACTTCAATGGGAAACCAGGGTGGCAAGGGGGCCCCTTCTGGTGATTCAGACAGGTGACCTGTTTGGGCCGCCGCGGGAGCGGACTGCTGGACATGATGGACCTATGGTCTGACCCGGCGGAGGCACTGCTTATGTTCTTATATTATGTTCTTTACGGTCAGGCTCCAGAATACTGCCAGAATATGATTTCTCTATATTCAGCCCCAAGGGAGTTGGAGGAAATCGGATTAAGGGTCCTTTTACTAAGGTGCGCTAGCGCATTTAGTGCACGCAGGAAATTACCGTGCGCTACGGTTCTAGAATTAACGCCAGCTCAATGCTGGCGTTAAGGTCTAGTGCGCAGGGCAATGTAGCATGCGCTATTCCACGCGTTAAAGCCCTAATGCGGCTTAGTAAAAGGAGCCCTAAGTATTCCTTCCTTCCCGATGTGTCGGAAATTATTGTCCAGACATCTTTGATAGGAAGAGGACCTGGTTTGTGGAACAAGTTAACATATAATATTTGTGCAATGAAATGCTATCAAACCTTCCGGAAGGTGGTTAAAGGATATCTTTGTAATTTATATCTCATAAATAAGTAGTCAGGAATTTTAGGACCAGAGATATGGGCCGATGTTTTACTACTGTATTTAATATACGGTTGTGACCCAATTTGAATTATAATCCACTTTGAGCCTTTTTTTTTTTTTTTGTAAAGCAGAATAAAAATGCTTATGTTAGATTAGATTAGATTATTTTATCAAGTATTTTCTGGATGTAAAATGTTTTACATACAGAAAAAGGTTGTTATAAAGTTGTGTGTGGACATCCATGCTTAAAAAGTGGTACTTATGCACTTCTGACTAGATTAGCATCAGTTGGTAGAAATGTAATTATTAGAGGCATTCTAGACCAGTGGTGTCTAACTTGGCCCTCGCTACGTTGGAATTTCAGGAATTCTGCAATGAATATGCATGAGCAGTGGAGTAGTAAGGGGTGTGTGCGAGGGATGGGGGGTGTGGTATGCCCTGGGCACGGTCTTCCTATGAGCACCCCTCCCCCACTCCTCTCCTTGCTACACAAGTGTGCCCCTTGCCTTCCCCCGTACCTTTTTTTACTTGCCCGCGTCGGCATCGGCACTCTCTCTGTCGTCACTTCTGGTTCCTGCGCCAAGGAAGTGACGTCAAAGGGCGACAGTATCTGAGCATGCCGCTCACACCGGAGAAGTTAAAAAGGTATGGGGAAAGGAAAGGGGGGTGGGGCAGGGAAAAGGGTGGGGGAGGGGAGTTCGCTTGAGACCAAGAATTGGTTTTATATTTTAGTTCTCACTACCTGTGAAAAAAAGTTACACCTTTCCCTGCACAATTAATAAATTGTTTTGTTTTTTTACTTTCAAAACCGCTGTCTTGCTATGCTTGGCAAGGCTCTGGGTCTGCCCTCACTCTTGCTGCTACACTAAGATAAGGTCTTCCTTAAAGGCTAAGATATTCAAAAACAAACATTTGCGAGGCATACTGGATTTCCTCAGGATCATGCTGCTACTGATATGAATCTCTGTTTGCATTCAAGAGTTCTCAGGTTGTTTTCAGTTTTATTTACTGTGGGCAGCTTATTTCTGTCAGATACGGTTCTGGACTCTTAAGTGATGATTGTTGGTTGTTTCCAAGTGGTAGGATTTGCGATTTGGGAAGTGCCAGTGTGTTCCCCAGAATAATAGCTACTTAGCTCCAGAGTGAAAATATTGAGACTCAGAGGGCCAAGTTTCAAGCCTGTGCATTCTAATTTGAGGAATGATGTATGTAGGGTTCAGTATTCAAACAATTGTTAAACTTTGGGAGCTTAACTGGACAAATCATATTTCCAGTTAACATTTGGCAGATTGACCTGATAGCTTGCCAAATGTTAGCTGGTTAAAGAGGAAGGATCAGAGGCATGCCAGTTCAGTTTTAACAAGGTAGCACTATTATTCTACACTAGCCAGTTAAAAATAAGCAAGTCAATATTCAAAGGGTAATGTTCAGATAACAGTGGCAGTTATCCATATATTTTCCTTAGCTGCAGTTGTTTGGAGATATTTAGCTATATTATGGGGGCATTTCTACAACCAGGTGCCTCCATTTACTGATGATACATGGTAGGAGCCTATTCCGGGCACCCGGGTTCCACTAGAACAAATTGGTAACAGGCACCCATAGTTTCTCCAACCAAAGACCAGACAAAGCTACAGGCACCTCAGTGCAATAGGGCTTCGTGTAACTGTCAGGATTCTGTAAGTTATGGGGTTCATAATAAAAAAATAGAAACGCCCACAAAGCGTCCTAAATCGGCACTTGGATGTTCTAATCGCTGGGATGTCCAAGTACAGATAATCAAAACCACTTTTCTGGACATCTAGCGAGGTGTCCCGGCCTCTGTGTATTCAGAGCTCGAGATGGGCATGGTAGAGCCGTGTTATGGGTGGGCTAAGGGCGTGCATAAGGGCAAGTTAGACCTGGGCGTCTTGCAGCAATAATCAAACGTTTTGCAAGATGTCCTGGATGGAACTTACATGTTCAGAGCTAGACCTGTTTTAGAACTTTCCAAATTTATTTAGAATTTGGCTGGGTAAAAATGCAAGAATTGCTTTAGTATCTTTACAAAAACCGATTACGGAGGGTGGGGTAAATTTCCCCAACTTTTATAGGTATCATCAAGCCTATATAATGCGTCAGGGAATGTATTGGATCCTCCCTGAGCTCGTGGAACATCTTCCAGACTGGCTACATTTGGAATGGCATCTTATGTCCCCAATGCGACTATCTCATGTGTTGAGTATCAAATTACCTAGATATGCTAAGGACTATAGTATTCTTTTGGACACGTGGAAAACATTGAAATTTATTGATAAATTAACAGATATTCCAATGGAGAAATCTACTTTTCAGTCCTTATGGCTAAACTCCAAGATTCAAATAGGTGGTGCTGGGTTCTCCTGGAAGAATTGGATGCAGGCAGGTATTCTTACATTAGATGATGTTATATCTAATGGGAAACTGCTTGATTTTTCATGACTGCAACAATCATTTGGTATTTTAAAGTCTCAAAATTATAGGTGGTTGCAGTTGAAGCAGGCCATTCAGAGTGGGTTCCCTGAATGACAAAACTTAAAAATGTATTATAGCTTGCAGATCCTATGTTACCAGACAGATTTAGTAGGACATCAGGCCGCCCGGTGGTATAAATTAATTTCGGAAATTTTGAATGAAAAACCAAAAAAAAGTCTTAGAGACATTTGGAGCATCGAGATAAAACAGTATATTTCTTCATCTCGATGGCCACAAATCTGGACTTAGAGGTTAAAATGAACAGCATCAGCATCTATGAGATAAACTTGTTTTTTCTTGTTGCATAGGATTTTTTGGACCCCAGTTCATTTACAAAAGATAGACAGTTCTAAGTCTAATAGATGCTGGCATTTTGTCATGTTAATATAGGGACGTTGGATTATCTGTTATTCTATTGTCCATTGATACTTAATTATTAGAAGTCAATTTGGGGACAAATCATTGTTGTACTTGGGTCATCAATACCAATGACTTATGAAGCCATAATTTGTGGTATTCTATTACATATTAAACTTTCTTTGGATCGACATAAAAGCTGTCTTTTCTTGATAATGACAGGAATAGCCATCCAGATGGTTACATGTAACTGGAAGAGTTATGATCAAGTGAATCATACCTTCTGGTGGGCAAACCTATGTTCAAGTTACAAGTATGAAAGAATGAACGCGGAATGTTTGGGATATAGTAACGCATTCAAAATGGTGTGGAGCCCATTGACTGCATTTATTGAGTCACAATAACTGTCATGTACCTTTCCTTTTATTTGACTTCCTTATACATCCAGGGTAGGTGGGGGGGGGGGGGGGAGAGGGGAATGTATTATTGTTTGCTATACTTAATTATCTATATTATTGAAATTAAATATACACTTCTTCTTCTATTAATTATGGGGAGGAGGGGGGAGAAAATGATTGTTTTTTGAATTATTTGTGTATTTAAAGTGCGTTCTGTGTAGTGTTTATGTTTAAATTCATTGTATGGCACTGTTAACATTTGAAAATTAATAAAGATTTATAAAAAAAAAAGAATTTCTTATACCGCATAATCATATTTAGAACATAAGAAAAGCCTTACTTGGTCAGACCATTGGTCCATCAAGCCCAGTAGCCCGTTCTCACGGTGGCCAATCCAGGTTACTAGTACCTGGCCAAAACCCAAGGTATAGCAATATTCCATGCTACCAATACAGGGCAAGCAGTAGCTTCCCCCGTGTCTTCTTTCTCAATAACAGACTATGGATTTTTCTTCTAGGAACTTGTCCAAACCTTTTTAAAAAAATTTCCTCCTATTGGTTTTAAAAGTATTTCCCTATAACTTCATTGAGTGTCCCCTAGTCTTGTAATTTTTGATGGAGTTAAAAATTAATCCACTTGTACCCGTTATACTCCACTCAGAATTTTGTAGACTTCAATCATATCTCCCCTCAGCCGTCTGAAGAGCCCTAACCAGTTTAGTCTTTCCTCATACTAGAGGAGTTCCATCCCCTTTACCATCTTGGTCGCTCTTCTTTGAACCTTTTCTAGCACCACTATATCTTTCTTGAGATAAGGCGATCAGAATTGAATGCAATACTCCAAATGAGGTCGCACCATGGAGCGATACAGGGGCATAATGACATTCTTAGTCTTGTTAACCATCCCTTTTTTAATAATTCCCAGCATCCTGTTTGCTTTCTTGGCATCGCCGCACATTGGGCGGAAGGTTTCATCCCAATGTGCAGTGTACAATGATAATAAAATTTGTAGAACATTCAACAAAACATAAAACAAGGTTAAAAACAATACAATATTTTGCATATCATCAATTGGGGAAAATTAGTAAAGATGAAGACTTACAATACAGACAGACTGAAAACAAGAGGAAGAAGGGGAGGAACTACAAAGTGCAAAGAAAAGAAAACAAGTATGGGAGGTACAAAAGGGTGGGTAAGACGGCAAATAAACAGTGTAACTTAGCTCTACAAGGGCCATTATGAGTCATAAACATCAAGGAATAAAAATGTGTTTAGCTTTACCTTGAAGTGGCCTAAGGAAGTTTCTTCATGTAGATAGTTTGGTATGGAATGCCAAAGGGTGAGTGCCATCACTGAAAAAAATGTTTGATCTCATGGTGTTGATATGTTTTAGGGATGGAATAGTTAGAAGATGTTGGGTCAAGGAATGAAGAGATTTAGCTGGAGTATAAGGAATGCTACAAAGGTACCCAAACTGATCAGATGACCACTACATGCATCAAGGTAAAACACCCCCACATTCCCCCAGTGCTCCCTGACCACCCTTCCACCACACAAAAATGAGAACAAAAAGGTACATACCTCTAGAACAGCAGCATCTGGTATGGGGAAGTCTAGTAGAGCATCAGGTGTGTAAAGTTACCCGGTGGCATCATAAATTATAAGGAGGTTGTGCTGAGATATAGATATGACACTCATTCAATTAAGTTCACAGCACTGCCCTCTAAGATGCTGCTCTACTCTGTTGGGATGTTTATGTGGCGAATCCATTACTATGTTCACCCCTCCCACGTCCAAATGGTTTGGATTAGGGCGTTTTGAACATGGACATTTTTGTATTTGAAAATGGTCAAAGAAAGGTAGGCATCCTAAAGGCCAAGATGTCCAAATAAGTAATTTTTAAAAAAATTTGGATGTCTACCGGTTTCGAAAATGGATGTTTCCCTGTCCCGATATATGGACGTCCAAAGTCAGACTTAGACTCAGTATTGAAAATGCCCCTCCATGTTTGTAACTGGGAGCCCCACTCATGCTTTGCCTATGGGAATGCCCATGAGAACCACAGCGGCCTTTTTTTCCTCTTACTTTTACTTATTTTCTTTACAAAATGGTTAGTTGCCCTTACAATAGCTCCTTTCAGTTTTGCCCACTGCTTTCCTACTTCTTCCAGATGTTCCCATCCAGACAATTCCTTGATATACTTGTAATCTCCCATCTAAACAAATTTTGTTTTTTTAAAGTTTAGAACCTTTACTTTCAAATGAGCCCTCTCTACACCACACTATGCAGTGATCACCCACTATAAAATCAAACGCTGCCGTTGTGAGAGCGAATTTAAAAAAGCGAGACATTCTCCAAAAATTTTGCATGCAGATGATGTCAACGGACAGCGGTGGAGATTCGCCGGACAGCGGGGGAGATTTGCTCAATTTGCTTACGTCGAGTCGCGTCGATTTGGTGACTGGCACATGCGCAGAATATAAAAGCAAAGAGGCATGAATGTGCGCATGTCATTTGGAAGCAGCACGATGTAATCAACACGGGCGTGGTTTGAGGATAGAATATGAGTACGTCACATGCACGCGACACACGTGGCTTTAACGGTTGTAAAAGCTGTATTGTCGCTAGCAGTGTGTCAATCATACAAGAGCTATTGGACAAGTGGGAGGGGATAGGCTACGTATACTTATCGTGAATAAAGCATGCCGTGCCTTTCTCTACAAAAAACAGTAAGGTAAATCTTGTAATTGGTTTTATGTAAAATTTATTAATCATGGCCCACAGCACAGAAACACACAAGATAAGGGTATCATATATGCGCTCAAGAATAAAAGTTAGCTTTTAACAAGCGCGCATAAAACATGCCTATATTTCTTGTGCCTGTGGCTCAGGGTGACTAAAGTAGGGAAAATCCTGTTATAAATCCTGTGTTTTAGGGTAGCACTGATAGAACCTGCATTTTTGTTTAAAATACTGTGTTTTAGGTGGTATAGAGCCTATATTTCTGGTCACTTCACAACCAACCAAGATGACCTTTATTCTATGCAATCACTATGGTGCTTTAATTCCAAGACATACTATTTGGAGGCTTAAGGCTTGCCCCATCTGTCTTCAACTTGCCAGTATTAAGGAGGAGCTCTGCAAACTTAAACAGGAATTGAATACAATTAAAGCAGCTTCCATCACTCCACAAAATCATACCAACTTACCACCTCTACCTCAAAGAATAAAATAGCCCAGGAATAAATGGGTCACAGTAGGCTCAGGAAGACTGCGACATATAACACAGAAACATCCACCTTCACTAATATTACCTCTACAGAATTCCTTCGCTCCACTAGTGCACTGCGATACTCAGGAAAACAGAAGGGAGGTGGGACTTGAACCAATGAAGGAAACTCAAGAGAACAAGAGCACCCTAAGTACAAATTAAAAAGCCAAAAACAGAAAACTATTACTGTTGGGGGATTCCATCATCAGAGGCATTAACCTTGGAACACAGGGCGAGGAGACCAAAATAGTGAAATGTCTTCCAGGATCCTCAGCTACTAGGAGTTCCAGGCAAATACTGACTATAATTAAGGAAGAAACTAAGGATTTTAACACTGATGTTGTTATCCATCTGGGAACAAATGACCTGGCCAACAACTCCACACTTGCAGCACAGAAAGCTTTTCGGGAGCTTGGTGAGGGCGTGAAACCTTTTGTAAAGACTTTAGCTTTTTCTGAAATACTGCCTGCATATGGAAAAGGAGAGCAAAGAGTGAAAAACACAGAGGACTTTAATAGATGGCTCAGAGCCTGGTGTCATCAAGAAGGCTTCAGGTACATAGGAGGATGGGGAAATACATGGAAGGACAAGAAGCTATATTGCACTGATGGGCTACATATTACTACAGCAGGAAAAATAAACCTTGCAGAGAAATTTAGACAATATTTTTCTAGGCATTTAAACTAGAAGGTGGGGGTGGTGTATGTACGAAGGACAATTATAGAGACCACCCCGGCAAAAGAAAAGATGTGATAGTAGTAAAGGCTGCAACATAAGCAATATCAGCAACTCATTTCTTAGTATTGCAACGGAAAGTGAAACGACACAAAAATCCATACGAAAAAGGAGATTATCGCTGAAAAATAGCTGGAAAGCGATGACCACAAATGCTCGCAGTCTAAGCAACAAAGTTCATGATCTGCAAGCCCTGATATTAGAGGCAGATCTAGATATTGTTGCTATCACAGAGACATGGTTCAGTGAATCACATGGATGGGATGCAAACATATCGGGATATAATCTTTTTAGAAAGGACAGAGATGGTCATAAAGGTGGAGGAGTAGCTCTCTATGTAAAGATCAATATCCAAGCGACCGAAATGCAAGGGACCTGGGGAGAGGAAGAAGCGATATGGATTGCTCTGAAAAGAGAAGATGGAACTTCTATCTACGTGGGTGTAGTCTACAGACCTCTGACTCAATCGCAGCAAATTGATAAGGATCTGATTGTGGATATCCAAAAGTTTGGAAGGAAAGAGGAGGTTCTGCTGTTGGGAGATTTCAACCTGCCGGATGCGGATTGGAATGTTCAGTCTGCGGAATCGGAAAGAAGTAGGGAGATTGTGGATGCCTTTCAAGAGGCTCTGCTCAGACAAATGGTGACGGAACCCACAAGGGAAAAAGCGATTTTGGATCTGGTCCTCACAAATGGAGAGAGTATCTCTAATGTTCGAGTGGGTGCTCACCTGGGTAGTAGCGATCATCAAACGGTTTGGTTTGATATAACGGCTAAAGTGGAGAGCGGCCGCACGATACTTAAAGTCCTAGATTTCAAACGTACGGACTTTAATGCAATGGGAAAGTACCTGAAGAAAGAGCTGTTAGGATGGGAGGACATAAGAGAAGTGGAAAGACAGTGGTCTAAGCTGAAAGGAGCGATAAAAATGGCTACGGACCTTTATGTGAAGAAAATCAATAAAAACAAGAGAAAAAGGAAGCCGATATGGTTCTCCAACCTAGTGGCTGAGAAAATAAAGGCGAAAGAGTTGGCGTTCATGAAATATAAAAAAACCCAAGAAGAGGAGAGCAGAAAGGACTACAGGGTGAAACTGAAAGAAGCCAAGAGTGGCGAAGGCACAGGCGGAAGAACAAATGGCTAAAAATGTAAAAAAGGGAGATAAAAATTTTTTCAGATATATTAGTGAAAGGAGGAAGATAAAAAATGGAATTGCTAGGCTAAAAGATGCTGGGAACAAATATGTGGAGAGTGATGAGGAGAAAGCAAATGTGCTAAACAAATACTTCTGTTCTGTGTTCACAGAAGAAAATCCTGGAGAAGGACCGAGATTGTCTGGCAAAGTTACACGAGAAAATGGAGTAGATTCTGCGCCGTTCACGGAGGAGGGTGTTTATGAGCAACTTGAAAAACTGAAGGTGGACAAAGCGATGGGACCAGACGGGATCCATCCCAGGATACTAAGGGAGCTCAGAGAGGTTCTGGCGAGTCCTATTAAAGACTTGTTCAACAAATCTCTGGAGACGGGAGTGATTCCTGGGGATTGGAGGAGAGCGGATGTGGTCCCTATTCATAAAAGTGGTCACAGGGATGAAGCAGGAAACTACAGGCCGGTGAGCCTCACTTCAGTTGTTGGAAAAATAATGGAAGTGTTGCTGAAAGAAAGGATAGTGTATTTCCTTGAATCTAATGGGTTACAGGATCCGAGGCAACATGGCTTTACAAAAAGTAAATCGTGCCAAACGAACCTGATTGAATTTTTTGATTGGGTGACCAGAGAGCTGGATCGAGGACATATGCTAGATGTAATTTACTTGGATTTCAGCAAAGCCTTTGATACAGTTCCTCATAGGAGGCTGTTGAACAAACTTGAAGGGCTGAAGTTAGGACCCAAAGTGGTGAACTGGGTCAGAAACTGGCTGTCGGACAGACGCCAGAGGGTGGTGGTTAATGGAAGTCGCTCGAAGGAAGGAAAGGTGACTAGTGGAGTCCCTCAGGGTTCGGTGCTGGGGCCAATCCTGTTCAATATGTATGTAAGTGACATTGCTGAAGGGTTAGAAGGAAAAGTGTGCCTTTTTGCAGATGATACCAAGATTTGTAACAGAGTAGACACCGAAGAGGGAGTGGAAAATATGAAAAAGGATCTGAAAAAGTTAGAGGAATGGTCTAATGCCTGGCAACTAAAATTCAATGCAAAGAAATGCAGAGTAATGCATTTGGGGATTAATAATAGGAAGGAACCGTATATGCTGGGAGGAGAGAAGCTGATATGCACGGACGGGGAGAGGGACCTTGGGGTGATAGTGTCCGAAGATCTAAAGGCGAAAAAACAGTGTTACAAGGCAGTGGCTGCTGCCAGAAGGATTCTGGGCTGTATAAAGAGAGGCGTAGTCAGTAGAAGGAAGAAGGTGTTGATGCCCCTGTACAGGTCATTGGTGAGGCCCTACTTGGAGTATTGTGTTCAGTTTTGGAGACCGTATCTGGCGAAAGACGTAAGAAGACTTGAGGCGGTCCAGAGGAGGGTGACAAAAATGATAGGAGGCTTGCGCCAGAAGACGTATGAGGAGAGACTGGAAGCCCTGAATATGTATACCCTAGAGGAAAGGAGAGACAGGGGAGATATGATTCAGACGTTCAAATACTTAAAGGGTATTAACGTAGAACAAAATCTTTTCCAGAGAAAGGAAAATGGTAAAACCAGAGGACATAATTTGAGGTTGAGGGGTGGTAGATTCAGGGGCAATGTTAGGAAATTCTACTTTACGGAGAGGGTGGTAGATGCCTGGAATGCGCTCCCGAGAGAGGTGGTGGAGAGTAAAACTGTGACTGAGTTCAAAGAAGCGTGGGATGAACACAGATGATTTAGAATCAGAAAATAATATTAAAGATTGAACTAGGCCAGTTACTGGGCAGACTTGTACGGTCTGTGTCTGTGCATGGCCGTTTGGGGGAGGATGGGCGGGGATGGGCTTCGGTGGCTGGGAGGGTGTAAGTGGGCTGGAGTGGGTCTTGACGGAGGTTTCGGCGGTTGGAACCCGGGCACGGTGCCGGGTGGGGCTTTGGATTCTCGCCCAGAGGTAGCTAGGAGGAAAAAAAAAAAAAAAAGGATTTGGATTGAATCAGGTTGGGCGGACTGGATGGACCATTCGGGTCTTTATCTGCCGTCATCTACTATGTTACTATGTTACTATTAAATCTCTATCTAGTTCTTCCATCTATGAAAGAAGCCTGCATATCACACTAATGTAAATATATTTTCCGTTTCCTCTTTCCAGTTTGACCCACAGTGCCTCTTCCTTACCCTATAGATCCTACATTTGTGTGGCTTTAATATGATCTTTAACATATGTCACTCCCCTTCCTTTTCTTCCTACCTTGTCTTTCCTAAACAGATTTTAGCCCAGTTTAACTATATCCCAGTTACGGCTCTCTGTGAACCACGTCTCTATGTATTCTATGTATCATTAAATCCAACTCGGTCTCTTCCATCACACATTCAAAATTGTATTCAGGGAAAGATTAGCTAGCGATCACATTGGCCATTTTGTGGCTGAATCCACAATGGGCAGGAACAAGTGGGCATCACTCTTGCTCTTAAGTCTCCCCTAGACCACCATGGACTTTGAGTTAAGCTGGGAGGAGAGGGGTTGGATGGCATGGGTCAGGAATTTTTTCTTCAGAGAGAGGAAGAGGAATTGGAACCAGTTTGTGTGTGTGTGTGTGGGGGGGGGGAATCAGAGGGGCAGAGTCACTAAAAGGTCTCTATGTGGGTCCTAGCCAATATTCAGCCAGGATCTGCAGAAGTGTCTATGTTAAATTTTGGCCATGACCTGCATACGTTCTGACGGCCAGTATTGGTGTCTGTATATGTCCTAGCAGTGAATATCCTGGGCTAATTCTGCCCTTTGTCATAGTTTAAAAAACATTGACTATTGTGAGCTGAATATTAATTGGAATGGCTCCAACTTAGCCTGTTATGTCTTTAAATATCTACTTAAAGCTAACCAGATAACCTTAAATAGTGGTTCTTGAATGTATTGTAAGAAAGTCTTTCAGTTCCCAGGGAGTACTGCCACTGCAGCATGAATCTCTGCTTCTTGTAGATTATGCATGAAATGGAATTTTCATTGTTGTATTTATTCAGCTTTATTCAGGTTTGAACACAAAGATGAAATACCATGTAGTTAAATAAATTATTATGATTATTATTGTTGCTTTCTAGCTGTGCCACAGCTTCCAGTCACTGTTTACCACATAATAAATAAAAGGTTAAAATTTCAGTTTTGGAGTCCTGATTGGTAAGTTTAGAAATACAGAGAACAGGGGGAAGGTGTTAAAATAAAACCTCACCAGGACAGAGAGCAGAACCTGTTAAAGGCTAGCATGAGTCATGAATACAGTGTCTTTGAATTAGGCAATTTTTGAAACACTGCTGGATGTGAATATATTTGAGGTTCCATGTCTTTCTGTCTTGTGCACTTTTAAAGATGCCTTTAAGATCGAAAACAGATATACTGAGTTTGAGTGCTGTGCTACAAAGCATGTGACCCCCTAAGGTTCTATCAAGTGTCATACCCGTGCTCCTGAAATGCGCAGCGAACCCACGGGAACGTGACAAAGTTCTCTGGCCCGGTGTGTCCCTTACCACCAAGGGACCCTTCAGGACTTTACCTGGCTTATTATCAGCCTAGTGGGCACGCAAGGTAATGAGTCTTAGTCAGAAATGGCAAAACAACTAGCTTTATTTCAGCCACTGGCCAAATAAACCTAAATACAGGCTTCAGCCTGGCAGTTGCAGGAAAAACATTCATTCCATGAAATCATAAGAAACAAAACATCAAAATCAAAGTGTTCAAGTCTGCCAGCAATGGTTCAAGTGTAATCCCCTGCTTCTGGGCTTTAATAGTGTAACATCACTCAGTCCTCTTCACTAGAACAGATAGGTTTTAGGCTTGCAATGTTTTATCCCATAGTCCATACAAAACAAAACCACTGTTCTGGACAAATGTAGGTATCATACATACGTTTTCCTCTGAAACGTTGCTGCAGTAACCATACACAGCTGTGAAGGAGAAATGTGATTTTCTAGCTTGGTAAGTAGCTAAGAAAACATGCACACAATTGTTGGCAGCAAACCTTAAGGGGCTCATAATAATAATAAAAAAAAAGTCTAAAAAGTGGCTTAAATGGCTACTTGGACGATCAAAAAACCTGATCGTCCAAGTACCCATAATCAAAGCTGGTTTTAGATGTACTGTACTGGGATAGTGAATAAGTAGCTAACTAATTAATTACCGCAAGAAAGTAATTAACTACAGTACAGTAATTGATTACTAGTAATATCCCTCCTTCCCAATCAATACTAGAATTAACAAAATCAAAATCAGGCACTATATTTCAAAATTAATTTTTCAAGATGAACTGAGCTCATTAAAAGTATAGGCAACATTTTGAAAGGTAATTAAATATTTACACGGAAATCTCAGATAAAACATGCCAAACATGCTCCAAATGCCAAAACCTTTCCCCTTCAAGAACCACCAAAGCACAGGTCATATGCAGTAACAGGAAGACGATCCTGCTGCTGACATCACTAGCTGGGGAGGCTGCATTCCACTCAGTGCAGCTAACACATACCACATGTCTTCAGGTACCTCGTGGTCTCTTCCCCTCTCTTAGGAAACATTTTTAAACACAGTTTTCCTAACCTTAAAGTTATTTTCTAGGGATTAGATTTAACTCTGCAACAAATAAAAGCAGCATTTGCCACCTGATGCCTTGAAACAGAACTCACAGTACTGGAAGTATTCATCAAGCTTAGACAAAAGTGTTTGCTAGTAGCTCAGGAAAAGTTTCAGAAGAAAAACACAGCTGAAAGACTCATCCAACCAAGGATGTTTCCATCCATGCAATTATAATTCACATGTTCAAAAAGAGATATCTAATGGTCAAGATCAACCTCCCTCTTTTCACAGGAGGCTGCATCTTCAAAAAAGATATAAAAAGAACGGAGTCGGTCCAGAGGAAGGCTACTAAAATGGTATGTGGTCTTCATCATAAGATGTATGGGGACAGACTTAAAGATCTCAATCTGTTTACTTTGGAGGAAAGGCAGGAGAGGGGAGACATGATAGAGACATTTAAATACCTGCGTGATGTAAATGCACATGAATTGAATCTCTTTCATTTGAAAGGAAGCTCTGGAATGAGAGGGCATAGGATGAAGTTAAGAGGTGATAGGCTCCGGAGTAATCTGAGGAAATACTTTTTTACAGAAAGGGTGGTAGATCCGTGGAACAGCCCCCCGGAAGAGGTGATGGAGACATTCTGTGTCTGAATTTAAGAAAGCCTGGGATAGGTACGTGAGATCTCTTAGAGAGAGAAAGAGATAATGGTTACTGCGGATGGGCAGACTGGATGGGCCATTTGGCCTTTATCTGCCATCATGTTTCTATGTTGTGGGTCTTCATCTTTTAGGGCAGGGGTGCCCAATACGTCGATCGCGATCGACCGGTCGATCGGGAAGGCAACGCGAGTCGATCGCGGAACCCATCCCGGGTTCCGTGATTGACTCGTGTTGCCGTCCCAATCGACCAGCCGATCAGCCTTCCTCTCCCCAAGGTTCCCCACTGGTCATCACTTCACGCACACTCATTCTCGCTGCGCCCTTCCTTGCCCGACTGCCAGAACCCGTCTTCCCTCTCTCGCTTTCTCCCGTAGACACTCTTTGATAGACTGGGGGATGATGTCACTTCCTTCGGGAGAAGGCGGGAGGGAGGTCTAGGGAAGTCATGACACTAGAGAGCTGAGCGCCGGCTGCCCCTGGCGGAATCGACAAGCCAGACTGGAGAAAGGCGGTCGGGAGCAGGAGGTGCTCTGCCCAAAAATGCCGGAGCTGCTGCTGCTGCTGTGACGTCTTGAGCCTGAAAATGGGAAGTTGAGGTGGTTCCTATTGGGGGGGAGGGGCTATGCTTTCTTCTAAGTGTCGTGCTAAAAGGAGACTGGAACGGCTCTCATGGAAGACTGGCTTTTTTTCTTTTCCTCGGCCCTGGGCGTCCGGAGATTTGAACCTGCAGAAGCCTCACGCTGACCAGCATTCCTCTCCCCGACATAAATTCTGACATCGGAAAGGAATTTCTGGGCCAGCCAATCGCTGCCTGGCTGGCCCGGAACTTCCTCTCCGACATCAGAATTGAAGGGGAACAGAATGCTGGTCAGTGCAAGGCTTCTGCATGGAGAGCTTGGGGGGCGGTGGCTTTGAGGCCTGCTCCCCGGTGGCGACGGCAAACCTAGTGGCTTGGGGGAGGGCAGGGAGAAAGAAACAAAGGGGGCAGGCAGGGAGACAGAAAGAAAAAGGGAACAGAGGGACAGAAAGAAAGTGGGCATGGAGAGAGAGAGAAAGAAAGAAAGAACAGGAGGCAGGGAGAAAGAAAGAAAAAGTTGGGGGAGAGAATGAGGTCTGGAAGAGAGAAAGCATATAGGAGGCTGAAAGAAGGGAAGAAATATTGGATGCAGGAGTGGGCTGAAGTCAGAAGATGTCAGAAGAAGTGCAGCCAGAGTGAAGTGAGAAGAAGAAAGTGCAACCAAAGACTCATGAAATCACTAGACAACAAAAGTAGGAAAAATGATTTTATTTTCAATTTAGTGATCAAAATGTGTCTGTTTTGAGAATTTATATCTGCTGTCTATATTTTGCACTATGGCTCCCTTTTACTAAACCGCAATAGCGGTTTTTAGCACAGGGAGCCTATGAGCGTCGAGAGCAGCGTGGGGCATTCAGCGCAACTCCCTGCGCTAAAAACTGCTATGTGGTTTAGTAAAAAGGGAGGGGCTATATTTGTCTATTTTTGTATGGTTGTTATTGAGGTGACATTGCATAGAGTCATCTGCCTTGACCTCTTTGAAAAAAACCTAGAATATGAATGATAATTAACATTTTCTCTGCCTTTCAGTGTGCTTTGTGGGTTGTTGTTTTTTTTTAAATTTTATTGTTGGTAGATCATTTTGACTTGGTCATTTTAAAAGTAGCTCGCAAGCCCAAAAAGTGTGGGCACCCCTGTTTTAGGGTGTTCTTGATGGCGATACATCTAAGGAAACAGGAAGCCCTTTATTGAAAGATGTTGCATTCCTCTCAAATTGTTCTCTGTCCGTCGTGTAATGGCCTCAGCAGCCATTGCTGAAGAGGGAAAAGCGGGGCAGGAGGGGGGAAGGGGGAAATCTCTGAATGGAGTTCAATGAAGCTTTAGGAGCCATGACGCCTACTTCAGTCTCAGCTGTTCACATAGCACTCTGAACAGCTCCTGAGGCTTTAAGCTGCACCTGATGCTGGCAAAAAAAAAATCAATAAGGCCAGTCACTGAAGTGACACACATAAACACCTCTCACACTCTGTCAGCTATTTTATTTCTTCTGGTGTCATTTTTTGGAGTGTTGGCTCTGTGTACAACTGAAAATTGACACTTTTAAAAGTTGAAGATGTTTTCTCTGTAGCTTTGCTTTTCCTACTGTAATGTTGTGTGTCTTTCTTTGTCTGTAAACTTGATATGGTTTGGAACATTCTGGGATTGGACTATTTTTATCTGGAGTTACACAGAGTGTGATCTCCTAGGCCTTACCTCACAGTTAATGCTGTCCGTAGCTCAGGAACCTGTTCCAGGCACTATAGTTAGTGGAACACTTTTAAGCTGCTGAATCTGAAGGTGAAGCCCCCCCCACCCTTCTTTATATTTAGGAAAAGTCCTAATAAAGGTAGGTTTACACACTGGCAAGTAATTCATCCTGGTTAGGAGGACCAGTTTAGTCTTTCCTCTATAGGGTTTTAATGGAGAATCAGTATGAGCCACTGCACATTTGCTGCTAAATGATTCATGCACCTGTCTGGCGTAGCGAAGTAGAAAGGGGGATGGGAATTCCTGTTCTTATAGCTTTGCAGGATACCGAATCCCTGTTTTAAAAGAAGTCAGAGAGGTTCATAAACAAGGACTTTACTTGTAAACAAGTACATTTGCTGATGTCTAGGGGAATTTATGGTTTGCTTAATTTTCTGCACCTTATTCCATGAGTTGAAATCTTGGCAACTTGAAAGCAGCATGCGTTAAAAGGGCACCGGTTGCCTGTTTACACTCTGCATACATGCTACCTGACAGGAGCGATAAATGAGCCATGAGGAAAGGGACTGTTTGCCCTTTTCACTTTATTAATCTTCTGATGCATGTGCCAGTGCCACAGCTGGGATGTCCATAGCTACTCCTGCTAATTTACTGAAGTGCAACCTGTCTCTGGTAGAATTAGTGATATGTGCTGATCCCTTAATAACCAGAGCAAAAGGGAAAATATTGCACCACGGCACAGAATAGTCATTTCTCGTAGGAAAGAAAAACTGATCTCCCACTATTTCCACCCTCGCACTGAACAGCATCAGAGTCCTACATGCATTCAAGTTATATCAGCAAGCAGGAAGGGCATGTAAGGGCGTTTGGCACTAAATATGAAAGTCCAGTTAGCACAATAAATAATAATAAGTCTAAACACTTGTAGGAAATTTATATATCACAGTTCCATCACAGTGAACTCACTATCTTACCAAATGTATAGGAAATCTGTGAAATCTTTTCTGTATGACAAATTTACTTAAGAAATCCCAGCCATACAAGCGATATAATTTGGAATGTTATCTGTTTGATAAATCTGTTTAAAGAAACCTCAGCCATGCAATTAATATAATCCGATTGTAATTCATCTGCGACTGGCAGATCCTCTTCCTGTAAACCGCTCTGAACTGTTAAGGTAAAGCAGGTTATAAATAAATCTGAATTTGAATTTAATTAACAAATACCATATCCATTTAGATAGGGCCACTAAATATGCATTCCTAACTTTAAATTGGTAAATGATCCATTTAAGGCTAGTACTGTTATTTGCAGATACTGAGCTAAATATCACTGCCACCTGCATTAATTTTGGCCCCACTCCTGGAGTGCTCTTGACCCTCCTAAACCATAATGAATAAATCTGTGGTAGACATAAAGTTGAATCGGTCGTGAGAACTTTCTGGTGGGGAGGAGAGTGAAACAGCAAACCTCTGGATAGATTCGAAGAGGTCATCCACCAGAGAAGAGACTGCCGTAGAGCAGGAGTGACCACAATGTGGCGGGACAACGGATCGGACACCTGAGTCCACTGAGATGCCAAGGTCCATTGAGGAATTCTGAGATGTAGTCTGGCAAAAGGCGTCACATGAACTGTGGATGCCATGTGACCCAAGAGGACCATCATGTGTCTCGCTGAGATGGATTGGCGAGAAGACACCGACTGGCAGAGTAGAAGAAGAGCCTCCATACGTTGAGGAGGAAGGAATGCTCGAAGTTGGATGGTATCCAGTACCGCCCCGATAAAGGGGAGAGACTGGGTGGGCTGAAGATGTGACTTGGGAAAGTTGATCTCGAAGCCCAAGTTCTGCAGGAAACAAATTGTAGTCAAGGTCACCGAAATGACCTCTGGAGCCGACGGTGCCTTGATGAGCCAGTCGTCGAGGTATGGAAACACCTGAAGACCCATGTTTCGGAGTGCAGCGGCCACCACCACCAGACACTTCGTGAAGACTCTGGGAGACGAGGACAGGCCGAATGGAAGCACTCGATACTGCAGATGTAGATGTCCCACCCGAAATCTGAGAAACTTGCGGGAGGCCGGATGAATCGGGATGTGAGTGTAGGCCTCCTTGAGGTCCAGAGAGCATAACCAATCGTTCTGCTCGAGGAGGGGATAGAGAGCAGTAAGGGTCAGCATACGGAACCGTTCCTTGACCAAAAACTTGTTGAGGACTCGAAGGTCCAAAATGGGATGCAGATCGCCCATCTTCTTCGGAACCAAAAAGTACCGGGAGTAGAACCCCCGATTTTGCTGATCTACAGGCACCGGCTCGACGGCTCGAAGCCGAAGAAGAGCCTGCACCTCCTGCAGAAGAAGAGCGGTCTGCGTCGAGTTGGAAGGATACTCTCTTGGCGGGTGGTCCGGAGGGACCCGTTGGAAATGAAGAGAGTATCCCTCTCTTACGATGGTAAGGACCCAAAGGTCCGAGGTGATCGACTCCCATCGATAATAAAAATGGTGGAGTCGACCCCCTATGGGAAAAACAGGGGAAGACAGAACGTCGGTTATGCTCCCTGGAAGAGAGTCAAAAAGGCTGAGTAGCCTTGGGTGCAGCCGCATCTGAGGCTTCTGTTGAGTCTTCTGTGGAGGCTGCCTCTTCGCAGGCTGTCTCGCCGGGGGAGCCTGCCTCGGTTGATAATGCCTCTGGTAGATTTGAGGCGGTCTAGAGGGACGAGACTGCTGAGGCTTCGGCTTAGGTCGCAGAATAGACTGAAAAGACTTCTCATGGTCCGAAAGCTTTTTAGTAACAGTCTCGATAGACTCATCGAACAGATCCGCTCCCGCACAAGGCACATTAGCCAGTCTGTCTTGGAGGTTCGGATCCATATCAATAGTGCGAAGCCAGGCCAGGCGACGCATGGCGACTGAACAGGCCGCAGCACGTGCCGAGAGCTCGAAGGCATCGTAGGAGGATTGCATCAGCTGCAGCCGCAACTGGGACAGGGTCGCCACCACCTCCTCAAACTGGAAACGAGCCTGAGCATCGATGAAAGGGGTGAACTTGCGGAGTACCGGCAAGAAGAAATCCAAATATGAGGAGAAGAAAAAGTTGTAATTGAGCACTCGAGTCGCCATCATCGAGTTTTGGTAGACACGTCTACCAAACTTGTCCATCGTTCTCCCCTCCCTGCCCGGAGGCACAGAAGCGTAGACCTGAGAAGGGTGAGAACGCTTGAGAGAAGACTCGACCAGAAGGGACTGATGAGAAAGTTGAGCCCCCTCAAACCCCTTGTGGTGAACGATGCGGTATCGAGCATCCAGCTTACTGGGAACTGCAGGGATGGAATACAGTGTCTCAAAACAGCGCATGAAAGTCTGGTCCAGCAATTTATGCAGAGGAAGCCGAAGAGTCTCCGCCGGAGGGTGAGGCAAATGCATAGTATCCAAATACTCTTTAGAATATTTAGACCCAGTGTCCAAAGTCACATCTAAGTCATCCGCCATCTGTCGGAGAAAAGATGAGAAAGACAGTTGGTCTGCCAAGGCCGGCCGACGAGACGGACTAGACGAAGTGGAAGCCTCCGGGTCCAGGGAGAGCTGAGACCGGCATGGAGAATAGGAGGTAGATGGTTCCTCATACTCTGGGCCCTCCGGCTGGGATACATCCGACGATGAGTATCCCAGACGCTGCATCTTTTTCTGCGGAGACACCTCCGAATGGCGTGAGGAGTGTCGAGATGAGTGTCGAGATCGATGCCCCTCCCGGTGACGGGATGGGGAGCGAGATCTACTGTGCATCGCACGATCTCCTGAAGCCTCTAAGGAATGGATGGGGCTCGATGCGGTGGATCGCAGAGGTGGTAAGGATGCGGACTCACGCAGTGCCACCCAAGTCTGGTATGGAGTGCGGAAGAACTCCTCCTGCGATGCAGTATGCCCAGGACTCCGATTATCAGGGGCCGCCCTAGCACCCTGTTGTCGTGGAGGTGTGATGGGCTCTAAAGGCGGCATATCAGGAAGGGAAGCCCTTCTGGAGGATTCCGCCGCCCTCCGCCGATCCCCCTCGTCGAGCAGCGAGATCGAACGACGAGGAGGTGGGGGAGGGGGCGGACCGCCCCCTGAAACCGGTGCCGGGATGTCACCCTGAATGTTGGCGATAAGCCGGGGTCCCATAGTCTGCATAAGCTCGACAAACTGAGCTTCTAGCAGGGATCGAAGCGAAGCCGATATGGAGGGATCCGCACCGAAAGGGGGTCCTCCTGCACGGTCTTCGCGTTCCTTCGTGGCCAAGTGCTTCTGCTTGCTAGCTTTAGGCACTTTGATGACCACGGGAGGGACAGTGGAAGGTGGTACCTGAACCGAGGAGACGGAGGCAGGCGCCGATGCTGAACTTGAAGCCGTAGCCGGTGTAAACGATGCTGGCTTCACGATGCTGGATGCGGGAGTCGTCGATGCAGGTTTCGAGTGGACCGGCGAAACCTCAGCAGACGTAGAAGCAGACAGGTCCTTGGCAGTCTCCATCTTGAACATCGACTCCCAAAGCAAGCAACGCCTCTTAAACGAGCGCGCAGTGAGCGTGGAACAAGGCCGGCACGATTTCGGAACGTGTTCCGGACCAAGACACTGCAGGCAGCGTCGATGCGGGTCCGTTAACGAAATCGCACGTTGGCACTTGCTGCACTTTTTAAAACCGGTGATTGGCCGGGACATAGGCCGGAAAATCGACGCTGCAAGGTCGAAAGCGGTAGGCCGCAGCCACGAGGCCGGCCCGGCCGAACCGCCAAAAGAAATAATTTTAACTTTTTTTTTTTTTTTTTTTTAGAAAGTAAAAATGAAAGAAATTCAAAGAAATAAACCAAAACGCGGGTAAAGAAGGCAAAGAAAAAACTGAAATTCAGTCAGCGCAGAATGAAGATAAACTTCTCAGCTCCGCGGAAAGAAAAGAACTGAGGAGACACGCCCGGTACATCGGGCGGGAAGGCACTGGCGCATGCGCGGTGCGGGCATCTCGAAACTTCTGAGTTTCTTCAAGCAAGACATGCTTGCAAGATGTCCGTATCGGGGCTCTGTCGGATGACATCACCCACTAGTGAGAATACCTGCCTGCTTGTCCTGGGATAAAAGGCTAGTACTGTTATTTGCAGATACTGAGCTAAATATCACTGCCACCTGCATTAATTTTGGCCCCACTCCTGGAGTGCTCTTGACCCTCCTAAACCATAATGAATAAATCTGTGGTAGACATAAAGTTGTCCATCCAAAATGTATCCATTAGCCAGTAGAGATGTGCACAGAAAATATATGCGGTTCATTTTTTGACAATTTTTTAGACTTTTCCCTAATTTCTGGAGTTTTTAATGCATGCAAATTAATTGTATGCATGTTAATTTGTTGGCTAATGTGCATTAAATCAGTTTTATGCTTGCTAAAATTGTTAAGGTCGACTAACAAACTGCGAGGCACTTTTATTAAGCTGGGCATTTTCCCTGCTGGCTGGCCACCACTGCTGCTTTGGGAGAGCCCACAGGTAAGAAAAAACAGCTCCACATGGGGAGGGGGGGCTGACTAGAGACCAGACCTGTAAGGGCTAGGAAGGGGGTTGTTGGGTCAGGAGCAGGATGGTAGGGAGATGCTATGGGTTGGGGGGGTGGTCGGAGATGAGAAAGGGAAGACCCTCTGAAGGAGGAGAGGAAGGGGAGGGGAAGGGGAAAGATGGTGAACTGCAATGGGGGGAAGGGAAGAAGAGAGGGCAAGAATGGTGGACCGACAGGTGAAGGGGAGGGGAGGGGATGGACATAGATGCTGGACTCATAAGTGGGGTAGGAAGAAAGCGACCCAGACCAGAAAGGAGGGTGGGAAGGGAGGAAGCGATGCGAGTGACAGAGGTGGTGGGGCGGGGTGAGGAGATATGGATGCTTCTACACTCTGGAAGTATATAACCTTAGTGCTCTCTGTTTCTGTTATTCAATGTCAATCTTCAGTCGGTCTAAAACCAACTTTGTGAAGTGATGTACAACAGTTTAGTGTAATTACTTGATTTTTGGCATTGTAAGTGAAATGATGTATATAGGGACATTTCTTGGAGGTAAGTTTTTAAATCTTGTGACTGTCTGTAACATCATTTTTAGATTGCTTTGAAACATATTAGATTTTGTTTAGGCCTAATTGAAATGAACGAAATGAATTTCTATCAGTTGACTAGACTTCAATGGGTAATGAATTTTGTTATTTTATAATTCAACAATGAAGAGGAAGAAAATTAAAAAAAAAAGCAGTGGTAAAAGTAAGAGTGAAGAAGACATGAAGACAGGTGCTTCTTCTACCGTTCTAGATCACGCTGCACATCCATTGATGTCAACATGTAGTAATGATGCTGGTGATTGATGTTACGACCAATATTTGGGAAGATGGGTAGGATGTTCATCACTAATGATTACAAGTTTAAAGATGGAAATATTAAACTTTGTTGGATACCTGATGAAAATTACAATTTTTTAGGAGATGTTGTCCAGTCAAAAACAAAATTCAGACACGAGTAGCTAAAGACCTATGCTCCTTGGCTTGCATATTCAAAATGTCTAAAAGAGTACTGCGTTCTTTTTCCTCCTGCTTCTGCATCAGTGAAAGGTGTCTTGGATTCCTTCATCATTAAGCCATTCATGTGCTACCAAGTCATGCACGAAGCCTGTATAAACCACATCTCGAATCAGTGGCACAAAGCAGCAATAGTAGCTGTCAAGAATTTCTTAGAAAACAAGCCTGTAAATGTCATGTTGATTTCTGGCCACAAAAAAATAGTTGAAGAAAATAAAAAGGTATTATTGTCAATAATTTCCACAATCATATTTTGTGGAACTCATGATCTCTCCCTATAAGGTAAGGTGCAACAGGACGGCAATTTTTAGGACTTGATTCGTCTAAGATTTGAAATGGGTAATAAAGAGACATTTGGAAAGAGAAGAAAGCAAAGAACAATAATATAAAGGAGCTGACAATGGTAGAATTGATGAAAGAAGCAGTAACCTTTTTTCCACAAACAAAACATGCTCTTCTCATTTCTTTGTCCCAACCATGTACTATGAGTACTGTTGAGCGCTCATTTAGTACCTTGTGCAGAGTGAAAACTTGGTTGCACTCAACAATGATAGAGGATTGATTGAATGGGCTATGAATGTTGAGTGTGCATCGAAAGCTGGTTCGGGAAAGAAGGATATAAATAGAAAAGAAAGTTCTGGAAAGGTTTAGTGCAGATAGAAGAAAAATTGTTTTAGTATAAATTGAAGACTACATTTGCAATAAAAACAGCCTATTTTGTCATGTCCTCCAACCTTCAACCTTGAACAAAAGTCTGCTTACTTAGCTTACACCCATGTATTCAAGCTCGAGTCCAATCCCAGTGTAGTTCTCTTAGTCTAAGATTCTTTGCACCCCCTTGCTCGGCTCCTGGCTATGCCCATGGACCTCACCCTTCGATTTAAAACAGGGCAGATAAGAACAAAAGAATAGCCTTACTGGCTCAGACCAGTGATCCATCTAGCCCAGTATCTCGTCTTCATGATGGCCAATCCAGGTCACAAGTACCTACCCAAAACCCAAATAGTAGCAACATTCCATGCTACTGATACAGGGCAAGCAGCGGCTCCCGTCATGTCTCAACTAGCTGACTATGGACTTTTCCTCCAGGAATTTGCCCAAATCTCTTTTTAAAACCAGCTATGTTAACCCTCTTACCACATCCTCTGGCAATGCGTTCCAGAGTTTAACTATTCTTTGAGTGAAAAAATATTTCCATTGGTTTTAAATGTATTCCTCTATCTATATCTTTATCAAGTATCCCCTAGTCTTTGTAATTTTTGATGGAGTAAAAAATTGATCCACTGGTACCCGTTCTACACCACTCAGGATTTTGTAGACACATTTCCTTATCACTGCTCCTTTTTCTGTTGGCTATAGAGCCCTTGGATATCAAAGTTAGGCAATGCAAATATGTGGAGTTGGGACAAAAGAGGACTGTGAAGACTTACAAAGGGACCTGAACAAACTAGAAGAGTGGGCGACGAGATGGCAGATGAAGTTTAATGTAGAGAAATCTAAAGTCTTGCATGTGGGACAGAAACCCAAAGTACAGCTATATGATGGGAGGGCTAGTAAAGGGTGAAAGTACCCTTGAAAAGGACTTGGGGTAATAGTGGACAAGACAATGAAGCCGTCGGCACAGTGCGCAGTGGCCTCAAAGAAGGCTAATCGAATGCTAGGTATTATCAAGAAAGGTATTACAGGCAGAACGAAATAAGTTATCCTGCCATTGTATCGGGCGATGGTGCGCCCGCATCTGGAGTACTGCGTCCAATATTGGTCGCCGTACCTTAAGAAGGATATGGCGATACTCGAGAGGGTTCAGAAAAGAGTGAAGCGATTGATAAAAGGAAAACTTTATATATGCTGAAAGGTTAGAGAAATGGCTCTTTCCCCTGGAAAAGCAGAGGCTTAGAGGGGACATGATTGAGACTTACAAGATCATGAAGGGCAAAGAGAAAGTGGAGAGGGACAGATTCTTCAAACTTTTGAAAACTATAAGAACGAGAGGGCATTTGGAAAAATTAAAAGGGGACAGATTCAGAACCAATGCTAGGAAGTTCTTCTTCACCCAAAGGGTGGAGGACACCTGGAATGCGCTTCCAGAGAGTGTGATAGGACAGAGTACGGTATTGGGGTTCAAGAAGGGATTGGATGATTTCCTGAAGGAAAAGGGGATAACTATACAGGTTCTGGACCTGATGGGCCGCCACGTGAGCAGATTGCTGGGCATGATGGACCTCTGGTCTGACCCAGCAGAGGCACTGCTTATGTTCTTATGTTAGGGGCATAATGATTGGGGGTAGTGAGTGCAGGATAAACTTATTTGCTGATGATATTTTGTTATATATAGATCAAGCCCCTAGTCATCTGAAAGCAGCCTTGAGACTGGTACAATCTTTGGAAGAATCTCCGAGCTGAAAGTGAACTGTTACAAATTAAATGGATGGAGAATGAGCCAGACATGCAGGAGGTCCAACCAATTTATATGATAGCTTACCCCTTTAGTGGCATAATCTGCACTAATATTGAAATCACCCCCAAAAGTAACCTATAGTTCTGATAGTTGGCCAGCAATGCCACTCATTCAGAAAAAAAACATTGATGGCTATGGAAAGGTGCAGAAAATTGGTGCTTCTTTAGATTTAGGAGAGGTACCAGAGGATTGGAGAAGGGCAGATGTGATCCTTCTCCACAAAAGTAGGAACTACAGGCTGGTAAGTCTGATTTCTGTGGTAAGTAAATTAATGGAAACACTTTTAAAACAGAGAATAGTGAAGTTTCTGGAATCCAATGGATTGCAAAACCCAAGGCAACATGGATTCACTAGAGGCAGGTCTTGTCAGACAAATCTGCTCAATTTCTTTGACTGGGTAACCAGAGAACTAGATAGAGGGAGAGCGCTAGATGTGGTATATGCAGATTTTAGCAAAGCCTTTGACAGTGTTCCACACAGGTGTCAAATAAGCTGAGTGCCCTTAGTATGGGCCCCAAAGTGATGGACTGGGTCCATGCGCATAGTCAGCAGGGTGGGGGCATAGTCAGCTGCACCCCTCCTAACTGACCGAAAATAAGTGCAATGCTAAATGCTTGCGGCCAGCCCCATCAGGGCCTTTCTTCTGCCACGTCACTTCCAACGCAGGGCAAGCAGCCTGTTACAGCGTTTCCTCTGCTTGCCGGTCTATCTTTAAAGTAGGATTACCGGGAACTTGAAGGCCCTTTGTACTTTTCTTGTGTTCCTTTGTGGTTTGTAGTTTGAATCTTTCTTCTTTTCCATGGTCGCTTTACATCTTTACCATGGAAAGGATTTCACTAACAACTTTTCACTTAACCTACAGCCGCTACATATATAGCCATTTGCACAACTTAATCCAAAGTGCTTTTTTCCTACCTGGTGTAAACTGCAGTCTGTGGCTTTAAATGACAAACACACAGCTTGTGGCTATAACAGCAAATTCAGTTCACATTCCCAAGTACATTTTCCAGGCAGGCAATAACATTTCCATTATAACATTCTTTCCTTTGGTTTATCTTAACTTATATGCCTTCCTCTTGCTCAGTTTGTTAGCCATGATATTTATTCTAATTTGGAGGTTGCTCCAGATGGACCTCTGGTCACTAACATGCCTAGCCCTCTGGCATCACTGTGGTACTGTAATGTCTTATCCTAATCTGACTGTGTGTTTCCACAGCACAGACAGTTCAAACAGCAGGTAAATGTTTCCATATGGCTTATACTCAGAGCACATGATCTCACTGCAAACACATAAGGAAATACTATGGTACTTGAATGTAACTCTTCTTGAGCTACAGCTGAAAAAAAGGCATGAGCCAAATCTGAAATAAATAAATAAATTGCCTTTTTGACATTATTTTGTTTCTAGATTTCTTAAACTTAGACCTAGCACAGCATTTAAGTTCCTATGTTATTTCAGGTTCGTACAACTAAAGGGATAAACAGTCATGGATGTTGATATACCACTTTTCTGTGGTACAACCAAAGTGGTTTACATTTATTATATGTAGATGCTTGTTCTGTCCTTAGTGGACTCACAATCCGCGATTTTGCACCTGGGCTAATGGAGGGTTATGTGACTTGCTCAGGACCACAAGGAATCACACGGGTAATTAAACCCAGTTCCCCAGATTATCAGCACACTGCACTAACCATTAGGCGAGTCCTCCACTAATCCTCAAGTACAGGCAGTCTCCGAGTTACAGACGCCTGACTTAAGTACAACTCATACTTAAAAACGCAGCGATGGCTTCATTTGATTTCACTGAGCAGTATTTCCAGTGGCACAGACTCCTACACTTCTCCTGTAGCAGATTCAGGAATGATGCTTGACCACATTAAGAACAGTGTGTGGTGGTACACTGTGTGAGGTATGGGGTGTGCACAGTGTGGAGGGAACACTGGTTGGACAGTTGGCCCTTTTGTCAGCTGGGAGCAGAGGTAAGCAGCAAGAATCTTGAAATCTACACGTTCTGAATTACACTTTAATTTAATTTTATTTAGTTTACCCATTTAATTATTACTGAGATGTATACTTTACTTTAAAAAGAATTATGGCCTTAGAGAGATCAGTGTACTCTTGTTAGGATGTTTCATATCTTGTTTATTATCTCTGTCTTTATTTTTACTCCTACTGCTCAGTAACTGTCTTCTAGGTACTCTAGTTAGATTGTGAGCCTTCAGGACAGTAAGGGAATTCCAAGTACCTATTCTTTATTTATTCTTATTTTTATTGTATCCTTTAATGTATATTTCTCTGTAAACCGCTTCAAATCTAACGGATTTAGCGGTATATAAGAAATAAATTACATTACATTACATATACAAAGCCGACTTAAGAACAGTTTTAAAAATGTAACTCATTCTTAACCTGGGTTCTGCTGTATAGAAATAATTAAGCTATTATGACATCACTGATGAGGTTGGCTCTTAGCCATTGGTGGAATGAGACATTATTACATCAAAATATCAGCTCTAGAATGTTGCTACTCCTTGGGATCTTGTCAGGCATGCTGTACCTTAGAATGAACACTGGTTGGACAATTGGCCCTTTTGTCAGCTGGGAGCAGAGGTTAGCAGCAAGAATCTTGAAATCTACACATTCTGAATTACATACAAAGCCGACTTAAGAACAGCTTTAAAAACATAACTCGTTCTTAACCTGGGGATTACCTGTATTCCCCTGGATTGGCTGCTGGTGCTTCTCAGTCAGAGCTTTCCTTGCCTAACCTGTGGCTGCCACTCTCTTTGCAAACAGTTTGTTCTCAAATTCACCAGAAGATGGCCTAATTCTCTGCAGATGCCTATGGGGCTCATTTTCAAAACAGAAGGATGTCCCCCAAAATGGTTTAAAGTGGCACCTGGGCCTTTTTCTCGCCCAAACATCCAAGTTGCCATTTTCAATACCAACTTTCTAGGCTTTTTGTCTACAGTGCATCTAAATCTCAAAGGGGCGTGTTACGGGTGGAATTTGGGCGGGCTTAGCACAAAACATCTAGGACACAATTTGCACATTTTAAAAACAAATAAGAGTCAAAAAGGTGCCCAAACTGACCAGATGACCACTGGAGGGATGAAGGCATGGCCCCCCTACACTCCCTCGGTGGTCACTGACCCCCCCCTCCCACCACCCAAAGATCAGCATGAAATAGTACATATCTGTCTCTGTGACAGCAGCAGAAGCATAGCCAGTCTAGTAAGCAGGTATCTGGAGTAGCCTGGTAGGCAGTGCAGTGGACTCCAGAGAAGGGAACCCAGGCCCCTATCCAATCCTAACTAGTACACCTGTGGGAGAAAGTGTGAGCCCACCAGAAACCATCAAAAACATAGTATACATACGAGGAAGGCTACTAAAATGGTGTGTGGTCTTCGTGATAAGGCGCATGGGGACAGACTTAAAGATCTCAATCCGTATACTTTGGAGGAAAAGCGGGAGAGGGGAGATATGATAGAGTCGTTTAAATACCTACATAGTATAAATGTGCATGAGTCGAGTCTCTTTCATTTGAAAGGAATGAGAGGGCATAGGATGAAGTTAAGAGGTGATAGGCTACGGAGTAACCTGAGGAAATACTTTTTTACGGAAAGGGTGGTAGATGTGTGGAACAGTCTCCCGGAAGAGGTGGAGGAAACAGAGACTGTGTTTGAATTCAAGAGGGCCTGGGATAGGCACGTGGGATCTCTCAGAGAGAGAAAGAGATAATGGTTACTGCAGATGGGCAGACTGGATGGGCCATTTGGCTTTTATCTGTCATTATGCTTCTATGTGGATGTCCGGGAGCCTGACTGGCTGGGGAGCTCCTGGGGCAGGTTTAGGAACCACTGCCTCTCCAGTTGTTGGTCTTCTTTTGTGAACATTTTTCTCTTCTAAGATAAAAGTACCTGATGACAAACAGCAACAAAAGCCCAACAGTGTTCCACAGCAGTTGAAGGAATACCAAAACAAGAAGAGGACTATGGAATGCGATGATGAATGATAACATAACATCGACTTATAGACTGTATAACCATGAGGATCTATGCAGTTTACAAAAGATTAACTTATATCACAAATAGAACAGTGAAGAAAATTAATTACCCCAAAATCTAGAAAATAAATAAGTCTTCAAATGTCTTCTGAATCCTAAGTACGACGTAGATACAAAGCATAGTTGCCTAAAATCTTTATCCCAAAGAGCAGCCTGACATGACAATGTACGTTCATGATATCTTTTAAATTTCACTGAGTGGTAAATGAAAAAAGCATGAACTTAGCAAGCTTATTTTGGATTAGGGACTGTAAATACATAAAATACATAAAATGCAATACATCCACTGTATAAAAGAACTGACCCTATCCGAGTCGACGGACCTGGCACGGTCCATGTTTTGGCTGAAACAAGCCTTCCTCGGAGGTCCAGGTCAGTTTTCACTACTAAAGATACTAAGATGGATGTCAATATGATTAAAAACTTCCTTGCTCCAGGAGAGGTACGAACTAGATGTGATGTGCTTCTGGACCCCTGAGGAAGCCTTGTTTCAGCCAAAACATGGACTGTGTCGGGTTTGTCAACTCAGAAAGGGTCAGCACCTTTATACAGTTGATGCCTGGAAGAGAAAGATACAAGATTGTGAAGCTGAAGTGACTCCATGTGCCCCACCAGACCTAAGATTGCAAAGAAGAGTTCCCTAGTGCTGTTCCTTGTAAAAGAGGACACCTGTCTTCACAGAGACTTCTGAGCTTTGTCTCTGAATTGCCTAAGACAGATATCAACTGACAGTTCAAGCCAATCCTGACTTCCTTCCCTGTGCTGACATTCTACAACTGCCCAGTGAACTGGGGTCCACCTCTGGCTCACTGACCTGGTAGAGACATTCCAGCTACCTTGTGGATTGCACCCCCGGGGATAGGGTTGCCAGACATCTGGATTTCCCCGGACATTTTGAGGACATGTCTGGGGGTCCAGATGCCTTTTCATAAGCCAGCTTTTTGTCCAGTTTTTGAAAAGCCTCCTCAAATCGCGTCGGACAGGGAGGAAGTCCGCGCATGCACGGATGCCATACAATGACATCACCGCGTGACATCTGCACATACACGAACTTCCTCTATGCCCAACAAGAGCAGGAAGTGTGGGGCGGGGCTAGGGTGGGACTGGGGGCTGGATTAGGGCATTACAAGGCAGGGATGGGCGGAGCTGGCAGGCCTGGGGCAGGGTCCAGATTTTCCGATTAGAAAATCTGGAAACCCTACTCGGGGATCCAGTGTGAGCAGGAATTCCTTTTCCAGTTCACTATGGGTTTAGTTTAGAAACGCCTTTTGTGCATGTGCGAGGAAGCCCTGTGTGAATCATAGCTGTTTATCTCTCTAGGACAGGGGTAGGCAATTCCGGTCCTCGAGAGACGGAGCCAGGATCTCCATCATGAATATGTATGAGATGGATTTTCATGCACTACCTCCTTGAGATGCAAATCTATCTCATGCATATTTATTGTGGATATCCTGAAAACCTGACCTGGCTCCAGCTCTCGAGGTCCGGAATTGCCTACCCCTGCTCTAGGAGATCTTAGTTTATATATTGTGTGCAATATACTGTATTTAGATCTGCTGCTGAGTGTACCCTGGTTTATGTAATGGTATTTATTTAGATAATCAGTAGGGTGTTTTATGCAAGTGATACATATTTCTATGCATTTTTCTATTTTGGTAATAAAGACTGTGTTTACTAGTTTGTCCCTCCTTATCTGTTTGCAATGACAACCAAAAGGTTTGTGCCTTGGTTTTTGTAATGAGTGCTATTTCCCCTAGACAGGAACGAGTGAGCCAAACCGCTCCAAGCTAATTGTTTTATAGCACTAATTACCCTACAAGCTTACTGTCTTGACCAAGGAAGGAGATGTTAACGTCTGAGAGCTGACAAATGTTTTAAGCCCTTTCAATAAAATATCTTCTTTTCCATTTTTTAAATTTTGTATTTGTAATTCTTACTTTATAATGTACACGTGCACAATACCATCAGGGTAATGTAATGGAAAATTTTTGCTCACATCAACTCAGTCCTTTGTTCACAAAAAAAGTTTTTGCTCATATGAACTAGGTCCTTAGAGGAAACATTGGCATAAACAACCAGAGGAGTTTGCCTGTATGGACTGACCTTTTTTTTTCTGATATCTTTTACAGTGATATTTGCAGTTGTGGCTTTTGCTTTTGGAATCAATGAAGTGCGGTCTCCATTTCTCTTTTTTTTTGTGTACAAGGTATCCCAAGTGCTCTGGCAAGTTCTGATTTGGATTGCTTCCATGAGAGACTCAGGTGCCAGCTCTTGCAAACTGAGCAATTGACAGATTGAAGTTGCAATGCATTTTTTTTTTTTTGTGGCAAAGATTATGGTAGCTCACATTCTGTATTCCTTTTTACTTTCCTGCACCTTTCAGGACAGTAGGCTTCTTATTCTTTTGCCCTTAAGACTTTCTTGCAACAAAGCTTTCATGCATCCAGACTATAAAACAAACCCTGACATTTTTTTTTGTGCAGAAGTGATTTGTGAAAACACATTTTTCTGATTATTCCTGTAAAAGACAAAGCCTGCAGTTCAGTTAAGGAAATTTACTGATGTGCATCAAAATTTATCAAACGCAGACAGGCTGGATTTACCTCCTCCTAGGACAAAGAACATTTTCCAGGAAGACGTTTGCCATTTCAGGTGCATATATTTATTTATCTCATCTGTTTGAAAAGGATGGTAAGATTCCCCACACGTCCGAGAAAATACAAATGACTCACCTTATTTGGGGTATTAGGCAGGTCCCTGATTCTGACACAAAATACATTATAACTTCATGACATTATGCAAGAAACTCACCTTTCCTTTTCAGATATGCAAAGTTGCTCTGCTGACATCAGTAAGATCTGAAATAGAGGATATGCATTGGAGAATGCTCATGGCATGTTGTCAATGTAAGTATGGGCTTGAATGCAAAGATGTGTCACACTTCAATCTCTGCATCATATTGCTCAGCTGCATTGATTTATTCTCTAAAGCACTTACGTAGGTGCACTTTTGTGATCTGTGTGTGCTAAAAATATTTTTTATTGTACTGCAGAGGGGACGTGTCTGGGGCAGAAAGTGGGCATTTCCACTTAAATAGGCATGAGTCTAGTTTCGTTCAGCTGAAAGGAAGCTCCAAGTGAGAGGGCATGGGATGAAGTTAAGAGGTGATGGTCTCAGTAGTAATCAAAGGAAATACCTTTTTTTTTTACAGAAAGGGTGGTAGATGCATGAAATAGTCTCCCGGTAGAGGTGGTGGGGACAAAGACTATGTCTGAATTCAAGAAAGTGTGGGGAAGGCACATGAAATCTCTAAAGGAGAAGAGATAGTGGATGTTGCAGATGGGCAGACTGGATGGGCCATTTGGCCTTTATCAGCCATCGTGTTTCTATGTTTCTACTAACTGATTGGTGCAGGATTAGCTTGTGAGCCCTTAGGCCCTGATTCTATTAAAGGCATCTACTGAGAGGTGCCTCCATCGGGGTGCCTACCAATCTAGGCTTCTAACTTAATTTTTTTTAATCGGCTTAATAAGTGCTGATAATTGAAAGCACCATTAAAAACCAATTTGATTCTACTGTGAACCTTTGAGCATTGGCCCACCAGTGCTTATTTTTCCTTCAGAATAGGTAAACTGATAAGACCCTGGGTGGATGCTATCTCCTGCTACTTTAAAAGTATCAGCACTCACCAGCTCCATCACACCCAGCTTTCAGGTCCTTTTCCTCGTCCCTGCGGGAACTTATTTTCCCATTCCATCCCTGCGAGTTCTTTTTCTGTCCCTGCCCCATTCCTGCAAGCTCCATCCTCATCTGCATAAGCCTCAAACACTTTAAAATCATAAATGTTCGAGTCTTGTGCGGTTAAGGTAGAGCTTACAGGAATGGGTCAGGGACAAGGACAGTGACAAAACTCACGGGGACGGGATGGGGAAATTGTCCCCATGTCATTCGTTAGTCAGCTTCACTCTGTCCCTTCCTTCAGAAAATGAAGCTCTTCAATGACCTTTTCCCTTCTTTGTTCAGTATAGCAGTCGGTACTTCAGGGGACAGATGTGGATCAGCCATGCTTTTCTCTTCTCCTTAGCCCATACAGCAGGAAGCTAAGACTCCTGAAGGCACCCATTCCTCTTGGGGAGAAAAGACCCGGCTCCTCTCTTGAACTCAAGAGTTTTATACTTCCCTCAATAAGCGTAAGCTTCAATATCATTGGACTACGTTCTCAGAATAGACCACTCCCCTTTTTCAGATTTGATTAGCATCTGTCCAGAGCAGGGGTCCAGAATGTTCTTCCTGCAACTTTATAGGAAAACACATTTTGGCAATCTGCTCCATAACGGTAGAATCATTAACATAGAAACATGATGGCAGACAAAGGCCAAATGGCCCATCCAGTCTGCCCAGCAAGACATAATGTACCGATTATGCCACGTGACAAAGAGAATGTGCACTAGCAGAAGGTAGATGCAACCCAGATCTTGTTTAAAGACACTATTTTTCATTTTTACTTTATTTTCCTTGTAATATTATGAATTTCTTTAACATTATCTATTGTTTTTAATTCTGCCTTTATTATGTTATATCTCCTCATTTAAATTCTCTCCAAGGTTCTATTTTCCAACGGTTCTCCCTTTTATATCTATTCCTTTTTTCTCCTCTCTTCCACTACCAAAGTACTAATCAGATCAATGCTGTCTAGTTAAAACGTTTAACATTAATCTTATTCTTTATTTTTTCACTTCCTTATCAACTTTCAGGTGCTTTAGTTAGATTGTGAGCCTTTGGGACAGTAAGGGAATTTTATTAAGCACCTTTCTTACTTCTTACTTTCAATTTAAATGTATATTTTCTTAAAACCGCTTAGAACCTAACGGATGTAGCGGTATACAAGAAATAAATTACATTACATTACATATTGAGATTCTAAACCTTCTCTCGTACTGGAAGACAGTCAAATACGTGTTCCTCCTGCATCTCATATTCATTCTGTCCTGACCTCAATCTTCTCTTCTTTGTAGCACAGAAACAAATTAGAACCATTTACATGTAACAGTTGTTTTCACCTTGCCCCAGATGAATGGTTATATAAAACGTCCAACTTTAAAGATGTTCTTCAATTAACAGATGATCTAATTCATACTGAAATGTCACAGAAAAAGCACTTACGATATATTTTGCTGCTATGCTAACCCGCCTGACTGATTTTATTTTGTTTCCAGACTGCATTCAGGATTATTTTTTTTGTCATTGTGAAGGATAATTTTATAATATGGTGCATGGTTTAACCTAGAGTACTGATTTTAATAAAACACTAGCCTAAGTAGCAGAAATTTTATCAATTTTACAGGCACAGATCTGTTGGGAATCTCCCTCTGAAGTTTGCTGGTAGCTCTACATTCTGTTTTCAGTGATGGTTTTTTTGAGTTGGGCATGGTCCCAGAGGACTGGAGAAGGGTGGATTTGGTCTCTCTCCATTGGTTTTGGATGAGCTTAAAATTTGTGAAAGTCATTCATGCTGGAGTTAATGGACAAGTTGGCAGAGCAATGTAGGAGGGAGTTCCCATTATGGTTGGATGAGGATATCTTTGAAGTATTTTAGACTTATTTCCAGTAAGATTGCTAATTTAGAGAAATAAACAAAACATAAAGGAAATAAGGCAATACCCTCTTTATTGGATTAACTTAATGAATTTTTTGATTAGCTTTCAAAGGTAACCCTTCTTCAGATCAGAAATAAGCAAATGTTGACAAATATCAGTATATATAAGTGAAACACCAAAGCATTCCAATGTCAGTCTCACAGGAAGAAGTTAGGGCTGGGTAAGGTGAGAAGAAGGGAGGGGTAGGTGGGTGAGAGACAGAGAGGATGGATGAGTGATAAAAAGGTGACAAAGTAGTATAATTTTATAATTTGTAATGCAATAGAAAACGAAGGTCTTTGTTAAGCCCTGTCTGGTGGGTGTCAAAATATATTATCATTTTGATTTCAAACGTCTTACATTCCTGGTTTGTCTTAAATTTCCTTTTAGTATTCTCATCATAAAATCATTGATGCAGTGTTCTAGTTTTCTGAAGTGTTGTCCAACAGAGGCATTGCTATGTTTAATATTATATCCAGTTATTAGGAACATTAGATATAATAATAGAACTTTTAACTCCACATGGGCATATCAAGCAGCAAAACTGTGGAAAGCATTGCCAACTAATATTAACCATCAAAAAAGACTTAAAGACCTATCTTTTTCAAGAATTTGTTACAAATGATTCCTAAATAATGTAATACTTGTTTTTTATTTGTAACTTCTCAGGAAACTACAAAGCCATGGAATAGAGGGAGATATACTAAGATGGATAGGCAAATGGCTGGAGAACAGAAAGCAGAGAGTGGGCATAAATGGGAAGTTCTCAGACTGGGAGAAAGTGACTAGTGGTGTGCCCCAGGGCTCGGTACTTGGGCCCATCTTATTTAATATTTTCATCAATGACTTAGAAGAAGGAACATCCAGTGAGATCATCAAGTTTTTCAGACGACACAAAGCTATGCCGGGCAATCAGATCGCAGAAGGATAGCGAGGAACTCCAGAGTGACTTGTGTCAGTTAGAGAAATGGGCGGAGAAATGGCAGATGAAGTTTAATGTGGAAAAGTGCAAAGTAATGCATTTAGGCAGAAAGAACAAGGAACACGAGTATAGAATGTCAGGTGCAACTCTGGGTAGCGAACAAGAAAAGGACCTGGGCGTACTGATAGATATGACCCTGAAACTGTCAGCACAATGCATGGCGGTGGCAAAGAAAGCAAATAGAATGTTAGGCATGATAAAGAAAGGAATCACGAGTAGATCGGAGAAAGTTATAATGCTGCTTTATAGTGCAATGATCAGACCACACTTGGAATACTGTGTCCAACATTGGTCTCCCAACCTAAAGAAGGATATAAAACTGCTGGAGAGGGTGCAGAGACAAGCAACGAAGCTAATAAAAGGTATGGAGAACTTGGAATACAAGGAACGACTTAAGAGACTGGGATTGTTCTCCCTTGAGAAAAGGAGACTGCGAAGGGATATGATCGAGACTTTCAAAATACTGAAAGGAATCGACAAAATAGAACAGGAAAAAATTATTTACAATGTCCAATGTGACACGGACAAGAGGACATGGATTGAAGCTAAGGGGGGACAAGTCCAGGACAAATATCAGGAAGTTCTGCTTCACGCAATGAGTGGTGGACACTTGGAATGCTCTCCCAGAAGAGGTAATTGCGGAATCCACTGTTCTAGGATTTAAAAGCAAACTAGATGCACATCTCCTTACGAGAGGCATAGAGGGATAT
The DNA here is from genome assembly GCF_902459505.1 of Geotrypetes seraphini. NCBI lineage: Eukaryota > Metazoa > Chordata > Amphibia > Gymnophiona > Dermophiidae > Geotrypetes > Geotrypetes seraphini. Next base: position 447,229,946 of record NC_047085.1, on the reverse strand, counting down.
GGGTGACTAAAATTACGCCTGGCTGTGCCTCCGCGTGTGCGGATCGCAGGACTTGATGGACCGAAGGTCTGATCCGGAGATGGCAGTTCTTATGTTCTTATCACCATAATTACTCATGTAAACCGCTGTGAACTTCATGGAGGTATTAGCGGTATACAAATAAAGATTGTATTGTATATCTGTGTAAATTGATCCTAGTCTTTAGCATCTGGCTTGTTTTTCCAATGTAACACCCTTCTTTACAGTTTTTGCATTCAATGATATATACCACTTTAGAAGATGAGCATGTGAAGGATCCCTTTATGCTGAATGTTTTTCTCATGTGAGTAACTGTGGGGTCCTGTGAAATGTGTTGACATAGTTTATCGTTATCATTTATTAAACCTGATATACCGCCTTAGTTGCAGCATAATTCAAGGCGGTTTACAGTTTGTTATATTGCAGGGAATGTGTGCCATACTCTTCTTTGTGAGTTTGTGTTGGGAGTTTGTTTTTCACTAGTTTTTGTTTCAGATTCAGTGGCTGCCGGAAGACCAGGATGGGTGGCGCTGGGAATATTTCTTTCAGCCATTCATCTTCCTGGAACATTGGCTGTAGATCTTTTATCATTTTTCTCAGGTTTTCTAGCTCTGGATTGTATGTCACTACCAGGGGGATTCTCTCTGCGGTTTTCTTGTATGAGTAAATCTCCCTGGTAGTGACATACAATCCAGAGCTGGAAAAACTAAGAAAAATTATGTTTATGTTTTGTTTTATTTTATTTCTATATATTACCTTTACAAGTGGACTAACGTGACTACCACACTATTTTACAGTAAGATTGGAAAAATGTATGATTTCAATGTCAAACCTATGTTTAAGGAGGTGAGGCAATTGTTAGAGAACTGGTGGAGCTGCCATTTGCCCTGGGAGAAAAGTGCAATTAGTTAAAATGATACTTCTACCTAAATGGCTATATCTGCTGGATTGTTGATATTTGTTTTGAGTTTCCTGCTGAACTACTGACATGATCACAATGGGGCAAGGATAGGCTTGTTTAGCTGCTTGTCAAAAATTTTGACTATGACTGAATGCTTTTGCTTTCTTTGCCTCCCAAAGAAGCTCTGCTGGCCCCATATGCCCATGGGGCAGAAAACAAATGTATACAAATGAGGATTCAGCCCATTCAAGCCTGCAATCATTTGGTTTGTTTAAAAGTACATGAACCCATTCATTGTGCTATTCCATTCATCAGAAAATTAATTGTTCCAGTGAGCTGCTGAAGGGCTGGATGCTGATATATCTCCGTCGAGTTTTCCAGTAGGTAAACCTGGTGCTACCCACTATTCCCTCTTAAGTTGAGCAGGAGTCCTCCAACTGCATTGCTGCCAATGGTCAGTGGTGCTTCAAAATTGTATTTTCAATCACTAGGGATGGGCAGGTTCCCTAGAGTCCTGCAGAGCTTGCCTATCCCTCACTATTGAAAATGGGATAGTGAAACAGCCCCCCCTCCCCCACAGGCAGGACTGTAGATGGAGGACTCCTACTCAATTTAGGGGGAACAGTGGTGCCACTTTCTGCTGATGCTGGTTAACTGGGAACAGACCTCTCAACAAACAAGGTAAGTTTATGTTCTGTTTGGTTGTCTCAAAACCAAGTTTCAGGCAGAGCTACTGATCCTTTAAATGCCCTCTGTCAGACTTTAACATTTGTAACTCTGCCCATAATTCCCTCTATTGCTCCCTTTGTTACAGTTCCAAAAGACTTATCCAGTCTGGTCATAAACGTGACACAGGCTCAGTTTTATCCCAGAATCCACAACAATTTTTCTTTTTCCTGAGCACATATCTCATGTGTGGCAGCCTAGAAGCTGTTCTTCCAGCCTCACTGAGCTCACAATATAGACTTTCTAGTCAATATTCAGCTGGCAGCAGTCAGCGTTTTTTTAAAGTACTGCCTGCTATGACTATCTTACACTGGGATATTTAATGCAGGGCCATGTCTGGGTGCTTATATTGAATATTCAGGCATGACTAGACATCTGCTGGCCACTGGTATTCAACCAGGACATGCATAATAATAAGAATAATATAAACCACCATAGGCTTCCAGTTAATGCAGTATGTAATAATAATAATAAACCTCATTTCTATGTACTGGTTTACAATAAAATGATTCCCAAACTGAAAACTAGAAATATGTCACAGTCTTGACATTTACAATAACCCTTATAAGTTACTTAAGAAAGTTCCATTCATTAGGAAATTTAACAGTAATTCCCTTCATGTAAACATTTCTTAAAAAGCCAAGTTTTGAGCTGTTTTCTAAAACTGACTGTGAGGGAGTAAGGGGTTCTCCCTCACTAAGGTTGCAATTATACCACTCGGTAGCAGGAGGCGCTAGCCTAAGAGGGGGGGGGGGAGTGAACTACATGTCCCAGAATGCACTGAGCTTTGCAGATTAGAACTGAGCCACAAGAAGAAATTAATACAACCCTGCTGAGTCAAAGAGATGGGATTCAGATATATGCCCTAGTTTAGAGTGATTCCAAAGAGATCCCAGAGAGACCCCTGAGGAAGAAACTTCTCTGAGCAGAAAAGTCTCAGGGAAAGAAGGCTTCCCTAACAGAGCCCTAGGAAGG